>NC_064763.1:11505936-13905936 GCF_011397635.1 Epinephelus fuscoguttatus
CGTGCAGACCGGACCGCACACGCATGCTCCGGTGCTCCCTGCGCTCTTTGTGCTGTGCTTTTTGGAGCGTGGACGATCCGGAAAGGTCCAGACTTCAGTCCGGGTCGGCGGCTGCTGTCTGTCCGCCGGACTGAAGCCGTTAAATGGGCACAGGGAGCACAGCCAGCCGCCATGGCCGGAAACCCTGGCGACACGTCACAGCTCGGATCAGTTTTTTAAGGCGCTACGTCACATGGAGATCGTCCAGCCGCGTCATCACTTCCTCGGGCCTTATTTGGATGTCTTCCTGTCAGAGAGCTGATCTGAGAGCGGGCGGAGGCTCGTCCCGTCCTGCAGAGACATCAATTAATAATTCACTGCAAGTATCAGAGAACATTTACTGAGGAGGGAAGGAGTACTCTCTGTGGTGGAGGGAGCACTCAGATACTTTACTGAAGTAAAACAAGAAATACCTTAAAGTGAAAATACTCTGTTGCAGGTAAAAGTAGGCCTACTGCAATCAAACTACACAGGTATACTCAGCTTCATGTGGTTAAAGTATCAGCAGTAAAGTATACAAGTATTAATAATACTCAGGAAAGAGTAATGATAAGATAGTAAGAACAGTCACAGGGACATTTTTTCCGTCTGAGTACTTTTACTTTTAACATTTTAAGAACATTTTCCTGATTACACTTGCATACTTGTACTTATGAACAGTCTCAATACAGGATATACTTGTTACAGAGTATTTTTACAGTGTAGTAATGCTTTACCTGCATCAGAGTATCAGTATCAGTGATCAGCAGCAGCGCCACCTGCTGGGTAATAAATATAAATGTAATTCAGAAAGACTTCAGGTTTTCTGCTTTGATTAGTAAAAGTAAAACTATTTTTAATTACAGTGCAATGAAAATTTAAATAGTGTGTGACTTGGTGTTTGTTTGTCATGTTTTTCTTTTTATATGTATTTAATAAAACAATTGAAGTGAAAAGAGGCTGAGAATTTATATTTTCTCTGCACAAATAAATAAATCAATAAGAACATAACAGGATTTTGTGCATCCTTCCGCCAGGCTCTACTTTTTCCTAAATCTTTAAACTGAATGTACATAAAACTGAGTTTGTTTTGGGTCTATAAGAAAGTACAATTTTATGTCCTGGAAATTACATCTATGTAGTATCAATATGCAGTTTTACTTATGAAATAAATGTAATGAGTCCCGGGTTTGTATTTTAATGAACGGGGGAGGAAACGCAGTCATTGAATGAACGACATACTTCCACTGACATGGTGAATTTTTACACTTACATTTAGTCAAACCTGAAATACACTCTTCTGAACATGTCTGACTCAGTCCGAAACACACTAACATTGAGGTGGGTTTTACAAACTGTAATCCTGGCGGCGGTTAAATTGTCCCTTAAATTCAGAAATCAATTGAATAAAGTTTAGGAAAATACATTACTGGAGGATGCGGGCATCGATCCCGCTACCTCTCGCATGCTAAGCGAGCGCTCTACCATTTGAGCTAATCCCCCGATATGAAGCCATTTTTCCCTTAAATAATATAAACGAAGACAGCTAGACTGAGGTCATATTGAAAATGGACCATATTAATAGTTTACCGAGACATTTGCGCACATGTGATTGGCTGAAATCCAGGGAGGGTGGGAACAAAAATAGAAACTCGGTTTGACTGAGACAGCTCACTGAGATGTCTCTAAACCGGGAGGCTGACTGTATACCGGACACTCTGCTGCCGGTGTGTCACAGTCTGTAAAGGGTAACAGAGAAAGGAACGTTTTTAACTTTTTTTTTTAGAGTTTGAGTCACGTCGTTAACAGGAGTGGGAATCACCATGACACACTATCTTCACACCAAACGTGATGCGAATTTCATGTTGTGTTACTGTGGGTTTGAACGCTAGAAAATTTTGTGTTGACTTGTCGCATATGCGTGAATAAAGGAGACTCTATACTTCTGCAACGAATCAACACCGGACCTATGCAGTAGACTTTGCGTTGGTTTAGACTTAGCCTGACATGCACCTCCCCAGAAATACAGGTCGCAGCGACGCAGACCTCTGTGTTCATAAGCTGAAACCATTTCCCTCAGTGGAAACAATGCTTTTATTTACTTTAATTTCACAGATAAGGAACAATAAATTATGAAGACAATAGCCCCTTTTAAACAGGAATTGTGCAAATTTGCAAGAAAGTGCAATCAGTCTTCTTTCAGCCTTGGCAGTATAAAAACAAAATTGGGGAGTGCAGCAAAATGCCGCCTACCTACTTTTGTTTATACAGAATGCGCCTTTTTCAGGGTAATGGGGGGGGTGTGAGCAAGTAACAAAATGTGTAGCTTAGCGTGTGATGTAAGTGATGTGGAGGGAAGCTGCGGCTGATCAGTCCTTCGGCGATTCTCTGATAAGTGGCCCGTTCTTCACCATCCCCGTCACCTGACGGTTAATGGCCTCTTCGTTTACAAGGGCAAGGATGCAGCGCAATTCTTTGTCTCCCCATTTGCTCATCTTCACAGTGTCTGTCAGGCTTGCGTTTCCCTCTTGCTACTAGTTGCTTGCTAATTCCTGCTATCAGCTGTTTCCTGTTTATCCACCGCCAGTGGCTCGCACATACAGCGCCATCAACAGCTCCTCCCATTGCGTAAGGCCGCCTCGGACTGTTTAAACCAAAAAGGTTCCACCAATATGACTACCCTACAAGGTGGAAAATTGGGCACCTCGGATCAACTCACCAATGAGGCTCTGTGTTTTCTAAACGCTCACAGCTTGCCGGCAAAACGGCCAAACATTCGCGGAAAATCTCTCAGTGTAAAAGGTGCTCATAAAGCCTCCACAAAAATAACATTTTAAGTCCTGTGTGTGATTTATCCTGGCTTCATATGCGCAGAGGAAATCTTTGTTCATCGCTAGGCTAATTTATACAATGTCAAATACCATATAGGCTTGTGCTAATAACGTTAGCATGTTGTATTTGTTTGGAAAATGGTTTGGTATAAGACAGTTGTTTTGTCAGTGAACCTTGTGAGCTGTAATGGAGCTGAATGTTGTAAAGTTATCTTTGTTAAATGTTGCTGTTGTCCCTGGCTTCATATGAGTAAACGAAATCTCAGTTAGCTGCTAGGCTAATTTATATTCAGTAAAATAAAGGAGCTACACAGAGAGCATTAAAGACTATTAAAGAGAAAAAACAACACTGATTAACGCGTCATGTGTTCTCTGGGCGAGCGATTTGTTAATGCTTTATGGCGGCAGTGGGATCATGGAACACAGGTGCATTTTATTGATGCCGTTTGAGTGCACAGAGAAACCGTGACGAGATCCTGAGACACGTCATGCCATTCATCCTCCGCCATAACCTCATGTTGCAGCATGATAAAGAAACACCTCAGCTGTTTCACGGCCTGCAGACTCACCAGACGTGTCACCCACTGAGCATGTTTGGGATGCTCTGGATCAGCATGTTCCACTTCCTACCAACATCCACCAGCGTCACACAGCCAGTGAAGACGAGTCGGCCAACAATCAACCACCTGATCAGCTCGGTGTGTCACACTGCAGGAGGTCACACAGATACTGACTGATTCTTTAGGCTGTCTGTGACCAAGAGATACAATACATCCTCATGAATGTCTTCTTTTAAGATCAAACTTTTCATTTCAGAGTGTCCTTTCATTGTGACCATCCTACAGCACACCTGTGTGGTAACGATGCTGTTTAATCAGACACACCTGTCAGGAGGGAGTTGTCTGTGTGCATCTGAGAACACTCTCACACCACGTTTACACATAGCCAGGTATTTAGAGAAACGAATATTTCCCCCCCTCCGTTTTCAATAATAACATCGTGCACACAACATCGTTTTCAAAAATTCATTCATTCATTCATTCATTCATTTTCTAACCGTTTCATCCTCTTGAGGGTCGCGGGGGGGCTGGAGCCTATCCCAGCTGACATTGGGTGAGAGGCAGGGTACACGCTGGACAGGTCGCCAGACTATCACAGGGCTGACACATAGAGACAAACAACCATTCACGCTCACATTCACACCTATGGACAATTTAGAGTTACCAATTAACCTAGTCCCCAATCTGCATGTCTTTGGACTGTGGGAGGAAGCCAGAGTGCCCGGAGAGAACCCACGCTGACACGGGGAGAACATGCAAACTCTGCACAGAGGGGCTCCTACGCCCAGGATCAAACCGGCAACCCTCTTGTTGTGAGGCGAGAGTGCTAACCACCACACCACCGTGCCACCCATTTATTTATTTATTTTCAAAAATTTATTTATTTTAAGTCATTTACATGAACCCGGATAAATACGCCGTCAAGCGCCGTCATTACTATGCCAAACCTATGGGCGGCAGTGTAGGGAGAAGGATGAACCCATGCAAGCCAATCAGAATCCTCAGAATCGACAACAACAACAACAACAACAACAACGAATAAGATGCATGACTTCCTGTTCCTTTCAAAACAGTAAACATGGCGAGAGTTGTTCCCTTCATTAAATTTCGATAGTAAAGTCTATGTCAGTGCGCGGAGGATTTTTTTGCATATCTTATGGCGAGAGGTTCGTTTGTGTGGACTGACAGTAAAGTGGAGCTACTCCTAAATGTCGCTTTAAACACCGGATTTCCACTGGATGCGTGTCCGTTGCGGAACGGCAGCACAGGTTATCTGCTGCGTGCTCCACCATCCGTCAATACCCACCGGCTGCGTTAGCTGTGCGGAGCGGTGCAGCTCCGCCGGAAGACATTTCGGTGCACTGCCATGATTAATATCTCCTCGTCCATGGTGTCAACGGGGTGAAATGATGTCTGAAAACCTCTGACCTGTTGACTCAGGCCTGCCTCTGCCCATTATGTAGTTTTCAAGGTGTAGTGCAGGGAAATATGATCCGCCGTGAACACTGTGTATTTTATTTTGAAAATTAACCGGATGTTTTATTTTGTTTGTGTGCATGACTTCCTGCCCCGCACGATCTACTCTGTGCTGAATTGCTGCGTTGTGCTCCAGCGTCTGGCAAAAATAGAAGTTCTGCGTGTCTGTTGCTCTGGAGTGCCGGAGCTGAGACGGAGCTGGAACGCAGCACAGCCGCAGCCGGTGGAAACACACACATTGACTAGAATTGAATCCTATCGGCTCCGCTGCCGTGCCGGAGCGGAGACGCAACCAACACGCATCTGGTGGAAAAAGGCCGTAACAAAGCGTTTGCACAAACGTAAAAATGAGCACCACCTTAACAGCATCCATGATCAGTAGCCAAACAAAGTGTAAACATAGGTCGCTCACATGACGTCAAGCATTTGCTGGCGCATGCTATGACGTTTCAGAACCTAAAACCCGTTTCACCCAGTTTAGACAGCAACACATAAACGGCGTTTTCAGAAATCTCCACTCCATGGGGTATCAGAGAGCTCCTAACTCAGCCTAAAAACTTTTTGTAAGGAGTACGAGCTTAGGAGTGATTTAGGAAAGTTCTCAGAGCGACTCTAAGGAAGGAAGGGACAGAAACTTTTACCTCCCTGAGGAGGTGCGGTCGACCCTGTTGCTGGGTGTGATGCTTGCTTTGAACAGATGTGATTGGTTGTCACAGACACACCCCTTTATAAGCCTGCAAGGTGTGAGGACACCCAGTGGACATGAAATGAACTGCTGACTATGAACATGTCACTGTTAGTGTGATCACTCTGCTGATGGAAGGTTGAGACAGACTCAAGTCATCACTGCTGCATTTTTCCAGTTTTCCAGATATCTCAGTGTTGTGATCGTTTTATTTCTGGTGTTATAGTGTTGGATGGGAAGAGTGTGTGTGTGTGTGTATCCCTAATGACATCAGCCACACATATTATACCTGCACTAATCTGTAGCACTTCATTTACTCACTGAAAAAACTGACGTGACAAATAACTAATGTGAGACAACTAGGATGTGTCCCCAGGTTCATTATAAACTGACTTATCCATCTGACTGTTAAGAAGGAGAAACATAACTTTCTTCATCTGCAACATGTTAGTCTGGAGGTTTAAACTGGTGTCCTCTCACAGAGTCGGTGATTCAAACTAAACTTTCATCTCTGTCAGAGAAAACTGATCTGAGTTCAGACTGTTTACTTACAGCACATCTACACTCACTCACTAACTGAGCCTCCTACCTGCCTGTCAAACACCATCAACCCAGAAACCTTCTCCAGTCCGGACTGAGTGGAGTCCTGCGGGGCGAAGCTGTGAAGTCCGGCGGCCGCTGGCTGCGAGCGGAGCTAACTGCTAACAGCCACTGCTGCAACTAACAAACTCCACAAATCCATTCAGCAGCTCCACCATCCACAGTCAGACACACATGGCTGATTATTTACTGCTGAATTACAGCTCACAACTCACACCAACCAAAACATCCTGGTGCAGACTATTTACTGGAGTTTACCAGCCTGACACTAATGTGGCATTTGAAGATACTTACAAGCACAGCTGCTTTCAGCTTTCAGTGACCGATAGTCCACCAAGGATATTTTCATCACGTCTCGTTAGTGAAAATGGAACTTTGATTCCGTCTTAGTTTGAAACATAGATTTCATCGTAGTTTGTGATAATCAAGATCTTTTTTGGCTCGTCTCGTTATTGCAATGGAAAAAAGGTCGCGGACGAAAATTTGTGTCATAGTTTTTGTCAATGAAATTACCGCTGGATAGAACAACGACATTTAGTCATCAGATATGGAGAACAGGGCGGCATGGTGGTGTGGTGGTTAGCACTCTCGCCTCACAGCAAGAGGGTTGCCGGTTCGATCCCGGGCGTGGGAGCCCTTCTGTGTGGAGTTTGCATGTTCTCCCCGTGTCAGCGTGGGTTCTCTCTGGGCACTCCGGCTTCCTCCCACAGTCCAAAGACATGCAGATTGGGGACTAGGTTAATTGATAACTCTAAATTGTTTGTAGGTGTGAATGTGAGCGTGAATGGTTGTTTGTCTCTATGTGTCAGCCCTGCGATAGACTGGTAGTTCTCAGCTTTCAATGTACAACAGTCCATCACTACCATTTTTATCACGTCTTGTCTCGTCAGTGACAATGAAGCACAGATGTCATCTTTTTATTGTCAAGATCTATTTTGAGCTCATCATTGTCTCGTTTTCATCATGGGAAAAAAGGTCGTTGATGAAAAATTTACTTAATAGTTTTCAACAACAAAATTCTGGTTCTGGAACATCAAAAACAGACGCAGTAGCATACCTAGTGTCATATGTAGACGTCAAAAGTCCTCTGAACAAGCAGTGATATGTGATGAGTTGGGAGTGAGAATATGCTGTAGAAACACGCCGATCTCCGTAGACGATGACCTGCTCCCTATATTGATATAAACATCTTATTCTAAGGTGACAAAAACACAACGATTTTCATTCTCAGGTGATTACACACTTAAGAAAACACACTTATTTTATTCAATTTCTGCCAACACATCCTCATAAATCCAACACACTGGAGCTTTAGTTAAACTCTGTCACTGAGAAATTAAAGATTTGAGTTAAAGATTAAAAAAATAAAGAATTAAAACACTAAATTTAATGTAGTTTAATTCCTGTAAAACGACTGATGACGTGACTGTTTGTGCTCACCTGCTTTATAAAGACCATGACAGAGGCCGCAGCAGAAATAGAACAAAGCTGAGATGTGTCGGCATGTGGCAACAGACTGCAGGAATACCAGCTGCGCTGCATTTAGACTGTGAGTGCATATACACACACACACACACACACACACACACACACACACACACACACACACACACACACACACACACACAGGAATGCTGCTGGAACTTTCCAGTGGGGTGTGTGTGAGTATATAAGGAGCAGGACATCAGACAGACGGGCAGACAGACTCCAGACCGAAGCGACAGCTCATCTGAAACCTCCACCACCTCCAGCAGGATGTTGTGCCCAAGCGCCTTCCAGCCGACCACCCTCGCCATGAGGCCTTTCCTGGACATGCACTGGCCCGTCCGCAGCCTGTGGCCCGAGACCCGGCCGCTCATCTATCACATTGAACAAGAGATGATCCGCCACATGCAGGAGATGAGGCAGAGCATGGAGTACATGGAGAGGCTGCACCAGAAGATCTTCGAGGAGATCGACCAGACCTCGTCCCTGACGGGGGTCTTCAAGCCCATCGCCTTCCAGGAGCTGGGGAGGGACGGCAGCAGCTTCGCCATCAGCCTGGACACCAAAGAGTTCTCCCCGGAGGAGCTGTCCGTCAAACAGGTGGGCAGGAAGCTGAGGGTGAGTGGCAGGACGGAGAAGAAGCAGGAGGACGAGAAGGGCTCCTACACATACAGGTGTCAGGAGTTCAGGCAAGAATTCGACCTGCCGGACGGCGTCGACCCCGAGACCGTCACATGCTCTCTGGTGGGGGGACAGCTGCAGATCCAGGCCCCCCGGGAGAAACCGGTGCATGATGGGAAGGAGAGGGTCGTCCCCATAAGCATCACCTCGGCCCCGGCCATCACCTCCTCCTCCTCCACCACCAGCACCATCAGCAGCAGCGGCGCCTCCTCAGAGAGCAGCCCTGCGGAGAAAAACTGAACAGAGTGAACCATCTCATCTCTTCACCCATCTTTGAGTCAGCGTGGCGTCAGTGTACCTGAGGGAACATGAAGCTCATACTCTTCACCTGCACTTTGATTTTTAGTTTTAACAGTTTATAATAAACTTATTGTTTCAGATTTTATTGATCTTCCTGTCCGTCATGTGGTGAACGACTCTTTTCCTCTGAACGATGATGAATTATGTCCAATATACGACAAAACATTCTCATATTTGTTTTAATTACTGACAATGTTCTCTTTATTTTTCTGCATGCTTATAAACTGTGACTGTGTCTGTTCACTGCTTATCAATGTGCCCTGTCCCTGTTCAATAAAACTATAAATATTCATCACTGATCTCAGAACTGTGAAATTAAAAAAAGTGACTTTTCTCATATTGATTTATTTCTAAAAAATAAATAAATAAACATATGGCTTCATGTCAACACGCTTTCACTAAATTTTTTTTCTCTTGAAATTACAGCTAATCACCTATGACTTTTCTTTCAAAAGTGACTTTTTTCTCATAAATGGCAAATTTATTCTTTAATATTGAAACTGCAGCTATAATCTTGTAACATACTTATTTTCATAAAAGTGAGACTTTTCCCAACAATATTAACCCTTTCTTGGATCTTAAGACCTTCTATTTTATTCTTTTTGATTATATAAGACTACATTTTATAAAGAAAAAATACATTTCCAGAATTTTAACCCAATTTAACTTGATGGTGAGCAGCAGGACATAAAAATCATTTTCATAAATTTCCGATTTATTCTCATTATAACTTTACATAAAGTTCATACTTTTTTCTTATTAAATCAGAAATTATGTTTTTTGTTTTCACTATATGTTTTCTCTTGAAATTGAAATTAATCACCAAAGTATGACTTTTCTGTCATACTTTGATAATAATAACTATTTTCTCATAAATGGCAAATTTATTGTAAGACTGACTTTTTAAAAAAAAAATAAAATTCCAACTACACTCTTATAACATGATATTTCTCATAAAAGTGTGACTTTTCTTATAATATTAACCTTTCTTGCAAATTGAGACTTTCTTCTCATCTTAGTTTCTTTCTGATTAAATTTAGACTTAATTTCAAATTTTCTGAAAATTTGTTTTTTCCAGAATTAAACATGTTTTGAGTTGAGGGGGAGGGGCAAGGCAGATTATTATTATTATAACTTTACAAAAAGTTAAGACTATTTTCTCATTAAATGACAAATTTTTGCTTTGAAAATCTTTTTTCTTTTGAAATTGCATTGATATTCTCAAATGTTTTTTCTCCTATGTATGACTTTCTTTATAATAGTGACTTTTTTTTCACAAATTGCAACTTGATTCTTCAAGACTCACTTTTTAAAAAATAAATAAATAAATAAATAAATAAAATTGCAACAGAACTCTCATATCCTAAATATTCTCATAAAGTTCTGCCATTTTTCTATGTTTTTGACCTTTTCTTTTAAATCAAGATTTTCTTATTCTATCTGGATTTGTTTGGTCATTTAAATCAAAGTTTTATTCTTAAATTATAAGTATTTCCACAACATAACCTTTTTTTAATCTTAAAATTACAAATATATTATATTATATTTCCTTAGTGCAACTTGTCTTATAGTATTGACTTTTTTTTACAAACTGCAAATTTATTCTTTAAGATTGACTCTTTAAAAAATAAAATTGCAACTATACTCTCATATCATAATTATTCTCAAAATTGTGAAGATTAATAATTAATTATTCACCCCTTTTCTTTTAAATTGAGACTTCATTCTCAATTCTCAAAACTGCAGTTTAATTTTCATAGTAAGATGACCTTTCTAATGAAATTGTTACGCACTGATTTATTTCTAAGATATCTCCTCTCAATAAAACTGTAACTGTACGGTCATATCCTGATTATTCTCATAAAACTGTGACTTTTCTCATAATACTAACTTTTTTTTGTGAATTGACTTTCTTTTCATAGCATTATGGCTTTTTTCCTATAAAATTAAGACTTAATTATAAAATTATAATTATTTCCACAATCTAAATTTTCTGTTCTGTTCAGTAACTTTATTTTCATTTACCTAGGTGCAACTTTTGTTATGATATTGACTGTTTTTTAAACAAATTGCAACTTTATTCTCACAGTATCATGACTTCTCATAAAACTGTGGCTTTATTTGTAAATGTTTATTTAAAAAAAAAAAAAAAATCACAACTATACTCTCACATCATAATTATTCTCATGAAGCTGTGGCATTTATCAGAATACTGACTGTTTTCCTACCTGTTTAAAAATGTAAACTTCAGCTTCAAAATATCATGACTGTTCCTGATAAAAAATTATAACTGTATTCTTCCAATGTCTTGTTTGTTTGTTTTTCTAAAACTGAAACTGTATCCTAACAGCACATCTTTTCTCAATTTCAAACAGCCACAATAAACGTAACTAAAAATATCATGTGGACCTGATTGAAATAAACTTACAACAGGTTCAGAAGAATATTAATAACTGATTCATCTATTGTTTCTTGTTAATTCCTGTATTAAAAGACCTGACAATAAATTGGAGAGTGGCAACAGTAGCCAGTCATGTGGTCTGAATGTGGGCAGAGGGCGGGGCTCCTTTAACCATGACCATGAGGGACGTATCAAGATCTCTGTTAAGTTGTAAAAGAATTATTTTCTGAGTGATGACAATAAACACAGGACACCCGTTTTCCCCTTTCTTTGTAAAATAATTCTCAATAAACTTAATTTATTCACAAACTGCTTTTCAAATTGCCATGTTGTCATTGTTCTTTTTTTTTTAATCACATACAATAAAAAACATTTCTAAAAGACAAGAGATGTCCGAGTCTCTCTGCTAACTTTGTACACGACTGCTCCTCCATTTTACAGCTCCTCCTCCATCCTGAAGCTTCTTTTATTTTTTCAAACACGATGCGTTCATCGCGACACCTCATCACGCGCAGACATCAGATTAGAAATATTAAGAAAAAACAGCAGAAAATAATGAACAGAGGGACTAAAAATTTAACAGCTACAGTACACATTTCCTTTTCTTCTCCGTTAGTTTTGTCTTTTCCTTTTTTTTTCTTTTTAACTGTTTGATTTACAGAATAATAGAATATGTTCAGTTAAGGCTTATGTTGGGCGTTATGGAGCAATCAACAGAAACAAACCAACAAACCAGGAGGGTGTGTGGAGAGGGCCGTTTGTTTATGCGTGATACAGGGACACTGCATGTGTACAGGTGTACAGGGACATTCTGTGCGTATGAGTGTTACAGGGATGTTATGTGCAGAAGTGTGTATTACGGGGACATATTGTGTGTATGTGTGTGTTACGGCAACATATTGTGTGCATGTGTGATACAGGGACATATTGTGTGTATATGAGAGTAACAGGGACATACTGTCTGTATCTGCAAGATACAGGGACATATGTGTATATATTTTGTGTGTATATGTGCGGTATGGGGACATATTGTATGTTTATGTGAGTAAGGGGGACATATTGTGTATGTATAAGTTACAGGGACATATTGTGTGTAGGTATAAGTTACGGGGACATATTGTGTGTATATGTGTATTACAGGGACATATTGTGTGTATGTTTAAGTTACAGGGACATATTGTGTATATGTGTATTACAGGGGCATATTGTGTGTACGTTTAAGTTACGGGGACATATTGTGTGTATATTACATTACAGGGACATATTGTGTGTTTATGTGAGTAAGGGGGACATATTGTGTGTACGTATAAGTTACAGGGACATATTGTGTGTATATGTGTATTACAGGGACATAGTGTGTATCCTGCATTATAGGGACAAATTGTGTGTACGTGTAAGTTACGGGGACATATTGTGTGCAAGAGTGTGTTTTATGGGGACATATTATGTGTATGTGAATTACATGGATATATTGTGTGTTTGTACATCTGTGTTACAGGGACATTTTTGGATCCATTTCTGTGTTTTTAAATGTAATGTTTCGTTCCTGATTGTTTTGTAAATTTGCGTGAACTGAGAACTGAGCCTTACGTTTTTGGTTTTTTTTTTAGTTTTTTTTTTTTTTTAAACCAAGTTAAAATTTCTAATGGACAGCACACAAAGCTAACACGCTAGCTGATAGCAAACTTTAACCTTACTTTAAAGGAGCAGTTCAACATGTTGTTAAATAGTCTTATTATCTTTCTCTTTGAGAGTGAGAAGTTTAAATGTTTACCAGTCTCATGTCTGGGTGTCAGGATGTGGTTAGCCTTGCTTAGAATAAAAAATGGAAGTAGGGGAAAACAGCTAGCCTGTGTCTCTGTTGGCGTTACACCAGATTTTCTTGACCTGAATAGGCAGCTGTAATTCCACTGTGAATAATTTTATCGTATTTGACCACATAGTTTTTTGTTGTTTGTTTAAAAAGTAAAACACATCTTATCCCAATTTAGGAATCATTCCAAGGTTGTTAGCGCTAATGCTAACCTTGTAGCCACAACAGTTAAAAATTTAGATGAAATTAGATTAAATATTTGAAGCAGTTAATGACCAAGTGAAACCAAAAAAATGCAAAGCTCCTATAAAATTTGCAAAATTGTATTTGTGTTAACATCACATTTTATTTTAACGTGACTGCCAACTGTTTGTTGACATGTCTGTAGTTCTGTTCCCCGACTGGGGATATCGATTCCTGACAACTGCAACTTGGAATTATAAGTCGATGTGAAAGCAATTGTAATTGTTTTTGTTTTTTTTAAACCCATCATCATCAGTCTTTATACTAAGCTAGGCTAATCCCATCCCAACTCCAGTTTATGTACTTAACACATAACCAATTGTCAAAATGTTGAACTGTTCCTTTAAGAGTGCAAGAGAATATTTTTCAGTTCAAAAATACATTTTTTGACCCCCACCCCTCCCCCAACAATGTGACGGATAAACTCCGACATCAGACCGAGAAGAAGAAAACAGTCACACAAACTGAAACCCTCTGAATGAAACAACTCGCTAACACAAAAACAATCTTTTACAAAGTGAATTCGCTGCTGTTGGGTTTAAACAAAGGTCCGAAATTCAACAGTAAAGTTGCCACGATTATAAACCACGACAATCCATCACAGTCAGCGTTTAGACGTCTTTACTCTTTAGTCAAACTTCACCAAATCTTTTCCTTTTTGGTGCATTCAGGGACAGCTCGGCATCTAAGACTCATCTGCTGGAATAAAACGCACGTTTTCTTTTTCAAACATTTTTTACGTTAACGTTCCTGTTGACTTGTTGATTGTCTTCTGGGTTTGAGTCTCACTGTTGGAAGCTTTTTGTTTTCGGCAGGTGACTATCAAATGTCGGATGTTATCGTGTCCTTGAATGCATCCCTGAAAGAGGCCTTTGTTTTCAACTGTATCACAAAGTGAAAATTAACCATTAAAAGTAAACTAAACCTCTGACTGTGACGGGTTATCTCTCTGCAGGTTGATTTGTGATGATAAGCAGGAATGTGATGATTCTCAGTAGAAAAGCTGAAGGATGGAAAACATGCTGTGTGGTCCGTCACGCAGCAGCGCCACTGGACGCTCGTTGAAATGCTGTGAAAGGTCCGGAGACCTTCAGTGTGCAGTTTCTCTTTTTTTTATGGGTTTCAAGTGGAATTTGGAGGAAATAAAAAAATCCCATCATAACCTGCGAGCTTTTTCAGACATTTCCTGACATCACATTCACACCTGGTGGTTCTGTGCATCTTCAGCATCGAGGTTAAATCCAGACTGAGAATAAAAGCACCCAAAAATTTGGTTGAATGTCTCCTGTCAACGACTGTTTATAATAAAGTACTGAAAACTGTCCAGTACTGAGTGTGTCTTATGCTTCTGTTACCACATTTAATATCTGACAATGTTCACTTTTTCTGTTCTGTAAAATGTTCACACACATATATATACACACATATATATATGTATGTATGTATGTATGTATATACATACACACACACACACACACACACACACACACACACACACACACATATATGTATATTTTTTAGAAACGTGTTTATATTTATATTAATAATTAATTTTGGTATTCGCACGCTGAAAAACAGCAGAAAACTGAAATACTGTATCATGACTAGTATGGAACCTTTTCAAACAACTTCCATGCAGACGATCAACAGACTCAGCCAAAATTTTCACCCTGAAATGGTTGAATGATTTTAGGATTTAAATTTCACAATGTGCACATCCAAATAATGCTCCAAAAACCAGAATAATGTCGACATATCCCACATGTCTTAGCAGAAAATGCTTAGGTTAGGTTAGGTTAGGTTCTTTAATGTCCCCATGGGGATAATTGTTTTCACACATCATCCGTCAGGTTCATTTGCAATAAGACCTAATTCAGAATATCCAAATGGAATATGCCATTTACGTGATCCCTATAAGATTTGGAATATGTAATATTCCGGATAATACTGGAATATCAGTGTGTGTGTGTGTGTGTGTGTGTGTGTGTGTAAATGTAGTCACTGTCAGATTAGATGGATTTCTGGCAGGTCAAAAATTTGTGTTGTGTTGTGTTGTGTTTCTGCAGTTTGAGCTGATTATTGATCTGATTTCCAACATGGCTGCTGTCAAAACATCCACTAATAATTGTACTAAACTTACTGGACGAGATTTTACATGACAAAAACTGCTGTTAAAAACCTCAGTTCATGCGTATTCCGAATACACTGTATACATGTCCAAGAGACGCTCCTAAAAGCTGAATAATATCGGCCTATCCCAAGTGTCTTAAAGGGAAGATGCTACACTCTGAATAAGGCCTAATTTGGAATATCTAAATGGAACATGCTTCTGACATGACCCTTATCAAAATTTATGTTCATTTAATTTTCTTTTGACTGCTTTATGAAAAGAATTTGTTTATAATTTGGACCCGTGAGCAGTGTGAGCTCTCATACACATTGGCAGCTTCAAACAGTCTGGTGTTAATGTGGATAAAATACATCAGGACACAATCTGGATTCAATCTGGAATCAAGTCACATGACCACCAGGAGTTATCAAGATGTCAGACAGACAGACAGACAGACAGACACACACACACACACACACACACACACACACACACACACACAGGGGAGTGAATAAGCAGGAGTGTGTGTTGTGACAGGAATGTGTGAACACTCAGGTGAACAACAGCATCAGTGGCTACCTGCCCTCAGTGAAGTCTGACGAGACGACAACACCACAAAACTGCAGCGAACCTGAACGCATCACCACGCTGAGGTCACATGACTTCAACATGCAGCGTGTGTGTGTGTGTTTAATCTGCACCAGAGTCTGAACTGTTCTGTCAATAACACTGATTCTGATCTCCTGATATCATGATTCATTTCACAATTCTTTGATATCAACGTTAACTTAATCACATGGTGACAAATTAAAATGTTTTACTCAGATAAAATAATATGAATCGGTATTTGAGGCGTTGGGCTGCAATAAATTTTAAGTGTTAGTTGGCCACAAAATCAGGATGCTAAATTATTGATTAATTTTCAACACAAGCAGCTTGTGTGACGTGTCGTTAAAGTCTGGTGATATTCTACATGTTTCTTCTTGGCAACAAATCTCATTAAAAAAATAAATAAATAAACAATAAGTTGACTATTTAATACCTAAAATCCTTCATGATATCTGATCACATATCCTCATATTCACTAATGAGTTACTTCACCTGAATTTCAAAAACATTTTTCGTTTGGTAAACTTGTGTCTAGGAGAGATGTTTCTGCTGAATATTCAACGTAAAACTAAATCTATCTGAGCTGACTGAAACCAAACAGCCTCAAACCTGACCCGTCTGCATTATAGTAGTCTGATTTTTTTTCTTTATGCTGTTGGGTTTTTGAAGTTTGGAGACATCTGCAGCCTCAGTGTGCCCACAAGACATAAAAATTAAAAATGCTCAACAAAAGGTGACTAAAATGTTTTTGCTGCAAAACTTAAATGACTAGAAATGCTATTTGCTGAAGACGTTTGTCCCCTCTGATAAATAAAGACATCTGTCCCTCCTGGACTTCATGGGGTGTTTATGGGATTGTTGCGAAACGCCGGATTTCAAAGCAGCTTTTCCAGAAAGTTTGTTTCTGATTCAGAGCTTATTATTATGAGCATTCAGTGTCCCCATGGAATGAGAATCTATCTGTGAAGGTTGCTGACATTTCACGCGGCGCTGAAGGACCGTCTCCAAGGACAGCTGCTCTCCTGCACTCTCTGCCCAGTTAGCATGAGCTAACACTGCACAACGTGATGTCATCACTGCTCATCATATTTTGTGTAGAGGTTAACATCCGAAGCTGAACTGTTAAGCTCACACTGACACTGAAACAGCTTGACTTTGTTGTTAAACCTGTTAATAACCATGATTTCACGTTAGCAATGTGATGCTAACCATTAGCTCTGTCACTTTGTGTGTGACTCAAGGTGCAGTGATTGGACAAGACTGTATGGCTGCGCAGAAATCACAAGGATTGGCTGAATTTGTGTTAATTCTTGGGGACCGTGACATCCAGGAGGGACTGAGGAAGTGTAAAAAGAAGATGTTACTTTGGTCTCCTGCTTTATACGGGTACTAAAAAGTTTAAATGCATAACCAAGTTCCTGTATGTAAAAAATGATCTGTTGGGTAAAGAAGATTTTATCATGGAGACTATGATAAGTGAATTTAAAGACAGAACTCTCAGCCTGGTTTTGTCAGGCTGAACACAGCAAGCATCTCTGAAGAGCTCATTATTAAATGGATGAAAGAATCCACTGATTCATTGGAATGTCGCCTTTGGTACATTTGGTATTTTTCAAACGGGACCCCGTCTTCCTGTGTTTTTTGTGACTAATGGGAACAACAGTTTTTTAAAAACGGTCCAGTACTGAGCAAGAGCAGTGAAACAGGCTGTTATGTTTCTACTTTGTTCACACCTCAGTGTCCGTCCACTAAAAGTATTTGTTTTTGTCACTGACAGGCTCAGATTGTTGTTCTAAGTCAGGGTATGAAATTAACAAAATATTTTGGGGGCAATTTTGGCCCCCACGGTCTAAAAAATGGGGGCATTTTCAAAATGTAAGCACATGTTCAGTAGAAACCACTATAAATGAAATAAATAATGGGTTACATAAAGTTAAGGTTGCAAAATATCACTCAGATTTCCTATAATTCAACCAGTTTAAATGTGATGATTTAACCATTAATCTACTGATAGCAGTACTAATGTTTCACCACATTAGTTACTTTTACCGTTAAAAAGGCCAAATTACTATAAATTCCTTAGATGCAATCCTGGAAGTAAGTTAATTTAAAATTTAACATTCATTCTACCTTAATTTTTCATTAATTTGTCATTGTGTAGACACAGATCATCCAAGAAATGGTTAGTTTATACTTATGGTACAGCAAAGCCCCCTCCCCTTCTCTGTCAGATTACTCTCACGTAATAAGCAAAATCTCGTTGATTATGTCTGGAAAATGAGTTGTAGACGTGACGGTAAATTAATTTAATGAAAATAAAATTATACTTTAATGTCAGATTGTAATACTGTTAAAAATATAAATACATATAGTCGTTTCGAAAACTTGGGGGCAATTTGGGCCCCGGAACATGGCTTTTGGGGGCATTCTTGGATAAATTGCGGGCCAAATGGCCCGTGGCCCTTGCTAATTTCTGACACTGTTCTAAGTGTCTGACAACATTATTATAAAGGATCCTTACAGAGACAGAGCTTTGTGTTCAAGAGTAAGATCCTTTTCAATCAGCACAGAGAGCCCTAAAATCGCCATCACCTGCTCCTTAACAAAAAAGGTCTATCTCTGTAGGGATCCTTTCCATAATGTTGTTAGACACTTAGAATAACAATCTGAGCCTGTCAGTGACAAAAACACCTCTAGTGGACATTTACAGACAGTGTGAACATTTCCACTGTTGCAGCTTTTTTTGCCACTGCTCTCACTCAATACTGGAACTATTTCACATACTGTTTTCTCCATGAGTCACATAGAAACAGAGTCCACGTTTAAGAGTAAAAAACTTAAACCTTTACTTTTGAATTCTGAAAATGATCAAAGACCATTCAGTGTTTGTTTAAATGTTTCCAACTGTGGACTGAAGGTAAAGATGAGTACTTGTTTTGTTGATGTCATGAGTTGAATTTATTTAGTGAAACAGAGGAAATGTGTTTTTGTGATTTGGGTGAACTGACCCTTTAAATCTGCTCTTTGAGATAAGAGTGTCTAGTGTTTGTGATGCGGTGCAGGACCATGTGACGGACACGGTGATGACATGTCAGGTTGGCGCTGCAGTGCGGTGACGGCCTCGTCAGACTGTAGTGTGTTGCAGAGACTCAGCAGCTGTGTGTTGGAAGACACCTGGACGCTGAGACGCGCCTGGACTGTCTGAGTGGGACAACGCTGCATCTGGGCTTCAGGTACCTCAACAATGGCTTGTTGGAGTGTAAGCATGATGGACGCAGAGGTCATGAGGGTAACTGAAGGTCAGATGCAGGTTGGCGACCAGAGTTAACGCCCACTTTAACTTTCCAACACGTTAAAAAGCGGCCAGGAGGATTCCACAGCGCTGAGTCTTTACCGCGGCAGTCACATCATCACTGTCGTCCTCAATCAGCTTTGTTTACCCCAGCTCATCCAATGAGAGAAGGTGTTGTTCCTGAGAGCCTTGCTGATTGGTGGCAAGGAGGCGCGGAGTGTTGAGATCAATTGAAAATAAAACTAAAAAACTGAAACAGCCTTCCATTTACAAACGCGTCAGTTTTCTTCTATTAAGTTCAAGTCGAGTTCTGTACAATCCCTCTCAAACACCGCCTGCTGCGCTGCCTCGCGCTCCTCGGCTTCCTCCTCGCCGTCGTCCTCGTCGTCGTCCTCGCGGCACTCCTCGTCACTCTCGCTCAGCGGCCCGATGCTGGTCCTGCCCAGGCACTCGGCCGGCGAGCAGGAGCCCCGGAAGTCACCCATGAAGGCCTCCATGCCCATGCTGATGTCACCGCCGCAGGCCAGCCTGCTGCCGCCGCGCTCCAGACACTGCGGGTCGATGCTGCGGGTCTGCGGGAGTGACAAAAGAAACGTCAACAGGTCTGAAAACTACAGCTGAACATTACAGATTAATACCAAGTCAGCAATGTTCAGAATAAACAACTAAAATTAAAAATAGCTGATGAGATGTGTTGATTATTTTCCAGCAGTACCTGAGTCATCTTGGTGAAGTCGAGGACGGGTCGGGCACAGGGTCTGTCGGGGTCGCGGCGTCTCTTCAGACCTGGTTTGAGGAGCAGCAGGTCGCAGGGCTGCGAGTGGCAACGAGGCAGCTGTGGCGGCAGACTGCGTCGCAGAGATGACGGTGTGCTGCAGGCCGAAGAGGGCGAGGCGGGTACCGGACCCCCCACGGACGCTCCGGCCACGGCTGAGCAGCTCGGTGGACGTGCCGCCACTTGGCTCGGCACGGGAGGTGGAGGCAGGAACGTGGAGGCCGCCGAGTCTCTGATGAGCACGGGGGAGAGGGAGAAACGCCTCTGAGGAGGGGGAGGAGGGTGGAGAGGAGAGGGCGAGGAGGAGCAGGAGGAGGGGGAAGGGAAGAAGCAGCAGCAGGCTCCTCCCCCCGCCGCCGCCTCGCTGGGGTCCCAGGGGAAGCTCCAAGGCAGCGGGGAGTCCGGAGACAGCGCCAGGCTGAAGAAGGTGGGGCTGGATGAGGAGTGCAGCGACGAGTTCAGAGAGGAGCTGGGGGCGCGGAGAGGACAAGCTCCTCCCCCCGCTGCACCTACCCCTATACCCCCTCCTCCCGCCCCCGCGCCCCCACCTGTGACTCCTCCCCCTGCTCCCCCATGGCACTGCTGGCGACTGACAGGAGTCCACACCCGCGAGGCGCTGGGCCGCCAGGTATAGCGGCAGCGCGACAGGTCCTCGGGCACCGACAGTGAACGGCAGTGCCGTTTAGGTGGCGGAGGAGGAGGTGGAGGAGGCCCGGGGCCGGGAGGCGCCACCGGCGCTCCGGGGAGGGAAAGCTCAGATGCTGAGGTGCTGGGCGCCAGGGGCCGGTGCTGCTGCGGCTGAGAGGGGGTGCCGTCCAGGGGGTCGCCCCCCTCCTGCAGATGAGCATCTGGGGGCACCAGGGGCACGGGGCCAGGGGGGAAACTAGAGCTCAGTAACCCCCCCTGCAGGCCGGACTTGGAGGGAGGGCAGAGCTGCCAGTAGCTGCTCTCTGAGAGGACACACACACACACACACACACACACACACACACACACACACACACACACACACAGGTCATGTGACTACATCACTGATACGAAAGCATGACTTTTGTTTTCTTCACTACTGAGTTGCATCATGGGAAACAAAGGGTCCAGTGTCAGAGACTGGGGCTGCTTTCACACCTGACCTGTTTGGTTCAGTTAAAACAAACTCAGGTCTGTTTGCGCGGTCAGAAGGTTTGCTTAGGCTGGAGTGAAAGCTGTCAGTTGAACCCTGGTGCAGACCGAGCAACCGAACAACCGAACAGAGACGCCCGTACAGGTGTGTCTCAGTCCGCTTCAACACAGACTCTGGTGCGGTTCATTTTTGGTGAGCAAAAAACACAAACCAACCACAGGACTTTATGATAGATCTGTGATTTTAGCAACAGTGACACCAACAATAAATCCATCTGCTGATGATGAAATCGTCCACGATCTCATAACTGATCCTGATCAAGATCATGTGCAACAGGGTCTATTAATGAGCTATAGTATGAGTGACAAGTCAAATATACATTTGTAATATTAAGTGTTATAATTACACAAAATATATCAATATCTGGGGGCGGCACGGTGGTGTGGTGGTTAGCACTCTCGCCTCACAGCAAGAGGGTTGCCGGCTCGATCCCGGGCGTGGGAGCCCTTCTGTGTGGAGTTTGCATGTTCTCCCCGTGTCAGTGTGGGTTCTCTCCGGGCACTCCGGCTTCCTCCCACAGTCCAGAGACATGCAGATTGGGGACTAGGTTAATTGATACCTCTAAATTGTCCGTAGGTGTGAATGTGAGCGTGAATGGTTGTCTGTCTCTATGTGTCAGCCCTGCGATAGTCTGGCGACCTGTCCAGGGTGTACCCTGCCTCTCGCCCGATGTCAGCTGGGATAGGCTCCAGCCCCCCCCGCGACCCTCAAGAGGATGAAGCAGTTAGAAGATGAATGAATGAATGAATGAATGAATGAATGAATGAATGAATATCAATATCTGGAACATCTGATACTCAGTTCCTGTACCCCTACATTCACCTTTGGGGGTGCCCCACCTATAAAGGGGTGTCTCCTGCCTTACCTCTCCCCTTTTGCTGTTGTGCTCTGTGGGAGAGGTAAGCGACATTACTCTTGTGGTAATTTCTGTGTTTTAGCGCTGTTAAGCTGTTTATAAATTCATTTTATGCCAACATAATCTTGTGTCGCTTAATTTGTGTCAGGGATCAAGTTTGTATGGTTGTGTGTGATGGAGGATTTCAGAAATATACGGAGCTCGCCTCCAAAGATATCCACAGTCTAAGCCTCTTCATATCGACACAACACAGACATCACGAGAGTCCACCAGGTACACAAGTATATCCCATAACCTATTCATGTTAATGCATACATGTCACACATATGCAGGTCAGCGAAGGTATTTTTCTGATTAAAAAGCTGTTCAAACTGTCATCACTGCATCCGACTCCGTGTACTTTACGGTCGGGTATCATTTGAATTTTATCGATTCTCAGTCTAATTCTGATTCTGCTTATTGACTTTGGTTCTAATGTTGTGAATGCCAGACTATTTTGTGTTGACACGTCATACGCGTGTGAAATTGCTATATCGATGAATGAAATTCCCCTGGTACATCCTTGGTGTAATACGATCCCCGAGGATCATCTTCAGTAGCTGAAGCTCAGATTTTTCAACTCTTGCGAATATAGCACAAAATCGCTCTACTCACGTAATTTGCCAGTGAAAGATACCAAGAGAAAGATCTCCTCACGTGATGTATGTCATCCTGATGATGCAGGATGACATAACACCTAATGTGTCCAATCAGTGAGTTACCTGTCAGTCGGCAGAGCTTCATGTTTACTCCTCTTGATTCATTTATCAGTGTGAACAGGAACAGAACCAAAACTAAAATGCAACAATGGATTATTTTTTCCCTCTGGTGCGACCAAATGAACCGAACTACAGGGGTGAAAGCATCCTAAGTCTGCTCTCAGACCGAGAGTCGTCACCTTTGGTCTGAATCAGGGACTAATTTTGTCACAGAGTTGTATAATTGCCTAGAGTTGGTTCATGTTCTCACGGCAGCATTTACAAGTGGACCAGATCAAAGCCTTGCGTGAGAAAGCTGCTCTTGATTGGTCAGAATTTCCATGTGTGAAAAATCCAGGAAGTAAAGCAAACATTGAAGAAGAGTACACTTGCAAGATAAATGTGACACTTTCTAATGTCATAATGGAGGGACAACTACGCAGGTTGATTTTAGCGCTGCTCATCGTGGACTATATTGCTGTCATTGTTCATTTGAGTCAAACCATACAGTTTGAAAACGAGGCGCGGCTCCAACTAGAAAACAATGTTTTGATGCATTGGATGTGCTGAATGTGCATATTAAGGCAGTACAGGAGGAGGTGCACATTAATAATCCTCCAGGACTGTAACATGCTCATGTTTAATCCAAACAATGTGTCATGTGACTGCAGTTGGTTCAGATCCAGGTCAGAACACCTTCTCACCACAAACCAACCGCACCAGAGTTCATTTGTAACCAGACTGAGACCACCTCTTCAAGAAGGTCTTGGTCTGGTTGTTTTGGTGCACACCAGAGTGTGTTTGCTGTGTTCACACCTGCCCAAATGAACCGCACTGAGGGGGCAAACAAACTTGAGTTCGATTTAACCGAACCAAACAGAGCAGGTGTAAAATCACTCTACAAGTCAGAATGATCCAGCTGTACACATCTGGATGTGTACATAGCCAATCACAGGCGATCACTAGATCTGACACACTCACCAGGCATCAAGCCATCTGGGGGCCAGCACTCTGCGAGGGTTTTCGGGTCCAGCAGGGACTGAAAGACAAAAAGACAAAGACAATGTTACTGTCCGTGTTGCAATCGTTCTCTCTTTATCAAAAATGTGAAGATGAACAGATGAAAATAATCTAATAAAGACTGATGGAAAATTCACAGTGGATGAGAGGAGGTCAAGCTGGATGAGCTTTTTGTTGGAGCATCATCTACTGGACGTTTGCAAGAACTGCAGCTAGTCAGGACAGCTGAGGAGCGAACTGACTCACAGTGAGGTTTACCACCAGTTTAATTTAACAAACCAGCTGCTGCAAGTTCACTGTGTCAGAGACATTAAATCAGTATCTGACATATTTCGATATTTTCCTCCTGTAACTCTGATCTGGACCAAATACGCTTAAAAACTTTTGGTGAGAAACTGGACGTGATTTAAAATCATCCTGCACGGAGACATCTGGATTACTAACTCAACCGTGGAAAATAATTTAAAGCTGCTACAGGTGTGAGGCTGCAGGTGTGATGCTGCAGGTGTGACACAACAGGTGAGAGGCTGCAGGTGTCAGACTGCAGGTGTGTGGCTGCATGTGTGAGGCTGCAGGTGTGAGGCTGCAGGTGTCAGACTGCAGGTGTCAGACTGCAGGTGTCCCAGCTGCAGGTGTCCCGGCTGCAGGTGTCCCGGCTGCAGGTGTGAGACTGCAAGTGTCAGACTGCATGTGTGAGGCTGCAGGCGTGAGGCTGCAGGCGTGAGACTGCTGGTGTGAGGGTGCAGGTGTCAGACTGCAGGTGTCCCAGCTGCAGGTGTGAGGCTGCAGGTGTAGGGCTGCAGGTGTGAGGCTGCAGGTGTGAGGCTGCAGGTGTGAGGCTGCAGGTGTGGGGCTGCAGGTGTGAGGCTGCAGGTGTGAGGCTGCAGGTGTGGGGCTGCAGGTGTGAGGCTGCAGGTGTGAGGCTGCAGGTGTGAGGCTGCAGGTGTGAGGCTGCAGGTGTGGGGCTGCAGGTGAGGCTGCAGGTGTGAGGCTGCAGGTGTGAGGCTGCAGGTGTGAGGCTGCAGGTGTGGGGCTGCAGGTGTGAGGCTGCAGGTGTGAGGCTGCAGGTGTGGGGCTGCAGGTGTGAGGCTGCAGGTGTGAGGCTGCAGGTGTGAGGCTGCAGGTGTGGGGTTGCAGCTGTGTGGCTGCAGGTGTGAGACTACATGTGTGAGACTGCAGGTGCGGGGCTGCAGGTGAGGCTGCAGGTGTGGCTGCAGGTTTGGGGTTGCAGCTGTGAGGTTGCAGGTGTAGGGGTGAAGGTGTAGGGGTGAAGGTGTGAGGCTGCAGGTGTGAGGCTGCAGGTGCGAGGCTGCAGGTGAGGCTGCAGATGAGGCTGCAGGTGTGGCTGCAGGTTTGGGGTTGCAGGTGTGAGGTTGCAGGTGTAGGGGTGAAGGTGTAGGGGTGAAGGTGTGAGGCTGCAGGTGTGGGGCTGCAGGTGAGGCTGCTGGTGTGGGGTTGCAGGTGTGGGGCTGCAGGTGAGGCTGCAGGTGTGAGGCTGCAGGTGTGAGGCTGCAGGTGTGAGACTGCAGGTGTGAGACTGCAGGTGTGAGACTGCAGGTGTGAGGCTGCAGGTACAGTTGAGACTCACCAGGTAGAAGTCCCCTGGCTCAGCAGGGTCACCTTCCAGAATCTGCTTCCTCAGGCTCTCCACCAGCAGCGTGACCACAGCATTGTGGCAGGGGGCGGGGCCGAGGGGAGAGACAGGGGAGGTGAGTGGGAGAAGAGGGGAAGAGAGTGGGAAGGAGAGGGGAGGAGGAAAAGGAGGAGGGAGGGGAAAGCCACGCCTGTTTGTGTGTCTGTCCGTTCGGTCTGTCGTGGGAGGAGAAGGGGAGGGGCTAAGGGCTGAGACTCCTCCTCCTCCTTACCACCTATGGGCCAGCTAGCCCCGCCCACTCTCACAAGGACATGGTCAGTCAGCTGTTGCCCCCGGCAACGCACCTGGAACGAAGTAAGGGGAAATGCACGTGAGTGTTGCAGAGTCACGCATGTTCACTTTAAGAGTCCAGTCTGAAAGATACAGGAAGTTATAATAATACCATAAAACCTAAGACAAGAAATAAAATCTGAAATCTATAACCACGAATACAGTGAAAATCTATGACAGCAAACTCTCTTATTAAACTAACGCTGTGTATACAACTCGTCTCAACTTGACTCAGGTCTTTTTGGATGTCTTTCAGTAAAACTTGTGGATACCTGGTACTCTTTTTAAACGAGACACTGTGGACCTCTGATTGGTCAGAGAGACCGCCACTGGTGCGACAAAGGACATCCTGCGCTAACCCGCAATTTTTAAACAGCACAACGACCGCCATTTTTTAATTCACTCAGCCCAGATTTTAAAAAAGGGCAGCCCACTGAGGTTGGGTCATATTATATCGTTCACAAAAATATCAGTATAATTTTCAATATAATATGAAAAATTCATATCTTGATACTCACAATATATCGACTTGTTAACATACTGACGTCATACTGTTACCCATGGCAACAACAAACATATATATATATATATATATATATATATATATATATATATATATATATATATATATATATATACACATATACATACATATATACATATATAATGTATGAAATGTATGTATAAAATGTATGAAATTAAAACACACAAGTAAACATGAACAAATGAACAAACAAACAATGAACAAATACAAACACAACACAGTGAAGTTAAACTATAATATCATTTATATATATACATATATTATTATTATTTTTATAGATTCATTTATTTATTGGTGAAATATTATGATGAAAAAAACCCAAAACAACAAAAAAATTATTGTACAAATGGTGAATATTATATTATTTAGAATATATATAAACAATAAAATATAATGTATGTAAAAAGAATCAAATAAGAAATAGATAAAATGAAAAATAATATGCATAATATATATAATATAATATAATATATATATATATATATATATAATATATATATATATATATACATATATATATATATATATATATATATATAATATATATATATATATATATATATATATATATATATATATATATATATATATATATATATATATATATATGTGGTAACATTGTTGGAGGCAGCCTGAAATCACAGACTCTAACTGTTGCACACAGATTAAGACTTGAGACTTATTATTTCTCAGAGTCTGACGTGAAATCTTTACAGTGCTTGTTTTGTGCAGCCAACAACCCTAAACACACACACACACACATATATATATATATTCAACTTCCTATCATGTACATAAGATAAACAGAAAATCTGCACATTTTGAAAAGCTGAAATTATCAAAAAAAATCCTGTTCAAATCTCTGTTGATCGACTTTTTGTTTTATAGACTAATCAGTTTCATATCAATGTATGTGAACACACAGAAGGAACGTTTTTCCATTGCTCTCATGTACTGGCATCATATTGGCAACTTTTTAATTGTGTCAGTATTATTTATATATATATATATATATATATATATATATATATATATATATATATTCTAATTATTGTACAGAAAAAAAATATTTTTATACAGTGTTTTTTTAATTTTAAAAAAAATTTTATAATTAAATTACAGATAATTTGTTTTGTAAAATCACAATAATTACAGATAATTATTGTGATTTTACAAAACAAATTATCTGTAATTTAATTTGTAGCTCTGTATAGTTTATGTCCATACTAACAATTCAACATTTCTCTTTGTAATTTCAAGAGTAAATATTGTTTAGTTTCATATTTATGTGGACCGTTACATTCAAACTCTGCAATTCTGGAAACAAATTTAGCAACATTTCTTCATTACATTAAATATAATGTCCATACAGCAGTGTGAATAGATGTGACATTACAAACTGAATTATAATTTGTAATGGCAGCAGTTATGCTTCATGAAATGTGATACAACAACATGTCAACACATGACCTGATGGAGGATTTTGGCTCCTAGTACAGATGAGGTCAGGGGCCACAAACACAGCTGAGACCCTCAAACCCCTCCTGGTGTTGGTTCCAGTGTGTGCAGTTACTGGTGTTAATGGGGGTCCAGTTAAACACGTGGCTGGTTGTGGTTAAATAATGGCACAGTGTTTGGTGATGACAGGCTGTCCCTGGCAGCGGAGGCCATTGTGCAGCCTGAGCTGAGCCGCCTCTCCCTCTCTGATGCCGGACTGGCTGAGGCCGCTGCCGGGCATCTCCGGCTGCTGCTAGCTTGTGGCTAACAGATCCTATTGTTTTCAATGAGGGATGCTAACACATTTATATAGCGGGTTTCAACGTTTGGGTGCAGAACAAATGAACGGATGTCGTTGTGATTTATTTTTACATGAACTTAATGAAGGAGAAATAAAATAATTCGGTGTAAAAGCAGCCGGTTACATCACCTGGACTGTTAGCTTGCTATAAATAATATGTCATGTTATTACTTTCAAGGTCGGCACAATAAATTCAGCCATTTTGCTCGCTGAAACAAAACAGCTGCCTGAGGATTGTTCCACCGCCACAGCCTCACACACTCCCGGGGGCTCTGGCTGGTCTGCTCCGCGGGGCTAACGGGGAGCTACACCGGCCGCCTGGCTCACTGCATCCCGGGGCAGCAGCGAGCTAACGGTGGCTAACTGACCTGCCCAGCGTAAGCATGCTAGCAGCGTTAGCCACAAACAAACCGGGTAAATATCACACGGGATGTTCTCGTTTCTCAGCCGCCTCCAGCTTTTAGCTGACAGAGGTTATTTCTGATTAAACACGAAAACCCCACCGGCTCATTCACAGCCAGAATCAGCGGCGGCTAACAATAATAACACCGGGATGATAGTAACGTCTGGCCGGCCTGTGAGCTCTCTGAGCAGCGTGTGAGGAGGAAAACACGGCGGGATGCTGCGGGATGGATCACCCGGGGAACAACAAACTAGCGGGCATTTGGGGCACACTCAGCCGGCTGGCATGCTTACCTTATCAGGCAGGACGTCGGGGTGAAGCGGCGGCTCCGGTGGATGTAGCGGGCTGGCAGACAGCGGCGGTGTATTGACCCAGTATTATTAAAGAGCACCGCTCCTCCGCCTGCCGCCGCCGCTGCCGCTGTCAGCACCACCACAATGAATTAAAATCTGGATTTAACCGCACACAGCGGACACCGCACGCTCCCGCACGATCCTAAACATCGGCTGTAATCAATGTCCAGCGTCTTGTGATTATTAAAACATAATAATCTGCGCGCACACGCCCGTGAGCGGCAGGCATTCATAAATAACATTTACGGTGCCAGGCAGGAGGAGGAGGGGCGGTGCTACACCGCATCACCCGGGCCGCAACACCACCTGCCGCACGGGCACACTTTATTTTATCTCCATCACCTCCTCACTACAACTATCTGCTGCTTATTAAAAATACCAATATAACGTCAATAAATATAATTCAGCAGGTGTGAGAACAGAGAGCGGGGGAGGGGGAGGGGGTGCTGAGGCATGATGGGAGTTGTAGTTCCGCGGCAGCTTGTTTACAGCAGCAGATCTGCGGTGTGTTCCGCCTGTCAGTGTCCTCTACTGTTATTATTTCATGATCCAGATGTTGTGAGGAGGTGAAACAGCGTGTGAGCAGCAGTTAAAGGACAAACACACAGAAACAGATGATTCACCGTCACATCACACTGATGGGGTCCAGGCTGCAGCAGCACACCGTGTGGACGGAGGAGACACCTCCACCCTCTGCAGAGAGTACCAGCCAACACACACACACACACACACACACACACACACACACACACACACACACACACACACACACAAATACTACAGTGTATTTATACTCTGCTACAAGTAAACGCTCTGTGTTCACATCTGAGGTAAGGGACTGTTCTTTATTATTAGAGGGTGTAACCCTCCCTGAAGCTAAACTCAGATTTGGTTTTGTTGGGTTTTTTTTTTTTTTAATCTCTGAGAGGTTCATCACACATAATGTGTCCAAGGACAGTTGGAAAATTGAAAAATCCAACCATAATTTCTCTATTTTTTTTATCTATTTATTTTTTTTACAGTTTCTGGCTGTGATAAATGGTGTAATTTCTACCATTTTAAAGAAAATATGCCTTCAAAATGAGCAGCTGTGGGATGTTTTCTTTTAAAATGTAAAAAAAATAAATAAATAAATAAATAAAATACCGGCAACCATTTGTTCGTTTTAGTATTTTGTAATTATTATATATATATACATATATATTTTTTTTTTTTTACCTTTGCTTCTTTCATGGATAATGAAAATAATCATTAGTTGCAGCCTGACAGTGACAGTCTGTCTCACTTTGTGGATGTCCTGCATCATTTTACGTATTCATGAGGTAATTTTGTGTCTGTTGGGGGACATTTTTCTTCATTTTGGGCATTTTGCGTCTTTATGGGGTCTTAATGTGTCACATTGTGGTTGTTTTGCATCACAAAGTGGTAATTTATGATTCATTTTACAAAACATATTGGTCGTTTTGCGTCATATTTGAGGTTGTTTTGCACCTTTATGATTTTATGCTGCACTTTGTGTCATTTTAGTTGTTTTGCATCACTTTGTGGATGTTTGTATCAGTCGGCTTGTTTTGCATTGCAATTTGGTTATTTTACATCACAACATTTTGGTCGTTCCTTGCAACTTTGGGGTTGTTCTGCATAAATGTGAGGGGTTTTTTGTTTAGCGTTGCGGTCCTCTTGTGTTGCATTTTGGTTATTTTGCATCATTTTGGTTGTTTTGAGTCTCTCTGGGGTCGTTTCGCATCACTTTGAAGATGTTTTGCATCGCAATGTGGATATTTTACATAATTTTGGGATGTTTTACATTAATTTAGGGTTCTTTAGCGTTGCTTTGTACCACTTTTTGAATGTTTGCATCGTTTTGAGTCATTCTGCATCACATTGTGGTTATCATGCCTTCTTTGTAAGTGTTTTATGTCATTGAGTGTCTTTATGAGGTCATCTTGCATTACTTTGGGGTCATTTTGGGCATTTTTTTCATCTTTATGGGTTCATTTTACGTCACATTTTGGTCATTTGGCATCATATCAGTCTGAGGTTATGAGTCTTCATGGGGTCGTTTTGCACCAAATTGTGGTTGTTCTGCATCTTGGGTCCATTTTGGTTGTTTTGTGCAACTTTTTTTGGATCTCTCTTTGGGGGGTTTGGGGCTTTGCGTCACATTGTGGTTGTTTTGCATCATTTGAGTAGTTATGATTTTTAATGTTTGTGTCTGTTTGGGGTCTTTTTGCATCCCTCTGGTCAGTTTGCATCTTTATGTGGTTGCTTTACAGTCATCGATAGAAGAAAAACAGGTCAGCCTGTGAATTTATAACACTTTATTTACATCTTTATTAATCACATCTTTCAGCTTTGCTCTCGATATTCGAGCAGCACGAAATGACAAATTGAGAAAAAAGTAAAAGAAAACCGACAACACAAAGTGACAGCTGTTTCCCTCCGACAATCAGGGTTTCTGTTTTTTAGAAAAAACATGATGTAGAGAGGAGGAGCTGGAGCCTGATCCAGACAGACAGACAGACGGCAGAGCATGATGGTGATGGTGGACCAAAGACAACAGCCTGCAGAGAGGCCATAAAGTGACACCGCATGGGTTCGTTAAATAAATTTGTGACTTCAAATAAAATAAATTAGCAGCTTTCCATCAGTGCAGGATTCCTAAAACTAAAACATGATGCAGGTGAGAAGTGCTCCATCTGACGCAGGTCAACAGAAATATACAACGTGCAAACTATAGTACCATGCTCAGGTCAAAGTGTCCAGCTGTCTGACCAGAGGACGCTTTCAAGAGCAGCTGGGAAACCTCAACACTCCTGCAGGAGCAGAGGGTGGTTCCTCCTCGTGGAGGGGGGAGGGGGGGTAGATCAAGGACCAATCACATCCCTGCTGTCGTTATAGTAAATTTTCAACCATCTTAAAAAGTCAAACATACTGGAAACTGGAAACACACGAACTTTACTCTGACACCTTCAGGACCAACGACGTCTCCTTGATGATGATCGAGGAGTTTATGATGTTGACAGACGGCTGAACGTCGTTTGTTTCAGGTCAGTGGAGATCTGCTGACATTCAGTACGGGTTCCAAAAGAGCTGGTCGGAAAACACAGGAACCTGCTGGTCATCGGAGCCGAAATCTGCCAGAGCACAAAAACAGATTATATCAACGCAGAGTCCAATAATGAAGATGTGGAGAGGTCAAACTAAAACAAGGAACTTATGTAGTCACTCTTCCAACAAAATGCTGTAAAATTTGTGGCTTCATTAATGTGCCGTTTAAAATAAATACCTAATGACACATTTTCCAGCTTAATAAGAAAGTAAACGAGTTAGCCAGTTGGCACATTAACAACACAACCGGATGTTGAGAGAACAAAAGACATTTACCATGTGCTGGAAAATATTAAACTAAAACTAAAAGTTTCTGCTAACAAGCTAAAACATAATCTGACCTTATATAACAAGTTTGTTTTGGTCTCACTCCCTGTGAACTTCAGCTCTTTACTCTCCTCACTTCTGTTTCTTTTCACACGCACTGAGCTGAACTGACAATCAGTGATTTATCTCACAGACGGCGCCATCACATATTCAACGTGCTGAATCTGCCAAAAAGCCGCCAAGGGACGACTGGCGCCAGTGAGAAGTGTGAGATAGAGATATAGATAGATAGAGATATAGATATAGATAGAGAGAGATAGAGATAGATAGAGATAGATAGATACAAGCATGGCTGAAAGTGAAATTACCGACTCTGTGGTGATCACAAAAAGAGGAGCAGCTTTAGTAGTGTGGAATAAACTGTGGCGTCCTGAATGTTTTATGAACTTCTCAGACTTCCCCGGACTGAGAAGTTCAGTCCGGGGAAGTCCGGACTTCTCAGACTGTTTTAGTGACTTACCGCTCAGAGGGAACTCATTCAGCAGCTCCTCTGGCTCCTTACTACTTTTACACAAGTAAAAGATCTGAATACTTCCTCTGTGACCTCACCTGTGACCTCACCTTGGTTGTTGTCAGCCTCCAGCAGAAGGCGGAGCCAGTCAGTCATGTTGTTGTTGTCGTTGGTCAGCTGACTGAGGCCAGGAGGAGAGCGCAGAGTCCTGAGGTTCATCTCAGCCTCCTGACAGGAAACACAGCTGTGATGAGCTCTTTATAGAGATAACCTACAAACCAAGTGTTTCTTTGAACAGCTCAGATGTTTATGAAACTTTATTTGAGTCATTACCGGTGACAGCGGGACGTTCCAGGATCCAGGCAGCTCCAGCGACATCACAGCCGACAGAGGAGACACAGAGGAGGCTTTAGAGGCTTCTGGAGTCTCCTTCTCTCTCTGCTTGTCTCCTCCGTCCTCACACAGGTCGGAGGTCATCTTCGCCAGCTGGCTCTGCCTGAAAATACAAAGAAAACAGGAGTCGTATTCACAAAGGAGCTCCACGAGGAGTCCACAAAGTGTGATTTATTTTAAAAAGAAATCAACGGAATAATAACTGGTTGCAGCTCAGACGTTTCCTCCACCTACAGTTGCTCCACTGGGTCATGTGTGTCGGTGGCGTCCGGCTGGCTCTCAGACGGAGGGTCCCAAAGGTGCAGCGCTCGCCTCCACAGACGCACCTGCATGTCCCAGGAGCGCCGGCTGTACTTCCTGTACTTGTTGGGGGTGGACGGGTGGAGTTTGGCGTCCCTCATGTGTCTGAGGAGGAGGAGGAGGAGGAGGAGGAGGAGAGGTTGGAGGTTAAAGAGCAGACACCACTGAGTCATTTCGTGTTTCTCAAAGTCACGGAAGGATCCTGAAACGGCCGAATTTGAAGGATGCTACATAATCGCCCCCACAGAAGGATCCTTCCAAATTTTTTCCAAGGACTGAGTTCTTCTTTCAGACAAACTCCAAGGATGCATGTGTGTATCCTCAGCGGGTATAAAATCCCCACAATGCTTTGCACACAATTTGCTGGAAGTGAGGACGGGGCCTCTTCAATGAAATCTGTGCCAGCAGAGCTCGACAGGATTTAGATAAATATGTCATTTATTTGGATTAATATCTCCACGAGTTTTATCAGACAAGCATGAAAACAATATTGACAGAAACCTCATAATTCATACTTTCCAATGTGTCCGCTGCCAAATAATGAGCTTTTCTGAAAAACGTGATTTAGATAAAACATACGTTTTTAAATGAATCATTTACAGCAGAGATGGAGCGCTAAGTGTCCACTTCCTCTGCTCCCAAGGAAGGATCCTTGACTTTTGAGAAACACTTTGTCCCAGTATCCTCAAACCAGATGATAATAAAGCTCCAATGTCTTCAAACAAGTATTTCCTAATTAACAGCGTCTTTGCTTGTTACTTTTGCTAAAATTGGTCAAACTTGTTGCCGTATCAAACTACAAACATTATTAATTATAAATAAACACGTTTCAACCATAACATGTGACCAGATTTTGGACCGTGTCCACTTTTGTGTTGGGATCGGCTGCAGACTGACTCGGCAGAGATGGCTGCCATCTACAGTCAGGTCCATAATTATTTGGACAGTGATACAGTTGTCATCATTTTGGCTCTGTACACCACCACAATGGGTTTTAAATGAAACAATGAATACCTGCTTAAAGTGCAGACTCTCAGCTTTCATTTAAGGCTTTTTTCAAAAATGTAGTACGGACCATGTAGGAATGACAACCATTTCTTCACACAGTCCCCCAACTTTAAGGGCTCATAAGGATGAAAGCTGAAGTGTTTGGGGCACCATTATCTGCTCAGATTCAACCAAATGCTTCAAAACTCATTGGACGATGCTTCACAGTGCAGTTGGACAATGACCTGAAGCATATTGCAAAAGCAACCAAAGACATTTTTAAGGCAAAGAAGTGGAATGCTCTGCAATGGCCAAGTCATATCATCTGACCTGAATCCAACTGAGCATGCGTTTCTCTTACTGAAGCCAAAACTGAGGGCAAAACACCCAAAACACAAGCAGGAAGTGCAGACGGCTGCAGTAAAGGGCTGGCAGAGCATCGCCAGGGAAGAAACCCAGCATCTGGTGATGTCTATGTGTGCAACACTTCAGGCAGTCATTGACTGTAAAGGATTTGCAACCAAGTATTAAAACTGACTGTTTAATTGATGATTATGTTAGTTTGTCCAAATACTTATGAGCCCTTAAAGTTGGGGGACTGTGTGAAGAAATGGTTGTCATTCCTACATGGTTCATACTACATTTTTGAAAAAAGCCTTAAATGAAAGCTGAGAGTCTGCACTTTAAGCAGGTATTCATTGTTTCATTTAAAACCTATTGTGGTGGTGTACAGAGCCAAAATGATGACAACTGTATCATTGTCCAAATAATTATGGACCTGACTGTATTTTTACATGGATTAGTGTATTGTGCTCTTACCACCACTAGACGGCGCAAAAAAGTGTCCAGGAACAAGGACAACAGGTCTGAGTTAAGTAGAATTAAGTATAAGGTCAAGAAACCCCAAAATGTGACATCCTCATGAGGACAAAGGGTCTCAGGAGGATATAACTTAATTTTTTTTATTAATAATTATGAGAGGGGTGCCTCGCTTTTCTGTTACCAGCCCCACAAACTGTCTGGACCTGCCGATGCACGTTCACCGAATGTTAGGAAGGACTCTCACCTGGCCAGTGCAGCATCCTTGACTTTGAGAAACACAAACTCGTTCTGCAGTTTAACAAATAATTGAGCCTATATATTTATTATGTCAAATTTTCTTATTAAATATTTGCCGGATGATTGATTAGCCCCTCCTGTTTGCAGTGTACTCATGGACGTACAGACATTCATCACAGGATAACAGACACTGAAGAAAACTTAAAAACATGAAGATTTGAGGTTCTGCAGCCTTGGTTTTCTCTGATTTCTGAGTGAACCATGGACGTTAATTCTGGACGGACATCGGACATGAAGATGTCTATGGGAAGTTTAAATCACACTGAATCTAAAATCGTGTTTCATGTCTGTGTTTTCACATTTCACTGACTGATAAAGAGGAGGAGGAGGAGGAGGAGGAGGAGGAGGAGGAGGAGGAGGAGGAGGAGGAGGAGGAGGAGGAGGAGTGTTTTCACTCAGATTGAGTCAGTATCTGTGTGTGTGCATGTGCATGCGTGTGCTTACTCACTTGGGGACTTGCTGCAGGTAGTTCTGGTAGCCGCTGGTGTTTTTGCCGTACTGGATCTGTTTCTGCCGCCGCTTCAGAACCGCAGCGTTGGTCTCGGTGTTGGCCGGGTCCGGGAGGCGGGGGTAGCAGCGGCCGAGAGGGGGCCTAAGGGGATACCAGAGGACAGAGGCTCAGTGAAAACAGGTTATCTGAAGTGCGTAGCAGCACTGTGGAGAAATTAATTTAGGGTTGTTGTTTTTTTTTTTTGTTTTTTTTTTTAATATTCATCGGTGATGGCAACAGCCACGGCCAGAGGCATTATGTAAATCCTCAAGGAAATTTCTTTAAATTTGGCACAAATGTCCACTTGGACTCAACGATGAAATTACTAGTTTTTGGTGATCACAGGTCAGGGTCATAGGTCAAGGTCACAGTGACTGTCTGTCTCATTCTCATGAACACAACACTGCTAGAATGCTTTTAGGGCATTTCTTCAAATTTTACCCAAACAAGGCCTGAAGATCCATCTGTCCATATCCATCTCTATATCTCTATCTCTCTCTATCTCTCTCTCTGGTATCGAAGAAACGCATCAATGTATTCTATAGAGCCACAAATTCCAACTCATCTTTAACTTCCCAAGATACTAACTCAGCCTGGGCGTAATATTGACGACCTGGAGCGGCAGGAAGTGTGGATCCATGCTATGGAAATATCTATCTGTAATCGAACCAAATTTACTCAGTTCAGAATTGTACATCGCACATACACGACACCTGCTCTCAAAAACATAATGGATGCTAATACATCTCCTCTCTGCTGTAAGTGTAGCTCTGAGTCTGGAGGCTACATTCACTGTTTTTGGCTTTGTGTGAAGCTCCAAAGATATCGATCTGCTATTGTGGATGAACTGTGTTATATTTGGTCTTCAAACAGGATTAGACCCTATGTGCCTCTGACTGGGTCTCACTAATGCTCATATTACAAATATCAAACAAATATCAGTCTTCTGTGTGTGAAGCATCCATGTTTTCACTGACATAGATGGAGACTGTCAGAGACACTGGACTGGTGTGCGGAGTCATACAACCACAGGGCAGGAGTCTAGATTTTATTTCTAAATTGAGCAGCTGTTCAGACTTTACTGACCGCTTGTTGTCCAGATCTTCTGTCCCCACAGCGACACTGCTGGTGGACACTTTGAGTATACATCGCTCCAGGATGGACGGCCTGCAGGAAGAAAGACTGTTTAGAGTACCTGCCAACTGGATCTATTTTAAACAGATGCTGTTCGCCCTGAGCTTGCCTGAGAAGGACTAAATGCACAAAGCTGCTATTTTTAAATATCCCATGGAGAGAAAATGTTAGCGTGCAGCCTCGTTCTGTGGACGAAAAAACCAAGTGCAGACTTCCATCTGTGTCACCGCTGATGAGGAAATACAGTGAGTGCTGGATGGAGCAGTGAGTGACAACAACCCCGCCCACATTTAAGAAGACTATCTGTGGTGGAAACACTAAACAGACCGAGGGTCTAGGTACCATGTCCGAAGGGTTACTGTTGGTTCCAAAGGTACTGTACTGAAAGGGTTTGGTGGAGACGTGGCTATAAGCTGTAGCTTCAGCCTGCAGAAGTGTCGCAGTTATGTTAAATTACTTTATTATGTTTTGCACTGTACTATTTAAGTATCTGCCATTTTCTGAAAAGCTGTGACTTTGACATGAATTTGTAGATTAATACTTGATGTTCTTATTTCTGTTTGCAGACTGAAATAAATTCCAATTCATTCATTTATAATTTTACAGACATTTAAAAGCATTCTGCTCTATTTCTGTTCTTTAATGAAACAAAGTCAAACTGCGTCACCTTCGAGGTTTGTTGCTGACAGCTCGCTCTCGTCCTCTCAGGCCGCTGGCAGCAGGAGGAGACGGGGTCGGAGACGTGTTACTGCGAGGAGGAAGATGATAAAGAGGAAGAGTCAAGAGGACAGCAACAATCAGTAAGTGTGAGGATCAGAGTTATGAGTACATTTTAGTCACAATTAGAGCTGATTATTACATGAATATTCAAAGTCTGAAGAGTTTGATATAAAATATTGAACAAATTAATATTTTACTTTGGTTCAAATCTGTGACGCAGTTTATGGAATCTTGTGAAATAAGATGAACAGTGACTGTACTGTACTCGAGAAAAGTACAAGCAGAACCTCAATTTTGTTCTTATTCTGCTATTTTATATTTCATTCTCTGCGAGTACTCAGAGGTAAATATTGCACTTTTTACTGCACTTCATGTATTTGACACCATATTCTGGAGGACTTTTACTTTGGTACTTTAAGTATGGTACTTGAACGTAGATATTAAATGCAGGATTTTACTTGTAACAGCATACAGCTGCTACAAAAGTTGGGGCACCACTGGTCAAAATTTGTTTACTCATTCATTCTCTGTAACTGCTTATCCTGTTCGGGGTGGAGCCTCTCCCAGCTGACATTGGGCTTTTACAGATGCTGTGATGTCTGGAATTTAACTGAATCCATTCTTCCCTCTACCTGTGAAATGTTCCTCGTGCCACTGACTGCAACACAAGCCCAAAGCATCATCCATCCACCCCCGTGTTTAACAGTTTGTTCTCCAAACATACCTTTGCTCATTGTGTCCAGAAAGTCCTATTTTACCGTCATCAGTCCACAGGACTTCTTTCCAAAAAGCATCAGATGTTCCTTTGCAAACTTGTGATGCTGAATTTAGTGGTGAGGACACAGGAAAGGTTTTATTCTGATGACTCTTCCATGAAGGTCATATTTCTTCAGGTGTCACTGCACAGTAGAACAGTACACCACCACCCCAGAGTCTGAGAAATCTTCCTGCAGGTCTTTTGCAGTCAAACGGGGGTTTTGATTCGCCTTTCTAACAATCCTACGAGCAGCTCTCTCACACAGTTTTCAGCTTGACCTCCACAGTTCCTGTTAACTGCCCTTACTTAATGACATGACCAACTGAGGAAACAGCTCCCTGAAAACACTTTGCTATCTTTGTATAGTCTTTATCAGGTCTTTTACTTTTTAGAGTGCTAGGCAGCTGTTTAGAGAAGCCCATGGCTGCTGATTGTTGGGACAAGGACAAGGTGCCCAAACTTTTGCATGGTGCTGCTTTCATTTTGTTTCTACTCTAAAACTGTACAAAACAAAAATAAAATACTGATCCTTCTCCAACAGTGAAGTAAATTAAGTTGAAGATGAAAAACATTCTTTAACATTTTTAGATGAGCTCATCATCTACTCACGGTAAACAAAGTTGTGACCAGAGGTACCTGAACTTTTGCAGCCGCTGTATCTGCAGTGTGGTTTTACTACGAGACTACCTGTCGACCCGACAGAGCAGAAGTCCGTGACCGTTTGTGTAAAATGACCTCCGGTTGGTGTGTTTCTCACCTGACCAGGCTGTCGAAGACAGAGCTGCAGCCGGGGAGGAGCCATGGCTCGGGGGCGGAGCATCTGGAGGAGTTGGCAGCAGTCAGCAGCGGGTCGGGGAGGCCGTTCCACATGGCGGCTGACCAGCCCTTCACACAGACGCACGACCACGGGCTGAAACACAAGCTGAGGACACAAACGACATCAGAGGGCTTAAACATGAAGCCAGGTGGACGGAGACAGACATTCTGCAGCTCTTAAAAAAGGGACAGTACACCCCAAATCAAAACTACATTATTTCTCCTCTCTCCTGTTGTGCTGTTTGTCAGTGTGGATAGTTTTGGTGTGAGCTGCAGAGTGTTGGAGATGTCAGCCGTGGAGGTGTCTCCCACTCGGTCACAGCTGAACCAAGCTCCTGCATTAAGGTGAAGGGGATAAAGACAGCCGCAGCTTTGGGACAAAATTCACTCTCTGTGATAACTTTTTGTTACCATGGCAGAAAATAAAACTTACTCCCATTTTATGTTCTTCATGTAATTGTATCACTTATATTTGATCTGTCAGCCAAGTGCTGCTGTTTACCTGAATGTTTGTATATTATCCTTTTGACATTGAAATAAATAAACAAATCAATCAATCAATCAATCAATCAATCAATCAATCAATAATACATAAATAAGTATGGAAATATAACTTACTCTTATGCTTCTCTGGTGGCATCACTTATCTTTGTCTTTTGTATACACATTGCAAATTATTTCCAGGAAGTTACAATACGCAACTGTAATATTTCACAATAGATTATATTATCACCTCTAGTTTCACTCTCAGTGGTTTCTATAAAATGACAAATATTTTCACAACAAGTAAAGTCATGCGATGCCATGCACCATTTCTATGATGTCAACACAGATTTGTTGTTCGTGATGTCCTACTCATTGTTCATGAGTAACAGCTTTTTGTACACTGTTTGCTGCTGTATATAGAGGACAACAAAACTGAATTTAATTGAGTTTGTGTCCTTTCAGATTTGAATTACACTCAGACTGCACCGACCTGTCTCAGTTCAAATCACAACTCAAAACACATCTTTTCAAAACAGCTTTTAATGTGTGAATGATGTGTGTATTTTATTGTCATTATTATCATCACCATCATGATTAATGCCTGAGGGACGCAGGATGTGTACATGACAGCACCACTGGTGCTGTCATGTACACTAATAATTCATTGATACTTAGGTCATTTTTTGTCCTCTATGGACATAATAATATGAAGAAATTAGTTGTTGGGTTTTCAAAATAATAGTACCAGTAGCCTTACAATAAAGAAGAATAAGTTTAATATGCTTTTTAAATCTTTTCAAAGATCTCACAGACCTGATACTTTGTTAAATTTAAGACAGATGTTAACTATAAATAAGACTTTTTATTTAAACCATAGAAACATGCAGTTGAAAGAAGTCCTGCAGCCCTGAGTGTTGCCTGCAGGTTCAGCCTCCACCAATCAGAGAGATCTGCAGCCTCTCTGCTGCTCGTGGAGCTTAACGTGAACAATTATTAATTAATTAATGTGAACAAAACGACCTGCACGAGCTTGAGGATGACATTTACCGACATATCTATAATTACACGAGCTCTTCTTCTGTGGAGTTTAACAGCTGCAACAAACAAAGATTTCAGAGTCTAAATTAAACTCATGTCTTAAAAATATCAGTAAAACAAATGAGGCCTGACAGGAAGTGTGCTCATCCACAGCAGACACCCTCTGAGATACGGAGACAGGTGACCCGGGTCATGTGTGAACAAATCGTGTCTTTGTGGTGGTTTCAGTCTAACCTGTGTAAGCAAAGTGTTTCCGCTGGTTGTTACAGACCTGGAGGAGAGCAGCGGGCTGTGAGCGGCTGTTTCCACTCTGCTGGTTGACATGATTGCAGTTTGAGTTTCAGACGGACAGATGCCATTGTTCCGCTTTCACACCTATTTAATGAGCCGCACCTGAGGGGGGCGGGGCGTGCTGCCGCCGCGCGGACTCACCTGGGCAGCTTCCGGTCCAGTATCCAGATCATGGAAGAGTTAAAAAAAAAAAAAAAAAAAAAAGGAGGTCAGCAGCCCACAGGTGTCACTCAGGATCATTTTATTACACCACTAAAGTAACTCAGAGAAGTCAAACCAAATATAATATCAACAAAATTAAAGTTTTTTAAAATCAAAGTAGGAGGAGGGGCCCCTTCCACCCTGATTTATTATTATCATTATTATTAGTAATCTCTCAAGACAGATTCTGCAATTTACATTGTAGAAGAAAAAAAAATCTCTTTTTTTGAGGTACTTGTATTTTAAACCTCTCTGCATGGAGTGTTTTCAGGATAAATAATAATCTAATATCTATGAAGTCACTGAAAGTCCTTAAATTATTTATTCATATATACCACTGCATCATTTCCTGCATTTATATATTTATATCAATCTGAATTATGGTGGACAAAAATGACTTAAGTATCAAAAAAATGAATATAAATATATATATGAATAAATGATTAAATAGATAAATAAATGCAGTGCTACAAAAATATAGAAATAAATTTCAGATATTCATTAATGTCCCGTTCAACTATCAACTTTCCTTTATTTATGAATTTATCTTTCTCCATCTTTTTTTTTTAATATTTTATTTTGATTTTTCAATTATAACACAAATCACTTAAACAAACAAACACTTATACATTACTAACGTCACAAAAATAAGTTGGACAATAAAATAAAATAAACTAAGACAAAACTAAATAAACAGTTAAGTTACTGTGTGTATAAAACAGACAGAAACGGAGAAAAAGAAAGAAGGAAAAAAATAAAATAAATAAAGTTGAGAGATACATTAGCTTTAGCCACAAAACATCTTAATACAATACTTGTGTGGAGGAAATAGACTATCCAAACAAATCATTCAATCATTTATGATGGGAGATTCTCTACATAGTCCATAAAAGGTTGCCATATTTTATAAAATACATTAATCCTGTTTCTTAAAGAATAGGTTATCTTTTCTAGAGGTATGCATCTATTTACTTCTGAGAGCCACAGTGCAATTGACACCGGGAGATCTGACTTCCATTTCACTGCAACACATTTTTTGGCAATTGTCAGTAAAATTTCAGCAAGCTTGATGGAGTAGCTGCATTTAAGATTAGAATGTACGAAGTTTCCAAAGTGGCATACCTCAGGGTCCATTGGAAAATTGACTCCATTAATTGCAGATAGAACATCACAAATCCCTTGCCAGAATCTCTGTAATTTGCTACATTGCCAGGTAGAGTGAAAGAAGGTGCCTTCCACTTGACCACATCTGAAACATAGGGGTGAAACATTGGAATTAAACTTAAGTAGCTTAGAAGGTATAAGATAAGTCTGGTGTAAATAGTTAAACTGAATTAATCTATATCTTGAATTTAATGTACATGTGACACCATTGTTACATAGATCTTTCCACAATCCTGGATCAGTTTCTTTGCCTAAGTCCCTCTCCCACCTAAGCCTAAATCTTTCCGATTCAGGTACTAGTAAAAAAGGTAAGAGGGCTTCATAAACCTGAGATGGTTCTAAGCATTGGTTGACCTTCGTGGAAAATTAGTTCTATAGGTGACATCTTGGGTAAATTCCACTGTCCTTTAAGGTTAACCCTTATGAAATCCCTCAACTGTAGATATTTAAAAAAAATCTTTATCAGACAGTTGGTATTTCTCCTTCAACTGCTGCAAGGACATAAAAATTCCATCTGTATAGCAATGTTCCAAGTGTGTGATACCCCTTTTAGACCATTGTTCAAAGTTTCTGTTTTGATAAAAAAATGTGAATAAGTCTATTTCCCCATAAAGGGGTCTTAGGAGATAGAAACTGTCCCACCCAAACATTCTATTGTTCTATTGTGGTATTTTCAACCAGGTTTGGACTGAGTGCACAATGATAGCTTTATTAGTGATAGATCTAATTGACTTTTCATCCAATTTATACAAAATATCAGATGGGATGGTCTCTTTTATGTCCAGATTTTCAATATTCAGCCTTGAGATTGAAGGATCTCCATCAAACAGTTGAGCCAAAAATCTAGATTGTGCAGCAAAATAGTAAAATCTAAAGTTAGGGAGTTTCAACCCCCCATTTGCATAGTTTAAAGTGAGTTTGTTTAAAGAGATTCTTGGAGATTTACCTCGCCAAATAAATCTTCTAATCATATTATCCAATGAAGAAAAAAATGTAGAAGGTACATGAATTGGAAGAGATTGAAACACATACAAAAATTTAGGTAAAATATTCATTTTTATAACATTAATTCATCCTAACAGAGTAAAGGGAAGGTTAAACCACTTATTCAGATCTTATTCTACTCTCTGTAACAAATTCAAGAGGTTAAGCCTATATAGATTCTTTAAATCCTTACTCACTGATATACCCTTGCATTTAAGCCCATTAGGTGACCACTTAGGGGCGGCACGGTGGTGTGGTGGTTAGCACTCTCGCCTCACAGCAAGAGGGTTGCCGGCTCGATCCCGGGCGTGGGAGCCCTTCTGTGCGGAGTTTGCATGTTCTCCCCGTGTCAGCGTGGGTTCTCTCCGGGCACTCCGGCTTCCTCCCACAGTCCAAAGACATGCAGATTGGGGACTAGGTTAATTGATAACTCTAAATTGTCCATAGGTGTGAATGTGAGCGTGAATGGTTGTCTGTCTCTATGTGTCAGCCCTGCGATAGTCTGGCGACCTGTCCAGGGTGTACCCTGCCTCTTGCCCGATGTCAGCTGGGATAGGCTCCAGCCTCCCCGCGACCCTCAAGAGGATGAAGCGGTTAGAAGATGAAGGTGACCACTTAAAGGGAAATTTGTGTTGAATAGTCATATTTGAATTCTAACAATGGTAATATTTCACTTTTATCAAGATTAATCTTGTAACCTGGAAGAGGGCTGTACAAGTTCAACAAATCTACTAAATGGGAATCTTTCTCCATCTTTATATCAACATTTATATAGAATATTTACTCTTTTATTTTTGCATTTACTTATTTATAGTTTTATTTATTTGTTCCTGTGTTTTAGTTATTAATTAAAACCTAAGTCATTTTTGTCCACCATAAAGGAATCATATCACTGTATCCTTTATTATATTATATTCCTGTATTGTTTTAGTGTTTTAGTTATTTATTGATATTTCATTTTTCATCCTCCATAACATTATAACGGAATTATATCAGGCTAGAAAATCTAAAAATAAATAAATAAATAAATAAATAAATAAATAAATTAATTAATTAATTAATAATAATAATAATAATAATAATAATAATAATAATAATAAATGCAGTTGTACAAAATGTAGAAATAAATTTTTGTGTTTTATGTTTATGTAAAGAGCCAAGTGTGACTGTAATCTGCGTGTTGATGTGAGATGCCGGTACTTTTTTTTTTTTTTCCTCCGTATGCCCAAGATGAATTTCTCTTGAGAGACAATAAAGATCAATCTTATCTTATCTTAAGATATGTATTTATGTGCTGTTTAACTATCAGCTTTCATTCATTTATTCATGCACTGATTTATTTTCATATTTATTTCAATATTAAGTCTATTCCTGTGTCTATTTAGTGTTGTAGTTATTCATTGATATTTAAGTTATTTTTCTTCCTCTATACAAATAACATTATAAAGGAATAATAATATATCAGCCTACAAAATTATGCAGACTAAAAAGGGACCTCAGTATCAATAAATATAAAGAAATAATAATAAATGTAGTAATATATAAATACAGAAATAAGTGTATATAGAAATACAGAACTAAATAAATGCAGTTGTTGAAAATGGAGAAATAAATTAAAATTAATTAATTAAAAAATTTTTTTTTTACTATCAATTTCATTTTTCCATGCATTTATCCATTTCCATATTATTTCAACATTCGCTTAATTCACTCTTTGATTTATACATTGTTATTATTTATTTGTTTGTTTGTTTGTTATTTTTTATTCCTGTATATGTTAAAAATTAAGTCAATTATTGTCCTCCACAGTTAAATAACATTATAAAAGAAATTCGTTATTTGGCATCCAAAAATAAAAGTACTGGTAGTCTAATAAAAATAAAAAATAAACTTCATAAACTAGTCAAACCTTTAAGTTCTTATAGAGACCTGAGACTTTATGATAAATATTTTATTTACCACAAAGAGTTCTGTCCTTTAGAAGAACATTGACTGTAAATAATAGACTTTAATTTTTTTTTTAAAATTAATTATACATTTATGTATGCATTATTTATTCATGTATGGTATTGATGATTTATTCCTGTATTTATTTATTTGTTTATTTATTGATACTTAAATCATTTGTCGTCCTCTTTAGAAATAACATTGTAAAGAAATTAGTTATGTGACTTTCCAAAATAACAGTACTGGTAGTCAAATAATAAAGGAAAATAAATTAAATAAACTAAAACAGCTTTAATAAGCAGTGAAATCGACTCATGAATACAATTAATATTAAAATATTGTTAACGTAATCAATATTGAAATACCCTCAATATAATATATATTAATATATTATTAATTTAATGTATATAAAATTAGTGTCTCCGCTCCAGCAGGCGGCGCTGTGATGCTACTTAATAGACCAACACTGATTTTACGACATGACGTATTCTGTTACTGGGTAAACAAGATGGCGTCTGGCAGTGGGGTGAGTTCCTGATCTAATCTGTTTTACAGCGTTAAAAATGTAAAATTGTTTGAACATCCAGTGACCTTCACTTCAGCCGGAGTTTGTCTGTTTATCAGAGCCGGTAACGCTTCACACCGAGTCCGTTTAAATGGTATAAAACCCGGTAGAAGCGGCGCCTCAGCTGTAAGCTAACCGCTAACAGCTAAACGGTGGCTAGCCCGTCTAGCCTGATTACAGAGAAGCAACGTTTCCGGTTTCATTTTCAATAAAAAACTAATGTTTCATGAAACGTCACGTGTTGATTTAACGTGTTTATACATTACTGTGATCTATGTAACTGCTAAATATTAGCCTGCGCTCCGCTAGCAACAACAACAAGACGACTTCCGGCGGGAGACCTTTCAGAATAAAACAGCATCATTAACACAAACACATCAAACTCACATTTTAAGTGAAATACATGCTGTTCGTAGATTTTATCTGCTGCTGCGGAGGCTGATGTGGGCCAATCACATGTGTCAGAGGAATATTTATGTGTGTCTGAATGGTCACTGATGCTTTTAGTTTGAAAAAACGTCGTCTTCATAAACAGATGTCATCATGTATGGACGGTTTAATCATTCTGTTCAACAGTTTTATTCAGAAAGCCAAATATCACTAATCACAAATTGTCTTAGAGGGCTTTACAGCATCCCTCTGTCCTTGGACCCTCACCTGGATAAAGAAACACTCCCCAAAAAACCTTTAACTGGTAAAAAAAAAAAAAAAAAAATGGCAGAAACCTCAGGAAGAACAGCTGAGGAGACATCCCTCTCTCAGGATGGACAGACGTGCAATATGTGCAATGTGTGAATAGTACATCAACATAATAAATATGCAGTGATCTATAATCAATCATCCATGATCAAGGGTCACTGACTCTTTCCTGGACTGGACAACAAAATCAAAATCCAGGTGCACTCACTATTCTCATGTCATGCAGCCCTGTGGGGACATCAGCTAATGGACAGATAGAGGACAAACATCAACATAAATAAAACAAAGGTGGAGAAAACACACAGAACTAGGGATACAAGATAATATCAGCACGTCATTGGTATCAGCCAAGGTGGTTTTTCTTATTTTGCACAGTGAATGAATGTTACAAACACTGAACAGTATTTCATGACTCCATCTGCTGGGCCGTCATGATAAGAGTATGTATGTATAATATGATCTTAACTCCACTACAGAAGAGACTTGATGATCACTAAAATTAGGTGGGGAAAAAGTGGATATATCAGTATCAGATATCGGCCAAATAAGTTGTTACATATCAGATATCAGCAGAAAATCCAATCTCGTGCATCCTTACACAGAACTTAACACAGTAGGGGTGGGGAAAAAACTGATACAGCGTAGTATTGTAATATTTTTGTGCGTTAATATCGTATTGTCACACAGTGCCAGTATCAATTCTTTTATTATATAAATTATTACTGTTACAAATTAAACTTTGGGTAGCCAACCAGAATAAAATAATCGACTGCTTTTTCAGCCCACTAAATACAGTTTGCTGCTACAAAAAAAGATTGAAGCGTGATTAACAGACTAAAAAAATGAATCTTATTAGATAAAACAGAAGTTTTTCTTCGGGCACGTAATTTACAGCTGGAAAAAAGTAATATGTTACACTATATTTTAGCGCAATACTCAGCACATCGCACCATATTTGGATCGTGGTTCCCACCCCTAAAACACAGCAAAATAAAATACTGCAACATTTACATGATCCGTTTCTTGTTCTGCATGGGTGCAGGTTCATCTTCTTCTGTGACTCTCTTCTTCTTCTTCTTCTGTTACAGTCCAGTAAGAACGACTTCCGCAGGAAGTGGGACAAAGACGAATATGAAAACCTCGCTCAGAAACGACTGGCTGAGGAGAGAGACAGAGAGAGGAGAGATGGTGAGAAGATGGGTTAAAATCAGAAAACCCAGATCAGTGAATTTAGTTTCTACTTCTGATTCTGAGACTTTCAGGAAATTATTAAAGAAGAATCTGTGTATAATGTCTTTTAGCTGCATCATTTTCTTTTTCATACTCAAGTGTTTATTTGTTTTCATGTCTCTGTGTTTACTGTTTTCCTCCTCAGGTGTTTGTTTATATATTTCTGATATCTGTCATTAGTCATGACCCTCTTCAAACTGTTTGTTCAGTTGGACTCTTCACGTCTGAGAAACTAGACTCAGTGTAGAGAAATTATTAATTATAACTTTGTAGTTTAACCGACACGTTACTCATCTCTTTCAGGGAAAACGGCTCCGCCCGTTAAGCGGGACCTCCTGCGTCACAGAGACTACAAAGTGGACCTGGAGTCCAAACTGGGGAAGACCATTGTCATCACAAAGACCACTCCTCAGGCTGAGATGGGCGGGTACGAAGAGTTTCTGACACCAGAAACAGATTTGATTTCACTCTTTCATATTTTACGGCAAAGACACACCAAACAGCGGCGAAGTGCAGCCGTGCAGTGTCTGTGGAAGGCTGCGGCTGTATGAGTCTGTGGTGAGCTGTCGCCAGACTAAAATTTGGTAGAGTTTAACTTTTAGCATTAAGTTGTGACAGAGAAAACCTGCAGCCAATCAGTAAACAGAGTCCTATAACTCCTTCGACATGTTGACCCACGTTGCAAAAGCCCCTTTTATACTGCTTTCCCAAGGGGGGACCGAAATGGCATCTGTATAAAGCGACAGCTGGCAGGACGGGTGTGATGGTTTGATGACACGTTATCTGTGTAACTAGCCATCGGGGCCTGTTTCAGAAAGCAGGTTTAACAAACTGAGTGTAACCCTGAACTCTGAGTTTTATTCTGCAGCTGCACTGCCATCTTGATCATCATAAATATTAACATATCGTCTCCAATATTATCGGAATTATGTTATTGACATGTTATGTCATTATTATTATTCATAAAGCGCCACGCCTCTTTTAATTCTGTGGTGTCGGCTTGTTGTCTAAAACCACTGGAGCATCACGTTGCCCATGTTTGGTTCTGTGTAAAAATACAAAGGCAGTATAAAGAAGAGACTTAGTTGCGGCTCTATAGCGCCATCTCTGTGTAAAAAGGTCAAAAGAATTTTTTCGCACCTCCAACGCATGAACACGCCTCCTCACCACAGAATATTAACTGTTGTGGCGAGCTGCACGTCGTAGCTTCTTGGTGTGTGTTTGGCATTTGCCTGCAGAGTGAAGACGTCAGAGTTTAAAGCTTCTAGAATCGACTTTACTGTAACCATAATGAACCTGAACGGCTCAGTCTGTTGCCTTGCTCTGATTGGCTGTCTTCTTCTTCTTCTTCTTCTTCTTTCTCTCAGTTATTACTGTAACGTCTGTGACTGTGTTGTCAAAGACTCCATCAACTTCCTGGATCACATCAACGGCAAAAAACGTGAGTTCACATTGATGACAAGACGACGAGTCATCTGTCTGTACGTGTGTTACTGTGTGTAACTCTGTGCGTGTGTAACGGTGTGTGCGAACAGACCAGAGGAACTTGGGGATGTCGATGCGAGTTGAGCGCTCGTCTCTGGATCAGGTGAAGAAACGTTTTGAGGTGAACAAGAAGAAGATGGAGGAGAAGCAGAAGGAGTACGACTTTGAGGAGCGCATGAAGGAGCTGCGGGAGGAGGTGAGTTGGAGGAGGAGGAGGAGGAGGTGTGGGGACACGCCCTCTGTTGGTTGTATTTTCTGGTGCATACGTAACGTCTGGCATGCTCTGTGTTGTCAGGAGGAGAAGGCGAAGGCCTACAAGAAGGAGAAGCAGAAGGAGAGGAAGCGGCGGGCTGAGGAGGACGTGGACTTTGAGGAGGACGACGAGATGGCGGCTGTGATGGGTTTCTCCGGCTTTGGCTCGTCCAAGAAGAGTCACTGATGCTCTGCAGCTGCATGACGAGGATGGCCACCATGAACCAGGACGGGGAACTGGTTTCCAGTCAGCTGGAGCTTCAGACTGTGACGACAGGAAGTCCCGCTGCACGCTCACTGTCCCGATTCAGACTTAAAACCTGAAAATGATTCTTTTTATCTGCTGTCATGCTTTTATTTTGGTAGTTTGATCCGTCACTGTCAGCTCTGATGGCGTTTACTTCAGCTGCTTCCTGTCGGTGAGCACCAAAAGTTCCTTTGGATAATCTGTGTGTCAGAAAACATCAGAACTGAGAGATGACGAGCGGACCAAAAATAAAACTGCGGAAGTTTTCTTTAACGATAAGACGTCTGACTGCGAGGCGTTCAAGTTCATGCAGATAAAATGAGTTTTTGTTTTCACGGGAAGCAGATTTTCATTCAGAAGAACATTTAACACCTTAAAATCTAAATTTTGATATGATTTAAATTCTCATCTTGAAAAATATAATTCAAGTTAAATCTGATTTTGTGATTAAGAATTTGTTCTGACGTCTTCACTGGACCTGAAAATGATTTATGAACAGTTACAAATATCAGCAGCTTAAATTTTAACTTGTTAAATGTTGATTTTTGACGTTATTATATTAGTATTATTATCAACATGTTGAGTCTGTCTGAAAATTCAGATTTTAATAAACACACTGGTTTTTTTTTGGTTTCTAAGTGATTACTCTGATTTATCAGCTCTGTTAGTGTCAGTGAACGCATCACCAAAATCGCCTCATAATAATCGTGTATATATCAGTTACTCTGTGTGTTACGTTGAATTCATGAAGAAAACTTTGGTTTTTCTGACATGTCTCCACAGAAAACTGATCATATTGATTTACTGATCGGGCTCCACGTTTAACAGCAGCAAAACTATATCAAAACATCTGTTTATAAACTGTCACAACTCGTGCAGAATAATCCAAGTCTCATTTATCCAGTCAGATGATCAGAACTTCAGTAACACGTTGCAAAGGTAATGTGTTACAGTAATGTATTGCGTTTTAGCAGTAAGATGTAAATCTATGAAAATAAAGTCAATATATTACGAGATCAAACTCGTCATTTTAGGAGAAAGAAAGTCACAGATTAAGACCAGAAGGTCAGGTAACCAGAGGTCTGTACTATGAAGCAGGATTTGGAGTTAGCGAGGTAAGTTCAGGGTTAACTCTGGGTTTCAGTGCTACGAAGCTGATTCTCTTCTTAACAGGATAAATCACTTTGGCAACTGATGCTGATAAGCTGACCTGCTCGGGAGCAGGTTATGTTCAGAGTATCAGGTCACAGCCTGTCAACACCCCGACCTCTGACCAATCAGATCAAGAGGAGCCAGCCAGTAAGATTACTGACTGACTCGGGGTTACACTGAACTGGCTTTGTGAAACGGAAAACTCAGAACAGATCATCACAGAGGAATTCCTGAGAACTGCAGGTCTGTCAGTGTTGAAAAGAAATGAATCTACATGGAAACATTGAGCGATGATTTATGAATACTTTTCATAAAACGAGAACTTATACTGGGCGTTAATTGGCGGTGGAAACGTGCCCCAGGTGTTGAGTGGCCCACTAAAAGTGTTTGTTTTTGTCACTGATAGGCTCAGATTGTTATTCTAAGTGTCTGACAACATTATGAAAGGATCCCTACAGTGATAGAGCTTTGTGTTAAAGAGTAAGATCCAGAAACAGCCCTGAAATCACTATCACCAAACCCACCAGACTCCATTTAAATAAACAGTCATTTTAGAGGCAACATGTTTTCACATCTAACTGGGTGAATTAAGGGTTAATTTCAACCAAACCAGAGTTGGTGACTGTAACAGTGGAAAGACAAACCAAGATGGTTTCTGTGAGTTTAATTTTAGTGCTGTTGACTTTGAATGAAGTCTGTTTTATGATGATAAAATGACTGTTTATTCTATTACTATACTATTACTATACTAATTATTTAGTCTGGTGGGTTTGGTGATGGTGATTTCAGGGCTGTTTCTGTATCTTACTCTTTAACACAGAGCTCTGTCTCTGTAGGGATCCTTTCATAATGTTGTCGGACACTTAGAATAACAATCTGAGCCTATCAGTGACAAAAACAAACACTGTTAGTGGACGGACACTGACGGTGTGAGCAGAGTGGAAACACTGCAGCTGTTTCGTCTCAACACTGGACCAATTTTAAAAATTGTTGCTCCCACTGATCAACTTGACATAAAAACATATGAACATAGGTTCCAGACTAAAAAATACTTTAGTCACCCTCTCACACTCAGTAAGGACAAAAATAAGTCACAACAGAACACACTTCAAGTTCACACATGTCAGAGTTAAACACTCACTGGTCCGGACGGAGCTGCTCTTTCTGCTGCTGCAGAGCTCTGGACCTGCAGCTTCATGCTCTCCATGGACCGGAACAGTGCGGTGAAACTGGTGGCCTGAACAGGTGCAGTGGATTATCATTACCTATGACCCAGAGGGCGTCCAAACACCTACCTGCTCCAAACTGCACACAACATGTTAGCACTCACATTTTCCACCAAATGCAAAAGAACTGCATAAAGAAAAAAAAGAGTATCCAAAAAACAAAAACAAAAAATAAAGAAAAGCTTTCATATAAAAGAGATTTTAAGCAATAATTTACAATCAGGTAATGTGCTGTCCAGCCTGATCTCAGGCAGAGAATTCCAGAGCCTCAGGGCCTTGATGGTAAAAGCCCGGTCACCTTTACATACCAGCCTTTAATGAGGGAGAACTAGAGAGGAATTGCACAGAGACACAATGTAACTACAAAGTGAAACAAAATGACCAAAAAGACATGTTAAATTATGTTAAAAAGGCTCAAAGGACTACAAAAAGCATGCAAGGAGACACAAAACAACTCTTAAGAATAAAAAAATGACCACAAAAGACTAAAACGCCAACAAAAAGACATAAACAACCTCAAAGAGACACAAAATTAAGACTCAAATGACTACACCCCCACCCCCCCAAAGGCAACACAAAATGACCTCAAAAAGACCAAAACAACTACAAAAACACACAAAATTATGTTAAAAAGGCTCAAAGGACTACAAAAAACACAACAAAGCACACAAAGAGACACAAAACAACTCTAAAGTGTCAAAAAAGACCACAAAGATACAAAATAACCTTAAAAAGACTCAAATGACTACAAAAAAAATAGAAGAAAAAAAAAGAAATGACAAAATGACCAAAAAGGCTCAAAGTAGGGGTCGACAGATAATCAGCCTGACCAGTTATCGGGGCTGATATTATGAATATTTAGGGTTATCGGTATCGGCGATTTTTTTTCCACTGATATGCCGATATACAGTTTGTTCTCCTTAGCTGCACTGTTTGCCCCTGTCGTGCTTCTCACTGCCTGCACGGACCATTCTAGGCTCTTAAAAGCAAACTCAAGACCTACCCTTTTAGCCTGGCTTTTAATTGAGCTCTCCTTTATTTTATTTTATTTTATTTCATTATTATTTTTATATTTTTCCATTCATTTGTTTACTTGTCAAAGTTGTTTTCAAAGTGCTGCTGGCAGCACCCTGTACCGTTTGATTGGAAAAGTTCTCAGAATGAATATATGCTTAATTGCATTTGAATGTAGTGCTTTGTCAGTGTTTATTTTTTTCAATTCTGTGTCAACTATGATTTTTACAGCAGACATCTATTAGTTGTAAATATCGGCTATTCTCTGTTTCATAATAATTGGTATCGGCATCCGCTCTGAAAAAATGTATTGATCGATCCCTAGCTCAAAGGACTACAAAGGCTTATTCTGGTGACTGGTTTATTTACTGAAACAACTGTGTGTTCAAATTCAAAGATCAAAGTCCACAAAGTGAAAACAGACTCTCCTGCTGATCCAGTACTTTAACTCTGAATGCCAGAAGCAGGGAAATTACCTGAATGTTTCACTAACTCAGTGAACTTCTTCTTCTTCTGCTTCACTAATTTAAGGGTTTATCAGAGGATGAATGTGAAGTTATTTTAGACGCAGAGGAAGCCAAACACACATTTTTGAAATTTGCATGTTAACATTGCAGCGTCTCAGTTACTGTCAGCTTTGACCGCTGGTTAGACATGTGGGGATTTATTTTTGCATCTGCACTCCCAGAATGCACCTCTCTGAGTCAGTCTGTGTCATTTATTGACTCTTTGTTGCTGTTCTGTGGAAATATCTGCCGAAATGTGTCTTTTATATTATGTGTTTTATCTTGTACCACTGTTGTACATTTGTGCAATGACAGTTAAGTATTCTATTCTTCTGTCTGCCATATCTCCAGTATGATGCAACAGGCTGTTCTCACTGTGTGTATGTAAGAAAAGTGATGCAACAGAGTTTGTGTATAACTCCTGTGATCATGAAGGATGTAATCACATGAGCAACACGGTGATGGGCGAAAAGAAAGAAGAAGTATAAAAAGCAGTAGACAGGCTCTGGTGATGAAAGGGTTAAACAAATACAGGACTTTCCTCCAATAGACTGATGTTCATGTCCCGCAAGTGGAGTTTGTTATTTTAATGTACTTTGTCACGTCGTCATGTTATGTTAGTCTTTAATGTTAAGTATGTAATGTGATGATGCCAAACCTATGTAACTTTATGTTAAGTACGTAACTTTACTTTCCTAAACCTATCATTTGTAACATTACATTTCTAACCTAACCTATGAAACTTCATTTTCCACAACCCAATCTACCCAACTTTACTTTTCTAAACCTGACATGCAAAACTTTAAAGTACACTTTGTACTTTATGTTAAGTATAATTCACTTTCCTAAACCCAGTCTACGTAACTTTATCTTTCATAGTAAGTAACCTTATGTTTCTAACCTAACCTACAAAAATTTACATGAAATGTATGGCTTTACTTTCCTGAATTGTTAATTTTCAACAAGGGGGATGCAATGTAGCTTTGATTTTTTTGCGTCCACACATCATCAAACGTGACAGCACAGATGTGCAAAATTAATCAAGATAAAGAAAAATGGCATGACCTATACCTGCTGCCTTTAAAAACACAAATAATGCAGTAGTATTGCTGTTGCAATACAGACAAAAACATTTTAGAGTATAAATAAGATTAGTTCTGAAATAGCTGTGAAAATTAATCTTAGAGTCACTCTTATCCTATAGACATTTCCTTAGCCAGTTATAATTTCTCCTTACCTGTGAAGCCTTGGGCTGATAATTGGTACTGCTGTCAGGTCCCTGTCTTGATACCTGCCTGGTTTCTCCCTGTCCCTCATTGCAATAATATAGATAATAAATGTGCAAAGCAAAAGAAATAGAATTAAGAACAGTAGTGGTGACATAGCTGTGGAAATTAACCTCAAACTCACTTTTATGCTCTAGATATTTTTCTCAGCCAGTTATAGTCTCTCCTCACCTGTGAGGACCCTGCATGATCATCCTTGCTGGCCTCTGGTCCACTGTCTCCTCCCTGACCCTGCTCTTTATATTGTGGCTGTCTCCTCCCTGACCCTGCTCTTTATATTGTGGCAATAAAGATTAAAAAAATATGTACAAAGCAATAGTGAGCACAAGTTCTTATTAAGGAGGAGTAGGTTTATTCCTAACATGAAATTAGCTAGCAAGCGATTTAACATTGGTAACAATAACATTAGTGTTCTTGTTAACTATCTTAACTTGATATATTGGCATCTATTAATTAGTCATCATTTATCTATTATCTACATGCAACAGCATTACTCAACTTACATGGTTTGTTTGGAAGAAACTGTGCAAGGATTTTTTCTTCTTGCTGGCTGCTTTGCTGAACATGGTTAACATAGAGACACTGCCCAGTAGAACACCTCTGGTCTGTGTGCGATTGATTCTGATCACAACATGACAGCTGTGCCTGCTGCCTGGCGCAGCCTACTCATGATGCGTTTAAAGACAGCTCAGGAAAACACATTACCACATGTTAAAAATTGAACAGTTATAATGGCTGTAAAAAAGTGCAGAGGACGGAGGGCACAGATACGGGAAGTGTGGGGGACATGTGCGGTGTTACGGTTGATAGGTGTACTTTGAGAAAAGAAATTGATTCCTGCTCACAACAAGGTTATGATGTCACAATAACCCTGAGCCTAAAGTGACACCTTCACAGTGTTTGTTTTGTCCAACCAACAGTCAGATATTATGACGAAACATCAGGGGCCAGTCGCACAAAACACCTTTTTTTTTTCATAAAGTCCTAGTTAAGGTTCACTAATTATGAAATTAGTTGCACAAAACACTCTAAGTTTTTTCCTTAAGGGCTCCTTAAAATGTACAGTTAAGTATTTATGGTTTTCTCCTTGTCTTGTTTTATACTTAAGGAATCCTTAAACCATTGAATGAAAGACCTTAGCAACTAAAGCAGGGTAAAAATACCTACGATTCCTCTGACTCTGTCTTAACTGCAACATGATGGAGTTTATGGTGATAAATGAAAAAAATAACATGCCAGAGAAGAGTGTTCTGCGACCAGGAGAACCTGGTGGATACACTTTTAATTTTACACTTTACACTAGATTTGATTGAATTAATAATTGTTGTTTCTTCCAACAATCGTTTTCTGTTCTCTGGGGATCAAATTTATTTTGTAGTTTGTTCTCTCTATGATTGTATTCTTCCAGAAGTTTAATCTCTTTCTCCTCTGACCAGTATGGTTTTCTTATCTTCTTTTCATCTGCCATTTTTTTCACTATCTAAATATGAGCCAGCTTTGTGAGACGATAACTGCCGCCACAAGCCTGAGTCCAAGCAAACAAACAATCTCTATGGAAACTTGTACTGCTGTAAAATCTCTTTCAATGCAGTAATAATAACAATGATAATAATAAGAGGAAGAGGAAGAAGGGCTTTACAATAAGGGCAGTATAAGCTCTGAGTGCTTCACATGAAAATAGACAATGGATATAAAACAGACCTGTGTCAGTAAAGGCAGAGCGAGTTAAAGTCTAAAGTGATCAGAAATGTCTTTAACTTTCTTTTAAAAATATTTAGTGAGGAGCTTCTTTGATATCTATAGGTAGTGTGTTCCATAGCTTTGGGGCGTCACTGACAAAAGCTGCATCCCTGATCTTCTTCCAATAAACCAGCAGCAGATGATCAGTGTTCTTGGAGGCAAATAGTTAACAAGGGAGTTAGCGATGTAGCTTGGTCCCAGCCCATTTAGAGCTTCGTATACAAGTAGGAGGAGCTTAAAATCAATCGTAAATGTAACAGGAAGTCAACGCAGAGCAGCTCAGACTGGCCTGATGTGCTCTCTCCTCTTGGTTCTGGTTCATAGTCTAGCTGCAGAGTTTTCAATCAGCTGAGGTCTGTCAGTAAAAAGTGCATTACAGTAGTTGGGTAAGCTTGAAATAAAAGTATGAATCAGTTCCTCTTCATCTTTTTCAGTTTGCCATGCTCATACCTTAGCAATGTTTCTGAGTTGGAAAAATGTTTTCATCACCTTGTTAATGTGGGACTTGAAGCTTAGATCTGAATCGAGTATCACACCGAGACTCGTCACATCGGATTTGAATCAGGGAGTGAAATTAACCTGATTATTAAGCAGCATTTCTTTTTTCATTTTAGGGCCGACACGCAGGTACGTAACTTTTTATGTGATATTTCAGTTTTGTCTTCATTTAACTTTAAGAAATGATTGCTCATCCATTTATTTATTGCCAAAATTACTTCGTAACTTCATGTTTCTAACCTAACCTACGTAACTTTACGTTTTTAACCTAACCTATGTAACTTTACCTTCAGTACTTGATTTAACGTACGTAACATGGCGACAAACAACCATGTTTTTTTTCTACTTTTACATTTCTAACCTAACTTATATAACTTTTCATTTCTCGTCTAGCCTAGGTAACTTCATGTTTCTAACCTAACCTGGGTAACTTTATGTTTCTAACCTGACCTACGTAACTTTATGTTTCTAACCTAAACTATATAACTTTACGTTTCTAACCTAATTTACGTAACTTTACATTTCTTACCTGGCCTTCGCAACTTTGTTTCCAACCTTTGTTTGATACATTACTTTCTTAAACCCAATCTACATAACTTTACTTTTCTTACTTAAGCTACGTAACTTTACGTTTTCAATCTAACCTATGTAACTTTGCAATAAGCCTGTGACTTTACGTTAAGCATATCACATCATGACACCCGGTCATGTTTCTCTTCGTAAACCTAACCTATGTAACTTTACACTTAGTGCATAACTTTACGTTAAGTACATAACTTTATGATCAATCAATTTCAATCAATTTTATTTATAAAGCCCAATATCACAAATCACAATTTGCTTCACAGGGCTTTACAGCATACGTCATCCCTCTGTCCTTAGGACCCTCACAGCTGATCAGGAAAAACTAACCCCTTTAACGGGGGAAAAAAATGGTAGAAACCTCAGGAAGAGCAACTGAGGAGGGATCCCTCTTCCAGGACGGACAGACGTGCAATAGATGTTGTACAGAACAGATCAAGATAATAAATTTACAGTAATCCATATGACACAATGAGACAGAGATAGAGACAGAGAGAGAGAGACAGAGACAGAGAGAGATGCAGGACAGACGGTAATGAAAGTAATAATATTATAATTCTAATTACGGCTATTGTGGTACAATATGTTGAACATGTATATTAATATCTCACAGTATGTATATTTGACAGTAATCATGTGTATAATAACAGTAGAAGTATGACTAATGATAACAGCAGCAGGAGGCATCAGGCAGGACCACGGCAGCAGCACAACCTTACAAGACTTTAGGGACCACGAGTAACCCTACATTCTCAGAGCGCAGTGTTCTGGTGGGATAATATGGCACTATGAGCTGTCTAAGATATGACGGAGCCTGACCATTTAGAGCTTTATAAGTTAACAGTAGGATTTTAAATTCAATTCTGGATTTTACAGGGAGCCAGTGCAGAGAAGCTAAAACAGGAGAAATATGATCTTGTTTCTTAGTTCCTGTACAATAAGTACATAACTTCACGTTAAGTACGTAACTTTACTTTCCTAAACCCAATCTGTGTAACTTAACTTTACTTACCTAACCTACGCAACTTAACATTAAGTACGTAAGTTTACATGTACCATTTCAGTTTTATGTTCATTTAACTTTAAGAAATTTTTGCTCATCCATTTATTTGTTCCCAACCACAGGTAGCGATGGAGTTCATGGCTGCGGCATCGTTTGGTTCGGCTAAGATGTACAGTTGCATGTCATCCGCAAAACTATGGAAACAGACATTGTGTTCTCTAATGATGTCAGTAAATAAGTTAGCATGTTTCCTTCAATAAGGAAACCTTTTAAGAGATTCTATGCAACTGTGTAAGTCTCTCAGCTAAGGAGAAATTAAGCCTTAAGTGTCATACATAAGGAGAAAACTTAATGTGTTTTTTTTTTGCAGCTGGTTATAAATTCGTCATGTTATATTAGTAAAGTTACTGGAGCTGTCAGATAAATGTGGTGCAGCAGACGAAGAATGACTCAAGTACAAGTACTTAGTTACTTTCCACCATCTGTCAAATGTCGCCATGGTTTCAGTCTTTAAAGGATGTTACGATGCAGACGCTCAGACCGAACTATGAAACTGATCCAGAGTCTGTCATTTCCTTCTTCTTCTGGTGTTTTTTTTAAACAATGCGTCGTCGTCATGTTTCTTTTCAGCTGCATCGAGTGGGTGCAACTGCAGCATCTGTTCCGCTCTGTGGTCAGACTGGGGGAGGAGGAGGATGTTGCCTTCATCCCCCCCTCTGCACAGTCACTTCCTCTGAGATGGAGGGAGGGAGGGGGAGGAGGAAAGAGAGGCAAAGAGATAGAGAGACGTAGACACAGAAAGAGTGGGAGCGAGAGAGAGAGAGAGAGAGAGAAAGAAGGAAGCCATTTTGGTTCCTCAGTGACATGTCCGCCTGCTTTCTGCTTTCTTCTCTCTGGTTTCTGCTCGTGGAAAGACCCTTGCAGACACAGAAAGCGGCAGGTCAATTTTTTTGAGGAAGTAAAACTTTGTGGCAGTTATTTGATTTTCTGAGAATCATCGAGAAAAGTTTGGTTTTGCGTTTCGCAGGAAAGAGCGGCAGAGAAGGGAGTGAGGCCTGTAAACCTCTGACTGAAGAAGAGCAGCAGGACTGGGAAATAAAAGACTTGTCTTTAGGTGATCCACTCAGATGGTCTCCTCTCGTTAACGGTCTTTGGTTTGACTTTACGTTGAGGACACAGGATGAGCTCTGATCGAGTGCCGTCCAGGGCGGAGGTGACGGGGTGGAGCCCACAGCAGCTGGCAGACTACCTGAAGAGGGTGAGACCTCTGACCATGCTCTCTTTATATTCCTGTGCACAGACATTGTTTCAAACTTGCAGTAAAATTACAGTTTGTGTTTAAATCAGTTTATTTTGATGCATTCACTGCAGTCAGCTGATTCATCTGTGTGAGTCTGTGCATCAAATCCAACTCTGACTCACAAACTCACACCGTTGACCAGCAACAAGCCGTCCTGACAGAGCTGACCTCTGAGTGGACAGAAAATCCAAAATGAAGGAAACTATCGTAGCTTATTAGTTGTGTCACCTTCCAGTATAAACTGGTTTATACCCAGTTAACAGACACAAGAATATCATGTTGATACAGACCATGGCCTTGATCACACAGAAAGCAATGCAGATTGCAAGAAGGCGCACCGCCAACACACTCTCACTCTGACCTTGTCATATACTGATATTTGGTTGTGGACTTTCCACGTCCACATATGACTTCCAAGGTACCCTGGGTGTGTTGGTTGTTGACGTTCTAGGACGCTGTGTCAACTTCAGCCTGTTACATGCATTGTCTGTTTTCAAAATACACTTCTGTTTTCACAGGAAATTTAACATTTACATACAGTCTCTTTCAAAATAAAAGCACTACATCGGTACAACACTGCAAATTGACATTTTTTTCCTTCAGCAACAAAAGCACATGGTTAGGTTTAGGACAAAAAGAACAGGGTTTGGCTTTATAATCTTACAGGACGCAAACATCGCTCTCTCAAATGAAAGTCAATGCTTGTTGGACCTATCCATCACCCCTCCTGCCTGCCCCAGTTGGACTTTTACCGCCTTAACTTATGTCTTTGTCCCGCTGAATTTCCACCTGATGCTGCCAGGCGCCATTAAACTATAACGACAACCAGCCACGTATCATGCTGACATTAAAGGACACCTTTTTCATTGGTTTCTGACACTGCAAGTCACTGCCCAAGTGCCAGATTTCAACGACTTTGGAGTGAGACTGAGCTTGACCAAGATCTTCTTGAAGAGGTGGTCTTAGTCTGGTTACAAACGAACTCTGGTGCGGTTGGTTTGTGGTGAGAACGTGTTCCGACCTGGATCTGAACCAACTGCAGTCACATGACACATTGTTTGGGTTAAACATGAGCATGTTACAGTCCTGGAGGATTATTAATGTGCACCTCCTCCTGTACTGCCTTAATATGCACATTCAGCACATCCAATGCATCAAAACATTGTTTTCTAGTTGGAGCCGCGCCTCGTTTTCAAACTGTATGGTTTGACTCAAATGAACAATGACAGCAATATAGTCCACGATGAGCAGCGCTAAAATCAACCTGTGTAGTTATCCCTCCATTGTGACATTACAAAGTGTCACATTTATCTTGCAAGTGTACTCTTCTTCAACGTTTGGTTTACTTCCTGGATTTTTCACACATGGAAATTCTGACCAATCAAGAGCAGTTTTCTCACAGCTTTCTCAGTTTCTGTTCACACTGACAAACGAACCAAGAGGAGTAAACATGAAGCTCTGCCGACTGACAGGTAACTCACTGATTGGACAGTTTTGATGTTTGTCATCCAGCATCATCAGGACACACATGAGGAAATCAAACTTCGGTTACTGACTTAAGTTTCTGCAGCAAACATGATTCTTCTCCTAAACTGTGCTGGTGCTAACCTGAGGAAACACTCCTGTGGGTTGTATCAGAGCGTAGAGACAAACGCCCTCTGTGCTCATTGGGGTTGGAGGACTTGTTTAGATGATGTCACTGAGGTTGTGGGTTCAGCTCCGGCTACCTCCACCTGCACTGACACTGTGCGAACTACGTCACTGATGTCTGTGATGTGTGTTTGCAGATGAATCTATCTGGCTGTGATAAGGTGGTACTGAAGCACTCCATCAGCGGCTCCAGATTTGTGGTGAGTTCATTTGAATTTACAAACCTTTAGTGAAATTGTCCCGTCAGCTGAGAGGAGATGATAAGATGGAGGCATGGAAAGACAAGAGGAGGTAAAGGAGGGGGTGGAGGAGTCAAGAGTTTGAGAGGAAGGAGGAGGTAAGGAGATGCTGAAAAGGGAGGGTGAGAGAAGATGGGAGGAGGACATAGAGGAGGAGGGAAGGAAGAAGGAAAGAGGGGGTGAGGAGGGAAAGAATATGTCAGAGGAGGACAGAACGATGTAGGGAAGGAAAATAGGAGGTAAGGTGATGGTAGAGAAGGAAGGAAAGAGGTGGTGGAAGAGGTAAAGACAAGGTGGAGAAGGTTAAAAGGAAAGGAGGAGGTAAGGAAGGACAGAAGGATGTAGGGAAGGTCATGAGGAGGTAAGGAGATGGTAGAAAAGATATCAAGGAGGAGGTAAAGAAGAGGTTGAAAAGGTTAAAATGAAAGGAGATGGAGAAGGACGTAGGAAGTATGTAGGGAATAAACGAAGAAGGTAAAGGGATTGTCAAATAGGGACAAGAAGTGGAGGAGAAAGTTTAAAAGAAAGTGGAGAAGGTTATAAGGAAAGGAGGAGGTGGAGAAGGACAGAAGGCTGTAGGGGAAGAAAGGATGAAGTAAGGAGATGGTAGAAAAGGAATGGAAGAGGTGGAGGAGGAGGTAAGGAGAAGGAGGAGAAAGATATAAGGGAAGGAGCAGATAGAGAAGGACAGAAGGATGTAAGAAAGGAAAGGAGGGAGCAAGGAGATGGTATAAAAGGAAGGAAAGAGGAGAAGGAGATAAAGAGAAAGATGTCCTCATAAGGATAAAAGTCCTGTTTTGTCCTGTTGACCTCAACGTCCTCACAATGTCCTCATATCCTCACACTGTCTTCTTTTGTTTTGTAGAACCTGAGTGAGAACGACCTCCAGAAATTCCCCAAACTTCATGCTCCGTGAGTACAGCAGCTGCTGAGTCACTGTTACCGAAACACTCCCACAGGTGTCTGCGTGGAGCTGTGGACGTCGGTCTGTGGAGATGGGACTGATATATCAAACACTGACCTAATTCTTAATTAAAACACCAGAAGAAACCACAGCAAAGTTTCAATCCATAAACACACAAATAAACGTATTTATTGTAGTATTATATATTTTTATTATATATAGGTATATCTTTATTTATTATACATATTTATTATTAATATTTCATCATTTTTAACTTGCCAGCCACCGCCAACATTTTTGATCATATTCACTGATCTTTCATGACCCACAGAATAATTTGTTCTTTGAATATGTAATCAGTATATACATTAAACTAAAAAAAGGACCCTCTGTTTTTATACACAAAAACATTTCATTCTGTTTTATTCCATTACTTTTTTATAAACACTTGAATTTGTGCATTTTCATAAAATTCCTCATGTCAATTTGAACTGTATAAATAACAATAAAAGTAATTATTATTATTCCGATAACAATACTAATAAAAACAACAATAATAATAGTAGTAATAATAATATTGATGATAATATTAATAGTAACAGTAATATAATAATAATACTAATGAAACTAACATTCTCTTTGAGGTATAGTGGAACACGTCACATTCAGTGTTCTGTTGTCTTTGTCTCCTCTGCGGTTGTCTTGTCCATGTGTCACTGTCACCATCATGGAGATCCCGTTTTGTCCCACCAAACTCATTTGCTTCTTCGTCCAAATCAGATTCAGAATGTTGATCAAAACAGGCAGTGTCAGAGTCTGAGTCCATCAACATCTCCACCGCTTGATACAACCGTAAACTTTTCCGTTGACGCTGTCATTTTGGGAGGGTTTACAAGCAACTACATTTCTGTAAACATCATCTTCTGGTTTCCACAGGATCTTCCTCTTTGTTTGTTTTTGGACACAGCAGCGCTCTTCTATGTCACAAGATGTTTAACAGCGCCCCCTACCTTATAACAGTAAAAAAACACGGATTGCTAGAATACCTTGCTAATGGCAGGGAAGCGTTCTGTCATAAATGACAGAAAATCTTGGCAATGATGGGGATAGTGTTAACATGTAAAAATATAGTGTCTGAATGAGTCAAATATGCATTACAAAATGTCCTGTAAGCAAGAACATTTCTGACGTCTTATGATGTTTAGAACATTTAAACTATAGTAGTGCCCTCAGGAATAAGCTGGATAGATATCACCACTTAACTTCCTCAGTTCATTTTTTACATTTAGACAATTCTTTTTTACATCACAAGTTTTCTTAAATTTTATGTTTGAATATGCAAATGAAGCGTTATCTTATTAAATATGCGCTGATTTGGCAGAATTTCCAGAACAGAAATCTGAACAGTGGATATAACCAGGTTCAAAATACTTGTTTTACTTTGTCAAATGTTTTTGCACAGTGGATTTGGATCTGTTTTTTAGAAAATACTGTCAACAGCTACAAAAAAACAAACAAACAAACAAACAAACAAACAAACAAACAAAAAAACATTTTCTCAATGTTTTTTAAGGAATAAATGTTTTATAAATCAGTCTTTAGTTAAAACTTCTCTCTAAAAACCTTCAGAATACAGACAGGAATAAACAGCAGAGTGTTTGACTTAACTGTGATAAATCCAAAAGTGAAAAGTGGCTGGAGCAGCTCATCACATCATTACTGATGAAGAACAGTTTGGATAAATTTTATGTGTCTGTGTCTCCTCAGGATGATCTCTAAGATCAGCACTGAAATCAGCAAGAAGGAGGAGAAGAGAGGCCTGTTTGGTAAAAAGTAAGAACATGTTAATAATTTTTTTTTCTCTTTCTCTTAGATACAGAATACTGATCTTTGTGTTTCGGTGTACTTCGTTATTTAGTCTTTGAAATAACATGTAAAACATGTAAAGAGAAAATATTTGTTGCAGAATACATTCAGTTGAAGGTTTAGCTTTTTTGTCACACGTTGAATACAGCTGCAGCCTCCGCACTAAAAACACACACAGCATGTAGACAGAAATATTCAAATATTTAAATTAGAACAGAAGGAAAGAATAAAATGTAAATCTAGTATGAATTTATAGACTGTAGTAATTCAAAGGGATAGTTCAGTTTTTTAAAGAGGGGTTGTATGGTGTATTTATCAGGAGACAGTTTATTACATACAGTAAATGCTGGTCAGCACGTCCTCAGTTTGGAGAAGCAGCCGGAGTCTGACATGGAAGCTTAACAACCTGCTGCTGTGGAGGGGTCAGCGACAAAATGTGTTTTAGAAACCTGAAAAAAAGTCTCACCTAAAAACATGAATATCAGTTTCAGTTATAATATTAAGAATATTTTCACTGCTTCACTTTAATGTCGTTTCCAGCTGTAAAAAAAATAGCTGTAATATTCTCCTGAGACCTGATCTTAAGTTTGGTATGCATTTTTTTTTTTTTTAATTTCTCTTAGCTATTTGGGATCAGCAGGAGCTGATAAGTATAAAAAAATTAAACATTGTAAATGATAATTAAAGGAGCTATATGTAAGAAATCTAAAGCAAATAGTCGTAAAATCCTCCTAATATGTCACAGAGACTAAGGAATAATGTTCATATAATATACTGATCTCACCGACAACAATAGTACGGCCAGAATATTCACATTTAAAAAAAATATTTTACGGTCTGCAAATCATGTTTATGTTTTGAATTTGTGTTTTGGCCTGTTGCGCCACCCACCGCTGTCTACCAGTCACGCAGTCAGTAGAGTCTCAGCATCAGTTACAGTTACGACTGAGCTACAGCAGCACGGCAAGCAGCATTAGCAGTGTCCCAGTACATAGCATTAGCAGCCGGCTCCTCAGCTGTATCCCGGCAGCAGCGTTAGCAGCAGAGAAGCTGGACTTGCTCGAATGGTCCGCTGGAAAACCGAAGATCAAGGACGCGGTGACACAGCCCTGCCATAGCAGCCGCCCGTGGGCAAACAAATCAGTCTCCAGCGTGTCTCTGTCCAGCAACCTCGAATCTGTAGGGGAGGGGGGGCGGACACGACTCGCGGCAGTTTTTTGAATTTGAGTGCAGTAACCATTTTGGCCACGTTCTTACATACAGCGCCTTTAAGTCCCAGTGTCCTCAAACAAGACTATAATAAATGTCCTCAGATAGTACATTTTTCAACTAAAAAATGTTATCAGGTTTTGGACCTTGTCCACTTTTCTGTCGGGATTGGCTGCAGACTGACTTGGCAGAGATGGCTGCCATCTTGTTTTTACATGGATGAGTGCATCCATTCAGCTGCTCCAAAATCCACAGTCAGACACACACGGCTGATTATTTACTGCTGAATTACAGCTCACAACTTGCACCAACAGCTGACATTGCTCCTCTCTGACTGTTTCTGCTGGCTACTAAACCATCCCGGTGCAGACTATTTTCTGGGGTTTACCAGACTTGTCACTCATGCTGCATCTGAAGATAATTACAAGCACGACCGCTTTCTGCTTTCAATGTCCGATAGTCAAGAACGTTTTAGTCACATCTCATCAACAAAAATGAAACATAGATTTCATCTCAGTTTTTATTATCAATATCTGTTTTTAGCTTGTCATCGTCATGGACAAAAGTAAAAAGAATTTCAGCACTAAGTTGCGTGCATACTGTTTTGAGCTACTGCTCAGATGATCTTGATGACTGTTTCTTTAATCAGCTTCCTGAAATGATGCATTTGGCCTACAGATGATATAGTCAGACTCATATATGAGTCAGACTCTAATCTCACCCCCAGACCGCTGCCTCTCCTGATGTTTCCTTTCTGCTACTTTGGCAAAAAAATGTCAACGACTATATTTTTCCGTACAGAGTTGTATCAATTTTTATCCATTTTTTACCCTCCACTCACCACCTATCATAAAAGGGAAATGATTGACAATATCAATCTACTTGCAGACAGAAACACTCTTTTCCGTGTAGCCTACAGCCTATTCTGTGTAGCCTATGTAATATGAACATAATTACGCTGGACTAGTTAATCTGCAGTCACAGACATCAATTGAATTGCATAAACAAACCAGACGTCTACCAGACGCAATTCAGTGGGCGAGTGAACCTAGTCATTGCTAAAACCTTACCTAGGAGTTTGCAACAGTTATTTCTAATGTTAAATACGAAAACAGATTTATTACTAGCTAAAGGCAACTGTTATGACAACATAACAGCACCTTATCTCTGCCTCAGCAAACATTATAAGACCTATTAGCTAATAGCTAGCTACAGTGGCTAGTGCTAGCTGTCTGACTGGCTGCACCACCGGCTAGCAACGTTACAGTTCACATAGGCATTTAGGATGCAAACTAAACTATTAGCATTGATACAACTCTGTACGGAAAAATATAGTCGTTCAACATTTTATTCCCTATTTTCAATAACTTCAATCTTACTTGCTGCCTAATCAAAATCCTCGCTGTTGCCGATCGATTGTGCAGCAAGCTAAAATTGCTGTTTTTGTCAGTGGAGTCTGGTGGCTTTGATGAGAGCATAGATGGGGAACTGAAGTCATTTATGGCTTCTCAATTGAAACAGGCAGTCTGATGACAATATAAAGGACTGAAAATACTCGTTATATAACGTACTCTTAAGCTGATATTAATTTTTTTAGGTGGGACTTTTTTAGGTGTCTTCAGCCTGCTTCTCTAAACTGGAGGTGTGCAGACTGACATGTACTGTATGTAATATACTGACAACTGATAAATACCCCATACAACCCCAATACAAAAATTAGAGCCATCCCTTTAAGTAGTTACTAAACTGTACCATTTATGTCAAGACTTACATATTATAGGAACACAAGTAAAGGGTTTAAAATAAAATACTTGTAAGTATTAGGTGAACTTTTGCCAATTTAATAATAATAACAGTAATATAATTCTCTTTCTTCCCGTCACAGACCAACGCCCAAATATCATGAACCAGGTAGGAACTTTACTTTCATTGATATATCAATCTATTTCTCATGCTGAGTACTGGTATTTTGTTTATTTTCAATGTTATACTCTTTTTTTTTTTTTTTTATAAATGTCTGATTATTTGTTTTTTTATTACTCAGTTGTTGTTGCTTTTTATGTATCTGTAGTTATTTCTGTCCTGAAATTCTCCTCTGGGGATCAATAAAGTTTAATTTAAGTTGAAATGTATATGAATGTGAAGATATTAGTATATTCAGCTGTATGCTGCTTTCTCTTCTGCAGATGTGGCTGCTGATGTTCAGGGCTGGGGTGAAGACGAGTTTGTAAGTCTGATGGTTCTTCATCTTGTTTTTTAAATTAGGAAAGTAATCAAATAATTTTTATTCACAAGCTACAAACATTTCAATGGAATAAGTTGTCTAATGGTATCAGTTTTTGTTTCAATATTTTATTTCAGTGGTATAAAATTTCCACAGCAGCTGTAATAGAGTGCCTCAGGAATGCAGAAATGAGCTCAATCTGAGACTAAGTTGACACAATGTAGAATCACATTGTATGCAGACGATACTGTTATTTACTACTCCCTGAATATATATATAGGTGCACCAGAAACTGCTTAAATATAGAGTGGTACAGGAATGAGTCTTAAAACCTGGAAATGAGTTAGCATGTTAGCACTTCCTGTTCCCTCATTTTGAAGTAAGTGGGTTTTGGTTTGATAAATAAGGTCCGTGGTTACAAAAGCTAAAGAGACTTTCAAGTCTCAAAAGTAGCAGCAGTGTGAACTGACTAGTCTGAGCTCAACTCAAACTGGCTGATGGTGTCACCTGCAACTCAGCTGGTCAAATGGCCGGCGGCTGGTTTTAAAGGACATCACCTGTTTCAACAGCCAATCAGCTTGTAGTGAAGTCCACTGGTTAAGTCAAAATGACAGTAGACGGCATGTTGCTTGTTGCGGCAAGTGCTCCATCCCTGTCGAACCTTGCGTTTTTGTCCTCAAGGTGTTCTGGTGTCAGACGGTGGGTCGCTGCTGCTGCTCGCAGTTTGTGCTAATGCCCCGCCCACACGCGTTATATTTCTATATGAAAAGACGAATGGTTAATTTAATCACACATTTACTCCGCTTGGTGCTCTGATGTTCTCTGGATAACCAAACAGAACATTCTGACAGTGCTCTGAATTTACAAACGGCCCACGTGTGCTCTGATATCATCATCCTCCATTGTCAAAAACAAGCCAACTTGTTAGTTATCCATTCATTCTTTTCCATAACCGCTTTAGACTCACAAGTCAGTCTTTAGACACTTTGCTTAACTAAAGACTGATGACTTTCTCCCTGATTTTGTGTTTAGATGAGCAGATACAATTTCAGAGTTTAAAAAAACTCCCTACGTTGCAGAACCAATAGTAAATCCGCAGGGCGGTCCTTCGGTGGCTCACTGAACTCTTGTGCTCATAAACACAGTCCGACTAGAAACACGTGTAGCGGTACAAAATGGCTCAAGTAGCTGTAAGTCCTTCATTTCCACAATGTTGTGGACTGAGCACGCGTTTGATAAAACAGAGTTAAATCTCTTGGCATCCATTTTCAAGCTCTCTGTGTGTTTGTTTCCTTGCGGATGAGAAAAGGGGGAGCGCACATTTCCGGGAGGGCGTGTCCTTTTCAAAAATGCAAGAGGCATTGCTTTGTTGGTGGCCGTTTTCATCGGTGTGTTAAACACACTTTAGAAAGGAGTGTTCCCAGACTATCGGAAGGCGGAGATCTCTGATTGTCTGGTGGCGAGACTATAACCGCTTATCCTTTTTTATCATACTGTTTACTAACAGTAAAAGGGTGTATTAGAGGTGTTGTTCCTTTTGGTACCAGATTTTAATTCAGTTGCATTTCTCTGCCTGTCCTTCACTCCATCAGGATGATGAAGAATTTGATGATGACTACGAGAGTCCGTACAGTGGTGATGAGGAGGGCAGCGGAGGAGATTACGAGTCCCCAAACGATGACCAGGACTGTGCCAATGATTATGAGCCTCCACCCACCGAGCCTCCAGAGGACCTGGCCCTCAAGCTGTGCCCCACCCTGCCCATTGGAGACAGTGATTATATCGGTAGATAACAGAAAACAGACAAACACGTTTTCCATACAGAATACTTTTCAGTTGTTTGTCGACTTTTAAAGTCAAGAAATGTGATATTTTATGTTATTTTCTGCAACATTAATCTTTAATCTACAGTCATGTTGAGCAGCTCCTCTAAACTTTTAGCTGCAGTCACATTAGGACACTGAGATAGAAACAACATATATTTTTTATCTTTCAGGTTTAACAGATTCTTCATACTTGAACAAAAGACAATAATTCGTTCATGAGCACTTGAAAGTACAACAGACTAAGGACTGTGATTAGAACCAAAATTAAGTCAAAATATTACAAGATAAAATGTTGTAAATAATTTTTGTAAATAATTTTTTTCTTGAAATATTGACTTTATTTTCATGAAATTATGACTTCAATATCATTACACCGACTTTTTTCTTGAAATAATATGACTTGATACTCATTAAATCATGACTTTAATCTCTTGACATTAAAACTTAGATTATGACCTTATTTTCACAAATTACATCCTTATTTTCATAATATCATGACTTCCTTTACTTGAAATATTATGACTTAATTCTAATAATATCTCTAATACTTAATTGTAAGAAACTTGTTAAAACTATTTTTCTCAGAGGTTATTTAAAAAAATGAAATGTTATTTCCACTTTCTTTAAGAGTTACGATGAGATAACCATAACACATTAATAAAACAGCAAACTTTTGTTGTGTGTGTGTGTAGATAACCATGTGTCATCCCGAGGCCCGCCCCCTGCTGTGTGTCCCCGCCCCCCAGCCTCCACCCTTTCTGCACCCTCTCCCCGCATGGTGAGTCTCATTTAACACTCAAGTAATAATTTCAAACATATTTGAATTGGTGATATCAGTTTTGTTAACTAAACCTGTGTGTGTGTGTGTGTGTGTGTGTGTGTGCGCAGCCGGGAGAGTCACTGTCCTCTAGAAGAGACCACTCTCCACACTGCGGGGGGAGAAAATGTGAGTATCGTTTAAATCTCCCTATGTCTTGTCGTCATAGCTCAATAAATGTGAACACACAGACATGAGACATGTTAATATCCTTCATTTATCTCCAATGTCCATCCAGAATAAAAGTCCATAAATCAGCTTAGAAATCAGAGAAAAAGGAGGATGCAGAACTCACCTGAGAAAAAAGTTTTCTTCAGTGTCACAGTGACCCAGTGATAGCTGTCTGTACATCCACGGCTACACTGCAAACAAGGCTATTCAAGAGAAGTCTGAGACACGGGGTCAAACATGGGGGGGGGATTGCACATGCGCAGTAAAATCTGGTCTGCACTTCCTCAAAGGCTCAGTAGATGGCGTGAGACTGCGGAATAAGGGGGATGTGCATGCATGTCATTTTCACAGCTTATTATTGGACTGTTACTGGTTGCCTGTGTTGTGGGTGAGAATGACAGAGATGCATTTCCGACAACTTCAGGCAGCTGCTGTCCAAAAGTCCAAGCAGACCGCACCAAACGCACTCCTTGATCGCCTGAGCGGATCCTGCCCTTTTTATCTAGCGCCCCTGCTGTCACCCTCTAGCATCGCAGCTCAAGTTACACTGTACATGTGCAATCCCCCCATGTTTGACCCTGTGTCTCAGCCTTCTCTTGAATAGCCTTGACTGCAAACAGGAAGTGCTCACAGATCTTTCGGTATACTTTGATTCTGTTGTGTTCAGTTCCTCCAGGGCCGCCGCAGATCTTTCGTGAAAACAAACCAGGCAGAAGTTCAGGATCCAACCCGTCCCCTGTCAGAGGTAATCCTGAACCCAACATGTTCCTCTTTTAAAGGATGACACCACCATTGATTTCTTTGGTTTTACTCCAATTTGTAAGAAAAATAATCTGCAGAAAGGAAAAACATCACTGTTAACACTGACATCATAGGCTCACCAAATATACGTATATATATTCAAAAAAACCTTTGTAACTTACACTTTTGGTGCATTCAGGGACCCGCTGACAGCTGAATTTCAGAGTCATTGTTTCATTTTGATGCACAAATAATGGTAGCTCGTTGCAACAACATGCAAAAAGAGGAAAAACAAAGTTTAAAATTAAATATCCAACTCAACAAGTTTTATTATTGTCATCTTTATTTTACTGTGCTTTGTTTTACCAGCTTCATAATTGATTTTCTTTGCAGCCGGCTTCCCTGAAAAAACACACAAAGATAATGTAACAAAAAAAGATTGTATTAAATTAATTGTGATCGATCGATAATGACTATGAATTTAATCTGATATTTTAATCGTGATGGTGTTTACTTTTCTTCACAGGAACTAATCGCAACACAGTGGAAAGGGTGAGTCCTGCTTTTTAAATTATCTTAATACAACAACACTCCACAGTTCAGGGTTCACACATTTTGACCCATAAATTTCCACCACAACTTTGAGGCAGACTTTCATGACCATTATGTGTTCTCTGAAACGTCTATGTGTAAAATTTACTCTGAGCACATCAAAGTATAAAACATGTAATTTCCTGTTGCCAGTAGGTGGTGTGAGGATAAATAATGCTCTCAGTTAAACTAATCATATTAAACTAAAGAGAAAGAAACTCTGCTTACCAGCACTGCCGCGCCATGTGATGATGAAGGCCCAATTCCAATCCGATCCCTTACAGACTCACTGACTTAGAGGCGCGTTCATGTGAAGTGTGTGAGTGTGTGAGGGCTGTCCCATTGTCACATCGTCAAGTCAGTGAGTCAGTAAGTGAGCCCTTTATGCCCCCTTACTGTAGGTCAGCAACGATGCGGACTTACGGTAAGGAAATTACCCACAGTTCATAGCGTTGTGACGTCAAATACAGGGGTTGCCCTCGGAACACCGGAAGTGTTATAAAAAAAAACGAAAACACGGTCAGCAGATATGCAAACGGTAACGTTATGGAAGGAGAGCGAAAAAACAGATAGATAAACAATGAAACATTACATTAACAAGGATTTAAGATGGTACATAAACACACAAGGTCAGAGGAATACCAGTGGTTATATTCCACACACAAAGAATATATATATATATATATATATATATATATATATATATACATATATATATTTATCTATCTATCTATCTATAGATATATATAGATATATATTCTTTGTGTGTGGAATATATGCTGACAATAACCAATAAATGATCACGCCCAGAGCTGCCAATGTTAACAACATTTTGTAGAGAGGGGGATAAGTGCTGTCCCATTCCTATCTGTAGCATCCGGAGCCCTTTCAGACTCTCACACTCAATCACTTACAGCTGACGTCAGTTAAGTCAGTGAGGGTTCAGGGCTTGAGTCTTTAGGGGCCGGATTGGAATTGGGCCGAAGAAAGGAGTGAAAGGGTGCAAGGGTTTAAACAGTGCTGAGCCGATGAACTCCATCAGATTAATGAGGAGTGAACAAAGAGTCAAAGTAACCAATCAGTGCTGAGGAAAGGGGAGGAAAGGAAGCAAAGTAAAGGAAGTGTCAAAATAAAGGAAATAGGAATCTTTACTACAGGTAGCACTATAACTATCACAAAATATTTTTTATTTATTTATTTTTTTTATATATTTTTTATTATAATATACAATCAGATTAACTCTCTAGGAAGAGTTCGTTAAAGTATGACCTCTGTAAATGGCCAAAAATGCACAAAAATTGCACAGTAAATTCAAAATGGCCGACTTTCTGTTGGGTCTAGGATATGGCTCCAAGAGGCTATTTTATGTCTTGGGGAGGTCACATGTGCCTCTTAAAACCTTTGGAGACACAGCTTGAAATAGTAAAAATGCATATATTATATCAAAGTCGAGTGTCTCATTAATCATCCACAAAAGTCTGAGTGAAAATAACCATTAATAACTAGTAGAAAACCTGGTTTAAAAACAGCTCATTTTGCTGTGGCTGTGTTGTGGGCGTGGCAGATAACGCTCTGATTGACAGCTCCCTCATTTTGATTGACATCTCCCTGGCTCAGCAATGACTGCCACAAATTTAATCCAGGCGTACATGTTTGAGCCCTCTGATGATTCAGAGGACGAAGCAGAAGCTAAAATGATTCTTTTCAGGTGGTCACTGAATGGTAAGTTGCAAAATGTTTTGTGATTCATATTAATGTTACTTCGCAGAATAGTTAGCATAACTTTTACATGCAATGTGACGGCCAGGCTCCACCAGCTGCAAACGTACAGCGTAGTGTCGCGGCGTATTCATTTGGGCTCCACTGACTGCGTACGGAAGCGACACGTAGAGAAACCAGCGGGGTTGTTTACCGTTTGCTGAGCCGAGAGGCTGCATGTAGGCTGCATGAAATGTTAAAGCATTTTCCACCTAAGTTATTACATATATTTGAGTTATCTACAAGTTTACTGTACTGTTTGTTATCTACTCGCTTTCAAATGTCCGCCACGGACACAGTGTCATGAATAAACAATAGAAGAGCCGCGTAAAATAGAGTTGTCGCGCCGCTCCCGTTGCCGGTGGAGCCGCTGTAATTGATTAACAGGGGGCGAGCTGCTACGGGGCTCGCGCTGCAGACGTGCCCGGTTGAGCCCGGCCGTTAGCTGAGATGAATGACAACGGGAGGCTAGCACTTTGCCTTTCTTCATTGAGATACGTTTTCATTGAAAACATAAATCTGCTCCATTTTTCTGATAATAGCTTTTTTCATTCATTTTCCAGTCTTAATAGATTAAATATGTCTTTACTCTGACACACACACCGACCGTCAAAGCGGGAGAGACTGGTGCCGGCCGGCCGTCTCTCTCGATTTAGCTGGAGCAGAAAGGTTTTGTTGCGCTGCCACTGGGGGGCGGGATGAGACAACTGACTGATGATTTATGATTGGTTTGGAATTTATTGCGTAATAAATCTGAGAGATAACCACGGCCAAATCAAACCCAATTTCAAGAATGTACAAAAACTTAAAAGACAGATATTTCGAATTTGGATGGAAACAGATTTCTAAGTGTTTTACATGTTTAATATTATGTACATAAGACCCTAAATTACATAGTTAGAAGGCAATTGTGGATTTAGGTTTCCAGAGGCTTTAATTTTGTGGATTAAACATACCATGGAGGCTACCTCATTGAAGTTTTATAGGGGGTGCTACTGAACCATATTTTTTTTAAACCCAAGCATGGGATTTGTAAAATATGAAAATTTTCAGCAGTTCTGTTATGTGTGAGTTTTCAAGCATCTTTAGCCCCCTGGAAATATGATTTATGTGAGAGAAAAATAATTCCTTCAGTTTCAACAGGGTCCTCCTCACACTGTTCAGTGCTCAGGCCCTAAAAATCCATGTCAAAATTTATCAATCAGTCACTTAAAATATGGAGCCAGTCCAAAAGTACATATACTGTAAATAAAAAAATGCATGCAAACCTGGGAGCTATCAGGCTGTTGGTGAAACCATGACCTGATAAAGCTGCACATGCTTTCATATGGCTTGTGGGAATAATGTGAGTGAGAGTTAGCCACCTATAGCGCCCATGGTACCTCTGCAGTTTGAGCTTTGTGTCTGGGCACAGCACCTGAAATGGTCTCTTGTTTGATGGTGGATGAGAGGGAAGCACTGCAGTTGCAGCTAGTGTATTCTGTTATACAAGTACTTTTGAAGCAAATTTCCATGACAAAACTTTCTGTGTTTATTATCTTTTAAAATTTTTCCAGGACTTGTGAAACAACTATTTTCATAATCCATGACCTTTATAGGTTTTTCATGACCGTACATACTCTGGCAGTTTTCAGGTGGATCCATGTAAATATTTTAAAACTGATCTGCAAACTGACCACATGAGTGACAAAGAAAACTGAAAACAAAAAGGGACCAAAAGGAGGACATATGACAGACACTGAAACATTGTATTTTTTTTAAAAACAATAGTTTGACTTTTAGTTTTTATTGTGTTAATGTTATGTGTTTCTTACAGGGGGGGACGCAGCCTTGGAGGTAAATGCTGTTCATCATACTCATTTAGGATAAACAAAGGGGGTACTACAAGGCTCTGTCCTGGGTCCTTCACTATTTACACTTTACATATAGGACTCCTGCACATTTTACAAATAAATGTTTTAATCTTTCCAAAAAAATAATATATATATATATATATATATATATATATATATATTTATATATATATATATATGTTTACACCATTTCCAAGACTTTATTTAAGTAGTCTAAAGTGTATAGGCTTTTTTACTGTGCAGCCATACATTATTAAACACACACTTCCCAGGCATTTGTAGATAAGCCAGTGTTTGCTAACTTCACTTGCTCGTTAGACATTCCTGCTGCTAACTAGCTGCATATGCCAACAATAGCAAGTCATCAACTCTGTGCCTCTTTTGGGTGAGAGTAAACCAGTGATCCTGTAGATGTCAGTGCAATTTGATGTGTGTCTGGATTATGGCTGGAACTATTAATTTAGTAATTGAATATTATACCGATGAATCCATTGATTGACGGAGTAATTGAATGAGAAATACTCTTGCCTCATTAAAGAGCAATGGTAAATATACAAAAGCAAAAATAATACCAGTCTCTTAAATAAACAACTAAATCCAAATTTTTATTGCTTAAGATGTCCCACTGTAGTAATAATGCAAGAACGTATTCTGTGTTACATTGACATGTTTTGGGATTATCATGTACATATTTTAAACAACAGCCAAAACAATTTATATTCAGAACTTTTCTGAAACATTCAGTAAATTCCCAACCATTTCCAGGTTTCTCATTTCCTATGTAATGACCATGGAAATTCATAGTATCTATTTATATGCACTCCGCTCCTCTTCAGTTTTGATATATTAAACATAGTCAGCAGCACATCATCAAGAGCTCGGCCACAGAGGAGATTAGATGAACTCTAGAGTGTTATATTGAGATAGACATAAAAACATATGAACTTAACCTGTCATTTTTTTTGTGCGTTTAGGCCTCAGACGGACACTCCGGATCCTCCCAGCTGGTCCAAACCTCCTGTTCTTCCTCCGTCCTCCACTTCTGTCAGCAGGAGCAACTCCGCAGCCAGACCTCCTGCCAGCAGGTCAGCTCACACATCATCCATTCATCAAATCATCTCAAATCAAATTGATCAAGTGTTTGTATTCGAAGTCATCACATTTATCTCCACTGTTGTCATCTTATTAAAATTTTTAGTTCAATTTTTCACGATAAAACAGCTGTAAAATGATTAGTTTGTGCAAGCTATTTGATAATAATCAGATTTTTGTGTGTGGTTTGGTTTTACAGGTTTGATCCAAGGAGGGAGGTAAGTTTCTGCTCTGAGAGACATTTATTCTGATGTTGAATTTGTCGAGAACAAACTGTGACCCCTTTCTCTGATTTCTTCTCTCTCTACAGCAAACACATGATGAAGGTGAGATTTCTTTTTTCTGCTTTTCCCAAAGCATATCACAAAATATTAGATTGATTCTTTAAACCTGTCATCTCTCTTCCAGCACTGAAACACAACACCTTCCCCCTCCACAATAAAAGTCTGCCACCCCGTCCTGGACCCCACGGGCTCCCCTCACGGCAAGCAGACAGGTATGAAAAAAGTAATGGTGAAATACTAATTTTTGAAAGCATCCTGTCAGTGCTGGAGTACCACAGGGTTCTACTGTCGGCCCAGTTTGGTTTAAAAAACAATTACGAAAATATGTAAATAAATAAACATTTTTAAACTGTTTTTCAACTTGTACATTGTATGTGAGGAAGCTGTATTCAGCTACCTTGTCTCGACGCATCTTATTTTTTATTTTGATTCCACCAAATCTCTAAATTTGAAAGCATTTGAGTTTATAAATAATTTGTTGGTTGATTTTTGACAAGCAGCTTTTTAAATGATTCTTAAAGCTCTCTTCCTTAGCATGAAAATTTGCAATTGTTTTGTATCTATTTCCTCGAACCTCCTCACAGTAGGTAATGTATGGAACTATGTAAGGGTGATGCAATATATATAAGTACTTAAGGTTCTTTTGTTTTGTGCATTGTTGCAATGGAGCTTGACATTTTTGGCATCATTTATACGTGGTTTCCCACATTGTTTATGGTCTATTACAACTCCCCAAAATGTATTTTCATAAACTAAAAATTATTGATTTTTTTAAGGGTATAAATAAAATATTTGGAAATATTTGGAATTTGGTTTTGTTTGAATTTAATGACAACTTACTGATATTGACCCATTGTCACTGTCCTCATGGTGACAGAACCCAAGATGTAGAAAAACAAGGGCTTAGTGGCACCCACAGGTGGTGACCTTAAGTAAAATGAATCAGGCAGATATGATGAATAATATGTTTTATTTTGTTTGTTTTTGTGCAGTTTGCCTCCCAGCATTCCCTCTGCAGGTTCTCTGCCTCACAAACTGCAATCTGGTAAGAACACAATGACACAGACATTAAAGGAACAGTTTGAGGTTTTTGGGGAATGTACTTTTTCTGTTTCCTGCTGAGTGTAAAGCCCCATTCACATGGGATTAACATCACATCAGATGTGTGTTTTGCATTTTGCATTAGTGTCAAATGTTACTTATTTTTCAGTGTCTGAGTCAATATAATAAAACCAAACAACACTGCTTTGATGTCAATGTACAGTTCTGTCTTTTATTTATTTATTTATTTTAGGTGACTGTTAAGATATAATTACCACCATACACATAACTCGCAGTTATGACCCGGTGGATGTGGGAAACGGGATTTTTGCTTTGGGTTCCAAACAGTCTTGTGATGTCTTTTTAAAAACAGTAGAGGGTGCTGTCTTACTATTGTAGTTACAGTATTGAATGTGTGTGTGTGTGTGTGTGTGTGTGTGTGTGTGTGTGTGCAGCGATTGCTGAACAGAGAGGCAGTTTTATAGGATCAGACAGACCGTCGTTTCGTCCTTCTCTACCCACAACAGCACCGAAACAGGTAACAGAGCACACTCATACACACACATTTGTCTGTTTGTACATGTGAGGATCCTAAAAACCCTGACTCCAACTCTGATTCTAACCAAGTCTTAACCTTCAGACATCTCTTTGATGTAATGGGGCAACCAAATCACCAGAATAAATGTCAGCATTGTACGTTTTTGCAAACCATGGATACAATAACTTTTATGTTCATTTGTAGTGGATATTTGGACACGTTACATTTCAGCAATGCTGTGGTTAAGTTTGGGCACAAAACCACTTGCTTATGGTCAAAAGATCCTGTTTGGGCTTAAAATACCCGATTTTGGTGGCACAATCCCAGCAGGAAACACAGCAATGTCTTGTTAAAAAACAACTTCTATTCATGGCACTATCCCGAGAGGAAACGCGGCAATGTCCCAGTAAAAAACAAGCACTTTCTATGGCACTATCCTGGCAAAAAAAAACAAAAAAAACCCCCACTTTTTTTGGTACTACCCAGCGGGAAATGCAGCGATGTCACAGTAAATAAACACCCTCTTTTTGTGGCACTATCCTGGCAGGAAATGCAGCAATGTCCTGGTAAAAACCAACCACTTTTTGTGTTCAATCCCGGCAGAAAATGTGGGGATTTCATGGTAAAGAACAATGGCTTTTCATAGCATTATCCTGGCTGGAAACATAGCAATGTTTCGATAGAAAACAATCATTTTTTGTGGCACTATCCTGGCAGGAAATGCTGTGATGGCACAGTTGGAAAAAAAAGCATAGGTATGAATGTAATGTATCTGTGGTTTGCAGAAACGTTCAATGCCAACATTTTCTTCTGGTGTCTTGGCCAAATGGGGACCAGTCCACACAATGCAAAAAGGTCCTCGCTACGATGGTGAAAATTGTTGGTCCCCACAAAGAAAGCAATACAGGAAGTCTCTTATCAACTTCTGAGCTTCACCAACACTAAATCCATTGCACACACCTTCATTTCCTCAACTTTAGATTACTGTAATTGTCTGCTAAGTGGCATAAATCAGAGAATGACTCGGAGACAGCTGTACTACTTAGAAAAAAACAAGAAAAGAGATCATATTACTTACTTCTTAGTGTCATAATTAAGAGTCAATTCTGACATTTTTAATTGTAACCTATAAAACACTTCATGGCCCCAGACAGTGACTCTGAAATGCTGTGTCCTTGTAATCCTGCACACAGTCTGAGGTTACCTGTTTGCTGTTAAAGTTGTAAGATTAAAGAGAAATCAGTGTCATGCACATTTTGTATCATAGGCCTCAACTTTGTCCACGTGTGTGTTTATGTGTGCAATTGAAATGTGTGTATGTTGTGTTTTTCTTCGTTTCCTTTAGTCCTTGTAAAGCACTTTGTGATCTGTGGTTTTAATCAGTGTCATAAAAATAAACTTTGTAATTATCATTATTATAAAGAGGGTTAAGTGTTGAAACTGTTTCTGTGGATGTTCTTCAAAATGAACAGCAGATGGTGCTGTTGTCTTTTTCTGATCTAAATCTAATATATACGTGTGTGTTCAGGACCTGGACCCGCGCTGGTATGTGGGTAAAGTGACCAGAGGTCAGGCAGAAGGATGTCTGAAACAAGTCCACAAGGTAACACAAAACAGGCAGTTAAACAAAAGTCTGTGTTATTTTAAAGGTACTTTTTAAATTACTTAGCATGCAATAAATTTGGATATATTTAATTTGACTACCTGTTTACACCAAGATAAGCTTTTAACCATTTACTTCAGTAAAAGTAAAATGTTCATGTTTATTATAATACTGTATATATTATGTGGTTATTAGCATTCCTGCATTAAGGTGTAAACTGTTTATATTTTAATATTGTATTTGGTGAAGGTTAATTGAATTTCAGCTACAAACTGTGGTGTGGTTCAGTGTGAAGCAGCTATAATTTTTAAGTCCAAAGCCTCATACTCTCTGTACGATATACAGTTAGCTGTTAAATAAATGTAGTGCAGTAAAAAGTATTTAAAAAGTATAAAAAGTATTTAAAACATGTATCTGAATATAGAATAAAATGGCATGAAATGGAAGAAGTAAAGCAGAAGTTTCACAAAAATGTATTTATGTAGCTTAAATGCTTAGTAGTATTTTTACACCAGTTTTTTTAGGATGTCAACCCAATCACCAGAAAAAATATTGGTATTGTACATTTCTGCAAACCACAGAAACATTACATTTATACATATTCATTTATTTGTTTATTTTTAGTCAATTTATTAAACATGTTGAAATAATACAAAGACAAAATTCAACTTACAAGCAATAAAAACAAAAACAAAAGGGATCCTCAGCAGCATAAAAGCAACAAATGAGCAACTAAAATAATATCGCTCATGTTCAGAAGGGGTAAGGAGAAGTTAAAAACTTTTCTGGTCCTACCCCCTCTTCATTCATTCATTCATTCATTCATTCATCTTCTAACCGCTTCATCCTCTTGGGGGTCGCGGGGGGGCTGGAGCCTATCCCAGCTGACATTGGGCGAGAGGCAGGGTACACCCTGGACAGGTCGCCAGACTATTGCAGGGCTGACGCATAGAGACAAACAACCATTCATGCTCACATTCACACCTATGGACAATTTAGAGTTATCAATTAACCTAGTCCCCAATCTGCATGTCTTTGGACTGTGGGAGCAAGCCGGAGTGCCCAGAGAGAGCCCACGCTGACATGGGGAGAGCATGCAGGCTCCGCGCGGAGGGGCTCCCACACCCAGGATCGAGCCGGCAGCCTTCTTGCTGTGAGGCGACAGTGCTAACCACCACACCACCGTGCCGCCCCCTTACCCCCTCTTATTTTTTTTTTTTATATGTATTAATCATAGAAAATAAAAGTTAAATTTACAGTCATTAGTGTCCATGATAGTAATCTCGGTCAGCTTAACCATATCAACCCTTTTGGACTTTTTTTTTTTGGACATTATTATGTAGCGGATATGTTGAAACTTTACGTTAGGTTTTGGCACAAAAACCACTTGGTGATGGTGAGGAAAACATCATGTTTTGGCTTAAAATAACTGAGTTTTGTGTGAGTATGCTGGCTGGAAATGCAGTGATACGTCCGTAACATCACAACCATTTTTCTGTGGCACAATCTTGGCTTGAAATGCAGCAATGTCTCTGTAGAAAAAACAAACACAGCAAATTCTCATTAAAAGACAACCAATTTCATGGCAGTATCCCAGCTGGAAATGCAGTGAAGTCTCAACAAAAAAAACCCCGTTTTGTAATACAATACAAAATACAGTTAGAAAAAACATTTTTTGTGGCACAATCCTGGCTGGAAACGCAGTGAATTTTTAGTAAAAACTCATTTACTTGGCAGTATCCCAGCTGGAAATGCAGCTAAGTCTCTGTAAAAAAAACAGTTTTTCTGTGGCACTATCTCAGCTGAAAACGCAGCAATGCCTTGGCTGAAAAAACACATTTTGTTATACAATACAAAAAACAGTTTTTTGTGGTACAATCCCGGCTGGTCTTGTTATTGATCGCTCTCGACCAATTCAGCTCATATACTGCATCACTTTAGGAACGCTGATATGACATGAATGAAACAAATGAAGGCAACGTATTCGTGGTCTGCAAAAATGTAAAGTGCCAACATTTTCTTGTGTGACTGGGCTTTAGACGTCCATCCCTTATGTATTATTCTGTGTCTCTGTGGAGGACGGGGCGTATCTGGTGAGGGACAGCACCCGGCAGCTGGCCAATCAGCCCTTCACCCTGATGGTCTACTACCAGGACAAAGTCTACAACATCCAGATCAGACAGCAGAACCAGAAGTTCCTGCTGGGAACCGGACTCAAAGTCCAGGAGGTAAACATGTAGTAACAGAAGAAGTACAGTTATGTACTGAGAGCCAAATCTGTTCTGTAATAACTTAATTAAGTTTGTATTTTAAGGAAAAATCTGAGGGTTTTCCCTTTCACTTAAATTTGCAGTCCAATAAACTCCTGTATAATCATGTGTTTATATGTGTGCAGTCTTTCCCCTCAGTGAGTGACATCATCGGCCATTACTCCCAGTCTCCTCTGCTCCTCATCGACGCCAAGAACCGCACCTCCAGCCAACAGAACCAGTGTCTGCTCTCTGACCCAGCCGGATACTACATGACCAGACATTAAACGTCCTGACCAGATAAACCGGAGCACAGAACTAAACCAGAGAGAAACCCGACAGGCAGAATTCAGATGAATGTTCACTTCAAATGTTACATTAGCAGGAGCGTTGATATGTTTGTGTTGTTCGTGTCAAGTTTTTTTTTCTGTTTTAACAAATGACAAATGTCAGATTTTTGCACACGTTGCTTCATTTGCTTATTTTGACCATTTACAAACTACAGTTTCATCACTGTGTCAGCTCTCTGTTCTTTGAGTTTGAAAGGTTGGAGACTGTGGAAAAAGTGTTAAATGTAAATGTTGAATCTAAATCGAAATGTTTGATCTAAATTTTTTGTCTGAAAGATTTTAATTTACCATTTAAATTTAGATACAACAATTAGATTTAGATTTAACAGTCAACATTTGATTCTATATTAACATATAACACTGAACATTTAAATGTAATATTGAGATTTCTATGTAATATTCAGATTTAACATTTAAATTTAATATTTAACATTTAGATTTAGTTGTAATATTTAGATTTACAAAGTTAGCATTTAATATTCAAAATTTAGATTAACATTAGATATTAAGATGCAACATTTACATTTTACAGAGATTAAGATATAATTTTTTCAAACATTTAACATTTAGATTTCAAATTTGAATTTAAATGTAACATTTAGATTTAACAGTTAACTTTTAACATTCAATGTTTAGATTTAATATTCAACATTTAGATTTAACAGTCAGCATTTAACATTTAGATTTAATTTTTAAAATTTAGATTCAACACTAACATTTAACATTTAGATTTAACATTCAAAAGTTAGAGCCAATATTTACATTCAACATTTGAACATTTGATGTTAAATATTTTATTTTGATCTAACAGTTAACATTTAGGTTTAATATTCAAAATTTACATCCAACATGTATTAACATGTATTAACATGTAACATGAATTGAAAATGAAATGAAATGAAATGAAAAAAATGAGCTAAATATTTAAAATACATCAGAAAATTGTAAATAAATGTTTACATTCCGCGCTCCATATGAGACAATAAACCTTTCAATAAAAAGTCTAAAACATTTCCGATCGGAGGTTTTAGATTTAAATGTACATCAGTACATGATTTTGGATAAATGCTGTATGTCTACAGCATTTAGTTAAAGTACATTCCACATTCAAACTATGCATGTTAATGGCTAAAACCTTCCTTGTTCTGTCTTCAGCTAAGCTAAAAAAAATATCCCAGGTTTCATGATTGTAGCTCCATTTTGTTTGTTACAGATGAAGTCTCAAAGTCTTCCAGTATTCAGGCTCCATTTTGTGCCTTCTGTTTGGGACGTTTTCAATTCAATGTCAATGTGTCAGATTTGACTTGTTTGTCCCTCAGCTGTTTCATTAAAACCTTGTGAAAACAACCACAGCGTCCTGGTTTCTCTGTGTGGGAGCAGCATGTTTTCTGATTCTGTCTATGGCCACGTTAGCACCTCCTTCAGGCTGTAATGATCATCATACCGGGAAACTAAACTATTGGTAGATCTTCACCATTAATCGGTTAACAAGACACCGCCTATACTAGCAGTAAGTATGTATTTGGACAAAATATAGCATATAATATGCAGTGTGCAAAAGCAAAATCTCTAGTATGTCAAAAATATAATGTATACTAGTCCATACCCATTGAGTGCACAGCTGCCCACGTACAGTTTCACATGGTGTGTGTTCGGGATACAGGTCACAGGAAATTGCAGATTAAATAGTCAACTGAACCCATTAAGAAGAGCAATGTATTCAGACAGAGTTTTTGTGAATTTGATAGTACGATTGCTTTATTGAAAGTACAGTAGTACCATTGCCAATAGTGGGATAGATAGTGGGCTAAAACTGTACATTAGTAGTTGAGGTATCACATTGAAAGGCAGATAGTTAAAGTCATTGCCTTGTAGAAGCTCAGTTTTAGTAAGTTTTCCAACCTTTGCCAAGAGGGAACTTTAGATATTGGTCCCCAGATTATGTTCACCGAGTTTCATGCAGATCGGTCAAACTTCCTAGGAAGAGATCGATTTTAAGTGTTTAAAAAATTCAAAATGGCGGAAAATCTATATAACTGGAAGTTATGGGCTGTTGGGGCAAATTTGTTCCTGATGAGGAGAGGCATCTCTGTGCAAAGTTTCATGTCTCTACGACATACGGGGCATGAGATGCCCATTCAAAGTTTGCAATTTCAATCGGTTGCTATAGCGCCCCCCTTTGGCCAATTGATGTAATATTGCTTCATTCGCATCCTTCCATGACCCTCTACCAAATTTCACATGGATTGACCAAGTCAGTGAGGAGAAAAACGTGGAACAGACACACAGACACCCACAGACAGACAGAGTTTTCGTCATTATAGTAAGATATACTGTATCTACCTTATTTTCAAACGCGGAAGTAAATAGTGATCAACTTCCGTTTTTTTGTGCGTGACTTCCGGTCAGCCGCTTTCCCTCATGCTTTCCCTTACCAGAGCTAACGGTGCAAGCTAATTTTTTTTTTCAATTTTCAGTTGTTTATGTTAGTCAGTCAGTTAGTTAGTCTGTGTATTTTATATAGATAACTGTGCCCACGTTTCTGTTATAAAGGAAATTTATTCCCTCTAAACGCGAATAAATCGCACGTCAATCATAAACTATGAACCCAAAATGCACAATCTATCCCGAGTGAGACTCAGTGCTTGATCCTCGTCTCCAGTGTACCAGCAGAGAACCTGCAGAACCAAATCAGCGAAAAAACACACTGGGCTACACAGCCTCTCTACCTGAGCAGCTGAAGCTGTGGCTCGCACCCTTGACACACAGACGGTGCTTCTGCATGCCAGCCAAACGTGTGCACAACTGTGAGAAATATATATGTGAGGTGTACGCTGCTTTTCTATCTTTTTTTTTCTTTTTCTTTCTTTCTTTCTTTCTTTCTTTCTGTCAGCAACATACACTCCTAACACAGGACAGGTTGTTTTAATAGACTGAGTTGATTATTAAGCCATAGTGATGCGCGGATCAGCTCTGATAGCACCCGAAACAGCATGTACGCACCAACCATCCAGCCGTTACAACATGATTGAGCTAGCAAAGCAGTTTTGTGTTGCTATGTGTGATATATTTATTCAGTTTTGGGAAATCACGATGTCTAGAAAGCATCAGTGGCTGCAGCTGGTAGGGACAGCTAACACTAGCAGCAAAGCTAACATCAGTTCATCATCTGTTAAAAGCCTCCCGTTGTCAGATACGACATGAAACTACTCCAGTTAGCTCAGTCATGTTGTAACTAAGACATCCGCTGGAAAAAATATTTTTTTTACGGACCGTTTATTGAGTTGACACCGTTAACGGCCAACGGCTAACAGCTAATGGTTAGCTCATCTAATCTTCAATCATTGTGTTTATAAACTTTACAAGATTAGTCTAAACGGTGATACAGTGACGTGAAAAATGTGATATATATGTATATAGAGCTAAACTCAACAAGGTAAACAACAAGGCGATTCCCATTTACACAGTGGCAAGAGTGCTGGAACGGAAGTGTCGCACAAAAAAACGGAAGCTGGCTGTGTTCTGTTTTGCCTCCGTGTTTCCGTGAAAAATAAGGTGGATACCGTACATATTGTACGTTACAACAACTGGTTATTCTCAAAATGGTGGACAGCAACACCCCTAATTTAATCTTGGATAACAGGCTGCAGCCTATCTGTAAAGACACATTTTTCCTGCTATCCATAACAACCCAACGAACTACCTTCGTCGTCATATGTGGACGTGGAAAGTCCATGAACAAACCTGGACATGTGATGAGGTCACAGTGAGAATATGTTGATCAGGTTTAGGACAAAAGAACAGGGTTGGGCTTTATAATCTTACAGGAAGTGAACACCGGCCTCCCAAGTGAAAGTCAGTGGTTGAATTTAATGCCGATGTGAAAGGACAGCTTTTTTGATGGTGTATGACGCCAGAAGTCAGGTGAAAATCGATGTTTGTTGGACCCTTCCACCACTCCTCTGCACGCCCTTCTTGGACTTCCGCCGCCTTAACTTTCGTTCTTGTCCCCCTGATGCTGCCACCACCGCTTAACTATAATCGCGACGGGCTGGGTATCATGCTGACATTACAGGACAGCTTTTTCTGTCAGTGTTTCATGCTGCAAGTCACTGCCCAAGCACCAGATTTCGACGACTTCAGAGTGAGACTGGCCTCTCATGCAATACAAAGTCAATAGAGAGCGGCGAATTGTTTCTCCCTCCAGTGGGGGCGGGACATAAATGCCCCCTATGATCTAGAAGTATGACAGTATGGTTGAAACAAAGGATTTCATTGGTCAAACATATTTTTCAACAGGTGGAAATCTGCTGAAATTGAGGTCCGGACGAATTTCCTCACACTTATGTTTTGCAGCAGTGTTATAACATTCAGAAAAATCCAGAAGATCAGTATTTATAAATTTCCACACAAACTTTTCAGACGTAAATCTGTGCTCGGTGTGACATGGCTTTAATTCATGTGTTGATGGATTTAGGCTTCAGTAATTAACTCTTATCTTCTAATCACAATGTCATCAGTCAGAAGCATCATGAATCCAGGCGACTGACAGCAGAGCTGTCTGAACTGAAACAGACAAACTTCTTATCTGTTCACCGTCAGCGAGACTCAGGTGATTCACACCTGTGTGTGTGTGTGTGTGTGTGTGTGTGTGTGTGTGTGATGACAGTTGGCAGCAGCAGCAGTAATCTTCGCCCCGTGGTGCCTTCAAGGATGCTGCAGTCAAAACAACATACAGTCTAAACTATAACTGACAGATGACTGGGATTATACAAGAAGGGGGTGAAGGGGCACATGGGAAAAAAAGTTAGAAAATATCTTTAACTGTCAAATCTAGTCCGTCTGAAGGTGAGCAGCAGAGGGAGAGTAAGTGTCTAACACTAATAACATTTAAGTAAGCGTGCTCAGCATCAACAAGCGGCTCCACATATAAAATACAGGGAGGGGGTTAAAATCACTGAGCCGAGCAGGTGACGTTAAAATCACAGAAACAGTCTGGACGGAGCTGCAGACAAGCTCAGAAGCTTTATAGGAACTGGTTCTGTGACCTTCTGAAAACTGAGATGGGTCACCAGTGTGACATGCGTCTGAATGCCTCTGTCAGCTCAACTATAAAATCAAACAAATTCAAAATGTACAGAATCAATTAATAGCGGAAAAATGTAAAAAATTGCTCCTTGTGCTGAGCTACATCTCAGAAGACGACATTGTTCTTTTAACTGCTCCACATTTTTTGATAAATTTAGTTACTTTACATATTTAGATTATTTAAACAAAATATGATCAACCTCCAGGGCTGAAAAAAAAGTACCAAAAACTGCAGTTCCTCTAATGACCACTTGAGGCTGGCTCCAAGAGCAAGTCAATCACCATAGGCCTCCATGTCAAAATGTAGAAATAAACACGTTTACAGCCTTGTACAAATAACAAAAATACAAAAACAGTTTTGATCTCTAAAGCTAATTTCAAAATTCATGAGAACTGTATGGGGACTGAATTTTCAAGATGGCCGCCACCAAAATGCCAGACTTGAGCCTTTAAAACAGGAGTCCACAAACCAGTGGGTGACGTCTGATTATTTCATACAGTCTATTACTATTTTTTTCTGCGCATTACACTAGTATGTTTTGACATATTACTCATAGTTTCTGGACATTTTACTAAAAATTTTCTGGGGGATATTTGGAAATTTTATAAATATTTTTTGGACATTTTGCTAAACTTTTCCAGGGTAAAATTTGGACATTTTACAAATTTTTTGGGACATTTTACAAACTTTTTTCTGACATTTACTAAAACATTAAGACACACTAAGACATTTTTTGTTATATTTTTCTGGACATTTTAATAAAGGTTTACCTGGCAAATTTGAATATTTTATTGTCATTTTTCTAATCTATTTCAGGATGAAATTTGGACATTCTATTTTTCTGGCATTTTACTTAATAGTTTTTTTGGACATATTAATAAAGAATTAGCTAGCAACTTTGAATGTCACTAATATTTTTCTGATATTCTACAAATATAATTGTAGACACTTTTACTCATATTTTTTAGACATAATGCAAAACTTTTTCGGGGTGAAATTTGGACATTTTACGAATATTTTTTGGACATTTTATTTAAAATTTATGTGGCAAATTTGGACATGATACTAATATTGTTTGGACATTTTGATCAACTTTTTCCCACCTTTTATTTATATTTTTCTTTAGAACAATTTAATTAAGTTTGAAGGTATATTTTAATATTTTACTAATATTTTTTGGACATTTGCTAAAAGTTTTTTGGGGAAGTTTGGATATTCTATTGATATTTTTGGGACATTTTACAAAACATTTCCCTTGCAAATTTGGATATTATGCAAATATTTTTTGGAAATTCTGCTAAACCTATTCGTGGGGAAATCTGCAAGTTTTACTAATATTTTTGGTCATTTTACAACAATTTTTCAGTGGGAAATTTTGACGTTTTACAATTTTTTAAAAAACATTTTAATAATTTTTTTTTTTTTACATTTTACTAATATTAAAGTAATATTTTTCAATCAATTTAAAATTATTTGTTCGGACACTTAACTAATATTTTTGGACACCATTTGGCCATATTTCTGGAGAGTGTGTGGATGTTGGCGCTGTGTCGTACCTTGTCGTCGACCCTGGCGGCGTTCTTCAGGAACCAGTCCTCCTCCTCCATCCAGTACGTCTTAAATGGCTCCTGACAGATTTCACACAACTGCAGGAGGAAAAAAACAACACGTTTATTTTTGATCTCTCACACTGTGTATCTTTATTATTGGAAATTATTAAATTTTCAGTCACTCAAAAGACACAAATGTGCTGAGTAAAAATTAATAAAAAAAATAATAAATACAACAGATAAAACAGATAAAAGAATTGCTTAGTGTTTCTGACACATTTACTACCTGCTGAACTTTATTTCAGCGATGGAAAGTAACTAAATACTGTACTTCAGAAAAATACAAGTACCATAAAATTGTACCGACAATTTCATGTTACAGAATACCTCTGCTCTACTCCATATCAGAGGTAATTATTGTACTTTACCTGCAGCACATTTATGTGACAGCATTAGTTACTGTACAGATGATTATTATAACATATAATCAATAATAAATGATAGCTTATTGCAGATGAACCTACCCAACATTATATAAAGTCATTAAAATGAGCTCCATCTTTATCATTAAAGTGATGAACACATGAATGCATCAGTAATTAAAATACAATAATATAACAGCTTATACATTATTCTGCATAATCAATACTTTTATTTTTGGTGCTTTGATGCTAATACTTTTGTTCTTAAGTAACATTTTGAATTCAGGACTTTTGCTTGTAACAGAGTATTTTTTCACTGTGGTATTACTACTTTTAAAATAGAGTACTTCTTCCACCTCTGAAGTAAAGTAACATCTCATTTTGTTTTGTTGATTCCATGTTTTAAATCTTCACAAAGAGAAGTTGTCATCATGTCAGATGACTTGAAAATCTGAGACAAAAACCAGTTTGTACCAGATGTCTTGTTTAATTCCAAACCTCAGACTTGACATGTTTACACCAGATTAAAAACTGGTTCCTCGCCTCATTACGATGTGTTTGTGGAATAATTCATGGTGATTTGAACAGTTAAAAACATCTTTGTTCACAGTGAAACTGAAGCATTTACATTAAAGTACGGCATCAGGTTTCATGAGGGCTGAGTAGTTAAAGTGAATGTGGACGTGCTGACTGTGTGTTTGGGTTGTTTTAAGAACAATAGTTTGGGCGACACCTCAAACAGCAGCTGATGGTCTGTGTGTGTGTTTGGCTTCAGACTGTCAGGCTGCACTTTCTCTGACATCTCATTCACTTTCACTTTTGTAAACTTTTGTAAACACATTTCAAACAAACTCTTCTGCTGAGGAGTTTTACTGTTTTAGTCTCTGTTTCGATAACTTGGGCAAAATAAATTTCAAAGTAAAGGGCAGATAAAAATATCTGTATGCACATAAAACTCTTTTCAGGTATTAGTTTCCTTAAGTGGTGTGAATGTAATTTCTTGAAATTAAAGCTTCAGTTCCGACAATAGAAATCAAAGGCCAGTTTCCACCGCAGGAACTTCGGGGTAAATTTATGGGGCCCACCCCCTAAGGACAGAGTTTAGGAACTTTTACAGGGGCTAAACAAGTCCCTGCCTCGGAGTAGGTACTCAGAACGGCCCCGAAAAACTCCTGGCTGGGGCTTGGGGTTTACTTGGTGCTGATTGGATATACTCAAAGCGGAATGTGACGTCAACAGAAAGCAACAAAGTAGCCGGCATTTTTAAAACTCAGCAGACGAGGGTTAGCTCGTTTATAGCTTCCACCGCCATGTAAACAAACTCAATAACCGGTCCGTGAAAAACATATTTTTTCCGACGGATATCTTAGTTACAACATGATTGAGCTAGCAAAGCAGTTTTGTGTTGCTATGCGTGGTATTTATTCAGTTTTGGGAAATCACGCTGTCTAGAAAGCATCAGTGGCTGCAGCTGACAGGGACAGCTAACAGCAGCAGCAAAGCTAACATCAGGACGTCATCTGTTAAAAGCCTCCCGTTGTCGGAAACGACATGAAACTACTCCAGTTAGCTCAATCATGTTGTAACTAAGACATCTGCTGGAGAAAATATTTTTTCACGGGCCACTTTGTGAGTTTAGTGAGTTAATACAGACACCGCTATTGGCTAACAGCTAACAGCGTCAACGCCCCTACATCGCCCCGATCAAAATGGTCGCGCAACGATTACATCACATCCAGAGCCCGGTAACTTTACAGGAACCTTCCTCCTACTCTGCTCTGGAGTGGAGACACAGAGGTTGAGAGGGCCGAGCAAGAGGACGTTCCTGTAGTAGTTCCTGCCCCCCAAATAGTACCAGGAACTTCTTCAGTGGAAACGGGCCTTAAAACCACTCTTCCCCCCAAACCTGATAATGACCTTACATTAGACCGATGTATAAAGAGACCTGGACGCAATGTTGGAGGCAGGGCCTGTTCATTCTGCTGCTCAGTGAAGCATGAGGCCAAAAAAGTTCAGCTGCCATGTATAAAATTAACTGGATTATCGTCACATATTGACGTTTGGTTTCCACGTCCACATATGATGTCCAATGTACCCTGGGTGTGTTGGTTGTTGATGTTCTGGGACGCCGTGTCAACTTCAGCCTGTTACATGTATTGTCTTTTTTCAAAATACACTTCTGTTTTCACAGGAAATGTACAGTTTGTATACAGTCTCTTTCAAAATAAAAGCACTACGTCGGTACACCATGAACTGACATTTTTTCATTCAACAACAAATGCACATGGTTGGGTTTAGGACAAAAGAACAGGATTTGGTTTTAGAATCTCACGGGACACAAACACCACTCTCCTGGGTGACAGTCGGTGCTGTTGGACCCATCCACCACCCGTCCCATCTGCCCTACTCGGACTTCCACCCCCTTAACTTTCGTTGTTGTCCTGCCATGTTTCCCCCTAATGCTGCTGGGAGCTCTTCAACAATAACAGCGACCAGCTGGGTATCATGCCAACGTGAAAGGAGGCCTTTTTTGACAGTGTCTGATGCCCCAAGTCACCGAACAAACGCCAGTATTTGATGACATCAGAGTGAGATGGGGTTGCCTGAGTGAAAGTCTGGAGATTTTTTGACCCGTCCACCTCTGCTTCTGCCCCATACAAACGTTCTTGCTCATTACACTACACTAGTTGTTGGTGACTTTTCCCCAGGAGACTGCTGGATTTTGAGTGAAGTCATTTTAAGGCACCATGTTTCTTTTCCTAAACCTAACCACAGTAACTGTACTTGCCAAAACCTGTCACTTTAAGGACATAACATCATCCATGGGACGCTAATTTGTAGGATATGAAACAAACCGTTGTGTGAGGGTACGCTGCCTGTGTTTTACAGACATGTCTTTCACAGTGTAAGTCTTTTTGGCCCCCATAGCATCACATGACAGCCTCAGAAGATGTTATCTGACCACTACGTAAAATTGGCTTTAACGCCTGCCACATTTCCTCGGTAGTGTCAGCTCTATGAAGGTACAACTGTCCCCTCTAGAGACATGTCTCTTCACCCACATTTGCTCACATGTACTCAGTGTTTCCATTAAAGGCATGCCGAAAGATCTGTGAGCAGCTCCTGTTTGCAACGTACAGATGGATGTACAGATAACTGTCACTGGGTCACTGTGACACTGAAGAAAACTTAAAAACATGAAGATGTTCTGCAGCGTCTGTTTTTTATGACTTCTATGCTGATTCACGTACATTTATTCTGTGTGGATGTTAGAGATAATGATGTTAATATGTGTTTCATGTCTCCACTGGTGACCTCGTCTGAATGGGGTTTAAGAAGAGATAAATGGTAACAAATAAATAGATGTTTTATAGTGTGTGTGTGTGTAAGGAAGGTTGCAGGAGGCGCTCACAGGAGTTTAGACTGTTTGTTTAGAATCAGACTTTCACCAGACGAGACGCTGTAACGTCTGAAACTGTAAGAAGAGGCTCAATCACTCATTTGTCAAGCTGTGTGTGTGTGTGTGTGTGTGTGTGTGTGTGTGTGTGTGTACGTGTGTGGTGGCATACCTCAGCATTAAATCCTGAGGCTCTTATCTGCCTGGGGGGAGGAATTCAACCTGCTCTTATTCAAATCAACTCCCAGCACACACACACACACACATACACACACACACACACACAATTATGCAAGTGAATGCGTGCATGTGTGTGTGTGTAAGAGAGACAGCCCAGTAGCCAATCAGCTCATCCGTGGGCGGGCCACCAGAGTATAAGTTCCTCAGGTGAGCAGCAGCAGGTGTGCAGAGCAGGACAGGTGCAGCCGTGTGTGTCCTCTACAAACACACACACTTTGATAAAAACACACACACAGAAGACAACGTCACCACAGACAGATGTTGTGAAGTGAAGACAGACAGACAGAAAGGAAAAAAACCAGCATGGCATCCTTCATCCCGGAGCAAGGTCTGTCCCCCCCTCTGTGTGGACGCTCTCTCCCCCAGCAGGAGCTTCCATCTCTGGGTCTTGATCCGTCTGACTTCAGCCTGTACAGCCCTCCGGCTCCTCCTGAGCCCAGCCTGTTAGCATCACCATGGCTACCACCCTCCAACAACCACAGAGACCCCTACGTCTGCTTCGACAGCCCAGAGCTGGGCCCCGTCCCCAGGGCCGCGGGTCTCCCACCAGCCTACGGAGGCTTCTTCCCTCATCTCTACGGCCTCCAGAGGCCCCTGCTCTCTAGCAGTCCCTGGTTCTCCCTGTCCTCCACGGAAGACATGCTGCGCCTGGTTCGCCCACCCTACTCTTACTCTGCCCTCATCGCTATGGCGATACAGAGCGCACCAGAGCAGCGGCTGACGCTCAGCCAGATCTACCAGTATGTCTCCAACAACTTCCCCTTCTACAGTCGCAACAAGGCCGGCTGGCAGAACTCCATCCGCCACAACCTGTCGCTCAACGACTGTTTCCAGAAGGTTCCCCGCGATGAGAAAGACCCAGGTGAGCTTTAACTTCCTGTCTACATCACAGGCTTTGATTTCAGTTCATTTCTGCAGAGTTTAAACAATCTATCACAGAATTTAGTCTTCAGTCGAGACTTTTATTTTGGTAACAAACAATAATAACAGGAGTCAAATCGTTTTTTAACAGTGTCTCTAACTAAAACAACCAAAGTTTCACCAAACTCCACACAATCTTTTTATAAAACAAGATGTCTGATGCTGCTGAAGAACAGCTTCTTCTGGTTGTTTCCTGAGCTGGATTGTGATTTTTTTGTGTGAAAACACATCAGAGACACTCAGGGCTTTGCAAGGAGATAAATTAAACTCCAGTTATAACTGATCTGTTTACAAAAAGGAGGATGTTTTAAAAGTAGGGGTTTTTTTAAAGGGAGTTTGGTGCAGTAGAATCTGACGTTACCTCTGACGTCACCTGTAAGCTGTTTCTCTCATGTTCTGATGGAAAGACAACACAAAGTGTTGAGTTGCTGCTTCTTTTCTTTAACCTCCTCCTTCTCCTCCTCTTCCTCCTCCTCCTCTGCAGGTAAAGGAAACTACTGGACTCTGGATCCAAACTGTGAGAAGATGTTTGACAACGGAAACTTTCGCCGCAAGAGGAAGAGGAAGGCGGATAACATAACCACTGGAAAGAAACCCTCCTCTTCCTCCTCCTCTGACTCCTCATCATCAGAGCCCAGCCCAAAAATTCCCAGGAGCGGCAGCACTGAATTCCCTGCTCTCTCTGACGACTCCCCCGGCCTCAGCAGCTTCCTGTGTCACATCCAGGACTCTCTCCTCTCTCCTTTTCCTCCTCCTCATGTCAGCCCCCCCTCAGTGTACACGCAGGTACTGGACCAGGCCTCCCCTCCTCCTCCTCCACCTCCTCCTCAGGGATACTCATACTCACCTGGCGCTGTGGTGCCACAGTGGGACACCTGTAGCTCCTCCTCCTCCCTCCATCACTCCTCTCCCCCTCCTCCTCTCCTCCCCTCCTCCCAGCTGACTCCCCCACACCTCCCCTCCTTTGCTGACCCTCAGCCCGGCTCACCGCCACTCTATGTCAACCTGCAGACGGCACCCTGTTTCCTGCCGGACCTCCAGGAGGCCCAGCAGCTGCAGCAGCTTCAGGCCCAGTGTGGGCCTCTCTTCTCTGGGGGCTTCTCTGATGCTCTGCCCCTTGACTCTCTGGTCCTCCAGCAGTGACACAAACTGACGGTGACGCTTGCAGAGAATGTCTCGTGTTTACACTGAAAACTGATGTGAATCTGATGTTTAATTTTAAAGTTTGTAAAAAAAAAAAATTGTAAAATGTCTCAAGATGAATGTTTGAATGAATTCAAACCAGCCAGAACGCACTGAGCTTGCGGTGTGTGAGTGTTGGAATATTTTTATTTATCTTTTTTTTCTTAAAGTTAAAAAAGGGGGTGAATGTTTTTTATAATGTAAATATCAGCTGAATATTTGTATTTGGAATAAAAAACAAAAATGTCAATTTTGTTTCCATTGTGTCAGATTTACTGACCAAATGTTTTGAAATAACAAACTGAGTTAATTCAGTGAGAAAAAACAAAGTATAATGGATAAAAATGTCTAAATTAGATTTAATGTAAATTTTATAAGGAAGAATTAAACTTAAAATTGAATTTGATCAACAAAGAAACTAAAACAAATTCTTGTTAAACACATCAGGACGTACGGAAGAAAACAGAAAAAGAAGAAAGCTCTAAGTGAAATAAAAATCCAGTTAAGACTCAAGAGTGAAATGTCCAGGTGCTACAGAGCAGGTAGACTTTAAAAAAGACGTTTGTAACAAACATTAGCATTTTCACAAAGTTTTCACATGGTTTTACAGAGATAAAATCAGTGTTAGCTTCTAAAACAGGCTAACAACACTGCTTCATCAGCAGGCTAACTGTTAGCTTCACCAGCAGGCTAACATCAGTGTTAGCTTCTCCAACAGGCTAGCATCACTGTTATCTTCATCAGCAGGCTAACTGTTAGCTTAACCAGCAGGTTAACATCAGTGTTAGCTTCTCCAACAGGCTAACATCACTGTTAGCTTCATCTGCAGGCTAGCTGATAGCTTCATTAACGGGCTAACATCGGCATTTGCTTCTCCAACACATAGACATATATACATAGACGCCGCATCGAGTGGGTTTGCCCGCTGCTGCGATACGTCAACGTCGCTGCCATATTGGATGTGGCAAGGCTGCGCTGTAAACTAATACAAGTGAATGGACTTAATTTCATAAAGCGCCTTTCTACAAAGAAATTTACGTTAATGCCTCTCGTTTATTCATTCACACACACACTAATATACTTGGGAAACAGTTAGGCACCAAAAACAATGTATTTGATCTTCTCAGATGGCTAAGATAAGAACTTTACTGATCCCACACAGGAGTAATTCACCTTACATCAGCTATAGATACTATGTATTTTTTCGGCACTACCAATATGTATATATATATATATATATATATATATATATATATATATATATATATATATAGGCCTACTGTAGCGTCCGCCAGGACGTGTGGAAAGGATGACGCAGTTATTCGGCAAACCACCGTTTATTATACTGAACAGTACAGGTTACTGTTGGCTGTAACCACGCCAAAACAACCAACAAACAAGAACTTAGCTGTAACTCCAACTGTGCACTCCTGCTCTCTCCTCCAGCTCGTTCCTACACACACCAGCCCCCTCACACATTGCCTTCATTCCCGTCACACTCGCACGCCCCCCTACCTATACTCATTCAATCCCAAACATGCCATTAACTCACAGAACACTGACATTATAACAGAACATTTACTGCAGGGTCGCTACAATATATATATATATATATATATATATATGTATGTATATGTGTATATATTATGAAATTAAGTCCATTCACTTCTATTAGTTTACAGCGCAGCCTTGCCACATCCAATATGGCGGCGACGTTGACGTACGGCTCAGCGCTCAATGCGGCGTCTATGTATATATGTCTATGTTCCAACAGGCTCACATCAGCGTTAGCTTCACTAACATGCTAACATCACTGTTAGCTTCATCAGCAGGCTATCATCACTATTAGCTTTATTAACAGGCCAACTTCAGTGTTAGCTTCACCAACAGGCTAATGTCGGTGTTGCCTTTGTCAACAGGCAGACATCACTGTTAGCGTCATCTACATGCTAACATCACCGTTAGCTTTATCAACAGACAGACATCACTGTTAGCTTCACCAACACGCTAACATTAGTGTTGGCTTACCTGTTTTTTAAAAGTATTTTAGTGTTTCATCTTATCTCTTCATGTACAGCACTTTGGTCAGCTGTGGTTGTTTTTAAATGTGCTATATAAATATATAACCTGACTAACATCAGTTTTGGCTTTACCAACATGCTAACATCAGTGTTAGCTTCTCCAACATGCTAATATCACTGACAAGGCTTACATCAGTGATAGCTTCATCAGCTACAGTAAAGAAATGTCGTTAAATACAGTAAAGTAACAAATGGAGCAGAGTACATTAAACGAATGAAGAGGTGTGCAGTAAAGAAACAAATGCAGTAACGAGCTGTAAAAAAAAAAAACAGTTAAATACAGTAAAGAAACTTAGAAGAGTACAGTAAAGAAATGCAGTGAAGTGCAGTAAAGAAATGCAGTAGACTAAGTTAAGTACAGTAAAGAAACAAATGTAGAAGTGTGCAGTAAAGAAACAAAGAAGAGTACAGCAAAGAAATGCAATAGAGTGCATTAAATAGAGTGAGGCTTTCAAAGCTCTACTGAGGCTTTCAAAGCTCTGCTTAATGTCGCGGTCCCGAGCACTCAGTCATGTTCTTGTTATTCCTAGTCTGGCTATCTATTTTATTCGGCATTTTATATTACTGTACTCGTTTACTGCATTATGTGTTGTGATATGTATTCTGAACTTTTTAACTTCTTAATCGTAGACTTATTCTTAGTCTGGTTTACTATTATACTTGGCACTTTACACTTATGTACTCTTGTATTGCATTGATGTGTTGTGACCTGTATTTTGAATTGTGCTCAATGCAGGGCATCCTTGAAAAAGAGAGCTTGCTCTCAATGGACCTCCCTGTTAAAATAATGGCTTAAAAAAATAAAATAAAATAAAGAAACACAGTGAAGTACCACATTACAGTTAACTCTCCCCTCATTCCCACGAAGATCCACCAGCCGGCGACAGGTGGTGACATCAGCACCTTCAAACAAACAAACAAACAAACAAACAGTCAGACTGTGGTTTGAGAAGCTGCTGAGTCATGTGATCCGCAGGGAGGAAACCCCAACCTGGTTTCTGTCTGTTTGACTTAGTTTCAGTGACTCAGCAGTTCAGAGGCGATGAAGCAGATTACAGCTCAGAGTGCAGCAGTCAGCAGATCCCACACAGGCCGACAGGTAGCGCTCAGATTTCCCACAGACAGTGAAGCAACGGCAGGTGAATTGTTCTGTGGGAAAGAAGCTCAGAGGTTCATCTCAGGCCAAAAACAGATGCAAACAGTTGTTGATCAAAATGTTAATTTTTACTAATTAATTATTGATCGATATAGTGAAAAACCCTCTGAGATCTAATGTTCGATTGTGTCTTTTTGTTTGAACAGCCGTCAATAACTCCAAAATATTCAGTTTATTAAGAATTAAAGGAGAAAAACTGAAAGCCTGACAATTATTATTTTTATCATCAGACTGATTGATTTCTCCACTATAGCGTATGATTAAAACACTTAGTAACAAAATAAGTCATAAATTTGACTTAGAAAATTAGTTTAAGTAGGTGATACTTTGGTTATTTGTGTAACCCTGATTCCAAAACAAGTTGGGCGCTGTGTAAATCAAATGCAATGAATTTGTGAATACTTTTTGACCTGTATTCAACTGAACACAAAACAATCAAAAGGTACTGAATGTTCAAATTAATAAACTTTATTTATTTGTTGTAAATGTACATTTACATTTGTCATTGAGTTTGATGCCTGTAACAAAAGACTGGGCCACGGCCGAGGAAAGTTCAATCAATATTTGAACATGAGCTGCCGGCTGCAGCTGTGTTTTCACATATTTTCCTTTTTAAACAAACCAAACTCAGTCCTCTAAAAGTGCACCAACAAGTGGACCAACACAAATGGGACTTGTTTCTTTTTGTGTTCACACTGTCAGTTTGTTTGAAAGAAGACTCAGTCCTCTTTCTGTTCATACTATATTCTATATGTAATATACACCGATCAGCCAAAACATTAAAACCACTGACAGGTGAAGTGAATAATATGAATCATCTTGTTCCAATGCAATGTTCTATGGGGAAACTTGGGGTCCTAGCATTCATGTGGATTCCACTTGACACGCAGCACCCGCAGGACAATGTATCATGCCACACCACAAAAATTGCTCAGGAATGACCTGAGGGACGTGACAGAGACCTCAAGACCTTGACCTGGCCTCCAAATTCCCCAGATCCAAATCTAATCGAGCATCCTTGGGACATGCTGGTATGTCATCTCGCAACCCACAGGGCTTGAATGATCTGCTGTGAAGACCCTGGTGCCAGACACCACGGGGCATCCCTAGACTTCCTTTGTCCATACCTTGACATGTCAAAGCTATGTCCAATCCGTAGAGGCCTCACCGTGGATGGATGGTACATCTGGGGTACTTGCACATCCCACAGATGCTCAGTCAAATTGGGAACTGGGGAATTTGAAGGCCAGGTCAATGTCTTGAGCTCGTTGTCACGTTCCTTGACACATTCCTGAGTAGTTTTTGTGGTATGGCATGACACATTGTCCTGCTGGGGGGGCACTGCCATCTGGGAGTGTTTTTGCCATGGGGGGGTTTGCTTGGTCTGCAATGGTGTTTGGGTGAGTGGTGCGTGTCAAGTAGCATCGACATGAATGCCAGGATCCAAAGCTTCTGAGCAGAACATTGCATTATAACAAGATAATCAATGTTTTTTATTTCATCTGTCAGTGTTTTAAATGTTTTGGCTGATCAGTGTATATTGACATAGTCGCTCTTAGATGAACTTAAAGTTGAAGGAAAACCTTAGTGTTTCTGTGCTGTAGACTGCTGCTGTTTGATGTATTCTACATTCCACAGCTAAAGACGTTCATCATCTTCTGTGGACCAAACCACTCCTCGTCCTGCGTCCTTGCAAACACTACATGCCGACGTGGTTTTTATCTGTTTTTTTCAAGCGTCCAAGTGCAACAGCAAGTGATCTAGAGGGCTGAATACAGTGAGCAGTGAGCAAAGTGAACCTGGAGCACTTTGTGTTCATACGGCTCAGGTTAAGTGAACCGCACCGTGGACTCAGACCACCTCCCGACAATTCGCTTCAGAAGGGTCTGAGTTCTCTTGGAGTGTTCACATGCGCAAAAATGCTGAGTCACCACATAGAAGTCATCGAATACCAGAGCTTGGTCGGTGAACTTTGGTGTCAGACACCAACAAGATAGACATCCTTTCACGCTGGCATGATACACAGCTGGTCGCTGTTATTGGTAAACTGTACCCAGTGGTGTCAAGGGGAAACGCGGTGGTACAACAACGCTCCTGTAGCAGTTCTTTTTCTCTGCTCCTACGGCAGCCCGACTCCTCACCACTGATGCATTAAGAGAACTCTGTAGCTGTTGCTGTGTCTCCTGTGTGACAAAGAATGGATGAGGAGAGACTCATTGTTGAGGTCGAGAAATATCCCGAGCGAAATGACCCACAATCTTGTCATTATAAAGAAAATGACTAAGAAGATATTGTCTGGCGAATCATAGCTCTGGAGATTGGCTCTTCAGGTGAGAATCAACTTTTGATTTTAAGGTCATGCAGAGGTGGAGGTAGTGCAGATCTTTTAGTGAAAGTAGTAATAACTTTGCGTGGTCATCTGTTAAGGAGCTGCCGCCAGACACATTCAGGGTGTGCTAGAGCCTGAGCGCATCTGAGACGGACTGACACAAATTGGTCTGACCTGTACATCATGGACGTCATGTCCTCCGGGCTAAAGAGGAAAAGAACCATCCAGATTGTTACCAGCTCAAAGTTCAAAGTGTCTGTGATGGGATGGACGTGTGTTAGTGCCCATGGCATCATGGGTAACTTCACATCTGTGCACATTATGAAGCACAAAATATGACAATGGAAACAGCGTCACACTTCTTTGAAATCAGGGTGGTATACATGTGTTTTTAAAAAGGAGGAAACAACAAAACTAAAACAGATATTATATACAAACAGACATTTAGTCAGCTTGTGTAACAACAGCAAAAATCAAATTAAGAATTTTCCCAATAGAAACTAAATTTCTGCTGCCGACAAAACAGTCTCACTTCCAGGTCCACTTAAGGCTCATTTATGCTCAATGTTAAATACGGATCCGGATACGGACGGAGCCTTCTGTCCGTGCTCCGCGTTCATTTCATCCATATTTCTGCACGTTTCCATAAAGCTTACGGATACGGGTCAAACGGAGCAGTACCACCGGGAACCGTGGGGGCAGTGTTGCTGTCACTACCCGATACGTAGCTCTAGTGAGACAAATAGAAGAAATAACAATTCAATTTCTTTCATCAGCAGTACTAGAGAAAAGAATTCTCCGTTCTCCAGTCGCGATGTATTTAATGGCCTTACCGACCACCGCCTCCTACAACGCTGCCCCTGTTTTTGTCTTTTATTTCTCCTCCACAGTCGCCATGTTTGTTTTTGAGTTTGTTGTTGCCATAAACTTTTGACGCTGGGCTGCCTCCTGGTGGATATATTGGTAGCATCCATGCCAACGTAAAGGGCGCATGGAAGTATGTGGGCAGTGACAGTAACACCGTTTGAAAGGGACGTATACGTTTTCGTACGTAAAGGGAGCATAAATGAGCCCTTACTGTACTTATACTCTTTACTGCACTGCAGTTATCTGATCATTTTAGTTTGCATACTCAGATTAATAATAAAAAATAAAATCAACTAATAAATTACAATGTACTGCTTGTACGTTTCATTTAAGCATCAGTTCACTTCAACACATATGAAACGAGGGTTTTGGGGATCCTCCACTGGAACATTTAACCATCAAACACTTAAATTTCCTGCATTCTGGTGATTCTTTGTTTTCCGAAATTGTGCCTTTTCTGCCTCCATTTATGGTGTGAATGTCTTTATTTTATTAAAATAAGAGTCTGTGTTTTTATTGGGGGAACAAATGCACATGTTCTAAATACTGAGGGGGACGTGATCCCCTGACATCTGCACCTCTGCTTCAGTAAAAGATCTGAACTCTTCTTCTACAGCTGATATCAACATAAACACCCTGATGATCTTCTTCTCTTAATGTTGGAGGAATTTGGTGGTTATAAACCTTAATTGTATGTGAGGTCCAGTTTTTACTAAAGCCCTAGTTCAAAGCAAGTTAATGCACGTGTGTGTGTCTCCACACTGTGTGTTTAGTCATCATGTCATCCATTGATGTGTATGTGATAGTAAATAGGCGGCACACTCTGACTGACTGATGCCATCAGCTGATCGATAGATCAATACTGCTGACAGACGTCTGATGGAGTCCAGCTGTTTACACACAACATGAGGAGTGTGTGTGTGTGTGTGTGTGTGTGTCCTGAGGGCGGAGCTGTCTGAGGACGTGTGGAGTGTAAACAAACGGCACACTTACACTGCTTTTGACCTCATCTGTCAGTCACACACACACACACAGATGATAAGTGTGTGTGTCATCACAGACGGCTGAAACTGATGATCTGTATTGTCACAATAAACACAGAGTATATGTGTGTGTGTGTGTGTGTGTGTGTGCTTTCACTTTGAAAATCAGCCTGCAGAGAAAAACTCATCAGTGTTTTTATCACCATTTTACATTTCTTTATTTGTGTTTAACGACGTCAACACGTCACACCTGAGGGTTAACGTGCTGAACAGAAACTTTTCAAATGCACCTGACGACTAAGCTCATAAATAACAATACTAATAATAATTTAAATTAAACAGCACTTTTCAAGCTTCAATACAAAGTGCTTTACAGATTAAAAGATTTACAGAATAAAACTTTAAAAAATGATAAAACTGTCAGTATTTGTTTGTATAAAAAGTGCTGTATAAATACAGTTGAGTAGAATGTGGAGCATGCTCAGAACACTTCGGCCAGTTTGGGTCTGATTGACTGTATACATGCAGGAGTCACATTATCTGGGTGTTAGTCCCACTGTGAAATTCGATTTAGTACAGTTTCAGTCGGACTAACATGTTTACATGTATATTAAAAGTCTGGTTTTAGTTGGACTGACACAATAAATCCATTTTCTGTGATGTCATGTAAATGTACTGAGTGAGGGGAGGGGCCGTCACTGGAACATTTTTCATTGCACCAACTTTGAGATGAAAGATATTAACTGTTTTATGACCATAAAGATTTAAAGATATTAACTGAAAAAGAAACAGCATTACAGTAACACACACACACACACACACACACACACATTAAAGTGTGTTGACTGAGTCTATCAGTCGCAGATCAAAGATCAAAGATCTGATAGATTTCATCTCTTTGTGACACAACGTGAGGAGGAGGGCTGAAAGTGTGCCGTCTGATTACACACACACACACACACACACACACACACGCACACACACACACACAAACAAAGACAGTCATTTTTATGACACCACAGGATTTGAATGTCAGACTGGGAGGTAAGGTAGAAGGTGGTCTGTGTTGAAAACCTCCTGCAGTCAGTTTGAATCAAACTCCTGCCAAGACAAGTTCGATTTACAGCTGTGTGATGTCACTAGTCCTCAACAAGCTCATTATGAACCTAAACCAACATTTTAATAATTATAACACATTTACACATTTAATGAGTGCTTTAAAATGTGTATTTATCACGTTCAGAGAAGAGAGCACAAAGTGTTGGTCCTGTGAATGAATCTCCACCTGCTCCTGAGGGAATATCTGTCTCTGTAGCTGCTGAACGTTCCTCTGTGTTCACCAGCTCATCTCTGACTGTGTCTGTCTGCTGTAGTGATGAGATTCCTTGTTCACTTGTGAGAGCCGGTTCTTTGGCTCTCGTTCACTTTGAAGAGTCGGTTCAAAGATGCAGTTCATTTGGGGGGGGTTATTGTTGTGTGTGTGTGTGTGTGTGTGTGTGTGTGTGTGTGTGTGTGGAGGGCGGGTGTTAGTGGGTTCAACGACGAATCACATTGCTGATTTATCGCATCACATGATCTGGATATTGTAACGTGGACCCAGAATAGACCCTGCACATATAAAGTTTGGTGTAGCCATAGCAACGCTCTTTATAAACAACAAGCCTGCCAATACAAGCAAGTGCTGATAGTGGGTTAGCTTCCTACCTTTCGTTTCTAACCGAGAGGGGTCATCAACACAACGTGAATTAGGAACTGGCTTGTTCACTCTAAAGAGCCGGTTCACTCGTTCACTTCAAAGAGCCGGTTCAAAGACTCGGCTTGTTCGCGAATGTCACATCACTAGTCTGCTGTTTGCTGCTGAGCAGGTGGAGCACAGTGACTTTTTCAGAAAGCCATCCCTATGTTTCTGCAAACCATTAACACGTTCCATTTGCACGTCATCTGGAGGTGGATGGTGTTTCACCTACACGAGATGCCTGCCAAGCTGCAGACCACTGTTCAAGATCAACAACAAACAAAACTGGTTGTTTTTTAGTGACTAATTATTGTGTTTGCAGTGGCTTTTAAACAATTAAACCTGGGTGTTTTTGCAGGCTGTTGCTGTTTTTCTTGATGGGATAGTGCCATGAAAAGCGATTGCTTATTACAAAGACATCGTTACGTTTCCTGCTGAGATAGTGCCACGATAAGCAGCTGTTTTCTACCAAGACATCACTGTGTTTACTGCCTGGATAGTACTATGAAAAGCGGTTATTCCATACGGAGACATTGTATATTGTCGTGAGTATGCCACAAAAAATTGCTGTACTTCACTGAGACATTACTGCATTTCCTGCCAGGATAGTGCCACAAAAAGTGGTTGTTTTTAATGGCATTGCTGTGTTACCAAGACTGGGTATTCTATGCCAACATGATATTAACCATGACCATGTATTCTCTTTGTGCCTAAATCTAACCACTGCTTTGTTGAAAGTAAAGTTTCAATGTGATTGTGTTGCAGAACACAGCTGAGACTGCAACAGACAAGAAATGTGCCACAAAACCAAAACTAGGAGCTAAAAGAGACCAAAAACTATCTGCAAAGCTGCAGAGAGATCGTAGATGTATGGGGTAGTTTCAAGATCTGGAAGAAGTGACAGATTTTATTACTGAATTTTTTTTTCTACCAAGACATCGCTGTTTGTTCAGTTGGGATAGTGCCACCAAAACGGGTAGTCTGTGCTGACATTTACCGTGACCACATGTTGTTTTTGTGCCTAAATCTCACCACGTTATACACAGTGTTGTTGAACATAAAGTTTCAATGAAACATCCAATCCTAACTTTAATTCTTGCGATTGTGTTGCAGAACATGGCTGAGACTGAACCAGACAAGAAATATGCTGCAAAACAAAATTTAGGAGCTAAGAGAGGCTGAAAAATGTCAGCAGAGCTCCAGAGAAATTTCAAGATCTGGAAGTAGTGACAGATTTCACAGCTGAAAGCCAAACAAATCACGGCTGCTTCTCATGCGTGTAGCATCTGCCAGTTTATGTGCAATTTGTGAGATTCAGTCATGTTAGAAATGTGATGCTGCCACGCTTTTGTAAAACTGGGAGCTGAAAGAGGCTGAAAATCTCCACAGAACTGCAGAGATGGAGACAACTCTGTGAGTTTGTTACTATGAGTGACCCTGTCGTATATAAGCACTCATCAAGTGATAAAGTAAAGCCCCCTAAATGCATCTTTAAGCCCTAAAATACTCATGAGTCAGTCATGTGTTCAAGCTGCCTTTACATTGCAGATTTTACAAGCACGACTCAGGAATCTTTTAATTAGTCCAATCAGAATGATGTGAAACCAAATGTAACTCTGCTGTCTGATTGGAGCGATGAGTTTATCAGCAACATGTTGTCCAGGTGTAGCAGGGCACCACCACAGGACAGTTTATTATTATTTTTTACCATGGTTACCACCATAACTGCCATAACGTCCTGATTACATCTATCTGTGTGTGTGTCTTGTCCCAGCATGCCTCCCACCAGTCGAGCCGCCCCTATAAGAACTTTTCCACCTTCATCCAGTTGCCCTCAAACTCAAAACAGCAGAACAGTTTCTGAGGCTTCAAACACCTCATGTAAAGAGAAAAATGTGGCGGACAGACAGATGGCTCAGTCACAAAAATGTCAGCAGTGACAAAACTCACTGATGAACACATGAATGTCTACCACCTATTCAAAATGTTTCTTTAATCTGAGTTTGTTTTAATAAGTAAATTTAAATGTGATCCTGAATTTATCATTCAGACTGGGGCGCTAATATTCTCTTTGCAGACACATGGAGACACTTTGACTACATGTGTCTGCTAATATTCTCTTTGCAGACACATGTAGTCAAAGTGTCTCCTTTCAATCAGCTCCTGTTTGCAGTTAACCTAGATGTAGATGCACAGACAACGATCACTGTGATACTGAAGAAAACTTAAAAACACGATGCCTCTCAGGCAGCTTCTGAAGCTTCTGTGGATTTATGGACGTTTATCCTTCATTGATATCAGAGATATCAGAGGTAATGAAATCCTCAAGGAGTCAAACTGAAACAAAAAAAAATGTTTCATGTCTGTGTTCAAATTTCAGAGTTATGAAAAAGAGAAGGAGAGTTTTCACTGTGACTCTTTAACTCTCCTGGCCGTCACACTAAATGCTGCACAACATTCATAATTTTTGCAGTAATTTGAATGTCTTGTAAAAAAAAAAATCATATTTAATAGTTAATAACAGTTTTAGAAAAAACTTAAGCCTTCTTTGCTACTGTGTGTTGAAAAACGTTTGGACTGCAGTTTTTCCACAAAGTGACCGTCCTTGCCTCTGAGCAGCTGAGCCTTTTGAGGATGCTGCATGTTACTTTAACCTGTGAAATGTTCCAGGTGTTTCTCGAGCTTACACAACTTTCTCAGTCTTTTGTTGCTCCTGTTTCAACTTTTTTGGAACGCGTTGCAGGAATCGAATTCAGAATGAGTGTATATTTATAATAAACAATAAAGTATTTTGTCTTTGTGATGTATTTAATGGAATATGTGTCAAAAAGCATTTAAAATCAGTGTATTCTGTTTTGAACTTATTTTTGAATCAGGGCTCTAAAATGGGACATCCTGCATTATGAGTACTTTAACTTGTGGTACTTTAAGTATATTGTGATAATAGTACTTTTTGCTAAAGAAACATTTGAATCCGTGATTTGCATTTTCACACTGTGGTAATCTCATTTTGTTTTAGAGCAAACCCTTTTTCCCAACACAAATACTTATGCATTACACACAACTCTCAAATGATTCCAGAGGCCAACTCAAAGCCAACTGCACAAGTTACCATATACCAAGGTGATGCACTGTCCTCACTACATAGGCATGAACCCCCTCAGCCAACTCAGAGACCATCAGTCACCTCCTCTACATGGATGACATGAATCTGTATGCCAGGAGTGAGCAAGATATCGACTGACTGATCCACTTCACCAGGATCTACAGCAACGACAACAGAATGTCATTCGGGCTAAGTGTGGTTGAATGGTGTCCAAGAAAGGGAAGACGATCAGAACCGAGGGCCGCACTGCAGATGTTCAGGACAGCCACAAATACCTTGGGGTTCACTAGGCAAATGTAAACCACAAGGAGGCTGCAAGGAAGTCAGCCACAGCCAAATACCTCCAGAGAGTAAGGCAAGTCCTGAGAAGTGAGCTGAATAGACAGAACAAGGTCCGAGTCATCAACATGTATGCCCTGCCAGTCATCAGATACCCAGCTGGGATCATAAGCAGGCTAAAGGAGGAGATAGAAGCCACTGATATCAAGACAAGGAAGCTTCTCACAATACATGGAGGGCTTCATCCCAAGTACAGCAGCCTGAGACTGTACACTAAGTGGAGCAAGGGGGTCCAGGACTGGTGAGTGTCAGAGCCACTCTCCAGGACGAAATAACCAAGCTCCAGGAATATATCTGGAAGATAGCCCCCAGAGATGAGCTGCCAAGAGAATACCTCAGGCAGCAGAAGAGAAGGACGAACCATCATGGAAGGACAAGCCCCTGCACGGCATGCACCGCCGACAGATTAAAGAAGTGGCCGACATCAAGAAATCCTACCAGTGGCTGAAAAGGCTGGACTGAAGGACAGCACAGAGGCACAGTGTACAGGAACATCTGCACTGAGAATGGGCTGGAAGACCCAAGGTCAGAATGGAAGGCAAGTATTAGTAACATAACTGATGGTCTTTATTCTGCGCTGCAGCCCCTCAGCAGCTCTTCCTCCCGCCTCCATGATGCGACTGTAATCCTCTGTGAATGAAACCTGTCAGCTTCCTCTGAGGCGTCTTGCTCAAGGGCACATCAGCAGCAGGACTGTCAGAGCTGCTGGCAGAGTGCTGCGGCGTGTGTGGTCGACCCGCTAACTGCCAGGCTGACGGCGGGCTGCCTGACATTTGCATAACGTCACCCACACACACAGATGGAGTGTGTGTGTGCTGAGGCCTGCAGCAGAAAACACACCTGAGACAGAAAAGCCTATGAACTTTAAGACAAGCAGGAAACAAACAGCTGATAGGAGGAGATTATTTCACCTGCACTTAAGATAAACCATCTTCCTTTAAGAATTTTCTCAACTTCTTTTTCTTTCTCCTTTAAAGATGCAGAAATCTTTCTGTTTCCTGGTTTACAAATAGGAGACTTAAGAGCAGAGCGACATGCTGAGATCTTTTTAAAGTGCTGTTAGAGGTGAGCCAGGGGTCGGCTTGTCATGCTGGTACCTTGACAGCTTCAGTGAAGACGACCCCTATGTTTTCTGTTGCGTTCGTTAAAGTGAAACCACAACTGATCCAGTTTAACCCCCAACAGTCACCTCTCCTGAGACGCCTCTGTCTGGCCTGTCAGGTGAGACCATCAGGGCACCTCAACTGATATAATAATCAGATTGTGTTGAGTTTATCACACACAGGTAAAGTCATGACTTTACCTGTGTGTGTAAGGTGTCTGAAAACTCTTTGTGCACAAAGACACCTTACACCACTTCTGTCTCCTAATGACCCACACAGCCATTTTAAATAACTCTATAACATGTTCCAGGACTGATAAAACTTTGTGGAAAAATCCTGACAATACTGCAGTGTCTCCTAGAACCACTGCAGGGATCCTTGGAGACTCTTGAATGACTCCTTACACCACATCAAGGACAACTCCTTGAAACCCACCACCAGTAACCCCTTAGACCACCTCAAGAAGTCCTGGACCCCCCTTAAAAATCTTTCAACCTCATCAAGAAACCCTGTATCTACTTCAAAGACAACAAACCCCAACACATTCTCACTCTGATCTCATCACGTATTGACGTTTGGTCATGGACTTTCCACGTCAACATAAGATATGCAAGGTACCCTGGAGCCCTCGAGTCCGGTTTCATCGTATGTGTTACGTCAGCTGGTGTTTTTACTTGTGAATCTTTCATGCACAGCAACACGGAGTGCATCCTCCGTCTATCTCTCCTTCGCTCCGCTGAGCTCACACATGTGAAACTGCCAAGAAATACCACACATCATAAACAAAAACCCAGTATGAGACCTTTCAGAACTGAGATTCCAAAAACAAACCCTTAACAGTCTCACTTGAGGAACTCTAATACCATCTTAAGGACTGCTAGAATCCTTCAAGGATCCTTAAAATACATGAAACTAAGGGACATGGACAAATGAGAACCCCGAGCACCAGCAGAACCCGTCAAAATGATCCAAAGTCCTGTCAAGCCTCCTCCCTGAATTCTCTCCTGGATCTTCCCTGCACTTTCCACCCTCTACCCGTCTGCCTGTCTGTCTTTGTGTCAGTAGTGGAAATTTTCTGTTACCGCAGGCTGAGTGTTGACAGAAGTTTATGAACATCACAGCAGAGAGATTATGATGGCAAGCCTGAACAGGTTTATAGAACAGACGGAGGAGGGAGGAGGAGGAGGAGGAGGAGGAATCTTCCATCAGCAGAAACCTGTTAGAAAAACCTCCTCTTTCTTCCTCTTTTTGTGTCCTCGGGCTGAAGGATTCCTGCTCAACATTTCACTCCACCTGCTCCGACAGTTCATTAGCACACTTATTCGGGATGCTGCAGACATGTAAATCAGTAAACCCCTTAAACCTCCTCAAGGACCCCTTGAACTTTGGAAATAAACCGTGATAGTGTGCCTTGATTCTTGCAGGGCCAGAGGCCAAACAGAAAAAGGGGCTCCCTCTTCCACCCACAGAGTTACAGTTCAGTTCAGGTGTAGTGCAACACCTTGACCAACCAGAGGGGTGTACTGAACATGCAAACATGAAGCAGGGACAGAAACACCTTGAGGTTGAATAAACACACAAAGCCCCTGAATCCTTCTCGAGGACATTGGAATCCTCTTTAAGAAGTCCTGAAAACTCTCAAGAGGCTTCGATACCCAGTTAAGGACCTTTTTAAGAAATGATGACAAACTCCGCAAACCACCTTGAAGTCGAGATTAAATGAAGATGATCACATCCCCAGTCATGATTTTATTTGATTTGATTGACTGATTTTATTTTGTGCCATCATCTTGATCGAGCCCGGTCTCACCCTGAAGTTGTCGAAATCTGGTGCTTGGGCAGTGACGTGCGGCCAGTTGCTGTTATAGTTTTACAGCAACCAGCCGCATCAAGGGGAAACACGTCGAGACAAGGACGAAAGCTAAGGCAGCAAAAGTCCAAGTGGGGCTGGTGGGAGGGGTTGTGGATGGGTTTAACAAACACCGAGAGCGGTGATCACGTCTCGTAAGATTCTGAAGCCAAACCCTGTCCTTTTTTCCTAAACTTAACCATGGGTGTTTGTTGTCAAAGAAAAAAACTTCAATTCGTGGTGTTGTATCGATGTAGGGCTTTTATTTTGAAAGAGACTGTAGGTAAACCTTAAATTTTCTGTGAAAACATAAGTGTACTTTGAAAGAAGATGTCAACAACCAACACACCCAGGGTACCTTGCATGTCATATGTGACTTGGAAAGTCAAAGAGGTCAGAGTGAGAATGTGTTGCTTGATCAGGACTCCCTGGAAGACAAGATTGTGTATCTCCAAGGGAAGTGTCCTGGGGCCTGTATCACGAAGTGAGATCAACCTTTCCTGGGTTGCCCAGACCTATCCTGGGTCATTTCTCATGAGGATCAGAGATTAATTCTACTAAAATATGAGGAGGAGAAAAGCAACATTAGAGAAAAGGCCAACACCGTGGCAGCTGCAGGAGGAGGAAACATGCGTGGCAACGCATAACGGGATGAATAATGTTATTTAGTTTAGTTTAGTTAGTTTAGTTTAATTAGTTTATTTGCACATAATGTTAAAAACAGACAGTATAACATTTACAAGATTAAAAAAAGAAAAGTGCCAGAGAGGTTAGAAGCCACTAAAAGCTTATCAAAGAAATTCCCCTGTCAAAACATCAATGAAATCACATAATAGAGAAGAAAAAAAAACGGGTAAGGAAAGAAGAAATAGAGGAGGAGAGAGGGAAAAATCAAGACAAAACAAGGCAGCAAATAAAATGATGTGTAGGTTAAATGACTCATCACTGGTTCAAGTAGCTGCAGTACCTGTACCTGTCCATCTGACACTGATCACACCCTTGAATCCCATGAAATCAATGCTGCGCAGATGAATTGCGTGTATTACAATTATCGTCTAACATCATTGCGTCTGATAAATTGGTCTTCTTTGTCATAACGTTATATATGCTACAATAAAGCTTAAAGCTGACGCCACAATTAAATCATATCAACACCAAACTGATAGTCTGAATAAAATCATCCTGATATTGAGCTGTGTTAGAAATTAACAGCTGTGCAGAAATATACCTAGTGTCCCTCTTTAAAAAACAAAAAGGAAAATCCCTCAAACACCATGAAGTGTAGACATGATAGGCTACTTTCCACATTTCCAGCAGCAAAGCTGTCAATTAGGCCCATTATCTTTAACAGGGATCATTTCCTCCAACAACAAAAAATGTTGGCACTAATTAATGGTGCTATTAAGTGTCTGCAAATGATCAGTTTCTTTCTTATGAAGGGGTGGGATGAAATTTCGACTTCTTTCCACTCCTTTTGAACAATCTTTTCATTGTCTGTTGTTGTTGCTTTCTTTTCTTTTTTAATGTTCAAAATAAAGTTTCAAATCAAAATCAGTCAAATTAATTAAACTTCCCGTCATGACTGGGCTGCATTTCTGTCAGCAGTCATTTTTTCCGAACAGCTGATTGGCCAGTGGGTGGTGCTTTTTATAGGATCAGATTCAACCCTGAACTTACCCTGCTCCGGAGCAGGATAGCCGTTCAGAGTAAGTTACCATGGTGATCTACCCCGATAAGAACTAAACCGGCTTCGTGAGACCGAAAACCCAGGGTTAACCCTGAAGTTACCTCGCTAAGACATTAATCCTGCTTCGTGATACAGGCCCCTGGGTAAATAAAGAAGAAATAAAAAATGTTGTGCATCTTGTTGACAAAAAATACAAAAAAATGAACATCTTCAAAGTCTTACAAATCCAAAATCAAAATATGACGTGCTTATGTAGCTAAGGAAGTACTGACCAATTTCAATAAATAATATTAGGAAATCCCTCCGTCAGTCAACCTGCAACTTATATCTGCTATGATTAATTAGCTCGCAAGCTACGTAAGGGTGTCTCCACATGTCCTCCACCTCCATGTCTTCCTCAAACCTTAGATTTAATTTCCCTTTTTCAACATTCAGGGCCTCACTGGCATAACACGCCCACTTTCCTGTGATCAAATCAAATTTCCTCTAAACTTATATCTTGCCTGCTTGTCATGTTTCACTCGGAAATACTTAACAGTGCTGAGCTCAGATACTCTTAGAGTGTCGTTTCATCCAGACTTTAAAGGTTTGTTTATGTGACAGTCCGCTACAGTACAGAAGTGTCATCTGCGAAATACAATCAAAGTATCAGAAGTAGTGTCTCCTTTCAGAGTGTTATTTTTATATTATAATGTTATATATTATTATTGATGCATTCATGTGTAAGCAGTTTTATTGATGCAGTTTTAATGTGGAGCTGATTTTACTTTCTTTATAAACTATTCTAATGAAACAACAATTCAGATTTTACAGACTTAATAAGTAAAGTTTTATGCGCAGTAACTTCAGCCGTCAGATAAATTAAGTGCAGTAAAAACTACAACGTTTCCCTCTGAAATGTAGAGTATTTACTAACTGGGAATAATTCCTACGATACAACGCTGCCACCGTGTGGCTTAAACATCAAACAGCATCAGAAAGAATCACATAGTGAATTCACTTCTGCCACTGTAAAATGTTTTCAGAATATGTTCTTACAAATCATATTAGTAGAACAGAATATTAACAAAGTGTTTTTCTCCCGAGTTAGTTCACCTATTTTTTAAAAATGATTTATTACCCTGAAAGAGCGGCTCCATTTAAATTTTTAACCTGATCAAATAGTTGTTCTATTGGAAACTTTATTCTTCATTTGACAACATTTATATGATGGAGACATTATTTAATGTAAAGAATTACAGTTCTTATAGTCATCATCATAGGGTGGGGGGTTTCTCCCGCCACCGACCCACTTACCCCTCCCTCCATGGAACCTTCTGTCACCTAAGAAGCTGTGTGTCTGTTGAGATCCGTCAACATCTGTTCTTAGCTTTGAGCTATGGAGCACTTTTATCCTTTCTCTTTATACTAATGTTTTTCTCTTTTGGTTGTTATGGTTAATGTTGTACTGTATGTATGGATGAAATGGATGTCAGCTCACTGCAAAACAAATCTACCTATGGGAATGAATAAAGTAACCTAACCTAAACAGGGAGGTTAAAAAAAACGGCACAATAACTCTGATGTTCAGGTATCCACATCACTCCTTCCTCCGGGGTGAACGCCGTTTGATTAGACGTTGGAACTCAGGATGTTGGGAGGGGGAAAAGGATAGGTTAAAAAAGGCACAATAATGATGTTTGTCCACAGTTGGAACCCCTCTGCAGGTGAAGGCTAACCAGTCTTCGCTGCCCCACTCAGGCGAGGTGTACAGGTTAAGGGGCGAAACACCTGTGAACCTGAGCAACCTGCTGACGATGCAGAGGGGCTCCCAACACTGTGGATGCTCCAAGGGACACCGTCATGGAAGAAACCTGAATTTAAGTTTGTGCAGTTGCAGCTTGTAGCAAAGCATCTTTGATGTTTACTTCACCTCCCTCTCTCTCTCTCACACACACACACACAGCAATTAAATATTCAGTTTATTTAAATTTTTTTTTTTTTACATGAAAAAGTTTCAACACGTTAGTTATATTAGTTACAGAGGGTGAAATATGAGTTCTAACAAAAAGCACAAAGTGTGAAAAGTACAAGCGATTCTCACCGAACAACCCAAAGCCGGAACCTAAAGTAGTCAAACGACCTCCTGACCTCCACAAACACACGCGCGCGCACACACACACACACACACACACACACACACACACACACACTTCACTCTGCGTCAGTTTCTCCAATCACCTTACCAGATGTAGACCATATGGAGTGAGCTTTAAGCACATACTACAAACAAGGGTGATCAATAAAGCATATGTTACCATTTGTACGATTTTCTTTAAATACAGCTTTTTCCACCTTTCGTTAGTTACTCACGCCAGAGAGCGCGTTTACAAGAACACCAAGACCTATCATGGACATTGGTAAGAAAACTTTTACCATCTTTTTAAACCATTTTCTTGTCGTTTAAGTTTCACAGCGATCCGTTATTTATTATTATTATTCTTTTCTATTTACAGGCATCATCAATGAAGAGTTGGGCGAAATCATTCTTCAAGCAGAGGCGGAAGAAACTAAGCACTCTGCTCCGGCGCTGATTCCCTCACCAGCCGATGTGGGTAAAATAGTTGACCCGGTCCAATATGTCTATGGTCCAATCATCGTCTCAGACCGCTCCGGAGCATGCGAAGGACGGTACACGTCCTCCTGTACAAACGCTACATTCTTCTGGGCTCGGGGGGAAGAGGCGTCGTACACATAGCAGCAGCAGCAGCAGCAACAACGACAGCGACGGTCGACCAAGTGTTTCTCACAACACTTGCAAAACCGGTGAGTCAAAACCTTTTTTCTTCTTCAAAAAAAATAAAACGTAGGATCTGTGTGTCAGCTTCACGGTGCAATACTACAAACAGGAAGTTAGACCATTATTGATATAGATCCGACGTGAAACACGCGTCGGCTCATAAACGTTCCCCCTAACCAACAAACGTGTCATATTTATTACATGTTTTTATTTCATTTAGAATACAATTTGAATAAAACAGTGAATAATCCTCTCTCTCTCTCTCTCTCTCTCTCTCTCTCTCTCTCTCTCTCTCTCAGCAAAACCCCCCAGAAAATGTCTGCACATTTACAAATGTGCGACCTGTCAGAGGGAGAAAGAAGAATTATATCGTCTCGTTGCTAATATGCAAAGGGCCTTGAGCATGATCCTCTTTGTGCTAGGCCATGGCGTTTGAGTGTAAGTTTTGTTTTTTTGTTTTTTGTTTTCTGTAACCATGGATGAAAGCAACCGCCGTACCTCAATACTTGATGTGATGATACAAGAATTAAACCAGAATGTATTAAATGAAGCTCAGGAACCTACTCAGTCTTTATGTGAGGAACAAGAAGATATAGAAATCCTGACCCACTCACAGACATCAATATGGCTATTGCAGATCTTAATCATTCTCAAAGCATTTTAAACACCGTAAATCAATGTCATAAACATTCCCCCCTAACTAACAAACGTATATTTCATATTTATTACTTGTTATTTATTTAGAATACAATTTGAATAAAATAATGAATAATCCTCTCTCTCTTTTTCAGCAAAAAGACCCAGAAAATGCCCGCATAGTTACAAATGTGCGACCTGTCATAGGGAGAAAGAAGAATTACATTTTCTCGTTTGCTCATGTGCAAAGGGACTTGAGCGAGATCCTTTTTGTGCTAAGCATTGGTGTTTGAGTGTAAGTTTGGGTTTTTGCTGTTGTTTTTTTTATTTTGTTTTTTTGTTTTCTGTAACCATGGATGAAAGCAACCGCTGTTCCTCAATACTTCATGTGATGATACAAGAATTAAACCAGAATGTATTAAATGAAACTCAGGAACCCACTCAGTCTTTTATGTGAGGAACAAGAAGATAAAGTAATCCCTGACTCACTCACAGACATCAATATGGCTATCACCAGGGGCTGATCTAGAAAAATATTTATGGGGTGGCAAGAGGGGGGCAGGAATTTTTGAGGGGTGGCAACATTTGACAGATGTATATATACTGAATTTAATCACAGTTATCACAGTTTGATGAGAAATAGTATGTTCACACTACATAAGGGCACGGGCTGCCATTTACAAACTCATACAGACAAATTTAATCTCATGCAATCAATGTCTTACATTTGAGGTTTCATGTGAAACAGTTCATATTAGGAATAAGTGTTGAAGGAGGTTCAACAAACTCTGAGTCTAACCCTGAACTCTGAGTTGATTTACCCTGAGATGGGAAACTCTGGGTTACCGGTTCCAGAACAGCTGATCTGAGTTAGTTCAGTCAACTAGCTATGTTCACTCTGAGTTAAGCCGACAATAAAAAGCCATCATCAATGGAGCTCCGACTCCACGATTCACCATGGCAACAGGTAAATAAAAGACAGCGCCTCCATTTTAATCCAGTGGATGTAGAGATATTAATGCCTGTGTAGCGGACGGTGCACGTTTATCTTTAAAAGAAGAGCCTGAGTCAGAGCGAGGAAAGTGTAAATAAGTTAACCGTAAAGTTAATAACAAAGTTTTATTCAGTGTTGTCCGTTTATTCATCATTTATCAGACTTCCATTTCTTTAATGAAGATAATGTGGTGGAATCTGACTGTGTATCAGGCTGTAGATACATTACATTATATTAATAATACATAATAATATATTTGTTCAGATTTAATCTGATGGGGAAAAACACAGGAGGCAGCAACTGAAAAATAGGAAGATTTAAAACATATAGGCTAGGCTATAGATCAAAGACATAAAGACATGACTGTAAACTCACAGTCTGACCCAGTAATAATATGTTTGGTGGTTTGCACTTGAAAAGACATTGAGGTTAAAATACAGTAGATTTTAAAATGTTGGACATCGATTTGTATCTTGACTCAACAGCATTCAGTGACTTTATTTCAGCTACAAATGTAGTAAATTTAAAGACACTGAAATGCTGCACCAATGCTCACTCAGAAATATTAACATATAATCCCCAATATTAGGCTATAGGAATTATGTTCCATCAGTGCGGCAAATGACATCAGTGATAGAGATCATTAGTCATCGATACTACGTGTCTAAAGCTTCATACCAATTTTTAAAATTTAAATAATTAGACCTACACATTATGTGCAATAAACATTTGGGAGCTGCTCTAACAGACTGACAGTCTGATCCTTGTGCACAGTGTTATAAAAAATAATAAATATAAAAAGGACAGAGGTTTGATTCTGAGCTGAGGGTGAATTCTCGCTGTGTAATATTTGAATGTAAAGACAAAAACTGATGTCCAAAGAAATGATTGATGTGCATAAATTCAGTAATTTAAGACAGTCCTGAGTAACAAACTAATATCCAGCAGGATTTAGACTGTGACAGATGGTAAATCTCCGCTAATGAATGCGCTTCGATACAAGCTTTGACACGGACTGAATGAATGAGGAAATGAAACAGCGTGTAAGAGGGAGGAGACAGAGAAAAACCTAACCTGCTCACAGACTCAGTTGCCATGGTGATTGAAGCTCGTAAATGTCAAATTGGCCATAACTTTTCTTTGAATTCGTTGCTGCCAACTGGGGTGGCAGCTGGGGTGGCATGGCTTTCTTTTAGGGTGGCATTTGCCACTCCGGTGGATCCGCCCATGGCTATCACAGATCTTAATCATTCTCAAAGCATTTTAAACATCATAAATCAACGTCAAGAGTTGTTAAATCAAATACCCTCGTCCCCCTCTAACAGTGTACCCGCGCAGTCCGACTCTTTAATCGGATAACAAAGCCATGTCAGTTCTTTTATCCCTGACCCATTCTCAGATATTGATTTTGCTGCTGCCGAACTTAATCATACGCAAGGTGTTTTAAACACGATAAGCCAATGTCAAGATTTGTTAAATCAAATAGCCGCCAAACCCTCAACCTCAAACGACACACATTTGCAAACCGAGACCCAACTTAATAATCAAAGTGCCCAAAATCAAGCGGGCGTCTTAAACACCATAGACCACGCTGTAAACCATTTAGAAAATGTCCAACGTCCAACGTCTGACCGTCAAAATCAACAGCGAGGGAGTAATGTAGCAGACATTCATTCGGAAAATTTATAACATCAAAATACAACGCAAGAAAACTCAAAATTCACCCTCGTCAAAGGTGGTGACATGACGTAGATTTAACAGCATTGAATCTAGCCATTCACTCAACATCAACATTACCGAGCTACATCGAGGTACGGCTGATTTTGGTGAATTTTACGTCAGGGTGTTTACAGAGATGGCGCAAGCCGTGACAAATGTCTTTTCACGGCAAGATTTGGTGCAGCTCGAGTTGAGAGGCGATGCTCTGCCTCACGGCACGTCCTCCATCGTGAGAGGAGAGAAGTTTGATTTAAGTCACTAACAGTCTTTCCTAGACCGAATTGTGCAATCTAACACGGCTGTTAAAACCAACAGTAATTTGGTATTCACCGTCCAACTAGTCAAAAACCCTCGAGGCGGCAGTCGAAAAAGACTCTTGTCTAATACCTTAGACAGCGAGATTATTTAAAAAAAAAAGCGAAGCTCTCTGCGGGTCGTAATCAACGGCCCCGACAACCAACTTTGTTTTGCAATTAATTTGGCTCATGTGCTTCACCCGATATCGTTGATAGCGAAGCGTTTGCTCTCGGCAGAGACATTCAAAGTAAGGCGGGTTTGAACGATCAGACCGCGGTAACGTTCGCCGATATACCGAAATTTGAAAAAGTCTCAAACTGCAAAATTGTAGTGTTCTACAGAACCGACAACGGTCGAACGCTCTCTAAATTTGTGACCGATTCACTAAGAAGACAAAAGATGGCGTTTATGTTTCTGTTTGAATAACACTACTACAGCAAAACGAGCCTGAAATCCTTCCTAGGCTCGCTGTACCTGTGCGAGTATTGCTATACAGGGTACACCTCCGTCGTGTCTCAATACCGAGCGAGAGCATTAACAAGAGGTTTCACTAAAACACCAGACTGCTCCTTAAAAGTGAGACTCAGCCTGAGAGAGGTCAGGACTCAGTGTGATGTGTTCAGGTTCATCAGTAACAACAACACTTGAGACACCAGAGTCGCTTCTTTTAATTAAAAAACAAACAAGTCACTTAAAACAAAAAAACATATTTAACAGCAGAAACACCAAAAATCCCTCCGAGCTCGAAAACGTCTCGCCATCGTTCAGGATCTGGTGAAAATAAACTTTTTCTACAAAATGATCAAACAGACGTCAGCGTCCAGGAAATATTTTAACAGTCTGCCGTCAGGCATCTGTCCTGCCGCCATCATCCTCTGGGCGGGACAAACTTTATCCATCAATCTGATTGGCTTGTTGAGTTGTTAGCTGCACAATAAAACCAACACAACAACACAATACAACTCCTCTGCTCATTTTACTGAAGGTATTTATGTGTTTAATAAAAAATAGACTGAAAAAGATCGTTTTATCGTCCTGCAGAAACAACCTGATGACATGACACGCGTAAACACACAGATTCTATTTACACACTTTGTTTTGGTTTCGTCGGAGCGACTGATGAGCAACGAGGATTTCCTAAAATGCTGGATTTTAAAGTGAATGAAGGCAGTGACCTCAGAGCTGTTCACTGATTGGCTGATGTCTCACAGGGGTTTGGGCAGGCTGGACACTTCCTCCAAACACTCGTTGTAGGCGTCCTGATAGTCTGCGTGAGGTTTGATGAGGATCACACAGGTCGGCCTCTTGGAGCCTGCAGACGAGCCCAGATCCTGAAAACACACCCAAATATTAAATAAAAATCAGGCTCAGTCAAATGACATCATAAACACGTCAAACAAACACATCAGTCGTAAATAAATCTGCTCAGAAATCAGACACAAAACACACTTGAAAACTCACATGAAACATGGCTTAACAACAGCTCATTGTGTATCTACACATTTGGGTTAACTTTCTAATCTAATCCTCATCACCGTCGCCAGATTCCAGCTGGGTGGTGCATTTTAAAAATCCTAGATATTTAAATTTGGGGCGGTCAACGTCTGTCCAGCTTTGGTTTTTAGGCTTTAATGGCACGTGTTGTACGGAGCTGTTGTCAGCTCAAGTTACGTTCACTTCACCTGTCTCTCCGCATGAAGCCCCGCCCACAGCAGAACCCAGGAGAGTCCATAAATAAAAATTAAAAGCAGTACTGACTCTCAAACTGAGCTGAAATTAAATATTAATTATGTTTTGGAACAGCGTCACAGAGTGTGGAGGACGATAAGTGACTGAAGTAACAATATATAAATAAAGTTATAAATAAGTTAAAACAGAAATAAATAAATAGATAGGGAAATTAAAAAAGAAATTAGGAAAAAACTAAATGTATAAATAAATACAAAATTAAATACGAAATTAAATATATAGTAAAATTAATGAACGAATAAATGTATGAATTAATAGGGAAATAAGTGTATAAATAAATACAAAAATATGAATATAAATGAATAAATAAATGTCTGAATAACTACATGAATAAATTAAAAAATAAATATAAAAAACAAATGAATGAATTTGAATAACTACAAAAATAAATAGGAAAATAAATGTGTAAAAAAATAAATATGGAAATAAATAAACACAGGTAAACACAAATAAATGTATGAATAAATAAAAAAATGTATGAAGAAATGCAGGACTTAATAAGTAAATAGAAAAAAAAATACATGTATAAAATACAGGAATAAACAAATAAATACTGAAATAGGTAAATGCATAAGTAAACAAATAAATGTTGAAATATAATTGGAAATAAACAAATAAATGCATAAATAAACTTTTCTGTTTTTCAGTTTTTCTGTGTCTGTATGTTTTTCTGTGTCTTTGGTCATATTTCGTCCTCCATACAGATGCACCTGCAAATGAAAATCACCAATTTCTGAATGAGCGGGTAGTTGTGTTATTTTTGGCACAGAAAAAGTGTTTTTGTTGTGGCCCGTACAATATAATAAAATACTTTTTAGCTTTCTTTCACTTTGCACTAACAGCACATATAATTATTATTATTAATAATTATAATGTATTAATAATATAACATATAGAATTAGTCCCATCAACGTAGTTGTTATATCCGAGGCACTGGCTCCCCTCTGCACATTCACACAATGATATTTACTGTGAGATGAAAACATGAATATAAACAAACAAAAACACAATAACAACTAATATTTTCTTTCCCATAAAAACTGAACTTAAATACGCAGAAGCCTGAAAACATCAACATGTCACAGAGTCACTGTGTGTGCGAAGATACTGAGTGACGACAGAGTAAAAACTTTCTCACGACGGAGGTTCAGTAACTGACGCAGCTTCTCACAGGTGCATGACGTGTCAGCTGTCAGTCTGAGCTGCGTTCACCGGCTGCAGTGAGCCAACGTGTTGATCTGATTTTAACTCAGCGCTCATGGTGGGTTTGTGTCATGATGGTAGACTCACCCCTTTAGAGGGGATGTAGGCGTACGGCAGGTTTCTGTCCTCACACATGATGGGCAGGTGACAGTAGACGTCGATGGGCAGTGTGTCGCCAGCCAACACCACGATGCTGCGGAGAGACGCATCAATAACAACACAACAAGGTTCGTGTACATCAGAGCAGATGGTCATTAATATGTGAATATACAGTGGTGGGAAAAAGTTTTTGGACACCCCATGCATTTGTGAAATATTGCATTAAGAATCACTCTTAGGTCTTCAAGTGCAATTTCTTTTAGTACAGTCACAGCCAAAATACTAAATAAATCCTAAAAAAGCCATTAAAAACTTAAAATTGATTGGTTCCATAAAAATACATAAGAAATTTTGAGTATTGGGTCATTTTGGTACCAGTGATGAAGGTCGTTCTTTTTATTAAGACACAATTTTTGTTGCCAAGCTTCGTGTCTACATAAAGCCAGCACATTTGAAAGTTCTTCAGACACAAAAATGGCTAAAACAAGGAACCTAACGCAGGAAACACGCCTGAAGATAAAGATTCTCAGCCAGGAAGGGTACAGCTGCCGCCAGATAGCCAGGAAGTGCAGATGCAGTCCTTCAGCAGTTGGATACACTCTGCAGGAATACCGACGAACCAACAGCTTGGAAGACAAACCAAGATCTGGGCGTCCAAGGGTTTCTTCAGCAAGAAATGACCACGTCCTGATCCGCATGTGCAGGCAAAACCGCCGAATGACATCACAGGAGCTTCAGCAGCAGTGGTCAAACCAAACTGGTGTCCAGTGTTCCACCCGCACTGTACGTGGCCGACTTTTAGGTCCTACAAGGCTATCAAGAAGCCGCTGATCAATGAGAGACAGAGGTTAGCCCGGCGTCGTTGGGCCCAGGCACACAAGAACTGGACAGCCGGGAATTGGAAGAAGATTTTGTGGTCAGATGAGTCCAGTTTCCAGCTTTATCTTCCTCCTACTAATGTGAGGGTACGCAGAAGGCCAGGCGAAGCATTATCTCCAGCATGTACAGTACCTACTGTCAAGCATGGTGGAGGCAGTATCATGGTTTGGGGATGCATGAGTGCTGCTGGTGTTGGTCATCTCACTGTCTGTGATGGCACATTGAACTCTACCCAGTATTGTACCATTCTCGAACCCACATGCTCCCTTCTGCGCGTGCACTGTTCCGTCGAGGTAAAAACTGGATGTTTCAACAAGATAATGCCCCTTGCCACACATCCAAGGCCAGTAGAACTTGGCTGCAGGAGCACAGTATCCAGGTCTTAGAGTGGCCAGCTCAATCCCCGGACATGAGCCCCATTGAAAATCTGTGGTGGATTATCAAAAGGTCTGTTTCAAAGCATAAACCAAAGAATTTAGAAGAATTAAAAGCAGTAATTCAAGAAGAATGGAACAAGATCACCCCTCAACAGTGTGAAAGGCTCGTGGGGAACATGCCAGCCAGGATTAGAGCTCTACTACGTGCCAGTGGCAGGAATACTGAATATTAATTTGATGATGTGATGGTTTATTTATTTTTTGTTCAGTTCTGAACACATTCTCTGTTATTTGTTGACTTTGATACCGACAATGTTGAGAACTGACATATTGAAACTGTCAAGAATTTAGTTTTGTTAGTTTTTCTTGTAAACAATAAACAAAAAAATATAATTTGTATTTGTGTGTATCTGTCTAATGCAGCCACACCTTTTGAAACACAAAAAAGATTTTTCCACAAATATTTCATGATAATATTTGAGATTGTGTAAAATTTTAAGGGTGTCCGAAAACTTTTTTCCACCACTGTACATGAAGTGTGTGAGGTCATAGAGTGGCAGAAAAACATGGCGGACTCACCCTTTCTCTCCTTTGTTGATAAACTTCTGAACTTCTTTCACTCCTCTGCGGATGTTTTTTACTTTGGCAGCTGGAACAAAAACAAAACAAAAAAAAGAACATGAAGACACAGTTTCAAACTTCTGTCCAAAAACTTGTTTTTACATCAACAGTGACGTCATGATTCATCCTGAATTCAAGAGCAGAATGATTTCAATCTGAACAGCAGAGCTTCACCACCGACTGATTACACATGATACAGAGTTTTATTTCTTATTTTCCTCTGCTGCAGCTCAAGTCAGGAATGTCTGCCATCGATTTATTCAAATGCTTTTTACAACCTGATTAGATTTCCTCTGATAAAGTGGCTGATCAGTTCTAAACAATACATATTTCACTTACAGGATGAATGCCGAATTAACCCTAAGAGTCAAAAGATTCATATAATATGTTATTTGACGACGTATGATGGCTGTAATGTACACTAACACAGAAAAATGTGAAGATCTTTAGTTTTTTAATGCAGCTTTGGCATTACTTTAGTACAAACAACAGAAACTGAGAAAAACTGGCAGATCTGCACCAAACTGAATTCAATATTAACAGCAATCACACATTGATTAACTGAATATGACACAGTGTCATTTTTCATATGTCCCTCTGATGACAGCACCTGAGTAAACAAACCATTCAAACGTTTCCTGACAACATAAAGAGACTTCCCTTGTAAAGTCACTGACAGTTCTTAATACATATTTCATTGACAGGATGAATGCCGAATTTATCATAACAGCTAAATGATTAAATATCATTTCATGACCTATGATGTCTGTAATACCTGCTGACACAAGAAAACTTTAAAATCTTAAGTTTAACGCAATTTGGCATTACTTTACCACAAACCATTCAAACGTGTCCTGACATCAGAAGAGACGCTGTTTCCACTGAGAAAATGACCCAAACATCCTTAACTGTAAACATGTCAGTGACCTGTTGTATACCGAATTAATCATAACTATTTAAAGATTGTTTATATTTAATTCCACGACCTATGACTTCTGCAACACCTGCTCACACACACGAAAACTTAAAAATCTTTAAATTTTTAACGCAGTTTGGCTTTACTTTATCACAAACAACAGAAACTGACTTAAACTGCCACAGATTTGCAGCGAACTGAATTTAATTTGAACAGAAAGAGACATCTGACTTATTGAACGTGGTAGGGGAACTTTTTTTCATGATCTCCCTCTGCTGGCAGCACGAGGCCGACACCTGAGCAAACAAACCATTCAAACGTGTCCAAACGACATGAGGCTGCTTCCACTGAGAAAATAGCCCAAACATTCCTCACTGTAAAGATCTAACTGACATGCTGTATGCCGAATTAATCATAACAATTTAAAGATTCTTAAAATATCTAATTTCACTCCCTGACAGGTCTGTATAGTTTGCTGACACACAAGAGAGCGTTAAAATCTTCAGATTTGCAGAACAGTTTGGCACTTTCTACATGAAAGTAACAGGAGCAAGAGACAGTGAGCGGTGATCAGAGACAGTTTGCAGCTCAGAGTCGATCACAGCTGTTCAATATTCATTTTTACCCTTCTTGACGCATTTGTAGAGCTTCTTGCTGAGTTTTTTGGAGGCCAGCGGCTGAGCGATAGGGTTCACGTTAGCGATCAGCTCCTGATAAGACTTCTCGGTGCTCTCGGCGGCAGCTTCCTCTCCGTCCGCACAAACCTTCTCCTTCTTCGTCTTCGTCATTCTGATCAAACTAAATAATCGATAACAGTTCAGTTGTATTTTTCTGATCAGATTTCTGCTCAGAACACGCACCGCGAGAGGAAGCACACGTGTTTGAGTTTCTTCTTCTTCTTCTTGTTTGTCTGAACTGAGAAGACAACAGCGCCCCCAGCGGACCGGAGGTAAACTGACCTTTCAAAATAAAGGACATGGCTGATTGTGCTTCACTGCAGTGTTTTATTATTACTGTTCTTTTTTCTTCTTTCACCTCCTGACTAATTTACATTTATATTTTCTGTGTTGCATTGTTTTCAATTATCAATATAGATGATGTGTGTATTATAATATATCTATATGTGTCGTCATTTTGTCTTGTATCTTTGTCTTTAATTGCACTTGAATAGTTTCTATTTTTAGTCATATAGATTTAAAAATATCTTTTGGTTCAAATAAAAAACAGATCATAACATTTCTGACATCTCATACAAACAGAAAATGAGACACTTGCTTTTGTTAAATGATTTATAAAAGCAGGATTTAACTTAATTAGAATTATTAATTTTTTTATAGAATAAAAATAATCAGAATAATTTTCCACAAATCAGTGAAACTACATAAACAAAACTGTTAAGAAAATTTTCAGGAACACACAAAAAATAATTTCTATTTGAATGATAAAATGAAAATTGATCATTTTTTATTTTAAATTTAATTTTTGACCTTGAGTCGTTGTTTACAGGATCAGAAATAAAAGTTACACTTCCACTTTGTGAAGTTTGTGAAATGTTAAGAAAAATATACAAACATCAGAACACCTCCATTTCTACTGGAAGAACATGTCACACGATCAAAAGCTCTAGAACAGCTTTAAATGGACCTTACATCGATTTGTGGAAAAAAAAAAAAATAGAAACTGTTCTTAGAGTCACAGTTTGGTTTGTCTGACATATAATGTCTTTATTTATTTATTTACTTTTTTCTCATTTTGATTTGTTTAAAAAAAGATTTTATTAAATAAGAAGATTTTCAGTAAATATTTTACTGCGTAATAAAAATCATTAAGCAATTAATCAGTGCAGACGAATTAAAGTATTACAATATGTTGGGACAATAACTACAAAACATAACTCTGTGGATATTCTCATTTATCCAGGTCAATTCCATTTTGGCAACAATTAAATCGTAGGCAACTGGACTTTGATTTTGTCTAGAAGACGTTTCGCCTCTTATCCAAGCGGCTTCATCAGTTCTCAACGCATCGGTCTGACTAGTCCTCACTAGTCTGACAAACAGTGGAGTAAGACTTTTTAACCTCTGCGGAGGTGTACACCCACCACCCTCATAAGACAATACTTCGTTAGTGGAGTTTCACTGGACCATTGTTTGGGTCAGGTGAGTCACACTAGTGAACGACAGTCCTTAGGAGTGAGTGGGGCCACTGGTGAGCAACAGTCGTTAGGCATAATGTGTGGTTACCAGTGAACGACTGTCGTTGTGTTTCTTTGAGCCACTTGAGGTTAGTTTCGGGCAGTCTTTGTTGTTCAATCTCTTAGGTACAGCAGCAAGGGCCGCATTGTAAATGGGGGATAGGTGGTGTCTCAGGCCACCTCCCCTATTTAGAGACGGCTTCTCTATTTTAACGTAGATGGATTCTTTCACCCCTCTTTCGAACCATCTGTCCTCTCTGTCCAAGATTTTCACATTGCTGTCCTCAAAGGAGTGAGCCTTCTCCTTTAGATGTAAATAAACAGCAGAAACTGGACCTGAGGAGTTTGCCCTTCTGTGTTGAGCCATGCGCTTGTTTAATAGTTGTTTGGTTTCACCAATGTATGAGTCCTTGCATTCTTCACTGCATTGGACAGCATATACCAAGTTGCAACTTGGTATATGCTGCATTGGACAGCATATACCAAGTTGCAAAAATCAAAGTCCAGTTTCCTACGATTTAATTGTTGCCAAAATACAAAACATAACGGCTACATCAAATTTATAAATAAAAAAAGGTATAAAAAAACATGTTTGATAAATATTAAAGAAAAATAACGTGAAGAAAAATATTTTTAAAAATTAACAGTGCAAATTAGATAATTAATCAATACATATTAATAGATATGAAGAGACGTTTAGTAAATATGTAAACAATATTGAACTGATTTAAATTAATGTCACACTGATAGCAAATAAAAGGAGTCACAGTGATGATGTCATCAGCGGTGGATGATGTCATCAGCGGTGGAAGATGTCACCCAGCGTGGCGGGGAGTTTCCTCGTCTTCATCTCTCTGGACATCTGACACCAGACGCAGGGCGGACAGAAGGAGGAGCACAAACAGTCTCTGCACAGACTGCCCTGCACGCACCACAGACAAGTACTTAGTGAACAGACTGCCCTGAACACATCACAGACAAGTCCTCATATCTGCTGCGAGTACCAACACTACACTGTAGAAATGCTCCATTACACCTAAAAGTCCCGTTCAAGGTTAAGTACAAAAGTATCATGTGTCAAATTTACGTCAGCAGTAAAAGTACACGCAGACTAATATGTGACATCATCAGATTATTATTGGATCATCAGTATCAGAGCAGCTTGTTCCTGTTGGAGCTGCTGCAGGTGGAGACAGTTTACTTTATATACAGTTAGTTTAGTCCAGTGGTTCCCAACCTGAGGGGTCGGGCCCTCCAAAGGGTCACCAGATAAATCAGAGGGGTCGTCACGATTAGTGAGAGAGAAGAAGAAGAAAAAGAAGAAGAAGAAACATAGTTCTGATAGACACAGACAGACGCAGAAGACAGAGAGATAAATAAAGAGAACTGTCCTCACTTTAATGCCGTAGCGATGTCGGACGTAGACTCTCATGGACATGGTGAGGGGATGGACGCAGCCACAGCCACAGACGTCCAGCAGGGGGAGACAGAGATGGTGACCGTACTGTTTAGAGGTTTTACAGGCGAAACAGGGACAGCACCAGAATGCAAAGCAGCCTGCAAACAAACACACACATTAACACACATCACCACACAACATCAACAGTCAGGACAGAAAATTATAAACTTTTGATTCAAACAAAAATAAAAATCACATCTGTGTTGTGTCCTGAGATCAAGTAGCTTACTACAATTTCCAGAAAGTTGCGCTGATCGTTTTAGCATTTCCCATCTATGTACGTTAAACGGTTAGCATTAGCTTTGCTACACTACTTTTTTGAGCTACTTACCAATTCAGTGATTTCATAGATTTGGTAGCATTCCCTAGTCTTAACACAGTCACTTTCAAACCATGTTCAGTATGCAACTTCTGATAAAGTATTGCAGCTGCTCTGACAATATTCAGTTACTGTCTATGCTGCCGTTTGCAGCGTGAACCACCATGTGGTACACGCATGTACAGTTGTCATGGCCGATCAAGCTCGATATCATCTGATTCCAGTAACCAGCCAGTTGATCGGCGCATCTCTATTATTTACATTAAAAGTACAAAAAAATAAAAAATAAATCCGAGTGTTTGGGGGTCACATGGCACCTCATCAGGGGCCAGATTTGACCCAACATTTCTGACAGCTAACTTCTTCTTCTTCTACTACTTTTAAAATTTAGTTTTAGTTTAGTTTTATCAAAACTAAGCAAAATTAAAACAGATTACAGCTCAAAAACGTACATAGAGATTTGTTACTGAATATTTAAAGCCTCTAACTGCTGGTGGAACTGTTGTGTAGCTAACTGACATTGCTAACGTTAGCATGCTAACATCTGAAGAGTAAAATGATGGTGGACATCTGACCTAAATAATACAGTTTAATAATAAATATTTTAAATTCTATTTCACTAAATGAACGCAGCAAACCTCAAATTATAAAACACTGCGTTGATGACATATTTTAGCTTAGCATATGAAAATATTTCCCTCTCATTATAAACTGAAAACTACGAGCTATGACACATTTCTTCGTGTGTTCACACAGATATAAAACTACAGTTACCAAAGACTCATTTTTCCTAGCGACAGATTTATACATTAATTAAAACCTTTATTAGCTGAGACATTTACAAAGTTTTATGATGAAACATTACTCGGTAAATCACGAGTTTGAAACTAAGAACTGAGAGAGGACGTCATATTCAGACTGAGTGAGGGATCGATGGCCATGTTTTGGACTCAAGAAGAGTAAATACGTGGAAAAACTGTGGAGATGAACTTTAAATATCATTTAACTGCTCTGATCATCCCGGTTAGTTTCCTCCCTCTGTCTCTGAGTGAACTATAACTAGTGTTTCTGCTGGCTCTTTAATGAAATAATAGTTTGTGTTCTGTGTGACAGTTATACCGTACACTCTCTCATGTCATCGCAGCAGTCACAGATCCCAGAGGCCCATTCAGCGTCATCAGAGGACAACACCAGAGGCTGAGGCTGCGTCAACACGGGCCAACTCATTCTCACACCTGACACATGAAACACAATCAACCAGCTCACAGCTCCGTCACAAGTCACAGCTATATCTACACACAGATGTGTATCAGTATTAGTACTCAGATCCTTTACTTCAGCAAAACTGACGGTGTTAGATACATAACAACAGATTAAAACCACAGAAGAAGAGAGAAAAAGCTCATAGTCTTACCTGAGAGACTGATTCAGCTGCTCTGATTGGATGAGGACGTCTCTCAGTGAGAGGAAGGTTTCAGATGAACCTGTCTGACCTGTCTGACTGGGTTTTTTTAGGTAATGGTGTCGTCACCTTGAAACAATGTGGTAATTATTAATGTGGGACTGACACAATGTTCCACTGGAACCACTCATGTTCTCCTCATTGTGTGTGAGACAGACAGTAAAACATGTCTGTGTGCAGTTTAAAGATTCAAACACTAGATGGAGACAGACAGACAGACAGACAGCAGTCACTCTAGTTTTCCACCTTAATTTAATCATCTTAAATGACTTGTCACATGAAGACATAATTAATCTTTAATAACTTATTTAAAACAAACTGGTCAAAGTGCAGAATACAAACTTTCTGTCCATTCAGCTACAGAGCTACAGAGTTTTAACCATCAGTGTACAAAAGAATTCAAGCTGCGTTTGAGTAACACCTCGATGAGACGCCTGCCAGGCTGCAGACCACTGTTCCAGAACAACAAAACACATTCCACTCTAGCACTCCATTACTGCCTTTCCTGCTGAGATAATGCCATAAAAAACATTGCTGCATTTCCTGCCAGGATAATGACACGAAAAACTGTTGTTTTTCTATGATACATAACTGGGTTTCCTGTCAGGATAGTGCCATGACAAGCAGCTGCTTTTTACCAGTACATCGCTGTGTTTACTCCTGAGATAATGCCACAAAAAGAGGTTGGTTTTTACCAATACATCGGCATGTTTCCTGCTGAGATAGTGCCACGAAAAGCATGTTTTCTACCAGACATCACTGCATTTCCTGCTGAGATAGTGCCATGAACAGTGGTTGTTTTTTAATGAAACATCAGCACATTTCCTGTCAGCATAGTGCCACCAAAATCGGTCAATTTTTACCATATATCGCAGTGTTTCCTGCCGGGATAATGCCATGAATAGCGATTGTTTTCTACCTTGACATCGTTGCATTGCTCTGAAGATGTTCAAAAGAGAACTGATTTAAGCTGCAGATTGTTTTTAGTTTTCTCAGCACCATAATCTTCAGCTTCAACCTGCCGTTAGCTGCACGTCACGGAACTCTTAAGTTCAGTGATTGTATGTTTCTTGTTGAAACCTGGACACCGTCCACTGTTTGCTTTTTCTTGTAGACTTTTATCAGTGATGCAGAATGTTTTCAGTTCAGGGTCTCATTGTTTGTTGTGGTGATTCAATGCAGTTTTGCAATGCAAATTTTCCTTGAGGGCTTTCTAACAGAAAGGACTCTGTTGGTTAAGGTTTGGAAAAAAGTCGCGGTTTGTGTTAAAATAAAAAGATTTCTGTCAGAAAGGAAAGAAGGAAAACTTCTCCCAAGTTTCACTCTGCCACTTAAAAAGTCATCCTGATGGCAGTTTTGGGGAGTCCAGGAGCCCTCGAGGGCAAGAGTTGATGTTTTTTGTCCGTGACTTGTTGTCATCCTGTGTCCCAGGTCAGCAGGTCAGTTGGCAGAGCTTCAGACCTTAGGGGCAGTACTCGTACTCGCTTCCATCCAAGCCTCCCTCTATCTGGTAGATGTTTTCCACGGCCAAACTTCGACTCTGGAGCTGCAGACTCGATGAAGTCGCACTGTACTGGACTGAACTGACAACCTGCTGCTGCTGCTCAGGCCTGAAAGACAGATTTAATATATTGTATTACATCATAAAGTTACAGTTACATATCAGTAATCATATTCTTGAATTTGATCTTTTTTTAAATCTCTTAGGTTTTTCTGGGTTATGTGTGTTGCTTTAATAAAATAAACCCACATTTAAAATAAGCTTTCTGGTTATAATAACATTGTGGTAAAGGTTAACCCAGTTAGGTCGTTAATCACGTGATGCTCCCGTTCAGGTTTTGACATTTACACTGTGACATTTCCGTCTGAACATCTTCACCACGCTCTGTGAATCAGTCAGAGAAGAAACCGCAGGTGTTTCCTCTCCTCGCTTTCATCTCAGATTCAAAGTTTCTGTTTCTGGTAAAAGGAAACCTGCTGCAGCTTCAACATAGACTTTTCAGGAACATTCAGACTTTAATCGTGTGGTTAGGTCATTAAATGCCAGGGCTGGGGGGGGGGGGTTAGGTTTCAGGTCTCATTCTTTATTTCCAGATAACTAATGACTATACATGACTACAAACTGTTGTTTTATACTATAATGAGTTTAATGTATCACCAATATGTTGGTCAACATTGTCCCTATTTCCTTGACTCAAATAAGAAGACAGGTCAGTTTCATCTCTGCACAGAAAGTACAAAGATAGGACAGCTTTAGCCAAGCTTAGCACAAATGAGAACTGCTAGTCCAGCAAAGAGAGGGAAAAAAAACCTCAAAAGCATTGTATCCTCATACAACGGCCTGTATGATATCTAACATATTAACGCTAAACATATTAGCCCACTATTGATAAGGTCAGTGTTGAGAAAAGAATCATAATTGCGCGAAAAGTACATTTACGTAGGTTAGATTTAGGAAACAATCACGGATGGGTGTAGTCATGTTACAGATTTAATGAAAACTTACAAAATTAACATAAAATTATGTAGGAAAGTAAAGTTACTTAGGTAAGGTTTAGGAAAGTGACGTTATGTGGGTTACGTTTCAGGAAAGAATTATGGTTTGGCATCTTCACGTTGCATATTTGACGTGTTATGTGTTATCACTTGTTATTGACGAGGTATGTACCTAATGTAACGTGAAGACGTACTCTAAAAATAATTTCAAGTTCACTTGGTTTCACACGGGACACAAACACCGGTCTCCTGGAGGAAAGGCACAATTCCATGGGTTATGTACAAAGTCTGGTCCATTACTTTTTGTAGGAATATGTACGAACTGTGTATGAAAGCAGCCTTCTACGAGTCACGTCTTGTAGCTACAGATGTGCGTATTTATGCGGTGTGAATGTGTATCGACTTCATAACATATAAAGTGCTCTCTGAGGTAAATCTTAAATTTTGTAGCTTTGTTCCAAAACAGATGAAGGTCGGAATCATATTTTGTCATCACACACTCCTGTGAGACACAGGGAAACATTTAAAAAGACTCTTTAATTCAGATGTTGTGCAGGATGACGGGTTGAAGCTTTCTGTTCTGAGTTTGATCCACCGTCTCTGTTGGACTGGACTCTGACATGTGGTCTATGGTTTGGGGTGTTCCCTGTTACCACTGAGTTTCACTTTGAACACACTGTGGCATCACTGAACATGATGCTGTCACATAGGTGACGACAACGCAGTGAAGATGCAGAGCGAGATTCACAACCCTGTGGTAAAACTGCCGCCTCATCGTGAAGGCTCTGCTGAGTCACGATCCGTCATCAGCGCAGTTTGTTCCAACAACTCTGCATTAACCACAACCTTTAATAAGCGTCTCTGAGCTGCTTCAAGGGTCCAAAAGCTGCCAGACGTGAATCTATTCGAAGACAAATTTCGGAAAAGTCGAAGAAACGAGAAAAGAAGAAGTTTCCCAATCTGAATGAGTCACATTTCGAAACTTACGTTTTGTTGAGTCGCCTTCTTCTGCTCGCTGCGGAGACACAAACACAACAGAAACAGAAACATTAACGAGGAGAGAAGTTCACTTTTAACAAAGAGTCATGAGTTCTGAATAAATACAGACCTATTGGAATAACTGACATCAGATTATAATCATGTCTGAGTCCAGACACACAGACTGTCGCACTTTGTTTTGGATTGTGTTTTAGTAAAACATTTAAATTATTGTTTTAATACAACTGATATACAAGATGTAAAACTAGGAAATTAAGACCCAAGTTGTAACAGACTGATATAAGAATGCTGATAAAATGCTCATTGCTATGAGATGTGTGTGTCAGAATTATGAGAAAACCTTTTTGAAAAACCAGAGTATTTTTATCATCATGATGTTTGCTACCAAGCTGACATAAAGCGATAATGAGGAAGACGAGGAAAGACATGCAACAGATGTCTCTATCTGAACAGGAACTGGAGACACTGAGGTTCATGGTTGGTGCTGTGGGACACCAGGGCACCCATAAAGGTGAAGAGAAACTATAACTCCTGGTTTCCGATCGAGAAGTAAGAAAACCTTGTTCAAAACCCCACTGACGTTTGTAACAACTTTAAAGACTTAAACTAGTCCTGTGAACAGAGACTTTCTCCACAGTGTGTCGTGAGGGTTCACATGTTTACATACAACTCCAAATATCGCTGTTCTGTCAGTGGATATACACGTCAAAATATGACGCTCTACCTCCTGTGAAGCTTTTAACATTAAACAAAGGTGTGTCAGTTCATGCTTGTCACGTTCATTGAGTACCTGCATGTCTTTTTCAAAACTACATTTATCATCTCATGGTTGTACGTCTCCACAAATCTGTCAAGTTGCAGTTACAGTTCACATTCATGTACGTGAAAACACACACATCTTCCCCCCTGACAGCACAGAAGATCTGTACAATCAGCACAGTCATGGCATTGAGTAACAGCCAGGGAAGTGTTTTTACAGAACATCATGATGTCACAGTGAAGCTGACCTTTGATATTTTGGATATAAAATGTCATCACTTCATTATCTTATCCTGTTAGACATTAGTGTGAAGTTTTGTCAGTAGTAGTGTATGAATTCTTGAGTTGTGGCCAAAAACATGTTTTGTGAGGTCACAGTGACCTTTGACCTTCAACCACCAAATTCTAATCATTTTAGTCTTAGGCCAAGTGGATGTTTGTGCCAAATTTGATGAAATTCCCTCACAGTGTTCTTGAGATATTGTGTTCACAAGCATGGGACGTACCACCAACCGGAAGACACAATGTCTCCAACTATGGCTGTCGCCGGCGCAGAGGCAAACATGCATGTTTTGTGAGGTCACAGTGACCTTTGACCACCAAAATCTATTCACTTCATTGTTGAGTCCCAGTGGACATTTGTGTGAAGTTTTGTCATTATTAGCATATGAATTGAGTTATAGCCAAAAAAAAAGTTTTATGGGGTCACAGTGACCTTGACCTTTGACCACCAAATTCTAATCAGTTCATTTTCTAGTCAAAGTGAATGTTTGTACCAAATTTGTGGAGAGAAAAAAAAATTCCCTCAAGGTCTTCCTGAGGTATTGCATTCGTTAAAATGTACGGATGGACAACCTAAAAAACATAATGCCTCTGGCCACAGCTATAAACAGAGGCATAAACACATGTTCTGTAAGGTCACAGTAACCTTGACTTTTGACCTTCAACCACCAAATTCAGCTTATCAGCTCATTCATGAGTCCAAGTGAACATTTGTGCCAAATTTGAAAAAAAAACACAAAAAAAAAACAACCTCAAGGTCTTCTCAAGATCATGAGGATGAGAAGGACAGATGGATGGACAAACGAATGTATGGATGGACAACCTGAAAACATAATCCCTCCAGCCAGGGCTTGCGCCAGCGCAGAGGCTTAAACAAATATTTTGTGAGGTCACAGTGCCCTTGACTTTTAACCTTGTGTAGTGTACTTTTGTGCCAAATTTGAAAAAAAATAAAAGAAAAAGAAAAACAAATATGACTATAATTAACACCCTATTGTTTCATGTTGTATGACATTTGTGCCAAATTGCCTCTGAACATGGCTATCACCAGCGCAGATAATACACTTAAAACCTTTGTTCTGACATTGACTTTCTGAAGTCCTGAAGTACGTTGTTATTAAAACAACTCGATGAACCTTTGGTTTCAGACCTTCTCCCTCTTTACACTATGGTAGTTGCCTGCAGTGTCAAAAACTGCTGCTGTCTGATGCCTCTGTGTGTTGGTGTCTGACGCTGCGGTCCACTGGCAAAGCGGCGGTATATGACGAGCTGGGAGTGAGAATGGGGTTTTGGATAGGGACATGTTGAATGCTGCTGCTCTGTGATTAGTTCACACATCTGTAAAAATGGTGGGACAGTTCAGTCAAATCGATCTGCGTCACCAACACCTGCTGTGAAATCTCCACATGACCTCTTTCATCACAGCCAACTGACCGCTGGTTCCTCTCTGCGTTGAAGCAGGATGTTTGGCTGAACTCATTTCCACACACTCAGTGGACATTAAACTTCCCTCTCTGTTGTTTGGGTGTGAAAATGTGAGGATGACCATGAATGCTGACTCTTGTACTTACCAATAATGAGAACTGCGCCTGCTGTGACCAAAGCGACCAACCCGAACAGAACACAGAGCAGAACCACGTTTGTACCGCTGCTCTCCTGTAGGAAGTGATAAAAAGACACCGACAGTGGTAACACAACATTTTACATTTTTTATATTTATTCTTGTAAAAATGATTCTGAATGAAATGAAATCATACAAATCACATTAATATTTTCTCTCTAACCTTGGCCACGATGCTGCTGGAGGAGGAAGTTAGGGGGCGGTCAGTTGAGTTCACATGACCTGTGGGACAAGGAAATGAAAGCAGATGTTTTTAGTCCAGCTGTGTCAGCAGCGTGATGTCATGATGAAGGTTTAGACACAGACAGGACTGGAGTTTTTTTTAAACTATTCTCTTTAGTCTGAGTTTGAAGGTCAACGTGAACAGACTGATTGCTGCTGGCAACACTTCGTCACTCTCCGTCTAAAGCACTCACTGTATTTCCTCATCAGCGGTGACACAGATGGAAGTCTGCACCTGGTTTATCGTCCACAGAACGAGGCTGCACGCCAACATTTTCAGAACAACATAGAACAGGCTGCAGTAAGAGTCTCTCTTCATGGGATATTTAAAAATAGCAGCTTTGTGCATTTAGTCCTTCTCAGGCAAGCTCAGGGGTTAAGTGTTGCCCACAGGAACAACGCTCTGTGAGGCTTTTTTTTCCCCTCCGAGTGAGGATTAGAATATATGCCGCCATGGCCGAAACTGATATACTGTATATAAACGCTTGAAGATCCACTCATTACTAAAAGTGTCTGTCATATAAAAACTAAAGTGATGGTCAAAGTTGTCACAGTGAAATTTAAGGTGTGTTGATGGATTCATGTCATCAACTCATGCATTGAGTAACATTACAAGTTAACATTCCACCTTAAAAGTTGCCGGCAGTCGACCCAGTGAATGAAGTTATTGTTTCTCAGACTCCAGCTGCTGTGAGAGGCAGCAAAACATCCTTTCATTTTATAGTTACAGTTTACTAATAAAACTCTCCACAGTATGAACAGTGGTTACATGAGCCTCAAAACCAGACACAACTCAGCCCTGAGCAGAGTGACTGTCCTCTACTGACCAATCAGATTGCAGTGTTCACAGCTCCACCTTTTAGTACCATGTCTGTGTGCTAGGTACCCCAACAGAGGGGGGACCAAACATGGGGACGGTAAGGAACGGTTCTGTTGGTACCATCCACAACTTTTCACAGTGGAAACAGAAAATATAGCGTACTGAACTGAACTGAACTGCTCGATGGAAACGGGGCATTGTGACTGTGTGTTGTACCTGTTACATCTTCATCTGTCGTCTGCTCTGGAGACGTCTCTGTGTTTAATGTTGTCGATGTGGTCGTCAGTGGAGCTGAAACAGACCATAATTGTAACATTAGCTGCTATATAATGAACTCAAAGCGCCTCAGTGCTCGTCAGATCCATCTGGAACACTAACACCTCACCCAGTAATTGCTCAGGTGTGTGCAGGTGAGAAAGGAGGTGGGGTTTTAAATTCTACCTCAGCTCACTTTGCCATTGGATTCCTGTCACTTTGAGAGACAGAACAGATTCTCAGATTTGTCACAATAGTAAAAGTTAGTGATAGACGAGGACCTGCTCCCTATGTAGATATAAACGTGTCATTCTGAGGTAACAAAAACACGATTCTTATTTTCAGCTGATTAAACACTACAGAAAACACACTGATTATATTATGTCCCCCTAAATCCTCCACACTGGAGCTTTAACATACATCAGAGCAGCCAGAGGGTGATTGCTGGTATTGTTTTTGTCTCGTCAGCCATTAATGACACAATAGATCTTGAGTGCTCTGACAGCTCTGTGCTTTATTTAAAGGGGTAGGACACCCATTTTCAACATTCATACATGTTATTCCTGTGGTTTAAGCAGTGGTTCCCCACCTGTCCAGTCACAGGGTCCAGATCTGTCCTTCGTCATTAGTTCAAGGTCCATGTCGTGTCATACTTGTGTTTGGCCATGCCGTTGAGCTAGTTTACTGTCTCTGTTAAGTAGGTGTCCATTATTCACTCGCTCCACAGCAGGAAACAGCACTTCAAAATAAAAGCTCTGCACTGGAAATTCACTGTACTTCAAAATAAAGTGTGTTATTTTACAAAGCTGACACGTTTGCAAGTCACTTGCGGTCCATTTAGAATGGACCTGTAACCCCCCATTTGGGAACCACTGATCTAAAGCCCAGTTCAGAACAAAGATTTGAGACAAGTCAAATCTGAAACAAGCAACTACTTGCAATATACCATTCTGCAGTGTTCTAAAAAGCTGCTGGTTCACAGGAAGTGACCACGATGAGACGGTGTATCATCTCTAGTCAACAACTCTCTCGACTTCTGATCTGTATCGTTGACAGGAAGTGACCATGATGAGACAGTGTATCATCTCTAGTCAACAACTCCAAAACCAGCATCAGATGGACTGTATTCATAATCAATACGCCACAATAATATAAATAACCAGCGCCAATTCATCAGTCAGTGAGAATGTGTGTGTGGGCGGGGCATAAGCACATACAGCCAGCAGCAGTAGCGACCCACCGTCTAACACCAGCACACTGTGAGGACAGAAACAGAAGGCTCGGCGGGGACGGAGCACCTGCTGCAGCAAGCCAACACGCCGTTTGTGGTCATTTTGACTTGACCAGCGGACTTCACTACAAGCTGACTGGCTGTTGAAACAGGTGACGTGCTTTAAAACCAGCCGCCTGCCATTTGACCAGCTGAGTGTCAGGTGACACCATCAGCCAGCTTGAGTCGAGTTCAGACTGGCCAGTTCACACCGCTGACACTTTTCTCTGCTAATAGCGGTTTTGTCTTGTCGAGAATCTTTGGTCTGAACTGGACTAATGACAGTCTAAATATACTGATAAAAAAAAACTTTCTCTCAAATCCAAAAACTAAAGTGCTAAAACTCAAATCTGTGATGTCATAGGGTTTAAGGTCTAGAGCTGCTCCTCAGACAATGAATGGTGAAAGATGACACTGAGAGCAGCCGGGGGCAAAGAACCGATATCATATCGTCCCGTCCTAGAACGTCAACAGCGGACACCAAAGGACACCTAGCGTGTCATATGTACATGTATGTAAGTCCACTAACAAAGCAGTGATACATGACGACATGGGATCAAAGGACCCTGATTAGTCCTGACCACACAAACACATTATCTGAAGCCTGGCAGGACAGATTCTCATGTAATCCTGTGATGTTGTGAGAATCCAGCTGCTGTGCGAGGTGACCAGTGTGCTTCCTGTCTGTCAGCTTTGTTTCCTGTGAGAGCAGAACATCAGAGATACTCTACCAGCCTTTTAATAACAACATTTGCACAGACTTTAAAAAGAATCTCTCACCTTCCTCAACGGTCAAATCGATATGATGTTTGAGATCATTGAATGGCCCGGGTACCGCAACTCTGCAGCCGTATCTTCCAGCATCTAACTCTGAGACGTTCAGTATCGTCAGGGAAACATCTCCTTCATCCAGTCGTCCCAGTAACTGATACCTGCTGGGAACTCTGCTTCCTTCTGTAACTTTCTGTCCATCAGTGGAGATGAGCTGCTTCTTGCAGCCAGAGTTTGGTATTTCTCCTCGACCCCAACAAACCGTCAGCGCGCCATAATATTTGATGTTATATGTACAGGGCAGAGTGACGTTTCCATGTAGTTGACCGACAACTCTGCTGCCGTCACCTTCACTGACTGTGGAGACACAAACAAACACTCAATGTTTTCACTTGATTTTACTGTTACTGTGTGTAACTCTTGAGTTATATCTTGGCTTTGATGTGTCAAGTCAAATTTGGCACACGAGACAATAAAGACTGAACTGACAGAAATAAAAATAAAACCCTCAACATGTTGGTTTTGTGCCCTTCAAGTTCAGTTCACGCAGTTCAGTCGTTACACTACACCCTGCAGCCAACTGATGTTAAACTCTTTGAAACCTACGCCCTCAAATTAAGATCATATTCTTGACTTTAGACTTTGACTTTCAGTGGCTTAACAGTGGATCTGTATGGGGAAACCACAAGTCAGAGAGAGTGAGAGACATTTAGTGCTAAATTTAAGCATGTTTTACCACGTGAGAATAGGACTGGGCGATATAACAACTACAAATGATATATTGATATATTTTCAAGCAAGATATAAATTTAGACACGGTTTATATCAATACAGGGTCGAGTTGCTACATGAGCCATACCAGTGTTCATCTCTCCTCTCTCACACTCCCACTCACTCACTCAGAAGTTCTCCAGTAACATGAGGCCCGTTTCCACTACAGGAACGTCCTCTCGTTTGGCCCTCTCAACCGATTTGTCTCCACCATAGAGCCATAGCCTGATGTGCTATGACTTTGAGGAACACCACAGGAAAATGCATGCTGTGGTTTGGAATCAAAAGCTTTTGATATTTGTGGGTTTCTGTAAGAGTTGCATTTTTCGGCATTTGGATGGCAAGCACTTCTTTTCTGGAAACTGCTGAAAAACTTCCTTATTCCTTTGAAAGCCGTCCATCCTCTTAATGCCTGAGGTCTCTAGTTTGTAGCTGTAAAGTTTCATGGGACTGTGACGATCCCAGAGGTCACTATGGGTCATTTTATACATAGAGAAATGGTTTCACTACAACAAAATGGCTGCTGAGGAGACTAACGTCGTAACACATGAATAAAACTAGGCTCACTGAATCCACAAGAGTCTCATCTTTACAGTCAATTTTGTAAATCCAGTCAACTTCTGACGTGGCGGCTGGGGACAACAAGGAGCCTGTTAGTTACATGTTTTTGCACAAAGTATCAAAACTGTTGTTGAATAGCAGCCATCAGCATTCAAGGTCAAGGTCAAGGTAAACTTTATTATCCCACAAGTGGGAAATTCATGTGGTCATCATTACACATTCCATTGTTATACAGCCTACTGTATAGCATTAAAAACAAAAACAGCGTTTGCTGCATAGCTAACGTGCTCCTAGCTACGGCAGCACATTTTAAAAAGCATTGACATTGTGACGCAAATTTGGTTTATGTGTGGGCGGCGACAGTGGTCAAATGTTGGTAATAATGCTGTACCGTCTGTTTGCAAGTCACCGTTTAAAAGAAGAAGAAATGGTGGTTGAAAAAACCCTTGTCACTTCCAGTACGCACCAGCAAGTTTGAGACAACACTACCTTGTTGAAATCAGTGCACCACACAGGAAGTACGTTGTGTAGATAGTGAACTATGTACTGCGTACGAAGTAGGCCTATGCAATTTGAGATACACTGTAAAACACTTGTTTTGTCAGTGAACCTTGTGAGTTACAATAAAGTCAAATTTTGCAACAGTAGTCTGCATTTTCTTATTCGGCATTTTTAAGCCTTTAATTGATAGGACAGATGAGTGTGGAGGGGAGAGAGAGAGAGAGAGAGAGACATGCAGCAAAGGGCCACAGGCTGGAGTTGAACCTGGGCCGCTGTGGCAACAGCCTTGTACATGGGGCGCCTGCTCTACCACTAAGCCACTGACGCCCCATTAGTTGGCATTTTTATCTCTATATCTGCACTGGGCACTAATAAAATGTGTGTTTTGAATCAGTCAGAGTTTGCAGCACTTGACAGAAACTACTCATTCCTTCACAGGGAACGATAGTTTGACACGTTGAGGACCTGAATGAATCAGAGAAAGACACTGAACTCAAACTCCTGAAAAGTGACAACGTCATCACATTAACCAGATCACTGGACATCTGTGAGTTATTGAAATTATATCAGAGTACCTAAACTTCCTCAACAGTAGCAGTGTAATCCTTGCAAACAAACAGCAAACAGTGTATTTGACAGAATAAGCACTGTGACGTGGTTCATGGTTTCAGCATCACTGTGCAGCTCTGATTTGAAATAAATAAATCAAAACGTAAAAAAAGATCAAAAAGATCGTAAATAAAATTTCTTTGCATTAATTTGATTCCCAATCAAAACACTCTGGTAAGAATTTATTTACCTCATTAATATGGACCTCCAAACTGCTTTGAAATGCAAAATAGTGGAATTTTATGCAGTTAAAAATGTGATTAATCGCAAAACTACTGAATTTCAGCACTTAATCGAGTTTAAAAAAATTAATCATTCAACAGCCCCAAAATAATAATAATAAAAAAAATAATATAAATGAAAAATAAGCCTCCAACAAAAGAAAAAGTGCAAAAAAATGCAATAAAAATTGGTTTGGAGGATAAATGTGTTACAAATTAATAACTTTAACAAGAAACAGAATTATTGTCAGTAACAGATGTTGAGACCTGAGCTGGTGAAAATAAAGTTAAAGTGGAGATGAAACCTCGACAGATGGAGAGACGTTCAGTGACCTTTTCCTATTTGATCAGTTTTAAATCAAAGACAATGAAACAGTGACAAATTGAATGTAAAGTTACCTGTGAGCAGAGTGAGGAGCAGAACGAGCTTCATCATGAACACACTGACAAACTGTCATCACACACACACATTTAAACGCACAGCTGCTGCTGACACACTGAGTCACCACCGCTGCACACTGTAAAAAATCTCTCACTGCTGCTTTAAACACACACATACAAAAAAGAAATGTAAGAACTGGGTCTCTTCCTGTGCAAACACCTGTTGTAGTTTCAGTATCATGAAACAAAGGTGTTGTTATTGACTAGTAAACAGCTTCATTTGTTGGGAGAATTCATTAAGAAAAATCAAATAACGACTTTGTGTCTTGTTATTTTAATAGTTTGAGATACTATGTCAGAAAATGGAACTAAGTCAGTGCTTCAAAAGTCACGTTAGTCTCAAGTCTTTGCACCCAAGTCCCAAGTCCTAAACTTTGAGTTTTGGGTCCTAAATCCTAAATGCCTTTTAAAATTTGTAATAATAATAATAATAATAATAATATTACATTCTATTTATAGAGCATTTTTCATTTTACTCAAAGACACTTTACATTAGTTAGAAACGATCATAAAATACACACGTTATTCACTCATTAAAAGCCATTTTGAAAAGCTGAGTTTCGATGAGAGACGTGAACCAGGAGAGGTCGGTGCAGTGTTTGGGGACAGAGTTCCAGAGGGAGAGGGTGGCTATGGAGAGTGGTGGAGTCAGGAGGTCGGAGGTCATCAAAGGAGCGGAGACTGCAGGAAGGGGTGTGGCGGTGAAGCAGGCAGTTCAAGTGATAATGGACACCTTGAAGGGCATTATCCTGCTTATACCATGGTCACTTACCAAAGAAATAAAAAGTCAGAGTATTCATTCATATTGTTATACAGTCAAACTCTAAAGTTTTTCACAGGCCATAACGTGGTTCCCATAGAAACACCTGAGGGTTTACCTAATACCTGGAACAATCAAATTCCCTGTAAGGTTCTTGTGCAATGAAAATGTTATTCATTACTCCAGTAAATAGGACGGACCTTAAATACAACCTAGCAACAGGAGATGTTCTGGTCCACGTAGTTCATGGAACCCTTTGGATCAGCCATTAGCCCAGAAAGCTAACATTATGCTAAGAAGATTCAAAGTCAGTAACAAACAGTAAATATAATTTGATAGTATGTTTAACAACAAGACAGCGAGCTGTCAACCATGTCCATCATGATTTTCATGAACAAACAATTCGCCTTGAGTAATGTTACTTTTGGCTGCAGCTAAAAGTGGCGAGTAGAATAGCAGACGGGATGTCAGATGACTGTTGGAGTTCAGAAGGGCAGTGTCTTACCTGCAGGAAGTGTTACAGTCTCCATCCTGTGGTGTTCAGAGGACGAGACTCTGAAGGACGAACATTACTCTCTAATGACACTATTATGTAGCTGACGCGTTAATTTAGAGCAGTGAACACAGTTTCACCAAACTACTTACTAGGTGTCCATGATCAGTTTTTATCAGACATCCTGCAGCCAATCAGAATCAAGTCTTCACCAAGCCCACGGGATAAGGTTTAATAACAATGAGCCAAAGTGATAAATTAATATCTCTCCTTTATGACCTTCTTATTGTCATAAACATTTTGTCATAAAATGTATTTTTTCCTTTGTAGCTTTTCATCTATCAGTATTTCCTGTCAGGAACAAACCACTGTCACATCATCATCATCATCATCATCATCACAGAGACAGAAGGAGCCTCATTTTTAGAAATAAGGGAACTATGTGACAGGACGCTCATGTCATCAGATACCAGATGACCTCAGATGGTATTCTGTAGTGTGTCGCTGGGAACATGTGGAGCAGATGAGTGCAGTCAGCACATGACTTCCTGTAGCATGAGGTGTCGGCTGCTTCCTGTTTCTGAGCCTCGGACTTTCGCTTCAGCAAAAGCTAAAAGAGGACAGCTGAGCTCCACACTGCAAGAAATATCTGCAGCTCCATCTCCTCCTGACTACAGACAATTTCAAAATTAAAACATTTATAAAAATCTTTTAAGAGTGGATATTTAATACCAACAAAACCAATTCTTTTATTTTATTAGTTGTGACGTAAAGTTTGTGTTTAATACAGTCTACAGTGCCCTCTAGAGGCTTGCACTCGTACTTTTAACTCAAAATTGCACTACTCACTTCTTTCGCGCTGCTGAATTCGCATATTTTGCATTGCATTCATCGCGCCGCCCTGTGGAATTTCGCGTCTAGTCATGTCTTTACATATAATTCACTCACCTGAAGTGTTTTATTCACGTCTGGTATGAACACAGAATCAGGAGCTGTGTTTTTTCTGGATAAAAACAGGACCCCTGCCAATCCTTAAAAGTCTTAAAAGGCATATAATTTCTTTATCTACAAATAAGGCCTTAATTAGTATCAAAACGTAAGTCAGCCGTTAAAAAGTCTTAAAAATGCTTAAACATAGAAAGTAGAAATTTTGAAATCTTTTTATCCTGTCTATGTGTTATAAAATCTTCAAATAATTGGTTACTTCAGTGAAAACAACAACAACAACAACAACAACAACAACAACGTAATGCCTCTCACATCAACACCACCAAAAATGTTTTATGTTACAATAAATACTTGTGAATAATAAATAAATGTCGATTCATGTGTTGTTGCTTTTTTTAATTTTGGTTTTGTAAAATTTGTCTTCACTATCATTCAGAGCAATTTGTTTACTTCTCTCTTTCACTCACTACGGTAGCACTAAGGGGGAATTTATACTTCTGCATTGAATCAACGCCTTAGCTACAATGTAGGCTCCACGTAGACATAGAGCCTACGCTATAACTGGACGTGCACCTCCCCAGAAATCTAACAACACGTCCTGGCGACACAGACCTCCTGTTTCTGTAAGCTGAAACCATTTCCCTCAGTGGAAACACAGCTTGCCATGCCATAGGCAATGGAGAAGAAATGTCTTTTTAAGTGTAAGTGAAAATTGTTTAATCAGAAATTGAATATCATATATATCAAAATATGAACTGACACAGCTGTGATTTTGCTATTAATTTGCCATAGGGAGTGATGAGCAGACGTTCAGCTTTATTAAGTTCAGAGCGGAGAATGAGAGGCTGTTCACAGGGCACAGAAATGCCTCTTCCCAGGGATATGAGTAAGTTATCATGCCCATAGCATGAGCAAACAGGTTTGTTATTTAAGTGTTTCATTCAAAGTGATGTAGGCCTAATTGATGAACATGTGTCTTTCAGTGAAATTATCAAAATCATGGGGCTGGAGGGGAAAGTCACTCCGCAGCAGTGGAAGAAGTGAGAAAATCTGATAAAAAGATACAAGGTAACAGCAATTTCCACATTTTATGTAGCCTAATGCTTTAACTGTATAAATGACACTATTCAATGAATGTCTTGTAGACCTATATAAAACCATGTTATTATGTTAACTATTATTACCCTTTATAATATAAAACCACATTATATTAACTATTATTACCCTTCATAATTTTAACTATTATTACCCTTATATATGTGTGTGTATATTTCCCTCTGATGATTAATAAAGTTATTCTTATTACAATTTACATAGGACTTAACACTGCCAAAAACAGGGTCAGGGACAGATGCAGGAGAGGTCACTGCTGCCTCGTGGACTTTCTATGCAGCAATGCATGAAGCCATTGGCCAGAGACCCTCAGTCAGGCCAGTCAGTATGTTTTCATCTGGACCATCTAGTGTAGAGAGACCCCAGACACCTGTCAGTGAGGTTGAGGTGGAAGCAAGCTCACCAGCAGGCTCCTCCAGAGAGACAGAGACAGCAATCCTGCAAGCAGGAAACTTCCCAGACTCACAGGCACATGGCAGTGATCAACCAGGTACCTCAACAGAAGTTAGACCAGGAAAGAGAAAGAGGAAGAGTGAGGGGAGTACTGTAGAGTACCTTAAAGAGTACTGCACGCGCCTTGAGAAAACACAGAAGGAAGAAAATGAAAGGGATAATGCTTGGCTCCAAAACTCTCAGCAGCAAATGGACAGGATGTTAGATTTGTCTGGAAAACTGGTGGGCCATTTGACAGAAAGGTAGAAATTAACTTCCTGCATGCATGGAGTTCTGTTCTGTTGTTTGCTTTTTATGAATAATATTTACTGTTATACAACAGTTAGTTTCGGCCCTGCAATCTGATTGGTCGAGAGACAGTAAAACCGTGACGATATTGGAGTGCAACATCACGGTTATTTCACTGTGTATGCATCACTCCGCCTCACAGCTGATTGCAATCAACAATCAAATCAAAACTGATGGTTAGTGTCAGTTAGGTCAGCAGTTGCGTTGTAGGCTAATTAATTCATCCACTGTCAAACAGCCAAAAATATGGATTTATTTCCTAAAATAAGTTTTGAATTGAACTATGAATGGTCATCAGAGGAAAATGAGGGAGAGGAGAAGCTGAATCCATCTGAGCACACATCCAGGTTTGTCAGTGTTAGGGTGACCATATTTTGATTTCCAAAAAAGAGGACACTCGGCAGGCCACGACATAGCCTTTAAACCCTAAACCCTAGGCCTTTAAACAGCGTCGGTCCCTTACGCGCTTAAGCCCCTAACTGCACTTTTGGCAAGTGCACTTCAGGGAAGACCTCAGGGTGCAAGTGCGGGTATTTGGACAGGGCCGCAGTTGATGCATTCATTGGCAGCCTGAACAAACAAAAATAAAGTTTGACCTTCGTGATTATTTTAAAAAGAAAAGAACAGGTGAGAAGCTTGGATTTGACTCATGCCCAGACAAGTGATGTGATTTCTCACACAAAACTTAAATGTTGCAGTGGCTGTTTCCACAGAAATGCCTTATTTAGCTATGCTACTGTCAGCCTGCTATTTTGTGATAGAGCTAACGTTCAGCTACCCAAAGTGAAGTGAAATTTACCAGCTAGGCAGCTAGCTAACTGCAAACTTTACCTGCTTTTCTGTGCATACCTTGGTGACATCCGGTTATGTAGTAGGGCATAACTTGTTTGATAATTGGAGTAGAAAAATAACACTGGTATCATTTGTTGTTTGATTATAGTCAAGGTTAAGGTGTCCTGCAATAATGTCCTTTGGGTGGTATACATTTTGTGAAAGTCGTTGTGGGCATGATGTGTGCAGGCAAAAAATATCAAAGCTACATTGCATCACACTTGTTAAAAAATTGACCACTGGCCATAGGCTTGTGCTAATAACGTTAGCATGTTACATGTATTTGGCAAATGTGTTTAGTATAAGACAGTTGTTGTGTCAGTGAACCTTCTGAGTGTCAAAGAGCCGAGTTTTGTAAAGTTAACTTTGTAAAATGTTGCTGTTGTTCCTGGCTTTATATGAGTAGAGGAAAAGATGCTATCTGCTAGGCTAATTTCTACAATGTAAAATGCCATAGGCTTGTGCTAATAATGTTAGCATGTTGTATTTGTGGGGAAAATGTGTCCAGATAAAGACAAGTGTCTGTGAATGCTGTGAATTATAGTGAAGCTGTTTTGTGTACTTGTGTTTGAAACATTAAGCCATGTTTAATGTGTGTTTAATGTGTGTTTTGAATCAACTAAACTTTACAGCACTCCACAGAAACCTCCACCACCAACTAGTGTTCTTTAGGTGTAACTGCAGAGTGACACACACACACCACCGCACAAGTATAAATGCTCGCAACATGCTTAGGCTACGGCGTAGGGTCTGCTGCACAAGTATAAATCTCACTTTATCCCTTCAGGATATCCTCATATGCAATATATTCTTGACCAAAAGTGGGATTTAGGTGGTGCTGTTTCCCCACTTTTTTAACAGTAATGTTGTGTTCACACCAAAAGTCACTGACATTGCGTCCATCTCGCCGCCCGGCAGGAATTCACGTCTAATCGTGTCTTTACACTGACTTTACATGTAATTCACTCGCACAAATTGTTTTATTGTGTGAACACAACATTAGGAGACCTGTCATCTCTTTGGGTGACAGACAGCACAGCAGCAGCAGCAGAGAACACAGTAGATTTTTTCAATTTTACAGTGTTTTATCACGCCTTTGGTCAACCAAAAAGTCAAACTTGAAGTACGGCTTATTTTTTCAAGCACCAAATCAACAATTCTCAGATGTATATATGGGCAAACTGTATAATCTTGCTATGAGTTGGCTCAAGTTTTGTTGTTCAGCCTCCATTTGTTGTTAGCTAATACTAAGCTAATGTTAGCTAAGGCTCATGACGTTACATTTAGGTCATGTACTGTATGTAACTGTAATCCACTGACTCCCTCTCTACACCTCCCCTGGACTCTGCCGTGTGATTTTACTTTATAGTTTTGGTGGAGTGTCGAGCAGAGAGAAGGAGGCACCAGATGCAGGATTCTGGATTGTGGTTGAGACCATGACTGTGTTTTATTTCACAGTAACACTCAGTAACATTTCTGCTGCTGGCATCACATGCTCAACCATACAGGGTAAGAGAAAATAAACTTTTTAAAGACATAAACTTTCTCAAACAATAATTAGCATGAAAAAAATCATACATCAAATGAAAATGAATTTAACTGTCAAGTTAATCTAAATAGGACTCTCTGACAGGAATAAACTACCAACATAAAACACACATTATAATAATATGTAATATATGCATTGTGTTTTGTGGTGCACAGGAGATGATGAAGAAGGCCAACAATTTATTCCCAGGAAGGATGACAACCGCGGCGGGGCCCCTCAGATGAGGCCATGAGGATTAAAAAAAAAATCCTTCGCTTCAGGACAAGTGTCCCCCTCAGAGACGTGACCTCTTGAGGACTAACACTCTCACTGCGTTCCTTCAGCGGGGGGTGATGTGTCGGACCGACAGGAGGTGATGGGGGAGTACGTGCTGCAGTTCGAAAAGTACAAGGGGAAACCATACAGGTGGCTCCTAGAAAATGATGTCAGCTACACCATCTACCTGATAAATAAGGTAGAAGAGGAGGAGAGAGCTGGGACCTTCAACGCCCAAGGGAACAGCAAGGACAGCCTGCTGTCATTGTTGGACTATGCGAGGAGATATTCTCCAGGACGCCTGCGCCACCAGTGTCATCAGAGGGGGACAATATAGTTGGCTTTGGAGCCGAGGACGCCTGGAGGCAGATCAGGAGAGCAGGGGGGACGGTTACGCTGCCTTCATTGTAGGAGTGAAGTGTGTGAAAAACAGCAAGATGTACAACCTCCAGCAACAGAGGGCTGAGGCCTGTGCACTGGCTACATCGGCTGCTTCCACGCAAACATCTCGACCTCTGGGTCGGTCAGAGCTACAGAGCTGCATGTCTTCCACCTTCACCAAGCCCAGTGGGTGACAGGCAACCGAGTGTCCTGTGAGCTTTTCCAGGTCCAGGCCTTGAATGAAGCACAGCGCTTGAACTTCCAGAGGCTGGTAGAGCTGAAGCTGCCTGGGTGTGGAGCCGTCAGCTGTATTTGACCCCTTGTTGACTGCAGAACTGAACTAGAGCTGGGCAATAAGATGATCTCGAAACAGGATCACAATAAAATGTGTGTTGACGATGATAAACTATAGTCATTTTTACTGGATACGGACAGACCTTGATAGATCCAGACAGCGTGTCATGCAGCAGAAGTTAACAGACAGCTGTCAGTCAGTGTTGGGGATGTGTGTCACTGTACACACCCATTTTTTTTTACTGCAAAGTTTGTGCCGAGGTGAGGAGGAACAGGAAGTAGCGTGGACATGACGATAAGAGGGGAAAATGAGGGGAAGTGAAGCTGAAGAAGAGCTTGCATTGTCCTCAAAAACTGATAAAACTGTGGATAAAAAAAGTCACTTAAATGATGGAAAATCAATTGGTTTCTTCCGGTGTCAGACATCATCAGGATACTTTTCAAACCCGCAGCATCATCAAATTATATATCGTGATAAATATAGATATCGATCAATACGTGGACAATTATTGTGATAATATTTTTTGCCATATCACCCAGCCCTAAACAGAACTCAGCCTCTGTTAAAGTGACGAAAAAGGCAAAATATTCCAGCCTGCAGATATGCGACAGGGGCACAGGGAGAGATTTGGACGCAGTACATGGAGCCACGCTGTCGTCCTGTTCTTTCAAACTGGAATAAGGCACAGCACTACATCCCAGCTGCTGTAGCCATGGAGACAGAGCATCACTGCCCTGCTGCTGTGGTGGGCACAGACTCTCAGGTATCCAGACTGTGATGACTGTGGCCATATTTGTGATGCAGCTGTGGGTGTGTGTCTGGTGCGCCAGGTGTCTGTGCATGTCTGTGTGCGAACAGGTGTCCTCTAGGTTGAGGTGGCCATTGGTGGAACCGCTACTGGCTCTAGGTGAGTGGCTGATGGACAGTACATAAAGAGCCAAGATGGTGGAAGCTGGAGGTAGATGAAACGGCATCCAGAGTGAAGTGACTAAAACTGTAACATAAACTGGTGGATCCAAAAGTATTCTTTCCTCTGATGTGTAGTGGAGTAGATTTATCAAGTGGTAAAAAGGAAAGACTCAAGTAAAGTACCTCAAATGTGTACTTAGGTACAGATCATGAATGAATGTACTGTGACTTTCCACCACTGCACATGCCAACACATCTCCAGATATGTGAAGTCAAACAACAGCAACTCAGAGAAGGTTTCGGAGACACAGCAGCTGTTTGACCGCAGGTGTGTGGTTGTAGCACTGCATGACATCATCCAACATTTTGTCATTTTGTCAAAGTCATAAAGCTTCTGCATCACAGCGTTTGTCAGCACACACAGATCTACACATTCCATCCTCGGGGAGCACAACTGTGCTTTCTGGATACCTAACACCATGGTGATGTGACTCCCAGTCTCTCCATAGGAAACCCAGAGACTTCTTTCGTCCTTCAGAGAAGCTGCAGACGTCCTCGGCTGTCACTACATCACTGTGACGTCTTCTCAGTCTGTCAGTGAACACAGAACATGGAGTCATTATTAACCTAAAACCTTTCAGTATATGAGCTGTGAGATCACCTGTCAAGATTTGTGCTGGTGTCACATTTCCATGCAACAATTATTGTAGCCAAGATATCACAGTAAATGGTTTTATCACAATATTCATTAAAACTTCATTGAAATATTCAAATCACCTCACATCATGTTTACCAGACCTCACAAACTAAACAGTTATCATTATATATCAATTAACGCAGGACGAGGAGCAGTTTGGTGCGTGGAAGATACTGCATGTCTCCAGATGTGGAATGTAGAATATAACAAACTGCAACAGTCTACAGTACAGAGACGCTGGGGGTTTCCTCCTATTTTAAGTTCATCTGAAAGCGAGGGGCTTCATAACCACACTGCAGTGTCACGTCAAAGTAAAAACAAAACTGTCAGTATACACTCACCAGCCACTTTATTAAGTACACCCGTTCAACTACTCATTAACGCAAATAGCTAATCTGTCAATCACGTGGCAGCAACTCAACACATGGAGAAGACAACCTGCTGAAGTTCAAACTGAGCATCAGAATGATGAAGAAAGGTGATTTAAGTGACTTTGAACATGGCATGGTTGTTGGTGCCAGATGGGCTGGTCTGAGTATTTACTGGGATTTTCAGCACAACCATCTCTAGGGTTTACAGAGGATGGTCCCAAAAAGAGAAAATATCCAGTGAGCCAAAATGCCTTGTTGATGCCAGAGGTCAGAGGAGAATGGTGTCACGTTCCATGCTCAGGGAACAGGACAAAAAGTTGGAGACCACACGCTGCATTACTTTTAACAAAGAAATGTATTAATTAACTTAAAATAGAATCAAAATCATTTGGAAGTGTTGCATGGATGTGTGTTTGCAAGTAAAGTGGGGGAAAATGTGTGTATGTCTGTGTATGTGTAAGAACCTGAGGATCAAAAAGCCACAAACCACTAAACAAAGAAACGGAGGCCTCAAATAACCCCCACAGCATGTGCTGGAGGTCCAACCAGGGGTACGTCCCAAGTCTCTTAATTTTATACTGCTAACTCCTAACTCCTTACTTGAACCGGAAGTCGTTCGAGGTCTGCCATCTTTAAGGCCGTCTCATGTCTCTTATTCCTGCCAGTAAGGAGTTAGCGTTAGGAGTTAGGAGGGATCTGTTAGGTGCGATGAGTAAGGTAACACCAGAGGTTCCTAACAGGAAGTCTTTTCAGACACACACACACACACACACACACACACACACACACACGCACACACACACGCTATACGACATCTATTGCACGTCTGTCCGTCCTGGAAGAGGGATCCCTCCTCAGTTGCTCTTCCTGAGGTTTCTGCCATTTTTTTCCCCGTTAAAGGGTTTTTTTGGGGAGTTTTTCCTGATCAGCTGTCAGGGTCGTAAGGACAGAGGGACGTCGTATGCTGTAAAGCCCTGTGAGGCAAATTGTGATTTGTGATATTGGGCTTTATAAATAAAATTGAATTGATTGAGGTAGACTGACAGGTCTGATGTCTTATTCACTCAGCAGCTGACTTGTTGAATGATGGCGAGTGGATTTAATAATAGTGATAGTAATGATAATGATGATAATAATGATAATGATGATGATTGGGGGGGGGGGGGGGGTTATGGCTTTGATCAATGAATATAATGTGACTTGGGATGTACGCCAAACGCTGGCTCCGTTATGCAGCAGATCCAGCTGTGCCGCCGTCATCAGAAAAGGACGTCGCTTTACGTGACGCTTCAGAGTAAGGCCGTCTCATGTCTCTTAATCAGCAATCCTCGCTCCTCATTCCTAACTCTTGACTCCTTGCATGATTTCCTAAGTGGGAGGGACTAAACAGTTAGCTAAGGTGGCAAGGTAAGGTGGTTAGCAGTAATTTTAAGGGACTTAGGATGTACCCCAAGAAGGAGTGCAGAGAGAGACTGCCTGCACAGAGCTGAGCCTTTCTGCTCAGGCCTGCTGGCCACACCCAGCCAGGTGTCAGCCCTCAGCATGATGAGCAGGCAGCATCAGGACATGGAGGGTTCTCCTCCTTCCGTCACAATGGCCAAACTGGTTCAAGATGATAGAAAGGCAACAGGAAGTCAAATAACCACTGGTTACAACCAAGGTCTGCAGAAGACCATCTCTGAACCAACAACACGTCCAACCTTGAAGCAGATGGGCTACAGCAGCAGAAGACCACACCAGGTGCCACTCCTGTCAGCTAACAACAGGAAACTGATGCTACAATTCAGACAGGCTCACCAAAACTGGACAATAGAAGATTGGAAAAACCACATTCAGATGGAAGCATGGATCCATCCTGCCTTGTATCAACGGTTCAGGCTGCTGCTGGATGTGGTGGAACAGGAGATTCTCATCACGGATGTGCAGCTGACAAATCTGCAGCAAGTGTGTGATGTCATCATGTCAATATGGACCAAAATCTGTGAGGAATGTTTCCAGCACCTTGTTGAATCTTTGACAACAAGAATTAAAAAGGGGGTCCAACCTGGTACTAGCAAGGTGTACCTAATAAAGTGGCCAGTGACTCTATATGGGGTCATCCCTATGTTCCCCGGGTTCTATGTTCCCCATTTAACCCTGCAAAAAAGGTCCTATGTTCCCCACTTACACAAAAAAGGCAGGAAACATAGCAGTTGCATTAATATGTTGTTTTAACATCTCTAAACACACACAACGGAACATAAGGGGGGGAAATTACAATAAGCTGTTAAGTGCAGCGTTTTTTCGGGAACTCTGTTCAGTAAATCCACCATGATTATTTATTAGTTTTGTGATAAAAATAAATGCGTCTATGTTGTTGATCACGGATGTTGATAGCAACTGTTCAGTTCGGCCCTTCGACCAATCAGATACTCAGATTTCTTCCTCTCTTGTTTTTATGACGGTAGCGTCAGGAGCAGCCAAAGACCACCTGTGGCAAGATAGTTATCTACCAGTGTTCACAAACGAAAGAATATTGATCATGGCTGAAATAAAGATAAATAATTATGTACAGTTAATGCGTTTCCCCGTTTGCTTATGGATACAAGGAAACATGTATGAAACATGAAACTGAACAGTTGATATCAACATCCATGATCAGCAACATAGACGCATTTATTTTTATCACAAATGAATAAATAATCATGGTGGATTTACTGAATAGAGTTCCCGAAAAAACGCTGCACTTAACAGCTTATTTATCTTTATTTCGGCCATGATAATTATTGTTTTCTTACCAGTTGGTCTTTGGCTGCTCGAAGAAATCTGCACTGACTGAAACACTGCATTTAACGGCTGGATTAAAAAAAAAAAAAAAAAAAAACTTCTGTAAAGGATATAATTGCCCAGACTGCCCACCATAGATTGCCCAAAGGGTAAGTTTCTGATTGTAATTTCTCCCCATTATGTTCCGTTGTGTGTTTAGAGATGTTAAAACAATATATTAATGCAACTGCTATGTTTCCTGCCTTTTTTTGGATAAGCGGGGAACATAGAACCTTTTTTTTTAGTAAGAGGGAAACATAGAACCTTTTTTTTTAGTAAGAGGGAAACATAGAACCTTTTTTGCAGGGTTAAATGGGGAACATAGAACCCGGGGAACATAGATACGCTCCCGCCGGTTGTAACGTTAAGCAGTCAAACACGAGGAAAAGCAAAAAGACATAATGTGATGATTTATATTTATAAGGAGAAAGTAATAGGACACTGCATCTTAACCAGTGAAGAAGTTAGTGTTGTGACAGCCTTCACCACGGTCAAACACAGTGAAACAGCTCAGTGATAGTAGAGTTAACTAACAGAGTATCCTGACACGGTCATGCTAACATTAGCCTCCATGCTAGGTTTGCACAGCAGGCGGCGCACAAAGATGCTGAATATGAGCACTTACCACAGACCGGAGGAAAAACCGGTCGCCCCGGCGGTTGAAGAGGTTGCTAAAGTCTGTGTTCATTAAATTATGGAGAACACATCTCTTCAGGAGGTTTAGCAGTGCTGCAAAACGACTGCAAATGAGTAGCAGCTTTCCTTTATTGCGACAAATCCAACTGAGAGCTGCGTTTAGTGACATATTGGAAGTTACAGTTCCCTACTCCATCACCACCAACAGACATTCAGCCTGAATTACGGAACATCAGTAAATGTGCTCCTGTTTATGACGTTCAGTTAGAGGACAGAAGTGTTCTTATGAGTTATGAGGAACACTGATGGAATTCCAGTTGAATTTTATCATCATTTTTGGAGCATCTTTGAAAGCCCTTTAATGGAACTATTTAAAGAATGTTTGAGTAGTAAGGAGATGTCCACCACCATGAAACAGGGTCTAATAACCCTAATTCCCAAACCAGACAAAGACCACTTATTAATAGAAAACTGGAGACCCATCACACTCCTAAACTCTGACTATAAGATTTTCTCTACAATTTTTGCTAAATGTTTAAAAAAGGGTCTTACTGAGATCATAGGTGAAACTCAGACAGGTTTTATGACCAATCGTCACATTAGCTCTAACATAAGACTTGTTCTTGACCTATTGGATTACTCTAATTATATTGAATCTGAAGCCCTCATAGTCTTCCTCGATTTCTATAAGGCATTCGATACTGTAGAACACAGTTTCTTAGTTAAAGCGCTCCAAATTTTTGGTTTTGGTCAAAACTTTATTTCAACAGTTGAAATGTTTTATAAGAACATTGACAGTAGTGTTATGCTTTATCCAAACACAACACCAAGATTCATGGTTATGAGATCTGTTCGTCAGGGTTGTCCTATCTCACCTTTTTTGTTTCTGATTGTTGTTGAATTACTTTCATTACACATTCTCCATGATCCAGTCCTTAAAGGTTTATCTATTTTTGGTAAAGAAATAAGAATAACTCAACTAGCTGATGACACTGCCTTATTTCTAAGGGATAAACAACAGATTGAACATGCTATATCCCTAATAGACATGTTTTCAGCTGCATCAGGTCTAAAACTGAACAAATCTAAATGTGAAATCTTGTGCTTATTTCAGACTGGAGACAAAACCTTGCATGACATGCCTGTTAAAAATAGTGTTAAATATCTTGGAATTCATATTTGTAAGGACGCGATGGAGCGACAGCTTCTCAACTTCTCTCCCAAAATAAACAAAACCAAAACCATTTTAAACATGTGGCTCCAAAGAGACCTCTCCATCATGGGAAGGATCCTATTAACCAAAGCAGAAGGAGTGTCACGCTTTGTCTACCCTGCTCTCTCTCTTAGTCTTCCGGACTCAACATGCAAAGACATTAATAACATCTTCATTAACTTCGTTTGGAAAAACAAACATCACCACCTGAAGAAGGAGGTTTTGTCTGGACCCAAAGCAGAGGGGGGCTTCGAACTCTTGGACTTTAAAGACTTGAATTATACATTTAAGGTGAAATGGTTAAAAGAATGTTTGAAAGCACCCAAGTCTTTATGGTATTTCATCCCTCACAATATATTCAAAGAAGTGGGAGGTCTACATTTTTTGTTATTATGTAATTATAATGTTTCTAAACTTCCTTTATGTCTGTCTAAATTTTATCAACAAGCTTTGTTGGCATGGAAATTGTGCTATTCACATAATTTCTCTCCTCACAAAACAATAATATTGAACAACGAGAATATTACTAAAGGGAACAAGTCTCTCTATTTTCAAAACTGGGTTGAAAAGAACATAATACTCATGAAACACCTTTTTAACAATGAAGGTCAATTAATGTCCTATGAAGCATTTCTTCAGAAACAAACATTTCCTGTCAAACCCAAGGAATATAGATCTGTGGTTAATTCTATTCCTAGTGGTTTGATAGAACTAATGAAAGGATATAATAATCAGCACGAGATTCTTAACCCTCAATGTACACTTTACATAAATGGCATTCAATTTATGAGTTACAAATGTACCAACAAACATATTAGGGAATGCTTTTATAACAAAAGAAAGATAACACCGCGTGGAAAGGTTTTTTGGAATTCTCAAATTAAAGACATAAATTGGCGTAGAGCATGGCTTGTCCCCTTTAAATTCCTATTATCTAACAAAATTAGAGAACTACATCTTAAATTGTTACACAACATCTATCCAACAAATCTATACATTTCTATATTCTCAGATGCTGATGATAAATGCACTTTTTGTAAAGCTGAAACTGAAAATATAATTCACTTATTTTATAAACTTTTGGAAAGACTTGGAGAAATTTCTGTTTAACAAAACAACAGTTGAGTTTCGATTTGATGAGAAAAATATTATTTTTGGTTTTTCTCCTCAAAATAAGTATAACATTGTGAACCTTTTTATCTTAATGGGTAAATTTCACATTCATAAAGCCAAGATGTCAAAAGCAATCCCGTCATTTACATTATTTTTAATTGAATTGAAACTTTATTTTGAGTCTCTGAAATATATAGAAAATAACAAGAAAGGCTTATTTGCTCTTCAATTTTATTCGGAATACCTTGATTGAGTTTGTCTGCCACTTTATGTAAATTTTTACTTTTCTAACTTTTGTGTCTGATTCATTATTTATTCGTTTCATTTTTGAGCCTTACTCCACTTTCTTTTCTCTTCTTTCTTTTTCTTTCTATTCCTGTTTTATTATATTAATTTGCCTTGATTTGGAAATGTCTGATAGTTTGTATATACTTTATTCCTGTTATTATTCCTTGTCCACTGTTGAATTTAAATAAAGCTTTAAAAAAAAAAAATTAAAAAAAAAGTTATGAGGAACGAAAATCAACAATTGTTTCCGCCCGGTTTCGAACCGGGGACCTTTCGCGTGTGAGGCGAACGTGATAACCGCTACACTACGGAAACCATAAGCATATATACATGTATATATGTCTACGACAGAAACTATATGCAATGTTGCCTTCAGGAACATGTAGTAAACCCCACGTTCACACGCACCAAGAACGAGCCGTAAAACATATTTAATGAAGGTAAAACAGTCTGAAACATAACTACTGTCTTACACATCAAAAATCGATTATAAATAATTTAAATTAAAGAATTTAACATGTCACATATTACTACTACTACCTTATCGATGACTACTTCCGGCATCACGTGTCTTTCAACGTCTCTCCTCGTTAGTATAGTGGACAGTATCTCCGCCTGTCACGCGGAAGACCGGGGTTCGATTCCCCGACGGGGAGTAAATTATTTTTTTCCCACGATGGTTGTGATTCCCTCATGGCTGTACTGGAAAAACAACAACACACATTTGTTTTTAAACTTTATACTAAGTTGTTAACCGCTCTCCCGTCAGAACGGGCTATCTGATGGAAAGGTAAAGCCATTAAAACATTTCAATAAAGCGCACACTTAAACTCGGTGGCTAAAATTCATTTTGCTGCAGACCTCATCCACAACTTCTGACTCTGACTCCAGCCTGCTTCTCCAAACTGGGGCGTGCCAACTGACATCTACTGTAGGTAATACGCTGACAATGGATAAATATCCCATACAACCCACTTCAAAAACTCTGAACTATTCCTTTAAGACTGATACCTTATCATTGTTAATCAAATATCATTTTAATTTTGCCACATACATGTGTTATTTGTTTTGTGCAGCATATCAGTTTTTTAGCTGAAGTTCAAGATGGTGAACGGGTAACTTATAAATAATATGTTAAAGTCTTGAAGGAGGAATTTTATTCATTGACTTGTATGTTAAATTGTTTGTTTTATTGTTGGCATTAAATGTCTTGTCCTTTTTTTTTTTTTTTTTTTTTTAAATAAAATGTGCACAGTTCACAGTGTAATCTGAGTCTTTGTTAGAAATCCAAATAAGTTAAAAACATACAGTTAATTGTATAGTGTTAAGAAGGGGTGACTGTGCAAAGAAGTGACAGTTTGGTCCAGGTTCAGGTTGTAAACGCCTCAAAATCTAGAACAGTATGTTGGGTATTTTTCCATTTATTTTGAACAGACAGTCATCTTCTTCGTCTTTTGGCTGCTCTCATCTGCCTCCCTAGATGGTCTTCGACCAACAATCGTCCAATTTCCACTGGCACCCTGCTGGTCAACAGCACTGGAGGCAGTTAACCTCCACTGATCCAGTATGGCAGACATGTTTGTTTTCCACATCACTGTTTTGGCACGAGTTTTATGCCAGATGCCCTTCCTGACGCAACCCTCACCATTTATCCGGGCTTGGGACCGGCATCAGGAGTACACCAAAAGTTACATGCATTCATTCAAACTCTGGTGCCATCCAGTATTAAAAAAACCACAACTCCCAGAAGGTGCAGCTCCTACCACCAGAGGTGCACACAGGTGTACTGCATACAGCCAGTGATCAGACTGAGATTGGTTACTTTTACCAGCCTGTTCATTACTGCCTGATGTTTGCTCTGATGAAGATGGAATAGACCAAAAGCTCAGCGATAAAGTGAGACACTGCACAGATGTAAGTGTGCCGAAATCTTTCTCTAACTTTTCATTGTTAAAATTAAGGCACATTTCAAACATTTCTATATAACCCTGAACAAACAGTTTCCCAATGGTCCACAGGTCACAACAGGCTATAAAACTGAAAAGCATCTCATTATATGAAGTTGAAAACACAAAATATAGTTTGTTAGTGTGTTGAAAGCAGAGTTTTTACAAGCTACCAGTTACTTCACACTGGAGCTACCCTGGGGAGAAATGAAGTTTCGTTACCAAAAGCTACTTAGAAAAAGTAGTTCAAAGTTCAAACTACATTGTTTAAAAAAAAAAAAAAAAGAAAAAAAAAATCAAACTAACAATATTCATGTGATAAGAAATTATAACAAAATATAATACATAAGAAAAAAGCCACTAAATTGAGTTTATTGCAAAAACTATCCACCTGTTCACAGGTCACACATAAAGCAAAACCACTCATGGCAAAGTGCAGGAATGTCATCTTTGGTTATGTATAAAACAATGTCCATCAGTCAGACAACTGCCTGCTCGAACAGCATGCAACAGCTTCATAAATCTGATATTGAAGTCTCTGGTTTCTGAGAGAGAGCAACTCACATTCACAAAGTGATCAAACTTTCCTCGACCATGGAAATGATGTATTGGAATTTTTAATTCAGGTGGTGTTCTTTTTTTAATGTTTCAGGGACTGCTGTGCTGCCTTCAAGGTCCTGCAGCCTGGGGCTCAGGAGCACCTCTTGTGGGCCTGCTGGAGGATTTCAGAGGCTATCATGGCAGGAAACATGACTGAACAACAGTGCCTCTAGACATGACTATAAAGACTGTTTCACTGCATGCGCCGGTTTACCAGAGAGTATGTGTCAGAACACCATCCACTTTATAGTTCCTTCTGCCAGTTCCTCTCTGCAGCGTTCGTTGTGGTGGACCAGAGTGACCTCAGGAGGCTCCAGGAGGCGTACGTTTTGCAGAATCTCTCCTGCTGATCCCACCAAGCAGCACATCAGAGAGCACTGTAGAATGACGGTGCCACAGCCCAGAGAACTGCTGCAGAGGGTAGAAGATGTGTTACATCATTTCTACCTGGCAAAGGACAGCAAGGATGTGCCCCTCTTCAAGGCCTCCATGTTGAGGGTGTGGAGGATCCAACGCATCTACATCCTGAGAGGCTGCCTGAGCAACCCAGAGGTGACGGAGGGAATCCTATACAGGTATGGTGGCACCTTGCAGCTCAATTACACCAAGGGCACAGGAGCTGCTGTACCTATTTGGATTCCCCTGAGAGGCACATCTCAGCAGGAGGGCTTCCACCTTCACCAAAAAAAAGTGGGTGACAGGGAACCGGGTTTCCTGTGAGCTCTTCCAGGCCCAGGCCTTGACTGGAGTGGTGAGGTGGAACTTTCAGAGGCTGGTGGTCCTGACGCAGCCTGGTGTGGAGCTGCCAGCTGTGTTTGACCCCCTGTTGATCACACAACTCAACACAGCCTCTGTCAGAGTGACAGGGAGGGCCAAATATGCAGCTCTACAGACATTAAACAGAGACACAGGGGAGCGATTTGGGCTGCAGTATGTAGAACTGGGCTGCCGTCCGGTTGTTTCAGAGTAGAACAAGAACGAGGCAAGGCATGGATTAGAAGCATTCAGTGGCATAAAAAGAAAAGACTCAACTAAGTATGAGTACCTCAATACTTGACTTTCCATCACTGCACATAACAACACATCTCCAGATACGCAGCAGCTCAGAGAAGGTTTTGGAGACACAGCAGCTGTGTGACCTCAGGTGTGTGTGGTCGCAGCACTGCATGACATCATCCAACATTTTGTCGAACAAGAAATACGTCTCAGACTTGGTCATTGTTTGGGCAAAGTCATAAAGCTTCAACATCACAGCATTTGTTAGCAGACACAGATCTAAATCTTCCATCCTTTCCAAGGGCCAACTCAGGGAACATGACTGTGCCCTCTGGATATCTAACACCATGGTGATGTGACTCCCAGTCCCTCCAGAGGAAACCCAGAAACATCTTTCATCCTTCAGAGAAACTGCAGATGTCCTCGGCTGTCACTGCATCACTGTGACGTCTTCTCAGTCTGTCAGTGAACACAGAACATAGAGTCTTTATTAACCTAAAACCTTTCAATATATGAGCTGTGAGATCACCTATCAAGATTTGTGCTGGTGTCACATTTCCATGCAACGATTATTGCAGCCAAGATATCACAGTAAATGATTATATCACAACATGTATTAAACTCCACTGTAATATAGAGGAAGCACCTCACATCATGTTTGCTTTGGATTCTATCAAACCTTCCAAACCAAACAGTTGCCCACCGAATATCAATTAATATGTAATAAAAAAAAATAACATTTTTGAGAAACTTTTCATGGTTGAAGCAGTTAATGAGTAAAAATGTCTCCAGTTACAGCTTCTCCAATGTGAGGACTCGCCGTTTCTTTGTTTTATATCATTTTACGTTTTATATATTTGCCTTTTTAGATGTTTGGTCTGACAAAACAGTCATTTGAAGATGTCATCTTGGACAACTGTGACGGATGTTTTTCATAATTTTTCTGATATCTAGATAATTTTCTCGACTGACATTACTTTCTTTGATACCTTACTTTCAGTAACATCAATATTTTTTTTTACAAAACCTGTTTCTCATCTAACAAGATGCAAAACTTCTTAAGTACCACACTGAACAAAAATGAAAATACAGCACTTTACTCTTTGCAGTTTTAGAGTGTCCTCTTATTGTGACCAGCCCGATGCACACCTGTGTAGTAATGATGCTGTTTAATCAGAATCTGGATATAACACACCTGTCAGGTGGATGGATTATCTCAAAAAAACAGAAGCACTCAACAGATTTGAACAAATTTGCATCCAAAATGTGAGAATTAACTCTCTTGAGTGTGTAAAAAGTAGCAGAGCTTTTTCTTTTTTTTTTTTAAACCTGTAAAAAAATGGAGGCAAATACAAAAGAGAGATTGGCTGATTAGCTCTATGTTAAGGAGCAGTTGAACAGGTGTACCTAATAAAGTGGCCGGTGAGTGTAGATACATGTACACAAACAGCCAGAATATTCACCACACAGCCATAACAAGCCTGTTGTTTTAGGCTTGATTATTTCAGTCAGTTGTGAGCAGTGAAATTGGACAAACAAATGCACAATAAACATAGAGGGGCAGCGTGCTAAAACTTAAATTTGTGATAGTTATGTTGTTTAATGTTACCTCTCTCAGTGACAGCTTATCGGCCCCGAACCGGAAGGAACACGCGGGCTTAACATTAAATAAGCTCGTCTCGTTGTTAGCTTGTAGCTAGCTTGGTAGTAGCTAGCTAGCTGGTAGCGATCCGGACCAGCCTGCAGAGGGAAGGAAGGCGAGACGTTCAGGTGCCGTTCACAGACATGGCCTCCTAATGAGGTTTAGCAGCAGCCCTGAGCTTATTTACACACTTGATTCTGCTAACTATCATCATTCTGCATTCCCTCCATACATCCTGATGTACACGTCACAGTCTCACAGGTTACCCACAAGGCCACTGCCCTTAAAGGGGACAAAGAGTTGGCCGGTAACATTTAGCATCGACAGGTTCTCAAGTGTGTTGCTGACGTTAGCTAACGACCAGGACGCTGATCCAACATCCTGCATTATGTGACTCTTTCAGCGTGTTGTGTATCACATTAAAAAGATAGTGCAGTTTTTTTTTCCGCCTATCGATTTGTGCTTCCTACATCATTGATTATATGTACCATTCCTCGTTAGTATAGTGGACAGTATCTCCGCCTGTCACGCGGAAGACCGGGGTTCGATTCCCCGACGGGGAGATTACGTGGTTTTCTTCACGATGGATGTGATATGAAGGACAGAAAATGACGTAAGTCAAAATCTATAAATGCAAAAATGAATAAGTAAATGTGGAAGTAAATAATTAAATATGTGATAATAATTAAATATGTGACTAAAATATAAATAAATATATTTACATTTATTTATTTATACATTTATAAATGTATTTATTTATTTATTTCCACATTTATTCATTTATTTATTTCTGTATTTGTATATTTTTACATGTATTTATTTCCACATTAATTAATTAATTAATTAATTAATTAATTTCTAAATTCCTACATTTATTTATGTATTTCTACATTTATACATTTATTTATTTCTACAAGGACAAAACATGACATAAGTCACTACCCCCAGCCCTTGGCCCTATCCCCACCCCCTGCCCACCACCCCTTGGCCCTCAAAATGAAGCCAAGAGGGGTAGGGGTAGAAATCTTTCCTTAGGAACTGGGACACCACTCACTACGTTACCACGTCGGTTACGTCATCACAGCAGTCTGGGTGAAAGGAAAAGGGGTGTGGGGGTGGTCAGAGGGGATTCAGTTACAGTAGGAAAGAAATGGTAAAGTGAAATAAATATATAAATCATTAAAAAAAAATTTCATGGCCCCAAATTGTTTGCTGTTTTAGTAGTTAACTCCACAGAAGGACACTGCAGTCATTTAACTACTCAAATCACTATACAAACATGAATGTAGTTGAACTACCAGTTCAACGCCAACTGTGTAAATGACGAAAATCAAAATTTGTTTCCGCCCGGTCTCGAACCGGGGACCTTTCGCGTGTTAGGCGAACGTGATAACCACTACACTACGGAAACTATGAAAATGTGCTGCGTTCAGGGACAAATGGTAAACAAATGATTGTTCCACATAGTTACGACAACACAGCCTATTTAATCTGCCTCATATCTGCAGAGGGATATTTATGATTATCTTTTAAGACTGAGACCTTCTCATTGATAATCAAATATTTTGAATATTTTTGAATTTTGAATATTTTGCCACATACATTTTTTTTTTTTTTTTTTTTTGCGGCATGTCCGATGTTCAAGATGGTGGACAGGTAACATATAAAGAATATGTTCAAAGTCTTGAAGAAGGAATTTTATTCATTGCCTTGTATGTTAAATTGTTTTATCGTTGATGTGGAGCAGTTTTTGTTTAATTTAATTTGCACAGTCCAGTGTAATCTGAGTCGTTTTGTCAGAAGTCCATATAAATAAAAATACAAACATACAGGGAATAATTTCATCTTAAACACTGACAGCTGAAGTGAATAACATTTATAATAAATATTTTCAGTCAAAGAATTTAACATGCAACATATTGAACATATCACAGATACCCCTGGCTTGTCGATTTCCACTTCCCATATCACTTGATTCTTCGTACCACTCCTCGTTAGTATCTCCGCCCGTCACGCGGAAGACCGGGGTTCGATTCCCCGACGGGGAGAAACACAAGTTTTCTCAACAATGGATGTAATCCAAATATGGTTGAAGTGAATTCGCAAGACATACAGCACGCAAGAAAGACAGAAAAAGAGTAAGGTAAACATGAATGAACAGAAGAAACTCAAAAGAAGGAAGGAGAAAAGCACATAAAGAAAAGGAAACAAAAGAAAACAAGAAAGACAGGAAGCAAAATAAGAACAAAAACAACTGATCGGAGCAGTGGTTGACCAGCAGCTCCTTTGTAACTGCAATACATATCATCACAGCAACACAGCCATATATGTATATATATATATATATATATATATATATGTGTGTATATATATATATATATATATATATATATATATATATATATATATATATATATATAGAACACTGAAAAGTATTAGATTTCATGTCTCCATCTGCTGGTGGGCCGTCACCATAAGAGTATACATGAATAATATGATGTTAATTCCACTACAGAAGAGACTTGATGATCACTAAAATTAGGAGGGAATAAAAGGGCATATATCGATATCGGTTATTAGTCAAATGGGTTGTTATATATCGGCATATCTGATATCACCACTATTGTGCATCCCTGATTTGTATCCCTCAAACCCATTGATGGAACACTGTGCTCTTGTTCTTAACGGCTATTTGTCTCCACCTAGTGGCTGACTCAGATTCAACAGAGAGACTCGTCAGAGCTGATCATTGTGTCAGGAAAAGTGTAGTCTCTATATACAGACTCTACATTCAGTGAATGTAGAGTCTGTAGGCAAACCCCGGAGATCTTGCCTCCGGAAGAAGAGCGGAAGAGCCCTGGATTCCGGTTGTAGGCTGTTTGTAGTCCGTGTGATATTGACCAATCACGTTTGAGCTGGCTACAGTTGTTGCCAGGTTAAATGGTCCGTGAGGTGAACTAACGAGGCGGAACACAATTGGCGTCACTGCAAGCTCTGAATCCATTGCAATGGTTCAGCATATTTACTTTTATATAAACGGAAGTCGGAAACGGAAATTTGCCTCCTCTGCCCAAATCAAACCGGAATGCCAAAAAATAAGGGGTCTGTCCCCAGAGGCTGTATCGCCATCTGCCAGAAGTCAGGCGCTGAATACAGCCGATGGGTTCCGAGAATGGGAAAAGTGTCTGTTCTGTCAGTAGATTATTTGTCAGATACTTTAGGATAATATCTGTCTTGAGCAGTGATGTCACGCCTCTTCAGCAGTATGCTTTGACAACTCTGACTGGTTCAGAGGAAACTCAACTAAAATGTATTAATAAAGCACATTTTAAAAAACCTCATGTTGACCAAAGTGCTGTACGAAAGGATTAAGACTAGGGTGACCATATTTTGATTTACAAAAAAGAGGACACTCGGCCGGCCACGACATAGCCTACTTAAATGATACTCGCAGTTTACTCAAAGATGCCTTATCATTTTAATATTTTTAAAATTTATATGTATGGATAGAAAATCCAGTTATATTACAATATCTCTCAAAGACAGAAATTCAGATAGGCCCCAATAGGGGACACATACACACACTAGAGTGTGGCGATCCAAGCCCGACGGTACCCGACGGGTCGGGCCGGGTTTGGTCAAAAATGTCGCTATAAATTGTATTCGGGCTCGGGTCGGATTCGGCCAGCTTTCAGTGAAAATGTAGTGAAAAAATAAATAAAATCCTATTGTCTGTCCTGTTTATTGCGTGGGCACTGTTATTTACGTGACAACACCTGAACATAACACACACAGATACACATTGGCTGTTTGTTTCTCTTCTCTCCTTGCTGGAAGTCTCGGAGCTCCAAATAAAAGAGGGAGACAGGTTTTTTCTATTTTATCTTATTTTGTTTTATTTCTCCCTCTCCTCCCGCTAGAAGCGTCGGACCTCCCGCCTCCCGCTCCTGTCTCAAACACGGAGATCTCCTTCTCCGCAGCTGAGCACCCACGGCGCACGCCCGGCCTGTTAAATAGCCTGTAACCGCTGTGTGACACAAACTCAGTGCTTTGGTCATTAAATAATGTCGTGCTCGGTTCGGGTTCGGACAGAAATATGCTGCCCGTGCCGCACTCTAACACACACACAAACACACGGAAAACCGGATATTATCATCAGTTTATAAAACCTCCCGGACGCCCCGGACGGGACGTGAAAAGTGGACATGTCCGGGCAAAAGAGGACGTTTGGTCAGCCTGATAAGACACTAAAAACACGAGAGGCAACATAAGTCATATGTTAGGCACACAGCTCATAAATTCAGAGACACACACTGGCACACGTCAGAAAAAGCCACTCAAACGCTAATGAATTACAGTAAGTGTTGAGCCTGGACTTTAACGACTCAGTGGAGGGGGGATGCAGTTCCACAGTTTGGGGGCAGACACAGCAAAGGCACAATCAACCCTGAGTTTGAGTCTGGAGCGTGGGACGGCCAGGAGCCAGGTCAGCTGACCTGAGGGACCTGGGCGTAGAATAGATGGTTAGGAGGTCTGCGATGTAGGACGGGGCCAGACTATTAAACAGGAGAAGCTTCAAATCAATTCTGAACTTCGCAGGCAGCTAGCGGAGAGAGGCTAAAACAGGTGTGATGTGGTCTCTCCTCTGGGTACCTGTGAGGAGTCTGGCAGTGGCATTCTGAACCAGCTGGAGGCGGGACAGGGTGGACTGAGTAACACAGGTGTACAGAGTGTTCCAGTAGTCTAAACGGAAGGAGATGAGAGTGTGGGTGACTGTGTCCAGGTCTTTGAGGGAGAGACATGGCTTGATTTTTGATATGGTGTGGGGTCGGAAACTCTGACTGGCTTCAGTGAGCTCTGCAGGACTTGGATGAGGGGCCTCTGTGTTTTGCTTCTCGGGTGCAGCGTTGACAGTTTTGATGGGTGTGATCGTGTCCTTGTCTTGGTCAGAACTCATGGGATGTATCTGTCTTCTTCAGCAGGCTAGAGGTTCAACACACTTCTTTGGAGGCGTGATGGAGGAGACATCAGGTGATGTTTCAGGGCCGGAACAACTGTGCTGTTGAAAACTGGATCATGTGACATCATTGCAGCCTGCAGAACCTTTGCAGAACCAAACTGCCAATGCAGGTCTCTTAAAATAGTCTTTCAAAGGTTTTATCATCAGCGGTCATATTTCTGCTTTCAACACCATCATCCCACAGACTTAAGTCAATAAACTGCTGCTGTTGGGATGAACACCATCTCTCAGCAGCTGGGTCCTCGACTTCTTGACAAACAGGCCACAGTCTGATAAGATCCATGGCATCTCATCTTCCACCATCACACTCAAGACTGGCACCCCACAGGGATGTGTCTTGAGCCCCCTGCTGTACACGCTCCTCACATATGATTGCCCTGTGAGGTACCCCAGCAATCATATAGTGAACGTTGCAGGTGACACGACTGTGGCTGGACTGATCTCCAACAATGAGTCTGTGCACAGGCTGGAGGTGAAACTGATACTAAGGAGATGGTTGTTGACTTTAGGGGGAGAGGCCACACCCTCCCTTCTCCTCTTCATCAGAGGAGCAGCTGTAGAGGTGGTGTCCACCTTCAAATACCTGGGCCTGCACATCTCCAGTGATGTCACATGAGCCACCAACACAGCCACCGTCTTAAGGATGGCCCACCTCAGGCAGAAGGCTGCGCAGCCTCAAAGCATGAACCAAAGTGTAGCTTCTTCCCAGAGGCTGTGAGGCTTATGAACGCTCTGCTCTCAGTCTGTTCTTCTTTCACCATCCTATCTGCCAACAGCTCAATGATCTCACTGAGGTCTTTGAGGCTCAGCAGAGAGACAAGGCGTTTGCAGTATGTGTCACTTCTTGGTGTCATCTGTAGGATTTGGGATGTTATGGGGGAAACATCTGACATGTCTGTTGATCTGTCTCTGTGTAATGAAGGCAGCGTGCATGTAGTCTCTGTAAGACAAGGCAGGAAAGCTGCTGCGTCTCCAAATCCAAAGTGGACAGCCTGTTGGCCTCAGATTGTTCCTGTGTATCTGTCCGGCCAAAAGAGGTGGTCTTGGTCCGGACCACGCGGAACCATGGTCCGGCCCTTTACTAGTGTGAAAGCATTATTTTGGATGGTTCCGACTTTCAGACCATTGACAGGAAATTCTGGTGCGCCGGTTGTTCATTTCTGCCAGGAGAGAAGTCAAGTCCACCATCAAAAATGAGCCATCTGTGGTCACTCACCTCGACACTGGTCGCTCCCGAGTTGGCAGGGCTTTCAGCATTGCTAACATTGCTAACTGTCTCTTCCTCCTTTCCTGCCAGTGACGATGACATCTTCGCACAAGGTGTAGATTTATATTTCGTTTTTGAACGAGCCGCGAGTATTGTGCTCTACGTTGGTGCTGCAGCTGAGAGCAATGCCATAATAGTATGAGTAGCGTGGCAGTTATTAGAATCAGTTCGTCCATTTTCGTGAGGTAATGTTCGTAAACACTGAGAGGATTTCTACCCGCCTACTTGACAACACGCTGACATCAGACTCCCGCCCATTTATAAACCAATCGATGTCAAATATAAGGTGATGCAACCCACGTAGATGAACGTAACTATGTCATGTGAAGTTCTTTAGTCTGCTCACAGAATTGCAATGTCAATGCAAAACCAAGGGACCAAATGTATACCATGTAACAAAAACAGAACCTTGGTCCGGACCTTGGTCCGGATTTTCAGGTCTGAAAACACCCTTAGTTTGGTTGTTTTCAGTCTATGAATAAGCACTCCATCTGAACCATCCCTTTAAGGATCTGAGTGCTTCATTCACCACTGCAAACATGCAAACGTGGCAACTGGGCAACAAGTACGACTAAACAAAAGGCAGATGTGCTTTGCAAAAAACCTTTTGGCCAAATTGTGTTGTTGTAACAATAGTCCAGTCAGTCTAACTAAAAAAAATGGCCCAACCCAGGAGAAATAGCATGTTTCATAGCTTTTGTTGGTCTCCTCTGCATCATAAATTAAAAAGTATACCTTCATGGATTTAGTGGATCATTCTTTTTGCAAGGTCAAAAGCAAGGTTATGTTTTACAGTCTGGGTAAGATGGTGTTAATACAGAGGGTCTATGTCGCCTAGTCAACATATTTGGTGCCTTTTCCTGAGATTCAGGGGTAAATCTTGTCAATAAAACTGTTTTTCAGAGGATACTCTAATGCACTTGTATTTGGGGTACTTCCACCCAACACCCATTTTTTTTGTGATGAATCAAAGGGAAGGGTCATTTGGAGCACCAATCTGTACCTGCTACACAGGTGTGCCTTGTGGTCACTGTAAAGGACACGCCTAAATGTTCAGTTTCATCACACAACACAATGACACAGATGTCTCAAGTATTTAGGGATTGTGCCTCTGGCATGCTGACTGCAGGAATGTCCACCAGAGCTGTTGCCTTCTGAACTGAATGTTCATCTCACTTCCATGAGACATCTCCAGTGTCATTTCCCTGAACCTGAGAGGACGTCCAACCTCACGACTGCAGACCATGTGTAACCGTGGCCTCAGAGGTCGCCACCTGGTTAGTGTGAATGGTTTATCATTTTGGCTAAACTGTAAACCAGACATAAAGTGATTTGATGAAATGTCACTATTTTAACCTCAGATTTGGATGTTACCTTTTTGATAGAAGGGTTCATTGCACATGATGTGTCCAAAGACTGTTGGAAATTTGAAAATCCAATCATAATTTCTGTTTTTACAGTTTCTGGCTGTGATAAATGGTGTAATTTTGGTATGTAATGTAGTATTTTTACAGTCTGGTATTAGTACTCTTACTCAAAGGTCTGAATACCTTCTCCACCTTTGTTCGATTTTTAAAACTTACCCTTTAATGTTGGAAAATTAAAAGTTGAAAATAAAATCCTGAAGTTGAAAGAAGTCTCAGTTTTTCACTCTTGTCGTGCAAACAGATTATTCTGGCCGCAATTTAAATGAGACGTGATTTTGATGAAATATCACTATTTTAGGGTCAGGTTTGGTTCTGTTCTGTTTGTTTTTCTGACGGAAGCATTCCTTGCACATGATGTGTCGAGGGACCGTTGGAAATATGAAAAGTCAATGATAATTTCTGTTTTTACGGTTTCTGGCTGTGATATATGGTTTTATCATGGCATTTTAAAAAACATGCCCTCCAAACCCATGTCTTCTTTAAAACTGGCAGTAAAATGAATACAAAACACAACCATTTGAATTTGTATGCCCCTCTCCTAAGCCAAACTTTTAAAAAAAAAAAAAAAAAAAAAAAAAACTCCCTCTGACAAGCCTCCCCCTTTTTGTACCACCCCTCCCCCCTTATAAGTAACGAACAGTCCCTTGCTGTTGCAGTTTTCCAGAGGTCAAACCACAGTTTGACTGGACTACAAAGACCTCCAGGACAAACTCATGAACAAATCACAGACTGGTTCAAAGATCGTCTATTAAGATTAGAGCATCTGTTCCTGTTCTGTTCATATTCATGGACAAAATTTCCAAACTTTTCCATGACTTTTCAAGCACCCATGATAAAGTTTTTTTTGTTGCCCCTCTTGCCCTGTAAATGTGTCAGATTCAAACTCTTTAAACATAATTTAAGCTTGCTCGCATAGAGAAAGTGTGCCCTCCAACAATGTGGAGGATAAGCCCTTATGAGTGATTGCAACCAATAAACTATAAATCACCATTTAGAATTGTTAAATTAAACATTTTATTTCTTAATTCGTTATTTTCTTTGGTATTTTATACAGATATACAAGCATCATAGCGGGTAATATATATTGATGTTATCCAATGTTTTTGATCATGTGACGAGACGATACTTGCATGATGGCATGCACTAGGGCCTAACATTATGTGGAAGGCTAACCCTGAAAGACTATTGTAACAATTCTAGTACAAACAACAAAATTCCGTGACTTTCCCAAAACTTCCAATGATTTTAGACTAATTCCAGGCCTGGAAAATGAGATTGTGAAATTCTATGACTTTCTCAGGTTTTCCAGGACCGTGGGAACGCTGTGATTTGTCCTGGTACATATAAACACCCGCGGAGTGAGAGCTCTGTATTTTTATCCTCTCTGCCGCCATCTGACGCATGCGCATTAGGACGCCGCTGGCTCTAAGCAGCAGAAACTATGGCCGTCGCGATGCAAACGGAGGATTTTCCTTACCTACCTTCGGGGCCGGCGGAGGGTATGACCTGTTTATTCAGCATTTATACGTTTATATTAAACAAAAGCTGCGTCATCGCGCTCAGTCACAGTCGCAGTGAAACGGGCTCGAGCTGTTACTGTTGCCGTTAGCTTCCTGCAAGCTAACGTTAGCCGGCACTGCAGGCTGAGCGGAGCGGAGCAGGTTTATGCTAAGCTAGCTGTAGCCGCTCCAGCTCCAAGGTCGATGAGAGCATGCCTGCATCCGATGGTGCCTCACAGTGATCGTGCATCAGTTGATGTGTCTGCGGGCTGGTGGAGGATGAGGTGACAGAGGCAGGTGTGGATGTGGGGCAGCAGGCGGGCATATGGTGAGGCCGTAGGTAGCTAACGGTGTAACGTTAATCCCTGTTCTGCGTGTGTAACGTTACTTTACCAGTACCAGAAGACACATGTGACTGTTGACCAGCATGGGGGCTACGTTACATGTGAAGTGCCTCAATCTAGATATTAAAAAGCAAATGTGTCTGATGGCTTGATGTATGTGTGACTGGATCATATATGAGTCATATTCTCTGTGTGTTTACCTCAGCTCATATTAGGGACTGTTCTGTATTTATTAACGGGGAGGGGGTGAAAGGGGGGTAGCCATGTCAGAGACTTTGTTCAGCACTGGGAGGGTCTTATGGTTTTATTTAGGCTCAGAGGAGGGACACACAACTTTTATATAATTGTATATCTGTATATTTTTCCCCACCTCATTTTAGTGATCATCAAGTCTTCTCTGTAGTGGAATTAACATTATACTGGGCATTTATACTCTATGCAGGATTTATACTTATGCGTTGAAACGATGCTGTACCCTACGCCGTAACCTGACATGCACCTCCCCAGAAATGTAACTACATGTCGAGGTGACACAGACCTCCTGTCTGTTTCTGTAGGCTGAAACCATTTCCCTCAGTGGAAACAAAGCTTTGATTTACTTTAATTTCACAGATAAGAAACAATGAATTGTGAAGACAATAAAGCCTCCACAAAAATAGCATTTTTAGTCGCGTGCGTGATTTATCCTGGCTTCATATGAGCAGAGGAAATCTCTGCTCGTTGCTAGGCTAATTTATACAATGTAAAATGCCATAGGCTTGTGCTAATAACGTTAGAATGTTATATTTGTTTGGAAAATGTGTTTAGTATAATACAGGTGTTTTGTCAGTGAACCTTGTGAGTTGTAATGGAGTCAAATTATGTAACGTTACCTTTGTTAAATGTTGCTGTTGTCCCTGGCTTCATATGAGTAGAGGAAATCTTCGCTAGCCACTCGGCTAATTTATACAATGTAAAATGCCATAGGCTTGTGCTATAAACATTAGCATGTTGTATTTGTGGGGAAAGTACTTTTCCCTGTTTGTAATATTCATTCATTCATTGTGCAAAATAAGAAAAAAGCATGTTGGCGGATTCTGATATTTCATTTTAAAGCTGATATCGGCCGGTACCGACGATGAGCCGATATCATTGTGCATCCCTAATATTTTATTTTTATTAACCTTTATTTTACCAGGAAATAGTCCCATTGAGATTCAGAATCTCTTTTGCAAGGGAGTCCTGGGATTATTCATCTTACTGCTGATTTTTTAAAGTAAATGTGGGTTTTAAAGTCATGTTTTCTTTTACAATCAACATAATTACACCTTTATCATAGTCAGAAGTATCATGGGATTCATTTTTTAATCGCAATTAATCACAGAATTTCAATAGTCAATCTCGATTAAATGTTTTTTAACATGTTGGTTTAAAATTTCATTATGTTACATTTCGAAACAGTTCTGAAGTCCGAAGGTAAAACAACTCTTACCAGACCGTCTTGGCTGGCAGTCAAATGAATGCAAAGAAATTTACTGTATGATCTTGGCTTTAAGATTTATTACTTTCAAATTCATGCTGCACTGCTCCAACAGTGTGATCTTGAAACCATGACTTAGGACAGTGGTTCTCAACTGGAGGGTCACAGGTCCATTCTGAATGTCAGGTTTAAATTAAATTGTGCTCATCCAAACCGACGAAGAAAAAGACACAGTGATGTCGAAACGCTCCTACGATGTCACATCCAACCAGTTTTAATCCCCTGGTTTAATACTTGGTTTAATCACATCTGTCTAATATATCACCAGTTGTTTTTGTTGACGCAGCGACTAAATACATTTTCCAGATTGTTTGAGTCAAACTCACCGTCGGGCCCAAAATGTGTGTCTGGTGTTTACAGATTTGCTGCCGTGCATACTTGCATGTATTGTTAACACGTGTTCAAGGGAGCATCTCAGAGGCTGAGTTAGTACGAGACAGAAAGCTCTTTACAAGGTGCTTGTTTAAATATATCTAACACAGAGGATATCAGTGTGGACACTGCTGAGCTGACAATCATGATCAGTTGTTGTTTGAACTTTTGCTACAGATTATTTTTTATGTTGTGTTAAAAATACATTTTCCCAAAAGATGTGACCTGATTTGAAATCTTGTGTCTCTCTCTTCCCCCCTGCAGTAAATAAGATGATAAAGGAGCATGGTGACCTGTTTTCTGACTCCCAGTGTAAAGTCTGCAGTGCTGTCCTCATTTCTGAGTCTCAGAAGTTGACTCATTATCAGGTCAGTGAGCCCACAGTCTGCTGCTGCTGTTGTTTCAATGTCAGGAGACTTTATTTTTAATGGTGCTACTATGCTCAGTGAACGCTGCGTAATTATTAGCTCGGAGGAGTGATTGTTGAATGCACTTTACAGCTGTGTCCTGCACTGGGCCATACCCGTAAAAGCCAGTACTAGAACTGACCCGTTCCCCGTCATTATGTCTAAAGCCCTATTCGGACGGGATTAGTTTTACATAGGTACGTGGGGTAAAGTAATAATTACCAGAGATTTTAGTCCCGTCCGAATGTGCCATGTCAGTAATCATTACCACACAATGTCAGTAAAGATTACCGCGGCTTTTACCTTCTGTAAAAGGGTCCCGGAAAATTACCTCAGGTAATACTAATCCCGTGTGAATAGGGATGTCACGATTACTTGATTTCACTATTAACCGCGATTTTAAACGCCACGGTTAATTATTCGTAAAGATTCCTCAACACCGGCACTCTCCAAAGATTATGCCGGGACGCGGAACCATATACAGTAGGTCAGCGCAACTCGCACGGAACGAAAACAAAGTTACACAAGCGGCGTCTCCGAGTGATGAAGTATGGATGAAGAAGACTTATTCCCCCCCAAAAAACGGATAAAGTCAGCCGTGTGGGATCATTTTGGCTATCGCAGAATGACCAAGGGGTCATTGTTGACGACGGCTTTCCAGTTTGTAAAACATGCCGCAAAAAAGTCGCGGCCAAAGGATCAAACACGAGCAACATGATGCAACACCTGCGGGACAGCCACCCGGCTTTACATGCGCAAGCAAAGGTAAATGCACAATAACTGGGTTAAAATACGTCAATCTCAATTTATCTAATGTAACATTGAATTAAAAATTACATGTTAGCATGTCATTTGCAATTAATGGCGTAGTGGTATGATACGAGTTGGGCTTACAGTGCAACGTGACAAGCTAAGGCACGTCTCAAAAACTTTTTTCATGGATAGTTTTGCAGTTTGTGTGCACACAGCGTGAGGTTGTAATGGTTGTGGGTCCGTGTAGCTCTTTGGAGTGAGACGACAGGCAGAAGCTCATGTCCACATGAGTGTGGGATTTCACAAATGCTCGTCGTTTATTTTTACATCAACTTAAAAACACTCCAAGCTTACCAAGCCTGGTTGTACGGCTACTACATTTTCATACATGAACAAAATAGTCACCACACGTACTTATAACCATCACTGTTGTGTTGAGAGATAACAGAAAAAGCAGGAGCTCATAAGTATACGTCCGACCACCGTTGGGTGCGCTCATCAGACTCAAATCAAAACAGGCGTTGCTTGATGACGTTGCTGCTAGGCGACACAGTATACACCATGTTAAAGGCACATTTCATATATTCGACTGTTACAAGTTCAAATCCTTTTTTTAGTTGTCAGACTGTTTCAGTGTGCAATGTGGAAGATATACGTAATGTGTTCTCAAGGTCCTCAGTCAGTGAACATTTAGCATTAGTATTACCTCCTTTTGCTTCCTCCCATCTGTGTTGAGTAAATGTTGGACTTGTCCATCCAGCACGATGTCTGTTTCATTTATTATTAACACTGCACAAGATATACTCTCAATTTATTTGTGTAATTGTAATTTAAAGAGAACAAAAAGACACACACACATCCTAGAAAAAACTTGGACTGCTGAACCACAAAGAGGCATGTAGTAAAAGTAGAGTCCGCACACTACTTTTTGGTTACTTTTCTTTGTTGCTATGTTATTTTTGTTACGTTGGCATGGAAATAAATTAAACTTAAAGATCTATAAGGAGTGTTCATGTGATTTTACATATTTATAGTGTGAAATTAATTAATGCATAATAATCGTGATAATCGTAAAACCGTGATTATTTCTCTGACAATAATCGTACCAAGAAAATCTATAATCGTGACATCTCTACGTGTGAATAGACCAGCAGTAAATATGTGTGCAGATATTTCGTCATATCCTGTTTACAAGTGGTTTTTTGGGCATTTTCAAGCATGGAGGCTCTTGAGGAATTACTCAGTTTAGCACTTCACAGTCGGACAAGTCCGTGTGAAACCTCAGGTACTGTGGGCGTATGACGAACACGATTCAAGTGTGTTTGAGTGTGGTACGCACAGGACTCAACGTCATATGCACATGACGATGAGAGGGGACGGCGGTGCGTTAATGGATTTACCCCTCCCACTTGTGATAGTTTTACTGATATTTCTTATCCCGTGCGAATTGGCTATTAATATTACCGACGTCCTGTGGTAAAGTGACATTACCCCATGTGCCCATGTAAGACTAATCCCGTCCGAATAGGGCTTAAGTCAAAGCCGCACCCATTAATAAAAGCCCCGTGATTAAACCCCCCCAGGCTCCAGTCCCTCTGATTAGGCTGGTTCTCCCCTTCTTGAATTGGACGTCTCTTTGACTGGATGGTGAAAACATTCAATCACTGCCAGGTTAGGAAACATTTTAGCATGCTCTTTCCACCACCATCAAACCTCCACAGGATCCTCCTTGGGTGTGTTGAACTCCATGTAGGCTGCCACCTCATCCTCGGGCTGCAAAGTTTCATGGCTGGAGTCCTCCACGTCGGTGACCAGTGTGACCACGGGGTCAAAGGTTACACTTGTGTCACTGACTTTTTAAAAATAAAAGGAACTGCAGCTTCATAATAGTTATTTAGACATTAAAGTATTACACATATACTGCATAGCTTTTTACTTTGTTTTATTCTGAAAAATAAAGAATATTTGCTCTCTCTGCTGCTCACCTGCGTGTAGTTTTGTGTTCTTACACATTAAAGTTAACATTGCAGCGTCGCCTCAGCTTTTCAGCAGCCCTTAAAATATTCCATCTTAACAGTATCACTCAAGTTCTCAATCACATTCACACTAATCAGACCCCTCTCAACTCTTTCAACAATTCCTATCACTTCCTTATTCTTACTTCTGAAAATAAGTTTGACACAGCATTTGTTGTCACTTTTGTAATAAAACATTTCTGCTTGTGTCTCTTCAGAGCAAGAAACATGCCAATAAAGTGCGCCGTTATTTTTCCCTCCAAAATGAGAAGGAGCCAACGGTCAAGAAGTTCAAGACATCATCTGACAGTGTGAGTATACAAAGTTCACCCTTTGTTTAAAAAGACAAACAAGGCCCTCTGTCGCCATAAATGATTAATGTTGCTGTGTCTTTGTCAGCAGGACTGTAACAATGGAGACAGCGACCGGATGAAGGAGTGTCATGTGTGTAACATGACCTTCTCCTCTCCTGTGATGGCTGAGTCTCACTACCAGGGCAAAGTTCACGCCAAGAACTTGAGGTTGAAAACCTTCGGTCCCCAGGCCCCAGGTATGTGCCTCTTATTGTGTACAGTTTTATTCCTCACCTCCAGCTCTGTGCCTTCCATTTTCTTCTAATTCTCTTTACTTTTTTTTTATCTTATTTCCTGTATGAGGATAGATAACATTTAAAAATGACTATAGCAGCACTCTTGAAGTGACACTGATGCCACTAGTGAACTTCATTTAATAGCCTTTCAGAATTTCACACTGTTAGGGTGCCTCGTTGTCTATAAAGCCCACTTCAGATCAAAGCTGTGTGATGAGACAAACACATACAGCCAGCAGCAGCAGCAGCAGCAGCAGCAGTAGTCTCGCTCACCAGACCTTTCTCAAGAAAAGAAAGGTCTGGCTGGGCCGACTCTCACTTTAAGATTGGAGAAAAAACGCCCTGGCTGCTTGTATTTGTTTCAACCAATCACAATCGTTCTGGGTGGTGCCACAGCAACGGTGCGCTTGCAAAAATATTGCCCGGGGTAAACAGGTTTTGGTGTAACACGCCCAAAAAAATATCGCCTACAGGACACGAACCATGGCAGAAAAATGGCTCCATCCCCGCAAGATCAAACACCGCAAAAGTTAGTAAAGGACGTGTTGGAAACGGTTGAAAACTGCTACACAACCGGAGGTGGTAGGGCGGGACTTCAGCGGGTGGCTCGTTCCACCCAGTGAGAGGCTGATCTATGCAGCAAACTTCCGCCCACTCAGACTACAGCAGCAGCGACCCACCATCTGACACTGGCACAGCGTGAGGACAGAAACAGAGGGCTCGGTGGGGACGGAGCACCTGCTATAGCAAGCCAACACGCCGTCTGCGGTCATTTTGACTTGACCAGCGGACTCTACGAAAGGTGATTGGCTGTTGAAACAGGTGACATGCTTTAAAACCAGCCACCGGCCATTTCACCAGCTGAGTGTCAGGTGACACCATCAGCCGGCTTGAGTCGAGCTAAGGCCAGCCATTTCACACTGCTGACACTTTTCTCGGCAACGTTTGAAAACAGTTTTGTCTCGTCGCCAACCTTTGGTCTGAACTGGACTTTAAAGGTAGAATTGCAGAATAGGGGAACAGAGCTATCTCACCTTAAAGCGTTGGAGGTTGTAACAGTGTTTAAATGACGTCTGCACAAACAGAATGGAATTATGGGCGGCACGGGTGTCATGTTTTTACGATGTGTTATGCGTGCGACCTACTGTAGAAGATTTAAAAAGCAGCATTTAGCAGTTAGCTAGTTAGCTCAAAGAAGAAGAAAAGGGGCAGAAAATGTTTGTCTTACCCTCCGAGCAGAGGACGAGATCAGCCGCCATATAACAGAGATGGAAAAGGATTCTTGTAACCATGTTAATTCCATTGTTATTGTTTATAAAGTGCTGCTAATGTGCATCTTATGTGTCACAGTTGAGGCTGATGCTGTTGTGTTCATGTCACACCTGTTACGCCTCTCAATTCCAAGATGTCCACATGCTGTCTATAATAACGCACTGGAGCAGAAGGGACTTTGTGGCTTTGACAGACTGTATGTTGTAGCTGCTGCGGTAGTGAGCCAATCACACGTTGCATTAAATCGAGGAACGCTTGTGGTGATTGGCTGCAAGTTAAACCATACAAACTCATTTTTTCCAAGATGTGGGTACAAAAAATACTGGTATCAATCAACTGACAAAGTCTCAATACTACTTGATACTGGGTTGATTTGGTCGATACCTTCAAAGTGACAAGTACCAACACCCAGTCCTTATTTATTTACATGTATTTTACTTTTGTTTCTAAAGGTGCTCATTGTTTTTATTGTGTTTCCTGTTTGGCAGTAGCCTCCCAAACACCACCAACAGTGCAGCCGAAGAAGAAACCTGCAGATGATTCTAGCGGTATGTCGGTGACGGGTGGCAACAACAACAACCCAGACCGTTTCTGCTCCATCTGCCAGGCCTCCTTCAACAACCCGCTCATGGCCCAGCAGCACTATGTGGGCAAGAAGCATAGAAAACAGATGACCAAGCTGAAACTGATGGAGACGTACGGCCCCTCCACTGCACCAGGTCAGAGCACAGAACCAGGAGGTTGTGTTGTGTTTGCAGAATGGCACTACTAAATAATTAGTCATGCGTTTGTGGACAGTTTCAATCTTACAGACCTAAAAAAAACCCTAACGTCTCTCCTTTTCTGCGTGTCGGCAGCATCCACACTAAAGGGCTACCCCTGCACCGTCTGCAATATTGAGCTAAACTCTGTGGAGCAGTACCAGTCTCACATCAGTGGTGCCAAACACAAGAACCAGTAAGTACACACACTTTTTAGCCCGACAATCACATTTCATCTCCAGTTTGTTTCATTACTCAGCCTGACACTGACAGCCAGCATGCCCTGCGTATAGATGTGTTGTAGGTGATCAGACTGTCCTTAGAAAAACAGACATGTCACAGTCTTAATATGTCTTTTGACAGAGTGAAGAAATCAGGCCTGAACACCGCAGAGAACCAAGACGCAGCAGAACAGAACTACGAGGGCGACAGCCAGTACACTGGCGGAGACAACCAGTTCACTGCAGCAGATGACCAGTACACCCCCGGGAACGACCAGTACACCCCCGGGGATGACCAGTACACCCCTGGGGACGACCAGTACGCCCCCGGAGACGACCAGTATGCCCCTGGGGACGACCAGTTCGCCGCCGGGGACGACCAGTACGCCCCTGGAGATGACACGCAGTAGGTAGCAGGAGACAACCAGTACACTCCCGAGGACACAGAGTACTCAGAGCAGTACCACTTTACTTGAGGCTGGGCTGGGAGGGACTGCAGAGCTTTCAGTCAGAACTTGTAATGACACACAACAACCAGCCCCCTTGACACGTTAACATCGACCTCCATAGACCTTCAGAGTCTCTTCTCAGTAGGTTTTCATCCTCGAACAGAGCCATCTGGACCCTGGAATACCCTGATGTGGTGTTTTATTACTTTGGCTTCCCAACCGAAATACGTTTTCCCCTCTAATGGCTCAAGCTTGTGAATAAGTGAAAGGTTCGGTTCGATTCTTCAATATGTGATCATGGCTCAGCAGCTGTCAGTACCCACAGTCATTATAATGAGTGTCTTCTTCTGTTACAAACATGTACTGACCGGAAACCATCAGTGTACACGAGGGCTGTGTATCAACCTTTTCTTTTCTACACAACTCTTCATTTGTGTAACAACAGACCTGACTTTTTCCAAAGTTGTCCATATCAGAGGTACCATAAGAATACTGAAAGAAAATAAAACTATAAAACTATGCCAGCTTTCGATACTTTGTGCTACGGACACAGAGGATCAAACTAAGTATTGACATTTGAAACCCAGCTGTAGTGCACACATACAGATGCCCCAGTCAGGTTTTTGATTCCTCTAATATTCAATATCTGCCAAGTCTGATAGAGTGTTTCTGTTGATTAGATTATATAAACATAAGCTGACATTGTATTTTCTCACAACCTACTTGATCCAAACACCAAAGGTCCTGGTTTAAAACATTTATTTTTATAAAGTTAAGGTTCAGTTTGTAACTCCAGAGAAGAGGAGCTGATTGTTGAGTCTCATTCTCAGGTCGTCAAATACTGAAGCTTTGGGTTGGCAGTTGTCGGTATTTCTGGGAATGAGACATCATCTATCTCTCTCCAGAATTACACACTGCACTTTTAAGTTACTGAGAATATTTGGATCAAAGTTAAACTGAAGAATGTGACTCCTGATGTGACGTGATCAGCTGGATTGCAGAACGAGACACTGCGTCACTCTGTGGGACGAACTCTGTACAGCGCCAGAGGATAAACACATCAGTCCACGCTAAAGATCCTAAAATCTAGTTATTATAAGTTTAAATTGAATATTAAAATAAACTAATAGTATATATTATCTTAAAGGTCACACAGTGTCAGGCAATTTAATGTTATTAATGATATTATTTTGTTATTTGGCAAATTTCCCATGGACATTTTGGCTGTTTACATTTCCATCTGGCGGACAACAACACGTGATACGGGACAAAAGCTAGCATAACATCACCTCTGGCCGCACTAACACCTCACTAATACTAACATTTGGTACCAGAGCTTCATGTAACCAGTGAAAAAGCTGCTTCCCCCGTCACATCTGTGACTCCTCTCTGCACCTGAATCAGTTGGTTTGCATCTCCAGTTAATGTACTTATTGAAACACCTTCCTCTCTATGGGATGGCATTTAAATCAATATTAAATAAAAAATAAATACATAAATATGTCTGTGAAGACATTTATGAGGCAGTACATTCATGTAAATATAAACATAAATGAGTCAATAAATAAATAGATTTTTATTTTAGAAAAGGATATTTTTCAAAAGACGAAGAAAATTTATTCATGGGAACTTTTATTTCAGAATTTATTTGCCAGCTTGTCTTTTTTCATCCGTATCTTCAAATGAACAGGGCGTGGTTATCTCACCGACTCAGTGTTGTCTCACCTTTAAAGCGGCATCAGAGGTTGTAGCAGCGCTGAAACTATGTCTATAAAAGGGATGGGCGTTTGACGACGTATTATGAGTGTGACCCATCTCAGATTTAAAAAGTAGCCGTTAGCAGTTAGCAGCTAACTCAAAGAAGAACAGCAGCTGAAAATGTCCACACAATTGGGAAAACATTGAGGTCCAGGAGCTCCTTACCCTGTGAGCAGAGGACGAGATCAGCCGCCATATAACAGGGACGCTAAATGATTGTTGATGCAGGTGTTATATGTCACACTAGAGGCCGATGTTGTTGTGTTAAATGACACCTCTTTTGATTCCGTTATGCCGGCATGCTGTCTAAAATCACACACTGGGGTGACGTGATACTGCTGTTGTGTGGTTTTGTGTAAAAATGCAAAGGCGGCAGGAAGAAGAGACTTCACAGCGGCCCTACAGCGCCATCTCTGTGTACAAAGGTCTCCTCGCAGCAAAGTAGTCTTCTAGCAGCGGGGGGTGAGTCGGAGGGATGGCGGGATGCGTTAGCTTGCTGAATCTGAGTCAAATTCACTTGAATGTAACAGATGGAAATAAATTCGGAAAGAAAAGTCATCTGAAATAAATAAAAGGAGTCTTCTGAAAAATGTCTTTTTCCCCTCCAATATAAAAACCTGTTTATTTATTAAACGACTGGAACATTGACTCTTTTAATATTTATTTATTGCCTCATTTATTTATTTCAGGATTTATTTTATATCACATTCATGTATGCATTTATGTAACATTGAGTTAATGCCAGTCCGTACTTCTCTGTGAGTTTGATCATCTCTCCAGCCGGTGTTGAAGACTTTGGAAAGGAAGTGAAATCACAGCCTGATGAGTCACTGTAGCCACACCTGATGCTGCTGCCACTGTCCAGGCAGGTGAAGAAAAACTTTGTCTCCATTCTGGATTGAGTTTGTAAAACCTGATCTCATTATATGAATCATTAGCTGAATCTGACTTGGTTTTACTGTTTAACTTTTTTATTTAAAGCCAAAATATCTCCAGAAGTTGCTTTTTTGTTGTTGTTTTTCATTGTTGGTTGTTTGGTGTTAAACATCGAGCAGCAGATTGTGATTCACTCGAATTTCTTTTTAATGTGACAAAGCTGATGTTTCTGTTCAGATTCTGCGTTTATGTTGTACGCTCCAGTTTTTACTGTAAACTCAAAAATGATTATTTTAATGGCCCAGTCACACGTTCCTGTTATTCTTTCTGTCTGTAGGTTGCACAACAAACAGGAGTGAATAGTTTTCCTGCAGGAGACTAGAAATGATACTGCGAGAATGTAAATCTTTGTCTGAGGCTCATCTTTAATGCTAAAAAAGGATCCTGTGATCTCAGAGAGTCGAAATTAGATCCTCTACTGCTTCACAAAGAACCTGAGTGTGTCACCAGTGAGCATTTTGTAGAGGTTGATGTCATTTTATAAAGTTTGAACAGTTAATAAGAAAACGGAGAGAAGGAAAGGATGATGATAGAAAAACATGAATTCTGTCCTCTCATTTCAAATCTTTAACAGCTGTGAGTTCAAGTGTGTTAAAGCTTTTTTGTACCGTTGAGTTTTGTTTTACTGAAGGGCGAAAAGATTTTTAAATCCTTTGCTTCTGCGTCGGGGCTTTATAAACTCTAGAAGAGACCGATAGATGCTTTCTGAGCTCTGTAATTACTGTCAATAGCAGAGATGACAATATTTACTGCATCGATTTTCAAGAGTGATGTCAATATTAGAAAGTGATGTCAATGTTAGAATAACTTTTTTTTCGTCCATTTGTCCTCATACAAGATGACAGGTTGAGTATTTTAGGATTAAATGTTCAACCTTCTGGCTAAAGACAAAAAAAGATTTTTTTTGGATGTAATTTCTACAAAGAGGGCTCGTACACGCTGTATGTAGAGTTCACGGTGTATAAAAGACAAATGGCTTTTTTATTTGTTTTCACCCTCATCGTTTGTGTGTTAGGTGTTTTGTGATTTAAGATTTACTTTGAATATAAGTTGTGTATAACTGAGGGAAAATAAATGCCGCAAAGATGTGCAAAAAGTAAAGAAATGTTTGTTTTTGTGTCGCACCCTGACTGACTGATCCACATTTGTGGACAAGCTCCTCCCCCTTGTGTCAACGTGACACTGCCTCCGCTCCATAAAGAAATATTGTTCCTTGCCTCATTTAGAGAATTCACACTAAATATTTGCACACGTGCAAACACCAAAAAATATTCAGATTTCTAAAACCAGGTGCTCAGGTTTTAAAGGGTTAATATGGATGCATAGACATGAGCTGGCTGATCAGTGGTTCTTTACAGTGAATCACGGCAATGGCTGAGAGGAAAACCAAGAAAACGAATATTCCTGACACAGAAATGGAGAAAATGCTTTTGGGTGAGCAGGAAGTTAGAAAGCAGAGTCTGTTGTTCAGTGTGCAGTCGGGTCAGAAACGAGTGGAAACATGTTGCTGCTTTTAATGCAGCGAGTTTATCAAACAGGACACTACCTAAATGTTTTCTTAAAGTTCAGAACTAAAGGTAGATGCCAAAAAAAAAATTGCATCTTTAGTCTTTGCTAATTTACACGATCCATATGTGCAGGTGGTGAAGATGTGCCGCAGTGTCTCCAGGTTGCTCTGTGCGCCTGACAACACACTCATGTTCCCTGCAGCCATTTTACACACAAAAACTATCTGAAAACTAAAATTTCACATGGAGTTTCCCTACATTTAGGCACATGTCCTCATCAAGTTTTTTCTTTATAAATCCCCTTTTTGTGTGTACAGTGGTTATAAATGAGGCTCCAACATGTTGTGAGAGGAGGTGAAGGACTGCGGCATGAGTGTGGTTGCATTTACGCCGCTGTGTCAGTGAAAACACCTGGGAGGTAGGACTTAGATTTGACCTTTACTCCAGGCAGTCAAATTAACTGTATAATTGTAATGGACGTATCCACTGTGACATCACCCAGCCTTAAGTTCGGCATTTTGTCCATCACCATCTTGGATTTTTGGAGCCAGAAGTGACCAGAGAAGCTGAAGACACTACTGGCAGACAGCCTGTCACTCAACTAGGGTTCATGGGATCCTTTTAAAGTCCTAAAACACACTGAATCCATTAATCTAAATATAGGGCCTTAATTAGTACTAAATTGTCTTAAATCAATCTTTCAATAGTCTTAGAAATGCTCAGACATGGGAATTAGGACTTCAGTCATTGCTTTTTGTTTTGATGTTGCCCTCGGCTAAAACTGAAAATCATCTCTGCAACTCATCTGCAGTGAAGCTTCTGTTGCAGTGTGTTTCACGGACTGATTTCTGCCGTGGCACAATGTGAACACGTGATGTGAAGAAGAAACCTCAAACATCTGAACTCAAAATAGAAGATGGAATTTGATATCACAGATTACAAAATGATGAAAGAGAGATAAAGAAGAGACCAAAGTTCAGGATCATTTCAAACTGAAACAAAACAAAAACTTCCCGGCCTCTCCTGATTGAACTCCTCACACGTACCGACATTTCCACTCCTGTGTAACGCTGACATCACCACACCAAACTAAGAAGTTATTGAGGAAGCAGGTGAAGTTGTTCCCCGTCTTACAAACCGTTTACAAATCTAAGGTTTTGGCAGTGTCCTAGCGACAGGGTTCCACCAATATTATTTTAGGACAGAAGTCTGATACAGAGTTTTTTGTACTGAAGCTGATTACACAGTGTTTAAAATCTTTAAAATGACTGCAGGAAGTTTTCACTGTATTCTCAGAGAGCTTTTCTCTGCTCGGTGTGAATGAAAAGCCTCTGAAGCAGCATTTTACATGAAGTAACAACTCACTGTGTCACTTGCTCCTGAATCCTGGCACCTCTTCATGAGGGCATCAGTAGCAGCTGGACTGGACCCTATGGCGGTCCAGTTCTGGCCCATGGGCTGTTTGACTCCCTGGAAATAAGGAAACAAACTTAGTATAAAAATGTAGGCCTATGTATCCACACAAACAGCAATAAGCCTACAGAGATGTGAAATACAAACTGCTCAAACTGATATTGACTTACATGGCGCCAATCAATGTCCACAATGAACTTTACACACACCAAACAGGACTTGTTAAAGGGGCAATAAGCAAAATTCATCATTTCTAGATTGAAGGAATTAAAAAATTGCTATGTGAAGAACTAGAGGTGTAATTTCATCTGGAGTATAGCATGACCTCACACACCTTCTCTCTGTTGATCTCCCCTCTCTCTTCTCTGTGAGCCCGTGAGTCCACGGAGAAGAGTTGGAACGTTAGCATGGCAGCCGACTAGTGCTAACGCTAACGTCCCCACGCTTAAGCAGGCTCCCGGAACGTTAGCATGGCAGCTAAAGTTCCGCCAACTCGGCTCTGACTCACTGAGCCTGGCGGAGAAGCGTGGGGATGTTAGCACTAATGGGCTGCCATGCAAACGTTCCAACTCCGTGAGACCGTGAGCCCGGCTCCCAACTCAGTTGGAGTTGGAGCATTAGCGTGGCAGCCGAGTAGTGCTAACGCTAACAGGAAAGCAGGGAAATAGCTAAACACAGCAGAGACCGAGAGTGAGTGAAAGACATTGCTAACTGCTAAACTAAGTTGGCTGTTTAGGTTTTATTTCCTCGCCCCTGTGGTGAGTGAATCTGCCTGCAGTGAGAGCGGGGGCTAACCGGTGCTTCCTCCTCATGCTCCACTTCACTCAGCTGCTATAACACAGCCAGTTAGCCTCCGCTAGCTTCCCAGCTAGCAGCTCTCCGTTTGGATCCAACCAGAGCACCGAGCCCTGGTTTGTTATTCAGGTTAATGTGGGAAGAAGCAACGGGTATATCGGGCAGCTGAGTGAAGCTGAGTGAAGCGGAGCCTGCGGAAGAAACATCGGGACTGTCTGGATGTGATAGTCCGTGGAGATGCTGCGGTACTCGCCGGCACAGACGAGGCGAGTGGGGGGGGGGGGGGGGGGGTTGGAGAGCAGAGGTAGAGGGAGGAGTGGCTCATGACACACTTTGTTTTGCTCTACAGGCAGTGCACAACAGCGAACCTAGCGGTGAAACGATTTCGCTTATTGCTTCTTTAAAGTGTCTTGTGTATATCCTATGTAGTCCTGTATTCACAAACACTCTGTGAACTCTCTCAGAGAGCTCCTGGCTCAGGAGTGATTTAGGAAAGTTCTCAGAGCAACTCAGACAGAAACTTTTACCTTTCCCTATGATGCATTCTTTTCACAGATGTGATTGGTTGTCAGAGACACGCCCCTTTGTGAGCCTGTAAGGTGAGGACATTCGGTGGAAATGAAATGAACAACTGACTGTGAAAGTGTTGTCACTGTTAGTGTGATCACTGCTGATGGAAAGTTGAGACAGACTCATCACTGCTGCTCTGTTGTATTTTTCCAGTTTTCCAAATATCTCAGTGTTGTGATCATTTTATTTCTGCTGTCACAGAGTTAGGTGGGAAATATATGCATATGACATCTACCACACACACATATTATCCCCATATATCCTCCATATGGAGGATATTTCTCCGACCTCTTTGTGTTTCCACCATTTTCTCGTCTGATTCAGAAACTCTTAAACTCCTCCTCTCTGCTCTGTTAAAGTCTACGATGCTCTGTGAATAACTTTTACCTTTACTAGGACCTAGTCTTATAACTTTAAGGGGAAATTCGAAGAAAACGTCACAAATCTAAGAATTTTCTTTCCATCACTGGTATTAACACATGTTGTGTGATCCAATCACTCAAACCACTCACTGAGGTGGTCTGGGACACATTTGACCATATATCTTTTGTAGTGTAAACGCTAATGCATCCTGATGCGTCCCTAACAAGGATTACATCATCAGTGCATGACATGGTGGTTGCTCTGGTGACAGCGCACAAATGCTCTGCAATGTACCCATTTTATGCCAAGCTGGATGAAGTGATGCGTGACCATCCCTCGTTTTGCCTTGTGGAGGGAGACATGTGATTGTGGTATCTCCAGCTGTACTGGAGTAGTGAGCGTAATAAGTGTGAGTGAGGCAGTAATGAAATCTGAACTCACAGCTGGAGACACATGGCAGGCACAGGTGTGAGCAATGATGTGTCTCAGCTGTCCACTTGTGATTGGATCACCCAAAACACATGTTAATGCCAAGTCTAAACAGGCCTCTGTCTCCTACTGCTGCACCTCTGATTAGGTCTTAACGAGGCATCAGTGAAGCACAGTTAAGAGTGTGGTCGCTTCTCGGCTCCTCAACAATCCTAAAAAGCCTTCATAGGATCATGGAGGCTGTTAAAGCTCAGAAGATATTTAGTATATCCTCCTGAGACCTGAACTTTTATTTTGGTATGCATTTTTAATTTCTCCTAGCTATTTGGGATCAGTAGGACCTGATGAGTATAAAAAAACTAAAAATTGTCAGCAATAATAAAGTCCCAGTGTCCTCAAACAAAATGATAATGTAGTCCCCTTGTCCTCAAATGAGTACCTCCTAATTAACAGCATTTAGCTTGTTCCTGTTGCTAAAATTGGTCAAATTTGTTGCCGTATCAAACTACAAACATTATTAATCATAAATAAACAAGTTTCAACCATAACGTGTTCAGGTTTTGAACCTTGTCAACTTCTGTGTCGAGATCAGCTGCAGACTGACTTGGCAGAGATGGCTGCCATCTTGTTTTTACATGGATTAGTGTATTGTGCTCTTACCACCACTAGATGGTACAAAAAGTGTCCACGAACCATGACAACAGGTTTGAGTTAAGTAGAATGAAGTATAAGGTCAGGGAAACCCAAAATGTGACGTCCTTATATGAGGACAGAGGGTCTCAGGAGGTTAAACAGATACAGACATTGCACATGAGTGATGATTGTTGTCCATAGTTTTGGTATGTGTGGTTGACCGGGAGCAGTGTTGGTTGTACAGTCTGACAGTAGCAGGAAGGACGGACCTGAGGTATCGCTCCTTAAAAACACAGCAGGGTGAGGCAGCCTGTCACTGAAGGAGCTGCCCAGTGCTGTCAGAGTGTCCTGCATGGGGTGGGACATATTGTCCACGAGGGATGACAGCTTTCTCTCACCACCTCCACCAGATCGAGGGAGCGTCTCAGGACAGAGCTGGCCCTCCACTCCATAAAGGATGGCTGATGCCACAAAGTCAAGGATCCTTCTTTGTTAGGACGGGTCCTTCCAGGGAAGGATCCTGCAGAGACAAGGCAAGGCCTTCCTAGCATTCAGTGAACACACACTGGAACAAGCTAACCATTGCCCCCATGTGAGCATAAATAACCCTCCGTGGACTGGGGGTGTTCAAGGTACTGTGATCATTTTGGCACTCTCTTATGTTGTTGTACAATTTGAATAAATATGAGCAGTATTGTCAAAGTCACGTGACTTTGAGGACAAATATATTTCTGGATTATACTTCACAATATTTTAAAGATCTCATTATTTGGCAGTGGACACGTTCGAAAGTGTAAATTAGGCTTCTGTCAATATTTTTTTATGCTGGTATGATAAAAACTCCTGCAGATATTAATCCAAATAAATGACATATTTATCTAGATCCTGCCAAGCTCTGCTGGTGCAGGTTTCATTGAAGAGGCCCCGTCCTCACTTCCAGCAAATTGTGTGCAAAGAATTGTGGGTACTTTATACCCACTGAGGATACACACATGCATTCTTGAAAATTCTCTGAAGGAAGGACTCAGTCCTCGGTAGAATGTGACGGATCCTTGACACTGGAACAGTCCTTCGGAGGGTGTCAGTGATGTAGCATCCTTGAAATTCAGCCATTTAAGGATCCTTCCTTGACTTTGAGAAACACCCACCGACGGTCCCACCTGCTTTTTAGTTTGCCCTGCACTGATCTGGAGGTGGTTCCTGTGGCACCAGCCCATAAAGCCCTGGATCAGTTCAAAAAGCACATGAGTTTAATGTTGTCGACACATCTCAAGGCTCTTTGCTCAAAGAGGAAAATACAAGAAGAAGAAACTGTCACAATGGACCTTCTTCACAGCCGACATTCTGACATGTCATAGCAGGGAAAGCTCAGGTGAAACTGCTCATACTAATGACGGCTCAGCGCCATTGGGTGACCCAGTGAGCCAGCATGCATAATACATGAATGTCCCCTCAGAGGAATTCAGCCATCATTAATGTTACTAATAACACCTGTGCTTTTCCTGCTACGGTGTCTCAAAATGTCTCCTGTGATAAAGGCCTATTGTGTAAACTCCCAGAATCATGGAGGCTGTAAAAGCAGCAGATTAATACGTGCATGGTTTTGGAGTGAGACGTTCAGCATGCACATGTGGGTCAATGTTACTGATGTGTCTTAAGATTCGTCACTTATAAAGACAAAAACATTAGGAAGAATCTGATCATCACCACAGATCGAAGTTTAATCTCACAGAGAAAAAGACAAAACAGTCAAACCAAACAAAGCTCTGAGAACAGAAGGAAAATGGTCTAATAAACATCCGTTTGAGGGAAAAATGAAGCGAACTCTGTGAGCTCCCTGCAGCCTGATCTCGCTCCGTCCATATGGTGGTGCTCTTACTCTTTGCTACTGCTGTGTCAGCTCATGACAGAGAGGCTGGTTCAGGGTTCAGACCCTAGTGGTATTTTCCTCATATGACCTGTCAACAATGAGCTCAGCACACAGGAAGTGATGTAGATAAAAACAGAATGCAATGAGCAACTCTTTGTTGACCTTTATTCAGGTGAATACAGGACAAAGACAGATGTTTAATGTTCAAACTGATAAACTTAATTGTTTTTTGTAAATATGAAGTCATTCTGAATCTGATGCTGCAACACGCTCCAAAAAGTTGAGAAGAGCAACAAAAAACTGGGAAATGTTAAGACAAAACAAACATTTGGAACATTCAAAGCTGTGACTCGGTCAAACGCACAAGACCTATTAAAAGTGTATTATTAAATGTTCTTCAATATCATGAAGAAAACCACCCCCACCCCAGCATCCACCTGCAGGCTCCGGCTAAGGGGGGAAATATTTAATCATCACGTCCTCATATCTCATGTAAACATATCTGCAGGGAGCGACGAGAGTCTAGATGCAAAAGTTAATTATGTTCTGCTGTTGAAATAAACATTTAAATGTGAGTTGTCTGACTGAAATGTTCTGAGCAGCGTTGTCTCATCTGCCACCATCGTGTGATAAAACCACTGTGGCCTTCAGTGACACACCAGGTCAAAGGGCACCAAGGAAGACGATTAATCAGCGTTTATTTTTTTAATGCATTATTTTTTCTTTAATTAATTGAAGTTAATAAAAAGTACAATATTTCTCTCTAAAATGTGGAGTAGGTGTATAAAGTAGCATCAGCATCAGGACTTTTACTGTGTGGGACTGACATATGTCTGAAATAACAACACCAGTGTGAATTAAGTGTAGCAGTGCAGCTGTGTGTGTCCAGTACTGTACAGTACTTTACCAGGACAGTCTGTGAGAGCAGACAGACAAGACAATTTGTCCTGGTCCCCTGTAGGCTGAATGGGCTCCACCGTTATTGTAATGCAATTAAACCAGGCACGTCATTAAAATGCAGAAACTGCATCATTTTACAGAATCCACTAACGGATGAGCAGGAATAAATTGTCTTTTTATTGTCAGTCGAATTTGCTCCTCGCCTGGAAAAATGCTTTGGTTGCCAGAGTGTGTTTGTGAGATGCTCAGACTGTCATGGATCTCTATATTTCTCTTTGTCTGTATGTGATATAAATGCAGATGTTGTATCCAGGTGTTCTTTTCTGCCCTCATTATGCTCGGAGGAAAAAAGACGCGTCGCATCAACAGCTGGTGAAGGCGTCAGTTTGCTTTAAATCAAGTGTCTCTTATTCAGTAATTTATTTGGCGATCCACAGCGTCACCTCGCCGGAGCTGTTATCAGAAATGGTTTCAGCTCTCTGTAGCAGTTACACACAACTACTGCAGTACATCTACTCAAGTACTGCACTGAAACACAAGTCTGACGCAACAGTACTTTCCTTGTAATTTCATGCTATTTTGTATCTCTACTCCACAAGAGTTTAAAGGGAAATCTTTATATTCTATATTTATATTCTAAGTGATGCGTTGTGTTTGAAACACTGCTCCCCCTGCACACAAACATGAATTGAGCCTTTGTTTTAGTGGCATTTATGTGTGTCGGAAAAGTGTGTAGAAGAAGAGGAGGAGGAGAACGTGGATGCAGTTGTGGCCGGGGAAAAGAGGCCAGCTTGGCATGTGTGAGCTCGAACCATATTTATAAGCATCTATTAGCATTTAGCATTGTTGCGCTGATCAGTGCGTCATTTCATGCTGCATTTCTATTGGTTGATTAGTAGATGTAGGTGGTAACAGCAGTCACACAGTGAGATGGTCATCCCAAATTTCTGACAGTCAGAATTTCTTTCCAGGCTGTCTTTGATCGCAACAGCCATACTTGAAACTCACTGTGCTACGTAGGACCACCGTTTAAAGGCGGCTTTATACTTGAGCATCAGCTCGATGCAGACCCTATGCATGTAGCCTACACTGTTGTGAGCATTTATAATTGTGACGTGGTGTGTCTGTGTCACTCTGCAGTTACACCTCTAAACAGTAGTCACTAGGTTTCTGTGAAGTGCTGTAAAGTTTAGTTGACCCAGAGCACACCCAAAACACACATTAAACACACACTAAACACACAATAAACACACATTAAGCACACATTAAAAACACATTAAACACACATTAAACACATATTAAATACACACTAAACACACTCTAAACACACATTAAACACATTAAACACACACTAAGCACACTTTAAACACATATTAAACACACACTAAACATACATTAAACACATATTAAACACACATTAAACACACACTAAACACATTAAACACACTCTAAACACGCATTAAACACACACTAAACACACACTAAACACACATAAACAAACACACACTAAACACACATTAAACACATTAAACACACACTAAACACGCATTAAACACACATTAAACACACTCTAAACACACATTAAACACACACTAAACACACTCTAAACACACATCAAACATGCATTAAACACGCATTAAACACACTAAACACACATTAAACACACGTTAAACACACTCTAAACACACATTAAACACACTCTAAACAGACATTAAACACGCATTAAACATGCATTAAACACACATTAAACATGCATTAAACACACTAAACACACACTAAACACACATTAAACACACCCTAAACACACATTAAACACGCATTAAACATGCATTGAACACACACTAAACACACATTAAGCACACATTAAACATGCATTAAACACACATTAAACACACTCTAAACACACATTAAACACACATTAAACATGCATTAAACAAGCTTTAAACACACATTAAACACACGTTAAACACACACTAAACACACTCTACACACACAATAAACACGCATTAAACACACGCTAAACACACATTAAACACACAATAACACGCATTAAACACACATTAAACACGCATTAAACACGCATTAAACAGACATTAAACACACATTAAACACGCATTAAACACGCATTAAACAGACATTAAACACACACTAAACACGCATTAAACGCACATTAAACACGCATTAAACACACTTTAAACACACATTAAACACACACTAAACAGACATTAAACACGCATTAAACACACATTTAACACACATTAAACACGCACTAAACACACACTAAACAGACATTAAACACGCATTAAACACACATTTAACACACATTAAACACGCACTAAACACACACTAAACACGCATTAAACCCGTATTAAACACACATTAAACACACACTTAACACATTAAACATGCATTAAACACACATTAAACACATTAAATATGCATTAAACACACTAAACACACATTAAACACATTAAACACACATTAAACACATTAAATATGCATTAAACACACTAAACACACATTAAACACACTAAACACACATTAAACATGCATTAGACACACATTAAACACACATAAAACATGGCTTAATAGAGACAATTTCAAACACAAGTACACAAATCAATTTCAAACACAAGTACATAAATCAGCTTCACTATAACACACATTAAACACGCATTAAACACGCATTAAACACACATTAAACATGCATTAAACACGCTTTAAACACACATTAGACACACACTAAACACACTCTAAATACACATTAAACACGCATTAAACACACATTAAACACACACTAAACACACACTAAACTCGCATTAAACACACAATAACATGCATTAAACACACATTAAACACGCATTAAACACACACTAAACAGACATTAAACACGCATTAAACACACATTAAACACACACTAAACACATTAAACACGCATTAAACACACATTAAATATGCATTAAACACACACTAAACACATATTAAACATACATTAAACACACTAAACACACATTAAACATGCATTAGACACATATTAAACACATATTAAACATACATTAAACACACTAAACACACATTAAACATGCATTAGACACACATTAAACACACATAAAACATGGCTTAATAGATACAATTTCAAACACAAGTACACAAATCAGTTTCAAACACAAGTACACAAATCAGCTTCGCTATAACTATAACAAATACAACATGCTAACGTTATTAGCACAAGCCTATGGCATTTTACATTGTATAAATTAGCCTAGTGACTAGCAGAGTTTTCCTCTGCTCATATGAAGCCAGAATAAATCACACTCAGGAAATTAAAATGCTATTTTTGTGGAGGCTTTATTGTCTTCACAATTCATTGTTTCTTAGCTGTGAAATTAAAGTAAATCAAAGCTTTGTTTTCACTGAGGGAAATAGTTTCAGCCTACAGAAACAGACAGGAGGTCTGTGTCATGTTACATTTCTGGGGAGGTACACATCAGGCTACGGCGTAGGTTACAGCTTCCTCCAACTAAACACAGACAAGACTGAGATTCTTATTACTGCTGATGATTCTACAGTCTCTGTGGTGGTCAACCACATGGGGTAAATTTTGACCAAAACATGCTATTTGAAAAACATGTTAATTCTCTGTCCTGATCATGCTTCTTTCACCTCAGAAACCTTACAAAACTCAGGTCCATCGTCTCAGACTCATAACTGGAAATGGCTATCCATCATCCCGGCTTGACTACTGCAATTCACTATTCACCTGCCTCAGTAAAACATCTCTGGACCGTTTACAACTTGTCCAAAATGCTGCTGCCAGGTTGCTCACTCGGTCACATAAGTCTTGCCATATCACCCCCATCCTGGCATCCCTGCACTGGCTTCCTGTTCACTTTAGATTCCAATTCAAGGTCCTGGTCCTGACATACAGAGCCCTCCACAAAGTAGCCCCCGCTTACATTTGCGAACTCCTCAACCCTTATATCTCCAACCAGTCACTGAGGTCTTCTAACCAGTGACTCCTGGTTGAGCTTTTCAATTGGTGGCCCTAAATCTTTGCAACTCCTTGCCCTTGGACCTGAGATCCTTTACCTCTGTCCATATTTTTAAGATGCAATTGAAGACACACCTTTTTAGGCAGGCATTTGGACAATTGTAAGTAATTATATAGATTGTATATAGATTGTTGTTTCGGTTGCACTGTATCTTTTGCTGTTTGTACTTGCTGTGTTTTCTATTTATTTAACTGTTTGTATATTTATTGTGAAGCACTTTGTGACTTCGAGCTGTGAAAGGTGCTATATAAATAAAGATTTACTTACTTACTTACTTACAGCATAAGCTCTGCATTGACAGAGAGCCTATGCTATGGCGTAGGTTATGGCATCGATTCAACACAGAAGTATAAATCCCACTTTAGAGCCACAACCAAAGATATCACCACGTTTCTTTCTCGTTGGTCATCTCTCTTGTGGGACAGCCCAAAATCACACAGTGTCAGTGGGCTTTAGTTATAATGTTGAGGTTTGGACCGTTGGTCAGACAAAACAAACACTGTGAAGGTGCTCACTTTGGGCTCTGAGTCACTGTGACGAACATTTCTCACTATTTTACAAACCAATCAATTACTGGAGAAAATAATCAGCAGATTAATCATTCATTAGTTAAGAGTTCACAATGAGCTTCACCTCAGCAGACTGAGGCTGTAAAATCCTGCTCTGACATTGATGCATGAGCCAGAAACATCCGATGGGATCAAATACAACATTTGTCAAGTGTTATTACTCAAAGTGCATTTTCAGGACTTTTACTTGTAACAGAGTATTTACTGTGTAGAATTAGCGCTTTTATTTAAGTGAAGAAAGTGAATACTTTCTCTTCCACTGGTCATTTTGAATGCAGTATTTTGTGTCCGCAGGTCGTGGGGAGGAAACCCGGCACAGAACATTACTCTGGTGTCTTGTTCCATTTCCTGTACCAAGTACTTCATGTGTTCCAAAGATCAAAAGAAAAATCAATCCCATGAAGCTGCTCAACGGTTTTATGGCGTCTGATCTTCACCTCATCTGTCTGCAGGAAAGAGTTCACATCTCAAATCTGAAAGAAAACATCACAGTGTCCGACGCTGCTTTCTTTAATCACACAGAACAAAACACTCAGGAAGGAAAGTTGTAAACCTTCAAATGTCTGATGTAACTGAAGATGCTTCATCCAACAATACTAAAGTTGGGAAATGAAACATATGAAGGCTGCTCTGTGTCCAGCATCACTGTGGGGTATTAGGAAGAGGAAGTTTTCTTCCTCACAGAGATCATCTGATTTAATGACTTTATCTAATTTCCCCCCGAGAGATCATTAAACTTTCATTAAATCATCCAGTTTTAGTCTCGTCATTTCAAACCTGTGCGATCACATCCAAGTGTACAAATTTACATCTAATCTGAAAATGTTATTTCATTAGTTGTGCCTGTGCTGTTTGTTCAACGTCTGCAGCATTTTGTGCTCCATGTACAAAACTGTGTTTGCAAACACTTCATACAAAATAACATCTATTTGTACTGAGGATGTCCTGCGGCTTGAAAGCGTGACAGGTATTCTGAACTACTAGTGTTTCTTATTTTGGATATGTTACATTGCATGTTTTACATTTTAATTTTATTATTTTTTTTTAATTTTATATACTTTATTAATCCCCCTGAGGGGAAATTCAATTTTTTCACTCTGTTGTCATTAATACACAGGTCCGAAAGACACACACATGCACAAACAGGACCTATACATGCACAAAGTGGAGAGATGTCAGAGTGAGGGGGTTGCCTTGGTCAGGCGCCCCGAGCGGTTGGGGGGTTCGGTGCCTTGCTCAAGGGCACCTCGGCAGTGCCCAGGAGGTGAACTGGTACCTCTCCAGCCACCAGTCCACATTCCATATTTGGTCCGGACGGGGACTCGAACAGGCAACAAAACTGAGCTACTGCCGCTACTGTGTCATATTACTGTTTGTTAAGTGACATAGTTGTGATTACATGTCCAACTTTGTCTTTGGGAGGTGGACGGGATGGTGGATGGTGTGAAACCTCGGCAAGATGCCTGCTAAGCTACAGACTTCTGTTCCAGACCAAGTGAGACATCAGTGACATCTCCAGCTGCGAGTGTGCCGCAAAACTGTTTTTTTGGTGAGACATTTACAACATTTGTTGCCATTGTGCTACCAAAACCAGGTGGGTTTTTTGCAAGACATCGGCGGCACTTCCGGCCACAATTGTGCTTACAAACCAGATGTTTTTTAAGCGAGGCAGCATTTCCAGTTGTGATTATGCCACCTAATCCAGTGTTTTTTAGGGGCAGTATTTCTTATCCCCAATTGTGTCATCAGCCCCGACTGTACAACCAAAACCAGGTGTTTTTTAGAGAGACATTGGCAGCATCTCCAGCTGCATTTACAACACCTAACTGGGGGTTTTTAGTGAGACAGCCGCAACATTTGTTGCCGTTGTGCTACCAAAACCAGGTCTATTTATGGAGACATCAGCGGCTTTTCCAGCCACAATTGTGCCACTAAACTGTGAGTTTTAGTTAGACATTTGCAACTTTTCTTGCCATTGTGTCATCACAACAAGGTGTTTTTTAGGGAGACACCGCAATTGTGCCACCAAAACCAGGGTTTTTTTGTTGTATGTCAGTGATGTGTTTACAGCTGATTGCAGCAAACGGCCAAAACAAATCACCTATTACTGCTTTACGCACCACAGAAATCATGTCTCCTCTTCTTCAGCAGACTGCAGGAAAGCAACAGCCAATCAGAGCAGGCGTGCAGATCAGGCTGTCATCAGCTCATTACCCAGCATGCAGCAAGCCCACTTCCCATCAGCCATCAGTCAGTAAGCCACTCTGTTACTGAAAGGAGGCCAGGTGGGAAACACCAACATCTGTGTTCTGTGGTATCTGATGGCTGTAGGTGTGTGTTGGGTGAAGGAGGCGGGGCGCTGGGCGAGTGTGTGTTTCATCACTTTGTCTCGTCAGTCACGTCTCTAAGTGTGTGTTTGTCTGTGTGTGTTTTGCTAAATCCTTTATGATCTCTGTGGTTTTAAAGTTTTAAAATAATGATGTGCAGCGATTACCAATAACAGCTTCAGGGTTTCCACCACTCTCATAATGTGTAAAGGTGATTAAACAGGAATGTTAGGAATATCAACCACCATCCACAGAGTTTATTTCAAACTGCCTGTACAAGACAGGAATATCGAGCTGTCATGTAGCCATGAGAGTAAAAAGTACAATTGTGGATGGGACAGAGTTGTCTTGCCTCTGAGCTGGGAACAGAGACAGTTACAGCCCTAAAATGATGTCTGTGTAAAACAGACAGCCAGCAGGACGGGATGGTGAGGCGGGATTAAAAGTATCAAGCAGCAGGTAACTAAACATAGCAGAATAAGAAGGAGCTAGCAGCTAACTGCTAATCTACAAGTAAGAATGTGGAGCCTTCTGTCCTCTGCGTGCATTTTGTCCATATTTGTGCACATTTTCTGAGAGCTAATGGAGACAGACGAAACGGAGCAGTAACACCACAGATCATGGAGGCAGTGTGGCGTAGTTCAAGCAAGATACGACCACAGGAGATGACCAAGACATTTAAATAACGGTGGAATGGAATGAATTGCTGATATAGTGAAAATAATTTTGCGTCCACATGCCGAGTGTATACAGTGGTCTCACAGACCACAGCCGTCAGACCATTGCCTCGTTTGTTGCTATGTGAAACTTCTGACTCTGCCCTCTTTTGCCATCTATTGGTTGTATCTAGCCGACATAAAGGATGCAAGGAAGTATGAAGCCAGTGGCTTTAAACCATTTGAAAAAGACGCATCTATTTTCATACTTAACGGGAGTATAAATGAGCCACAAGCTCCAAGTAGCTCGGCTTTGCTCGGGACAAATTGCAGGTCACAATCAAGCTGACAACCCTGTGCAAGAAACAAAGGTGAACGACCATAGCAGCAGGAGAGGTAAGGGACGTTTGGAGTGGACATATTACGACCTGTGCCATCCATGTGGGGGACCAGCCACTCCACACACCCAGTTTCTCTTGTGAGCAACATGGAGGCGCTCTAGGCGGCCTCTGCTGAGACAATTCCTGCTCCTCCTCCTCCTCCTCCTCCTCCTCCTCCGCAGTGCTGAGACCGGAGACACCAGCAGCAGTCAAAACAGCAAATCTTTGCTTCACATGATAAAGTACAACCTCATTTTTGTTTGTGGTCAATTTGTCTTTTCATGTGTTTTTTCCCCCAGTGTGTTTGCCCATGAAGAGCCGAGTGGATGATGTCACTGTATCACACTAGGTGAAAAGAGGCTAAATATTTATTGACATTCAGTCGAACAGATCACAGTTTAAGCAGACTGCAGAGGGCTCAGACAAAAACACTTTTCTGGACTAAAAAACAAATTCAAAATCCACGTTCACACAGTATTCTCACGCAACACTGAGACATCGACTGAATGGAAGCTTGAATTGGGGACTGTTCATTACTTATGAGGCGGGAGTGGGTGGTGCAAAAAGGGGGATGCATGTCAAATAATTTTTTAAGCGCTGGGGAGGGACTTCCAAACCCACCTGCGGGCATGTTTGATGGAAATCACCAAAATTTTATCACATTTATCACAGCCGGAAACTGTAAAAACAGAAATTATCGTTGGATTTTTCAAAAGTCCAACAGTTCTTGGACACACCGTGTGCGACGAACACTTCAACACATTCTCACTGCGACCTTGTCACATGTCCACGTTTGGTCATGGACTTTCCACGTCCACATATGACGTCCAAGGTACCCTGGGTGTGTTGGTTCTTGACATTCTGGGACGCCGTGTCAACTTCAGCCTGTTTCATGCATTGTTTCAAAATACACTCGGTACAGCACCGTGAGTTGATGTTTTTTTCCTTCAACAACAAATGCACATGGTTGGGTTTATGACAAAAGAACATGGTTTGGGTTTATAATCTTACAGGAAGTGTGGGTGAAGGTCGGTGGTTGCTGGACCCATCCACCTCTCCTCCTTTCCTCCCTACTTGGACATCCGCCGCCTTAACTTTTGTTGTTGCCCCGCTGCGTTTCCCCCTGATGCAGCAGGGCGCCATTAACAATAATCATCATTCATTCATTCATTTTCTGTAACTGCTTATCCTGTTAGGGGTCACAGGGGGTGGAGCCTATCCCAGCTGACACTGGGTGAGAGGCAGGGTACACCCTGGACAGGTCACCAGACTCTCACAGGGCTGACACATAGAGACAGACAACCATTCACACTCACATTCACACCTACGGACCATTTAGAGTCACCAATTAAAATGCATGTCTTTGGACTGTGGGAGGAAGCTTGAGCACCTGGAGGAAACCCACGCTGACACAGGGAAAACATGCAAACTCCGTCAGTGGGGTTTGAACTGAGAACTCTCTTGCTGTGAGGCGACAACGCTAACAACTGCGCCACCAAGCCGCCATATTTTGCTGTACGTCTCATTTAAAATTTTGCCAAAAATAAACATTTGCATGACAAGTGTAAAAAAGGGACTTTTTCAACTCCAGGATTTCACGTTCAACTTTCAAACATCAAAGGGTGATTTTTAAAAATCTAATAACTAATCGATGTTGGAGGGAGGACTCAGAGAGGCTTAAGCCCCTGCCCCCGATAAATAAAGAACAGACCCTTAATTCTTCTTTTGGAGCCAAAACTATTTCAAATGAAAATAAATCATGTGGTGTGTTATTTATACTGTTTTAATCTCTGTCAAAGTGTTGAAGGAAAGAAACAAACCTCAGTATAACAGCTGATTCCAACCTTTTGAATGGTTGGACATGTATGTGACGGTACGTTATGTCAGCGTGAGTCTTTTCCCATGAGCTGTTTACATGACTCATGTACATTCTGTGCATTGCTTTGGTTGGCATGTCAGTAACACACCGAGAGAGAGGGAGGGAGTGTGTCCTCTTTCTCTTTGGGTTTCTCAGCCGTCTGCTGCAGGTGGCCGGGTGGTCGGGTTACAGCCCCAGTGAAAGTACACACACACACACACACACACACACACACACACACACACACACACACCTCTCCTTCCATGACATCTGAAAATTCCTATGGATTAATTCTAATTCTTGTGACAGATGGACAAATGGTGGTGGTTTGTGTGTGTGTGTGTGTGTGTGTGCACGAGGGAGCAGCTGGGGGCACGAGGTAAAACCTGCAGCAGACCAACCAGCAGGCTGCTGGGATAGTCAGACACCTGTTTGAACCCCCTCCTCCTCCTCCTCCTCCTCCTCCTCCTCCTCCTTGTCCCCCTCTTCTTCCCCGGACACTTGATATGTGGGAGAGTCCGGGGGTGGGGGGGGGTGTGAGACAGAAACAGATAGAGGAGGAAGGGGAGAAAGGGAGAAAACAGCTGGATCAACTGAATGTTTCCGTTTTCTGTTTCCTGGCTCAGAGTTGTTTCTAGCAGAGACTCAGGAGCCTTAAAGGGCAGATCTGTAAAGTTTTAACACAGAATCATTGATGACTGATGCCGACACGCTGCAGTTGATTTACTTAACCATGTGCAGAGAGCTTTGGATTTTCACTGAAAGTCAAAAATGTTTCTTTATCCACTGGATTAAAGATTTAAATTGTAAAATGTCACTAAGAGTTATGTTCAGGCTGCATAAAATGAAATAAAGGAAAATAAAATAAGATAAAATAAAATAAAATAAAGCTAAATAAAATAAAATAAAATGAAATAAACCAAATAAAATAAAATAAAATAAAATGAAATAAACCAAATAAAATAAAATAAAATAAAATAAAATAAAGTAAAGTAAAATAGAATTAAAAAAAAGGATATGGCTGACATGGCTGGGAGGGCAGGGGGAGCATCCAGTGGACAATACAAGACACCCCGACACAGGATGAGAGGTGTATGCATTATGTGTGAAATGAATGCACGTAGTATGAATGTAATTGTGTCTTATGTCTTAGGTGTGGTTTATGTAAATATGCTGATGTTTTCATGTCAGCCTGATGCCTTCCTAAGGTAGTAAATGTATCTGGCTGTGGCCAATCAAATAGCAGAGAGAAGACAAGATGGGGAGCCAATCATGTTGGTGTATGAATACCCAGAGTTACGGCACCAGCAACTTATAAAGACGACCAGTAGAAACACTTGGCCTGATATATGAATGAATTAATGACTTTATTTTGAACCAAAATGAACAGTAAAAAAAAAAACAAACAAGACAGTGTCTGAAAAGGAGTAGGTGGAGGTAACACTTAAATGTCCCTGCCTTTCTCTTACATTTCTTCTTTTAACACATATATTATTTCAACAAATACAACTATGCCCAGTCTATTTCCAAACTTCAGATGACAAATTATCCAAATATGTGGAAATCTGGTTATTTCAGTGATTTCTATCGTTTTGTTACAGAAGCAGCAACAGGCTAGCGTGTACTTCTGCCTGTCGTCACAAGTGTGGAGCGCAGCAGCAGCAGCCACACAAAAAACACTTTGCTTTCTGGGGGAATGTTCTTGCAAGTCCGTGGTTGTCAGGGCAGTTACCAAATGTGGTCTGAGAGCAGCTTTAGCCTCGTTATGGTAAGTTATTAAGTTGTGATTTATGCATTACTGAAATGAAATCAGTTGCACCTCAGATTCAAGTTACAGCATAACTCTAAGTTTTTCTGCTGCGGTCTTGGAGAGCAGGGAGCAGCTTTGCACCCAAATGCAGAGAACAAATGAGGCAGCTGGACGAGTTAAAGGCAGGCACAGGGCTGCAGGTAACAGACCTCAGAACCAAAAATGAAGACGAACTGACAAAGAACGAAGGAACTGGGCAGATATAAGCAGAGAAACATTAACTGGGGAAGTGAGAACAGGTGAGTAGGCTGAAGGACTACTGAGGGACAGGTGAAACTAATCAAGGCGGGGCAGACGATCAAAACTGGCCAGAAAACACACAAAGGCAGGAAGTGAGGTGATCTGACACAAGAGGAGATTAGAGTAACAAAATAAAACAGGAAACACGAAGCATGACTGATGAACACAACCTGAGGAAGAGATCGGGGCAGATCATGACAGTTTGTGCCACACAGCATCATGTTCTCAGTATATGCATGCCACCTTTCAACACAGTAATCCATTTATTGATTTGATATTTCAATATCAATTGAAATTACAACAATGTGCTACGAAGCTAAGTGGCTCATGTCAGCCACAAACGACCCATTTGCCAGAATAAATGTTGGTATCGTACATTTCTGCAAAGTACGGATACATTATCCCACCGCTGTGGTTAAAGTGTTTATGTTTAGGCACAAAAAACACCTGGTTATAATCAGGAAAATGATCCTGTTTGGGGTTAAAATACCTGGTTTGGTGGCTAAAAAGCTGCTGGAGACACAGCGATGTATCTGTGAAAATACGAACACTTTAAGTGCACCATCCTGGTAGGTAATGCAGTGACGTCTCATCCCTCACCGTCCCCTCGACCTCCTGATGACAGAGTCAGCTCATGTACCACAAAAACACATCCTCACTGTGACCTCGTCATATGTCCACGTTTGGTCATGGACTTTCCACGTCCACATGTGACATCCAAGGTACCCTGTGTGTGTTGGTTGTTGACGTTCTGGGACGCCGTGTCAACTTCAGCCTGTTACATGCATTGTCTGTTTTCAAAATACACTTCTGTTTTCACAGGAAATGTATAGTTTGCATACTGTCTCTTTCAAAATAAAAGCACTATGTCAGCAAAACATTTTTTTCCTTCAACAATAAATGCACATGGTTGGGTTTAGGAAAAAAGAACAGGGTTTGGCTTTACAATATTACAGGAAGTGAACACCGGCCTCCTCGGTGAAAGTCTGTGGTTGTTGTACCCATCCACCACCCCTCCTGCCACCCTTCTTTGACTTTCGCTCCCTTAACTTTCGTTGTTGTCCCGCCACGTTTCCCCCTGATGCCACTGTGCACCAGTAAACAACAACGCTGACTGGCCGCGTATCATTGTTGGCTCATCTGTGTCTGATGCTGGAAGACTAAAAGCTGGTATCCAACGACTCTGAAATGAGATCAGGATGACAACGTCACTTTAGAAACACTAATATGATACCTATGAAATTTTCTTCTGTCCACTGGGCTGCCAGAAGGCTAATATGCACAGTAACAATGATGACATAACTTTGTCTTTGATTGTTGATTGGCCACTTGCCTTAACTAGGACTTAACATCCAAACTTGTTCAGTTCTGCACTAAGTCGTCGAGGTGCAAACACTTTTATTAGTTGATTTAGTTACAAACTAACTGGTAGTTGCTAAACCTCCAGTGTTGACTCTACACCCTAACACAGCTGGTGCAACACAGTGCAGGACTTTTACTTGTCGTGAGTATTTTCAGTGTGGTATTAGTACTTTTACTTCAGTAAAGGATCTGAATTCTTCCACCTCCGGCTAAATGTGGATTAGTGATGATAATATGTCAGAGCTTTATCGAGAACCCTCCAGATAAACCTCTGAAACCTTCCTGCCTGCTTCTCTCACAGAAACTTTGCTCCTCATACATCACTGTAATGTTTTCATGATTTATTCAGTGTCAGAATGTTTGCTGGGAAACAGACGGAGTGGAGAGGAAGCCGAGGCAGCCTCCTGACTGCAGAGAAAGTGCCAAATCCGCAGTCAGACAACAGGTGAGCGGTTACGCTCTCAGGCACGTCTCATTGATATTCTAACCTATTGCACTTTCCCAGGGAGAGGACTCCCCTGTGGAAACAAATTACTGCCTCACATGCCCCCGCCGCCCCCCCCCCCCCCCCTTCAGGCTTTGATCCTCTCAATGTGAAGCAGATCGCAGGCTGAACGGCAGTTAATACGACCAGCGTGGCTCAGAGGAGACAGCGGGAGAGTGGGAGTGAATGGAGGGTTCATCAAAGTATACTTAATTTACAGGATCAGTTCACCTGAATAACAAAACACAGAACATTTACTCAGCATTTACATTGAGATGCTACTTTATACTTATTCAACTTCAACTTTATTTTTGTCCCTAAAGGGAGATTTGGTGGTACAGCAAGTGGCAAGAGTGAACACATAAGAATATACATACATAACAATCGAAGGCAGCCAAATACAGTGAGCTGAAACAACTCTACGCAACTGTATTTAAGATTATTGTAGTTTTTACATCACTACATCTATCTGATAACTATTGCCAACACGTTCTCATCCCAACTCGTCAAATATAATCAGTCAGTGGACTTTAACATCTGCGACGCCCTAGGTATCCCCCTGCGTCTGTTGCTAACATTCTTGCATACAGCGTGCCTTTTCAAAATAGACTTCAGGAAATGAACAGTTTCTGCTTGTTAGATGCACACAGTTTTCAAAATAGACTTACAGCATTTAAAAAACACAGCATACATTTATTTCCTTGTGCAACAAAAGCACATGGTCAGGTTTTAAAAAACAAAACATCATGGTTTGGCTCAACATTCACACAGGAAGTGAACAACGATCTCTTGGGTGAAAGTCTGGGGCTTGTTGGACTCATCAGCCTCCCTCCCATTTGCCACACAGGGAATTTCCAGCTCTTTGTATTACACTGTAAGCGGTGGCATTTCAAACTGACACTGTCCGTCAGTTGTTGACGCAGTGGCCTCCAACCGAAGTCACCAAATATCAGCGCATGTCAGTGGACATCCATGAAAGATACCAACGCTCAAAGGCACCTTTAGCAGAGATATAACATGCATTAATGTTTACATCTCGGCTATGAGTAGATGCACGCTTCCTCCTGCACGGTGATACAACAAGGTAATATAAAGAGCTGGAAAGTCCCTAGAGGGAGGGCATGAAGGGAGGTGGAAGGGTTTAAGAAACCCCAGACTTTACACATAAACATAATAACTATATAAAGGTGGTGTTTTACCGATACTGTATGATTATTTTGAAAAAGACTGCATGCATCTAACCAGCGGAACTGTACGTCTTGTGAAAATAGAAGTGTTTTTTGAAAGGACACAATGCATGTAACAAGCATAAACTGACACGCCATCCCAGAACATCAACAATCAATACTTTTGTTCCAGAAACTGTAAATCAAGATGGATGATGCGTCTCCACTTACTCTCACTGTACAAATATCTCCCTAAATTTTCCTTGATACGGCCACTCCCATTGTGCTGATGATGTCATTTGGAGCCAGCCTGTCCTCATTCCGAACTCATAAGATACCGCCGCTTTTTCAGTGATTTGGGTGTTACATACCAATGCACAAAGGCACCTTTGACGGTGGTATAATACACACCAGGTGGCAGCAGTTGTTGACGCAGCAGCCACCAACTAAAGTCATCAGATACTGGTGCTATGTCAGTGGACGTTCAGATAAGATACTGATGCACAAAGGCACCTTTGGCGGTGATATGAAAAGCACTGGACATTGTCCGTTTGAACCACTGCTGGTAACAATGTAATATAAGGAACTGGAAAGTCCCTATAGGGTGGACGAGAGGGGAGGTGGACGGGTCCAACAAACCCTGGACTTTCATCTGGGAGCCTGCTATTCACCTCCTGTGTGAATGTTGAGCCAAACCATGATGTTTTTTTTAACTTAACCACATGTTTTTTCTTTCACCAGCAAGTACGAGGTGTTGTACTAACGTTTAAGTTTATTTTGAAAAAGACTGCATGCATCTGACGAGTAGAAACTGTACTGTGAAAATGGAATGTCAATGTGAAAGTCCACTGACAAAGCAGCAATATTTGATGAGTTGGGATGAGAACACATTGTTGGAGTCAGAGTCTGTGCAGTAGCAATCTCTGGGGTATAGAATTTCCACGTGCACACCCGTCCAAGCGACTGCAAGCAGCGCCTCCTTTTTATAGCATCAAATAACTGATCAAAACCAAACTAAGAAACTTAGAACTTAAAGGAACATCAGTGTGATAAGAACTACCTAAAACGGGGAGCTGTCATGTCATCCATCTTTATATACAGTCTATATTCTGTAATGGAGTATTTTTACACTGTGATACTGCTACGTCTGATACATCCTCATGCTTCAATACCCTGCAACCAAACACCACCTGCCCACTGCTTGTAAGCTGGGGTCTGTTTTTAAGCATCAAAACCTCAACAAACAAAATCAAAACATGAAATTCATCTGCATTTACTTTGAAATAAAAAACCCTCATTAGAATCAAGAACAAAAATACAGTATTTGCAGCAAACAATAGTTTCATTGATTGTTTTTAATGTCATAGTCTTTGTTCAATCTACAGAACAATTTACAGCTTCTTTGAATTTCATTTCTGAAAACAATTAGCCCAGAGTGAAAGTGAACACAGCGAGACAGAGGAGGAGGGAGGTTTTCCAGACTCATACAGCACAATGACTTCCTTTCAGGAGGCAGCAGGTCGGAGCTCAGCGTAGCCCCGTCTGAATCCAACACCTCTGTTTTGGCTGACCTCTGGCCATTTAAGGAGACACGGGTCACTGCCCTCCCCCCACTTGCAGGATGACGGTCTGCGGATGTCCGCTCACTGTGCCGGGCATCTCTCCCTCCTCACCTGAGGGGGTGGAGGCTCTGAGGTTCCAGGAAGCAGGATTATGCAGTTTGCCAAATACCTGGAGAAAACACTCAGGGAGCAAAGTCTGTGGATTTATTGTTCAGGATAAAGATTTATTTCACAACCTGGATAACTGACGGACTATAAAATATTTAAAAAACAACAAGATCGGAAGAAAAAATACAACCTGAATGAAAAACAGAACACAGGATGAAAACATTTTAAGTATTGTTTGGGTGACAAATTTTGATTGAGGCAAAGTGAAGCATCAAAAAATAGTTTCAAGTTTATTTTAATTATAATGTCAGTGAAGTCGAGACGTCTGCTGCACAGACATGTAAAGAGCTTCATGGGATTTACCTACGGACTGTATAAAATAATGGATGGGTTGTGGGCTGCAACTCTGAAGCCTCGAGTTTGACATTTCAGCACATTCTCACTGTGACCTTGTCACATATCGACATTTGGTCATGGACTTTCCACGTCCACATATGACGTTCAAGGTACCCTGGGTGCGTTGGTTGTTGACATTCTGGGGCGCTGTGTCAGCTTCAGCCTGTTTCATGCATTGTCTGTTTTCAAGATTCACTTCTGTTTTCACAGGAAATGTACAGTTTGCATACAGTCTCTTTCAAAATAAAAGCACTACGTTGGTACAACATGGTGAAGTGACTTTTTTTTCCCTTCAACAATAAACACACATGGTTGGGTTTAGGACAAAAGAACAGGGTTTCGCTTCACAATCTTATGGGATGTGAACACCGCTCTCTCAGGTGAAGCTTGGTGTTCGTTGGACCCATCCAACAAACAGATTTTGCCACCTAAACTTTCGTCCTTGTCCCGCTGCATTTCCCCCTGACACTGCTGAGTGCCATTAAACTATAACAGCATCTGGCCGCATATCATGCCGACGTTAAAGGAGGCCTTTTTTCATTGGGTTCTGACGCCCCAAGTCACTGCCCCGCTGGAGAGTCGCTATACAATGGGAGGGAAGGTGGATGGGTCTAACAAACCCTGGACTTTCACCCGGGAGCCTGCTGTCCACTTCCCCTGTAAATAATGAGCTAAACCATGATTTTCTAAACCTACCCACTTGCTTTTGTTGCACAAGGACATAAACGTAAATTCAAGGTGTTTTACCAATGTTGTAAGTTCATTTTGAAAATCACTATATGCATCCAACAAAAAAACATTGTACATTTCCTGTGAAAACAGACACCTAGGGCGTCATATATAGACGGAAAAGTCCACTGACAAAGCGATAATATTTGACAAGTTGGGATGAGAACATGTTGCTGCATGGAATATGTGCAGTTCTAAAGCCCTGTTTCCACCAAGCAGACTGGTACAGTACGGTTCAAATCAGTTCGGTATGCTTTTTATCTGTTTCCACAGTGACAAGCTGTGGACTGTACCATTAGAACCATTCTGGTACAAAAAGGTGGAGCTGTGAACCCTGCAATCTGATTGGTCAGTAGAGGACGGTCACTCTGCTCAGGGCTGAGTTGTGTCTGGTTTTGAGGCTCATGTAACCACTGTTCATACTGTGGAGAGTTTTATTAGTAAATTGTAACTATAAAATGAAAGGATGTTTTTCTGCCTCTCACAGCAGCTGGAGTCTGAGAAACAATAACTTCATTCACTGGGCCGACTACTGGCAACTTTTAAGCTGGAATGTTAACTTGTAATGTTACTCAATGCATGAGTTGATGACATGAACCCATCAACACACCTTAAATTTCAATATGACAACAATGACATACATTTGTAGTAATGAGTGGATCTTCAAGTGTTTAATTTCGACCAGGTTATGTGAGCTGCATATATTCTAATCCTCACTCGGAGAAAAGAAAAGGGTTGCGTAGCGTCGGGCTATAGCAACACTAAACCCCTGAGCTTGCCTGAGAAGGACTAAATGCACAAAGCTGCTATTTTTAAATATCCCATGGAGAGAGACTCTCACTGCAGCCTGTTCTATTTTGTTCTGAAAATGTCTGCGTGCAGCCTCGTTCTGTGGACAATAAACCAGGTGCAGACTTCCATCTGTGTCACCGCTGATGAGGAAATACAGCGAGTGCTGGACGGAGCAGTGAGTGACAACAACCCCACCCACATTTAAGAGGACTGTCTCAACAGACCAAGTGTCTAGGTACCATGTCTGAAGGGTTACTGTTGGTTCCAAAGGTACTGTACTGATAGGGTTTGGGGGCAATGTGGCCACAGATATCTTGTTGGAGTTAAAGGATAAAAGAAAACTTTTCTCAGCTAATGATTATTTGTATTGTTGGCTCTGCCAACATGAAAATATTAAACATTACTGAAACAAAGATTTTTGAGCCATTAAGAGAGAGATTTAAGACTTTCTCCATCTCTCCTCTCAGAGTCATGAGGATCTTTTGTGTTTCAAATCAGGGGGGATGAAAGAACATGTTAGGCTTCAGAGCCTTCCTTGGGGGGTTTAAGAATGAAGGGATCTTTTGCCTTTAGTGCTGATAATCGGGAGCTTCTCTTGTTTCCTTTCGGCACAAAAACCTCCTCTGTCTGCCTCCGTTACTCTCTGAGGGAGAGTTTTCACCCTTTGGGGTGAGACTTAGCCACCTGTAAGGCTGGATTTATAACATTTATTCAGCTTTACCAGCGTTGACAGATAGTCAGCTGTTGTGTGTGTTACAGTAGTTTGGAGGTTCTTTTGATACGACCTGAGAAATGTGACTATATTCAAAGACCATAATCATGAACGCAATACATTTTAAACAGTTCGTGAGCCACTCGCTCCCCTGAAGCATGTCGATAAGAGGCTTATGCCCCCCTGCAAAGAGGAGGAGGAAGTAAAAGGATGATGGGATGGAGAGAGGGAGGGAGGACAGGAAGGATGAGGGAATCCCCAATGCTGTGCTCCTCAGGAGATCACAGCACTCAGAGTGGGTTAACAGGAAATCAAAGAAGGGAGGGAGTTTTTGTTGTTATACGTCACAGCTTCATGAATAATGTACTGAGCAGCATTGAGCTGTTGCCGAAAAAAAAAGGCATAAACTTGACTTCATACAAAATATGGCCATGCTAGCAGCTCAGTGTTGGTCAGTTCACAACTTTGGACTGAAATACTTCAATACTGAGCCCAGAGGATGAATCCTACTGGCTTTGGTTATCGTCTGACGTGGGTTCTCATGCCAACTCGTCAAATATCGTCGCTTTGTCAGTGGAGTTTCACGTCTACATATGACACGCTAGCTATCCTCTTACGTCTGTTGTTGACGTTCAGGGACGCTGTGTGGATTTACGCTTGTTACATGCATTCTCTCTTTTCCAAATAAACTTCCATTTTCACAGGAAATGTACAGTTTCTGTTTTTTAGATGCATACAGTCTTTTTTAAAATAAACTAAACATGTTGGTAAAACACCTCATATTTACGTGTATTTCCTTGTGCAAAAAAAGCACATGGTTAGGTTTAGAAAAAAACATCATGGTTTGGTTCAACATTCACACAGGAAGTGAACCGCAGTCTCCCGGGTGAAAGCCAGGGGTTTGTTGGAGCCATCCATCTCCACTCCTACCCACCATAAAGCGAATTTTCAGCTCCTTATATTATATAGTTAATGGCATTTTAAACTGAAACTTGTGTTTTTTATCAACAACATATTATTTTCTAGATTTGGGGCTTTTTGTAATATTTATTTTTTTTATTATTGGATATATTTTTATTTTTAAAATATATTTACAGCCTATTTAGATCTGGGGCCGAAGCCTCAGACGCCAAGGCCTAACAATACTGCTCACAGCCTCAAATGTTGGCGCAAGACATTGTACGGAGCATAACGTACACTGAGTGTGCCCCGATGCATGGATGGCCACAGCAGGAGCAGACAGCATCGTGGTTATTAGACACAAATAATTGAACATTTTTGTGTGCAAATCAACGAACCCCCTGACAGGTGCTTCAGTTTTAGCCAATTATTTATTTCAAGAACCTGTTTATATAGGATCAAATGCATCTATGCAGAATACAAAAAACAGAGGCACCAAAAAATACAATGCTTTAGATCCCCTCATTTCTCAAATGATGCTTTCTAGAGAGCTTACGTCTCTCTCTGGGGAGCCGAGCTCCTCATATCTTTCCCATATTTCGAACCCTGGAGCCAACCTTTCTGCTCTGTTTGCCCCACTCCTTCGAAACCTCGGGGACAAGTTGTGTGTCGAGGAGCAGATGAACAGAAAGCCGGCGACAGACAGTCAGACAGAGGGTTGAGATGTCAGACGGAAAGTTGCACAGACCAGCCGCCGCTCAGACGGTCAGACGGTTGGGACGGCAGACAGGCTGGCGGTGGGCGTCTCTCTGTTAACGAGGCCTGACAGCTTCCATGCAGGCTCATGCGACAGTGAAAGGGAGGATCGGGTCAGATTCAGAGTGTTTGATGTCGGGGTGGCGCTCGCGTTTGAAGGCACCGCTCATTTCGCCTCTGTTTGCTTTTTTAAGCCCTGTTGTGTCAGACGGACCAAGCTGCCCGGGCGGCGGACCCCGCCACTAACTCACAATGACAGTCAAAAACAAACCACCTGATATCTGCCCACCAACTGACACTAACACCACTTGTCTGGATTGTGAGATTACCCAACATGCTCTTTTTCCCCCCTGGTACATACAAGAGTTTCATTCTTTATTGAGCACCCGGAAGGGGCTGACTTTTTTTTTTTTTTTTTTTTTTTTTGTGGTGTAAGCCAGGAAATCCTGGGTTGGCGTGCCGGCCTGGACGCCGTGTCCATTGTTTGGCCGCTCGCTCACTGCTCCCATTGATGCTCTTCATCCAGCTGTAAAATCTGGTGTGGTGCTGAAATGTGTGTGTGTGTGTGTGTGTGGGTGGAGATGGTGGTGTCGGGGGTGGATTCAGTCCACTCTGAAAACAAGATGTCAAGAGTGGGGTAAGAGTGCAGCAGCATTGGCACTGGAGGGATAAAAGAGCTGCCGTGTTTGCTTCCTGTGTGCTTCCTATGCGCTGTATCCTCCCCATGTCCGCCCCCCCCCTTTTCTCTCTACGCTAAGCTCGCTATCTTGATATCCAGGAAAAATAAGGTTAAGGGTGCAGGATGTACAGATGATGTTCAGGTCACAAAGGGACAGGTTGCTCGTCTTCTGAAGGATGAACATTTTTAATATCAGACAGTGAACAGTGAGGATGCTCTCAGAGCCGTCTGGGAGGTCTGTTGCTTCCTCCTTGATTTGTGAAATGATTGTTTTAAGGGTGTTATGTGTCTGATTTTGTTCCATTTTGTCCTGAATTGAATTAAGTTCTTTAGTCAGGCCGTGTCTGAATCTTTTCATGGTGCATTTCCCGTGGTGGTTTTCTGCATAATCTGTTCCTCCCACCACCACCACCACCCAACCCCAGTGAGGAAAACAGTAACACCACTCCCACTCTAGTCCTCTGTCTCCATCTCTTTATCTGTCTGTCCCTCTTTGACTGTCTGTCTTATGGACCTACAACATTTGGTTCTTCATCAAGCACTTCCAATATATCACTTTAGACTTGTCATATCTTAAATGCAGCATCTTTACACTTGGCTACAGACGTGCCATCTTGCTTCACAATTTAACAATGCTACTGTCTTTAGACAGTACTGCCCAAAATTTGAAGTCAATCCAGTGAAAGCTCTAAGAAGACCTCATGAAAGTCCAATCCTCGAGAATGGCCCAAAAAAAGCCCTTAAAAGAAAAGATTCTTTTTGTCTTCAGCATTCTGTGAGTTTCATGTCTAATTGAAGACTTTTGATGGAGAAATTGTCCTCAAGGTGTGTCAGAGCAGTGTCAAGACATTTCCACCATAAACTGATGCAGAAAAATTAACCAGAATGCAGGAAGTGTTTGATGCTCAAAATGTTGCCCCACTTCATATGTGTCTGACGGGTGGGTGTAGGACTAAAAAGCAGCACAGATGAAAGGCAAGACAGTTTAATGAACTTTAGGAACAGGTTCAGTCCAGGGCTCTAGGCGTGGAATGCCGAAGCCGAAAACAAGTGAGTAGCCAGCGTCCGCCAGGGGCACGTGGAATGGTACCGTGAGGGAGCAGGTAGAAGGCGATGTCAGACTAACAGCGAATCTGGAAGCAGGAAAACCTATTAGGGAAGCCAACACACCTGTGTGGAGCTGGCTATAATCAGCGGCAACGCTGAAGAGATTGGCACACAGGTGGAATTTGTAACCATGCGGCAAGGTTGTCCGAAGCACAGGGAACCACAGGCAGAAGAACAGGTACGCTCACAACAGAGAGCTCAGTGACGGTCTCTCCACACAGCTGCGGGAAACAGGTGAAGAGAAACCAGAAGCCCAGGCGCAGGGCTCTTGGTTGAAGACACAAGGCTGAGTGATTTATCAGAGAGCAGACGAAACAGGAGAGTCAGAAGCAGGTGCGGTCAGCAACGAGGAAGGAGTCTGGGGATAAATGCCGAAAGGTCTTGCATGATATGGCAAAGAACAATCTGGCAACAAGAGTTTATGAAGCTGGAGTCTTTGTAATGATCCACAGGTGAGCAGAGTTAGCGTGATGAGGTGGGTGTGGTGGACCAGCAGGAGCGGCAAATGTGTGGACAGGTGATAGGCTGGCAGGTAGGTGTGGTAGAGAGGCAGGGTGAGTGGAAACTACCGAGAGAGCTGAGAAGATGGCATGTATGGCAGGTCGGAAGTGCTCACTGTGACACTTACCCCTCCAATGTTCAGACAAATTAACAGTTGAGGGTACTGATATAAATTGCCTTAATGAATATGAGTAAAAGATGTTCTACTGTATGTAACTTTTTTTTGTTTTCTTTTATAATGAGAGGGGTGCTCTTTTTTCTGCTTGAGCATCAGCCCCCAAAAAGTGTCTGTGAACGGTGCTGGTTAAATGCCACTGTTTGGTGATTTATATGACCTGTCTGCAATACATAAACTGCTTTGTAAAGTTCAAATAGATGGGTTTAAAATTAGTACTGAATTATACCCAGATTATAAAACTTAAATGCATAAATGCAGCTGAATACCTTTACATTTTACAGATCTATTCAAACTATGATTGGAAAGTTTCCTTGTCGCTCTACACACTACAGAAACAATGCTCAGCTAAAGCCTTGACATTCACTCAGCCACAGCCTGCCTGTGTTTGTGTTTTTGGCCGTGAAAACACTGAATGAGGCGACTTACAGGAATCTGTTACCGTAATATCCACAGACCGCAGCACTTACAGCAGTGGTGCAACAGCAGAGGAAAGGGTTTGTTTGTGGACCGCTTCTCTTTCTCTATTTTTTTTTTTTTTCGTTTTGTGCGCCCACCAAGCACGACGCCCCGAAACCACATTTAAACAGCAATACACAAGAAAACCAAGCCAACAAAAACACCAGAAGTGAGCACATCCTTTGTTCCGGGATATTTCAGCTCTGCCACATTCCACCACAAAACCCATCCGGAGGATAATAACACCAACTCTTCCGATTAACAAAAAAAAAAACAAAAAAACAAAAAAAACAAAAAGACTTGTTTTCCTTGCGGAGTCATCCATATTCTCACGTTCCCACATCCGGATCAGGAGGCAGCTCTGAGCACAAGGAACAGGTGGATCTACAGCACAGTCAGCTGGAGGCTGTGATACAGTCTGAAGGCAGAGAAACAGACTGTTGTACTATAATATATTTTACTCTGGTCTGGTCCCCAGTACAAAATGGGAAATAGTGCAAATAAATAGTGTACAAATAAAAAAAATGATTATCAGTTAATTTACACAATGCCAAAAATGTTAACAGGGAGGAGAAACATCATAACTCTGCTCTGTCCTGCTTGACCCAAACCTACTCTCATGTTATGTTCACTCCAGGCCTGAATAAAACAAGTCACACAAGTTAATTAAATATAAAGTCAATGTAAAGACACAATTTAACATGAATTCCGCAGGGCAATGGTCATGACACAAATGACATGAATTGAGCGGCACAGATCATGCAAGCAGTGCAATTTTGCATCATATGCTTATTCGCAAGAGTTGAATAATCTGAACTGTAGCAACCAATTCGCAATAGCCAATCAGCCTTGAGATCCCCAGGGGTGTGTGACACTAGGGACATACCGGCAGAAGTTCATTCATCGGAAAAATGGAGGAGAAGAAGCTGATCATGTTGGTCCCTAAGTTGTATGACACCACGTCCTACATCTGTAGAAACAGGAATAAAAAGGAGGTGGCATGGTGATGCAGTGGTTAGCATTGTCGCCTCACAGCAAGAGGGTTCCTGGTTCGAGCCCTTCTGTGTGGATTTTACATGTTCTCTCTGTGTCAGCGTGGGTTTCCTCCAGGTGCTCAAGCTTCCTCCCACAGTCCAAAGACATGCATTTTAATTGGTGACTCTAAATGGTCCGTAGGTGTGAATGTGAGTGTGAATGGTTGTCTGTCTCTATGTGTCAGCCCTGTGAGAGTCTGGTGACCTGTCCAGGATGAACCCTGCCTCTCACCCAATGTCAGCTGGGATAGGCTCCAGCCCCCCGCGACCCTCAACAGGATAAGTGGCTACAGAAAATGAATGAACAATAAGCACCTAGAGTACGACCCGTGCTGCAGTCATTATTCACAATGAACCAATAAAGAATTTAACCCAAACTCAGAAATACTCAAACATTTATTTAAATCATACTCAATCAGATTTTACAAATGTAATTCTTTTTGGCTGGATCACAACAGTCATATAGGTTTTGACATCGTCTTGTTTCAAACTTTTCAAACTCAGAAATGCTGAATTATGGTCTGGTCCTCTCCTTACATGCACTTTCTCTCTTTGATCCATGCTTGCAAATAGCAACAAAGAAGTGGCATCTTTAACAGATGGAACGACTGATCGCTGGTTGAAGAGTTATGCGCATTAGAGATTCATAATTATGCAAGTCATTTCTATCAGCTGTGAATTTTCCTTTTTCTTAACACAGTGAATCCAAGAGAGTTCTGGGTCTTTCTATGAGGTCTGCTTGAAAAAGGGTGTGAAAAATGCATGAAACCAACAAAACAGTGTCAAAACACTTTCAAGAGGGAGGTCTGCTGTTGTAAGAAAGTGATGGTGAAGAACATGTAGACTCCTGTTTCATTAAGCATGTCTCAGCAGTCCAGTGTAACTGTGATAAGTTTTGAATAAAGCTCAGCAGAGACTAAAGTTTTATAAAAGTGAGTGAAGACCAGTGAGGTAGCACAGAGCTTAGTGAAGCTAGAAGTAGAAGAGCAAAGTAGAAAAGGAAAAAGCAGAACAGACTAAAGCTGAGTGGATACAGTAAAGTTCAGCTGTGCAATACAGAGCAGAATAGAGCACCGTAGGAAAGATGGTGCACAGATCCATGTGCACACAATAATAAATACACACATGCACATGTACAGTCACACACACACACACACACACACACACACACACACTTGGGGTGCACAGACAGCGCAGCGTGCCAGGACTTGAGAGGAAACAGATTGCATATTTTGGATTTCAGATCAGGTTTCAGCCTCTCGGCCCCGCAGCACCGGATAGATTTGATTACGGCAACAACCACAGGCCAAATCTAATTAGCACATTATTCGCAGCAGGATGTCGGCCTTGTGTTCCAGCGTGAACCACAATGTCTATGCTGGTTTCATGGTCATCAGGAAGAAGCTGACAGTGTTTGTACTGCCGGAGAAGTGAGGTGAAAATAAAGGACATACTGAGAAAACCAGAGGATTCAAGATGATAAAGTTTTACATTACCGTTCAAAAGTTTGGGATCAGCTGTTGATCTTTTTCTTCTTTCTTTGACTCACCCTCAAGGGCATATCACCATGTTTCCTTCAGTGACAGGGAACCCTACAGGGCCCTTCCTCCTATTTTCTCCAGTGGTAGAGCACCTCAGAGGGCACCTTATCACAGTTTTGTCACTAAGAGGGCACCCTAGATGGTGCTTCTTCCCCATTTTCTCCACTAGGAGGGGACCCTAGAGGACACTTCCTCCCATTTTTTTTAACTGGATAGGACCCTAGATGGTGCTTCTTTCCATTCCCTCCACTAGTGGGGCACCTAGAGGGCACTTCATCCTGTTTTCTCCACTGGAAGGCATCATAGAGGGCTCTTTATAATGTTTTCACCACTGGAAGGCACTCTAGAGGGCACTTTATCACATTTTCTCAAATAGAAAGCTACCTAGAAGGCATTTCATCCTATTTTCTCCACTGGAAGGGTAGCCGAGATGGTCCCATTTTCTCCACTGGAAAGGACCCTAGAGGCCATCATTTTTTCCACTAGCAGGGCACCTAGAGGGCACTTGATGACATTTTCTCAAATAGAAGGCTACCTAGAAGGCACTTCATCCTGTTTTCTCCACTGGGAAGGTGGCCTAGGTGGTGTTTCCTCCCATTTTCTCCACTAGAAAGGACCCAAGAGGGCACCATTTTCTCCGCTAGCAGGGCACCTAGAGGGCACTTTATCACATTTTCTCCACTGGAAGGCATCCTAGAGGGCTCTTCATCACATTTTCTCTGTTGGAAGGGCACCCTCGAGGACACTTCATCACACCCTCTCCACTGGAAGGCACTGGAAGAACCCTTAATCTTGTTTTCTCCACTAAAAGGGCATTCTAGAGCACACGTCATCAGGTTTTATCTACCATAAGAGCATCTAAGAGGGCATTTGTTTATTTCTTACCATGGGTACCACCAGTAAGAGAGCATGTAGCCATACTTAAGTCCATTCATAACACGAAACACTGATGTTGCAACAGATGCAGCAGTTACTGTTTACTGTCTGAAAATATCTTTAACTCAGTCATTACACAGATACAAAGAGAAAGAGGAAGTTTCTATCACAGCCTTTTGTGATGCAGGCTGAGAGTTCCTGAATGGGGCTTAGATTTAACTCACTGGGCACAGTGGTGTGGCTTTGCTGCTTGACTTGGCCATATCCTGACTGAAAGGCCAGTGGGAAAGGAAAGGTTACATCACAGAAGTGAAACATTATGAGGATCTGTGAGGGATTTAGTTTTGTTCATTGTTCACTCAGAGCCCCGTGGCTTGACTTAACTGCTTGAGTTGAACATTGTCGTTCAGCTGCTGGTCACTTCCTACCTGTGATGCTGAGACCACCCAGACATATGATCGGTCGTGCTGCGTCATTTCTGCTCTAAGCAGGCCTCAAAACTCAAAGGTTTATGTGCAAGTAAGAAACTTAACATTCGTGTTCCTTTGAGCAATCTTAGCTGCTCCAGTGGAACTGCTTATATGTATAATAACAGAAACCACAAATTCTCATACTTCAACAACAAAAGTTATGGCTTCTAAAACTACTAGGAAAGATTGCCTCAGTGGTTAAGAGAAGGCAGCGCTGACTACTGGAAACAGGATGTGAACTTTATCTTCACATCCAGTCTGGCCTCCAACGTCTTTAAATGTTGATATTGGGTTGAATTTAGGTTGTGACGTTAGTGGACCTAAATTCAACATTGGGACGTTTAATGCAGACCTCCACAGAGTCCGTTCCGCATACGTTCCGCCCGAGTATGTTTGGGCCTTGACAGACACACATCACATGTGTGGAGATCCTTCACTTTCCTCCGCTGTGTCAATGTGATAACGTCATCAAATGACTTGTTGACTCGACTCGACTTTATTGACAGATAAGTCGACCTGAAAAAAAATCAAAGTCGTTAACGCCCTACTACAGAGCAGCTAGCAAAAGTTTAGATGTAATAACTCTGCGTGAGGCAGTAATAAAATCTGAGCACACAGCTGGAGATGCATGATAGGCACAGGTGTGAGCAGTGATGTGTTTCAGCTGCCCACTTGTGATCAGATCACGCAAAACACAGGTCTTAACAGGCTCAAAGGTTCACGTAGCCTAATAAACAGGTCCAACACATGAATCAAAATTCTACATTTTGACTATTGGTTGTTAAAGCTTCAAACTCTTGCACTGCTTGTCTGTAGATATATTTTCCACACTGGTTTTGTGTGTTAGAAGTCACACTCAGCTCACTCTCTTAATTGCACAAACCCTGTGTAAATTGTTGGTTTCAACTTGATGAATTCCACCTGTTCATGAGTAGTCAAGAATTTGATTAGTAACATAAGTGACACTCCCCAGTTCTGCTCTGTTTGTGGGCAAGTTTCACTCACAAAAATCATCACCCAAGAGTAAAAAGATCATAGTCATATCAGAAATCAACAGATGAAAACATAACAAATGTTTGTAGTGTCAGAAGTGGTGCAGTAAAGGTACTTAAAGGAGAAAATATTACCAGCTGTCATTTGCTGTACTGTGACGGCATAGAGAAGGAATGAAACCACACAAACATCCTTTGCAAGCTCAGTCAGTGCTTTAATATGACATTAGAGAAAATAGATTTATTGTGTACTAAAAACAGACTTTTAAAGTACCTGTCTGACTGATATCATACAAAATTAAATTTCTCAAAGTCGGACTAACACACCCAGATAATGTGACTCCTGCACGTATACAGTCAATCAGACCAAAACTGGCTGAGGCGCTCTGAGCATGCTCTGCAGTTTCCGCCCCGGGCTTTGACCCAGAAGTCCAAAAGCATTAAATGTGTAACAGAAGAAGAAACCCGTAAAAACATGGTGAAAGTCGTGCATTTTTGGACAGACCAAACATACAGAGCTGTAAAGTTGTCCACCATGGTACCAGTTAGCTGTTAGCTAACCATAGGTAACTTGTTTGGTCTATGATGTAATAGGTCAACTGGAAAAAGGTACTAACAAGCTGAAAGGGGGGGGGGCACATCTCCACCTATCATAGAGGAGTCGGACATAATTGGGTCAATAATTGGATTGTATACTGGGACAAGAACAGTAGTCCAATTAAATGGCCTAATCGAGCTTTAACTGTAGCTCCACTTCACTGGGCATGTAAACGTACAGACAGTTTCATACCCAAATTGGAAGAAGCATCAACCTGTGTAAAGAGGCAACTGTTGGAGAAAAGCGTATCTACTAAACTGTTAGTCTTGCCACCAGACAATCAGAGATCTCCGCCTTCTGATAGTCTGGGGACACTCCTTTCTAAAGTGTGTTTAACACACCTGTGAAAACGGCCGGCAACAAAGCAACGCCTCTTGCATTTTTGAAAAGGACACGCCTTCTTGGAAATGTGTGCTCCTCCTTTTCTCGTCCGCAAGGAAACAAACACACAGCTTGAGAGCTTGAAAATGGATGCCGAGAGATTTAACTCCATTTTATCAAACGTGTGCTCATCTGTGAAGAAAATATTTTTTCCAGCGGATGTCTTAGTTACAACATTATTGAGCTAACTGGAGTAGTTTCATGTCGTATCCGACAACGAGATGCTTTTAACAGATGACGTCATGTTACCTTTGCTGCTACTGTTAGCTGTCCCTGTCAGCTGCAGCCACTGATGCGTTCTAGACATCGTGATTTCCTAAAACTGAATAAATACCACACATAGCAACACAAAACTGCTTTGCTAGCTCAATCATGTTGTAACTAAGATATCCGCTGGAAAAGATATTTTTTTCACGGACCGTTTAATGAGTTATTACCTATTACAGACACTGCTAACGGCTAACAGGGCTAACAGCTAACGGTTAGTCCAGCTAAACGTGCACACAGAAATAGTAATGTTTGTTCAATCATTGTGTTTATAGACTTTACAAACATCGGATTAGTCTAAACGGTGATACAGTGATGTGAAAATAGGCTATATATATAGCTAAAAGCTCTGCTGGTTTTCTACCCGGAAGTATTTGTAAACAACAAGGCGATTCCCTCTATAGTCCGGCCGGACAGATGAGTCATGGCCTTGTAAAAGATTATGTTTGTTTCTTTTAGTTGGCGAGAATGTGTCGCCACAAACGCGACGAACATCCACTAACTTTGACAACGTTTTCTGCGAGCACGGCTGAGCCATTTTGTACCGCTACACGTGTTTCTAGTGGGACTATGTTTACAAGCACAAGAGTTCAGCGAGCCACCGAAGGACCGCCCTGCAGATTTACTACTGGTTCTGCAACGTAGGGAGTTTTTTTAAACTCTGAAATTGTATTCGCCCATCTAAACACAAAATCAGGGAGAAAGTCATCAGTCTTTAGTTAAGCAAAGCGTCTAAAGACTGACTTGTGAGTCTACTAAACTGTATGTTGTTGTAAAAGAAAAAATCATTCCAATGCAGTCAAAAAAATAACGGTTGGGGTGGAACCTCTTTATCCAGACTAAATTAAAGCACTGTAAATTTTACAACAGGTCACACAAGTGTTTCTCCCCCTCTGAAGACTGTTTATCAATCTGAGGGGGCTCGGCCACTGCACTACTGTTTACTGGATCTACACTGGTGGAACAAACTCCCCATTGACATCAGGACAGCAGGAACTCTACATGTCTTCTGTTGCAGACTGAAAACCATCTGTTCAGACTGAACTCTGGCTCATAAAATGGAATATATTTCTCTAGCTCCTACTGACACAAATTCTGGCACTTGAAGTACGTCAGCATATTTAATATTTGAAGTTAAGTACTTGACTGATTATTGCACTTTTTGGGGTTGTACCCACATGATTGAATGCATTTATTCCAAGTTTTTTTGGACAAAGGTGTCAGCTAAATAAATGTAATATAATGGGTTGTAATCTGTGCAACAGGTCTGGACCAAGACAAAATTCTAAACACGTGAAAATTGGTGCAACAAGTTTGAACATGCCACTGAAGAGCAAATCTGTTTGTATGCAGCCCAGTCAGCAGAACAAAATGTCGTTATTGTACATTTCTGCAAACTGCAGATACACTGTGTATTTCATATGTATCATATCAACGTTTCTAAAGTGATGCAGTTCTGATTACATGTATATGAGCTGACTTTATCATCAAGCCCCAGTTATTCAAAGAATTTCATCTGAATCAGAATGATCTAGATTTGGAAATCTCATGTTTTGCAGTCCAGGATCAGTTTACCCATCTCACTGTCGTTTTTTTTTAAAAGCAACATTGGATTGGGTCACTCTGATCCAGATGCAAACTTTTCAAGATTACCAAATCCGGGTAACACTGCTGTAGATGGGACGCCATAGTCGGCATGTTCTCATCCCAAGTTGTCACATATCGCCTCTTTGTGGACTTACACATTTACATATTACACTTAAGGTATCCTTCTGTGTTTGCTGCCCCTACCAACGCTGAGATGTCGACAAAGGCAAAGGCTGACAAAGGCTCATGGTTAGGTTTAGAAGAAAAACAACATGGTTTGGCTCTACATTTAAACGGGAAGCGAGCACCAGACTCCATCTACCAGATCCCATCCATCACCTCTTCTGCCTGCCCTGTAGGGACTTTCCAGCTCCTTACAATATGTCATTACCAGCAGCGTTTTAACCTGACGCTGTCCTGCAGCAAATTATACCACCACAACAGGTGCTGTCCGCCTCGACGTTCTGTATAAAAGATACAACATTAGAATGGGTGGGACAGAGTTGTCTCACCTCTGAGTAGGGAACACAGGTATTAACGGTACTGAAAGGATGTCTGCATAAAACGGACAGCCAGCAGGACGGGATCATGGGCAGGATCGTAACGTTTTGTCAACTTGTAATGCGTGTGACCCACCACGGGAGAATTAAAAAGTAGCAGTTAGCAGCTAACTCAGTGAATCAGGAAATGTCCACAAATTGGGACAGCAATTAGGTCCAGGAGCTCCTTACCCTTCGAGAAGAAGACAAGATCAACCGCCATATGACAGAGATGGTAAATGATTGTTATTGTCATATTAATGTCATTGTTATTGTTAATAAGGCACTGCTGACGCATACATTACATGTCATGCCCATCATCATCACCTGGAGTGGCATGATGTTGCCGCTGTTAAGTTCTGTAAAGAAATGCAAAGGCAACATAAAGAAGGGACTTTCGTAGTGTCTCTCGCACACGATCTCTGTGTAAAAAGGGCTGTAGATTACCATGTGGCCTAAAAAGAGAAGAAGAAGAAGAAGAAAGCCTTGAGCAGTGGGCAGATGGGTGGGAATGTTGGGTCCATGTCAAACTAAAACATTGAGCTGTTCAGTTTTAGACCTCCATGAACGCTTTCGTAACAATTCTGTACTCTCACTGCTGTTTGAGACGGAGACCTCCCAGCTGCCCCTGTGTAGATTTGGGCCTCGAAAATGGCTTCCAGGGACATGTGACCTTCAGGTTCAAAGGTCAAGGTTCAGACAGCCCAGACTCACCTTCCCCTCCCTGATGCTGAGGACAAAGCTCACATTGAGTCAAGGCCCTGAAAGCTGAAAGTGTCTTTCCAGAGTTCAGTGATAGTCCGTCTGTCAGGGCAACAAAAGGTACGTTTTCAGTCTGAACAGAGAACTGCTGTTCTTACCACTGCTGTGATACCCAGCTCTATCTGTCCTTCCTGCCAGACGACGAGATGATCTAAGCCTCCCTCTGTGATATCTCAAAAATGATGATGGAGCGCCACTTTCACCTCAGTCTCTCTAAAGGCCCATTTACACTCTGCGATTTCAAAATTTCTGAGACTTAAGTTGACAGTAACCCAGCTGGCCACCAGTGTCTTTTAACACTGATAATTGGTTGAATTTAGGTTGTAATGTCAGGGGACCAAAATTCAATGTCTTGACAACGTCTAACGTTAACACCAATTGATGAGGAATACTGACAACAGATGATATTTTATTGGTTTTGAGTTGTGTTGTCAAGTAGGCAATATACAACATCTTCCAAACATACACCAATATTCAGTCGTAAGGCGTGAAGAACAAAACCCAACATCAGCAAAACATAAAAATGTTAACGTCCACTTAGTGTTGTTAGTTTGAAATATTGTCAACCAGATTTTTATTACAACTAAAATTTGTACGTTCACATGACATTAATTGATTTATTGTGTTAGTCCAACTAAAGCTGGACTTTTAAAAATCCATGGAAACATGTTGATCCAAATGAAATCGCACTAAATGGAATTTCTCAAAGTGGGACTAACACATCCAGATAATGTCACTCCTGCATGTATACAGTCAATTGGACCCAAACTCGCCAAAGCGCTCTGAGCATGCTCCATAGTTTCGGCCCTGGGCTTTGACCTGTAACAGAAATGCATAAATGTGCAACAGAAAAAGAAGCCGGTAACAACATGGCAAAATCTACATCCAGTGCCCTGACTTTTTGGACGGTCAAGGAGACCACCTATCGTAGAGAAGTCGGACATACTTGGGTCAATAAATGGATTCCCATCCCGTGCTTGTATACTGGGATAAGGACAGGAGTCGAGTTACATGTCCTCGTCGAGCTAAAACCGTAGCTCAACTTAACTGTGCATGTAAACGTACTGATTTAGGGCAGGTGAGAAAACAATTCAGATCAGGTAGATATCTGCAAATGTGTTCTCAATATTCAGCATCAGATCAGAATCTTAAGGGTCATTTTTATTCCCCTTACGTACGAAAATAGATACTTCCGTTTCATACATTGCAACTGTCACTACCCTCATACGTCTGTGTGTCCTTTATGTTGGCATAGATACAGCCAGTAGATGGCACTAGAGGGCGGAGTAAAAAATTTCACACAACAACAAATGAGCCGACAGTGGAGGATGTCGTTATATTGTACCTTTAAACAGAGGCAGCATTGAGACCATGAAATACAAGCCGATGTGTGGATGGAGAATTCTTTTTCTTTCTTTACCATTATTTAAATTTCTTTGCCGTCTCCTATCATATCTCACTTGAACTGTGCTACGCTGCCTCCACGATCTCACGATCCATTTTGTCCATATTCGTAAGCTTTCAGAAAACATGCACAGATATGGACAAAATAAACACAAAGTACAGACAGAGGGATCCGTCCATCTCCGTATCTAGTCTTGAGTTTAGTTTAGTTTATTTGAAAGGGACAATGCACATTAATAAACATTGTGTACAAAAAAACACACATGTAAATGCACTCGAATTAGCTTAAAAAGCTAGTTTTCATCGATTGTCCCTTTGCCAGTTTGTACAAGGCAACCTTTAAAAAGAATAACAATGGGATAAAATATTGTACCATAGTTATGGTAGTGTGAAGTATTTTGGGCTGTATGTTTGTATGAAAAGTGCTTCATAAATAAAGTTGAGTTGAGTTGAGTGTCAGATAAACCATCTTATTGACAGAGAGATGTGTTAATGTGGCGACCATCTTTTCTTTATAAGAGCATTTTCCCAACTTAGCACCTGACAAGGAAAAACTGAACTTCAAAATCTGCCTCACTCAACCAAAAAAGCACAACTGTGTGCTGCTCTAAAATTCTTGCCCTAAAAAAGATCTACATAGAAAAAGTAGAATTACTGACCTTAGAATAAAATAAAATTGAATATCAAATTACAATAATATGTTATATCATTTGAATCCAAGTTTTGCTTAAACTAAAGCTGAAGACATATTTCTCCTTTAATTCTTCCAGTGCCTCTTTTCAGAACACCAAACAGATAAATCAGAACCACGGTGAAAATAATCAGCTCATGATAAAAACAGACACAATTAATTTTTTTAAATGTCTCATACATGTTCTCCTCCCTTCACAATGCCTGTATTGATCTGGGCTGAAGGCTGTACAGGTCCTGCTTAGGTCCTGACCTGCAGACCTTTCAAAACAACAGCTGGTATGGAGGCAGGGTGGGAGATAAAGGAGGGTGGGATAAGAGGAGAGGAAGGGAGGGAAGCAGATAGGAGAGGAGGAGTGGTGGAAGGATGGTGATGCAGAGGAAGGTGCAGGGAGGAACTGTGGAGGAGTGGATGAAGACAGTGAGATCTCATAGCTCCTTGCAAAGATGATAAATCTGAAGCCCCTTTCACACTGTCTCTTCAAGACGGGAATGTCGCGCAGTTATTCTGTCTCACTGTTCAGTGTAAAAGGTACAATCACAGAATGAGGGGGGACAGAGTTGCTTTTAAGCAGTGGAAGTAGTAGCTGGGCCTCATTGATGTCTGTGAGAAAGGGACAGGAACATGGACAGGATGAGTGTGACATTTTGACAATATTTTACGTGTGCGACCCACCACCAGGAGATTTAACTAGCAGGTAGCACCAGTTAGCAGCTAACTCAAGAAAGAATCAATCAAACCATGGTTTATTCAGGGAAAACTGACTGAGCGTTAAACTCTTATACAGCAACACCCGGAGTTCACATTCAATGGGCTGGAAGGATACAAATATATAATAGTAATTGCAATAAAGTGATGAAGAAGTCCATAAAAACAAATATGTAGCAGCAATATCTATCAAGAATTATAAACAGCAATAAATATGGGGTTTGTGAAGTGGCTCACACTGAAATTAACAGCAACATTTTGCCACATTTAGCTTCAAACAACGTTTAAAAAAGTGGTGTGAATTTTTTAAAGTCACTTTTTACCACATTTACAGCACTAATTTGAAATAAGTTAAATATAATGTCACAGATAAATCTAAATATTAAATGTTAAATCTTAATGTTAAATGTTAATTCTAAATGTTAAATTTTAAATCTAAATATTAAATGTTAAATCTAAATATTAAATCTAAATGTTAAATGTTAAATCTAAATGTGCTTGGTGAAACTACTAACTACTACTAACTCACCGGGAGTACAAAAATAAAAGCCCGGGTGGTCAGACTGTGTTTATAGCATCAAATAACAAATTAAAACCAAACTAATCGGAGAAAATGAACACTTGAAGATGCATCAGCGCGATAAGAACTACCTAAAATGACAGAAACCATGTTTGGGGAAATTTTATGTGACGTGTACATCAGTTTAAGATCACACAGTATCAGTGAGACAATAACATTCAATATCAGTCCAAAATTAAGACAAAAAATGAGTAAAAAACAAACTCATTGACAAATGAAATAAAATTAACAACAGTGTTCCAGAACTGCCCAAACAAAATTTACATGTGATTTATCAATTTTAGTGACTTGTTAAAGGAATATCTATTACTCTGTCTAATGCTGGGAGGGAGCCATCCCAGCTGACACTGGGCGAGAGGCAGAGTACACCAGACAGGTGTGTCCATATGAGTAGAGGAAAAGTCTGCTAGCCACTAAGCTCATTTATACAATGTTAAATGCCATAGGCTTGTGCTAAAAATGTTAGCATGTTGTATTTGTTTGGAAAACATGTTTAGTATAGGATGATTGTTTTGTCTGCGAACCTTGTGAGTTGTAATGGAGCTGAATTTTGTAACATTACCTTTGTTAATTGTTACTGTTATTCGTGAATTCATATGAGTAGAGGAAATCTCTAATTTATACAATGTAAAATGCCATAGGCTTGTGCTAATAACATTAGCATGTTGTATTTGTGGGGAAAATGTGTCCAGATAAAGACAAGTGTTTGTGAATGCTGCGAGTTATAGTGAAGCTGATTTGTGGACTTGTGTTTGAAATAGTCTCTATTTAGCCATGTTTAATGTGTGTTTAATGTGTGTTTTCAATCAACTCAACTTTACAGCACTTCACAGAAACCTCCGTCGCCAACTAGTGTTTTGGAGTTGTAACTGCAGAGTGACACAGACACACAAGTATAAATGCTTACAACAGCGCAGGCTCTGCTTAGAGCTGACATAGAAGTGTAAATCCTGGTTTGCTGCTGTATTAATGTTCTTAATTTCACATGAAGAACCTATAAAGATAAAATATAAATAAAAACAACAAAATGTCAAAACTTTATACTTTTATCTGTTTTACTCTCTAGTTTATAAAGTTAAAATTCAACTGTGCAGCATATAGATAAAATTTTTAAATATAAAGTGCATGACCAGTACAGGCGCACACACACGTGCACGCACGCACACATGCACGCACGCACGCACGCATGCAAGCACACACACACACACACACACACACACACACTCCAAACTCTCAGCCAGCTCAGCTTAAAGATGTTTTCAGCTGTTGCTGCTGGTTGTATAAGTGCCTCTTTGTTCCCTAAGAGCTTTGGGTCTCTCCCCCCTCCCCTCCGCCTCCCCCATTACCTCCCCTCTGCCACCTCTCTATCTCGCTTTCTATCCCCCTCCTCTACCTACACCCTAACCTTCAATCTACCTCACCCGACAACCCCCCTTCCCCACCTCCATCTCTATCGTCTGTCAAAATACAATGTCTTTACTAAGTGTTCATTAGATTTCCCTGCAGGTCTTGGCATCCCGCTCCTCCGTCTGGGTCGTATTTTACGGTGCTCTGGAGTACCCTTTACAGATTAATAGATGATGCAATGGGTAAAAATGTGACCTTGTTTTGACCTGAACTCACTCTGGCATCATCAGGCTGATTTTTGGAAATGTTGGATGAGTGAGATGCCTCATTTCATCAGTGGATATTATACTTAATAAAAGAATTTTAAGAAATGATCAGTCTGTCTTTGAGAAATTGGTGATTTTGTTTGTCAGAAGACGACACATGGTGTTGGAGAAATCATCACAAATAGAAGGAGACAACTGAAACTTCCTCACAAGACACAAATACACTATAAAACTCAATATCAGTGTCCATCAGTTCCTCCTGTGAGCTTTAAATGTTGTCAAGAAACCCCATAAAGATAACAAAACTGTCTTTCCAAACTTTCCCTCTGTGGCATTCAGCCCACTGGATCCTCCTGAAGAGGTAAGTCTTGACAACTGCCAACAAATAAATAGTTTCAGGTTTTTTTGTTTTTTTTTTAAAAAAAGGCTCTGTAGTTTCCTAAAACAAAAGCGTACTAATGAACCTTCATTAATATAGGCCTATATTTTATCTACAAGTGCACGTCACACACTGAGCGAGCCGCCTGTTAATGACGCTGTGGGCTAATGGGCATGTAGCTACTTCCATGTTTCAGATGATACGTCATGTTTGTAGTCGACCAATGAAGATGAGTTTACATATCACCTTGGGTTCGTCCTTCACCTTCTCAAAATGATCCCACACTTTGGATTTCCTGCCCGACATGTTATTGACTAGCCTGTGGAATAACAGCAGGTACCATCCGTGGAAATTAACCTGACTCCTGTCTGACTGCTGAGCGTGGACACTTCCTGTGTCTGTCCTTTCAAATTAAAGTCACACATGGTCCAGTCATATAGGTTTGGATTTATTTTGACAAGGCGCAGCTCCAAATAGAGTTTCACTTTTTTTTCTGCGACTAAGCGACCAATGAAATCTTGACTATTGACTTTTCTGGTCAACTAATGTTTGGTCGAATAGCAGAGGACTTTTATTTTGAAAAAATTCAAGACATTTACTTGATGCAGAAAAGAAACTGATGCAGTTTGCAGCCGAGTGTGAATCGGTCCAAATGAGAGTCAGCACGTCCAAGTCTGGTGGAAAACGATGGATTGCCCCCTCCGGGCTGAGAGAGACAGTCCACGATTAAAATCCAGTTTTGGTTGTTTAATCAGCCAACCTATGCAGCCAAGGAGGGCTAACCTTTGGCGGGGTGTAGTTCCCGGAGCTTCACATTGTAGTGATTAGTAGCGATTAGTAATTAGTTACACCACTCCATACCGGATAAAGTATTAATATTACTGTAACGCATTACTAGTAATGCATTACTGTCCAACACTGCATGTGACATCAGTATGGTTGTAGCCTGCTACACATACTTGCACACTGTGCTATTATTAAAATAACTCCACTGACTTTTGGTTTTACACAGTAAACAAACAGCAGGTTCCTGAGAGAGAGTTTCCCAATATGGACTTTCCCAGTCTTTGGGAAAGTTGGTAGCTGCCGCCTGGTGCATATCATACCACTGTGAAGACTGTCTTTGTCTGACGCTGACATCCACTGACTAAGCAAGGGTATTTGAGGAGTTCAGTTGTGGCCAGCAACGCCACAAACATCCGCCGCCTGGTGTGTATTATACCGCCACGAAAGGTGCTTCTGTACGTTGGTATCTGACGCCAAAATCATTGACAAAGCAACAGTATTTGACAAGTTTGGATTGAGAATGGGCTGCTTAGCTACATCAGACCTTGATACACAGACGGACAAATCATGGTCGGCTTTGGTCTTTTATTGGATTTGTTGACAATAAGAAAAATCTAGAATATCAACAGACTTATCCTGGAAAAAAAACCCTCTGCTCTCCTTCACGCTTGCACAAATCCAAACTCCATTCATTCTTCTATGAGTTCTTATTTGGACGAAAATCAAACCACGCTTCCTCATAAAAGTGAAACTGCTCTCACTGAGGTGGCATTCCAGCAGGCATATTTAAAGAAACCTCAGGCGCACTTGCATATTGGCAAATCTCCAAGCTCTTTGTATGACCGTCCATCTTTCCCTCCAAACCCTCATTGTAGCCCGGGCCAAGGAGGGGGCTCCAGGCTGTGCAATCAGATCCTTGGATCCCTCCTGGCGTTTGTTCCCCCGGCTTGTTTTCACTGTCAACACACCACTTGAGAGAATCAAGGGAAGCCAAGTACCTGGAGCTCAGGAGGTAATAAAGCAGTCAAAGCACAATTAAACCTTCAGAAACAAGTTGAGTCAAGCTTATTTCATTCCAATTCGCAACACAGAGATTCAGTTATAAAGGATGCATGTGTGCACTCATGATAAAGCAATGTGATGGAGAAGCTTCTCTTCAGCTGAGAAAGCAGTTGATTCAACAGTTAATCTCTGAAATGAAGGACATCTGTTCTTATTCACCAACACACACAGTGGTGGAATGTGACTGAGTACATCTACTCAAGTACTCTACAAATTCGAGGGACTTGCACTTTACTTGAGTATTTACATTTTATGCAACTTTATACTTGTGTTACACCACATCTCAGAGGTAAGTATTGTACTTTTTACTGCTCTACATTTGTCTGACAGCTTTAGGATCCAGAGACCAAACAAAAAAAAAACTAGCAATGCTGAGCGCCGACTGTTGCGTTGCTGCGTCTTCATCAAAATTTGGATGTGAACACATCACAAAGACTAAAGCCAACAGCCAACCAGCACGTACATTCTTCACACCAGCAGACAGCGGCCGTCTGTAATTGCCATTCTTGACGCTAGTTAGCCAGTTAGCACATTGACAACACAATCCAATGTTGAACAATGTTGAACAGAACATATTTACCGTGATGATCTTATAGAATAAAATGCATTGCTGTAGATTAAAACTACCAACAGGATATAAAGAAGTTAGAATGAGCTCCACTTTAAACATTTACAGAGAAAAAGAAGAAAATGAGAAAAATCAGATCTGATAAGCAAATGTTGGTATTTCTACCAAAACACACACACACACACACACACACACACACATACACACACTGGTCCACACTGTGTGTTTCTTGTGTGAGTAATCTTCTTCATCCGATGTTAAACCTCACACAGCCACTTTCACACTCCCGTCAGATTCCATCTGTGTGGCTGAAAGGCCGACTGTATCTGGGTGGGAATCAGTTTACACCACCAGATGATTCTGCCATGAAAGATGGTGTTGTGTGTGCAACTGTGTGTGTGCAACTGTGTGTGTGTGTGTGTGTGTGTGAATGCAGAGAGAACTGAGGAGAGCGCATTAAACAGACTTTAACATCACTGTATTTACTGAAACATAAGAGTCGTAGATTTCAGCTTTAACAGACATGTATGGGGGAGTTGAAAGTACTTGTTGCATCAGTTTTCCTTCAGATATCAATAGAATTTACGAGAGGTCCAGGCTGGTCTCATAAGTCAGGCCGTGACACTTGATATATATCACATGTAACGTGTCATGGTGGACGTTAACTGATGCTGAATCTGGGACACTTCATGACCTGCGGGACAAAATTGCAAAGGGATCTCTTCAGGCTCTCTTGAGGCTCCAAAAGCGAGTCAGTTCATGTCTACATATGAAGCGCTAAGTATCCTCCTGCTTCTCTTGTTGATGCTCCGGGACACCGTGTCAGTCTACACTTGTTTTAAGTTTTGTGTCTTTTCAAAATACGCAGGAAATGTGTAGTTTCTGCTCGTTAGATGCATACAGGCTTTTCCAAAATACACTTACAACGCTGGTACATCATCTCATTTTTATTTTCCTGTGCAACAAATGCATGTGGTTAGGTTTAGGAAAAAAAAATCAGGATTTGGCTCAGTATTCACACAGGAAGTGAACAGCGGGCTGCCAGGTTAAAGTTCAGGGTTTGTTGGACCCATCCACCTCCCCTCCGTCCGCCCTGTCTATTGCAGTGTTTCCAGTGTGTTTCATAATACGAAGTGAAAGGTGCCTTTGTGTGTTGATGTCTTACTCAAACATCCACTGACATAGCGCTGGTGATCTATGACTTTGGTTGGTGGATGCTGCGTCAACAACTGCCGCTGTCCGTGCATGTTATACCGCTGTGATAGGTGCCTTTGTGCATCAGTATCTAACGACCAGATAATTGACAAAGCGGCAGTATCTGACAAGTTCGGAATATTACATTTTGAGAGTAACTTTCCCAACACTGGTGACATCACAAGAGCTGCATCCATGATTTGACCCAGTCTATGGTTGTGACACATGTAACACATCATGTGTTCAGTCTAAACAGTGATTGTATTATCAGAGAGGAAATAACATTTTAAAAACATTTGACATATCAGGTATTTTTCCCCACTAGCAAAATATCATCAGAAAAATGTGTGAAATTAAATGTTGGGTCATAAACTCTCTGACTGTCTGTCCCTGTCTCACCGTCTGACTCAGTCCACGTCTCTCCGTCTCTCCCTTATTATTGCTGCTTGTGTTCTTTGTGGTTCTCACATTACATACATTCCACATACAACCTTAATGAGGCAAATTAAATTGTGTTTTTGATTCTGCAGGAAATGAGCAACGAGTGCCGTGTTGTTGGAGAGTAAATGAGATCGTGAGAGACGAAGCCAAGCAGGATTTATAACCTTCAGAGATGTGAGGAGACACAGACAGTCAGTTTGTGTTGTTTGGAGACACAGTAATAAAACGGAAGTCTAACCTTACACAGTTGGCTGTCCACCCAGTCGCCAGGATAAATGTTTGCATTGCAGGCTTCTGCAAAACACGCATGCGTTACATTTGCACATTATTATGTACATCACTGTGATTAACATGTGGGTATAACCACTTGGTTATGGCTTGGAAAAGATCATGTTTTGGCTTAAAACATTTGCTTTTGGGGCTAAAAAGCTGCTGGAAATGTAGCTTTGTTTTGGTAAAAAACAATTGCTTTTCGTGGCACTATCCCAGCAGGAAAAACAGCAGCAGGTCGCTACATGACACCAAACTTTGGTGCCTAAAAAGCTGCTGGAAAAACAGCAGTGACTCACTAAACCACAGCTGCTTCTGTTTGATGGCCTTGAACAGTGGCTCAAGGGTGTGGGATGACGAGGGGTGGAACAACACAGTCTGTAAATAGTTGGCTATTTTACGTAACTCATGGGCTGTCTGAACATTCATTATACATTTTGAATAGCATATGATGAGGTGCCTGTGAAAAAATAAATGAAAGAAGAACTCTGACGTGACGTGTCAGTTCAAACCATAAAGGTCGGGGTCAGCTCATGGGGCAGGTAGCGTTAAACCTGAGGAGAGATCTGTGGTAGTGGGAGCTAATCATCAGCTTGGACAGGCTGATAAAGACCAGAAAAAATTGCCAGGACCGTTTTGGAGCTGCTTTTTAGATCCACAAAATATCTGGATGCAAGGGACGTCCACCAAAGGGGCATGTCCATCAGGATGGAGTTTCATAGCAGCTCATAATGACAGAGCAGATGATAAGCAGATGTAACATTACGAGTTGCCCAGAGGATGAGAACCGACGTGAGGCGAACGCACAATTCACCACCATTCAAAAGTAAGTATTAGAAATGTTGGCACATGCAGTTCAGAGACGAATTGTGTCTGAGGAAAGAGAGAGCACATTCTTTGGACCAGCAGAACCACTGATGTGAGCAGTTTTCCTGTCGCTTCTCAACCCAGTCACAAGAATAAATGTTCCAACTGTACGTTTCTGCAAACCACAGATACGTAACACTTCAGGCTGTTGTCACAATTTTTTCAAATGTTCGCCTTTGGAAAGCAGTGCACCCAAATTTGTGCCTATGCCACGTAGTTTGAGAGGCTGTGATCATGTGACCAAGCACAGTAAACAAGGAAGCAGTAAGTAGGTAGGCTGGGGTGGTGATGGGTCTCCCCTGGAGTGGCATGTTCAGATCTGTGTGAACTTTGAGTCATTTGAAGGTACATCCTCACCATGTTTCTTTTCCTAACCCTAACCTCCATCACCTCACGTTAATTACAAAACTGTCGTTAAGGATGTAATGTCATTCATGGGGCGAAATTCGTAGGATATCATACAAACTGTTTTAATAAAACATGGTGAAAATTTATTTTTTAACATTGCTGTGATTAACATGTGGTGAGGCACAAAAACTACTTGGTTATGGTTTGGAAAAGAGCTCGTTTGGCTTAAAAAAAAAACCCCACTTTTGTTGGCAAAGTCAAGCTGTAAATGCAGCCGTTAAAAAAACAAACAGTTGTTGTTTGTTGGTCGACAACAGTGCTCTGTAGCTGGCAGCTTTCATGCCTAAAGCTGCACGCAAAGCTCAGATTTTATGACCGCGTGGTCTCCGCTCTGCGCACCAGTGTCACACAAAACACTGCTTGGCACATTTTCACAGGAAACTACAACGTGACTACACCCCGATCACAGAATCAGCTCATACACTATGTCAGTTTAGAAACGTTGCTATGATGAGTACGAAAGGTGCAAATGTAACTTAAAATCAAAATCAGCTGTGTTTATGCAGCTACTGTCCATAAAATATTGATCACACCAAGACAGCTTTTTACCCTAGATTCAGTTTTGCCTGCTGTGTTTGTTGTCTTCACCCCGATCAGCAGCTGCGTAAAATTATTTAAATGCAACAACAGCATCACAAATACTGACTCAAAAATACTGATTTAACAACACCTCTCCTGGGCCAGTCAGTGTCATCCCAAACATTTAGGGATAAAGTGATGTCTCCAAACCTAAATGAGAGTCAGAGGATGAGTCACGACCCGGGGGGGGGGGGCGCTGGGTAAACCATAAGTGCTGACAAACACAAACTCTTTGAGAGTGAATGTCGGGGGTGAGAAAGTTTATTCATTACAGAAATATCTGAGAGATGGGAGGGGAGGGGGAGATCTGACCACGGAGAACATTCAGCGGTTAGACAGAGACACTGGATGTTTGTCTTGACCCTGGTCTCTGCAGAGCTTAGACACGAGCCCTGCTGTCAGAATATTTCTATTTTATTGTTTTATCAGCAAAGACTGTAGCAGAATAAAGAAATTTACCATTTGCAGTTTGTGTAAAGTTTGATATGCTTGATTCACTTCAAGGTGCACTGTAGGAAAACTCAAACCACAAACTCCAACTTTAATTTGACCGATGTAACAAGACCAAAACAACAGGAGACAACTGGAGATAAAATAAACGCCACTTACCGAGTTCACCAGAGACAGAGGTCAGTCCGGAGAGATCTGCTGTTGTTACTTTGCAATGTGCGTAGTTTAACTTTAAAGTTATAACTGCACAGACTGTTGATTCTATTATATTTGTGACAGTGAAATTACATCTGCAGTTCTCTGTCATTGTTATTTTTTATGGTTATGTCTTTTTTCTTGTTTATGATTATTTTGTTCACTGAAACAATCAATATTCCTATTATTACTATTCAACTGGTCATCAGTCACCTGATCACGTTGTCATCCACCAATGCGACTTCTGACAGCCGTCAATCAGCTGTCGTCTGTTTGCGGCTCAGTCAATGTGCCGTATTGTCTGCTGTGCAGAGGAGGATTGTGGGTCAGATTAGACAGAAAAGCATGCTGGCCTGCAGACTGCAAAATCCGACCAGGTATAGTAGAACATCAAAACCAGCCACAACTCAGCCCTGAGCAGAGTGAGTGTCCTCTACTGACCAATCAGACTGCAGTTTTCATAGTTCCACCTTTTAGTACCAGATCTGTGAGCTAGGTAGTCACATGTCACTCCCCATCTTTAACTCGCTCGGTTCCCCTCACGTTGCAAAAGCATAAATTGCTCAAAAATCTAGCAACATTCAAGTGTGCTGCCTGTGCAACCAAAATTCAATACAGTTATTAAGTTGTCCAACGATGTGGAGTCACTTCATCGTGCAGGTTCCTCGCCAACACTACTCTGCAGCTTCACTCTGCAGTCAGTGTAAAGACATGGCGCACAAACCACCTGCACTGGGATGAGGTCATGTGAATTTGTTATTAGCCGCCCCATGGAAGTGGTGGTTGTATCTTTGAATGGTATCCATGGCAACAAGCGTCACGGAGGGCCCCCCAGCAAAGCAACCTTAAGTGGGGCCCTTGTGACCTATTTATATTATTTATCAGTGTGTAGATGTGAAATAAATCTGAGCACAGAAATAAGGAAACATATGAGATAGTGTTGAATGCACATGAGGAAGAAGAACATTTAGAAAGGACTGAGAGACAGATATGGTGTGAGGTTGTATTGTGTGAGCGGCTCCCACCACCCTCGGTAATGTCTTTTGACGCGCAGTTTTTCCATAATTTGCCGATTAATGTGAGGCAGATGCACGTAATGCTTCTGTGTGCGGAGCTGGCCGGCCTCAGAGGCAGCGGGAGTGCTCAGGCTATGAGATAATGCCAGAGAGAGGCCAGCCTGGGACTAACACCGCTGCTGCTGCTGCTGCTCTGTGTGTGTGTGTGTGTGTGTGTGTGTGTATACACTCAGTCACACTAAACCCCACCAGCGGATGTTTTACATCCCCTTTCCGCTCAATTACCGCCTCTCAAGGTCACAGATATCTGTCCAAGATAACTTTTGCGTGTTTTCTTGGCCAACTGCAGCCACAGTTTTTTTTTACACGTTGTTTTGCATCTTTGCATTTCAACTCAAATGTGAGTCACAGGAGACTATTTGTTTCCTTCCATAAAAGTCCATAATGAGCACCTCTTCCTCATAATGAGTGGGTCTGAAGCCTAATGCAGGTCGTAAACGTTACTGTGGCTGCAGTCTGAGGTCTTATTGTTTCTTGGCTCACTCCTCGTCATCCTCACCCCGTGACTTTTTTATTAGATCCACGATCCTACGAGTTTTCCCCGAGCTGTTTGTGCTATTTGTTTGCTCATGATCACTTAATGGATTTAATGGGGATGTGTGTATGTGTGGCAGATATTCAGAGAATGTGACTCTTTCTGTGTGTGTGTGTGTGTGTGTGTGTGTGTGTGTGTGCATTCCACCCAGCGACTCGTCCGGCCTCTCCGGATCTCAGCGCAGCGCGTCGCTCTAATCCTGCCTTCCTGTTTTCCTGCAGGAGAAGTGAAGCGGAGAGGAAGAGCACATCTGATAATTAGCCTGATAACAGTCACAGTCAGTTTACCTGCAAGAGAGTGAGGAGGAAGTAAAAGGACGGGGTTTAAGTCACACTGGGAAACATGTTCATTTTTTATTAACCTTATGCACAAAGTGAGGATGCTGTTCTTGTGATGGAAACAGACAACTTTTCTCCTCCTAGCATGTCCAAGTGGTATTATTGTTGCTTCATGTCGCAAAGACAACCAGGTAACTTTCCATTTTCTGCCGACAACACAATACACACTGCATTTTGTTTTCCACAGTTACTTCAGTTGTTCCACTGCCCACCATTTCTGCTACTGGGATGGTAACTGCAAAGAACTTACACTTTAAGGTGTCCTTTTATTGTGACCATCCCAAGGCACACCTGTGTAGTCATGATGCTGTTTAGTCAGCCATACCTGTCAGGTGGGTGGACTGTCTTGGAAAAGAAGAAGTGTTCACTAACACAGATTTTAACAACAGTCAAAATCTGAGAGAAATATATCTACTGAGAGCATAAAAAAAGTCTTAGATCTTAAACCTGTGAAAACTCTGCAGTGTAATTAAAAGAAAACATTAAAATGGAAAAAAAAAACAAGGCAAATGTTTTAACCTCGAGTCTAAAAGACACTTTGTTTTTAATTCTGCTCTGTTTCCTGCCTTGAAGTCCACAAAGTATTTTGGCTCACTGCCGCTGTGCCTCTAAATGTTATTGATTGAATTATCGTCTATTGAGTTAGAAACGTGAAAGGAAACACCAATATCCAGTTCCCTCAATGCCTAAAAAATGCTTGTGAGGGATGGAAGTATGTATTAAATAGTCACAGAAACATATTTAGTGAATAAATGACTTTGACCTCGCGTGATCCGACTGACGAGCGATTCAGTTTGAGTGGTTTTGGATTTCCTGAATGTTGGAATATCCGTCCACCACAACCTCCTCACCCGCTGTGCTTCTCATGTACACGGAGCCTCGTGCGGTTGTGTGATTGTTAGCTGATACATTAAAATACTTCATGTCTTTGTTTTTACTGTTGGCTCAAAGTATGAAATATGTTCAATACACTAACCAACACTGAGAGACAATAACAACTGGAACACGTGATGAGAAATGAATGAAAAATCCCTCAACACTGACTATTTAACTATTTCTGTGAATAATTACAACATTACATTTTGAGGTACTCAGTGGTGGAATTTAACTGAGTACATTTACTTAATTCATTATTTTTTATTTCACTACATTTACTTGATGACTGTAGTTATTTTACAATTAAGTTTTAACAAAACATGTGAAGCATTTATACAAATATGAAGCTTTGTTATAAATTTAACTACCTACCAGTGTATATATGTACAGCTGAAATAGTTAATGAATCAGTTAGTTGATTGAGAGAACATTAAGTAGTAACCACATAAATAAAATGTCTAAATGCACTGCAGGTCAAGAGCTTCTGTAAGTTGTAAACAATATAAATAGTGCAAAGTCATAAGCACTGAATGGGTGGATATGTACGAGATATGCATTCATACATGTCTTTATACAGCATGCAGGAAACACAGACAGTGACAATGCATGACAGTATGTACATGTTAAAAGTGGTGGGCATGGTACTATGAAAATATAATCCTGATGGACGGAAGTGTACGTTTTAGTGGATGACTGATTTTCTGTGTTTAAGGAATTAAGAGTCACCTTCTACCTATGCCAATCCTCAATGCCTATGTGCAGTTTCACATAGATTGACCACGTCAGTGAGTAGAAAAACGTGGGACAGACAGAATGACTGACCGACAGAATGACACCGTGATTATGTACAGCACACCATACCATGACTTAGTCATACCAAAAATCAGAAAAAACAAACATTTAGCCACAGGGGGAGCCACAACGATCGGTCGCATTTTATGCATTTTTAAGCATTTTTCTGTTGTTATAGCGCCACCCAGTTGCCAATTAGAGTTACATTTCTCCAGTCACCTTGAGGCGTCCTGTTCTATATATCTACCAAGTTTAGTAAAAATCGTTATGGCGGTTAGGCCTAGAAAAGAAATTAGCTCTCTAGCGCCCCCATTTTGTTTGATGGGGTCAATAATGGAGAGGTCCCCTCAGATTATGTGTTGTCATATGCCTACAAAGTTGCGTGGTGATCGGTGAAACCCTTGAGATGTTATACACCTTTATGTGATGAGCCACGCCCTTCGCAATATTCATTGCCTTATAGAAGCTCAGTTTTAGTAAGTTTTCCAACTTTTGCCAAGAGGGAACTTTAGATATTGGTCCCTAGATTATGTTCACCGAGTTTCATGCAGATCGGTCAAACTTCCTAGGATGGCGGAAAATCTATATAACTCTAAGTTATGGGTTCTTGAGGCAAATTTGTTCCTCATGAGGAGAGGCATCTCTGTGCAAAGTTTCATGTCTCTACGACATATGGGGCATGAGATATGCCCATTCAAATTTTGCAATTTCAATCGGTTGCTATAGTGCCCCCCTTTGGCCAATTGATGTAATATTGCTTCATTCGCATCCTCCCATGACCCTCTACCACTGTGCCAAATTTCACATGGACTGACCAAGTCAGTAAGGAGAAAAACGTGGAACAGACACACAGACAGACACACCCACAGAGAGAGTTTTCGTAATTATATAGTAAGATGAAGGCAACCGAAATGTGTGGAAAAATTACGATAATCTGACTTGTGCTGATCCTGCAGTGACCGCTCAGTGAATCATAAAACTGTTTGTATGATATCCTATGAAATGCACAACAGTTCATATGATATTTAATGAATTAGCGCCCCAGGAATGGCGTCTTCGTGTTACATACTTAACGTTAAGTTAAGTTAAGTAAAGTTAGGTAGGTTAGTTTTAGGATGTTAGTTTTAGTTATGTATGGGTTAGGTACCTTACATAAACTTACGTATCTAACGTAAACTTATGTACCTAACATAACATATTTTATGTAAAGTTACTTAGGTAAGGTTTGGGTGACGTCATGTTGTAATGTAAAAATAAGTCGACGAAGTAATGTATTTTACATAAAGGTTAGGTTAGGTTTAGAAAAAGAAACAGGACTGGTGGTCATGTTACGCACTTAATGTAAAGTTACAAACTTAACAGAATGTAAAGTTACGTAGCTAACATAAAGTTATGTACTTAATGCAACATACTACCACTATGTGAAGTTACACAGGTTAGGTTGACTTAGCTTTAACATAAAGTTACTTGGGTTAGGTTTAGGGAGACAAACACAGTTCGGTTTATTTCAACCCGTCGCCTATCGTCCTAAATTTGTTTCAAGTGACTAGTGACATAGAAATAATAGTTAGCATGTTAGCCGTTAGCCTAGATACAGCTGTAGCGTCAGACCTGTTAAAACGTAATTGAACGGGCATCCTTTCAAGTGCAAAGTTAGTCCACTAAACAAGCTTTTTCTCGACAAAGACCACCTCACATCGTTAGGATAAATGTCAGAGAACATATAGAAAACGACATGTAAAAGTGTTGTCTTACCTTGTGGTGCCATGTTTGTTGTTTACCATTTAGCTAAGGCTGCAACCAGTCCCATTCCTTGCAAGAGAGGCATTCCTCTTCTGTGGGCATTGGGGTACAGCATTCACAGGTAACGTTACACCACCAATCTCCAGAGCTAAATCCTTCCAGCAGCCATTCCTCCTCTCTCGTCCTCTACCTGTTGTGCCTCTCTCTCTCTCTCTCTCTCTCTCTCTCTCTTTCTCTTCCTCCGTTCTTCAATTTCACGAAGCTTTTCGTCAGTGTATTCTGACTCAAATAAATAAGGGCAGCCATAAAACTCTGCAAAATCAAATTCCTCCTCCACAAAGTCGAAGTCTGGCAAAAAGTCAGCCATTATTCTATAAGTCTTTCATAAAATAAATGAATGAACCTTTCAGGCTACTGTGCGGTTCTGCCTTGCAGCTGCTGCGGAATGTTCTTGCGAGATTTCAGGCACGGTATGAGATCGTTGCTTGTTCTCACGATATTTCGGCCGCGCTTTGGGAAGCAGAGGTAAACGGTAAACACACGGTGAGGTAAGACAACAACTCTGAAGACCACCTAAATGTGGAATGTTAGTATATAGGCTTTCCACATTGAGAGGCGATGGCCGCCCTTATTTATTTGAGCCAGAATACACTGACGAAGAGCTTCGTGAAATTGAAGAATGGAGGAGGAGACAGAGAGAGGCACAACAGGTAACGTTAGAGGACGACAGAGGAGGAATGGCTGCTGGAAGGATTTAACTCTGGAGCTCGGTGGTGTAATGTTACCTGTGAATGCTGTACCCCAATGCCCACAGAAGAGGAATACCTCTGTTGCAAGGAATGGGACCGGTTGCAGCCTTAGCTAAATGGTAACCAACAAACATGGCACCACACTGGTAAGGTAAGACAACACGTTTACATGTCGTTTTCTATATGTTCTCTGACATTTATCCTAACGATATGAGGTGGTCTTTGTGGAGAAAAAGCTTGTTTAGTGGACTAACTTTGCACTTGAAAGGATGCCCGTTCAATTAAGTTTTAACAGGTCTGACGCTACGGCTGTATCTAGGCTAACGGCTAACATGCTAACTATTATTTCTATGTCACTAGTCACTTGAAACAAATTTAGGACAATAGGAGACAGGTTGAAATAAACCGAAATTTCCCTTTAACGCAAAGTTATGTAGGTTAGGTTTAATAAAAGAAACATGGTTGGGCGATGTCACATCTCTCACATAAACATAAAGTTACATACTTTACATAAAGTTAGGTTAGTTTAATGAAATAAACATACATAGAAACAACAAATGTAAAGTTACTTAAAGCAGTGTACTTTATGTAAAGTTATGTAGGTCAGGTTTATGGAAAGAAACATGGTTGGGTGACATCACGTTACGTACCTAACTTAAAGTTATGTATTTAATCTCACATACTAAACAAAGTTATGTAGGTGAGGTTTAGAGAAAGAAATATGGCTGGTGATGTCATGCTACGTACTTCACATAAAGTTACTCAATGGAATAAAGATGCGTAGGTTATGTTTAAGGAAAGAAACATGGTTGGGCAACCTCACATCATGTATCCAGCATAAAGTTACGTACTTACCTTATCTGAAGTTATGCAGGTTAGGTTTAGGGAACAAAACATGGTTGGTGACATCACGTTATGCACTTAACGTAAAGTTACACACTTACACACTTTATGTAAAGTTACATACGTTAGGTTTAATGATAGAAACATGGTTAGGCAACGTCACGTCATGCACTAACATAAAGTTGCATACTTAACACAATGTACTTTACGTAGTTATGTGGGTCAGGTTTTGGGAAAGAAACACGGTTGGGCGATGTCACATTACCCACTTAACGCAACGCAGTTTATGCCAAGTTACGTAGATTAGGTTTAGAGAAAAAAACACAGTGACAATGATCAAATAACTTAAAGCTCACATAGTTTCATGTGGGAAACAAATACAGGTTTCCTGGGGAAAAGTTCTCAACCTGACTCACTAGGCAGACTTTTGCTCTTTATACTACTTCCTTCTTTACTCCCGTCAGCACATTGGTCATGTGATCACAGCCTTCCTGATAACAGGGGTTATAGATAATTGACTGGCTCAGGATAATGGGGGTTATGCAGGGCTGCCCCTGACCAAAATGGGGCCCTAAGCGAAATTTTATTCAGAGGCCCCCATCCCAAATGTATCATAGGTACAAAATGTACAACAACTTGCCATTTAACTTGACAACCTTTATTGGCAATAACAAATGTACTGTAGATACAGTAGTTTGGCTGTATGAGTCAAATAAAATAAAACATTAAAATAAATAAATAAATATTAAATAAAAGTAACTTCAAACTGAAATAAATAAATAAACAAATCTGAGTCACAAATAGCCATCAATTACTCACCAAAAGAAAGTAACTTCCACCACCTCAATCCCCCACCCTTGATTTAACACTGAAAATGAAATAAAAGAGGGAGACAGGTTTTTCCTATTTAATCTTATTTTGTTATATTTCTCCCTCTCCCTTTTCTGGAGGCGTCCGATCTCCCTCAACCCTCCGCCTCTCCCACCTTAATTAAACACTGAAAACAGAAATAAAATACAGAGACATTCTTTTCTATTTTCATCTTATTTAGCTATATTTCTCCCTCTCCCCTCTCTGGGAGCATCCGACCTCCCGGCCCCGCACATACCCCCGAGGCTCGGGGCCCCCCCTCCGTGGAGCCCGCCCTCTCTCCCAACCCCACACATACTTCTGAGGCTCTTTTGGACGACATGTCGACAACTCTTCACCTGCTGCAGCTCTGCAAGTGCCTGCCAGCGCACCCCTCTGATTGTTCAGATGTGGAGTGCTGTCAATCATTGCAGCGACGCATGGGCGGTCAGGTCTCTTCTCTCCTTCCTCGAGCTGATTTTACGCACACCTCACGGTAGCGCATGTGCGCATCCATTGCGCATATGCGCAAATGCGTCCCCTCATGCAAAATGTGGCCCCCCATGGAAGATGAGGCCCCACGCACAGCGCGTGTTCTGCGTTTAGGGAGGGGCGGCCCTGGGGTTATGCACCAATTCTGGTGCATTACTTTCCTCAGGTATAAGTACAAACAGCTTTGATCACAGGAGTGTCCAAGTGCTGGCTCTGCCTTCCTCCTGTTGAGGTCCTCATGTCATTACAATCACATTTCAGATGTGCACTTGTGAGGGTGAGAGAGGAGGAGGAGGGTAAAAGGCGAGTGCTGGATGGTTTGTTTCTGCTGCTTTGACAGTAATGAAGTGTCTAATGGGGAACTGTCAGCAGCTTAGAGAGACCAGAGGCCTCGAGACACTGTGGAGACACAGTACACACACACACATCCTATACGCATACAAACACGCCCGCTTGGTGACGCCTGGACAATTACCACCCACCACCAATTACTGCAGCTCACACATGGCTTCGGCTCTGAAACCTCTCTGCCATGTGTGGATCGACCTGTGATGTGGTCGCTGGAGCACTAACAGACATGAAGAAAGAGTTCCTAAATAACCGCCGAGTGAGGGCGTTGCAAGGATTCAGCATATCAAAGAGCCATGTGTGAATCAACCAATTTATTATTACTCTGCATTTGTGCAATTAAACTTAATACCTTTAAAGCTCCTACAGCACTTCACACTGAGATTAAGACAGAGCAACTTTTAAATGGTGAAACAGCTGTGTGACACTGCTGTGTGTCCTCATGCCTTCACTCTGTTTGTGTCGACTGGATGGAGTTTTGTCTTTAAAAGACTCTACAATCACTTAAGCTGATTATATGAGCTAGTCTCTTTGTTTTCACCCCGGTTACTTTATTATCAAGAGGTTTTCTGTTTGCTGTGTTCCCATGATGCCTTTTCCTCCTGTGCACCTCACACACCTGCCCTGTATCAGCCTCGTTACTCCTTCCTTGCTCCCAGAGATTTTCCAGTCAGTCAGCTCCAGTCTAATCACCTCATTTCTCTCACCTGAGCTTCTTCACCCAGCTCTTCACCCGCAGCTTAGTCTCTCCCCTAAGCTCTTTCTTTTTATGAAACCCTGGGCTCAGTTGTTCAGAAGTAATCTGATCGGATTTCAGATATCAGATTGGATCAGATCATGAAAAAGGATTCTGAAATCAGATGAGATCATGTTATCCAGTCTTGGTTTGGATCTGGATCAAACCCTCAGTTTGTGCTGTACAAAACATGTTGGTAGGACTGGGATACCTTTGATCGGAAAAATCCAGATTATCCTGTTCCCAGTAGAGGGTTGTATTTTATGAACAAAATGTAATGAAACATTTTCAGACTGGTCAAATATATATACAACTATTTATATTTTGCACATGATTTGTTGAACCGTTACAGTAATAAAGTAGATAGACATTAGACCCATGAAGTCTTTCGGTGAGGTAAAATTAAAAAAAAAAAGAATTTTATCCCCATAAATTAATTCCCTAAATAGCTGTCAATATTTAACAGAAATGATATGAAGTTACAATAACAAAGATATATCTTTCGTCCTCTTTGGTGGAACCTATGGTGATGAGCAGCAATTGCAGTGTGTATGTTGGCAGACTAAGTCTTAAAACCAGGCTTGTGAATGTATTTACATTCAGTTCAGACTACGTGACATTTTTTCACTATGTCAGAATAGACGATTATGAATTCATAAAATTTCAGTCACTGTGGCTGTTCATGTCCCAGCCAAACTGGTATTGTAGTAATGTAAAATGTGTCGCAAGATGGGAGGAGCCACAATCAAAGTACCGCATGCAAACTGTGAGATCAAAGGATCCTCCCCAACAAGTTCCTGCAAATGATTCACAATAAAAGCCATTTCAGAAAATGAAGGGATTCTCTCAACCGAAGTTATAAGGGGCTTTTAATTTGAAACAGATACAGGAAGTGTTGAGTTTGAAATGACGGCGCAATGCGTTAAATTTAACAGGACAAACAGGAGTAGATTAAGAATAAAAATCTAAAAATACAGAGAGAATAATAAATGATGTCCTGTTTCTAATGTAGTCTGTTTGAAATGAAGCTTATAGCCTCTGCAGCTGTGTTGTGTGAAGGCCCAGACACTATCTGTGAATTTTATTCCTTTATATCCTCCATTATGAAGAAAGAACATTGTTTGCTAGCTTGATGCTAATGGCAGTACTCAGCGGGTGCAAATTCAGTGGGCCAAAGGCTCAGTTACCGGTCTTTGAGATAATTACTTTAATTTTACCTTTTATTCATCACTTTATATTAAAGTAGTTGCTAACAGCTGCATCCCCCATGGTGCTCTCTGGCTCTTCAAATTAAACCCTAAGGGCTCATTTATGCTCCCTTTACGTACAAAAATGTATACGTCCGTTTCAAACGGTGTTACCGTCACTGCCCACATACTTCCATGTGCCCTTTACGTTGGCATGGATGTTACCAATATATCCACCAGGAGGCAGCCCAGCGTCAAAAGTTTATGACAACAACAAACTCAAAAAGAAACATGGCGACTGTGGGGGAGATATTGATAATGTACCTCTTGCATAAAAGACAAAAACAGGGGCAGCGTTGTAGGAGGTGGTGGTCGGTGAGGCCGTTAAATACATTGCGACTGAGGGATGGAGAATTCTTTTCTCTAGTACTGCCGATGAGAGAAATTGAATTGTTATTTCTTCTTTATGTCTCACTAGAGCTACGTATCAGGTAGTGACAGCAACACTGCCCCCGGTGGTACTGCTCTGTTTGGCCGCATCCGTAAGCTTTATGGCAATGTGCAGAAATACAGATGAAATGAACGCGGAGCACGGACAGAAGGCTCCCCTTCCCTTGTGGAGCCCTTACACCGACCCCACACTGGCTATAGCAGCCTACATTGTGATACGTAGTTCCATTAAGAGCACTGATTATCCAGATTTGGTAATCCTGAAAAGTTTGTGTCTGGATCATGGTGATCCAATCCAATATTGCTATGAAAAATAAGCACAAAAATAAGATGGATGAATTGATCCTGGACAGCAGAACATGGGATTTTTCATACAACTGGACCCTGGTTTTCACTTCAGTCTTTGGATCCTTCTTACTGTTCTGTCATGATCCGTCTCACATCACTTGCACAAACATTGAATATATAGTTATTTCTCTGAGCTCCTGTTGCCTCAAGTCTCTGCGTCTGATTCCACCTGGTCCACTTTTCTTGACAAACCAGCTTTAATTATTGAAAACCAAAGTACATGTTGGGTACGCTGTTCAGTCTGCTCCTAGATTAATGGTTGAGGGTGCATTTGTGCTTTATTTAAAGTGTCTTAAACAAAACTCACAAACTAAGGTAGAATTCATTTTAACCTTGGATCCCACCAAACTGATGAAACTGGATTTGGACATGGCCCAGCTGCTATCTGACCTCTAAACACATCTTTGTTTCGTGGACGTTTTTTGTCAAAACTGAACAAAAACACCAAAAACCTCCATGTGATCCAAAACGTTGAGCAGTTACAGTCAGCATGAGAGAGGAGAGACAGAGTCAGACAGACACAGTGAGAGGTAATAAGTCATCTGGATGGGGAGGGATGAGACAGACCCCCTGTCTGGATGACATCTGCTGTCTGTTTTTCTTTCACACCTTCGAAAAAATGGCATCGCTGCTCTCTTTCTCTCTGTCATCGCTGTCTCTGCCACCACATTACACATGGCTGTCAGCCGAACATTACTTTGGTTTATCCAGTTTTTGAAATGGTTTCATAACCCTTTAAAAACAGGAATCCCACAGACAGCCAGGGGAGATCATAGTTTGCATGATCCTGTTTAATTGGATCTAAAATACGAACCCTAATAGCTCGAGCATTTATTCTTCTTGCAGCAGAGAGCTAAGGCTTCTGTCTTCACCTTCATCACGTCATGACCTCATGTTACCTTACCTTACGTGTGATGAAAGTGTATAAGAATTTTACTGTGAATTTCCTCTCAATGGCTGTGAAATTAGTTGTTTGCATAATCCTGTATATTTTAATCAAAACTAAAAACAATAACAGCAAGAACATTCATTAATTTTTCAGCAGAAGCTCAACCTTTTTTCTTCCATGTCAACATGTACAGTTGTACAGATGTCGCTACGTTGCAGTGATGCCAGATTAATGGATCTGTCACAGTGCCTTTGCAATTTGCCCATTAAAATGAGCATATTTCAAAAACTAAATAACATACATAGTTTAAATAATTTAGAGATAAGGCTGTCAAAATAATGATAACGATAAATGACTAATTTCAGTTGATTGATTACAGAAAACGCTTAAAAATCTAAATAAATAATCATGTTCCACTTTCAGTACAGTACCTCTGTAACCAACAGTAAGCCTTCAGACATGGTACCTAGACCCTCGGTCTGTTTAGTGTTTCCTCCACAGACAGTCCTCTTAAATGTGGGCGGGGTTGTTGTCACTCATTGCTCCGTCCAGCACTCGCTGTATTTCCTCATCAGCGGTGACACAGATGGAAGTCTGCACCTGGTTTATCGTCCACAGAACGAGGCTGCACGCCAACATTTTCAGAACAAAATAGAACAGGCTGCAGTGAGAGTCTCTCTCCATGGGATATTTAAAAATAACAGCTTTGTGCATTTAGTCCTTCTCAGGCAAGCTCAGGGGATTAGTGTTGCTGCAGCCCACAGGAACGATGCACTGTGCAACGCTTTTTTTCTCCGAGTGAGGATGAGAATATTTGCAGTTCACATAATCCAGTCAAAACTAATATATATTTTTAGACACTTACTAAAAGTGTCTGTCATCCAAGAGAGAGAATAAAAACTAAAGTGATGGTCAAAGTTGTCATATTGAAATTTAAGGTGTGCTGAATCTGCTGATGGATTCATGTCATCAACTCATGCATTGAGTAACATTACAAGTTAACGTTCCACCTTAAAAGTTGCCGGCAGTCGGCCCAGTGAATGAAGTTATTGTTTCTCAGACTCCAGCTGCTGTGAGAGGCAGCAAAACATCCTTTCATTTTATAGTTACAGTTTACTAATAAAACTCTCCACAGTATGAACAGTGGTTACATGAGCCTCAAAACCAGACACAACTCAGCCCTGAGCAGAGTGACCGTCCTCTACTGACCAATCAGACTGCAGTGTTCACAGCTCCACCTTTTAGTACCAGATCTGTGTGCTAGGTACCCCAACAGAGGGGGGACCGAACATGGGGACAGTAAGGAACAGTTCTATTGGTACGATCCACAACTTTTCACAGTGGAAACAGAAAAAAAAGCGTACTGAACTGAACTGAACCATGCTGCTCAGTAGAAACAGGGCTGTAGTGAGTGGGAAGCCAATAAGGGATCATGTCCTTGTTACTCCACCAGTAACCCCTACTGGTTTGTCTGCAAGCATACACAGAGAGGAAGGAATCTTGTGAGCCTAAAGAGGTTCAGGCCCATCAGAATAAAATCACGTTATTTCCCATGAAGAAGAAAATATCTTGATATCTCCTAACCTCTGCAGTAGTTTAGAGGCTCCACAGTCGGAGCTTTCATTCACAAAATACACCACTTAACTGAGCAGTTTTCACTTATGCTATTAAATCCTTTATTTTTCCACCTAAAGAGATGTTGGCCTGACTGCTGGAGAAGTTCAGCCAGCACCAGCATGTCTGGCTTCAGATCCAGAAATCTTTCCCCATTAAAAAGAGGCAGCCGTGTAGTTTTGGGTTGGATTAGATTATTCACACATTCTTCTGCCTCCTCAGACTCTCTCCCTCTCAGAGACACAAACTTTTTTTTCCTCTTTCCCCCAGAATGATTTCTTTGCTCTTTCTTACACAGCCTCACTTTTTCTTCATGCATGTCGTCTCGAAATCTGTAACACGACACACGCACGCAACAGATGCTGAGACTGACAGTTTTACAAATGTTTGCGTGACCTCTTCGCCGACACTTGACAACACAGCATCAGCAACTTCTCTCATTAGGAAATATGTCAAAGCTCTTGGGAGACATAAAGTATTTTCCTCAAATCCAATTTAAGCCCCGCAACAGCTCAAAGGTAAACACGTTCATCCAACAGGAGATTTGCAGAGTGATGCAAAACTGAAACTAAAAAACAGAACATTTAAGACACATTTCAACATTCTGGGGAATATGCCCATTTGCTTCCTTGCAGAGAGTTAGATGAGTAGATTGCTATCAGTCTCATATCAGTCCATTAAATATGTAGCTGGAGCGGGTAGATGGTTAGCTTAGCATAATGACTGGAAATGGAGGAAATAGCTAGCCTAACTCAGTCCAAATTAAAAAACACATCCACCTACCAAAAACCCTCTAAATCTAATAAAGACATTATATCTTGTTTGTTTTATCATGTCACAGTTCTGCTTGCCTGTGTACATAGTGTATATAAACCAGACCTTTATAACAACATACTACATCAGGTGGAGGTTCAGGTGGTTTTGTGTTGCAGTAGAGTTTGTGGAGTCCAGTCCTCTTCCACCTGCTGTCCATCGAGTGTCTAAAATGAGTCCTGAGGGACAGTTGTGGCTGCAGGGTGTGACAGTGTCCTGTGACAGCCTTCTGTTGACAGAACAGCTGGACAGCAGTTCATTGATGCTTTTTCACATTGAGCAGGCTGGTGTCAGCGAGCTGCTGACCTTTACTGAATGTTGTCTGGGGGATAATTTAATTGAACCCTCATTTTGTGACCTGAAACCACTTAGCATGGAGCCATAAACTGTAGAAATCTAATGCTGACTAAACGGCTGAGCTAAAATGATGCTTAGTTTGGCTTTAAGGAACACACTTGTGTCTTTGTATGTTTCACCCCATTTACTACTAATTACATATACTTAACGTTTCATTTACATTCCTGCTGACTGTTTTGAGAAGCAGACTGTGGCACTTTGGGGTTGTTTTCAGTGTTTTACTAAAATCCAGATAGCTGTTGTTTTCGTTTGATTTCCTAACATGATAAAAATCAGTTTGCAGACTGAAACGTGTTCGAGCTCAGATCTTCTGGGGCTCCAGCTCCAAATGTTTTCTCAAAAGTCCCAAGATCTTTTATGTTTTTAAAATACCTTCAAGTTTTTCATGTCCTCTCAGTCTCACTGACAGGATCGGCAAATTAATGCCGCAAAAGTTCCATCATTTCTCTAATGATATACATGGCCAGTTCCTACTCTCCCTGTGTAACTAATGAATCATAACGTCAGGTCATTTTTGCCTATTTTTGGTGGCAGGCGTGAAACGTAGTCATCCTCAGCATTTGTTGTGTTTTGGTTTCAGAATGATGAAGACAGATGGAGAACAATTAGCCCCTCTCACACATGCACTGCAAACCTGAAATTATCTAGACAATACTCAGAGGAGATGGATGTGAGAATGCAAATGTCCAGTTCAGGTGTATCAGACATTAACTGGACTTTACCCTGCCAGCTCCCTTAGACCCTGTAAAGTTTGAAGTGCCTGTACTTGAGTGTTTCCATTCAACGTGTTCTCACAGAACAGTCCATTTGACATCCTATGAATTTGTGCCCCACAAATGATGTTACATCCTTAACGTAAAGTTACAGAGGTTAGATTTAGGAAAAGAAACATGATGCTTAAAATGACTAAAAGTTCACATTGTGCCGAACATGTGTCTCCAGGGGAAAGTCACTGGCAAAAGTTTTGTGACCCATCCACCACCCCAATCTGCCTCCTTACAAGTGCTCGAGACTGCTTCCCTGGTTACTGCCATCATTGGTCATGTGATCGCAGCCCTTCAAAATACGTAAAACATTCATAAAACACTGAGGGCTGAAGCCTCGGACGCCCGGGCCCAACAGTTACACTGCAGATAAGTACTGATATCAATAAGCAGCAGAGGTGGACTGTAACTAAGTACATTTACTTGAGTATGGTATATAATTACAAAATCAAGGTATTTTAATGTTTTTCCATTTTATGTAACTTTTACTTTTAACACTTAAAGTTACACTCTGGTGATAATTCTGATGATCTGTTCACAAACAGTCACACACACACTTAAATACACTCATACTAATGTAACACACACTTTTCTTTCTCTCTTCTCCTCTCACTGACACACACACACACACACACACACATGCGCGCGTGCGCACACACACACACACACACACACACACACACACTTTCCTCCCTCTTAACCTCTTGGTTGCCTGACTTCCTGTCTCCCTGCAGCCTGAAAGCCGAGCCAAATCAATTAGTCTGCAGAAATTACAGAGCAATAAATAACGAGGGCCAGTCGGCAGCAGCAGAGACGGGCGGAGGGGAAGCCAGAGTTATGGGGCCCATCCTGTCTGCATGTGCAGCTCAGGATGCCGGGGCCTCCAACCTCTAACAACATCACAATATGAGCTTTCTGTGTGCTTCACTGCGTGATGTTTACAGACTCAAGTATTTGTGTAAGGAGAGAGAGAATAAAGACTAATGAGCACAACATTTAATCTGTCATTTTTAACTTGTGCACTGTGTGCAGGCAAGGTGTGCCATCTTAAACTTTAGGCATTTAAATTTAAAGAAGAAGAAACAGACTTCATGAATACACTCTTTAACACCATGAGCTTTTGGCCCTGTGGGTAACCATAGATGACGGGGGGGGGGGTGCTCTACAGTTTCGGGGTGCTGCATCGACAGTGACCTTGGGCTGTCCTCTGATGTTACCTGATCCGGACTGTTGCAGACTGTCCCAGTCAAAGCATCACCCTGTCTCCAACACACACACACACACACACACACACACACACACACACACACACACACACAAACACACACATACTGAGATATTTCAAGATTTCAATGATGCCATGTGAAAAGGTTTTAACCTTACTTGGTACTGTTGCAGGTCAGGTCGGTGGTATTACTTTATAGCCTGAAAGTTGATGATATTTTGAGACTGAAATATTTACAAATTAAATATTTCCAAATTTAAGATTCGTTGCCAGCTGCTACTGTTTTTGTACAAGGAGACGGTTCCTGATCGGGGGGGGTATGGGAAATCTTGACACAGCGAAACTGTATGTTCGCATGAAACAGTGAGTTTAACAGTGACCTTGACACCATCACAATAATTGCCCATGTTCCCTCCATAATGCTGCCTGTCTCCTGCCGGGCTATGTGGATGTGTTGCTGTGTTACAGTAACACAGGAAGCAAACAGCGGGCTCACGGATGAAAGTCCAGGGTTTGTTGAATCACTCCACCAACCCTCGCACCTGCCATATAGGGACTTCTTTCCAAGAAGAAGAAGATGATAATATACTTTGTTAATCCCCAAGGGGAGATGCATTTTTTTCTCTCTGTTATCATACACACAGGCCCGAAATACACACACATGCACAAACAGAACCTATACAAACCTTAAATGGAGAGACGATGCCTAAACGGCATTCGATAGAAATCTTTTCTAGGTCCAAGCCAGGAGCTGGGAGCCGAGAACTACATACAGCTACCTATACAAGAACTACTTATACTGTTTTTGGTAGACTATTCTCCAAAAGCTGGTTCGCTGCCAGGCGCTGTAAATTTTGATTGAAACGCCACCACTAACAGCGTAATATTAGGGGCTGGAAAATCACTATAGGGGAAGAGAAGGGAAGGGAAGGGAGGGAGGGAGGTGAATGGGTCCAACAAACCCTGGACTTTCATCAGGAGCCTGGCGTTTGCTTCCTGTGTAAATGTTGAGCCAAACTTTGATGTGTTTTTTCCAAACCTAACCAAGTGCTTTTGTTGCGCAAGCAAATAAATGTAAACACGAGGTGTTTTACTGATGTTGTGTTTATTTTTAAAAAGACTGCATGTATCTAATGAGCAAAAACTGTACATTTCCTGTAAAAATGGAAGTGTATATTTGAAAAGAAACAATGCATGTAACAAGCATAGATTCGTCCCGGAGCATCAACAGCAGATGCAGAATGATAAAGTACACATTACTTGTAGAAGTCAAAGCCCACTGACAAAGCAGCAGTATTTCACGACTTGGGATGAGAACGGGTTGATTTCTCAGAAACATATTTTGGTGACTGTTTAGTTGAAAAAGGAGCGTTTGCTCCAGCTGATGGGCAGTGCATGACTGTATCCATCATGGTGACTGGGTCACAAACTTGTTTCTGAATACATTGGAGGTGATGCAATGCAGTAACATTTGATCAGCACTGACTAGTTTAACAGTCTGACTGTAGTTCACCAGCAGTGGTTGACATGATGGACAGTTGTGTTAGAGACTCCTCGGCTCTGATTGGTTGGTTTTTGGTATGTTGCATTCTGATTATAGCAAATGCTACTAGAGGCAGTAGGAAGAGGAAGAGGAGCAAGATTTTTTTCAGACTAAGGTCCTGATCACACAGAAAGCATTTTGCAGGTTCCAAAACGTGAGGCGTACCGCACTGCTTTTTTTTCTTAATTGAATGCCATTAGTAAAAAAAAACAACAACAACAACAAAAAAAAAAAAACAGAAGAAAAAAACGCTTGCTGCACCTTTTTATTGTTGCCAGCCCATCGCGTCCTTACACTAACCTTCCTGTGTAATCAATCTACCGTTTAGCAATCTGGAAATCCATCAGTAAAAAAAAAGAAAAAAAAAAAAAAAAGAAAAAGTTTAGCTATATATCACATTTTTCACGTCACTATATCACTGTGTAGACTAATCTGTTTGTTAAGTCTATAAACACAGTGACTGAACAAACGCTACTGTTTCTGTGTGCACATTTTGCAAATAACAATAATAACATCGTAGATTAGCTGGGCTAACCGTTAGCTGTTAACGTTAGCCGTTAGCGGTGTCTGTAATAACCATAGACTGTATAAAAATAAGGTAATAACTTAATAAACAGTCCGTGAATAAAATAATATTTCCAGCGGATATCTTAGTTACAACATGATTGAGCTAGCAAAGCAGTTTTGTGTTGCTATGTGTGGTATTTATGCAGTTATGTTAAATCATGATGTCTGGAAAGCATCAGTGGCTGCAGCTGACAGGGACAGTTAGCAAAGCTAACATCAGGACGTCATCTGTTAAAAGATGACGACATGAAACTACTCCAGTTAGCTCAATCATGTTGTAACTCAGACATCCACTGGAATTTTTTTTTTTTCACGTTGACAAGACGGCGGGGGAGGGCTCGCTATGGACGCGGAGTTTGCTGTTTCTGTAGGTACACATTTCCTGGGGACATCTACATGTCTCGGCCACGCACCCTCCATTGTGATTGGCGCAGCATCGTTCAAACTTGAAGCCCCGTCCTCCCCCCCTCTCTAGTTGTCTTTCACACAGGGCTGCCGACAGATTCTACAATGTAAATTGCAGAATCTGTCTTGAGAGATTAACCGTTTAGTAATCTGTGTGTAGTTGCTGACATGTTGAGGCAGAGGGTACTGTCTGTAGCTCTGGTCGAGGGTGAGAGGCTGTCAGCAGATATACAGAGATCTGTGTGGGTACATGAGACCCTAAAAAAGAGGCTGGATCATGGGGAGTACCACCAGTTGGTCCAGGAGCTTCTACTGCACTTATCTGCTTCCACACCTGCTGTTTTCTGTTGAGATGGTGCTAACTGTGGTTTGTAAAGTCATATAGCTCTGGGTATCCAGCAACTGCTACCACCAGTTTCTCCTCCATTGTTTACCAACTGTAAACTAGTTGTTGTGACCACCACAGAAGGCCTGCCTCTCAAATCATCTGATTGGACATTCGAAAAAAAAGAAATGACCTGGGGCGCTTTTCCACCCTGAGCTAAAGTTTTTTTTTAACTCGAGAAGGTCAGAACGCTCCGGCAAAAATACCAGAAGCTCAGAGTGTAGAAAAACAAGTCACGAAGCAACACAAAAACAGCAAGCAAAAAGCTTCATTCTCATTAAAAACAATTACAAAATGCTGCCTCCAGCTGCTAAAATGCTTACTGTGTGATTGGGGCCTTACTGTGTAATGTACTTCTTTTGGAATATGGGAATACAGTTTCAGCAAATATGGTACCAATTTTTTTTCATTCAAGTTACCAAATGCAGCTTAAAGTAAAGAATTCTTTCAACGGCGTCGACACACATCAGCTCTCCAGAAAAACAGCACGCTGATGATCTGCACATCTCAGCTACTGTGCGCTGAAGACTCTCTGTGTGTATGTGTGATGTTTCCAGTGTGTTGCACTTAAGTGTCCAAGAAACCATTGATTTCTTTCTCTTACTAGATATTTTTGTTGACAGAAAAGAAAAATAGCAATGGAAACATAATGACAGGCTTGAGAAATAACTGGTTTGAATGTTGCACAACAGTTCTGCAGTTTTTTGACCTTCTGAAATGTCAAATATCCACCACGACCTCCCGGAGATGTCACATCTCTGCTCTCTCACATGCACTTAAGGCTCCACTTGTGGGTATTCTGGGCTAAAGTGGTGCATATTTCAAGCATATTTGCATTTCATTAAACTACCACAAGCCAGCCAATTAAAAGCAGCTTTAGGGCCTCAGAGGGTTGGCATCATGTGAGCAGCTGCCGGGTCAGTAATTCAGAGTTTTCAACACTTTTCTGCTGTCTATGCAAACCATCTACTGGCCTTTTCCTTTCATGAATATGTATACACACTGTTTCGTTGTGTTTTAAGGCCATGCATGAGCTCTTTAATGTCACTGGTGTCCTGCCTGCAGCAGGCTGTGTCAGCAGACAGAAGTATGAATCCACGTGGCTGTCTGTTGTGTTGTGGCTGCTCTTCTGTGTGATAAGCTGCTCTCATGTTGTCCCAGTGTTAACTCAACATCCTGTGTCTACACTCTCTTCCTGGCCTTATCACACACTGTGTGTGTAGACAGAATCACAAATACTTCCGGAGGTCAATAGATAAAGTAGACCAACAAACACTGCACCGGACCGGACACACACACACACACACACACACACACACACACACACACACACACACACACACGGTACAGGGCTGTAAACTGTGTGTGTGAACTTCTGGTCCAGGGTTCAGTGTGCTACAGAGAAGTGGTTAAACTTTAAACTGTGATAAACAGAGGAGTTGCTCCATGTCTCTGTTCCATCTCCTCACCCTGTTTACTGGCTGATTGGATTTTTAAAAGGCGAAGTGACCAATAAAGCTGTCCAAGTTTTGCCCCACATAAAGCTGACTCCTCTGGAGTCTGAAGACACAGCTGATCTTGACCCACACGGAGCTGCACACTACTACAAAGAACCACAAAGTACAATACACTGTCACAAACAACAACAACGAACAAAAACTAGAATTATGCAAACCAACAGCCAGTGTTGGGGTTACAATAATATATTAAGTTTTAGGAGTAACAAAGTCATGTACGTAATGTTACCAACAGGATTTCGGGTAATATTATTACATTTACAATGTCATGTAACGCGTAACCACCTGAAGTAAAGTGTTCATTGTTTTCATTGTTCACCTATCCACACTGATCCACACCACACTGCTTCTGCCAGTGCACCACCAGAAAAAAACATCCCCCAAAGGTTGTTGTTGTTGTGTTGTCACGTCACTACCTTTGTTATACAGTCTATGGTCACTAAAGACTACTTTATAGAAGGGTGCTTTATCATGTCTTTCTGTCGTTGTCTCCTGAGTCAGATGATGCTTTCTTTATCTCATGGAGAGTTTACCGTAACCAGGGACTTTGAGAACTGGGGGTTTGTTTGGAGTTGGTATGATACCATTTTTGGCACAGCAAACCTTAAATATTTAGGCTGTTGGAGATGAGAGTCTATTACAGTTGTAATTTCTATGATGTTATAAGGATGACGAGTCGAGAAAGACGAGACATATTTTCAGCAGCGCCGTTTGTTTTGCCTCTGAGAGACATTTTCCTTGCCTTTTTAAGGATCAAAGCAACTTGTCTAAGTGCCGTCATAACAAATATGATCCTTTGATTATTGAAATTCGCCAAGCGATGATAACTGCTGTTGATTCAACAAATACAGCCCGGAATTTACTGAAAATGGATCTGGAATATGTCTTACTCTCTGTCTTTCTGTTCAAAGCTGATATGTGCGGCTGAGGATGTGGGTTTAAACCTTCAGACAGTCAGTTATCGTGACCTGCAGTTCACTCAAACTTTGGACTTTTCCCCTTCTTGTTTGGCATATTTTGGCAGGTGAAGAAAACGCAGTGAACTTGGCAGCAGGATGCTATAAATAAAGATTTCTGATGTTCTAAGAAAACTGTGGTTTGTAAGGAGTGGGAGCGTGAACGCACAAAACACACATCAGGTATGCTGTAAAATTTAGTGGGATAATGAAGCTCAGTGGCTGTGGGACATTGTTATATACCAAACTCCTGGTAAAAATAATCAGATTTAACATGGATTGTTCTCCAGGGAAAAAAAAGCTTTTTCCTTCCCCTGTGAGTTATTCAGAGGGGAAGCTACCTGGTCAACAACAAACTGAACAGTATAACAGCTGGTTGCGAAGAACTGGTATGTTCCCAGTCAGATTATCAACTGTGTCAGACTGTGTGGATTAAACTGAAGGAACTGGGCTAATTGGCTCAAGGTCTGGATGGGATCATGCCGGCATCGCGGAATCAAAAGAGGCATGACGGGTGTGACATTTAACACAAAAGCATCGGCTTCTAGTGGGATATATAATATAGGCATCTGCAGCACTTTATAGACAATAACACTGACATTAACATGGCAATAACAATCATTTTCGGTCCCTCTCATATCCCAGCTGATCTCGTCCTCTGCTCAGAAGGTAAGAAGTTCCTGGACCTCACTGTTTTCATTATTTGTGGACATTTTAGGCCACTGTTCTTCTTCTTTGAGTTAGCTGCTAACTGCCACGAGCTGCCTTTTAAATCTCCCGCAGTGGATCGCATCAAAACAACAAACTTGTGCCATTCATGATTATAAAAGAGGCGTTGGTTTACTGAATACCAAGCGTGTGACCTCAGTGACGATGAATGAATGCTGGCTGGCTGGATGTTCAATCTTCACAGGTTGTCCAGGAAAGATGGTGATGGGTAATAAATCCAGTACACACACTAAGGCTTTGTTTACATGGATGCCGATACAAATAAAAACTGATTTTTATTTATCCCGTATAAAAAAAAATCTGGGTTTACATGATCAGTTATGAAAACGATCTCCCTGTTTACACAAAAATGCAAAAACGGCGGCTTTTTGCTGCAATAGGTGGTGATACGTCAAACACCATAGAAGAACATTCTGTGCATGCACAGTGATTTGTTTTCCTCTTGGCACTAGTGATTAAAACAATGATAAACTACATTTTAACCTTATGTAACATAGTTAGCTGCTATGCACTTACTAATATTGGGTACAGCAGACATCTTTGTGCACCAATGTAGCGGTGATGTTGATGCAGCAGTGCTAAGCTCATTTGTAAGCTCCTAAGTAGTCCCAAAAGTGCTAACAAAATGTGATAACGGGCTCCTAATGGGCATGCGCGAACTGGGTTACAACGTTTTCCAAAATCTCCGTCTATCCTGCTTACATGTCTCCATAGAAACAGATATTTTAAAAACTTTCACTTTGGAAGCGGTTTTTGAAAATCTCCGTTTTCATTGAGAAAAACGACAGTTACGTGTAAAAGATAGGGTGCAAACGCAAAGATAAATACCCTTTTTCAGAAATATACGCAATCATATAAACAGGTCCTAACTGACATGGTGCTCATTTACTGTCAGTTGGTTAGAATATCCCTTTGTGACGTGGTTACTACAATAAAAGGATTTAACAGAGTACATGTACATATGTTAATAATATGTAACAATAAACATGTTACATATTGTATGTACATAAACAGTATGGCATGAAATACACAATGAAGTGAATTCAGATAAATCATTACAAAGACGAATAGGTGAGGAAAATGCTTCCTTTATTACTGTAGGGGAGTGTCGACCTTCTGAACAGTGATCCCATCCTGCTGGCTGTCCTGTTTATACAGAGGGTGTTTGGGTGCTGTTACTACTGCTGAGGCCAGCTTAAGGCATGACAGCTCTGTCCCCCCATTCTGAAAAGAGCAGAAAAAAGCTCTTGAAGGTCTGCAGTTGTCGGGAGAGCTCCTCAGAACTGTTGGGTTTGCCGGCATAACGGAATCAAAAGAGATGTGATGGGTGTGACAGCGTCGACCTCCAGTGTGACATATAAGATATGCATTGGCAGCACTTCACAGGCAATAACAACGGCATTAACATGGCAGGTACAATCATTTACTGTCCCTGTTATAGGGCTGCTGATCTCATCCTCTGCTCAGAGGGTTAGGAGCTCCTGGACCTCATTGTTTTCCCAGTTTGCAGACATTTTAGGCCACTGTTCTTTGTCTTTGAGTTAGCTGCTAACTGCCATCAGCTGCTTTTTAAATCTCCCGCAGTGGGTCACACTCACATCATTTGTGCTTTTTGACCTGTTGGACTTCTTTTTAGTTCCCAAAGTTCAGTAGTTATCGTGTAAATGTTGTTGTCATAACCAACGGAACACACACACAAACTGTAATTCGAGAATTTCACACAAAATCTGCATTAAAACTTGACTTGTTTGTGTGTCATCATAATCATACAATACCACATAAATGTGTCAGATTTTTTTCATTTCAGTAATTTAAATTAAAAAAAATAGACAGAGAGCCAGCGACAGACATCAAGGGAAACAAATGTGAGAAAGATGAAAGACAGAGACGGGCACAGAGAGACGGCGAGACGGAAGAATGACGAGATGGAGGATAAAGGTCAAGAGGAGGGAGGAGAGGGCAGCAGTGATCCCATCCAGCCAGGGCGTTTGATGTGTGTGTGTGTGTGTGTGTGTGTGTGTATACATGATCATGTGTCAATGTGTGTGTGTTATGTTCTATGTACATGGTGTGTGGTCTGTACATGTGTGTGTCTTATCTCACATGTACAATAAATCCTGATCAGTCAGAGTCTCTGTGTCTGTCTCTGAGCTCTCCTGCTTGAGCTGATTAATCTCACAGTCTGGGTGTCTGGAGGTGTGTGTGTGTGTGTGTGTGTGTGTGTGTGTGTGTGTGTGTGTGTGTGTGTGTGTGTGTGTGTGTGTGTGTGGGTGTGTAAAGTTAATTACTACCAGCATTATTTTTCTAAGTGCCATTACAAACTGCAGAAAATAAGAAAAGTTCAAACTGACAGAGGTCGAGGTGTGTGCGGTGGTATCAGCTCTTTCTGAGGAGAAACTGGTTCTTGTAGTTTCTGGGATTTTTGTCCGTTTCTGGCCTTCGAGATTACAGATAGAAATGAAAACAAAGTGCTGCTTGGCACAAACTCACATAAATGATCAGAGAATGTTGTAGGTTGTTTAGTTACACAATGTCTGCAAGCGACTCGCTCTTCTTGAGAGTGCTGACGCACTTACAATGATGAGCGAGGGTGTAAATGACCTTCGCCACATTCTGTTATAATTTGCTTTTATTTGTTAGTTGAATTGTAAACGTGTGCTTATTTTGAAAGGCAAAAGCCAGGAAGTTGAAAAGGTAAAGGTGGATGCTTTTATTTTTGAAAGGGGTTCATTTCCAGTAGTGTGAGAGAAACCAGACTAATTTTGTGTACAGCGTAAATATGTCTAACATTGCTGTTAGCGCAGTGTACGTACGGTTTGTTACGCTAAGAAAGAAAGGTAATATTTTGTTTTCGTGTTGTTTCATTGTAGCTCTTACGGTGTGTCCATGGTATGTTTGGACGCTTTCCTTGCATACTTCACATTTCCTGCTACCTTATACCTCTACTCCACTACAAACATTGTACTTCACTCAATTTACTTAACTGCTAACTGATTTTACACATTAACTTTGTCACATCCCGTTCCGGCCGTTAAGGTCATATGTTCTTGTTTTCAGTTTTTTGAGTTTTCGTTCCCTCTTCTTTTCTTTCATCACTCACCTGTGTCTCTGGTTGTAGATACCTCACTCTCTGCCCTCTTGTGTTTCCCACATGTGTGATTGTCTTCCCTGCCCTGATTAGTTTCACCTGTCCCTCATTACCTCCCTTGTGTATTTAGTCTGTGTGCTGTCCTTTGTCTGCACCAGTTCATTGTCACTGTTACTAGTAAACATATTCATTCCTTGTGTGCTCCTAGTCCTAGTTTTTTTTTTAGTACCTTTGCCTTGGTTTTTTAGACTGAGTCCTCTTAATCCAACTCTGATATCTTCAGTAAAAACTTTTCATTTTGTCTTTGAGTCATACTTTTGAGTGCCACCACTGTTGTAGCCAGTTATTTCCTGACAGAACGTATTAAATATGATGCATTGTTGTTGTGTTTTCATTTATGATTAAACCTACTCAGGATGGAAAACTAACAAGAGAACCTTGATTGTCTTGTTGCACATGATAAAAACTTGAGTGCGTGAATCATTATCTTTAGATAAAATAAATGTTATCTTTAAGGATCTTAAAGGCTGTAACACTCAGAAAGGGGCACTTTTGTATCATGAGTACTATTGGTGCTTTCGATGCATTTTGCTAGTAATTCTGTACCTTCAGAAGAATTTCGAACACAGCATTAATTCATTAATTAATGAATTAACATTCAGTAGTCCAGTTAAATAGCTCGACTGAACTGTGTTTGTAAACATAGTGACTGACATTAACATGACAATAACAATCATTTTCTGTCCCTGTTATATGGCGGCTGATCTCGTCCTCTGCTCAGAAGGTAAGGAGCTCCTGGACCTCATTGTTTTTCCAGTTTGCAGTCATTTTCGGCTGCTGCTCCTCATCTTTGAGTTAGCTGCTAACTGCTAACAGCTACTTTTTATACTCCTGCACTGGGTCACATGCATGACATGTCATCAAAACGTCCATGATCCCATTCTGGTGCATTTAATTTAAAACCAAAACATGATCTTTTCCTAACCATTACCACTGACCACACTGTCACAGTTCAAGTGTCTTAAGGTGTGTTTTTTATTTCAGTCATTCATGCTGTTTGCTGTTGTACTTTGAAACTCACATCTCCTCTGGTTTCAGATCACTTCACTTCCTGCCCCTGTGTGTCTTCCCTCCCTTTCGTTGACTTCACCTGTGTCTGATTGTCTGTCCTGCCCTGATCAGCCTCACCTGTGTCTCATCATCCTTCCCCTCACCACAGTATTTAGTGTGTGCCTTGTTTTCTCTTAGTGTCAGTTCGTCTTAGCTCCTTGTGTGTCGAACATGTCAGTCTTTTGTTTTGCCTGTGTCTTTTTTTTGTTTTTAGCCTGATTGACTCCGCCTCTGCCTCATCCCTATTGGATTTATTTGTCTCCACTGATGGTCCTTCTGTGTACCAAACCTACCCTTTGACCAGTAAAGACTGCGATATTTTACCTGAACTGTCTCCAGAGTTGTGTGTTTGAGTCCAGTCTCACCTGGTTCACCAGTTGTTACACACACATTAACCACAGTGTTGTTGAAAGGGACATTATATCTGCTATGTCAAAACTTACAAATGTTAAATATCTGTGGTTTGTAGAAACGTACAACTAACTAAAAAAGGAAGATGTTTTGGGTAATCCTAACCGATAGTCAGAGGAGCCAGCGTAGATTCAAACAGAAAATAAAAAACATTATGTGACTTATATGTACAAGTATAAAACAAATATCCATGTGAAAGGCTACAAATCATCTACAGGCACATTTGCCTCTGTGAAGGCCAGAGAATTAAAGCAGACAAATTTCACTAAAGCTTGATCTCAAAATCCTGTCAAAGAAGCCCCTTTTACACTGTATGGAAAACCCACTAACAGCAGCTAACATCTGGCTTTTGTTTATAATGGGAAAGGAAACAATCGGCATTCACCGACTCTGCACGGCTCTGTTATGGGTCTTTATCAGCTCCAGCTCCGATTGGCATTGATGGAAACACAAAACTCCTCATCACCAGTGAGATGCACTGATGCACCACCACAAAATACTGTCTGTCTCCACCCAAGCAGTGGTCACATATTATTCAAAGCAGTTGACCCCGAGTTTGAAAGAGACACTGAGTAAGTTTATAAGAAAAAAGTGACCACTGCAACGTTTTCACTGGCCTCCATGCTGCTCTCTAATGTTTACTAACCTGTTTTCTGGCCTGTCCGTGATGTTGACGAAATGGAGTAACGGAGAAGTTCGAAGGGTTCACGACGGCGTCACGACAACGACGTAGGTACGTCGTAGGTACGCTGCAGGACCATAAATCAGGCTTTACGAGAGAATCGCTGAAGGACTGACTAGCGGCGGCTTCCCTCCACGTCTCTATTTACGTCACACAATGAGCTACACGTTTTGTCACTTGCTCACGCTCCCCATTGCCCCGAAAAAGGCGCATTCTGTATAAACAAAAGTAGGTAGGCAACATTTTGCTGCACTGCCCGATTTTGTTTTTATACTGCCAATGCTGAAAGAAGACTGATTGGGCTTTCCTGTAAATTTTCACAATTCCTATTTAAAAAGGGCTACTGAGATGCTTTAGAGGTGAGCTGTAATTTATGTTCATGGTTCGACCTCCATTTTACATGAATTCTCATGTAAATCAGCATCATATCAGTTTGACCTGTTCCCTCAAACTACAGTCAAACACAGAGAAAAGAAATAAAAGACAACAGCTTTCATTACAGATCAGTCAGATATAATCAGGGCTTCACACCTGTACAGAGCAAGTCAGGATGAAGTTGGACACAAATCTAACCAGCATGCTCTGAGGCAATTGCTGGTGATTGAATGTGCTCAGGTCTGGTCCATCTTGAATGAGCTTATTTATGTCTGGTGCGGAGCTACGTACATGGCTCTATTCTACCACCAAAGGGAGGGGAGTATATGACCTATTTTAGCACGTTGTCCAGTGTTTAAAAACCTGCGTACACGTGTTGATTTTGATGGAAAAGTTGTAAAAGAGTTTGAAGAAATGTGATAAGTTCAAGGTCTATGCAAGAGGTTTACTTAAACAAATGTAACTTATCAAAACTGGCAGTTACATAAAATAATGGGACGGATGAATCGGAAATATATTAAAAGCATGCAACCCAACAAAATGTTGATATCAGCTGCAGGGAGAGAGAAGTAATGAGCATGTGGCCTCGTAGCTGCAGCCAGGTGAACCAGATGAGCTGACGAGCCTCCACTGTCGGCCAGTTACCTCCTGAGGGTCACTCTCACACAGCTGGAGGGAAAAGACGGCGAGATCACTTCTGGTTTTGTAGTTTTGTAGCAAACATGACACACCAAATGCTTTATTTTAAATTATACTTTATTTCATATAAAAACAAAACAATAAACAAATAAATTAGATATTTCTAAAATAATTCTCTTGAGGAAATGTTTAAGAACGCTGTGATTGTTTACAGTTTGTATCTGGGAGATATCTGGAATGTAAAGGCGACAATGTATCCGGACACTTTGTGTGTGGATGTAAATGTAAAAAGAGCTTCATTCCAAAATGAGACACCAACAGTCAGCTGCTGGATGACAGCATGAACAGTTAACACATGAGCAGAGATGATACATGAATCCTTCATTGACAGTAAAGGGAACTGGTTTTACACACAGGGAGATGATGATGATGATGATGACGATGATGATGATGATGCATTTAAAGCATTTTGGAATGCTCCATCTTTTTTTTACAACACATGAAATAAAGGGACCAGAGAGAAATGGAGTGACACAAGGAATGATGCAGGAATCAGCTAAATGAAATGTGTTTCAGGAGAACCAAGGAGGTCATGACCTTAAAATCAGCGACATTTGAAATGAATGAAGTTTAATTTCACAAAACAAGACATTTTTTCTGTCTTCTGAGGAGTTTGGTCATTTCCACTCGACTGTCAGTGGTTATTTTGTCTGTGTCTCAATTGTTTCGTCCATGGTCAGATTCAGGAGGTGCACCAGGACTTAGTTGGCATTTTTTACCCCACAGGGGAATTTTCTGCAGCTGGTCCCGGTGCAGTGAATCTGAATCAAGATTTGTAATTTAAAAGATGGTGGCTGTGGGGATAAAGATAGGGGCGTTTGGGGGAGAAGAGGACACATTACCATAATAAGAGCCTCTTCATTTGCACACAAGCCCAAGCTATCCCCACACCACCACCACCACCCCCGCCAAAAACTCCCTCTGGTCCGTAGTCACACCCATTAAGCCTGCAAAGCCTTCATTGTCCGGCCAGGCTGCGGACCTGAGGACCCCTCGCCAACAGATTGGGCTGGGTGAAGGGTTACAACCAGACAAAGGAGGCTCCCTCCCCATTCTCCTCTATTTGAAATCAATCACACTGGCTTTCACATTCAGTGCCCCCCTCTCCTTGTCAGCAGTGACAGTGGGCTTGGGCCAGCTCCCCAACAGAGTCCCCAATGCCGAATCGTCAGTCCTCCTTTCAGGTCGAGTCCTCAGCCTGGACACACTGTCTCTGACAAAGCGGTCATGTAGACTGAAAGAGCAAAGCTGTTGTTAGAGGAAGACCAAGTCTCAAAAGTGTACTAGCTGTTTGAACATGTAAATGAGTCTTGTGACCTTTGAGACTTTTCTCAAAACTGGTTTTAAAGGGATAGTTCAGATTTTTTTGAAATGGGGTTGAATGAGGTACTTATCCACAGACAGTATATTACATACAGGAGATCAGTCAGTCGGCAATGGAAATCACTGTCTGGTTTAAGGTATAGAAGATACTCTCAACATAGCGTACACTTAACTGATACATATATATATTTTTTTTGGTGGAACTTTTTTCAGGAGGCTAAAATACATTTTGTTGCTGACCCCTCCACAGCAGTAGATGGCTGAGCTTCCATGTTGGACTCCAGCTCCAGGATAAGTACCCCAAACAACCCCATTTAAAAAACTATCCCTTTAAGAAATGCATTCAAGCTGGTGGTTTTCATCTAACAAGAGCAACAAGAACTGGAACTCCTTCTGGTATTTAACCACAAATTGTTTTCCCTGGTCTGGAGGTCAAAGCAGTTTACAACAAAATGACAAATGGAGGTTTCATTCCAAAATTTCCAAAGATGAATTCATCTTTAAAGGTCCAATACTTTTTGACCACACACATTAGAAGTTTGAGCTGTTGATGGGAAATCAGACTTTTGTTTTTCAAATTTGGTCAAAATACAGGCGTTTACAAAATGTTGACAAAAGTAAGAGCATCTACTGTTTGTTAGTGATGACTCTGCTGCTGGGTTTTAATTTGGAGATGATTAGGACTGAATATTTTGGAGTGAAACCTGAACATGAAGACAGCTGTGACAGGTTTGGCACTTTGAAACACTTGGTTCAATTCCTCTCTCCCTTCCCCTCCAATAACCTTCATTTTTCGTGTCATTCAGAATAATTTATAAAAGGCAATCGTCTTTCTGCTGTTGCTATGTACATACAATATTTTAATATTCTAATATATTCACAGGAAATCGTAAATTCAGGCACTTTGCTGCCACTACAGCAATGTCTTAGCACAAGAGATCCTGAGATTTAAGACCGTTTTCTTTTTTAAATAAGCAACACAAAAGTAAAATAATCTTATATAGAGAGATTTATATTTAACAATCAGTTTCTTCTTTTTTATCATAGCAAAATAAATCTTTTTTTTTTTTTTGTTAAAAATGTCTTTATCAGCGAGGTTTCACGCCCTGGTTTTGGGTTGCGTGAGATCATTGTCCGTCGCCTCTGATGACCACAGAAAGCATTTCGAGGAGTACCAGGGTCGTCTTCTGTTAGGTTTAGTGCCGCAGTTTTCCAATGTTTGCAATTGTTCTTGGGCACAGAGCCAGAGCTGATCCTCCGAAGTACCACATTGTGTTTGTCCTCTTTTCTTCTTCTACGATGAAATGTTTCTCTTAAAACCTTCACCAGGTGATGAAGCCCACCGGCCTCAGTGCTCCACGTGCGTACATGTATTTCTGTGTGTGTATGAATGCCCATCTATATCTGAGGGCTTTGTCTGGAGTCATAATGGAGGTCCAGTGAAAAACTTCATGAAGATAAGTTAACTTTGCAGCAGTGGACCTCCAATATGGCCGCCAGTGGATGTGTTAGTGTTGTGTTTGTGTCTGTGTGTATGCGTGGGTGCCTTCAGTTGCGAGTCTATCGGAGCGCCGTCTTCATGTCTATCCGAGAGCGCACGTCCTGGTAGCCCAGGAGGCAGGGGTCGGTGGACAGGGCATCATGGGTGAACACAGAGTCGTTGTCGGAGGAGCAAGAGCTGGACGTGTCCTCACACGACGGGGAGTACTGCTCGAAGGGCGTCGACAGGTCCAAGTACTGAAGAGAAGGACAGAGGTCAGACATTAGAGAAATGTTGGAACTTATCCACATTTAAATGTTTGTAAAATTGGGAGTTAACAGCTTCTCAATGCTTAACTGCTGCCGTTCCACTTTAAGACCATCTTACTGTTTTGATTTTAAACATAAAACTAAATTTTTTTAGTGCAACAACAAATCAGTCACACAACTTGTCGACCCCTCTGCAGCCAAACCCAGTTTGATTTTATTTCTGTTGTTTGGAGTTAATAAGGCCTGGATTCTGCTCTGTGTGCATTCACTCTCTGTACTGATGACATCTGGACAGCAGATTGTGAAAAGGAGGAAGAAAATGTGTGTGTGTGTGTGTGTGTGTGTGTGTGTGTGTGTGTGCGCGCGCACATACATGAGTGTATACAGTTTCATAGGAGGGAGAAGGTGTGTGAACGTGTGTTTGAGACTCACCTCGTCAGAGATGGACAGCAGCACTCTGTCCAACTCCTCCACCAGTTGTTTGAAGGTCGGCCTCTGGGTGGGAACAGCATGCCAGCACTCGCGCATCATCATATAGCTACAGAGGACAAAAACAAAAACACAAGTGTGAAAATGATCTCTGTGATTTAGAAACTCTGCTGTGAGATAAAAGTTTAACAGTAAGTGTTTGTGGACTAAACAGTTGTGGGGAGCTCCACCGATAACTGCAGAGCTTCAGGAGTTTTTTTCTGTTCTTTCTTGTTTTTAGTGCCCTTAAAATATACATCCTGTCCACAAAATCTTTTTGGGTCAAAGAAATGACTCCATTAGTCCCCTCTCCCCCTGGATGCTAGAGTAGAGGTGGAGTTCATGAAAAATGATGTATGCTTTCTATATCATATGCTGCACCATTTGTGTTGAAGTGAACACCACTCTTTCACTGCTGTTACCCAAAAACATCCTAAAAAGAGACTGTTTGGCTGAAGAGGAGTTGCTGCTTACAGTTCATGTGTGCAGTTGGAGGGTTTGTCCATGCGGTGTCCCTCCTTCAGCAGCTTGAAGAGCTCCTCCACGGGGATACCAGGGTATGGTGAGCCGCCCAATGTGAAGATCTCCCACATCAGTACGCCAAACGACCACCTGAGCACAGACGAGAGGAAACACAGAGTGTTTATGATCAGGACACGTGGTTAATTTTGTTTAGTGCAGGATACAAGGGTGCTCAGAGTTGATGAGCACCATTTGATCAGGAAAAGTAATAACTTCACAGAACTTTCCTGCAGTGATTCTGAGTATGAGAAGCTAAACTTACACATCACTCTGGTGTGTGTAGACTCTGTCGAACAAAGCCTCTGGTGCCATCCACTTCACCGGCAGTCGTCCCTGCAGAGCGGACATGGAACACATTTACCACAGCGACTCAACACTTTCCATCATGAACACATTTTTCTGTCTGTCTCACTGTATAAAATTTTTTCGCTCCATGCATGCTCGCTCACAATCCTCCCCCTCCTCCCTCCTTGTCTCCCCTTTTTTTCTAATTAAGTCCCATTAAGCCTGCTGCCAATCAAAGGGAAACATCAGACATCATCTGTCTTGAGGAGTATTAAAGCTGTGAAAGGAACCATGGAGGCTGGGAGGAACCTGACTGGGGGGCAGACATGTTTACAAGCAGTTTTTTTTTAAATAAAGCCCAGCATCCACTTTCACATTTTAACAATCCGAATGTCTTGACATTATGATACTTGACTTGTTTGATCTTTCAGGGGAAATGTTCATGTAATTTCAGAGGGTCAGAGGTCAAATATTTACAAGCAGAACATGTTAGTGATAATTTAGCTGCACTTTTACTTTCTGTCACTACTGGAAAACAGAAGTTCTCCACTGGAAAGCTACAGGAGCGAAAAACAAACAAGAAAAAGATTCTTGAAAACACGCCACTACTCACGTTGGTGGTTTTCTTGTAGTAGTCGATCTGGTGGACTCCTCTGGCCAGGCCGAAGTCGGCAATCTTCATCACGTTGTCCTCAGTCACCAGAACGTTCCTGGCTGCCAGGTCTCTATGGATGCACTGCAGAGAGAGAGAGAGGAGAGACAATTAGAGACTGACACAAACCCTGAAGTCAGCTGAGAGCCAACTGCTGGGTCTCCACATCATGTCTCATTTGAAATGTGGGCTAAATGTGTCACTTTTCTTTTTCGTTATGTCGCCTCTTTTTCTCTGTGTTGTTCTGACCTCTGCTCTCCTTTTGGTAAAAGTATAAATTGACAGTCCTGCCTGAACCAGAAGGTCAAACTTCATCATCAAAGCTTTTACGTTCATGAAATGCTCTTTTGAATGTCGACTTGTGATGCGGCACGTCCTCATCTGTTCCAAGCTGTGGTTTTGGAGCGTCATGTAAAAACATGGAGGTAGAAATGATTCACAGCAGAACTCCAAAAATGAAAAGACTCAGGAGTATAAAGTCAACACACAGCTCCTCATTTTAGTGAACGCAACAAAATGAAAATGTCTTTATATAGAAACCCCGGAGTCTGAAGAAAAAACAACCCCTTTGGGAGGAAAAAAAGAAAGGCGCTGTTTGCCCACATTGAATGGATGTCATTAAGTTTATTTTGGTTTTCATTCGAAATAGACGTGGGATTTGTGGGGACGTGCGAAATGAACCAGTCTTGGTTTGTGGGTCTCCCCATAATGGAGGGTTAGTTTCAGGCTCCTGCATTCTTAGGAGGCCGTAGAGCCAGAAACCTGATGCCTACACCCAGACGATGGCTCTGGTGCCTGTTTGCTAACAGATTTATGGCAGCACTAAAAAGGACAAAGCCCTGCGACGGAGGGACGGACAGATGGATGGAGGAGAGTAAACAGGACTGAAGCTGCGGCAGCTCTCTGCTCAGGAATGCCTGTCTGAGACACCGGCTGGCAGACAAAGAGACGTGTTGATAAGAAGTGCACAGACAGAGAGCATGCTGGGAAAATGAAAGGAGTAGAAACATGGGGGGTGGGGATGGGAAGAAAGGGACAGACAGGGGATGGCAAGAGAGGAAAGAGAGAGAGGAGAAGGCTGGTGCTGCCATCCATCTGAAGGCCAAGTGCCCAAATCCAAAATAAGACTGAATCACACAAAACTCAATCTGAATCAAGATCCCCTTTTTAACGTCTGATATTACAAAACATTTCACTGTCCTGCTTTGATTATATGGCTCTATTTCCCACCCAGGCATGTGGATTTGTTTCACTGTAACAAGCTCTGATTCATAAACACTCCTCTTAGGTTCCTTAAGAGCACCCAAAAACCATAAACCCACAGCTGGGCTCACACTAAAAGTATAATTTTTATGTTTCAGAAATCTCAAGTTATATTGGAGTACTGAACATGTCTGTTGGGGCTATGCAAGCATGTGGATACTTCTGCTAAAATTAGCAAAAAATACAGGTTTGTAGTTCACAGTAAAAGCTACAGTATCTCATTTGATAAATCATTTAATCTATTAAATGTCAAAAATTTTAAGTTCCCAGAACCCAAGATCATGTCTTCAAATATGTTGTTTCTCCAGACTAAAAGTATAAAATGTACTTTATAATGACATAAAGCTGAAAAATGATCAAATCCAAGATGCTGGAAACACAGAAATTTGGCTTTTTTTAACTTAACTAACTGCTGATATGATTAATCGATTATCAGAATAGTTGTTAGTTAACTTCCTGTCAGTCAGCTGGTTATTGAACTGAATTATTTCTGCACTAAATCTTAGTCTCCTGACAAACTTCCCAGCTATTAGTGAAACTCTCCAAGCATAAAGTTTACAAAAAAACAACCATATAATTATACCACCAAAATGAAACTGAAACAGTGTTTGACTCGAGGTATACCTGCCTCTTGCATTCATAAGCAGATTTTGAGACAATGGGCCCCTGGGCACAGATATGCAAAGGGCCCCACCACCTCTCCCACACAGGAGCAAGACACACAAGCCCCGTTTAAACTGTCTGTTCAAGGCACAGATATTGTGGCATTATGTCGCCTCGCTGTGCTGTGCATAAGATGCAATCACAGATGGGGGCCAGAGGTGTCTTGTCTTTAATCCACCATAGGAGGTAGTAACAGCGCTGAAACTGTGTTTGTAAGAAGAGGTCAGCCAGCAGGACCGGACCATGGGCAGGACTGGTGTGATGTTTTGTGACATGTGTTACTTGTGTGACCCATTAATAGCAGTTAGCAGCTAACTCAAAGAAGAAGAACGGTGGTCAAAAATGACCGCAAATTTGGAAAATAATGACTTCCGGGCCTTCCTTACCCTCCGAGCAGAGGATGACATCAGCTGGCATATAATAGAGATGGTAAATGGTTGTTATTGACATGTTATTCCAAGGTTACTGTTTACAAAATGCTGTCCTAACACTTGAGCCCCTAGGCTTGTGCCTGGTAGGCCCATTCAGTAATCCATCCATGCCACGCTTGCAGAAAAGATTTAGAGCCACCAGAGCTTCAGCTAGTTTCTCAGATGATCCTTCTTCTACTAGTTATTACTAGTTAGTTAAATTATTTCTGCCCTGTAAAGTGAATGTACCCTTTTAGAAGCCAGGTACTCCATCCCTCTGGCCACCTGGTAGGCGCAGGACAGCAGGTCTTTGAAGGTGAGCTGCTCCTCAGGTACCTTGGTCACATCAAAGGTGTAGTCCATGCCTGGGGGTCTCCGGGCCCGCAGATACTCCCTTAGACTTCCTTTGGAGGCGTACTCCACCAGCACATACAGAGGGCCTGAGGGGGAGCACAAACAAGATGAGGGATGGGGGTTGTTTCTATTGTTGTTGTAGCCTGGAGGCCCAAGACCACCATCGTTGAAACACTCATTCTGTTAGTTGTTTGTTGAGATTTACAATAACAACAGGACGGTAAGAGCAACCGTTTCACCTGAACCCCCAGTTGAAGCGGGGTAGGAGATAAAACAAACAATACAGGTTTCGTCAGACACTCACCATCCTGTGTGCAGACTCCGAGCAGGTTGATGATGTTCTTGTGTTTGTCCATCACCTTCATCAGCTCCATCTCCGAGATGAGGTCTGCCAGATCTTTGTCTGTGGCATCGTCTTTGAAGAAAAAATAAACCTTATTTAGAGACGACTTAAGGTGATGTCTCGTGGTATTCTTGTGCCTGTATCATTTCTCCCCCACCTTTGAGCATCTTAACCGCCACAGTGGAGGACGGATCCGGAGAGTCCTTGTTGATGCCGTACGCCTCAGCTCTGACCACCTGACCAAAGCAGCCTTCTCCTAGAGGTTTGCCCAGTGTTAAACTAGAGAGCGGAAGAGCGAAAGTTAGTGACAATAAGTATGGCCATATGAAAACTGTACAAATCCATAATTTGGGGCTCTGGTTTCTTAAAATATAGGTTGGGTAGAGCCAAAAATGGGCTGCGGGCTTTTTTCTTTTTTGGTCCCCACATGATCTGAGAGCTACGATGTTTAAATCCGTCCCAGAAGCCAAACTAAACTTAGAGAAGAAATATTCTCTTTGCAAAGCAAATTCTGTAAATACACCTCTCTCCTGATAATTTCAAATGTAAGAATAGAGTGTACTTTGCAAACGGTGACAGAAGTGATTTTAACTTTGCTGATAACTTACTTCTCCCTGGGGAACTCCCAGTCAGGATCATAGGGCAATTCAAACTCCATGACTCCAGCCAGCACTGGGGAGCAGCTGGACGAGAGGCGAGCCACCCTCATCAGCGACGCACTGGACTTCCCTGATGAGTTGGACTCCACCGAATACTGAAGTAAGAGATACAGAAAATTCAGCTATCAGGAACGTAGAGAAAAGCTTTGTGTGTTGCCACTCTGAACAGCTAACAACACTTTTGCCTTTGGATGACTCTTTGGTCGAACTTTACCCCAGCCGAACTTTACGAACCTGTCTGCGAAGAGGAAACTTGGAGAGCTTCTGAACAGGGAGGGCGTCAAACGGCTCCCTTCTGGGATGAACCTGCATTCGGCACAACACTACGATGACGATGGCCATGATCAGAGCCAGGAAACCACAGGCATAGATGATGATGTCAGTGTACTTGGTCTCCATGGTGTCCATAGCATCTGCTGCTTCCTCCTCTGTCAGAAGAGGGGGATTTTTTTTTTTTAAGTTCCAAGATATCACTCTCTTAATCTTTCGCTGCCAATTTAGAGCCACGAATATCAAGTTTTTTGAGCGTAGTGTAGTTTTAAATTTAAGATAGTCTGTTAGTATTTTTTTGAGTTACATTATTCAAGCAATTTGGTAAATTTTTTCCAGCACCGTATCATGTAGCCATCAGTCTTTACCTGAGAGAACGGTGAGCCAGGCCGACTGGTGAGCGAATCCAATTGAATTTCCAGCCAGACAAGTGTACTCTCCTGCATCCTCCATGGTAACTTTGGACAGGTAGAGCACCTCCACCTCTGACATGTTCAGACTTCCAGTCTGCACAACACAGAAGCAGAAAAAGTGATGCTAACAGTTAGTATCAACAATAAATTTTCCACTTGAGGTTTTAACTGTTGTAGACTATGGTTAGGAAACAAGAAGAAAGAAATTAGTTTGAAGCTGTATTACAAGCTCCAGTCTTTTGGATATTCATCAGCCATGGAACATACTTTCTCTTAAGTTTGACCAACCTTGAGGACCCGGACGTAGGGCGTCCCATCAGAACCGTAGCGGCTGCCATTCCTTTCTATGTGTTTAAGCCACTGAATGTGAGGCTGGGCGTCGCTGTAGACCTTACAGTGGAACTGAACATCGCTGCCCACCACTGCTGTGGTGTTTGCAGGTAGACCGGCCTGCAGGATGGGCCTGTGTGGAGAACGCTCTGTATGGGGAAGAAATCAGAGGAGAGGTGAGCAAAGTTGGTGAGGATGAAAGATCACATCCAGACTCAGAGCTTAAGGGATTCCTCTCTTTCTTAGGGCAACAGTTCAAAGGTGATTTAGGGACGTGAAAGAGATTTAACTGATCTGCCCTCTCACCAGGAGTCCATGCAGGCAGGACAAACATGGGGGAATCAGAGGGCGCTGCGGCTCAAGTCATCCAGATATTTGGCCGTTTAACAGCCGGCAAACATGACTGCTTTGTAAACAAACGTCTAAAAATGCCCGGCAGTTGTCACTGTCACGTATAATGTGTTTGCATGCTGGCATACAAGAGCAGGAAATGTCATTTTGTGGATGAAAATCGGTTCCATTAGCGTGGCTCTTTGTCAGCTGGTCGCTGGGCTCCCTTTGATCTGCGGTTACTCTCGCTCTCTGATCTCGTTAGTTGTCTCGTTAGTCTTCTCCCCCCGTCGACGGGGACGGAAACTGACCCCGTGGTGGACGGACAGCGAACAAATGAACAAACAAACCGCAGCCCTCCTCAATCTCCTGTCACAGGTCAGGTAGAAAACTGGTGTGGACGCCTGACCGTCCACATCCTGCCCAGGCGCCCCTGTCAGCCCGGTTATCCCCTCCCTCACACTGGGGGCTTTTATTTGGAGGCATGATGCTTTTTCTACTAGTGCTGACTAATAACTGTTGCTGCTGGTAATACTGTCAGCCAGCACGAACATCATTTAAACTCAGGTTTACAGAAGAATCTCTTGTGTCTGTTTTGCTCAGTTCAATAATTCAACTGATATCCATGACATGTAAAATTTTGTAACTTGCACACTCTCTAAAATGTGGCCAGACAGTGCTGGATTATCTGTTTCTTACCGAGGACATCCAGGACGTAGCTGTGAGTGATGGAGCCGTATTTGTTCTCCACCACGCAGGTGTAGTTTCCTCTGTCGGAAGGCACGACGCTCTCCATCACCAGGCTCCAGTGCTGGTGTCTCAGCTAACCAAAAAAACATACAAAAAAACATAACATCAGCGTGATTGAACACTCACTTTATGATCCGGATAACAGGATGAAGCACGAATGACTGAATTGCAACATCACTGAGAGCTCTGCCAGGTAGGAGATAAGAAACCGTTCTCACCTTGATGCCCCCGATACGGTGTTCTCCTCTAAATTCACGTCCATTTTTTAGCCAGCGGATGCTCGGCATGGGGCTGCCCATGGCCGGGCAACGAAACTTCACCGTGTTGCCTGCAGGAACAGCATACAGCTTCTTCTCCATCCGCTGGGTGTGGGTCCAGTAGGGACCTGCATAGACACAGATCAGCCATTAGTCAGAGTGCTCTGATGAAGCCTGGAATTGGAGTTGCACGAATTCCTCAGGGAACTACAACAGCAACAACAACACACCTCTAGAGAAGTAAACCTGGTCATTTTCAATCTCAGCCGATGAGTCCTCCAAGCCGTTGTCCTCATCATCGTCTCCCGACCCCAACGAGTCTGGAAACAAAAAAATGAAGGGAGATGAAAAAACACTTTGTGACTATCTTTGGTCTGTAAAGGTCAGAGAGAACACTGAAATTCAACATCACCCAAGTTGAATGATTCAAACCACTCTGTCAGACCAACGGTCCACAGTTTGCAGAATGGGGGAACAGAGTCGGAGGTAGTAACAGTGTTAAAATGATGTCTGTATAAACAGGACAAGCTGCACAGCTGACTTTTAAAATTTCATTCCATCTTTCTGATGTCATATTGAACTATGGTGCCAGCTGGGTTATCATGTAAGTCTAAGAAAAGCAACAAATATTTGCATTTTAGGAGCTGGAACAAGTGAATTTTAGGAATTTTTGCTTCTAAAATGTTTTAATGATCAACCAGTTATTCAAATTGGTGGCTATTAACTTTCTGTCCACCAGCAAACCAAATAATGGACTCGTTGCACTTTAGATGAAGTACATACTGTTGGCTTGTTAACGGCAACTTTAAATAAAAATATTAGCTGAATTAAGTCAACATGATTTGCTTTGAAAACCACAAAACTTACAGCAATACAACCACAGTAAGTGAACAGTGTTGGTTACCTGCCACCGTGATAGTGAAGTTCCTGACAGGCTCTTTGGTTCCCCGGAGAACGCAAACATAAACACCAGAGTCCTCATATGTCATGTCTGTGATCTCCATGGTGGCACCACGGATCTGGATGCGGGGCGTGGGCAGAACCCGGGCTCCCTCCTTGTACCAGTTGACCGCCATGCCAGGCCTGGTGTTGGTGTCGCAGCGCAGTTTCAGGACGTTTCCCGGCTCTAACAGGAGATGTTCTGTGGTGTCCTCACTCAGATCCTCCAGAACATCTGATGAAACCAAAGAGAACATCGGCACACGAGGCGTCAGCTTTCATTTTCAATTTCTTTACTCCTACTTCACACACACGTCATCACTCAGGCCAGTCAGCAGGTTATTTCTTCATCTCTCCTCTAAAGCAAGTCGCCGTCTCCTCAACTATGACCTTCAACACTTCACCCCCATTATCTCCTCTCACCACAAACACACACAATGAAATTACCATGGAGACCAGAAGGCCTGACCGACCCAGCCCTCCTGCACACACACCCTCCTCCTCCCTTCATCTTTTTGTTCCCCTGTGGATTACTGTGGGACAGAGAGCGACCGAGCTAACACTGCAAACTCCCTCCTCAAAAAAAAAAAAAGAAGAAGAAAAGGAGGGCGGAGGAAGAGAGGCTGAGGCTAATGAACATGTTGCAGCGTGACAGTGGACAGAGAGTAAATCTGAGGGGCGGTGAAGGTTCACTGGAGATCTAAGTGAGCGACAGGAGGAGAGAAGTTTATTCCAGCCCACACAGACGGCCCTCAACAGTTTGTATCATCTTCTCTCGGTTTTACAAACGTATTTTTTTTTACAGGAGTGGCTTAAAATCCTGGATCGACCAATGACAGGGATGACAACTATAGCAAAAGTAAATTTCACACATTTGCACACAACTTCTTGTCCGGCATGAGGATGTGAAGTTACCTGAAGGAATGTCTGCAGCAGTCAGGTCCACAGTCCGAGAAATGATCGTACCTGAGGAGGGGCATAGTTGAGGTTATGAAATTCTGTGATACTTGGTCTGATAGATGGATGAAGTTTAAACCAAAACAAGTAAAGTGTGATGATTAAGTGTCTTACCAGGCAGGACCTCCAGCCACGCCGTCTGCATGGCCTGCACTGTCTGTCCTGCGTGGGTGCTCTCGGCCATGCAGATGTACTCTCCTGCATCCTCCAGCGTGATGTTGGACAGATGCAAAGTGTTCACCTTGGACACGTTGCTCTGCAGGGCCTGGAGGTCACAGAGGAAAGATCACTTCACCATCTTTTCAACACCATGAAGAGAGAATGAAACTTGTAGTCTGAGTAGAGCATGACACTGTTTGTATCTGTCAGCTGATCTGTTCTCACCGTCAGAGCCCTGAGGCGAGGCGGTCCTCCCTGGATGACCTCCGTCTTCAGCCACTGCACCTTGGTGGACACAGGCCGGTGGACTCTACACACCAGCTTCACCTGACCACCCACCACCCCCGTGGTGTTTTCTGGGTAACCTGGCATGATCAGAGGCCTGGAGACCCGAAGATCTGGGTAACAAAAGAAGAAAATCAGTCATGATTCAAGAGTTCAAGAGAGTCACGAGGAACTTTTTCCTCTAAATGATTCGTATCTACTAAAATAACAACCCTGTATAAAATAGTAAAGTTTTGTGCTGTAACTTTTCATTATGAAGTAAATGTTGATTGCACAATGTAATGACTAAAGAATAATGACACCATCTGTGTTCAGATCGGTTCCCTATAAGCCCCACTTTGCATTGTACAGTTTGGTCTGCCGACAGTGTGCCATGCAGTGAACTTCTGGGGACGTTTTTGTCCCCAGATTTTGCGTGAAGTGAGCGCTCTTGACTTTCACGCTATTCTTTGGCACAAACAGTTGCTGAAACAATGCAGGTGCCGAGAGGAGGAGACACAAGAGAACATTATCTTCTTTCTTCCACTTAGAACCAGTGAATTTAAAGCTCACAGATACTCAATACAACACAGTCTCTGGCTTTTGTTTGAAAGCCAGAGACTGTCTGACTCTGGCTAGGCTCAGGGGGAAAATGTAAAGCAATCTGGTTATCTTTGCAACAGCAGCACCATCAGTAATGCCACTTCGTAAAGCTTGTTGGGGAAAAGTTGAAAAATGTTCTGTTTCCACTTTAAAGTAACCAGATCCCTGGTTTCATGTCATGGATCTGTCACAGAATAGAGGAGTCAAGAGTCTTAATAAACTGCTATAAACCTCCTTGGTCTGATTGCCCCTCGAGTGAATGAGACAAAATTTGTGAAACCACGTCCTTACAGTTTCAGTTTACCTCTGAAAGGTGCAGCAACATAAAGCCCCCCGTGTTCCTGAGCTACCTTTGTCATTTAATTCCACCAGAAACCTGTGATGGAGCGCCCTGGCAGCTACTATCGTGTCACCATCAGCCACAGTGCCATCCATTCAGCAGGTCACTCGCCCATTCATGTGCTCGCCCACTCACTTGTTAGAGCATATGTGCGCCCTGGCCGGGGACCTCGCTCACTCTGCTCAGTCACTCAGAACGAGCAATTTTCCAGGGCAATTTTCTGTCTGATTGCTTCCTGCGAGCGCTTAGTGAAAAGGCAATCTGTTCGCTTGTCAGGTGTGAAGTGCTGCCCGGCGTACACGCAGAGGTAAAGCTTTCAGGAGCAAACACACAGTCAGGACCTTGTAAGTGTAAAATCAGTAATGCTGATTGGTCAGAGCAGCCACAAGGAAAACTAACTCAAAGCAATGTCTTGATGGATGGTTTTAATAAACACTAACTGTGTCCACTGAGTTCAAAATATTAGGAGATCCCAACATGCCGACACATCTTCATCTAATGGAGAGGACTTGAACTCAGTAAAACAGTCGGCAGTAAATCACAGAGATGAGCACACACACTTGGAGCCATGCTAATGAACTTGCAGAGACAGGGACGGTGCCCCGGAGTTGAACTCGCGGCAGAGTGTGAATTGTCACCCAGAGGCGAGGGGGCAAACAAAACACAACACAACACAAACAAACCGCTCGGCCGGTGTGCGAGCCAGCCATCAGCCTGCCGGCTGGGATGGCAGAGGAGCAGAGGAGAGCGCTCAGTCGGGACAATGAGGAGTCTCATGCCCTGACCCGAGAGTAGAGCAACAGAGCTACGGCTCTATTTTAGAACCACAAAGCTACATGGTTAGTTCATGCTTATATTTTTTTTGGCCAAATGTTGAGATGTAAAACCAAGTTATTTGATGAAATATCCCAACTTTAAGCTCACAGTTGGTTATGAGTGTTTCTTATGGACATGATGTGTACAAGGACCATAAGAAATGTGAAAATCCAAGAATCATTTCTGTTTTTACAGTTATTTCTGGCTTTGATAAATGAAAACAGAAAACATGCACTGTATTTTGAAATGCATGTTTTTATTAAAAATCAGTGGTAAAACAAATATAAAACACAACAATTTAAATTTGTATGCCCGTCCCCCAAGCCAAAATAAAAACCATAAAGCAACCTCCTGTGCTTAAAAAATTATTTCACATGCCTCCCCATTTTTGCGCTACCTCCTCCCCCTTCATAAATAATGAACAGTCCCTGAGAGGAAGTAAGAATAGAGGCAAAGTCCTTCAACACTCAAGAACATAAATATAGAGTAGAAGTATTACAAAAAAAGTATGAGAAAGATACTTTAAAAGAATACTATAACATAATGAATATGTACATTTAGCTGTTTTAGAATTAAAAAGCCGTACAGTTTTGTGCAGGAATCCACAGTATATGGAACATGTGCAGCCTACAGAGATAATAGTACAAGACGAGAAGATCTCAACGTCTTTCAGTTTTGTTCCTTATGCAGGACAACAAATGAAATTAAATCTGTTTGCAGCTTTGATTTTAAGAAGCTGAGGTAGCTCTTTATTTTACCTCCCTGCATTAGAATCTATAGAAAGTATAGAACAATTAATAAACTATTTAACAATTCTAACTCCTCCTGTGAAGCACTGATAGAGACATGTACAGATAATGTACGGTTAACAATATTGTTTGGTCATTATACTCATAAATACTAACGCAATAGAAATCCTTCTTCTCTATTCTCATGACAACTGAGGCAATGAGAGGCGACTGTGAGCTCTGACAGAATTCTAATAAGTGGACTTTGAGTTAGGAATTGCTTCTCTATGGTTTGAACACTCTGAAGCAAAAGATGCAAAAGATGGCAAACGCACTGTCTTCTTGATGTTGTGAAGTTAAACTTTTAATAGCGTTGTTTTATTTTTGTGATTCTGTTTAGGAGGAAAATGTATTTTAATCTCTCATAAAGGAGCAGTGTGTAAGATTTAAGGACAATTAATGGTGTCTAGTGATGAAGATTGCAGATTGCAACCAGGAGGTTTTTACTAGGAGCCAAATTATTTGCAGAGGTCTCTTCCTCTCCAACACACACAGACCAGGTGACTTAAAGCAGGTAAAACACTGAAAAAAGCAGGTTCATGTTAAGAAATCAGTGTTTTTGCTACTCTGCTCATCAAAGAGGGGCTGCTAATTGTGAGGGCTGATGCAAAAACACAATGATTCATATCCTCAGGTGATTATACACTCAAGAAAACACACATATTATATTATATTCCATTTCTGTCAGTATGCTCTCTGAACCCTACACACTGGACCTTTAAAGGCACAGGACCAAACAAGCCAAGGACTTAAGTTGCTGACCATCTTTTTAAACTTTGACATCATCTGTGTACATTTCCTGTTTGTATATCCCCTCTGTCTCTATAAAAGCAGCAGCAGTGAACAGACAAATGCTTCACTCAGACTTTTCTATAATCTGCAATGATGTGGCGGAAAACTCGACTGAAATTTTTTTCCAGGGGGTAGAAGGAAAAAGAACATTGGACAAGTCAGATCCCTGCATTTAGCAGCATGCGGTTAGTAACGTTAGATGTATAATTATATTTAGCAACATGACAGGAAACGCCCCGCAGGCGGAGAAGACTATAAAGAGATTAATAAAAGCTTTGTCAGATGAAATGCATTCCTTTGAAAAAAGATGTCTGTCTTTCAGTGTTTCTTCTTTTCCATCCTGAATGTAAACTATTTTCTTTGTGTCTGAAACTCACTCTGCATAGTATCGGATCAGATCCACTCTGTCAGGAGTCTGAGCAGTGCATTGTGGGTCCATTTGACCCCTTAGCACCTCCTCTCAGCTGGACCCAACGCAAAAGAGAAGTTCATCTTTAGCCTCTTTTACACTGCCTCTTCAAGGCAGGAATTTCATACCGTTATTGTCGCCTCGCTGTTCTGTATAAAAGGTACACTCGCAGAATATGGGGACAGAGATGTCAAGCCTCTGAGCCAGGAGCAGAGGTAGTCATGTCACTCCAGCTCCGATTTTAGACAGCATGTCGGCGTCGTAGAATCAAAAGAGGTGTGACGCATGTGACATGTAACCCAACAGTGTTGGCCTCCAATGTTACATACAACGTATGCGTTGACAGTGCTTTATAAACAACAACAATGGCCTAACATGAAAATAATGATCATCTACTGTCCCTCTTATGTGGCGGCTGATCTTGTCCTTTGATTGGAGGGTAAGAACATCATTGTTTTCCAATTTTCAGCTGCTGTTCTTCTTTGAGTTAGCTGCTAACTGCTAGCAGCTACTTTTTGAATCTCCTGCAGTAGGTTGCATGCATAACATGGCATCAAAATGTCACACCCATCCTGCCGACTGTCCCTTTATACAGACATTATTTTGGAGCTACCTCCGATGGCAACTTCAGGGCAAGACAACTCTGTCCCCCCATTCTGCGATTGTACCTTTTATGTAGAATGGTGAGGCAGCATATTGGTGTGAGATTCCTGCCTTGAAGAGCTGTATCAGATTGCTTCCACACATACCACCAAAAAACATTCTTCCAGTTCATTCAGTTGGACAGTGGACAGTTCATTCTCGAAATCACAGAATCACAGATTTGTTGAGACTGTTTGAAACTCCAAAGCACCAAGATAAAAGTTACAATTCTGCCTCCACAGCTGCGACCTGCATGTTTTACGACCTTAAGATCTTTCTCTCATCCATCCTAGTTTGACTCTCTGCTCATCCATCTTGTAAGTAAACCTGAGAGGTTTTTTTTCTGTGCACCTCTCCACCCTCCTGCACATTGTCGTCTGAACAAGCAAGCCCCGGCTGGCCTCGCTGGGCCCTGAAGTACAAAGTGGGGCCACGGACGGAAAGAGACAGCTTCTGTGCTCGATGCCTCTGGGGCAACAATCCACTTTGTCTTTCATCAATCTCCACACAGAAATTGTCACTGAGTCCTTTAATCCACCTTAGAAATCATCACCTAGTTCACAGCGAACGAGAAACAACTAATTTTACTGATTGTTTGGAACAAGTACTCTGATTACACCTTAACATTTTAATGGAGCTGACAACGGCTGACTTATTGCACTGGCTTCTGTTTGTAAAGCATCAATGAAAAGCCCTGCACTGCTCCTCCTCCTCCTCCTCATCCTCATCCTCTACAGCTGGCACACAGCCAGGCAGATTTACACTTCCGAGCCTCAGGGCCTCTGACGGATCAGGTAGCTCAGTTTACGGCAGCAAAAACACTGAGTTTTTTTCCTCCTTCACTTCATCCAAGACTCGACTGCAGCCTCTGTCATTTTTCTTGTCACCTTGACTTCCTCTGTGGTCACAGCTGCCAAGAAACTGATACTTTCTAAGAAGGGAAAGTGGACTGAGGCACAGAAACACACTTTTTTTCTGAGCAGTTAAGTGCAAAAGAAGACTAAATACAATCACATTTCCACAAACGTTTCAGCTTATGCAACACAAACCCCCAAAGATAAGGAAGGAAACTTTCTGTTAACCACCTGATAATGACGTGATTTCAGTTTCAGGCATCATCACCTGCAGAAAACCAAACACAGCTCAGGTCCTACCTTTGGTCCTTCCCTCGTTGATGGCCCTGGCTGAGACTTTGTCCATCAAACAGAGCAGGAGAACGCAGAATGTGCAGATCCTCTCCATCTTCTTTACGTGTGTCCTCTGGTTGAAAAGGGTAGAAATAAACGCCTCACACTCCGGCCCCTGGCATTGGAAACTCCAGAAACCCACAAAGTCTCTAAATCTGAACCCTGCAAATGGAAACAAACACAATGGGAGACGGTTATCTGTTGGTCAGAGATTTGAGGAGATCAGATTGCAGAGACACAAACTTCTCTGTTCAGTGTTTTAACCAGGTGGCAACAAAACACACAAACAGTTCAGACAAACAGTGAGAGAGCCTGTTTTGACCGCGAGCAGCTGTATTCTTAACCAGATGTCCTGCTAACTGTCCCGCTCGTCGGCCTCACATTGTCCAGGCTCTCCTGCGTCATGAATAAGGAGCAGGGCTGTTACCGCCTGTTGTTTGTCAATGGATGGCCTGGCTCAGTCTGCCCTGGGATAATGGGCCCTCGCTAGGAAAACACTTGAAACCTGCCAGGAAGCTACAGAATCTGAAGGAGCGGTGGAGAGATTTGACTGGCAGCTGATGAGACCTCAGGTGGAAACACGACAACAGGCAGCAAAATAATCAAACAGGTGACTTTAGGGAGCATCGTCTCCTCTCGCTGACTGCAGAGGGCACGTGTCATACCTTAAATCTGAGCCTTTTATATCAGTGTTTGCAGATTTGGAATCAAGGCTGGAAATGATACCTTGTTCCTTTAGTTTCAGGAATATAAATCAGGCTTGCTGCTCACTGCTTGGTCCATAAATTGTCAGAAAATAGTAGGATAAATGGCAATAATGTCTAGTTTTGTCTCACCAACAGTCCAAAGCCCAAAGACAGTCAGATTATTAGGGAATGTTTGTTACTTATGAGGGGGAAGGGGGTGGTGCAAAAGGTGGGATAGGGGGCATGTCAAATAATTTTGAGTAACTGGGGAGGGACTTACACCATTTATCACAGCCAGCAACTTTTAAAACAGAAATTATCATCTGGTCACAAACCCTCTGGATTATGAAGTTGGAGCTAAAATCAGGATCTATTTGACACTTTTGTCTTAAAGGTGACTAAAAAGATCCCCCAAAATTCTTGATTCTTGTTTCAGCTGTTTAACTAATGAATGTATTAATTGTATTTAAGTTTACTGATCTAAACAAGTACAAAGTTAATACACAAACTTGTGTTACAAACGTGTGTCTCTGTTAAATGATCCAAATACCTCAGTTCCATGAGAAAACTGGATTCTGCCCTTATTACTGATGAAGATATTGATAATTCAAATGTAAGTACAACACCGTCCCATGTACTCATTCTGCAAACAAACTATTAACTCTAACCGCCTACAGCAGAAACACTAAAGGAATAATGCAGTGATTTTGCTGCTGCGAGTCGGGACAAACTGCGCACAGGCGCCAGACCCTGGTGCGTGCGCTCCATGCAGGCCGCGCCCACACACACACACACACACACACACACACACACACACACACACACACACACACACACACACACAGTTTAAAGAACCAGCCTGCTGAATGAAACGTATTCTTTCTCAATTAGGGACTGGAAAAAACTTTTTCTCCTGCTGCTGCTAATTCCGCTGGCACGCTGCCTCGCTGCTGCAGCCAAAACACTTCTACTGTATTCTACTCTTCAGTCTCCAAACACGAAAACACTGTGGAGGCTTTTATTTTTTAATGTACTGCATATTTCTGTCTCATAAATCTCACTTAATAAAATCTGTCGTATGCGCTATTAGTCTCAAACAGTCCTTGTAGGAGAACCTATGTGAACAAGTTACTATTTTTGTTATGGCCTACAGTTATACTGACTTGCAGGGTCACATTGTTCAGTCAATCAGCAGTCAGTCATCCTGGGATCACTAGAAGAAACTCAAAAATAAAAGCTTTTTAAGTAAAATTTGACCTTAAATGTGCGTAAAATCGATCCAAAAATCAGAGGATTTCCACGCAGGAATGTCTGATCAGAACGGACATCACGCACGGGCTCTTAAGCTTAAGTTTATAAACTTAAGTTGGATCAAACTACAATTTAAAGTGTCATTTTAATTAATTTAATGTGTGTGATTGCTGTGATTTGTGGTCTGACAGGAGTTCAAACTCCGCTCCGAGCGTCTTTCCTCCTGACAAATAGTCCCAGTGTGTGTGGAAGGTTCAATGTCTAATAAGTGACTTGTTTTGGATCTGTGCACGCTGCAAAACAAGTTAAACTTGGCCTCATGAAAAACTGCAGATTCTTCCCTGTTTAAAATGACAAATCGTGGATTTACAATGCAAATGAGCGATCCTGCTCGGTGGAGAAATAAACCGTCTTGTGCCTGAATTCAAGAAATGCGCCCTTAAATTATGCGAAATTCGATTAAAACAACTGGAAAATAAACTTCGGGTTCTCTTGTAAAAAGATTTGAGGCTTCAGGTTATTCAGCGTGAGGCTTCTGGTCGCGATCTGAGCAACACTCCACCGCTGTAAATGAATGAAACCAACCTCCAGCTGTCTCAGTTTGTATTCACCCACCTTTCCCCCCGGTCTGATGACTGGTCCCGCGGGGGAAGTCACTCCTTGTCCCGGTCGATAAGAGTGAATATTGAAATCCTCATTTGGAGCTCTGTATCCTTCACCAAAAGCTGTGCCTGAGAGCGGCTGTCGTGTATCCGGCTGAAAGCGAAATCGAGCTTATAAATCCATCAAAAACAGCCCCGTGGAACATGAACGACAGCTGCCGGGCTCTCCTGGTGACCGGGGGAAGGAGCTGCGATCCCCCTCCTGGGCAAAGTCCACTGCAGCCGGCCGCTCAGAGGGCTAAATCCATGGAGAGAAAGAAAACCAAACACGGAGCGTGAAAGTGGATTTGCGCGACTAATAATTCTAAAAAGTCCTTTCTCGGTTTAAAATGTTGAAAAAGATCCGCTGATGCGAAAGAATAAGAGACACAGGGGCTGACAGAGGGTGTCAGAAACGTGTCTCGTAGTTCAGAGTCCCCTCTTGGTCAAACTCTTGGGTAACTCCGTGCGTCTTTACGCACACGCTCTCCTCTCCTGTGTGAGTTTATCCCGGTGAGATCTGCCGCTCAAATGTGGAGCTCAGCCTCCTCAGTCCGTTTCTCTTCCACAGCAGAGAGACACTGCGTCCGTCACACACCAGCCCTCCTCCAACACTGCTGCTCTCCGGACGGCAGCCACAACAACAATGGTCTGAGAGCGGCCAGGGGAGCAGGAGGGAGGAGGGGGGGAGGGGGAGAGGGGAGGGGAGGGGTGCGCTTCTGTTACCCCCGCACTAAAAACACCCCCATCCCTCCAAAGAGCTGGCAAATAAAACCCAAGACCCTCTGCCTCGCCCTCCCTCCTCAAGCTCCTGCAATCACAAGTTATCTAACTCTTATTTTTCTGTCATTCTGTGAGCAAACTGCACTTTTTAAACCATCTCGTGCAGTGACAGAGCGCGTGCCAAATCAACCACATAAATCACTTTAAAAAAAAAAAATGAAGCCTCATAATTTATTGCAGGCTAATTGTCCTTTATGCAAACAGAGCATTGAGGCAATTAAGTTGCTGCAGTGAGTGAATGCTGTGAGCTGCCTCCGTGTTTTAATTGCATCAGTAAAAGAAGAGGAGCGCGTAATCTCATTAGCTGCAGCCGGAGAATCAAAATCAGCGCTGTGATTATCAGCTCAACACTCTGATGTCTCCCCGCATGTTAAAGTTAGACCCTGCTGCTCTTTGACTCACAAAGAAGTAAATAAGAGCAAGACGTAGTTGTGTGGTGAGATCCATGAGAGGAGCATACAGGGGAGGTTTCAAAAAAATGATAGCGACAATAAAGTGATAAAAATGTGAACATGAGATCGATCATATGAACTCACTCACTCATTAACTTCTGCCTTTCTGCCACTCTTCAGTTTAGTCTGCTGGCATTTAATAAAAAGTTGAAAACAAGGAACAACACATCTCCATCTGTGTGTCAGTTTGATCCTGATGCAGAGCTGCTCAATCCGTTTAAATCCAGAAGAAAGAAACAAATGAGTCCTTTTAATATCTACATCCTCCATGTTTAGCTTTAACCCTGCAACTTTGGGAACCAGAGCAGGAAAATATTCAGTTTCTGCATCAGCAACATAAAGTTCTGTCAGAGGTACAGACTACTGGGACGTGTTTTCCTGTGATTAAGTGAGTGGGAAAAAATAACATGAAAATGATGATCTGTTTACTGCGTGATGTCCAAAGTCAGAAAAGGTCTGGACCTTTGTGACTCTGTTTTTATTCTATGTTGTATCACCAGGAAAAATGTTGGCATTGGACAAATCTGCAGATCTGTTATTATGGAGTGGATACTTTGAAACTTTACTAGGCAAACAAAACATTTGATTCAGCAAAGAAAAAAGATAAGATAAGATAAGATAAGATAAGATAAGATAAGATAAGATAAACTTTATTGTCCCAGATGGGAAATTTGTTTTGGGCACACAGTGCGACATGGCTGCATGGCATGAAATGATCATGTTTTTCACTTGCAATACCTGGTTGGGGCATCATACAGGAACAAAGCGTTGTGATGCATCTGTAAAAAACAACTACTTTTCATGCCACTATCCCCGCTGGAAATGCAGTGATTTCTTGGTTAAAAGTAAAAAGCAATTGCTTTTCATGCCACTGTCCTGGCAGGTAATGCACCAATGTCTCGTTACAAAGCAACCTCTTTTTGTGGCACAGCGGTGTCTCTTCGTGCCACTATTCTAGAAGAAAGCGCTGCAAAACAACAGCTCTGGTGGGACTATCCCGGCTGGAAATGCAGGGATGTCTCTGTAAAACACAACAGCTGCTTTTTTGTGGTACTATTCTGAAAGAAAATGCAGCAATGTCTCGGTAAAAAAAAGAATAATTTTTCACACCCCTATCCCAGCTGGAAACGCAGTGATGTCTCAGGAAAAAACACTCGCTTTACATGCCACTCTCCCTGCTGGACAAACACTGATGGATCACTACAGAACACCCACATTTGGTGCCTAAAAATCCGATTGAAACACAGCTATGATGCTTAAAATCAAGTGGTTTTGTTGTTTCTCTGTCTGGAACAGCGATCTGCAGCTTTGCAGGCATCTCAACATCCAGCCTCTCCTCCACCTCCTGATGACAAAGTCAGCTCATATATTATGCCACTTCAGAAATGATGAAATGATGCACATGAAAGGTCTAAATATAATGTCATTGTAGTTTGCAAAGCCTTCCCAGAGGAGTGGAGGCCATTAAAGCCCTGAATTTGGAATCACAGGTGCATGTATCACATATGGGTGTCCACATACTTTTGGCTATGTAGCATATCAAAAATGGTGGAACAAGCAGCCGTCTCTCTGGATTTATTTAGATCTACAAATTCACCTCAAACAATACAGAGAAAATGATGTAATTTAACCACAGTTGGTTTGAAGCCACTCAGCTGACCCATGACCCACAGTGGTTCAACTCAACCAGTAAATTCATTTCAGGATTGTTTTTGCCTCTGCAGCACAGTTTTTATTGTGAAGAGAGACAGGAAGTACTGGTGAGAAAAAGGGCAATCACAAGCTACAAAGGTCCTGGCCCGGACTCAAACATGGTTACGTGATACCTGCTTCAGCCGGACCGAGCCGCCGGGACGCTCCAAGAAATGTTTGACTAAAGCTAAAAAGCTCTGCCGGCTTCAAAATAAAAGTTCTAAAAATAAATCAGGAGAGAAGCTGCATACTCCGTTTACTTTTATCTGTGGGTCCAACTCCTCCAGCGTGCGCAGCGTGAGCGTGTTTAGATGAAATTTATGTGTTGAAATAAATTCCAGATTTGACCTTTGACACTCGGCGGTGCTACTGCGGGTCAGACGGAGCTTTACAACGAAAGTCAAAGTACACAAATAAACGAGGCAGAGTGGAAGTCATAAAGCAGATAAGAGCTGTGCTAATGCCAGCCGCTACATGGTGGACTGCTGGGCCAGCCCCTGTGTGTGTGTGTGTGTGTGTGTGTGTGTGTGTGTGTGTGTGTGTGTGTGTGTGTGTGTGTGTGCACTTGTATAGCTCTCTTTGTGAGAAACAATTTGAGTTTTAGACCTTGAGAGTGCGGATGTTTTTGGAAAGTGAGGACTGCTGACCGATCATTTACTTCAGACAGACTTTCAACACACTGCTCAAAGGTTCCATTTAGTCAGGAGCACGGGGTTATCTCTGAGTCTGAAAAGTGAAGCCAATGTAGAAGTATCATATACCTGCATTCTTTCTAACGGCCTGCGGGGGGCGACCTTTTTGGATGCAAAAACAAGTTTGATTGTACAGAAGCTTGTGAGGCACTGGCTCCACTTCTTACCTGATTTATTACCTCAGTAAACATTTTCCTAATGACTTTATGGTCTCACCAATCTCAAGTCTTCTTCAAACGGCACAGTGTTCATTCTGTAAAATTATGGTCCCATTTAGATTCAAATAGATGCTAGGTCTTCAACAGAGGGTTTATGACCTCTAGGAGGTCTTCAGTTACTGCAGAGGGGCCGCCAAACTCTTGTTTAGTCATTTAGCGCAATTTAAGTTTTGATTTCTTTTTCTTTTCTTTTTCTTTTTTAACTAAAATATGTCTGAAAGTCTTCTTCTTTGGGCTGTTCACTCACAGCCAATCATCTGCTTCCATCTAACCCTATCCTCTGCATCCTCTTCTCTCACACCAGTTTACTTCATGTCCTCTTTCACAACATCCATAAATCTCCTCTTTGGTCTTCCTCTAGGCCTCTTGCCTGGCAATTCCAGCCTCAGCATCCTTCTACCGATATATTTGCTATCCCTCCTCTGAACATGTCCAAACCATCTCAGTCTGGCCCCTCTGACTTTATCTCCAAAACATCTAACATGACCTGTCCCTCTGATGTCCTCAGTCCTGATCCTCTCCATCCTTGTCACTCCCAAAGAGAACCTCAACATCTTCATCTCCAGCTCTGCCTCCTGTCTCTTCCTCAGTGCCACTGTCTCTAAACCAAACAACATGGCTGCTCTCATCACCGTCTTATGAAATATGTCTGAAGGTGCACATTACGATAAATCTAACATATTATTAGCAAAGACAAATTGGCCTATTCATTAAAAAAAACATTTAATTTATTATCATATTTATTACTATATATTAAGATATATTTTAAAACACTTGAAGAGCCACTCATTACTTAAAGTGTCTGTCATATACAAACTAAAGTAATGGTCAAAGTTGTCACAGTGAAATTTAAGGTGTGCTGGTGGATTCACGTCATCAACTCATGCATTACAAGTTAACGTTCCACCTTAAAAGTTGCCGGCAGTTAGACACTAAAGCAGGGTGTGCTTTAGGGTGTGGCTACCTTGTGATTTACAAGTTGCAACCACAGCAGTGAGCTCAGGTTGTCAGTCAGATCCACCCCTCACCCCTCACTAGCTCCACCCTGTCATCCAAATATGGTCATTTCTGGCTCAAAAAAACAGAATGTCGGTGGCCAAAGTGCCAAACTCAAAGTTTCAAAATGGTAGTTTGTGATTTACCGAGGCCTGAAATGTCTGATTTCGCAGCAGCTTTTCTAAAAAATTGTGTTGCATGTTGTAATGTTTATAGGTCTCTTTATTTTTTATTTTTCATTTTGCAGTGAAATTGCAGGGGCAAGTACAATTTGCAGAAATAGTTGTAATGCTGTCAGCTATTGTTGTGAGCATTCAGTGTTTCTGTGGTGGGGTTGGGGGGCAATCAGGTGCTGCTGCTGCTGCTGTTCGAAGCGGCGCTGAGGGACTGACTCCCAGAGCTGCTCTCCTCCTGCTGTCTCTGCTCGGTTAATGCAAGCGAACACAGCACAATGTGATCTCATCACTACTCGTCATGTTTTGCCGCTTTGGCAGAAGGCCCGCAGCAGCTGTTAACATCTGACACCAAGCCAATCTCCCACCAACACAAAACTGTTAGCCGTGGGATGCTAACTGTTAGCCTTGTCACTGTGTGTGTGTGTGTGTGTGTGTGTGTGTTTAGACTGATAGATTATTAAGATACCTGTGTCTCTGGGAGGAGACAGCAGTGTTAATGTTATTGCACCTTGTTGTTGTGCTAATGAGACACAGGTGGGACTGCAGCCACCTCAATAGCTTCAGTCACTCTCTCTCTCTCTCTCTCTCTCTCTCTCTCTCACACACACACACACACACACACACACACACACACACACACACACACACAACCCTTATATTCATTTCAAAGCCCTAAACTGGCCATTTAAAGTAAATACACCCTACAACTTTACATATTTACCATCAGCTTATATGCCAAAGTACGGACAGTAAAGACACTTGTCTACTTTTCATGCAAACACTTAAGCACAACGCTTTCTGACAAAACGTTATCGCACACAAAAAAGCACATCTGTGACAGCTCTGAATCTAAAGAGTATAAATAATTAATACACAAGCAAGATTGTCTCGAGACCAGAATGCACTGCAGCCACATGACATGTATTAGTTAGAGGACCAATCATATAGGTGGTGATGTATGAGCTGACAGAAAGATTCATCACTACTGAGGTTTAAGGAGTTAAAATTAATTTAATTCTCACAGGGAAACTTGCTGGTTTGCACCTGCAGGTCTTTTCTACAGGATCTTAATGATCCACAACCTGAACTTTTAAGAACCTGGAAGACTTCAAAGCTTTGGTTCTGCCTTAGGAATATACAGATATAAGTTACTTTAACTAAGTGTTTTATCCTGTAAATCTTATGCAGAATACTTAGTTTGTTTATATGCTTTTTATACTTTCTTTTGTGTTCTATCTGCATGTCTGTGTTTCACGTTGGTTTGTATTTGTGTGCTTTTGCTAGTTTGTTTTCTTGGTGAGTATGTGAAAAATGAGATTGGGTTTGGTCAAGATTGAGGTCAAAGGAAACATATCCAAGACATTGGACACAACACTGGCATGTCGGATGCTGTAACACACAGTGCCATTCATGTTCATTTGTTGCAAACGGACACGTTCAGTTCACCGTTCACCAAAAACATAAGCATGTTCATGCAACACTGACCGTCACCGACATCATCCGTAATTTTCTGTAACCAGGCCAGCTTTGCAGAGGATTACGCTTCTCTCTCAGCATGAGTGCAGCATTATGAAGTCATCCGCGAGACACTGTCTGAAAATGTACGCCATTCCTCCCATGTTTAAACTCACTGTAGCCCCTGAATTTCATGCCCTTATTCCACCTTGACATTCAGTATACAAGATACAACTGCAGAATGGGGGGGCAGAGTTGTTTCACCTTTGAGACGCCATCTGAGGTAGTAACAGTGTCGGAACGCTGTCTGTATAAATGGGACAGTCAGCAAGATATTTAAAAACAGGGGGACAGTGCACACTTTCAGACTGCCAGACATTTTTCACAATTTACGCCTGCTGTTCTTCTTCTTTGAGTTAGCCACCCACTGCTATTAGCTACTTTTTGAATCTCCTTTGGTGGGCTGTACGCATAACATGTCATCATATCATCACACCTGTGCCGCCCATGATCCCGTCCAGCCAGCTGTCCCTTTTATACAGACATTGTTTTCAGCCTCTGTTGCCACATTAAAGGCGAGACAACTCTGTCCCCCCATTCCATGATGATACCATTTGTACAGAACAGTGAGGCGGAATAACAGCATGAAATTCCCACTTTCAAGAGGCTGTGTGACGACTGCTGGCCTTTTACTCTGCCTTCCAGTGTGGCCATCCATAACAGCTATAAACACTTTTCATTTCCTGACAACACGACCACTGAACCGCTTCTTTTCTAGGATAACCCGGTTATAAGTTGTTTCCCAAAATGTTGAATATTCCCTTGACATTTGTGCACCAAAATATTGCAGTACAACTTTGTTATCTTGAGTTTTGTTTGGGAACGTGATTAACTGAAGCACAGCAAAAGTCTTCTGTATCCAAGTACTAAATACTACAATATCATGATGGAATCAAATACCTTACCTTGAGATCCCCCTTGACCGGGACCAGACCCTCTTCCCTCCCACATCTTTATCTGATGACATCAGTGATATGGCGGATCCCTCTTGACCCTCCCGGTGCCCTCAGGTCCAGATAGCATTGATAGGCTGCTGCATACAGATGCTAATGCTAATGGGGAATACCAGGGCTGCTTGGTGCCTGACAGCTGATAACAGATTGTGGAGGAGGGGTGATGTCGGGGTGAATGATAATCATTGGGGTGAGGTGAGGTTAGGAGGGTGTGTGTGTGTGTGTGTGTGTGTGTGTGTGTGTGTGTGTGTGTGTGTGTGTGTGTGTGGAGGGAAAGTGAGGTGGAATAAAGGTCAGGAGGAATGTGCGAGGTGTGGCCACTCGCTCATTAGTCTACTTCACAGCAGGGACACATTATGGAAACATCAGGTGTCATTTACATTTCAATTTCAGACTGTTGAGAGAATGCTCCTCTGCAAGATGTCAACAACAGTGCATCTTCATTTAAAAGCATTATTCCCTTTAATTAGTTTATACTGGAGCCAGAAATCACTTCAGATTCCCCCCCTAAAAGAGGAAATATGGAGATCAGAATCGTGGTGTGTTTGAGCCTCAGCCTATTTTGCCAGTCTCTGCCGAACCCATGCATGACTGTCTCATGGATTCTGTTGAGTTAAATGAAAGAAATTAAGCACATTTAATGCAAACAGCCTGTGTTTAGTCTGAGCTTTGGGTCAAACAGACTTTCAAAGAGATTTTGCAAAGAGATTGGAAAAACTGATTATTAAGTCTCTCAGTAAGGTGTCGAGAGTCTCCACGACAAAAATGCATTGTCACAGATGAAGGTGAACAACATGGCGAGGGAAATATGTAAACTACGAAGCTAAAATCACACAGTATTCGTGGCATCTTGTGGCTTGGGGTCACCCCGTAACCTTAAGGCCATGGACTCCCACGCTGGCTGGGTGCTGCAGCTCCCATTGTTGTGTGTTTGTGTTAATCATTACCTGCGATGTTCGCAACACAATGGGACAAGCTGAGAGTACGGGCTTTGTGATGCGGGGGAGCGCTGCTGCCAAAACACAGGGCTGAAAGAGAGACAGAGCCGAGAGGGAGACGGGGGAGGGGAGGGGAGAGAAAGGAGCGGAGAGGGCAGGGAGGAGGGTCCCACGGCAAGAGACCTTCATCTGACGTACTGGTGGTCCTGTCAGTACAGACACATGCTGAGCAGCCAAACTTTGCTCAAACCTGCAGAACTTTATCTTGAATTGTCGCGAAGATCCAAAGGTTTCTAAAGACATCAGTTGTGTCAGGATGATGCTCGCAGACAAATCATCCAGATTCCATCTCATTCTATTTCCATCTGATGGAGCAGCCATGAACAACCTGGTGTCTCAGGTTTGATTATTTCACTCACTTTAAACATTTTATATCTTCGACGAAGAGCTGGAACGAGCTGATGCACAACACACGATACAGTCTGACAGGAAGATGAATTTAAGCTACTTACGAGGAAACAAAAGGGGTTTAAATCAGCACAGGTCTCAGGCTGCTCAGTTTACCATAGGTGTAGATTTCGGGAGAAACAGAAGGGTCAATTCCCACTCTGTATCTAGAACATGTGCATTTGTCTCCTTCAATAAAAGCATGAAGTGCTTGAAGCCTCCCATTTCAGAAGTGTCTCTCCAATGATGAAATGAAACCTACGCCCTCTTGGTTTGGTTGTCTTAAATAGATTGTTTAATTTCTATCAGATAATCTGTTTTGTGCAGAAAACACTGTCAGAAACTCAACATTTCACAAATTAATACCTACAAACCAAACAACAAATACAAAAACTTTAAAACAAACCTTTTTAATGAACACCAGATCACACAGAAAGAAATAGAGATAAGATCAAACTTGACTGAATCCTCAGGAGGTAAATGGAGCATTACAGGAGCAGAGGAAACACACCAGAGAGAGACAAGCCCCTTTTAAACAGAGGTGGCGCTATAGAGCAGCTACGAAGTCACTTCTGTTTGCAGCCTGTGCATTTTTAAAGCCCTGACACAACAAGCTGAGGATGGTCGTCAGTGCAAGTTAGGCCATTAATGAGCCTCTGCCGCCCTTGTTGGTATGGTGTGTCCTGCACTGTTGGCCCTTGTTGGCACTAGTTGGCCTTTTTTACCTGATTCAGCATGTTGAACTGGCGTTGGGACAGTGGAGCATGTAGGTGAATGAAATCAGTCTGATTATCAGCAGTCAGCTCAGTGCACCAGAAGAGAAACAGAAAAGAGGAAAGTAAACAAGAGCTGAAGTCAAGATGGAGTGCGACCAAAACAAATCTTGTTCCATGAGATCAGATTACTTTTCTTTATCCACTGAGCTCTTTAGCAGAAACGTTGATGGTTTGTGTTATTGTTCACTGGTGCACAGTAAATATACTCTCTTCTGTCAACATTCAAGTTGTTAACATGTTAACTGGCTAACTAGCATCAAGACGGTCTTCCTGATTGCCTTTTTGAATGATGATTACAGACTACTGCCATCTGCTGGTACGGGGGTGTATGTCCCCTTACAGAGGAGCAGAACGTATGTGCTTGTTGGCCGAGACCCAGCGATGAGAGGTGACGCAGCAGGGGGCTCTCATCGCCGCTAGTTCTCCAACGGCGGTTTGGTGAGTCTGGGCCTTTACACAGAACTAAACAACAGCAACATCATAATGCTTGAGTGTGTGATTTTAGACAGCATGTTGGCATCAAGGAATCAAAAGAGGCGCAATGGGTATGACATGTAACATAACAGCATTTGCCTCTCATGTGACATATAACAAATGCATCAGCAGCGTTTTATTTAACGATGACACAACATGTTATTAACAATCATTTACTGTCTCTGTTACATGGCAGCTGATCTCATCTTCCACTCAGAAGGTAAGAAAATTTATGGATGCTGTTCTTCTTCTTTGAGTTAACTGCTAACTGCTACAGCTACTTTTTAAATCTCCCACGGTGGCTTGAACACATAACATGTCGTAGCAATGCAGCAAGAATATGAATCCAAAAACAAGTCCACAACGAATACTTTTACTTTAAATACTTTCACTACATTTTGTATCTGCATCTGACTTCTTCTTTCACCACTGCTGGACTGATGTAATTTTTTGCCACCCTACTCTTATTTTAGCTCAGAAGGACATGAAGTTACTAACACACACACACACACACACACACACACACACACACACACACACACACACACACACACACACACACACAGCCAGCTGTTTACATGAAGATGGATTTCAATGACAGCCACTGTTTTCCCTCACCTCTTCTGCCTTTCTTCTTTGGTTTTCCTAATCACATCCAGCAGGGGAGTCCCTGTCCCCCCCTCACACACACAGAAGGCTGAACCCTGCCTGAACCCTGCTGCTTTAATTAATCTCACTGACTTTGTTAATTATTTGTTTGGCTGGCTGACTGCCTGTGTGTGTGTGTGTGTGTGTGTGTGTGTGTGTGCATGAACACGTCGCTCTTTGAAGTATTTGGGATGGATGCCACGGCTGAAACAACCCCAGCACTGATGATAACCTCGAGCAGAGGAGGAGGAGGAGGAGGAGGAGGAGGATTCCCTCTTCTCTTCTCTGTAACGTCACTGTTTCTTGAATATATCTGTGGGGAGGATGATGGTGAGTGATGTCACAGGATGCTTCGATGACCCTCAACATGTAACAAAAAAGTTTTAATAAAAAAAGGAGCACAGTGATCAAGAGCATTTGGACTCATGCATATCTTTGTTCATGTTGTTTGTGGCAGCGAGGGTGTGTGTCAGATGGGGGGTGGAAAGTGCTGAAATTCACTTATTTTTCTAATGTATTAGATATTCAAACTATTCTGTCTGCTATAGTTGTGCTATTATGGATTCACGCATTCTTCTTCTGTGGTCATCAAGAATCATCTCTTCTTACTTTTGTCCTCAGAGATCATTCCCAGTGGGCCACTAATGTCTTTCAACGTGGATTTGTGCCTGAATTTCAGCTGTGACATTGCAACCGGGTGTCACTCCGAAGTCATTGAATACTGGTACTTGGTCAGTGACTTGCAGCTTCAGACACAGATGAAAAAAGCCACCCTTTCACATCAGTATGATTCGCAGCTGGACACCGTTAGTGTGCAAGGGTGCCCGGCGGCGTCAGGCGGAAAAGTAGCAGGACAACAACAAAAGTTAAGGGTGCAAAAGTCCAAGTGGGAGGCATCGTCGATGGATCCAACAACCATCAACTTTCATCCAGAAGGCTTCCCGTTTGAATATAAAGCCAAATCCTGTTCTTTCTTCCTAAAATCAACCACGTGCATGTGTTGTGTTTCCTCCTGATGCTGCTGGGTGTTGTTAAACAATAACGGTAACTAGCCATGTATCATGCTGTCGTGAAAGGAAGACTTTCTTCATAGTGGTCTGACACCAGAAGTCCCTGACCAAACACTGTTTTTCGACGACTTCAGAGAAAGACCTGGTTGCACCTGCCCTTATATAGTGTTTAGGAGGTGTTACATATGCTGATAGGTGAGTTACGATGTTTTCAGCATGCCTGGGTAAGAGCAGATTTGGACGTTTAAGAACATTGATGCATCTGGAGTTGACTTCTCTTATTTTTTCTCCTATCAGAAAATTAAGAGAAAATATAAGAGAAATTTTAAAGAATGTTGCTGCATGAGGCCAAGCGTTCTCATAGATGTTCTACCTGCTCAAAGCTGCTCTGGTCTTTGATTTGGGGAGCGGAGAATAAAAAAAGAAGTGTGTGCTTAGGTAGTTTAATCTCAGGTGCAGGTTGTTACAGAGGGTTGGCTGGCAACAGAGGGATCGCTGCCGTCCAAACATACTATGTGATATACCCAGGATGTACATGCAGACACATGTTTGGTTAACCTCAGCACAACGTGGTCTGAGCGATTGCAGACTCCCGGCTGCAGTGTTCTGGAGGAAATCCGGTAACGTGTTACATATGGGGGGTATTATTCATGATTACAGTTCAATAAACAGAAAGAGAGGATGGAAACTGATCTGCGGTCTGACTCTCTCCTGTTCTCCACCTCTTTCCTGTCTGCTCTTCCTCTTCTCATCTCATCTCATCTCAGATTATGTTTCTCTTTTTCCTCTTCTTCAGAGATCTTTCTGATCAGATAAAACAGTTAAATGGTAACATCTTCGCCTTGTGTTTGTGTGACTTGTTGTTGACCTTGACTGTGTCCTGAAATTTGTCAGTAGTTTTTCTTCTCATCTGGTTTTGAGAACAGGTGACACAAACTTTTTTGACAAGCTGGTATTCTGACAATATATTGTTTTTTCCAACAAGAACAAACTCCTCTCATTTTCAGCGGGCAACACTATGAGTGGATAGAGACTCCATCTGGACACACCAGGTCTCCTGTCTTTGAAAGCTCTCAGGTCTTCACTCCTCCGCCCCTGCAGCCTGCTGCTGTGAACACATCAAAGGTCTTGAGCACCCGGTGTCACAGTAGCTTTTGCTAATGGATCCGCCCTCTCCATTGGGGCAGGAAGCCAGACACCGCCTCCTTCACATTAAGAGCCACGCACTCCAGCTCTCCAGTGAATGATCCTTGCACACCATGTATTCTGTTGTTGGCCTCCATCGACTTAAAGGTCCAGTGTGTAGGATTTAGTGGCACCTATCGGCAGAAATTAAATATAATATTAACCTTAGAATAGGATGTATATATCTACATATATAGCAGGTCATCTTCAACTGCCATGTTGTTCTATGGTAGCCCAGTTCACACCGTTGCAACTTTTCCCTGCTACGTTCTAAAGCAGTTTTATCTTGTGGTGAACTGGGCCTCAAGCAGACATCCACTGACACACTGGTCGTATTTAAGGACTTCAGTTGTTGGCCACTGCGTATTATGTGTGTGGGCTGGCTTATCACCTTTAGTGTCGGCGGTCTTAGTTCTTTTACTCACTTGGCACAAGTGAGAAGTTTCAACTGGTTGTGACCCCCCCCCCCCCCGCTAGATGCCACTAAATCCTACGCACTAGACCAGGGGTTGGCAACCTTTACTATTAAAAGAGCCATCATTGGCCAAAAAAGAAAAAAATCTGGAGTCGGAATCATATTTGAAAAAAGGTAACAGCCTATTATATCTAAATTATCCTATCAATATTATGAATAGATCTAAATGAGCATTCATTAATATGTTTTACTACAAGGTGGCTCCCCTGCAGTCGGCTATTTATAATCATTTAGTACTTTAACTTTGCAGTGTTGGTGGTGAAAGCAAATTAATCTGTCCACACATGATTAAATCCTTTATTTTCTTCCAAGACTTTTCCTTTATTGGATTTAGAATCCATAGCTAGCTTTGTTAGAGAGACTCCAGGCAGCCGCCGCTACTGAAGCTCAGCAGAATTTAGAGGAAAAGGCTCCAGGTCGTAGACTTATGACGCATATTTTAGTTGATGAAACATTAAAACATTTTTTATTTCAATGTATAGGCTACACATTTTACAGTTGCAGAATGCAAAGATCACTTTCAGCCTACAACAATGACAAATGAAAATATGAATGTTAAAAAATAACTGTCATTCATTTCCATATAATTTTACGTCAAAGCCACAGGGAGCAAGTGGAGAGGGGCTAAAGAGCTGCATGTTGCCTGCCCCTGCGCTAGACCTTTAAAGCCTTGAATGGACTGCTTTTGTATAGCGCCTTTCTAGTCTTCCAACCACTCAAAGTGCTTTTACACTACATGTCACATTCACCCATTCACACACACTCACACACAGATGTAACAGACATCGGTGTGTGATTTGGGGTTCAGCATCTTCCTCAAGGATACTTCATCATGCAGACTGGAGGTCCACTGATTAGTGGACAACTTGCTCTACTTCTGAGCCACAGACCAATACCTAAAGCGCCCTCTTATTTTCCAGGACATGTTTATCAATAATATTAATTATTATTATTATTATTATTATTATTATTATTACTATCATTAAATATATGTTATACACTTTGATTTTCCAATTTTGGGACTTTTACGGCCACTATTCTTCTTCTTTGAGTTAGCTGCCAACTGCTAACTGCTACTTTCTACTCTGCCGCTGTGGGTCATACACATAACACGTCATCAAAACATTACACCTGTGCCGCCCATGATCCTGTCCTGCCAGCTGTCCCATTTATAGAGACAGGGCTGTTACGACCTCCGTTTCCAGCTCAGAGGTGAGACAACTCTGTCCTTTCATTTCATGACTGTACCTTTTATACAGGCTGTCGAGGCGGAATAACGGCACAATGTTCCTGCCTTGAACAGGCAGTCTAAAAGGAGCTACCATCACAACAGGCCTTTCTCACAGCAGACATTTTGACTTGTAGAAGGCAGTGGTGTTGCTCATAACATTAACAAACAGACTTTAGACATCAACGTCATTATTAACACCTGAGCGTTTCACTACTGTACCAACTCAAAATATCCTCTGTGAAAAAAGACTTATCCTTGTCTTTATTATCTTTGTTTTGTCTGAAGTGACAACAAATATCTGTTCTGTTGCTTTTTTGTCGGATGTGTGGGATTATTCTGTTTTGTATTCGATGTTCCATCCAGTTCTCACAATCATTCAGGATCATACATTGCTGCTAACGCTTTATTATGTGCGTTTTGCCCATTTGGTTGGTCGGCGTTATGAATAGATGTAATCATGTGATTAAGGCGGCAAAGAGGAGATCTCTAGGGAGGAAAGGGGGATGGTAGAAGGGGCCTCGGGGTGATGGTTGGGTTAAGAGGTGGCTAAGCAGGGGATGAAGGAAGGGTTTGGGATGGAGAGGCTGGGAGGGAGAAAAAAGGGGAGCTGGAGGCCTTCCTGCCCGTTCCCCTCACCCACCATGACACCAGCCACCATCCATTAGCTGCCTCTATACCTCTCAATCTGCCACAACCAACACAAACACTAGAAAAAATGTTGGCAATGTACGTTTCTTCATTTGAACGCATTTATCTAGCAGACACATTGAAACTTAACATTTAAGCAATGCTGTGTGTGGTCAACACATTCTAATTCACATGTCCACATTTGGTCATGGACTTTCAACGTCCACATATGACGTCCAAGGTACCCTGGGTGTGTTGGTTGTTGACGTTCTGGGACGCCGTGTCAACTTCAGCCTGTTACATGCATTGTCTTTTTTCAAAATACACTTCTGTTTTCACAGGAAATGTACAGTCTCTTTCAAAATAAATGAACTACATCACTACAACACCACAAGTTGACATTTATTTCCTCCAACAACAAATACATGTGGTTGAGTTCAGGACAAAAGTACGGGGCTTGGCTTTACAATCTTACAGGAAGTGAACACCGGCCTCGGTGTTTGTTGGATCCATCCACCACCCCTCCAGCCCGCCCCACTCAGACATTCGCCATCTTCGCTTTTGTCCTCGTCCCGCTGCGTTTCCCCCTGACCCTGCTGGGCACCCTTAAACCATAATGGCAACCAGTCGCCTATCATGCTGACGTTAAAGGACACCTTTGTTGTTGGTTTCTGATGCTGCAAGTCACTGCCCAAGCGCCGGATTTTGACGATTTCAGAGGGAGAGGGCTCATCATGAAGGATCTTCCAATTTCCGAAATGCACATTGAGAAGATGAGGACAGAGGAGAGAAGAGGCTTCTGAAGGAGGTTAGAGTGAGGAAACATCCATGTATCCTACACGGAAGTCTTGGTCCGTAGGTCCGTAGTCTGGTGTGACTACGGACCAACGACCTCCTCCTCTCCATAGACTCCAGACACCTCAACATTCTCGTCCTCCTTGACCTCACAGCAGCCTTCGACACCATCAATCACTTCATCTTGCTCTCCCGACTGGAATCATCTCTCCACATCACTGGCACAGCACTCTCCTGGATTCACTCCTACCTCACCAATCAACACCAGTTCATCGCTCGCCTGTCCCAAGGTGTCCCCCAAGGGTCGGTGCTTGGTCCCCTCCTCTTCATCCTCTATATGCTCCCCCTTGGCAAGATCATCCATCGTCATGGCCTCCAGTTCCACTGCTACGCCGATGACATCCAACTGTACATCTCCACCAAAGATATCACCAACACCACCTACTCCACACTCACCAACTGTCTCACTGAAATAAAATCCTGGATGCAAACAAACTATCTCCAACTGAACAGTGACAAATCGGACATAATCATCATTGACCCCACATCCCACACCAAAGCCACCCACAACCTCTGCCTCACCTTCGATAACTGCACTCTGTACTCTGCACTCACCTAGGAATCATCTTCAACGGCCAGCTAAGGTTTGACCACCACATCAATCACATCACCAGGACTGCCTTCTTCCACCTCAAGAACATTGCCCGTCTCCGCCCCTCACTCACCTTCTCTGCTGCAGAAATCCTCATCCACGCATTTATCACATCCAGACTGGACTATTGCAATAGCATCCTCTATGGCTCATCATTCAAACTCCTCAATAAACTTCAATAGAACTCTGCTGCCTGCCTGCTCACCCACACCCACTCCTGAGACCACATCATCCCCGTCCTCCAAAACCTACACTGGCTCCCTATCACACATCGCAAAATCCTCCTCCTACCACACAAAGCACTCAACAACCAGGCCCCCTCCTACCTCACACACCTACTCCACCACCACACCCCCTCCCGCGACCTCCACTCATCCAAAGGAAATCTCCTCTCACTACCTGCACAGACCAAGCACCAAACCTGGGGGGACAGAGCCTTCTCCATCGCTGCCCCCACCCTCTGGAACTCACTCCCCAAACCCAACACACCTCCCAACATTCAAGACCATGCTCAAAACTCACCTTTTAAATTAGCTTTTAATGTAGAAATTTGTGTGTTTTATACTTTTTATTGCTGTTTTTTTTTATTCTGAATTAGTTCTATTTTATGATTTAAAAAAAAACTGTGAAGTGTCTTTGAGCATTTGTTAAAAGCACTTCCAAATAAAATGCATTATTATTATTATTATTAATGGGCTCTGTGGACATTCGGTCAGTTTGACAGGTGACGAGCTACAGCTGTGTAGCAGGTCATATGTGACTGCTGCCACTGAAGACTGATGCTATGGAACCAAGAATTTCTTGTGTGGCAGCTTCAGTGCCTCTGTCCTCGTGTCTCTTCCTTGCCTCCTTGGCTCCCATCTCCTGTGGGTTGGACTAGGACCCAAGGAAAGTAAGCGAGTGAGGGAAGCAAGAAGACATATTAGCATAATGAAATGCACCTTTGTCCCTCTTGTCTGTTCAGATGTGTGTCTCAGGGTGTGGCAGTCCAACTCACCTCACCTGCTCCACTCTACTCCTCCTCCTGATTACATCAGCTCACCTGTTCCTCATCAGCTCACCTGCTCCTCATCAGCTCACCTGTTCCTTGTTAGCTCACCTGCTCCTCACCAGCTCACCTGCTCCTCATCAGCACATCAGCCTGCAGGATTTAAATCACGGTTCTTCAGTCAATCGTCCCCAGATCGTTCAGTTCATGTGTGGTACAGACGTTAAGGCCCCCTGGTACTTTTGCTTGACTTTGTGCTTGCTTGTATTTGTTGACCTCCTCTAACAGATTATCTCCTGTACTCCAGGTTCACATCCAGCGTGCCTCTCATCCCCTCACCTACTCATCCTGCCTGCTCTTACAGTAAACCCTGTTTAACTTATCATCAGATTCTGCATTCTGCTTCTGGGTCCTGACACTCATTGATCATAACAAGTCACTTTAGAGAGGTTGATATGATACAATATGATTCTGCCTGGTCTATGATGTCCAATAGTCATACAAAAATACAAAAAGTTGTTAAATTCTTAGAATTGTTATGTTTTCTTAGAATTCCCCTTAAAGGAGCAATTAGCGAAATTCATCATTTCTGGATTGAAGGAATTAAAAAATTGCTATGTGAAGAACTAGAAGTGTAATTTCATCTGGAGTATAGCATGACCTCACACACCCTCTCTCTGTGTTGATCTCCAGCCCATTGTTTACAAGCTGGGCCAGCAGCGTGTTCATGTACGTTCATGTGAACGTACTCACCTGGCGGAGAAGCATGGGGACGTTAGCACTAATCGGCTGCAGAGATAGAGGGAGGAGTGGCCCATGACACACTTTGTCTTGCTCTACAGGCAGTGCACAACAGCGAACCTAGTGGTGAAACAATTTTGCTTACTGCCCCTTTAAACAAGACTAGGTCCTTGTGAGGATAAGTTATTCACAGAGCATCTTAGACCTTAAAAGAGCTCGTAAGAGGTGAAAAAAATTTAAGAGGGCTAAAAGTTTCTAAATCAGAGGAGAAAATGGTGGAAACACAAAGAGTTAAGAGAAATATTCTCCAAACGCTGAGTGACAGTGAGTCAATAAAATGCAACAGATAAGGTGGTGCAGGGTGATGACTTGAGTCTGTCTCAACCTTCCATCAGCAGAGTGATATGTATATATATATATATATATATATACACAGTTCAACACAGTGGTCCGACCTATCTGCACTTATTTTATGACCTTTGCTGCTTTGCTATCATCTTTTATAAAACAAATCTACCGGCACAGGAGCTGAGCAATGTACTGCTGAGGATTGGGCCGCAGCAAAACGTATTTTAGTCGCCTAAAAAATCAGTGTAAGTGTACACTATAATTGAATATTTGCTCCACTTTACCATACACACTAACCAATACACAGAACAGCAACTCAGGGCCTAATTCACAAAGAATGAACTGTGGCCGCTGATAGCACCTTGAATTGCACTTCACTTGCACCCGCAGTTTGCTCCGTCTTAACGTCCTATTCACAAAGGATATTGCGCTAATGATATACCAGCGCAAACACGCCCACAAAGTTTGGCAGCTGAGTGCAGTTTGCCCCTGATTTGCCCCTGATTGCAATTAGCCACGTGGCATGGCATGGTAAGTGTTTGGCAAAGTACTGAATAGTGTATACACTCATGTAGTGATGTCTGCTGGTGAGTCAGTCTAACAGTGTCAGATGGGTTGAGGCTGTGGATTTGACCTAGTTTGACCACTTTATCACTATTCCCTCTCACTTGTAGCTGTTTTTTCGTTATCTTTTGAATTTAATATGAATTATGGAACCGTTTTTCTTCACGTTTGTTTCCCCCGTTTCGTAAAATAAATTATTGAAAGTGCGTTTTGAGAACGACCGCAGACTGTCACCTGTTCAATGCATCAATATCTTCGGATGCCATTAAAGTAATAATGATTATAATACTAATGTCAAAATATTATTTACAGACTGATTTAACAGACGATCACAGCTGCCACGATCACTGGTAAGTCTGGGTGAGAGGCTTCCACAGAGGAGCGCCCAGTTTGCACCAGCTTTCTAAAGACGTTATTTACTTCACTCAAACTGCGTGTGGCTATTAGCGCTGGTGTTAGTGAATTAGACATTGTTTATCAATGAGGCTCATTTGCATAAAAAGGGGCAATTTTTGCACCAAATATATGCATATTACCTCATTTAAATACGTGCAAATAACACCGGAGCACCAAGACACAATCTGCTTGGCAGCGCAGTTAGTGGAGCATTTCACCCTCTGCGCATGCTTTGTGAATTAGACATTATCTGTTTGCTCCATTTTACCGGTTTAGCGGCCACAAAAGCCACGCAAACCTTTTGTGAATTCGGCCCTCAGTGTTCTGCTGAGTTAAACTACTGTTTCTGTCAGTGGAGTCCAGTGTACTTAATGGCTTCAGTTCCCCGTTAGAAAAAGTTGTCTGACATCTAGGTAGAGCGATGAAAATATCCTAAATATAGCACTTAAACTGAGACTGATTGTTTTTGGTGGGCCATTTTTAGGTGGATAAAAACAAGAAGCGTCTGTTCAGCGCCATTTGATTTTGTATACGTCACATGCGGAGTTTTTCTCCATGAGTTACTGTAAAAAAAAAAAACATTGTGATTCGGTCTTTTGTAAGAAGCAATGCTTTAAGCATAAAAGCCTCTGTGTACACTTGTAGTTTGCGTGCCATCTGCAGAAGCCCATGCCGTGGTGTGTCGTTTGGGTATAAACAAATCATAAATTACAGCGCAAAATGTGTTCATTATGGGAATCCATGTTTGCAGCATGTACAAGCTCAAATTCTTCTGTACTTGTATAACTGTGTCTCAGATTGTCATTACCCTCCATGTACCTTCCATTCCTCTGCCTACCTTTCCCTCCTCCTCCCCTTAAGGAGGGCCCCCTCTCCAGGCTAGATCTCCCCCAGTAATCCCTTGGATCAGGCCCCCTTCATCACAGCCCTCCTCTGCTTATTAGATCAGGCCCTCTGTCAAAAAGCAGGGATCTGAGGTTTCATTGTTTGGCCCCTGATTAAGAGCTTCTCACACCGGAGGATCAGGGAGTGAAGGAGAAGGGAGCTGGGAGTAAGAAAGAGAGAGGATCTTTTCTTTCTTTTTGTCTGGGGGGGTCTTATGGGCCACATTGTTGCAGGGCTCAGAGAAGGCTTCTTTTAAAGGTAGGCTGGATTTGGGGGACAATGGGATGTTAGACGATGAGGGATTTAAACCTTAAGCTCATACTTTCAGGGCCTGTGGCCGTCCGTTTGTCCACCATTCTGTGATGTCCCAGTCCGTCTTCATATGTGATGTCATACTGAAGGCAACATCTCAATACAAACTGACTGATTACATTAAACTGCTGCCAGGAAGGTGATCACTCAAATAAGAAGAAAAGATGGACAGTTATGACTCCCTATATATTGTTAATCATTCTTACCTTTCTTTCTTTAAATCACTCTTGGTATCTTTGCAAATTAATGTTAAGTACATTAAATCAAGTAAGTGCAACACATAAACAAATCTATAAATTAGTTTTTCTTTTCAAAATTCCTTGTAGAGCCAAACAGCTTTGATTCTATTAGATATGGTGTTCCACAAGGTTTTGTAATGGGCCCAGAACTTTTCTTTTTTTTCAAATATTTGTGTTAAAGTGTCAAAGGTATTGCAAAATATACACGTTTATTTTGTGTACAGACCATTTAAATACTGGAAATGCTTAAAGATCCAGTATTCAAGAGTCTGGGGAGTCAAAATACATGAGATACGGAAACGTAGGCGGGGCGGAGCGGTTCTTTACCTGCTGCATAGACTGTCTTAACAGTATGTGGTTGCTTCCACCTTCACTGTGCGAGTATTGGGTCCAACAAACATTGACTTTCATCCGGGAGAGCGGTGTTCGTGTCCCCTAAGATTCTACAGCCAAACCCTGTTCTTTTTCCCTGGTCTTTCAACAAACACCCATATGTTTGTTGTTGAAGGGAAAAAAATTGCAGTGTTGTACTGATGTATTTTGAAAGAGATTGTATGTAAACGTTAAATTTCCTGTGAAAACAGAAGTGTATTTTGAAAACAGACAATGCATGTAACAGGCTGAAGTTGACATGGCGTTCCAGAACATCAACAACCAACACACCTAGGGTACCTTGAACGTCATATGCGGATGAGGAAAGTCTATGTCCAAAATGTCAATATGTGATGAGTTTGGAGTGAGAATGTGTTGACATGAACTGGTACTGAATTAATTAACTGGATCAGACTGATCATATTTAATGTGAAATGTAAAAACCATTAAGGTTGCTCTGCTGCTTCACCTTGCCTCTACTACAATGAGATATTTATTTTTATCATTTCTGAACAAATTGTGCCCATTTTCTACAGAGTTCGTTGAAGTTCTTACCTGTTGTAGGTCCATGGAGTACAGATTAGAAAAAAATACACCAGCCATGAAAAAATAGAGTTGAGCAGTGACGTTCCCGCATGGACAAGCACGACTTCTGTGGTCACTGCAGTTGATTATAATGGTTGCAGTCTGCTGCAGGCATGCTGACGTGTTGCGTCCGTGTCCATTGTATTTTGGCTGTCAGGGGGTGAGGGAGTGTTGCAGAAAGAATCGATAGGTATTTTCATAAAAATAAATTCAAGTTGTGAGTATTGTTTAACCAGGATGAAGTGGTGCTGCAATCCTCATGTGCTGTGATCCTTAGGTGCCATAACTCACTCTTTCTCTGATGCAGTGTCTCTCAGAGCTAGATCTGTATTTTTAATTAAAAGCCTATCCCACAGAGACACCTGTCCAAATATACGCCTGCTGAATTGAGTGATTTAAGCAATTAGTAGCCTCGGCTATTAATTGAAGTTTATAGTATCCAGTAATGTGAGAAAACAGAACCAACTTTTACAACTCTAAGCACAAAACAAAAACAAAAGGAGAGCATTTCTAGATGATGGATGGAAACCTAAAGGGCCATGACATATGTAATGATTTTTAATTACCTTTATTAGCAACAACATAACTGCAATAAAAACATCAACAGGTGGCCACTGAGAGCCAACACACAAAAGTAGTATTGTTGATGCACAGAGAACTTTCTGATTATTAAACAACGTGGTGCTTGTTTGTGGCTCCATCCTCCTCTTTACATTGAGAGGGGAGTTTGGAGAGTAAAGTCGGGAATCTTAATAATAAAATAACCACCTGACAGTCCCTGTGTGTGGATAAACAGATAGTATGATCATTTTGTGTTAACTTGCCAATGCAGCAGGTCTTTCCTTATTAAAAACATCCCATTTTCCACGACAGAGGCAAACCCGTGACTCTATTCAGGACTCATATTCTAATTAGCCGTGATTGTAAAGAAAGACGTTAGTTTGAAAGGACAGTGATGCAGCATTCCAGAGGGATTGAGAGGCCATGTGGGAAAAGCAAACCGAGGTGTTAATCTCAACAGACTGACTGCCCTCCCTTCATGTTCCATCATCCTCCAGGGGGGATACGCTTAATCCCACAGTCTCTGCGGCATCAGCTCATTCATTCCCTGACATCAACGGGCCCTCTTCACCATCAGCAAACACACAAAGGGTTAATTAAAGCTGGTCAAGCTGGAATGCCAGTGGACGGTTGTTGTTTGTCCCGGATGCTGATTGGTCAGGTGGTGGAGGGATTTGTGTAGAAATGCCTTTGTGAAAGTAAGAATCACTGAAATAATATAGTATTAATATTCATCAGACGGCGGCCTGCACCCCGGACTTTCACCCAAGAGTTCACTTACTGTGTGAATGTTGAGCCAAACCATGAAGTTTTTAACTACATGCTTTTGTTGCACAAGGAAATAAATGTAAATATGAGGTGGTTAAACAAATCTGTAAGTTTATTTTGAAAAAGACTGTGTGCATCTAACAAGCAGAAACTGTACATATCCTATGAAAATGGAAGTGTTACATCCCTGAACGTTATCAACAGACGCACGAGGAAAGTGTCATGTAGATGTGAAACGGTACTGACAAAGTGTCGATATTTGATGGGATGAGAACGTGTTGCTGCAGCTGTGTCTTGGGACACGGAGCACGTTTTAGAAATGCTTAATTGCATGAAAAGCCTGCTAACCACCTGGTCTACACACACACACACACACACACACACACACACACACACACACACACACACTCTGTGGTCCTGTCATTATACCACACAGCCTTTGTGTGTGTGTCCATACCTCACTATCACTACCGTGTAATACCTTAAAGACACACACACTCACACACAGAGGTGTATACTCGCTTGATGACAGACAGATAGAGAGAGTTGGTGACAGAGGCGGAAACACACCTTCCTCTGAGTGTGTGTGACTGAAGAAGACAAACTGCGGTGGTGATAAACCTGCAGTGTGTCTGGGATGTTTGGGTTCTGCTGCTCAGCCGACAGTGAAGAAACACCTGAGAGAGAATCAGACCCTCCATCAGGTTCACCTATTCAGTGTTTGAATCACACTGTGTCTTTCAGTTTTCTTTACTATCAGCTTATTATTTATGTTAGGAACCCATACAGGAAAGTATATATTTATACAAAATAGGAATAACAGTGGCTGGAACAATTACAATATATTAGAGCTCCCCCTAAATTTCTAAAATGAGGCTGTCTGAGGAACTCATGCTTCCTTCAGGGGAGCCGAGGTCCTCGTAGCTTCCTTGTATTTTGAATCCTAGTAACCTCTTTAAGGTGGGAATACTACACTGTTACACTGTCTCGCTGCTCTGTATAAAAGGTACAATCGCAGAATGGGGGGAGCTGTCTCACCTTTAAGCTGGCATCAGAGGTAGTAACAGCGCTGAAACGATGTCTGTATCAACGGGACAGCCAGCAGGATGGGATCATGGCAGCACTGGTTTGACATTTTGATGACATGTTATGCGTTTGACCCACTGCAGGGGATTTAAAAAGCAGCTGTTAGCAGTTAGCAGCTAACTCAAAGAAGAAGAACAGCAACTAAAAAAGTGGAGCAGGATAAATCCCCCCATGGAGTCCAGACACTGGTGGAGATAGTGGCTGCTGACTCTGAGGCTGATGAATCTGTAAAGACTAGGTAGTGATGGGGAGGTGGAGGGTGTTCATGACGGCAGCAAGAAAGAACCATATTTAAAATGAGGACCAGTAAGGTGATAGGCTGACAGAGACGATGTGTCGCTGTGCTATTGGTTGATTGTGAATCGCTGATGACTGAATTGACAGCCCCGGACAATGACACCTAGAAATAGTGAGTGAGCATACGTGCGAGGAGTGAATGGCAGGGTGAGAAAGAAGACTTACAGCCTGTGCATGAAAAGTGTTGTCTTCCTGACTGTCAGAGCTTCATATGTCACACTAGAGGCCAAAGCTGTCGTGTTACATGTCACGGCCATCACATCTGTTTTGATTCTGCGATGCCAGCATGCTGTTGTTTGGTTCTGTGTAAAAATGCAAAGCCAGCATAAAGAAGGGATTTCGTAGTGGCTCTATAGCGCCATCTCTGTGTAAAAAGAGCTCTCTCAATTTGTGGACATTTTCAGCCACTGTTCTTTGAGTTAGCCGCTAACTGCAACCACCTACATTTAAAATCTCCTGCAGTGGGTTGCATCGTCAAAATGTTGACACCCCATGTTGCCCATGATCCCATCCTTCCGGCCATCCCGATGATCTTGTTTTTACCTGGGTTAGTGTATTGTGCTCTTACTACCACTAGATGGCACAAAAAAGTGTCTAAGTTAAGTAGAATGAAGTATAAGGTCCAGTAAATCTAAAATGTGACGTCCTGATATGAGGGCACGGGGTCTCAGGAGGAGGCAGTGTAAGAAGGGACTAAAGTTGACTTTTCAGTCAGCAATCTTATCATGGCTACAAAGCTCCACTTGAGCTGTAGGGAGTAAATGCCTTGCTCATGGGCACATCAGTGGTACCTGTGAAGGCAGGGAGGATCAAATCTGTCTCTCCCCCGCATCCTTCCCTGATTTAAAAAAAAACATCATCTCTTTCCCATCCCTAAAGAAAGCCGTCTCCTCCCTCCACGCCAGCGTCATAAATATCTCAGTTCAGAGGGTGACAGCTCAAGCTTGATTCATTTTCACGCATGTACATATTTGTATTGGATCCCTGTCAAAAACAATTATAATGGTCCCCACAGGATTTCAGCCCCCCTCTCCCTCCTGAGAGGCGTCTGCTGTCAAGACTGCTTGGATGATTTTCTGGAGTCGGGGTGTCCACATCTGTGCCTGATTAGCACAACAATAAGGCCCAGCACCCCCGACTTAATGAGAAGGCATCTTCAGCCTGGGCTCGAGGACTCCACTGACAAAGACGCTATACAACCACGACACAAGTGTTTTCCTCCAGATCCATTAGGCAAAAACCTGCCACCACTGCAGTTTATCAGGAAAAAAAACAACTAAAAGTTCGAGGAAAGTCGTGATTCTCAGATCCAGAAAATGGTTCTTTGTGCTCTGACCTGAGCAAGAATGTAAACTGGAAAATAAAATGAGGCTAGACGTGGAGCTAAAAATTACTCGGGCCAAAATTAGAGGGGAAACCTGGCTCTTCAATGTGCTGCCATCGATCCTCTCATTTAAACGGCAGCTTGTGATGCTTTCTGTTTTCCTTAAGTCAAATTACCAGAAAACTTTCCCATGTGTGCAGCCTGTTGTTAAGGGTCACCTCCCCGACAGTCTGAGGAGCCCTTTGTGTAAATGTTACATGAAATTACATAGGAGATGCACTCGGACTCACAAACATACAGTCGCATAGTGTGTGTTTAAATTCCTGGTGTTTCAGTGACGCTGTCTGTCAGAGCAGCTCACTGAGTGGTGGCCTCAGACAACAATGGCTCTGTCATTATACCACAGCCTGTGTGTGTGTGTGTGTGTGTGTGTGTTTCTGTGAGGACCAATTTGAGTTTTGTGTGAGGACAGTTTGGACAGACCGTTTACAGTCTGCAGGGATGCAGAGTAACGGAATTTAATAATAGATTATGAGTTACTGTATTCTGTTAATGGGCGTAAATATAGACCTTCAGGCAGTGCGGTTGCACGGTGGGCCGTGGGGTGGGGGGGGGCTGTAGAAAGTTGAACAGGCACTAGCAAGTGATTTAGTTTATTAGGTACACCTTGCTAGTACCAGGTTGGACCCCCTTTTTAATTACTGGTGTCATAGATTCAACAAGGTGCTGGAAACATTCCTCAGAGATTTTGGTCCATATTGACATGATGACATCACACAGTTGCTGCAGATTTGTCGGCTGCACATCCATGATGAGAATCTCCCGTTCCACCACATCCCAATGGTGCTCTATTGGACTGAGATCTGGTCACTGTGGAGGCCATTGGAGTACAGTGAAAGTCACTTAAATCACCTTTCTTCATCATTCTGATGCTCAGTTTGAACTTCAGCAGCTTGTCTTCACCATGTCTACATGACTGAACTCAAAACAGAGGACTGTCTGTGGTGGAAATGTTAAACAGATCTAGGTACCATGTCTGAAAAGTTACTTCTTGTTCTAAAGGTACTACACTGAAAGTGTTTGGTGGACACGGGGCTGTTGATTGCATTTTTTTTAACTGAAATGTTCCAACTGGCTGTGAGTGACATAGCACTGCCATTTTGAGTTGAACTCTCCCTGGGCGCCCTATAACTGTAGCTCAACTTAACTGTGCATGTAAACATACTAACTGTTTGAATATAGTTTCACTTCCATTAATTTAACTTTTCAGGCAGATTTTTACAACAAGAGCAGAAACCTTGCTCGGAGAGTGAGTTGGTTTGTAGCCACAGTGCAAATAAAACTAAAACTCTCAGCTGCTCCGTCTGTCATCTACATTTCATCCACTCATTTTGTAGCACACTCTCTTTGTAATTTTATTCTTTAAAATGTGCTCCTTTCTCAAACACAAACCTCACATGAAGCTTAAAATTAACCCAGAAATGAAACCAAGATGCCATAAATGAAAAGACAGACAAGTTTATATGGTGGCATATAAACATAGGTTTTTGTATGCCTTATTTTGGTGGAGCGACTGTTTCTTAAGTTGTATTTCAAGATGAATGTGAAAGGAAGATGAACTCTGACATCTGTAACTGTGCTGAATGTGAGCAGAAAAAACAAGAAAGGAGGGCTAGAAAGGAGGGAAGCAACTGATCATAAAAGTGTTAGACATTGAAAGTCCATCAGGATCAGATTTCATTTTTCTCTTGCTTCTCTACACCTGTTCCTCCTGCGAGAGGTTTCGCTGTCTGGAAACATTAAGGTGGTATCTTTCTCTTTCTCCCTTAAGAGAGGACACGTCTCACAGACTTTACCTTTCTTGGTCTCGTCAAGAATTCTGTATTTTAAATTCTAAATTCAATAAAAAATCCATGGAGGTTCATTTTATATTTGTGGAATCAGACAGAAAAGCAGAAACACAACTTGTGATAGAATTCCCCCTCCTTGGTGCACAGTAAACATCAGACAACCCAGCTGATCCAGTGAGCAGCGTTTACCCAGCCTGCCTCCTGCCCTGGTTGTAAATGGTCAATTAATCTAAATCTCTCAGTGTTTATTGGTCTCCGTTAGCTAAATGAGCGGAGACTTCTCCTCCCTCTCTGGGCTGTAAAGTGAAAAAATGGTGCTAGAAAAAGAGACTTGTTGATTGGCACTGGCGCCCTGTGTGGCCTTGGAGGAGTGAAGGGAGGTGGTGGTGGTGAATGGGAGGGGACAGGAGGGGTGGGGGGTGGGGGTGGGGTGGGGGGGGGTCCAGTCAGTTTTATGAGCCCCTGTAATCACCAGGTGTTAAACTCAACAATTAGGAGCTGCTATTTTGTCGCTGGTTTATGGTAAGAGGCGAGCTGGCTGCTCAGTCGGCAGGCAGGGGGAGGATGGTCTGGGCTGGGGAAACACAGGGCGGTGACGGCATGACATTCGTGGTGCTGAGTTTACACAGGTTCTGGTCTGCCTCCCTTTACTGTACATCCTCTCTCATCTTGTGATCAGAGCAACATCAGAAAGGTTCATCAAGAAGGCACGTTTTCGCCCAGAATGCCTCCATAAAGACCCTCTCACACATGTGCTGGGAAGCTGAAATGATCTGGACATTATCCTGAGGAGCTGAGGAGCTGTATGTGAGAATGCAAATGTCTGAATAAGTTGGATCAGACGTTTAATGGACTTTATCCCGCCAGCTCCCGGGTGCAAAGTCCATGTAATGTGTGAACAGAGCAGGTAGTTGTCTGAAGAATAACTTGCACCACGCGATGATTCATGTGTGTTGATGACATTTCTATCTTGCAACTTGCACGCAACTGAAAGAAAGCAAATATGTGAGGGTGAAGAAAAAGAGAGGTAATTTACACAAAGATGGCAACAAACATGTCTAACTGAGGAGATGACCTGATTCAGGGACTAAATTCAAGGAACGCCAAGAGATGCTGTTGTTTAGAAGAAGATATGTTTTATTAATCCCTGCCCCTGAGTCATCCTAAAATATGCCTGGAAACGTCCATCATGGAGGAGAAGCTCCTGGACCAACTGGTGGTGCTCCCCATGATCCAGCCTCTTTTTTAGGGTCTCATTAGGGTTTATCTGCTGACAGCCTCTCACCCTCGACCAGAGCTACAGACAGTACCCTCTGCCTCAACATGTCAGGAACTAGGAAGAATAAATTAAACTGAATTGGAAAAAAAGTGGCAGACTGATTACACAGAAGGTTAGGGTAAGAAGGTGATGTCATGGTTGCCTGGCAACAATAAAAAGGTGCAGCAAGTACTTTTTTTACTTGTGAAAAAGAAGGTAGTGTGTTGCACCTCGCGTTGCAAACATTTTGATAGTAAGAAGTTTTGTTAAAGCGACACTAATCTTTCTCTTAATATTCACAACAGATCAAATGACTGTGTGATGAGAGGGTCACTCACAGTAATGATGACTGATCAGTACAGTGTGTTGCTGGATGACGCTGCAGCAGGGCCAGCCTTACACTTCAATTACAGGTGTACCTAGCCGGGTCCGCTCAGGCCTCAGAGGTTGGAATGTTGAGTAATTAGACGCGTCATTGTGCTCAAAGAAAATGACATGCAGCAGCTCATCAACTAACCGCCTCTAACCTTCCACAGCCCTCCTCACCTCACCTCACTTCACCTCACCTCACCTCACTTTCTCTCAGGTGAGTTTTTCTCTAAGAACCCAAAGTGTTTAATGCAAACTTCACGCCAGCAGACGTGGTCGTCTGTATTCATCATTCATAAAGGAAGTTATTTCAGTTTGGCTTTGCATGCTGCCTTTCCATAATGGCAAATCTCTGTAATTATTTCACAACAGGGAAATTATTTAGGTCATTTGGTTTTGCAGCTTGACTGTTCGAATAAAGGGCACTTCAAAGTTTTTATTTTCAACACAAACTCCTGCAGGTGTTAACTTAAATCATGCACTTTAAAAAAACCTGCCTTTTGTCTTTGCAGCAGTCAAGAAAGACTGATCTGAGCTTAGAGCACCCTTGGGTGACAGGTGTGTGAGCAGTGTCACCTGAGGGAGGCAGAGCAGGTGAGGCAGGGTGAGGTGAGGTTAGATAAGCAGAGGTCAGGGGAGGAAACCTTTGCTCTGGGAGCTGCATTTTCAACATACCCAAAGACAACAAATCTGATCTAAGAACTGATAACAAACCCGAGCTAACATGTTAACTCCCCGTGTGACGACGACAGAAAGATCAAATCAAAGAAAAATAAAAGCTACTGGTGGTTGCATCGAAACCTGCCTTCTCCCTTGCCTAATTCCATCATTCCACTCCTTGCCATTGATGTCTTCTGACCGAGACTCTGTTTGCTCACCACACACTCACTCTCCCCGAACCACATCACCCCTACAGTTCCTTCACCCCGCTCACAGATTTAACAAGTCATTTAAGGATTTCATTTTTGGCTCTCGGAAACTGTGATTAAAGTTTTCGGTCTCGACCTGAACACAGGAAAAGCCTGACGGGTTGGACCAGGTTTGAGCTTAAAATGTGTGCTAATTGGTGGGGTCGGGTATGGCTCGGGCTGTGAAAAAAAACAACCTTTTTTTTTAAATAAATAAATGAAAAATATTAAAAAGTGAGCACTCTGCACTTAATTTATTTAATTCTCATCTATTTAAAATGTAAATCCAACATATATTGTAGATATTATACGTTGATTGACTGATTGATTTTATCTCCCATTCCTTTTGCTGCCAGGCTCCACACCAGGCTCTCTGTCCTTCCTCCTGGCTGCAGCAGGGAGCTTCTCTGGTGGGGAAAAACAGTCAGTATGTTTACATGACATTAGAGAGAATCAACTTATTATGTTAGCCCAACTAAAACCAGACTTTTAAAATACATGTAAACATGTTAGTCCAACTGAAATCATACTAAATCAAATTTCTCAAAGTGGGACTAAAACACCCAGATAATGTAACTCCTGCATGTATACGGTCAATCCGACCTAAACTGGCCGAGGCGCTCTGACCATGCGCCACAGTTTCTGCTGCGGGCTTTGACCTGGAAGTTGAATACCATTAAATGTGTAACAGAAGAAGCCGGTAACAAAATGATGAAATTTACATCCAGCTTGCATCTCATCTGTACAAAATGTGAAGCGTACAGCACGTACAAAATGCGCAGAGCTGTACAGTTGTCCACCATGGTACCAGTTAGCTGCTAGCTAACAGTAGCTAACTTGTTTGTCCATTGTTTGGTCTGTGACATAATAGGTCAACAGGAAAAAGGTCCAGTACTAACAAGCTGAAAGGGGGCATATCTCCACCTATCGTAGAGGAGTCGGACATACTTGGATCAATAAATGGATTCCCCTCCTGTGCTTATGTACTGGGACAAGGACAGTAGTCCAGTTAAATGTCCTAGTAACTGTAGCTTCACTTCACTATGCATGTAAATGTAGTGAGTGTGGCAAATTAGTGATCCACTGAGCTGATCCATTGTCAGCTTTGACTTGTGCCGCCACACAGCCGGTGTGTCACAAGCAAGCGTTAGAAGCACTTTTTGCAGGGGTCAGGCTGGGTCGGGCTCAGTATTTTTTGTGATGATCTCAGACAGGCCAGGTCTGGGTGTCCACTCAGACGGGTCGGTTTGGTTCAGGTTGTAATTTTGCCGGCCGTTGAGAACTCTAACTCTGATGGATCTTTTATGACTTTTCATGGACCAAACAAGCAGTAGATTATTATTTTTATTTTTATTTTTTTTTTTAAAAAAAAAAGACGTTTGCAGCTCTACATCACTTGCAACACAAGTCAAAATAAAATATTGGTGTAAAACATTTTGTTTTAACGAGGAGGTAAGATCTGATGGAGGTCTGTTTGATCAACATGTCCACCACTTGCTGTTATATTTGAAGGACAGAGTGCAGTGATCCTCTGTTTCTAACATCACCAAGCTCATTGGGTGTTTTGTTTTGTGGTCCACCTGGAAGCACTACGAAAAAGAAAATGTCCATAGTTTGACGTGCATGTGTTTGGTTTCTATATGAGCATGGAGAAGTCAAGATTCTCAGAAACTTGACCATGAGACACAGAGACCACTCTGCTACCAGGATAATGGCAACAGAAACAGAATCAGTCACAGACTTTGATTGATAAGGAACCAGTTAAGGGAATCTTAAACTGGTTTGTTAAACAATCCGATCACAATCTGGATTCTGCTGGATTTCTCTTCAACTGGTCCTGCTCATACTCTGGTGTGTGCTTTGTGTGTTGCCGTCAGTAATGACGGACAGGTGGTCAGAGCCGTCCAGCTGAGCTCTCCTGGGAGAGATCTCAGGTCACAGAGATCAGAGGTCAGTGTGCATGTGTTTGCACATGTGTGTGTGCACATATTGTAGTCTGTAGGTGAAGGTAGTTGTGTATATGAGTGTGTGTGTCTATGTGTGACTGACTAACATGCTGTCATCAGTGTGTATACACCCACAGCTGCAGTGCGGCTGATTGGTCCTTTGGGAGAACAACAGAGGAGCTTTTTGTCCGGTCACACAGACACACACTCTCACACAGCTCTCGTCTTTTTTGGCTTTTTAAAAACAAACTTGTTGCAGAGCTGGAGGATGAAAAGCAGTGTCCGTCCGGGGACAGGAAGCAACGGGATTTATGGGAAAGGTGGTGTTGACTTAGAAACATCTGTCTATCGTCCAATAAACTATTTTTGTCCTTCACCTATAGGAAAAGGATTTATTTATTTGGATACTTGCTGTAATTATGCTCAATAATAGGTAGCTACTCTTCATCCACCTTATTCCTTGCCTGGACTATAGGATGCAAATTTGAGTTATGTCTTCCACTGAACTGGTGTCAGTTTGCAATATGCCACAGGTGCCTTGTTTTTGGGAAATAAATGCTTTGGGAACACAGCCTGTCACAACTAAAATAAAATGTTTCACATTTTAGGAAGCACACTGATTTGCTTTCACGCAGAGAGTTAGCTGTTTGACACCACACTCTTATCTGTACGCTAAACATTTTGCAAGAGACTCGCAGCCTCACGCCACCAACGTCCAATGAGGAAATCAACTTACCAGTCTATACACTCTCCTCCTGCTGACTCCGCTAGCTGCCAGCTGACTCAACATCAGTAAAAATAGAGGAAAAGATGGAGAAGTTGGGCATGAGCTTGACCACCCCTGCTTCCATATCTACATTGGACGCACTGTGGCAACCATGGAGGAATCAAACACTGGCTGCAATCACGATTGCATGGATCTTACTGCCAAACTAGCATCCTGCTGGTCAGTGATCAAGCACTGGAAAATACATTTCCAAGGGGATATCACAAACTGTAATAGTCCCGTTGATTCACGGAAACTCTATTAAATCTTGGACAGATGACTCTTATTCAATATGCCAGTCTGACAGAGCAGAAGACTCTGGGAGAGAAGGAGAGGAGGTGTGTGCTTTATGGTAAATAAGGACTGGTGCGACAGGTTGAATGTGAGGTGCGTGTGAGGTGTCCTGTTCCTGCTCGCCTTGCGCCACAAAGGGGAATAAACACTCTGGATCACTGCCAGACAGTGTTCACACTACAGACTGGAACCAGCAGCAGCACCTACATTATTATCAGCTGAGCAAAGCAACATCAGCGTCGGCAAACAGGTCAAAAGCTACGGTAACTTTCCTAGTGGACAAATAAGTGCTTACATGGACAGTGATGTTCACATTATGATTTAAGTCTAAATGACATTCATCAGCTCTGTCTCATCTGTCTCCCTTTATACTTATTTATAGCTACGATAACTGTCAGATGGTGTGCAGACTCCGGCTTCTTGGCGCACTGCAGACAGCTTTGCGGCCATCTTGTTGAAGTTCAAGATATGATAACAAACTATGATGCATGCTAAGATGGAGCTAAACCCAGCTGCCAGGGAAAATGTTGGCATCGTACGTTTCTGCAAACCACAGATATGTTACATTTGCACATCATTATGAAGCGCATACTTTGAAATTTTACACTTCATCAACGCTGTTGTTAACATGTGGTTATGTTCAGGCACAAAAGGCACTTGGTTATGGTTAGGAGGAAATCAGGAAATCTGGTTTGGGGACACAATCCCTGCTGAAATAGCCAACATCCAATGTCCTCACTTATCACTGCTCTGTAAGTGGACTTACACGTCTACGTATTACACATTTGGTATCCTACTGCGTCCACTGTTGATGTCCCAGGACATCAGAACCAATGACGGGATGTCAACAAAAGCACATGGTTAGCTTTAGAAAACATCATGGTTTGGCTCAACAGTCATACAGGAAGTGAACAATTAGCTCCCAGGTGAAAGTCTGGTGTTTGTTGGACCCATCCACCTCCCCTCCAGCACGCCCATCATCATTATCAGCCGCTTTTTCAGCTGATGCCGTCCAGCAGCGTGTCATAACACTGCAAAATGTTCCGTCCAGCCGAGTTACACACCAACGCTGCCCGGCGGCCGGCCTATCATACGGCTGGGTGTCGGTGTCTGTCACAGAAATCAGTGACAATGCGGTGGTATTTGACAACTTTGGAATGAGAACGGGCTGAAAATGCATTAATGTCTCATCAATAAACATGTGTTTTTCATGCCTGAAAAGTCGCTGGAAACACAGCAGTGAATTACAAAATCACAAATTAATATTAAGCCACTCCAGCAACAGTACATGAACAGAACTACACTGAACAGATTGCAAAAAAAAAAAAAAAAAAAAAAATCAAAACACAAGTACCAACATAAGAGTTAAAAGTCAAGGTATGCAGAAAATAAAATAAAATGTCAAATGACAAAAACATCTTGTGTTTTGGCCCAAACTGCCTCTTTAAGCTGCTTCTCTAAACCGTTTTCATACATGGAATTGTTACCAGCGCTGGCTTCATCAGTGATGGGTTTGTGATCTTTCATTTACTACAGACAATAAAATCATCAGTGCTAAAAATCACATCCCTCAAACACACTTCACATCTGAAGAACAACAGGAAGCACTCCTGTGCTGGGAGGAGCCACCGTTAGTCCAAACATAAAAACAAAACTGTGACATTAAAACAAAAAAAACCTACCATCCTGTACATGACATCCAGGTAACTCCGAATCACAAGCAGCGTAATCAGACATGTAAAAAACTCAAAGTTCAGTATGGAAACACTTTGAGCTCTTGGCCTGAGTGGTGAACCGTGTAGTTTTGTGGTGCCACACATCTTTCCTGTGTTGGTTTATGGATGTGTGGCGACATAAGTGATTCCAGGCGTGTGTGGTAGTGCTGTGACGCAGATCCAGCCAAAGAAAACCCTTCAGACAGACGTGTGTGTGTGTGTTTGTGTGTGTCCAATCCATAAGAGAAGCACTGTAGCTGGTGTATCAGAGTGCGAATGTGAGGATATGTTGTTTGGTTTTTGAATAGTGACAAATTGTGAGTGTGCATGTTTTTAAAGGTCTAAATATTTGTTTGGATGTCTTAACGTCTTCCCATCTGAGGAGCTGTAAACACACGACACTTGCTGTGCAGAGGATAAACAAAGAAAAAACGTATCCCGGCCTTTGGCTGCTTAATAGCCTTTGTGTGTGGATCGCTATGTTCGTGCATTTATAAGAGCAAACCCATGCTCTCCTTTTTTCCCCTTGAATTGCAGTCATTATGTCCATTAATTACCTGTGAAATGGCTCTCAGGCAGAGGCAGACCTGCTGCATTCAGGCTGCCAGCAGGCGATTTGGGTTGGCATCAAGCCACCGGGCCAAATATCCAGGGCAATGCACGCATACAAGTTTAGATGTTATATTTCAGCCCATTAGCACATAACCCACATTGATTTATTGTGACTGCATGATAAGACTGTGCTGACTAAAAGCAACTGGGACACAAAACACAAGCTCTTATCCAGATGATCTAAAACATTATCTGGAGGCAGTGTTTAAGAGTCTGCTCTGAAAGTGCAGCTGGTGAGGCTACAAGCTACCACTGGAGGTTGCAGCCGTGGATTTCACATAAGTAAAAGTAGCAAAATTAATGCATAGAATTAACCAGTCATAAGTAAAAGACGTGCACTCAAACAGTTTACTTTAAGAGTCAAGACTGCCGGCATGGTGTAGAGCTGGAAAATATAGTGCCTTCTTCTCTCTGTTAGTGGCCGTATTTTTGCCCGACATTTTCTCACAAATAAGTGTAACTATTCTTTTATTTGTGCATCAAATGTTATGGCTTTGTTAATGCTTTGGTTTTGTCTTTTCCTTTGATACTATCAATCTAAGTCGCCAAAATCAGAAATTATAAAATCATTCATATCGGTGCTTTAATTGAAAGGTTGGAAATCTCTTTAAAAATATTTACTATTAAAAACGTAAAGCTGCATGTAAGGTATAATGGTCTAATATGTGTTGTATGGCTCTTAAGGCTCAGACACATCAAACCGATTTTGAAGAACGAGCAGAAACAAAGGCCCCGTGCTGCACTGTCTGACATCACCTGTGTCATCATCACTGATCTGATCTTGATGTTTCAGAGTTCAGTGAATACAGAAAAGTACTCTTACCTTAGGGAACAAGTTTGTTTCGATCTCACTCCCTCTTGACTTTAGCTCTTTGTTTACTTTCCTCACTTCTGTTTATCTTCTCGTGTGCTGAGCTGAACTGTCAGTCAGAGTGATTTCATTCACTGACGCCAGTGCAGTCGCCAATTCAAGATGCTTTTATCGGCCCAACAAAAGCAGAGGGGCAACAGGCACTCACCAACGGCCCAACACTGACGAACAGCCAACCGTTGGCTTGGTTTGTCAGAGCCTTTACACACACAGGTAAGAACTTGTATCTAAAACATCTACCATGGTATACCATTCTGAAATCAATGGATGCTTTATATCAGGACGTTATTACATATATTTCAAAAATGCTATGGTTAATTTGTGGTTAGGTTTAGGCACAAAAAACACTTGGTTATGGTCAGGAAAAGATCATGTTTTTGGCATAAAATGCCTGGTTCTGGGGGCACAATCCCTGCAGGAAGCCTTGGGAAAAAAATAATCGCTTTTCATGGCACTATCCCCACTGGAAACACAGCAACAGGTTGCTGAAAAACACCCACGTTTGGTGCCCGAAAGCTGCTGGAAACACAGCGATGTCTTGCTAAAAAACAATCGGTTTTGTTGATTGTTTGTCTCTAACATTAGTCTGCAGCTTGGCAGGTGTCTCTCTCAGGTGACACGCCATCCAAATGAAATTAAATGTGCAAATGCAACGTTTATGTACAACGCCAACATTTTCTTCTGGTAACCGGGCTGAAATCACAGACACGTGTGTAACTTAACCCAACAGTTTGGTTGAAACCACTTTAATTGACTCAGTCATGAACAAACACACACACACACACACACAAACACACACTTGAAGATGGCCACAAATGTTTACAGTATTTATACACAGAAGCCGACAGCAAATATGTCTGTGATACCACACATGGAGCAACACTGTGGTCGCAGCTACTTGTGTTTGATGTGTTTCACATTAACAAAGTCTCTCTCACACACACACACACACACACACACACAGACACAAACACACACACAGATGAAAGAGTTTCATCGAAACTTAAGAAGAAAAAACACTGAATTCTTTTTATTATTAGTCTTCACTTGCTCTCACAGTTTGGCTGATTTAAAATAAACACACACAGGACCAAATTCTATTTTTCCTTTTCAACTTTTGGCACTACAGTTCCCATAGAGCTTAGGGTGATGCAAACAGGAAGTGTAATCTTGCCATTGAGTCACATGAGCCCCACATCTTTAACTTAAACTTGTCTACATTTTGGTAAATGTGAGGCCTTTGGCCGACTCACTAGGCCTTCTTCAGTCAGCGTGTCTCTATTTGTGTTTTCAGTCTGGTGGCGAAAGAAGTACTCAGAACTTTTCAAGTAGAAGTCGTCATACCACCATGTAGAAATACTGTTACAAATAAAAGTCCTGCATTTAAAATTTTACATAGGTTAAACTACAAAAGTCGTAGCATCAAATTACGCTTACAGAGTCAGACACCAACACAAAAAGGCACCTTTCGCTATGATAAACTGCTGTCAGAGTCAGTTTGAAATTGAAAGTTTGACTGGTCGCTATGAAACACCCATATTTGGAGCCTTAAATGTTGATAGAAATGCACTAACCAGTCACTCCAAACATTCATAATTGGAGCATAAAAGCCGATGGAAATACACTGACGCTTTGCTACAAAACGCCAATGCTTGGAGCCTTAAAAGCCAATAGAAATGCGCCAACTGGTCGCTTCAAAACGCCTACACTTGGAGCCTAAAAAGCCAAAAGAAAAGCACCAACGAGTCGCGACAAAACACCCATGCTTGGAGCCTAAAACACTGATGGAAATACGTTGACTGGTCGCTACAAAATTCCTGCATTTTGAGCTTAAAAGCTGTTGAAAACACAGCAGTAAAACACTTGGCAGGCGTATTGCTTAGATGAGGCACCATCTTCCATCCCCTCCGCCTCTTGATGACAAAGTCATCTCATATACTATGGCACTTTAGAAATGTTGATATGATTTGATTTGTGATTTCTCAGGAGTGGACAATGCCAACATTTCCTCTGGCGACTGAGCTGATTTATGAGTTAATTTATATTTTGTATTAATAATCAAAATCTGCAACGTAACAAAAAATGCCTAATAAATGTATTGGATTAAAAAGAACTATATTTGCCTCTAAGGTGCAGAGGAGTAGAAGTACAAGGTAGTAGAAAATGAAAATACTTAAGTACCTAAAAAAAAGTTTAGTTCTTTCCATCACTGAGAAAATTAACTACAGTTTAACATCATCACTTTTGTTTTTCATGGATATGGCATCATAATTTACATGATATGTTTCACTCTCCTGAATTTCCATAATAACGCTGCAGTATACTTTTGTCTCAGTGACTGTGTTCAGAGTGGACAGGCCCCTCCCAGCATGCAGTGCAGCGAGGCCCCTGGCAGCATGCATCCTCTCAGTGAAAGAGCAGCCAGGTGGAGAGGCCCATTCACTGCAAACTGACCTTGACAGAGTTTGATTGAATCCTGCTTCCTCTCACTGCTTCCCTCTCTGCCGCCCAGACGGCAGGAGTTTCTCCCCCCCTCCTCCTCCATCTTTCATTCACCTCCTCTGACTGACACCTCCCATCAATGTGCTTTTTGTTCCAGGCTCCGTCTTGTTTATCTCTTTTCTCAGCTTTTCTCTCCCGCTCGCTACTTTCCTTCTCCTCGACAGGATGAAGATATTTGTCACGCTCCGCTGATTCCCGTCTTTGCCTTCTTTCTCTCCCTCCATGTATCCCCGTCTGTTTCCTGTCTGTCTCCCTGTCTGCCTCTCCGTCCTCTGAAGGATGAAGACGTCTGTTGCACACGACTATTTACCCTCTCATTTTTTAGTCTTTAATTGGATGTCACACATGCAAAAGCAAAGGAACTTTTGTTAATTCTGAAAAAAGAAGGTTTAAAACAATAAGCTAATAGTTTTGCAAATTCTGTGTTTTATAATAATAATTTAAAGATATATTAATAAAAAGGTATTTTGTGCATCCCTTAAGGAATGGGCTGAGTTTGGGGTTTTTGCTCGTTTGTTAACATGTCACATAAGTCATCCTAATTGAGAACTCAAAAGAGCCAAACTCAGTATAGAACAGCCTCTGCAAGATGTTGTGATGTTGCAATCCTAACAGTTACCATATTTAACCAAACCCCATGAATTCTGCATAACTTTTTTTTCCAAATCACTGCAATTTTTTTCCACAAATTTGATAAATCACAGTAGTGTCCCCTGAGTTTCACCAATCATAGCAGCCCCCTGTATATTGTCCCCAAACACCCATTCTTCTTTCTGGTTGTGAAAATGCAGACGTGCAACACGAATGTCTCACATCTACTAACAAATCTTACTGTTGAAGACCGTGCAAGGTGATTCCCTGTTGTTCTGCATGAAGGCGGGGTTAAACTGATTTGCATCGGGGGCAGCATTGTGGTGGAACACAAACGAAAGTCACTGATTGACAAAAACTTCTCTACCTCAAGACGTGTGTGGACAACAGACAGGACAGATCACCATGACAGAGGCTGCTGCATCCACATCTATTGCACAAGTTGAAAGAATCAAGGTGAGTCAGATGAAATGTGTGGTTAGTGGTGACATTAGTATATTATAGATTATTAATAAATTATGAGAAAAGTGCAGTTTATTCTTACTGGAACAAGTTGCCTTTGATTTTTGATTAATTATACAACAAATGCAACTATCTACACAAATTTAACTAGCTCCCACAATTTCATTGCAAAAAAACCCCATCACAACCTGCACTGCACTTTTTTTAAAGTTACCTTGAAATATAACATTTTAGGCTGCAACAATCCCAAAGAAAAAGCCAGTGAAATCCTGGAGGGACTGACAAAAGATGCAACATCAAAACACACATTTCAACAGTTAACAAGACACCAAGGAGGGAACAAGAGTCACTGTGAAGCATATCAAATATACATAGATAGATATATGCTGTGTGGGAAGCATGGGAAGTTTGTGCCAAACCATCTAGTACATTTAGAGTTAACCTGCTGATGGCACTAGATGGATTCAAGGATTCAGCCTCTGGGGGTGTTAAATGTCTGCCACAAATTTCATTACAATCCTGATCGAATAGTTATCGAGATATTTCAGTCAAAACCACAAATGCAAACCTTCTGGTCAAGCCAGATAAAAAGTCAAACGGTCTACTGAGTGTTCAGGGTCCAATCTCTGGGGAACATGAATGTAGATGCAATATGTCATCAAAATCCAGTGACAATTTGTTGAGATATTTAAGTCAAAACCATAAATGTCAACCTGCATCTGGAGCCAGACAGAAAGTCAGAGGGTCACCAAAGTGCTCAAGATTCATCCTCTGGGGAACATGAATGTAGACATAATATGTAACTGAAATCCATTGACAGTTTGTTGAGTTATTTTGGTCAAAACCACAGATGTCAGCCTGCATCTGAGGCCAGACAAAAAGTCACAGAGTCACCAAAGTGCTCATGATTCATCCTCTGGGGAACATAAACATAGATGTAATATATCACGTAAATCTAATGACAATTTGTTGAGATATTTAAGTCAAAACCACAAAAGTCAACCTACTGTTCGAGCCAGATAGAAAGTTAGGAGGCTGCCAAAGTGTTCAGGATTCATCCTCTGGGGAACATGAGTGTAGATGTAATATGTCATGAAAATCTAATGACAATTTGTTGAGATATTTCAGTCTTTACCAAAGTGATGGACCAATTGATAAAGCCATCCACAGAGCCATGCTGCTAGTGAAACTACAGAAAATATTTTAATGTGTTTTTAATACATGTTTTTTGGGTTTAGATGAGTCCATTTTGCACCAATCACATAATTTACCAGGAACAAGTTGAGGACGTTGGTGCTCATGTTCTCATGATTTAATGAGCAATGTGACCATGAGGTCAGTGTCCCAACAACAAAGATGGTGGGAACATGTGGGTTCTTTATGTGTCCCTGCAGGACTCTCAGCTGGCTCTCTGTTATCACTCTGAGGGAGCCTGAGCGTCAGACTCTCGTTACGTTTATCTGTGTTTCTCAGTCTCTGCAGTCCTGAAATAGAGAATGATAAACAGCCATGATGAACTACACTGTACCTCATGGCTGCTCGCAGGGGTTAGAGGTGATGTCATCGGTCAGCTTCTCTGCCAAAGTAAATCTGCTATGTCATGACCGGGCAGCGTGGACGGGTGGCCAGCTTCAGTGTTCGAAAACAACATTTGTGCAGCTGAAGTTCCAAAACAAATATGTGTTGCTTTTCTTGTTTAGTTCATGTTAGCTTCATGGTTTTTATATGAGCTCCATAACTGCACTCATGATTCCTCCAGCTTCTCCTTGGCTCGATTTAGATGTTGAGACTCAGGACGTCTGGATGTGGACAGTGATGAGAGTTAAACCTCGGGATCATCCAGGACTGTGTATTCATATGGTGAAGATGACAGCAAGAGAAAGTGGTTAGTATGAGAGGTAAATGTCTTGATGCCTGGTGACAGATGTGTGTTGACTGGTGCTGGTGACCAGAGGACAGAAACTGGAACACACAAGCCCCTTTTACACTGCCAGATTTTCCGCGAATGTTGGGCCGTTTTGGCGGCAAGCTGCGAGCGTTTAGACACACAGAGCCGGATTGGTTAGTTGATATGAAATGCCCAATTTTCCACCTAGTAGGGTAGTCATATTGGCGGAACCTTTTTGGTTTAAACAGACTGAGGCGGCCTTCCACAACGGGAGGGGCTGTTGATGACTTGTGGGAGGAGCTGTTGATGACATTGCACGTGCGACCCACTGGCGGTGGATAAACAGGAAACAGCTGATAGCAGGAATTAGCAAGCAGCTAGTAGCAAGAGGGAAACGCAAACCTGACAGACACTTTGAAGATGAGCAACTGGGGAGACAAAGAATTGTGCGCCCTCCTTGCCCTCGCAAACAAAGAGGCCATTAAACATCAGATGACAGGAATGGTGAAGAACAGGCTGACTTATGAGAGAATCGCCGCCTGACTAGCCGCGGCTTCCCTCCCACGTCACTGTTTACGTCACACGCTGAGCTACACATTTTGTTACTTGCTCATGCCCCCCTGGCATGGCATTTTGCCGCACTCCCCAATTTTGTTTTTATACTGCCAATGCTGAATGAAGACTGACTGGGCTTTCCTGCCAATGGGCACAATTCCTGTTTAAAAAGTGTTATAGTGAGTACTGATTACAGTGACCACATAACAGAACTGTTTTCACTTTTATTTCCCCTTGAACAGCTTTGGAGTTGTTAAAATTGTCTTGCTCCCCTCTGACTGGGGAGGTATGCACCTGTAGTAAAATGTTCCAACCAAGTGAAAGTGTGTGTTTGTTGCACATGTGGAAGTGAAGGTGACAGGAAGCCTAGCACTAGGACCCAGGCAAGGGGCGCAGTCTATAAAAAGGGGAAGGGAGATCACCTGGGCCTTTCTGGACATTCTGAGACACCTGAGAGACAGCAGCTGAAGCCAGCCTTTGTTTCATCTTTAATTTGGTAGGCTCCCTTTTTAAAATGTATTTAAAAGCATGGTTTTAAGGGTAAAACTGTGGAATGATGAATTTTTATTTACCTCATAATTCTAAAGATTTATTAAATGAAGGTTAAAAATATGTTTGGTAGATTCTGCATCTTTGCTGAGGCACATCAGCCAAGAAACAAGGTACGTCCAAGCAGAACAAAGATGTTTCTTAAATATGCTTTTAGTCTCTGTTAATATACTGTTAACAGGGATGTAACTATAGATGATGCAGGTGTTGTGGTTGTGCTGGGGACCGTGTGGTGAGGGTGGATGTGGAGACGAAGATTTATTTACTTTAATTTCACAGATAAGAAACAATAAACTGTGAAGACAATAAAGCCTCTACAGAAATAGCATTTTAAGTCTTGTGTGTGATTTATCCTGGCTTCATATGAGCAGAGGAAATCTCTGCTAGTCGCTAGGCTAATTTATACAATGTAAAATGCCATAGGCTTGTGCTAATAACGTTAGCATGTTATATTTGTGTTTGGTGTGTTTGGTATAAGACAGTTGTTTTGTCAGTGAACCTTGTGCCTTGTAATGAAGCTTTTGAATCAACTAAACTTTACAGCACTTCACAGAAACCTCCACCGCCAACTAGTGTTTTGGAGGTGTAACTGCAGAGTGACACAGACACACCACCACATAGGTAGCCTATAAATACTCACAACAGCATAGGCCACAAGTGTAGGCTACAGCGTAGGCCTGCATAGAGCTGACACGCAAGTATAAATCCACCTTTAGCTTACTGTGAGTGCTGCAGAGCCATTTTGATTTGGTCCATGTGTGGTGTTGGTTTATTTATAAATTGTCCACATATTCTGTGACCATTCCTTTTTCTTTTCTTTTCTTTTTTTTTTTTTTTTTTACGTTTTACTCTACAACCCCCCTCGATAGTGCAGTCTAGACTACTTACTCCATCCCTCCTCTCTCATGCCTTACATTTAGCCCTTTTATTGAAATGATATGACTGCTTGAATGGAGACAAACTTTATCTTATCACTGTCAATAAAATCTATCTATATGGTACAGCAGACTCTGTATATTGAGTATCACCTGGTCACATTATTAGGAAATATTCTGCATGTCATGTGCATCATTTTATTCACATTTTCCTCACATTTAAAAAAAAACAAAAACATTTTGGGTATTTTTGGAAACTTTGTGCTCTACACTGGAATTTAAGGTAAAGTTTTGTGGGTTTAAACAAAGTGTAAGCATGAACCATTTCATATTCAAGGTTGCACCAGTGCATGTTATTATTTCATGAGGTTTTGAAACAGTTGTAGCAGAAGATATGAGTCTGGCAAATTCACCTAATCTTCTGTAAAGTTAACTCTCTCTCTCTCTCTCTCTCTCTCTCTCTCTCTCTCTCTCTCTCACACACACACACACACACACACTCTGTCTGTTGTTGGTCTCTCTGCCGTCTCTGTGTCTTTACTCACTTCATACACAGCTAACAGAGCGTGAAGCCTCACAGGTGTACTCTGCCTCCAACAGCCTGGAACAGCTCTTCCACCCTGGAAGCAAATCAGTGAACTGCACCGTAAAACAAATAATCTGCTTCAAGGATCAGTCTGGTGCTATTTAATAAATAATTTATTCACTACTAACAGGTCATTCCTCTGTGTCAGGGGCCCCAGGAAATATTTACAGCAGGTACATATCAGTCTGCCACTGAAAGTAGTCGCAGAGAGCACCATTTAAAATTTTGTTGGAGTAACGTTTGCCATTTAGCTCCATTTAGCTCCAGTGACCTGGTGCCAGATGCTGATGAACGATGCAAACACCTTTTCCCACACATAAACTGGTCGTTATAAAGGAAGAATGTCAGCACCTCATGTATTCCACAGACCAGGCGTAACTGTCACTATATTTTATGCATGTGACCCTTGCTGCTTTAGGAAATTACGGAGGCTTTGAAAAAAGAAACTATATATTTGTGAGTGTATATAAGTATATAAATGTGAAACGACACTATGAAGGTCAAGTTGGTGTTTTCGTGGAATTAGCTGCTGGCCTTAAATTCTTTATAGATATTATTCTTTATTCTTATTCCTTTAAAATGCCTTATTTCAAATGGTGGAGAGGAAAAAGATAAATTATATAAGAAGAAGATTATAATTTTTCACATTATTTCACATTTCATGTCCCCTCAGATATTTCCTCACTCACTTTGATGCGTTAACAGATCACACTTCCTGCCATCCTTTATGATGGTAGTGATGTCCACTGTTGGCATGTGTGTGTGTTTCAGGTGCTCTCAGCCTCCTCTGTTATTTTAACAGTGTGGGTTTTTACCCCAGCAGCAGCAGCAGGTCCTGTTATCAGCCCTGCCTGCGCTCAGCGATCGTCTGCAGCTGCTGGAACTAGGCCTACTTATCAAAGAAGGGGGCATGTGTTCCTGTGATGTGGCCCTTCAGGCCACTATCTGCAGAGGAGGAGAGTCGACCCCCTGCCACCGGCCAAGACGCCCTTTAGGTGGGCGGCTTTATCGGGGAGTGTGGAGGCAAGGATGGAGGGGAGGGAGGTGGGGGAGGAAACCAGGGTTGAAGAAGCCTTTGTTTCTGCGAACTATTGTCTCCACTGAAGAAATAAGTCCAATCATAAGCAGTGTTTTGTCTCATTCAGGCTGTTCTCGAAATGCATTGCACCCAAATCCATGTATATCCCAAGTATTTTGAAAGGCTGCAATCACATAATCAGTGAGCTGATGGCAGTAAACAAGGAAGCAGTCCAGAACGCTTGTAAAGAGGCAGGTTGGGGTGGATGAGTCACATAAAACAGACTTTTACTTCGGTCTTTCCTTGTAAGTCATGTGTTCAGATCTGTGTGAACTTTGAGTGAACGTTGAGTCATTTTAAGGTACGGCCTCACCATGGTTTTCTTTTCTTAAACCTAACTTCCGTAACTTTACCTTAATTACATAACTGTACATTAGGGACGTCATTTGAAGGGCTCAGATTTGTAGGACATCATACAAACCGTTCTATGAGAATACGTTGCTCATTCTCATATGGCACAAAAGTTGCCAAAACTTGGAACGCACACTGCTCCTTCACAGAGGGAATCTTTTCATGAGAATCCAGAAATGTAGACATGTGCTGAATTTATTTCAGCAATGAAATGAGTGAGATCATTTGTTTTTGTGTTGAAACCAGAGAATGGACACTCACAGCTGTACGTTCTGATGTGACAGCAGAAACAATGTTATTCCAGAAAGGAAAGGGACACTCATCCCCTCTGGACAGTCCCTACAACACCAACATGTTCTCATAGAACAGTTCGTATGGTATCCACAAAAATGCACCCACAATGGTTCATAAGCTATCCTTCAAATTTGTGCCCCACGAATGAAGTTACGTCCTTAACATACAGTTACATGATTGACATAAAGCTATGGAGGTGAGGTTTAGGTAAGTAAAGTTACTGTGAGTAGGCTAAGGAAAAGAAACATGGTGAGGACGTGCCTTGAAATGACTCGACATTCACTCACGGTTCACACGGATCTCCAGAGGAGAGTCCTGAGGAGAAGTCTGCATCCTTACAAAGTTCGTAACCGCTTCCTTCTTTACTCCAGTCACAATGCGCCATTAAAAAATAAACGCGACCGGTCACGAATCGTGCTGACGTGAAAGGACGGCTTTTTGCATCAGCATCTGATGCTGGAAGTCACTGACCAAGCGCTGGTATTTGATGACTTCGGAATGAGATCAGGTTGTCCAAGAGGGCTTTTGAAGTGTTTATTTAAGAGTTTATTCAGTGCATAAAGGAACACTTCATCCTTCAGTTGCATGAAAATACTCAGATAAAGTGCCTTGAATGTGTACTTCAGCAGTACCTTCGTAAATGTACTTAGTTACTCTCCACCACTGTTTCCTATTGTTAAATCTCTGCCAGCCGTGTGAGAGATAAACCAGGAGGAGGTCTGTAAGTCACATAGATAAACTGTGGTATGTCCAACACACACACACACACACACACACACACACACACACACACACACACACACACACACACACACAGATAACACTTGGGTCTTTGATGTGACTCCTGGAGGGAAAAAAAGAGTGATTGAGAAGGAAAGGAGAAAAAAGTGATTGAGAGGGAGGGAAACTGAGAGATTACAGGAAGAGCTTCAGGGATGTTATTTTGTGTTTGTTACAGACCCCTCCACCTCACACACACACACACACACACACACACACACACACTTTACAATGTAAGCCTTATCAGTCCACCTTCATCTTCTTTCCTTTCAGGTCTGCACGAGCAGCTGCTTCAAACAGATTTTAATATTGATGACGTTTTGTGGCTGAAGGCACAGAGATTTGGGAGGAGAACAGGCCCTTGCAAGTAATTTAAATTGCCACCTCAAAAATTACTACTGTGATCAAAAAAGAGTTCATATTGAATTACAAGTGGTGTCATTTGCTGTCTAGTCAGTCACAACTCTGAACAAAATTATATGCTTATTCTACATAAACCACAAAAAAATAGAAATAAACTATTTAAGAAAACTATTCAGTTAAATGAATTATGTCTATGTTTTATTTTTTGTCAAATACATACATGCAAAGATGACTGTTGGGTGATATAGTCACCACGATAATGCTGTTCAATGTAAAGTCTCACGAAATCTGGCACTAGGGTCCATCATAGTTACCTTAATCCTGTAAAGCAGGATGTATACTTTTGGGGTGGTGTGTCTGTTTCACTGGCGAGGTTTCTGTGGAGTGCTGTAAAGTGCATTAAACATGCATTAGACACACATTAAACACACATTAAACATGGCTTAATAGAGACAATTTCAAACACAAGTACACAAATCAGCTTCACTATAACTCGCAGCATTCACAGACAAACACTTGTCTTTATCTGGACACAATAAATGGGAAATGGTTTAAGCATACAAAAAAAGACAGGAGGTCTGTGTCGCTGTGACATGTAGTTACATTTTTGGGCAGGTGCACGTCAGGCTATGGATTCGACGCAGAAGTGGCCTATAAATCCTGCATAACAGGCATTGTAACCACATGGATGACATTCTTTGTGATGAAATTGCTGCACTAAAAACACAGCAAACCCAGTTTTGGCTGTTGTCCTATAACTGCCCTCGTTGAGCCGAATACATCAAAATATGACGATCTATCAATATTTACTGGTGGAAAGTTGCTCTCCTCTGGACTTTAAGTGACACTAAATGTACAGTAAACTTTATTTCATCTTTTGCATTCTAGATTTGTAGCTGATGGAATGCACATTTATCTTTGCAACCATGTTGTATTTTCTATCACCTCGATGTCGGCCTCTTCTCATCTACAGTGTTTGATTTTATACAGATGTTTTTATCAGATGCATTTTGTATTTTGGTTATACTCATTCATTCATTCATTCATCTTCTAATCGCTTCATCCTCTTGAGGCTCGCGGGGAGAGCTGGAGCCTATCCCAGCTGACATCGGGCGAGAGGCAGGGTACACCCTGGACAGGTTGCCAGACTATCACAGGGCTGACACATAGAGACAAACAACCATTCACGCTCACATTCACACCTACGGACAATTTAGAGTTATCAGTTAACCTAGTCCCCAATCTGCATGTCTTTGGACTGTGGGAGGAAGCCGGAGTGCCCGGAGAGATTGGTTATACTCTTATTTTATTTAATTCAGTTTTAATATATTACACTGACTATTTGTTTTGTTTTTACCATACATTTTATACAGGTTTTGTTACTAGATGTTTTAGTATTTGTATTTATTTAGTGTTATTTATCTGTTTATTGTGTGACGTCACACCACAGCCCCTTTTCTCTGCTGTCTCTGGTCATGTAGCACCAATTTCTGTATAGACAGCCCAGTTTGATGAAAAGACCGTCTCTCCAGCAGTGGAATACTTCTTTGAACTAAATTTATAAAATAAAAGAGGTCAAAAAATAGTTAGTTAGTTCAAAGTTTATTAAGGATAAACCCCTTGAGATGCATCATCTCATTTTCAAGGGGGACCGATACAACAACGAAAAATGAAAAAAAAAACAAACAAAAAAAAAAAACATAAAAAGGTAGCGCAACTCCTCCACCTCAACAGAAAGAGAAAGCAGTCATGGCATCATGAAAAGGTTTCTTTAGATACACCCTCATTTTTAACATACCTCTCAGGTACATGTTGTGGTGTCCTTTCGTCTCCATGGCAACACTTCACATACAGAATCCATGTGGTACGTGTGGATGTGAAGGTTCAGTGTCAGTGGGTCAAATAAATCAGTGTCAGAGCCAAAAGGAACAAGATCACTTCAGCTGTAGTTCATTTTCCTGTTTTTGTCTCACTGTCGAGAAACGTCTGTGGGACATCACTGTCGTCCTGTCTGCACAATGATGGTTTAAAGTTGTAAAAAATACCTGCATTTCAGCAAGGAGAGAGGTGAATGAAATATTAATACAGATTGGAGGTGTACACATTCACAGATGATGTGATAGTCTTTAGCGCTTGGAATCCCAAGGGAGATTTGCAACCAAGCGGCTTCTGAGCAGCAGTGAGATAAATCGCCCATGGAGTCCAGACGCTGGTGGTCATGGTGGCTGATGACTCGTAGACTGAAGGCTGATGAGGCTGATGAATGTGCAAAGACTTGGTAGCAAGAGGGAGGTGGAGGGTGTGCACAACTGCAGCATGAAAGAACTACAGGTAGAGCAGGAAGAGAACCATATTTAAAACAAGAAGCAGAAAGGTGATAGGCTAACAGAGATGGTGTGATGATTCTGTTTTGGTTTTTGGTGGATTTTTGTGTGTGTTCTCCCTTTCCCATTCCCTTCCTGTTTATGCTCCTGCCAGGTTTGTGTGTGGCAGGGGGCGTGGCTGGCTCCGCCCACTGCAGCTGACGAGGCACGCCTGTCTCCACTCAGCTCATCAACCTGCCTGCGTATACCTGGTCTTCACTCCACTGCTCTGCCAGATAAATCCATCTGTGTGGGTATTGCCAAGTGTTCTCTTTTCCAGTGTTGCTTCTGCAGTGATTTCTTCCTTGTGGTTTTTGCCAGAGGTTATTCGTGCGTCGAGCGTTCTTGTGATGGCTTGTATTTTTGCCCAGTTTTACCATGTGCTCAGCCCTCGTGTCATCTCCAGAGATCCGTCTTTCTTCACTGGTGGACAGCCTCCCAGCCAGCAATTTTTGTTTTTTCCTTCATCAATAAACTCCTTTTGTTTCCATAAACCTGCATCTGTCTCTGCTTTAGGGTCCAGCCAGAAACCGAAACCTAACAGAAAGTGTGTCGCTGTGCTGTTGGTTAACTGTGATCAGCTGACAGAACAGCTGATGTCTCAATTAAAAGCTCTCGATAATGATGAAAGAAATGAGTGAGCACACATGTAAGGAGTGAATGGTAGATGTTATGAAAAACATTTTAAAGACCTAAGCATGCAGAAGTAAAGTCTTCCTGACCTAACTTTCACTAGTACAGGGGTGTCAAGGGGTTTAGTTCAGAGGTCACATGCAGCACAATCTGATCTCAAGTGGGCCAGACCAGTAAAACCATCACACAGTAACCTATAAATAACCCCTTCAGATTTGTACCCTTTTTGAGTATAAAGAAGCACATTCTAAAAACGTTCATACATTTACAGAAATGTAATCTGTCAAAAACCTCTTTGGCATTTTTTATGTTGCTTACTGTCGATCACATTGCTACTGAATGACTGATTGATTTTTACCTCCACCAAGGAGGTTATGTTTTCACCGGGGTTGGTCTGTTTGTCTGCAAAATAACTTGAAAATTTCTGAACCGATTTTGATGAAATTTTCAGAAAAAGTTGATAATGGGACAAGGAACAGATGATAAAATTTTGGTGGTGATCGGTTGAAGCAAAGTGGATAAAATAATAAAATGGCAGGAAATCCGAGCTGCTGGGCGGAGGTCTGCGCTCTCCGAGTGCTCTAGTTATTGTTTAGTTTCCACCATGCAATTAATTTGGTTGGTGTATTTCATGACACTGCGAAAGGTGCCTTTGGTGCGTTGGTATCTTGCCTATGTCCACTGACACAGCGGAAGTATTTGACAACTTAGGTTGGAGGCTACTGCACCAACAACTGCTGCCGCTTGACGTTCATCACACCGCCGCGAAAGGTGCTTTTGTGTGTACGTATCTCACGACCTGATAACTGACAAAATGGCGGTATTTGACCAGTTGGGATTGAGAACGGGCTGATGAGTAACTCCAACACACACACACACATATACTCCTTCCTGCAGGATGTTATGCTGTGAAATTTGAGTATGACATGAGAAAGAAGAGGAGGAAGAAAGGGGTAAAAGGTGTGTGTGTGTGTGTGTGTGTGTGTGTGTGTGTGTGTGTGTGTGTGTGTGTGTGTGTGTGTGTGTTTGCTTCCTGTAGGATGTTGTGCTGTGACCTCTGAGGAGGATGAACCTGGGGTGAGTGTGAAGGTTTTGGGTGCATCCTGATACTAATAAGATGCCTCCATTTGGTTTGTGTGGTGTGTGTGTGTGTGTGTGTGTGTGTGTCACACACACTGCATACACTGCTGAAGTATCCTGATAAACGCACATCCAGCTGAAACTCTGGACAAACGGCTCTTCATGCTCAAGTGGAAGGAAGTACTTCAGCAGACTGATAGCATGAGTGTGTGTGTGTGTGTGTGTGTGTGTGTGTGTGTGTGTACAGAACACTATGCAGGTTCGAAGGATAAAAAAAAAAGCCATGACACACTGATTACAGCCTCAGTAGGAAACAAACACCAGATAAAAGTCTAACACCTTCATGAGTCCGTACTCGTCCTCATGTCCTCCTTGAAGTCCTTCCAGGCAGTTGCAGTTTTGCTATCGCAACAATTAATGCAAATTCAGCTGATCCCTGTGCGTGTTGTGAGGTTATTTTGAAAAATATTGTCTGCATCGAACAAGCAGAAACTGTACATTTACTGTGAAAACAGAAGTGTATTTTGAAAAGACACAATGCCTGTAACAAATGTAAATTAAACGGTGTCCCAACAACAACAGATGCAAAAAGATAGCTGGCACGTCATATGTAGATGTGAAAGGCAATGTGATGAGTTGGGATAAGAACACGTTGGCCTTTAATGTGTCTGTGTGAGATTATCAGGACCGTTTAACGGCTCAGTGTTGGATGTCTGCTGCTGCTGCTGCTGTGTTAGCTCGTGCTGACTGGACAGAGAGCAGAAGGAGAGCGGCTCAAAGAGACGCTCCTTCAGCGCCACGTTGAATCATCTGCAATCACCTGTCAGTCCCCAACACTTCCACCACCACAAATAGATTTTTATTCTGTTGGAAACGGAATGCTAAAAAGAAACACGTAAAAATATCGCAAAATGCATCACAATTAAAAAAAAAAAAAAAAATTGCGGGGATCAGTCATTTCAGGCCACAACAGTTCCAACAGGCTGCAATATCCTGCAGGGACTGAACAATGTAGTTCTCTCTTGGCATTTTATAATGACTTGAAAGTGGTGGTAAATGAATAACTTTTAAAAATTGTTTTCTCAGTTTTCCTGGCGCTCGTTTCCTTGTCTCTTCTCCCTTCCCTCCATTCATCCCTCCATCCTTCTTCTCCCATTCTGTCGACGTCTCCCTTGGCAGGAAAAATAAACTTGACCTCTGCATCCTGGCGAGAGGTGACCTCCCGCCCTCAGCAACCCCCAAACATGCACACACAAACACACACACACACACACACACAGTCACTTCTTATTCCTTCGACCCTCCTTTCTCCTTCACTTGAGTTTCTTGACTGCTTCATCTGAACCTCAGCTCTGTTGTCCTTGTCTTGCTAAGACTGTGCTCAGATGTTGATCCATTGCTTTGGTTCAGACTAGAACAACTACTGAAGGTCCTGCTGTGAAACTCTGAATTTTAATGCCTTTGGTGATCCCCTGACTTTTCCTTCCACTTATCCTGATAAATATCTCAACATCTACTTGACACAGAGGCACAAAATTTGACGCACACATTTATGTTGAACTCAGGATGAGCTGTAATCTCGTTGGTGATGCCTTAGCTATTGCCATCATCGCCTTTTATGTCTAATTTTGTTTTGATGTCATGTTTCTCACTATTTCATTTTTTTACCTGCATCTCATCTCGTTTTATATGTAATTAATGCTCTTTGGTCTCGGTTCCAATAAAGGAACATTATAATCTGGCAAAATGTACAAATTATCCAGTTCTTTGGTTGATGACCAAATACCTGCAAAACTAATCAGGCATCAGCCTCAGCTCTACTTTGTCTTTACTGCTAATTAGCAAATGTCAGTATGCTAACATACAAAACTAAGAGTGTGTCTCAAATCTCATACTTCTGTTAGTACACTTCAGTGTAGTACTCCATGAACACTACGTACTTTTTGCATGGTGCACTAATTTCAACAGGGTAGTGCTGTCTCAAATCACGCACTGCCGTTTTGCACTTACCGGATGCAACAATGGGTTATCTTTTTAACCACCTCTTCTTCTTCATCCTTTTTTTTAAATGGCAAATTGTAAACGGACAGTGGAGCATTATCACCAACATTTCATCGCTATTTCCACCCAACACATAAACCAAACTTCCGCTATTATTAGCAGGCTAATAAATGCTAAAGTGCTTGCATATTGTTGGCTGTCCCAAATCATTACAGACCCAACAAACATCACTGATGGCTTCTTTTTGACAACAGTTTTGGTACTTAGTGCAAAAAACATGTAACTAACAGGCTCCTTGTCGTCATCAGCCGCCATGTCAGAAGTTGAGAGGTTTGTCACAAAGATGGTGACTGCTGAGGGTGAGCAGTGTCTGTCATTCCACGCTCAACTTTTGTGTGCACCAGCAGTACACTGAATTTTCCTGTACTATACAGTTTGAACGCACTTGTTCACTCAAAATATTAAGTGTTTAGTACAGAAGTGTGAACATGGTCAATACTGGTCTGCAAGACATCAGTGTGATAGCATGTTGAGCCCATGCACAGCCGCACTGAGCTGCGAGCATGACTGTAGACTCTCTTTGTCCACCAAAATTAGTGTGTGTATGCAGAGCTTTTTAAACACGGATAAACCTGCTAAAATTAGGCAAACAACTCCTCTCCCAGCGCCAGTCAACCAGAGCTGTGTACACGGCTCTGTAATAAAAGTATATACCTTTCTGCTGTGTGTCATTTTCAACATCATGAACATACCAGAAAAGGAATAGTAAACAGTATGAAGCAGCATAGAAGCCAGTGTTGCAGTGTTTTTATCTGTTACTTATTCAGTCTCTAAAACTCAGTGTTGACTCTGCAACTTTGTACGAGTACTGCTTGTGCATCATGACATCACGCCTGAAAATAGGCAAAAATTCAAGTCCACCTGGATGTCATATTTCCATCACTGCCAATCGATGCTAATAAGAGCTGGAGCCAATAAATACCCATGACTGCTGCAGAGTCAGAGTTTATGCTGTGAACGAATGTGGATTGTAACCTTTTCCTTGAAAGATAAAAGCCAGATATTTATGGATGCATTGGGTTTTTGTCCAGTGGGAAAGGGGCTTTTTTCCTGTTAGCTTTTTAAATGGCATTCATTTGTTTTTGCCCATGTCTCGTCAGAAAAGTGTCAGGTCGTCTGATGATGTCTGAAGACCCTCCTGCAACAGAAAAGAATGTCAGTTCTTTTCTCTCATTCATCACTCAACTCAACCAGACAACACCATGAATGACTCTGAGAAGAGATTATCTGATCTGACTTGGTCAGACTTCATTTCATACCAGCCAGTTTGTTCCTGAAGCCTTGAAGAGTCATGGAGGAGGAGGAAGAGATAAACTGAAGAAAGAGGAGAAACTATGTGAGATAAAGAGAGGAAGAGGAGGAGGAATGCTGCTTTTGGCCAATAGAAGGGGATGGAGGAGGAGGAAGAGAAGGAGGAGAAGGAGGAGAAGGAGTGCAGCAGCAACAACACATGGTCCCAATTTCACGGTTGTGGATGGAGGAGTGCCGGCGGATGCGGGGGCAGGAACAGGCCTGCAATCTGGAGACATTAATACCTCAGTAATAGTCACATTCACTTCCACAACCAGGAAACTACTGCTCTGGACTCTGTGTGTGTGTGTGTGTGTGTGTGTGTGTGTTCAGAGTACTCTACTATACGCAAATTGTCCATAAACACACACACACTCACTTCGTCGTTTTCTGTACTCACACCCGCTCGGATTCACTCATTCTCTGGCTCTCACACATACACACACACACGCGCGCGCACACACACACACACACACACACACACACACACACACGCTCACACTGAGACAGAGCAGACCATAACAGAGTAGTAAAAGGCATGCAGCAGGGCAGAGCAGGACACAGAGAGCCTGACTTCCTGAGCTCTTAATGAGACCTGTTACAGTAAACCACCGCCTCCTCTTTCACTCCATCTCTCCTCTCCTTCAACCATCCATCCACAAGCCCTCCTCCTCTCCCTCCTTCCTCTACCCTCTTGCTCTTATACTTCCAGTATACGTACACTAAAGTTAAACAATTTTGAATGTACCTGTTATATAGATGTTTCTCTTGCAGTCTTCTTCTGGTGCTGTTTTCTGTGGCTTGACTTGGCAGCCTGTAGTTTGGCAGAAATGTCATCCATATGTATGAAACGTTTTTTAGTGCTGCAAGAGAACGAAAACTCCACAGGGTACTTTTAACTCTGATATCGAGGCCTCTTGCAACCAGTTTGTTAGAAGAAAACTTTCAGGCCTCAGTGATAGCAAACAGCTACAGGTGGCTGATTGTTCATTAGCACTGAGATCAAGCCCATAAAAGTAAAGAAGGGCAAATGTTTTCCTGGTTAGAGTGTTTGACTATGCAGGACGGTGAAAACACAACTTCAGAGCTCCTTGTCCACCACCAGCCTCTTCTTCCCTCAGTGCTCGGAGGCTATTTTCATCATTAAAGGCATGGGCTCAGAGTGCTGTGGGTGTGTGTTGGTCGTCCGATTAAAGGGCAGCCATTGAAGAGTGTGTGTTTTGTGGTTTAAACCAACGGTATGCAGGACGCCATACGGGCCTGGGCTGACGCAGCAGCACCACACCGAGATCTGAGCGTGTGCGGTCAAGGGGTGGGGGAGAGATTGTGGGATCGGACAAGGGTTGGGCGGGGGGGGCATTAAAGCATCAGGTCATAAAACATAAACTAACCCTAATTTTAATTCTTTGCCCGACTGTCAGCTATAAGACATGAGGCCTGGCTAAAACCAAGGTACAAAATAATGTCCTTATTTTAAAAGGTCTACAACTGAAAGAGTGAACAACCCCCAACCCCAAACACACACACACACACACACACACACACACACTGGAGGTTGGGGGAGCGGATGGGTCACACAGCACAGGACTTTCCCCCACGACACCAGTGAACCTTGGGTCACCATCACCATGTTTCTTTTCCTAACCATAGAGAACTTTTACCTGCCTAAAGGTGCAAGGTGCAAGGTAGGTACATTTATGTTTAATACATCACATCATGATTGTGAGGCTGTGGCTCGGAGGTAGAGCGGGTCATCCACCAATTGGAAGATCAGCAGTTTGATCCCCGGCTCCTCCAGTCAGCATGTTGATATCCTTGAGCAAGATACTGAATCCCATATCCCGATGATGTTTCTTCCATCAGTGTGTGAGTGTGTTAATAACTGAGTAGTAGGTGGCACCCTGGCCGGCAGCTTCGGCCACCAGTGTGTGAATGTGTGTATGAATGGGTGAATGTGACTGGTGGTGCAAAAAGTGCTTTGAGTGGTCGAATGACTAGAAAGCTGCTATATAAATGCAGGTCCATTTACCATCATTCATGGGGCACTGATTCGCTTGATATCATACGGACCCTTGTATGTACATTTTCTAGGATGTCATATGAATCATTGTATGAGGAGACACTGAAAAAATATGGAAATCTATGAACACTCACCATAAACAAGCCACAAGCCAAGTGAGATTGCTGTGCTTCTAACTTCCTTATGGAAACACAGTCTGTATAAAATAATGGACATAGCAACCACCCATTGGTTTACACATTCACTAGCCCCTACCTCAAATCTTAACTATTATAACTAAATGTCTCACCCCAATCCTTACCCATAGCCTTTGTAAAAGGAAGATAGGAAGCCACCATAACGTCAAACAGTTTGCGCACTTTTGAAGCCTCGAGTTCGCCATCTTGGTTTGTTTGGAGCCAGATGGGACCATATTTGGACGAGAGGGTGGAGCTGTGGAGGAGCGAGGGATGGATCTGACTCACAGACTGTAGTGATGCCTCACAGACAGCCTGTCACTCAACCAGCCCTGCCCTTTAATGCATAACTTTAAGTCTTTAAAAAATGTAAGCAGGCGAGTTATATAAAAATCCAATCCCTGTACAGTTGTCTTGAAGGTTGAAATTAGCTATAGAGGCCAAAACTGTTTTTGCACCAGGCTGTAAACATGTTTATTTCTGCTGTAAAGTTGAACGTTTTAACATGGATGTCTATGTGGATTGACTCTGTTTTGGAGCCAGCCTCAAGTGGACATGAGAGGAACTGCAGTTTTTGGCAGTTCTGCATCAGCCTCATTTTTCAGCCTCAGAGGCAGCTGCTTGTGAGGAAACCAACTAGACCAGTGATAGAGGGGGCTTTAACAACAAGATATTACAAATTTAAAAAACTGTGAAGTGCATATCATATAGTAGAAATCAAAATGTTGCCATTGCTGGTCAGTGTTCAGCCTGAGAGGTGTTACTGATCCAGTGACTTTTCTTTCTCTGTTTACATCCCTCCATCTCTACGTCTCTCTGTCTCTCTCGCTGTGAGCGGCCTATTGACTAACCAAGGACTTCTTTCAGCATGTCTTCAGGTCTGTGGCTCCTTTTAACGCAGCCCGAATGTGGCCCCACAGAGGACGTTTTCAAACCGGCCCTGACATTGATGAAACGCCTCTGGTAGTGTCCAGAAGCTGCAGTTAAACACACAGTGGTGAGAGTGTTGACTGAGACCACAAGTCCATGAGTGTATGTGTGTCTGTGTTCAGGAGTTTTTAAAAGTTGAACAACCAATAGAGGCCTATGTGATGTCTGACGGTTTGAATGTCCAGAAACATTTGGAGACAACTTGTTACCTCTATGGCTTCGAACAAACTGAACAAACGTTTGAACTCTCCTGCCTCAAAAGTTCATCTGGGTCCAGTCAGATGTCAGAGATGACTTCTCTTCATGTGTCGCAGGTCTGTGATGCTTTTAAGTTGTAGAAAGTCCTCCTTACTGAAATGGCAGAAAAAGACAAAGATCCCCTTTATATCTTGCAGGAAAATACGTTTTGTATGTTGATTATATCTACATATATATTATTTAGCCTGATTACAGGTGACTGAGACAACACAGCAGTGTTACATCAAATGACAAAGAGCTTCACCGTCAGGTGAGGAAGAGCTGCTGCTGCCTCCTCACTGGTTTGGAACATTTGTTATGTCCACCCACGTTGTTGTTTGTCTGTGGACTGAAAACACAACTGCATTTACATTTGTGTTCAATGTGGTCACGAAGCATCTCTGACCACCTGTGGGGGTGGTTTGGCTGATCTAATCACAGTCTGACCTCTATGCATTATGGGTGCATTTACTCCTGTACTTTGATGTGGTTTCATGTGGTCACTGTATGATTGCAATCCAGTCACCCAAAATGTATTTTAATCTGCGGTGTAAAGGGGTCAGATATCCCTCTGTGCATGAGAGAAGAGAAAATCACCGGCAGGAACAGCTTCCTGTTTCACTGTCAGGTGCACAATAATGTCTGTAACAAGCTGGAATTTAGCAAAGCTATTCTTAAAACTTCACAATAGAAACTGAAGGTTAGTCTCGTGTTAGCACTGTTGACCAATTGGTTGGTTTTTAGCCACCTACAAAATGGTGCAGAGATAGACCTCAGGTGCTGCTCAAGCACCTTTTGCCCTCTAACTAGATAAGTGCCTTTTTTGTGAGATTAAAGTATTAAAACATCTCAACACAGCCAGTTGAATTTTGGCACTAACCCACTATTAATCTTAACAACAAGTAAGCTACTCTGGTGTAAAATCACACCGCCTCCCTCCAACTCTTTGGCTGATTTGAGTTCACCAACTGCCCGTTGCAAGCAGTGACAGACGCCGTAATGCTTTCCCACTTCCACACATCTTTAAAAACCAAAATTTTCCACAAACATATCCACCATCAATTGATGCAGAAACAATCACCGCAATGCAGTGTTTGAGGACCCCCAGACTCCCCCCTCTTAATGTGTCCCCAGCAATGTTCAGACCAAATGATGCCCTTGTCTGCATCACTGTACAGGTATTAAAATTAATATGCAAGTAAGCAAAACGTGCTACCATATATAAACTACAGTGGCAACCGGCCAAGTATGCCAATGTTAAAGGATGCCTTATTTTGTTGGTTTCTAACGCCACAAGTCAGTGCCCAAACACTGGATTTCAACAACTTCAGAGTGAGATCGGGCTTGATTTTGTGTGTTGGAACTGGATCAGGGAGTAACAGCTGAACTTACAGTTTAAACCTCTTAAATCTAACCACTGAGTGGACTGCAGAGGACCCAATGAAAGAATATTTAGAGGCCAGTTTTACTGTTGTGTTTCAGAGGGTCACTGACACTTTGCTGAACTGGAAAACAAATTCAGAATCCAAGTTCACACAGTATTCTCCTCCGTCATGAAACACTGTGAGGACATCGACTAAATTAATGTTTAAATCATTCTTCTTCTTTTGAGGCCAAAAGTGTTTCAAACGTCCACACAATACATTTGGTGTCTGAACTACACTGATTTTTTTTCTCTGTTATTATTGAAGGGAAGAATAAGTAGAATAAGTACAAATAAACAGAATTGTAAAAATCATCAGTAAGGATCATGTCACGTCCGGGACACAAGTTTTCCCTGGACCCCTGAGCTGAAGGAGGCTCTCTGTATTTACTGACGTGTCGGGGGTCATTAAGGACGGGCCGGAGTACAGTTGAATCTCTGTGGTGCTGACACCTCCACAAACATTAGGGGAAGATTTGTAGGTGAAACCTGAAAGCCTGTGCTGTCTGTGTGGCTTTCACAGAGGGCTGTTTCTCAACCTCTCACAGCTGGATGAATGACGTTACTGTGGACAGTACACCACCTATCTATCTATCTATCTATCTATCTATCTATCTATCTATCTACATAAATAAAAGGAGAGATGGAGGGTTTAGTAAGAAGGATAGAAAATAATGGAGGTGTAGAGGAGGGAGGGAGAGAAGACGTCTGGCTCTAATTTACGGCCCTAATAAATCCCCACTCTTTACCCTCTAACCCCTGAACCAGCCAGGCAGCTCCCTAAAAACTTAATCACTCCCCTGTCGGCCCGCTCTGTATCCTCATGGAGCGAGAGAGAAAGGAAAGAGAGCGAACAGTGGCCATATTATTCCGCTGTAAAACCAAATGGCGTCCTTGTAATCACCTGACTGCCCCATCAGCCAGACAGCCGCTGGAGCAGTCGGCCAATGAGACAGTTATTCAGCGGCTGGCAGCCTGGCTGGATGACTTATAGAAGCCCGTCTAGCTTCAGCACACACAGATTTATCCCTCGTCCGTTCCTGCTAATCCTACTGGGATGATTCTGAATTTTTTTGTTTGTTTGTTTTGTCCTCTTTGTGGCCTCCTATCCACAGTTTTAACCACTGAAATGAAGCTTTATATTGTGGATACATTTGAAAACAGTCGATTGTAAAGTGGATGGAAACAGAATTGGGGCACATTTGCTCTGTAAATCAAAACCTGGGTGTTTTTCTGCCCAATCAGGCTGCGTTTTAATCCATTTTGGGTGATTTTCTTTCAGAAAAACTTTTAAAGTTAGCAATATTATCCAGAGGACTTTGCGTGTCATAATTTTTCATCACTGGATCTGGATTCGGCTGAAGCCCACTGCACACCAAGACTGTATTTTTTTTTTGTCCAAATTTGCTGCACATTTGAAAATAAATTCAGCCTCACGTTGTTTCACATTTACACACTGACTCAGAAACTTTCCTCCATCATTAAAGTTTTTGGAATAAGTTCTCAGCGTATTTCACCTTTAAAAAGTTGTTTTGCTTTCACAGAAGTCAGATAGTAATATTCAGGTGGATGATGATGAGGAGGAGGATGTAATAGAGGATGAGGAGCACACACAGACAGAGAGCTCCTTCAGGTAGCTGTGGAGCCAAGTGTCTTTACATTTTGTCTCCTATAGAGCTCCGGACGTCCTGGACTCGGTTTGTTTACACCGCCATGTTGGCAGGAAAGTCTTAACGAAAATGAATGGTGCCAGTGCTGATTTCAGGTTGTCAGAGTTCACTTTGCACTTTAAAGCCCTGGAAATTGAGCGATATATCGCAAAACTTGACCGGTCAAACATATCTGACCCTTACAATACCCCGGGGTGCTTTTCAGGGGGTCCATGTCATTGGTTCGACAGCCCATTGGTTCGACATCCCATTGGTTCGACATCCCATTAGTCCGACTGTCCGCGGTGCTGAACGGCTCGCAGCCGGCGTATGGTGCGCCACGACCGGCTTGAGGCGGAGCAGGCTCACAGCTTATGTGTTTGCCACTTTCTTTTTCATTTTAACCCACACCATGATCTTTTCCTGACCCTAATTAAGTGGTTTTTGTGCCTAAACTTAACCAGACTTAACCACAGGGCATCATGATGATTTCGGAACGGACTTAGCAACAATGAGTTTAATATGGTCGGAACAATGGGATGTCAAACCAATGGGCAGTTCCCCTTTTCAGGAGTATTGAGACAGCCAGAGTGGACAAGATTCCAGTATTGCAGTATCCCCACATCTACAATTTGCTTCCCTCCTGCTAACAATGACAGAATCTATTGTATCTTATTGATTAATTTATAGGCAATTTTAAATCTTTGTCTTTTTGTTTTATTAAATATTTAGGTGAGATAACTTATAACCCGTTAAGGAGTTTTTCATCTCACCTGCATAATCTGTTTTTTGCTGTTGTTGATGTTTTTATACCAATTGTTTTATTACTGTGCAAATAAATAATACTAATACGAATACAAATATAATACACGATCCCCATGGCAAAACAATGTCACATGACATATCAGCAGCCTTACATATAACTGTAATGAAATAATGTAAGTAATTTTCTTATCCCACGCTTGTTTCACGTTGTTCATTGAGTGAGCAACATTCCTTTACTAGCTCTGCAAAATCCACACCATAATTCAAAGGTCAAACTTGCCTTTTATGAAAATTGAACAGTTAGAAATCGCAATAAAAGCATGTAAAATAAACATTAAAGTTAGTGAGCGTCAGCTGTCCACCTTGTTCACTTTTATATGAATACAGCCCGGAGAAGAGACGAGTTAGCTGTTAGCTGTCCTATGCTTGGCAGTCAGCCAATATGGCGTTGTTTTGATTTCGACTGTTGTATGCTGGGATGGCGTGACGTCAGCTACCAGAGCTCTATTGTGAACTTTCACAATGGTTAAAACAATAAAACTCAACAGACTCAGGGTGCAGAGTTTCTCTGTGATGATTTCTATCAGATGACAGATTTAAAAAAACAAATATGAAAAACACACACTCTTGGTCTCATTCATGAAATGGTAGTGAATCTGTGAGTAGATTTGCACATGAAAAACGTTCATGTGCATAAAAACCTACATCGGATTCATGAATGCTGCAGAAAACGCAGATTTGATCGTAGGCACGTGTGTGTGTGTTCATGAATGCCAATCAATCGTAAAGTGACAGCACATTCCTGCTAGTCAGCAATTAGCATACATCGTTGTTTCAAAGGCATCTGTGTATTGTGAATGTAACAGAGCACAATATGAAATAAAACTGTAATTTCTAACAATGACAAACAACATGCATGTGCAATATCATATTTACACAAGCACTACGAGCAGTCAGAGGCAGGTGAAGATTCTATTAGTACTGACAGAAAGATCGGAGCCAAATTTGTTCTGCTCACGTGTCATGAATAGACCCTTGGTGTGCAAAGGCCTTAATGTTACTGATAAGACCAGATGCACATCTTAAAAACTCATATTCAGCCACAGAACAGAACAGGAAGTCTCTGATATACATCAAGGAAGGAGAAGGGAACGTTTCCAAGAAGAACGGCCAGAAATGTGACAGAAACGCAGGCTTCCTCATTCATTTCAATGAGGCAGATGTATAGCAGTCACAGAGGGCTCCAGTCAAACCAAGCAAACACAAAACCTGAATCTGTACTTAAAAAACTCTAGCAAATGTACTTCATTCCAACTGCCTAAAGAAATATTCCCACATTAGCATAGCTTTGTTTTGTGCTGTTCTGCTCTCCTGCCTTCTGGCTGACTGGTTAACATCACCCGCTCATAAACACTCCTGCTGGCTTCTTCTCTAAATCCTTCTCGTCTGGCTGCCGAGCTGACCGGCCGACCTGTCTCTGGTTTGCTGTCAGCTTTGGCCGACTAACTGGACATGCTGACTGACTGACTTGTTTCCTGGCTGGCAGAGTGGTGGTGTCAGAGTAGATTTATGTCGCCTGGCCCTGGTGATAACTCATTTCAGACGCACTGAGCTCCCAGCGGGGGAGCAATAAAACTGCTCGCTGTGTTAACCTGTTTTCTCCTGAATTCAGTGAAAACAGTCGACTGCAGAGGCTGTGTTGATTTTCATTTTCAGCCCCTGGTTGATGCTTTTATGCACAGTGGCTGAGCCTTGAAATTCTTTATTGCTCACACTGCAGCAGTCATTATTAAACCAGTCGACGATGCCATTTTGAAAATACGATTAAAGGGCCAGTGTGTAATATTTGGCATGGTTTATTGTCAGTCTGAATCTGAATCTGAATATTCTACCCATTAATATGTTTATATAAGTGTATGATCGCTATAAAATAAAATTCGTTTGGTTTTCGTAGCCTTATAATTATGCTTTTATATATATATATATATATGTAGCAAGGGCCTTGCTTTAGAGAGGTCGCCATCTTGCGCCGCCATGTATGTACGGCAGGCCGAGCGGACAATCCAGCCAGCCAAAGAACGCGTTTCGCGTGTATAAATGAACCAACGAAGACAGCGGAAGGAAGGAAGAAGGAGGAGGAAACAGCAGAGAGTGTTAGTAGTTCGTCGATAGAGAGTAGTGAAAAGTTTTTTTAGTTATAAAGTTTGCGAATGGACCACACTTACCACGCAACAGGAGAGAATGAACCCGAACCGTCATCTGCGAGGAAAAGAAGACGCAGCTTCACTCCTTGTGATGCACTCTCTGTGGCACTTTTCCTCCTGATGATATATCTCCCCAACGATGGTAGCAGTAGCACCGAATCCCATTCTGTGCATTCAGCCTCTCTTCTCGCCCGCTCAGCATCAAACACATGGAGTTCCTCATCTGTATGCTCCGGCTCAAACAGGTATGGCTCTGGGTCTGTGTCCGCTACAAGAAACTCTTCAAAATCACGTTCAAAGTCGTCCATTGCAGCTACTATAGTCCGGAGATATTGCTAGGCTAAATAAACAGCTGAGCTCTGTTTACAGGCTACGCTGTCAGTCAGTGTGCAGGCTGGAGATTGGTGGAGCAGAGAGGGGAGGGGGTCCCCACTCAGTATGGCAAACGAGTATGTGTGTAAAGTTATGAAGTGTGTCTGTTATGCTAGAAGAGTCTTGGGACGGAGTGGAGTGTTACCAGAGTTTTTGGAGTGCTCAAATAAACGGGCCTTTTTCCCGAACGCTCCTCTGGTCTCCTGCTCGTGAGGGATTCATTACAATATCGTAACATGGCTTGCATTTCTAAATAAACATCCACCTCGTCGCTAGATAGACCTACTCCTGAAAAACTCGTGCGCAAGGCTTTTTGTCCCTACGAGGCCACCGTCATTTACCCGACGGGAGGGGTGAGCGAGTGAGCCCTGCAATCTAGAATTTGACCACTGATGTCACTTTTCAACCCATTTTACACACTGGCCCTTTAAACCAACAAGTCCTGGGTACCTCTGGTAATCTGCAATTATTACGGAGTTCATCTGTGATCTTAATCCTGTGTGAATCTGCCATGCCTGTAATTTGTCAAGTAAAACTTCCACCACAGATTACCTACCATATTTTGCGAAATACAGAGGTCATTTTATTCCAGTGCAAATCAGTATCTCAGTGATTTGGGGTCATATTTAGGTTTCCTGTTGTCTCGGTGTCTCATTTTGGCCTCTCTCTCAGTCGTATATATATATATATATATATATATATATATATATATATATATACATAGAAATTCAAGGGTACAGGCACAGGTAAAAATTATCTTAATGTGGGCGGGCACCGAGTGAGAACAAAAATCTATTTTTAATAAATCAGAATAAAACAAATGAAAAGCTGTGCAGTGCATGTGTAATATTTTGACATCTAAATCACTATCATCAAGCCACAGTTTCTTTTATTTTGAAAGTCAGTGATAAAAGATAATAACCTATGAGTAACCCCTTCAGATTCTTGCCTTTTTGTAAAGAAGTTCATTCTGAAAACATCCATTTACAAAACAAATGATGAACAGCCAGAGATATCCTCAGAAAAATATGTGCAAATTCAACAGTAAGTTTTTCCACATTCAGTCAGTCGACTACTCACTTTCTTTACATGTCATACGTCCCTGGAGGATCTCAGCATCATACGTCCCTGGAGGATCTCAATCCTGACTGGCTATCGCAGTGCAAATTGGTCACTGAAGTTCAGATTTGAATAAGCGCATGACGCAAAATCACACCACTCGCTTCATTTGCGCCGCTTAATTTGCGTATTTTGCGTCATTCGTGTTGCGTCCATCATGCCACCTGGCAGAAATTTGTGTCTAATCGCATTTTTACATTGACTTTACACATAATTAATTGATTAATTGTGCCTCGAGTGAACACAACACCGGGCGCTGAACAGGGTTCTACCCACATTGTTCTAAGACAGAAGTCTGAGACAGATTCTTTTGTACTGAAGCGGCTGGTTGACAATATTCTCCACAGTCTTTTCATATCTTTAAATCTGACCACAGTAAGAGTTCACTGTTATTTCAGAGAGCGTATTCTGGTCAGGTGAAAAGACTCTGAAGCAGCATTTTACATCAAGTATTTACTCACTGTTTAAAATGCTCCTGAAACCTGGCACCTCTTAGCCTCAATATCAGGTGTGCAAAGTCATCTAGTGGGCTGGATGGGACCCTTTGGTGGGCCCCTTCTGGCACCCGGGCCGTATGTTGTACACCCCTATATTAAAAGGTAATGCAAATAACAACACAGAATCCCATCATTCAGTAGAGGCCTGCTGGCCTCATGCACAGAGGACAACTCATCTGATGAGAGGAAGACTAAAACATAAAGCAAAGAAGTCAAACTGTCTATTGTCTATCGTCTTAGCAGCTAGCTGAGGATGCAGTTCTGTTTTAGCACTCTGGAGTTTTAGTAAAAATGAGCAATAAATATAGAAATAATCCCAATGGCAGAATCGGATACATTTTCTTTCATGGGAAATTATCTAATTTCTCTGATCTTGAATGACATGACATTAATATAATACTGAAAATGTAGGACATGTCTTTTCTGCAGACAAAACTGTGAGTGAATTTAATTCTTGTGGTTTATTTCACTTTTAATGGTTTAAATACTGTATAAATATTAAAAGTGAAGATATGCAGTATGAGGAGCAGCAGGTTGCAGGATGTGTTCACTGCATCTCTGTGCTTTGTCCTGGTTCAGCAGGTTTGAGTCCTCGACGTTCAAGGACAAAGACACAAAGGAAGCAGGCATTTAAGAGTGTTGTGTCTGAGAGACACTCAGTCGTGAGGAAACTGCAGCTGTAAAGACAAAAGAGGAACCCAGAGGTCTCATAAATCACTTTTTGAAAATGCAGCACTCACACCCACTTTCAACAACAATGACACCCACTTCCTTCAAGGAAACCACATGCGCCAATAACAAGCTGAGAAGAGGATTCTTTAAAATAAAGAAGAGGCGGATGTTTGTCTCATCTGCCAGACTGTCCACAGAGGGTGGAGCGAGGCACCGACACTGGCAGGGTCGGAGGTTTGATACCTCCAAGTGTCAGATGTTTTTCAAGGGATATAAATTATTGTGGGTAAAAAAAAACGATAGATGTTCGTGTTTACAGGAAGTGTTGATTCTCTTCCTGTCATCTTTAATTACTCAAATGTGCTAAAAAAAAAACCACATATCAGTGGTTTTGTTTTGTTTGGTCTCACATATCGATGGTTTGGTCATGGACTTTCCACGTCCCAGATACAACATACAAGGTACCCTGGGTGTGGTTGTTGACGTTTTGGGATGCCGTGTCAACTTCAGCCTGTTACATACATTGTCTGTTTTCAGAATACACTTCTGTTTTCATGGGAAATTTAACATTTACATACAGTCTCTTTCAATGTAAATGCACTACGTCAGTACAACAACACGAAATGATGGGTTTTTTCCCTCCAACAACAAACACGTGGTTGGATTTAGGGAAAAACAAAACAGGGTTTGGCTTTAGAATCTTTCGGGACGAGAACACCACTGTCCTGGCTGAAGGTCGGTGTTTGTTGGACATATCCACCACCCCTCCTACCCGCCCTAATAGACTTTCGCCGCCTTAACTTTCGTTCTTGTCCCGCTGTGTTTTCTCGATGCCACTGACTGGCTACATATCATGCCAACGTTAAAGGACAGCTTTTTCGTCAGTGTCTGACGCTGCAAGTCACTGCCCAAGTGCTGGATTTCGATGACTTCGGAGTGAGATCGGGCTGTGTGTGTGACTCTGTCCCAGACAAAGACTCTCTAGACACCCCCAAAACAAGACCAGCAAGGAGGGGCTCAGCAAATCAATACACTGCGCACAGCTTCACAATGAAATCAGGTTTTACCTTTTCTAAATAATCAAATTTGTAGTAAAGTTGCAGGGATTGGACAACATTGCAAGGTCACACAGACTGCACAGGAATAGACTAAATTTGTGATAATTAAGAAGAGTTGTAGTAAAGTAGAGTACTTGAGTAAATGTACTTTGTTACTGTTCACAACTGCAAGATGCAGTCCGGTCTCATATGAATAATGGACATGACTTCACAATGCTTTGTTGTGGGCACAAAATGTATTAAAATGACATGCCAGCAGCACCAAAACAATGTCAATGCAAAGTCAGTGAGGGTCAGCATGGATTTTCACCTAGCAGACCAATATTCGTGTCCCGTGTAAAACCAAAAGTCAACGTAGTTTCATGCCTCTAAGTCCGGACATAGCTATCTTAACTGAAACCACAAACTTTTTTTGGTTGTCTAACTCTAGCAATTGTCTTTCCCTAAACCCAACCAAACTGCAACTATTTCACAACATTACCCATGTTAACAACGTGGTTGAAATTGAGAAAGTTCAGAACTGACTTTGCCTTGGCATTGTTTTGCTGGTGCTAGCACCATAGACTGTATAAATAATGGATGTAATGGATGTCACCAATTGGTTAGTGGGCTCCCGTTTTGAAGCCTCAGGTTCGGCATTACGGCTGTTGCCATTGTTGTTACCACATCATCTTGTTTTTTTGGAGCCAGAAGTGACCATATTTGGGTAGAGGGTGGAGCTGTGGAGGAGCGAGGGGTGAATCTGGCTGAGAAGCCGAGGACGCTATTGGCAGACAGCCTGTCACTCAAAGTAGCCCACCTTTAACCACCATGTAATGTGTTGTTAACAGAAACCAGTAAATTGCTCAAGAAAAAAATGTGAAAATTGAGTCTTTCTCTGCGAAGAGGCCACAGGAAGCACCAGTCTGGACACCCAGTTTTCAAAACAGCCACTTCCTTTTATAATAAAGTGTCATTTGAAAACAGGGTGTCTGAGCTTTTAAAGAGTCATTACTCAGCTGATGTGAACGATTACCATCCACTGTAGCCGAGCAGGCCTGTAATCGTTCGTGCATGGAGCCCTGAGGATGTGACTGATTGGATGTTATTAAGTCGAATGTGCGTCAACGGACATGTAGCTGGTTTATTACAGTCAAACTCCCGCTTTCTCAACCCTACACTTTCTCCTCAGAGGGCAGCTAATGACCCAGGTGGCAATTTAGACCTCTTAAGTTTTAAGTGTTTCACGTACACACACGGTACTGAGAGAGGGTTTTATTCTCCCTATAGTAAACATAGTGATTTTTTTTTAATTAAACATAAAGAGAAAAACACAAGGACTGCTTTGGGGACACTGCCTGATGCAGTTTTTATCCTAACAGGAGAAATAAACTGCATAATTTAGATGAATTACTTTCAGTCTGCTTGATGTAAAGTGAAAAAGAGATGAGACAGCACAACAAGGAAGCTGGAGTCACTTTATATCCTCACCATCTTACTTTTTTGAGTGTTCAAAGTCAGATCCACCAAACTCTCTTCACTGCACAAGCTGTCACAATTGGCTTGTTACAGCCTGATGAATACCACCTGGTCCTGATTAGGTGTGGGTTTTAAAACTGACTCAGAGGCCGTTTACACGTTGCCAGCTATTTTCATAAACGGACATTTCACCGCCTCCGTTTTCAAAAAGATCTTCATTTACACTTACCCGTGTATATATACACAAGAGCATGCCAAACCTGTAGGTGGCAGTGTAACGAGAAGCTCAAGCCTTCCATGAATCCATTGTCACCATAGCAACATAGGTTGCACTTTTGACACAGGCGCAAATTACGGCCATAGACTGTATAAAATAATTACGGCGCATACTGTGATGTCGGCTGCCTATAACTCCGTTCATCTCCGTTTATCTCAGTTTACATGCAAACACGCAACCGGAGTTTTCCAAAATCTCCACTCTGGCCGGAGTTTTTAGAAAGACTCGTTCTCAGAGGAGAAATCTCCGTTTGCGTGTAAACGAAGGGCACAAATGAAGGAAGATGTCTCCGTTTATCAAAATCACCGTGTATGTGTAAACGGCCTCTTAGAAGGATACCTGTCCAGCTCTGCAGGCAGGTTTCATTCATGAAAAGAAAATCAAAACAAACAAACAAAAGAGTAAAAGGAAGAATTTCACTGCATCTTCTTGTCCTGCCTTAGGAAATCAGCACACAGGTTTAGCAGTGTCAGTGGCGTTAGAGGACCTTCGCAGACACTGAGTGCAGGAGAAGAAGCTGTGGCTGTCTCAGAGGACATTTCACTTTATCTTCGGTGACAAAATTTGACTGCGTAAGCAACAAGAGTTTATCTGCAAACCAGCGTCCAAAAGAAAACACACAGCAGTGTGTTTGTTCTGCAGGCCATCGCTGACTGAGACGGCTGGGATCAACACTGAGAGAGGAAGTATGAAGAAAGGTAAGCTAAAGGCCAAAACACACCAGCGGCATGACGGCGGTGTCATTGACGCGAGTCAAGTGCCGCCTCCAACACACACAAAAAGCGTCGCACTGCGGGGCATCAACCGGATTTCTATTGCACACTCTAGTCTGCTAGGCTGGGAAGTACAAAATAGCGCTTTTTCAAGGGCGGCGACGCTGGAAAAATAGGACAGAAGCGTAAAGCGTTGACGCGCATTGAGCCGCCGCCGGTGTGGGTTTGTAAATAGAAAATAATGGGGGCGCCTGTTTTGACGCGTGTCGTATGCCGCCGGTGTGTTTTGGCCTTAAGTGTAAGTGTTGCTAACAAAGCTAGCTAGCTAACATTAGCAGTCTGCCTGTGTAGCTACCAAAACCCCTCAGAAATCTCTTCACCCCACACAAAGAGATTTAATAATAGCCATCAACCTTATTCCTGAGGGCGTTACTGTAGAAATAATTATGGGTGTAACTTGGGTGTAAGTAGCATTAAGTAAGATAGTCACTAGCTGTCTGTGGTTAGCCCCAGTAGCTAATCCTGATGGCTAACTACCAACAGCGCTTCTTTCCCAATGTAATGCGGGATTTATACTTGTGTGTCAGCTCTAGGCAGAGCCTAAAGCCTACGCAAGTGGCCTCGGTTGTTGTGAGCATTTATACATGTGCGGTGGTGTGTCTGTGAAGTGCTGTAAAGTTTAATTGATTCAAAACACACATTAAACAAACGTTAAACATGGCTTAATAGAGACAATTTCAAACACAAGTACACAAATCAGCTTCACTATAACTCGAAGCATTCACAGACAAACACTTTTCTTTATCTGGACACATTTTCCCCACAAATACAACATACTAACGTTTTTAACACAAGCCTATGACATTTTACATTGTATAAAATAGTATAGCAGCTAGCAGAGTTTTCCTCTGCTCATATGAAGCCAGGGACAACAGCGACAAAGGTAATGTTACAAAATTCACTTCCATATCAACTCACAAGTTTCACCAACAAAACAACTGTCTTCCACATTTTCCAAACAAATATAAAATGCCAGTGTTATTAGCACAAGCATATTGCATTTTACATTGTATAAATTAGCTTAGCGACTAGGGCACTCTTCCTCTGCTATGAAGCCAGGATAGATCACACACAAGACTTAAAATGCTATATCACAATTTATTGTTTCTTATCTGTGAAATTAAAGTAAATAAAAGCTTTGTTTCCACTGAGGGAAATGGTTTCAGCTTACAGAAACAGGCAGGAGGTCTGCGTCGCCGTGACGTGTAGTTACTGTCTGGGGAGGTGCACGTTGGGTGCTTTCTTTTTTTTATTGCAAGATATTTAACTAACTTAAAACTAGCATTTTCTAACATGTCTGCAAAGTTCTGGCACCTGTTTCCTTGTCCACATCCGTGACATAACTCAACAAGGACATTTTTCACACCACTAACAACCAGACAAACCTAAATTTGTGTCTTCGGCAACAGTGCTAAACATGCACCCAGACCAAAAAGGGATTGTTCCTGTAACCAGCTGTACAGTTTCCATCTATCTACGTCTATCTACAGGGAGGAATAGGTCGCCAACCCAACTGTGTAATACTGTAATATTTTTAGAAAATGAAATTAAATCTGATGATTGCTTTATGGCACATAATGAATTACCAAAATGAATAATACATATCTATCTCTGTTTATCTAAAACCATTTCCCCCAGGAGAAATGAAGCTTTTAATTACATTTATCTTACAGATAAAAAAAAAAAAAACAGTAAGTAGTGACAACAATAAAGCTTCACAAAATTACATTTTAAGTCCTATGTGTGATTTATCCTGGCTTCATATGAGTAGAGAAAACTCTGCTAGCCACTAGGCTAATTTATGCAATGTAAAATGTGGTAGGTGTATGCTAATAATGACAGCATGTTGTATTTGTGGGGAAGGTACATCTAGCAAAAGACAAGTGTTTTGTTGCTGAACCTTGTAAATGAAAATGGATCCCAATTTTGCACTTTTTGTGCAATATTATTGCAATTAAGCCGTGTTTTCTGTGTGTTTTCAATGTATTCTCATAGAACAGTTCGTATGATATCCTACGAAAAATGCATGCACAACAGTTCATATGATGGTGTAGGCCACTTGTGTAGGCTATAAATCAGCCTTAAGTGTGTCATCCAGTGTGAGACACACACTGGTTTGGTCTTGGTCTTGACTACAAAACTACTTGAAGTGTATTTTAATGCTATACTTGTGTACTTTTACTTAATTAAGTGTTTGAATGCAGGACTTTAATTTGTAACAGAGTTTTTTTTACTTTGTAGTATTGCTACTTTTACTTCAGTAAAAGATCTGAATACTTCTTCCATCACTGCTTAAATCACAGTACACCATTCATCACAAACTTCTGTCCCACATCTGTAACCTGGCAGGTGCAGTTTTCTCCTCTGTGTTCCAGGTCGGAGCACCTTTAGCTCCTCACTTTACTGATACTGAAACTGACTTGAGGTCGGAAGTGTTAGAGCTGTGTGTGAAAGCTCTGTGATTTGCGGGTGTGGTTGTGTTTGTGGGTTTATCTCTTGTGTGTTTATTGAGAGGGAATTAAAAACATGTTCAAAGACAACTGACTTCTGCAGGATTTTTATAATGCTGTGATTTCATGAGAATGTTTTATGGGTGAACTTTACAGCATGAGCACATCAAAGAGCTGAGGGTGCTGCTGTAAATGAAACAACCATATACAACAAAATGCTTTGTGTCTGTAAGTTACAGCAGTGTCTGCTTGTTCCTTATGGACAACAGGATTCATTTAGTTTTATAACAAGAGTCTGAAGCTACATCAGCAGCTCTGTGAGGCCGCACTAAGACAACAAATGCTAACATACTCAAAATGACAATGCTAACATGCTAGCAGGGATAATAGTTTTTGAGATAGTTCAACACATTCTCCCTCCCAACTCATCATACACGGCAGCTTAGTTAGTGGCTCTATGCTTCAGACTATGACACCAGGTTCCCCTCTAGCATCAGCTTTGGACACTCAAGGAGGGCATGTCAATTTCCGCCCATTACATGCGTAGTGTCTTTTCAAAATAAACTTCCATGTTCACAAGAAACACAGGTCCTGACACAACACTACTTTAGGTTAAGGCAACAAAACTACTTTAGTTAGTTTAGGTTTAGAAAATAAGATTGTGGTTTGAGTTAAAATAAGCCTGTTTGTTCCATAACTTAATAAGTTAACGCACGCAATTCAGTGGTTCACACAGGACACAAACAGCAGCTTCTTGGATGAAAGTCCTGTGTTTGTTTGACCTATCCACCACCCCTCCCACCTGTCCTAGTTGAACTTTGTCGCCCTTTTTATTACATCATCAGGTGCTTTCACACCTGTTCTGGTGCGGTTGGTTTGTGGTGAGAAGGTGGTGAGAACGTGTTCCGACCTGGATCTGAACCAACTGCAGTCACATGACACATTGTTTGGGTTAAACATGAGCATGTTACAGTCCTGGAGGATTATTAATGTGCACCTTCTCCTGTACTGCCTTAATATGCACATTCAGCACATCCAATGCATCAAAACATTGTTTTCTAGTTGGAGCCGCGCCTCGTTTTCAAACTGTATGGTTTGACTAAAATGAACAATGACAGCAATATAGTCCATGATGAGCAGCGCTAAAATCAACCTGCGTAGTTGTCCCTCCATTGTGACATTAGAAAGTGTCACATTTATTTTGCCAGTGTACTCTTCTTAAAAGTTTGCTTTATTTCCTGGATTTTTCCCACATGGAAATTCTGCCCAATCAAGAGCAGCTTTCTCACACAAGGCATTTGATCTGGTCCACTTGTAAATGCTGCCGTAAGAACACGAACCAACTCTAGGCAATTATACACCTTTGGAACAACATGAGTTCCTGATTCAGACCAAAGGAGACGACTCTAGGTCTGAAAGCACCCTTAGAGAAGCTCGTGCTGACTATGCGTGTGTCCATGCACTCACTGGTGAGCACGTCCTCAGCGAAGGGTGTACTAAGGACTTTTGTACAAGACTTTAGTTTAGGGTGACCATATTTTGATTTCAAAAAAGAGGACACTCGGCCGGCCACGACATAGCCTACTTAAATGATACTCGCAGTTTACTCAAAGATGCCTTATCATTTTAATATATTTAAAATTTATATGTATGGATAGAAAATTCAGTTATATTACAAAATAATATCTCTCAAAGACAGAAATTCAGATAGACCCCAATAGGGGACACATACATACACTAGAGTGTGGCGATCCAAGCCCGATGGTACCCGACGGGTCGGGCCGGGTTTGGTCAAAAATGTAGCTATAAATTGTATTCGGGCTCGGGTCGGATTCGGTCAGCTTTCAGTGAAAATGTAGTGTAAAAATAAATAAAATCCTATTGTCTGTCCTGTTTATTGCTTGGGCACTGTTATTTACCTGAACATAACACACACACAGTGGCTGTTTGTTTCAACCTCTCCCCTCGCTGGAAGTGTCGGACCTCCAGCCGCCCGTCTCCGCCTTGATTAAACACTGAAAATAAAATAAAAGAGGGAGACAGGTTTTTCCTATTTTATCTTATTTTGTTTTATTTCTCCCTCTCCTCTCGCTGGAAGCGTCGGACTTCCCGCCTCCCACTCCCGTCTCAAAAGCGGAGGTCTCTCTCTCCGCACGCCCGGCCTATAACCGTAACAACTGAGTGACACAAACTCAGTGCTTTGGTCATTAAATAATGTCGGGCTCGTTTCAGGTTCGGACAGAAATATGCGGCCCGTGCCACACTCTAACACACACACACAAACACACGGAAAACCGGATATTATCATCAGTTTATAAAACCCCCAGATGCCCTGGACGCCCCGGACGGGACGTGAAAAGTGGACATGTCCGGGCAAAAGAGGATGTTTGGTCAGCCTACTTTAGTTAGCTAATGCCAGCTCCCTCCGGACCTGGATGGTGCGCACCACAGAGCTGCCTAAGAAAGCAGTGGAGATGGAGTTTGTGCAATGGGCATGTTTCCACATGTTAATGCAAAGCAACAGAAAATAAAATAATAAGCAAAACATTTATATCATAAAGCATTTAAATTTCGTCACCTCTAACTGGATAGCTCTCTGAGATGCAACGATAAAGCTCACTGGATCAAAGGAGCTCTGGGCTTAAAGAAAAGGCCTCATATATTTTAATTAAATGAAGCAGTTAGTTAGCAGAAATAACTGAAACTGACATCTCTATTAGTCACTACACATTTTTTTTGTTACCTTTTTTTGTTTTTACTCATTTTTAACAGCAATCACAGTCTTTCCCTGTCCTCAGCCAAACTGCTTTTGGTGCCTAAACCTGACCACAGACAGGAGTCTGGACATGAATGAGGGATTCTGGTGTCACAGTCCTGCACTTTGTATGTTTATCCACTCTGACCACCTCGCTGTGACTCCATTGCGGTACATAAATGTAGCGTTTCATTAACTCAAAGAAACATCGTCTCTGTCTGAACAGAATCCAGGCAGCTATTACGTTGTCACCACAATGTAATTATGAATGCAATTTGGTAATAAACAAATATAATTTGTAGGAGACAGGGTCGACCTGACTGCAGCAAACAAAAACAAACTTGTTAGGGTTGTTAGAACAGCTGGTGCCCACAAATATTGTTACATATATGTTTACAGGACAGTTTTGTTTATTGCTGATGACAATGAATATTCTCTCCACTCTGAGTTAACGCCCTCTAAGGGATATTTGATGGATGTTGTGTGCCATCTGCAATTGATATAATAAACAAAAAGCACAAAATAAACTCATGATTTGTGATGAATGTTGTGTTTATTATTTTTGTTGTCTAATGTTAACTGTTTTTACTGTTATTTATGACACAAAGACAGATTTCCTGCTGCAGGGGGACAATATTTTATTCTATTGATTCTATTGAATGCAATATTCTGGCTTTGAGAGAGCTTTGAGCAACCCTGAATGCAGCGATAAGGGGGAGCTTTGGTTTCAACGTGTTCTCATTTTAACTCATCAAATGTCGTGGCTTTGTCGGTGGATTTTCACATCTGCATATGACTCATTAGGTATCCTCCTGCTTCTGTTGTTGTTCTAGGATGCCATGTCAATTTCCACTTGTTCCATGCATGGCGTGTTTTCAAAATACACGTCTGTTTTCACAGGCTTTTCATTTTCAAAATAAACTTATCACGTTGGTACAACACCTTGTATTTTTGTTTATTTCCTTGTGCAACAAAAGCATGTGGTTAGGTTTAGAAAAAAAACATTATGGCTTGGTTCTGGGATGTGAGCAGTGGCCTCCAGATGAAAGTCCAGGGTTTGCTGGACCGATCCACCTCCCCTCCGGCCTGCTCTACAGGGACTTTTCAGCTCCTTGGATTAAATTGTTACCAGCGGCGCTTCCAACTAATGTCATATGACAGCATTATAAACTGATGCATCTTTCGTGGCAGAATGATAGGCTGCCAGGCATTGTTCTAAACTGACCCCACTGCATACCGTACTGCCATGAGAGGTCAGCCTGTCTTCACTCCCAAGTCTTCGAATACTGCTACCTTGTCGGTAATTTTGGCATCAGAGACCAATGCCAAAAGCCACCTTTCATGGCGGTATGATATACCTCTGGGCACTGTTATAAACTGATCAGGCAGCATATTGTACCATAACAAAAGGTCAGGCGTTCGCATTCCGAAGTCATCAAAGTCTGCTGCTTTGTATGTAATTTTAGCGTCAGAGACAAACGCCAAAAGCCACCTTTCACAGTAGCATGATACACTATTGGGCAGTGTCAGTTTGTAACACAGCTGGTCACAACCTTTCGCAGTTTTATGATACTCGACCGGTTAGCCAAATGGGAACTGGAGTGGCAGTATGATACAGTATGTGGACAGGCAGCATCGGTTCATAACTGGCTGGACGACATCATCAGAAGGGTAAAACTAACCTATCTCACAACAGTCCTTTCCCAGCTCACGTTCCCTATCAGTGGCTGAACAATCCAACACTTGGTGAATTCTGCCTCACAATGATAGGAAGAGCCGACATCGAAGAACAAAAAAGCAAAGTCGTTATGAACGCTTGGCCGCCACAAGATAGATAGATATTTCATAGATATTTATTTGTCCTTATGGAAACTTGTTTTGCGCCACACAGTACATCTGATACAGTTACTAGACAAAAGGGACTAGACAAAAGAAAGACACCTTACTATTAGACAAGACAGAATAGATAACAGTTATCCAGGTCTTACCTTTTCTGACACCTCTATAAGACCTGCTTAAAACCTAAGAAGTCAGAGGGATTGTGCTATGATACGCCACAGGATGGTGGGTGGGTGAATTTAAGATGCTTTATATAATAATGTAATGTAAGGAGTTGGAAAGATACTGTAGGGCTGGCATGAGGGGAGGTGGATGGGCCCAACAAACCTCGAACTTTCACCCTGGAGCCTGCTGTTTGCTTCCAATGTAGAGCCAAACCATGAGGTATTTTTCTAAACCTAACCATGTGCTTTTTTGTTGACATCCCAGTGCTGGTTGCACTGTCCTGGAACGTCAGCAGTAGACACAGAAGGATACCTTGCACGTGATATGTAGATGCAAAAGTCCATGGATGGAGAGGTGCCTTTTTGTGTTGGTGTCTGACGCCGACAGAGCAGCAGTATTTCATGAGTTGGGAATGAGAACAGGCTGTTCACAGAAAATATTGCAGTCTAAACTGTCAGTGCTTCACAAATATCAAACATCACTATTTGAAATACTTGAGCTATGAATAAAATGCAAGATGTGCCAGGCAACAATGTTTTCCTCTTCAGATGCTACATTATGTAGATTCAATGTTTACAAAAATTCTAAGTGACAAAACACAGTATGTGATTAAAGTAATTAACCAGCGAGTGCTTACTGGAAGTTCAACCGAAGCATAACAATAAAGTGACTAATTAACTGTCGCAAATGTTTTTTATTAGTTGCACTGAATGCTGGGAAACTTATTCAGAGTTATGAGTGAAATGCCCCTTTAAGCCCCTGAGAGTCTCTGTGGGCATGTGAAGCACATGGAAAACATAAGAAAGAATGCAGAGAAAAAACAAAGAAGAAGAATAAGACTGTCATCATCAGCCGCTATTCATCCTTCATCAGTGAAATATGTAATTATCAGTCCGGAAGAGCAGCCCTCCTCCTCCTGTTTACATTCTCTGTCTTTCCTCTGTGAATGTGTGTGTGTTTGTTTTCTCAGCCGCCTTAAAATCTCTCTCACACACACAGTTCATTAAAACACACATCTGATCCTCTGCTGAGCTCCAGTGCATTGTCAGAGTGGCATCAACATCTCACCACTATGACCAACTCATCCCTCCCCAAATCCGCTGCTCATTTCCACTCCCATGTTTAACAACAATCTGTTGGAATTATGGAAACAGACGAGGCAAGATTTTAACATCTGGAATTGTGGGAGACATCTCAAAATTAATTTTAGCCATGTGTCTGTGGATTACCTGCATGGTTTAAGGTATTTTTAAGAGGTAAAAAAAAAGGAGTTCCTTAAAGAGACTTTAATTTTTCAAGTACAGGGCTTTACCCCAAAGCTGTGTTTACAGATGAATAGTCTCGCTCACCAGACCTTTCTCAAGAAAAGGAAGGTCTGGCTGGGCCGACTCTCACTTTCAGATTGGAGAAAAAAAACACCCTGGCTGCTTGTATTTCTTTCAACCAATCACAATCGTTCTGGGCGGTGCCACAGCAACGGTGCGCTTGCAAAGTACTGCCGGGGGGAAACAGGTTTTGGTGTAACACACCCACAAAAATATCGTCTACAGGACGTGAACCATGGCAGAAAAATGGCTACCTCCCCGCAAGATCAAACACTGCAAAAGTTAAAGGATGTGTTGAAAACTGCAACCGGAGGTGGTAGGGCGGGACATCAGCGGGTGGCTCATTCCGCCCAATGAGAGGCTGATCTATGCAGCGAACTTCCGCCCACTCAGACTAACGGATGAATACATAATATTATTTGGCTCTTTGCCCAGAGCATGTCCAAGTTTTATGTCATAAAGTCTGACAACTCAGCAGCTGCTGACAGGTTCAAACTTCAACACATTCTCATTTTCCTCCAAATATCGTCATTCTGTCAGTCTACATATGACGCGTCTGTTGTCTGTTTAATGTCGCCATATTAATATAGGCTTGTTACATGCAAATGGTCTTTTTCAAAAAAAACTTACAAAATCTGTAAAACATTTTTTAATATTTTGAAGTTTATTTCTTTGTGCAAAAAAAGCATGTGGTTAGGTTTAGAAGAAAACATGATGGTTTGGCTCAACATTCACATGGGAAGCGAACAGAGGCCTCCTGGGTAAAAGTCCAGGGCTTGTTGGACCCATCCACCTCCCGTCCTGGGTGCACTGTGGGGACTTTCCAGCTCCTTAAATCTAAATCTAAGTGTTAAATGTTAAATCTAAATCTAAATGTTAAATGTTAAATCTAGTTGGGCACTCACCAGAATGTTTATATTTAGATTTAACATTTAGATTTAGATTTAACATTTAACATTTAGATTTAGATTTAACATTTAATATTTAGATTTAATTGTAACATTAAATTTAACATATTTCAAATATTGCTGTAAATGTGGTAAAAAGTGACTAAAAAAATTCACATCACTTTTTTAAATGTTGTTTGAAGCTAAATGTGGCAAAATGTTGCTGTTAATTTCAGTTTGAGCCACTTTACAAACGGCACCCCATATGTCTGAGCCTTTTCTCCACCAGCTGAGCTGTGTCAGAACTCTAATAGGACAGCTGAGTCTCAAACAAGAAAGAATTAATTAGACTTTGTCAATTTGAACATATCTCAGTGTGAACATGTTTTAGTGTGTAAACTTTGTTTCTCCCAGGTCGATGAAGGTGACGGTTCTGCAGCTTCATCTTCTGTCACTCTCTGTGGTTCTCATGGTGATTGCTGCAGATGGTCCAGTGGTTAAGGTCACTGATCGGTGATGCAGGGACATGGATTCAAATCCTGACTCGTACCTGAGGTATGTCACTCAGCCACGTGTGTGTAGTTTTATTGGTCTGCTCCAAAAAACAAACTAGAAATTTCAATCATTGCGTTCCATTCGAGACAATTTCAGCTTGCAAATTTCCAAATTTCAATTTCAAGTTGCAAATTTCCAAATTTCCATCATTGACCATCGAGGAGGAAACAGAACACGTAAGTCCATGTGAGCCCAGGTGGTCGAGCTGGCTAGTTTAGCAAGCTAGCTAGCTTGACGGGCATTTTCTTTGCTTCTGTTATCACTTCACATTATCTGCAGTGTTATAGTCTGTCGGCTGTGTCGTTTTTTAGAGTCTCTTGGAAACAGTTGTCACGTGTGTTAAAATAATTCTGCAATAATTTAGAACTGGAGGAAGGAGATCGGAGTCAGCTCAAAATTCAAACAAGGGTTTAATCTTGTACAAGAGGAGCATTCACAGAGCAACATGCAGGTCGGTTACAAAGTGAAGACTCAACATTTCAGGAGAAAAGCTTGGTATTTATCTGTCTCTGTGGGTGTGTTATCACTCTGCCCTTCTGCATCATCACTCATTCACAAGAAGGAAGTGATAACCTTGAGTATATATTCAATACCTTGAGTGATTATTCAATACCTTACATGTGTCATGAAACAACACAAAGGGTCATAGGTCACAGGTCACATTACACAATTACATTGAACATTCCTGCATGTGACTTCAGTTCACATCTCTCTTCATGAAGTACAAAATTTCCATCACAACGTGGTGATTTCTTGTGCCCCGTTTCTGTTTTCATTTGTTTTCTGTATTTGCAGTGTGTTGAGCTCTCTGGGCCACCGTAGAAAAGGTCTATTAAAAACACATCGGCCAATCTGATTCTACCAACCTGCTGGGAAAGTCTTTGGAAACTTGTTTGTTTGCCATTTTAGCAAACCGTTATCACTGTTTGATGCAGAGACTTCAAATCAACACTTTGTTTACACGCCCTCGGTGAGTTAAACATGTTGTAGCCGAGTCTCATGTGTTCAGGGATCCAGGAGATAAGGATCTCCCCGTGAGTCCCATCCCCTGCCGAGAACCAACTGTGACTGATCCACGAAGAAGAACGTTTGCCTTTAAGTTTGTTCTTCAATCGACCTTTACTGAAGAACGTCAACATATAAGCTCATGTTTGAATGTGTGATTCAGATCAAGAATAGGTCACGTTTGTGTTTATTAGGGAACAAATACAGAGAAACAGGGGGGAGAGATCCAGACTGGAGTTTCCCCCCTTATCCTGAGTCTCTTCACTGGAGACCAGAGAGGGTCCCAGCAGGAGGTTAATTAAAACAAACTGGCAGCACCGTCGAACACACAGATGTACATGAAGCAACTGGAGCCTCGAAGTCTCTGGAACAACTGCTGCCACTAAGACGACCATGTCAGACTAATGTGACACATTTATGTGGTTTATATCTGTTTATTAAAGGAAGAGTTTCACACCTTGTTTAAATATTGTTATTTTCTTCGCTCAGTAAAAAACATGTTATATTTCTGCACAAACAGAAATGTTTGTGCAGAATAAATACTTTAGATACACCTGATGAATAATCAATAATAAGTAAACTTTAGAGCTGTTTGTGGCCATGTTTTGTTTTCATCTGAAGTTAATGAGTATATATATATATATATAAATGTATGTGTATGAGTATATATTTGTACTTGTTTTGCTTTTATTTTCTTTTAAATTATTTTTTTCATGCACGAATGGAAATGTTTAGGTATCTTAAATAAAGTAAGCATACTCCTAAATGTCTTGCTATTTGTTGTTAAACCTGGTTTGCTCACTTTTTAATTTATTCATATTTATTTATTTACTGGCCACTTTGAGGCTGCGGAAAGTTGTCAACACAACCAACCAATGACTTACTTATTATGACAAACTTGTAAACTGTAGTAAACAGCTTATTTCCACATCCAGCAGTTACAGAGCAACATTATCATTCAGTTGTCGTGTTTTTGTGTTTGTGTCAACCTGATGAATTTAAATCCAATATTCACCCTCTTTTAGCTCTGTTTTTGGTCTCCACCAACTCCTGAGAGAAGTATCTGTCTCTAGAGCTGCTAAATGCTCCACTTTGTTCACCAGCTAGTCTCTAACTAATGTGTTATGTGTGTGACCCACTGTGGGAGATTCAAAAAGTAGCTGTTAGCAGTTAGCAGCTAACTCAAAGAAAAAGAACAGCAGTAGAAAATCTTCGCTACTTGGGAAAACAATGAGGTCCAGGAGCTCCCTACCCTCCGAGCAGAGGTCTAGATCAGCCACCATGTAACAGGAACAAAGTTGGGTATAGCGCGTTACAAAGTTACGCGTTAGAGTACTTTGATTACTTTTTGCAGTAACGAATAACCTAACGTAGTAGTTTGCTGTTTGAGTAATCAAATACTTAAGTACATTTTCAAACAAGACATCAGTTACTTCCGTTACTTTTAGAACGCTGGTCCTTCAGCTCCAAAACAGCAACGGCTGTTGTTTGGTTCTAATAACGGAGATAACATTAAACCTATCAGTCTGAAAGAAGCCACGGAGCTTGTGGCTTGTTACGTGGTCAGAGAAATGCTGCCGTTGTCTACGTTGGAGTCTAAATAGGTGGAGTAGGACTTGCTGACAGACATATTTCAGACTCAGGACGTGCATTATGCCTGGTACACGCTACACGCTGGTACTCACCAATTATCCCCAGTCGTCTTTCACAGCGTGTGTGATGTCATCGGGTTATTCTTGTCCTATTTTTATTACTTTCACTATTATTTGAGTCACTGTGTGTCTGTTCATGTGCCAGCCGACATGTTGTTGTAGTCACTGAAAAGCGTCAGCAGATGGCAGGAAGCGCCATACATTACACACACTTCTGTTGTTTACGTAAATAATTAATGATAGCGGTTTTAGCTTTTTATCCACACTGTAACATTCAGATTTCTTTAGAAGTTTGTTGTCAACATGGAAATGCCAAAAAAGTGTAAAACTGTTCTCCATGTCAGCAAGCATCATTCTTAAAGCTTTTAAAACAAAGTGCTGTGTTCACCTTTCACACAAAAACACAGTGGTATTTCCAAATAGATCCACTATGGTAGGAGCTGCTGTAGAAAAACACAGCTAAGTGAGGAAAGTAGCACAAAATGGAGAAAATAATGCAGCTTTTAAGTGGTCAATATTAGTGTAGTCACAGACTAATTCTTGATAACATCAGGCAGATGTGTGTGACTCTGATCTCTCTGGTATGTCAGTGATTGTTGTGTTTGCACCAGTGATGACAAATCAGCGCTCCTCCCTCTGTTTGTTTGGCTTTGTTTCACTTTCAACAACAAATCTCACAAGAAAAGACAAGAAGCAGCTGTTCTGATCAGACTAGGAGAAAGAGGAGGAGGAGGAGGAGGAGGAGGAGGAGGAGGGAAAGTGACCTCCTGCTCTCACCCAGGGGTTGGCCATAGGCTTGGGTTTGTTTCAACATAATCACAAGTTTTAGTTAGGACAGCTGCAAAATCAGAAATACAGTCAAATGATTTATAATTATTTTCCCCTGTAAATCTTAAACATTCATAAACTTCTAAAACAGCAACAGCTTCAAAGCTCTTAACAAAGAATTGCCACTGGGATTCGATTTTTATTGTAATAATGGGGAAATAATTTTGCTAAAGGTAAAAGCAAAAAAAATCTTCATCATCATCAGTCACTGGGATGTTCCTGATTTGTTCCTTGCTTAACAACTCTATACTTTCTGTATCTTATTGTTAAGTTAATCTTTCCCTGACTTAAGTATTTAAAAGGCATTAACCTACCAAACATAAATACACGCATTACCCATGACATCAGACCTCAAGGAGTTCTTTGCAGCTGACAGAGTAGCAGGGAATCATTTAAATTAATGATTAAAAATAAAGTAACTGTTAGTGGCATTGGTGCACAATGTTTGTGCAGTTGTCCACACCAGGGGAACTTGCATTTGACCAACCAGATTATTGATTGAAATTATTTTCAAACCACATTTGGATCAGTCTCATGTAGTGGTGGAAGAAGTATTCAGCTGCTTTACTGAAGAGGTAAAAGTATTAATACCACACTGTAAAAGTCAAATTGCTGCATTCAAAACTTAACTTAGTAAAAGAATTTAAGTAGTATCTGCAAATTGTACTTAAAGCATAAAATGTTCCCAGTCAATGTTCTGCTATTCTGATGTTTTTGGATCAATAGTACTGCTGCATTAATGAGTATCAATAAAAAAAATAAAAAATAAAAAAAAAACCACAAAATTTCCTCTGACACAAAGTCAATTAATAGATGGGCCAAAAAATACCAAAAAAAAGACACACAACAACCAACCAACCATAAAGAGACAAAACATGATCAAAAAAGACACAAAATGTCCTCAAAAAGACACAAAATCATTACAAAAAATGGGTACAACAACCACAAAGACACAAAGCAATCATAAAAGACACACAATTTCCACAAAGAGACACAATATGAATACAAAAATGGGCAAAAAACACAGACACAAAAAAACACAAAGAAACACAAAACAATCAAAAAAGACAGAATTTCTCCAAGGAAACACAAAGTGACTACAAAAATTGACACAAAAAAACCCCCACAAAGAAGCACAGAATGACTAAAAAGAGACACCAAACAATAAAAAAAAATTACCAGAAAGAAATGCAAAACCCTCACAAAGTCTGTGTCTTGCTCCTGTGTAGGGGAGGTGGTGGGGCCCCTTGCATGTGCCCAGGGACCCATTGTCTGATAACCCACCCATGCCTGTGAGAACCACATATCTCTAGAAAGTCTAAAGTTTCATTGTGTCAGAAAAAAAAACAGCCTGTTTTCAGCTTTGTGAATTTTCAAGCTTATCCAGGGGGGCTTGTCAGGCGTTTATTTAGCTTCAGGAGGAGAACTGTCTCAGCACATAAATGAACACCTCAGCCTTCAGTTCATCACAAACATCCAACATCAGCACATCTGGACATACATGGTTTTAACTGGACAGATGAAAACCTGTCATCTGTAAAGTGCCTAAAGCTGTCAGATAAATGTAGGGCAGTAAAAAGTACTGAGATGTGATGGAGTATAAAATTGCATAAAATACCTTAAAGTTGTGCCTGAGTGCAGTACTTCAGTAAATGTACTTGATTACATTCCACCACTGGTTTGTTTCAATCACTGTGGAGATGAAACACGTTGTCATTCGGCGACAGGGTCAACCTGGCCTCTTCTCTTATCTCAGTAAAAGCTTCTCCCAGCAGCTCGTTGTTTCTCAACATGTTTTTAACTCATATTTTTGAAACGAGCCGCTGGCACCTGTCTGTCTCCGAGCTGTGCCGAGCGCCGTGGGGTCGAGACAGTCTGGCGAGAGCCCCGGTGACCGGGAGGCACCAACGCCCGACCACACAGCTACGGGTCAGTCTACACAGAGACAGACAGGGAGACCACCACCGGGGTCTCCAGCCGAAGACGTTAATGATCCAGAGACAAAGAAACAGGGCAGAGACAAACATACCAGCTGCTGCTACAGGCACCAGTGTTGTCCAGTTGGTAGTGTTGGAATTTAACAAAGTACATTTACTAAGTACAGTACTTAAGTACAGCTTTGAGGTACTAGTACTTTAGGCAGCTTTATTTGTATACCACATTTCATACACGTAAAGGATACTAATCATAAAGGACACAGAAAAGAGTAAAGAGAGAAAAGACTTTTTTAAAAACTGTAAAAAATAATTACTAAATGATTTACAGTGAAAGAAAAAAATCACCATTAAAAATAGCAAAAGTGTAGACAAGAGGTGCAGAGATAAAAAAAAAATAATAAATATTTTAAATGATTTAAAATTGAGTTTAGAAATAAGTTTGCAGTCATTACAGGGTGAGGTAGGCAGTGTGAAGTGTTTGTGCTGCATGTTAACAAAACGCTGCTTCACCAAGTTTTGTTCTGACTCTTGGGACTGTTAATGGGCTGGCCCCAGATATCCTCAGATGTCCTCAGGGTCCTAGAAGGTTCATATAACACAAGCATGTCAGAGATATATTTTGGCGCTGAGCCACAGAGTGATTTATTAACAAGCAGCAAGATTGTGAAATCAATTCTCTGAGTAACAGGTAACCAGTGCAAGGATTTTAGAACTGGAGTAATATGGCCATATTTCCTAGTTTCTATCAGGACCATCACAGCAACATTCTGAATAAGCTGAAGTTGCCAAACAGTTTGTTTTGAAAGTCCTACGAACAGACTACTGCAGTAATCTAATTTACTGGAAATAAAGGTGTGGCTGAGCCTTCAAGGTCTCACTTTGACATTATTCCTCTGATCTTGCAATGTTTTTTTCATGGTAGCAGGCAGATGACGTTATAGATTTGATAAAGCTGTGGAAATTTAAATCTTAGTTTGTAATTGGCTGGTAGTTGTTCAGTACATGGCGGCATGCGTACACGGCGGCACACGTAGTCGCAGCGGCTTGGAACTCCCACAGATGGTGTAGTCTTTTCGCGATATTATAGTAGCACTTATATCTATTTATGTTGGGGATTGGATTCACTATTTATTTGGGATTATTTATTGGAGTCACTATATGACTATGCAGTGATGGGAATACTCCAACATTATCTCGTTGTTTTTATATAACAATGACAATAAACTATTGAATTGAATTGAATTACAGTGGCATCAGGACTGCTCTTCTTTAGGAGAGGCTTGATGACTGCAGTTTTCAAAGCATTTGAGGAAGTGCCAGATTGGAGGGAGACATTACATTTAAGAGTTAGTTGTTTGACCATGCCACTCAGCACAGTTTGAGTTAGACGAACTAAACAAATAAAAAATGATGTGTTAATGAGTACTTTTGCTTTTTCTACTTGAAGTATATTTTGATGGTGAATTTTGCTCTTTTACTTGAAACAGTATTTCTACACTGTGGTGCTTCCACTTTACTGAAGTTAAAATGCTTAAGAATACTTCTTCCACCACTAACAATCAAGTGAAACAGTGAGTACCACAGTGAGCTCAGTGTTTCAGGGAGTCCGCTCGGCTCCTGACTTCCTGCTCTTCCTGTCCTCTCACCTTTTAATTGGTCAGAGTGGCGGCCGGTCTGTCAGGACGTCTCGGTGCTGCGTGAAGCCCGCGCTCCCTCCCTCACAGCACAGACAGAAAGGCCTCTGTCTGCCTCAGTTTCCACGCTGAGCAATGGAGAGAAGGAACTTACCTGTTCTGTTCTGTTTCTATTGTGAGTTATGAGTTTATAAATGTCTGCACCAGCCAAATGTGTCTAATTTTAGCTGTGTGGCGATGAAGAAGACTGTGTGGAAAAGAAAACAAAAGCTTCACACTATTTTCTGCTGTTGCTGAGACTTTCCTGTGTGTAGGCTGTTAAACTCACCTTGGCAGTCAGATTCTGGCACTTGATGCTTCACGTTATCCAATCAGAACACTCGTTCAGTTATTGTCATTGGCAGTTGTGTGTTTATAATATAAGAGTGTGCAGCTTGCAGACAATAGTTGACTCCTTACAGCTGATATAAATGACAACATCTTATGGGGATGCACATATTTCAGAACTTGCTTTCATAAGAATAAGAATAAGAATAAGAATAACTTTATTCATCCCCAAGGGGAAATTCAATTATCTGTCAGCTCATTTATTATATGTCAAAGAATTATAAAGCCTGATGGCTGTTGGTATATAGGATCTTCTGTATCTCTCTGTCCTGCATCGAAGAGAGAGGAGCCGTCCACCACAGTTTTTATGGTCCATCAAGGTGTTGTGAAGTGGATGATCTGGGTTGTTCATGATGGCCTTGAACATCTTCATGTGCACATATTACGCACTAGGTATCCTCCGGTGTCTGCTTTTGAGATTCTTGGATGCCGCAACCAAAGCTGGGACGTAAAAAAAAAAACAACAACATGTGGTTAGGTTTGAAAAAAACATCATGGTTTGGCTCAACATTCACACAGGAAAGAACAGTGGGCTCCTGGGTGAAAGTCTAGAGTTTGTTGGACCCCTTCTTAGTGCCACGTTTGAGCCACTCAAAGCCAGGTATTTCTTAGCAACGTCCACAATCTTTTCCTATCTTTAATCAAAGTGTTTTATGGCCCAAACCTAACTGCCAACCTCCTCTTACTGCTGCAATCACATCCCTCAAAGATGCTTTTCTTAACAATAGTTTTCCTTACTACAACAATGTACATTTGCTACCGAAACCTAACTGCCAACCCCTACTTAAGCGTTTGTGCCACTCAAAGTCAGGTGTTTTTTAGAAAGATCCCCAATCTTTTCCCAACCATAAACAAATCATTTTGTTACCCAAACATAACCACCGACCTGTTCTTACCGCTGACCCTTTCTGCGTCAAGATTCATCGCACAAAGCTGCCCCTGGTATCATTTTAGCAATGCCCGGGGCTTCTACCCAAGCAGCAAAAAATTACAAGCAGGGATGAGATCACGTTGAGATGCAGCTGGTTAATTCGGATGGAAATGGTAAAGTTAGCAAAGATATACATTTTTTTATAGCTGCATTTATTAGAAATGTTGATTCTTCTAACAGTCAGACAACTCTAAATAAAAAACATAATAGTCATACCTAGAAACTCACTTATTCCACAAGAATGATAATTGACTGTGGGTAAACCTGGCACTGTATCCAGTAATCAGTAATGGAGGTAATGAAGTACTCAGATTTTTTGCTTAAGTAAAGGTAAAACAGTGTAGAAATACTCTACACTAGCAAAAGTCCTGCATTCGGAAACCTACTCAAGTAAAAGACAAAAGAATGAGCATCAAAATATAAGGATCATATCAATAGTGCTAAAAGTAAAAGCACTCATTATGCAGAATGGCTTATTAATGTATCATAGTTAATGATACATGAATGTGTTCATTACATAAATGTTGAAGCTGGTCAAGGTTCGACTACTTTACACACTGCAACTGAATTGCTCCCTTATCTTTTCTTAACTTGTGACGTCTAAGAAGTGATGATGAATGAAACACCTCCATCCAAACGATTCTGGCCTCCAGACAAACTCGCCACATTTGAGGCGTGTTTCTGAAGTGTGGAGAGTGTTATTTATTGCCTTGTAAATGGGATGTTTTCGCAGTTTGTGGGTTTTATTCAGTTGTTCTGACATGATACATCAAATCCACCTCCAGTTCTTTAAATATCTTGAAGGGAAAAACATGTTTTGCTTGATGTTTGAATGTGGCATATCCACACTGTCAGCCCAGAGCTCTTACAGCAGCTCATTTTAAACTCGCAGGCTGTGAGTTCTTGACCCACCAGAGAATTTGTCTGTAGTTTTTGTCATTCCTCTTATCAGTTACGGTTTGGCATTTTATTCATCAGCTTCATATATCTTCCTTGCCCAAGCCATCAAGTCAGCACTTCATATAAAAATAAAACATTTGGGGATTTGGGTAGATGATTGATAGATCGGTATCAGCTATAAAGCCAGATGTTTGTTCCAGGACTTTCAGGGACCCGGGCCCAGATACAAGTACATTTGACCTGTCAGTCTAGTTTGTGTGATTAGTTTTACACGCTGTACTGGATCAAGGCACAGTTCGTCAATACGTCTTGAAAAGTCGGTCTCCAGTATGGTTCATGTGTTCTGGGTACAGTTCTCATCAGGTGTAAAACTCAACCGTACCAAAAAACGGAAGTCGGGTGCTTTTAAAAGGGAAATTTTGGTTTATTTCAACCCGTCTCCTATCATCCTAAATTTGTTTCAAGTCACTAGTGACATAGAAATAATAGTTAGCATGTTAGCCATTAGCCTAGATACAGCCGTAGCGTCAGACCTGTTAAAACGTAATTGAACGGGCATCCTTTCAAGTGCAAAGTTAGTCCACTAAACAAACTTTTTCTCCACAAAGACTGCCTCATATCGTTAGGATAAATGTCAGAGAACATATAGAAAATGACATGTAAACGTGTTGTCTTACCTTACCGGTGTGCTGCCATGTTTGTTGTTTTTTGCCAGACTCCGACTTTGTGGAGAAGGAATTTGATTTTGCAGAGTCTGATGGCCGCCCTTATTTATTTGAGCCAGAATACACTGACGAAGAGCTTTGTGAAACTGAAGAATGGAGGAGGAGACAGAGAGAGGCACAACAGGTAACAACAGAGGACGACAGAGGAGGAATGGCTGCTGGAAGGATTTAACTCTGGAGCTTGGTGGTGTAACGTTACCTGTGAATGCTGTGCCCCAAAGCCCACAGAAGAGGAATACCTCTGTTGCAAGGAATGGGACCGGTTGCACCCTTAGCTAAATGGTAAACAACAAACATGGCAGCACACCGGTAAGGTAAGACAACACATTTACATGTTGTTTTCTATATGTTCTCTGACATTTATCCTAACGATATGAGGCGGTCTTTGTGGAGAAAAAGTTTGTTTAGTGGACTAACTTTGCACTTGAAAGGATGCCCATTCACTTACGTTTTAACAGGTCTGACGCTACGGCTGTATCTAGGCTAACGGCTAACATGCTAACTATTATTTCTATGTCACTAGTGACTTGAAACAAATTTAGGACAATAGGAGACGGGTTGAAATAAACCGAAATTTCCCTTTAACATGAGTAGTAACAAGTCAAAGTGATGCTGGTCTCAGAATGCGCAGCATACACTGATCTCATCCTCTGAACTGCCACCAGTGATAAAGTAGGATATAGGGCTACGTATCAGTACCAATACCTTAAACACATTAAGGGTATGAATGAAGTACTCTACTGGTATTGGTATCACTTTAAAGGTACTGGTATAGTAATTCAATGATATCCAGCCTCAGTAGGAAGGCAGGCGAGAGACTTACAATCATAAAACAAAGTCAACTCCATTGTACATGTTTGGGATCTTGCTATTGGCGCATCTTTTTAACGCTATAGCGACTCCATAAACCAATGTCATACCTGCCCACACCCACTCATAAAAGTCCCACGACCTGACCCTCACTCGCTACAGTCCCTCACATTAAGCTGGGTTCTCCACCCTTTTTGAAATCCAAATCAGCGGAGGAGACGTCTCTTTGACTGGATGGTGAAACCATTCAATCACTGCAAGGTTAGGAAACATTTTAGCATGCTCCTTCCACCACCATCAAACCTCCAAAGGATCTTCCTTGGGTGTCTTGAATGTAGGACACGATATAAAGTTTATCGAGGAAAGAAAAACATCTATGGAAGGCTGTTAAGTTATTTCCTTAACCCATCACTGTCACCTGTCAAACATATTTAAATTAATGTAAGCCTGATGTGTTGTAAGTTGTAGCATGTAGAAAAAATATCAGAAACAGAATTCAGATGAATATTTAATCATAAAATGTGGTCAGGACAGTAAAATACTTGCACCTCTGTACAGAAATGACAGTTCTTGAACGTGGAGCAGTTAAAGACACTCCTGAATAATGTTTTGAAAAAAAAATACAAAAAACTGTTAAACTCAATATATCCTGAATATTAATAAAACAGGTTAAGACTCATAACAGAGCAAAGACATAATATGTTGTTGTTGTTGATGTGACACACACCAGAAGCTGAGTGAAGTTGGATAAATTCAAACTTAGATATCATTAGTGTGTGATTGAACGTTCAGATCGTATGGAGCAAAGAGAAGTGGATTCTGCTGCAGGAGGAACATAATGTACGAAACAGGTCAAACACTTGGATTTGGACTTTGACTAAAGCTTCTTTCTTTAGCCTTTTATTGTGGCACTAAGTGTTCTTGTGCTGGTGCTGTGAGGTCTGGCAGGTCCAGCTCAGTGTTGATGGTTTGGGTTTTTTAGGGAGACGAGGCAGCAGAGAGGCTCACGCTCGTCTTTTGATGAGGCCAGATGAGACCTTCAGCCACATTCCTGGTCAGTCTCCTGGGCTGCAGCTCGCCACATTACTGCCTGCTGTCCAAACAAACAAGGCTGGTCCCAGAGGGCGTCCTGAGCCGAGCCGAGCCGTGCCAAGCCCAAGCCGGGACAAACCGCCCACCTCTGACGGTCCCAAAATATAGACTCTCCATTTTTAACTCCAGGAATAAGAGACTGTTTCAGCTGGTCACAAACAAAGTCGTTCCACATGTTGTGGTACAAGCTGTTGTTGTCACTTCTGATGTCCGGACGCCACTAGCCGGTCACTGGAATCTGTGTGTGTTCCTGAAAGATGTTAAATGTCACCCGTCTCTCCTGGAGTCTTGTTTGTTTCTGTACTGAGGAAACTACTGAAAACCTTCAATGTTGTCCAGTCACGTCGGTAAAACACCACTAATTGACATTTTTCCCCTTCAACAACAAACACACGTAGTTGGGTTTGGGAAACAAAAGAACAGTTTATAATCTTACAGAAAGCAAACACCAACCTCCCAGGTGAAAGTCCGTGGTTGTTCCAAGAGTGTGTTTTTGTGTGAATTTTTAGCCTGTCCAGCTAGCTAGATTAATAGCTGATGAATTTTCTTTACTACAAGTGTTTGAGTGGGAAATCTGCTGCTGTTATTATTGTAAATGTGTTTAGTACAAGAGAGCTTGACAGGTGTAGAAGATATATTGAATACATGATTTGGCCTGTAATATGTTCTACCTCACATAAATGCCGTACCTGCTGCCATTCCACTGTAGGAAGAGAATAATTTCAAGTGAAGCACTGTCATCATCTTCAAATTAGACGATTAACTACCACCAATTATTCTAAATATGACTTATGCTGCTAAAGAAAATAAATACCCTTTAACATTTTTGTAAGGATCAGACTTGAATTTACTTCAACTAACAGAAAAATACATAGAACATATATTTTTCATCAGTGTGTCAGATGTTAAATATTATATATGTGAAAGCTGGCTGAAAGCAGCTTGTGTTGTTGCGTGTCTGTGTGCGTGTCTGTGTGCGGGCCGGGCAGTTGTGTTTTATGTGTGAGAGAGAATGACAGAGAGATGTGTGTGACACAGAGACCAAACACTGCTCATAAAAGCACATGCCACAGGATTTTGATTCACCATAAAACTTTACGAGACTTTTCTTTTTTTGTTAACAAGTATTCCTGAAATGTCCTCCCACAGTTTGAGTCAAGACCCAAACATCTCTTAATTCGAGAGAAGAGCACGCTAGTGGGAAAAAGTGGGCTGTAAAAAGTAACTTATCCAATTTAAATGAAATAACATTCAAACTGCCACACAGTGACTGCATTTTAGGATTTAACATTGTCATGATTTTAAAAAGAAAACACCAACGTTTAAATAAAACGTGACAATCAATCACAATTTTTCTCCAAAAAGCACCAAAACGTGTACATATATCCCACGCATTCATGTGGCAGTAATTCATATATAATCCATGTAACTGATACAGTTTGATTATTATTCAGAGCGGAGCATGTATACGTCTTAAAACATGTCTGAAGTGGATCTTTAACAATTATGAAGAACAAATGAGGCTTCCTTTGTAAAACACAGCTCGAGTCATTCGTTACTTCCAGACTGGATCACTGCAGCAGTCTACTCCACTGTTCATCATCCAAAACTCTCAACAAACTACAATAGAGCCAGAATTCAGCTGCTCGTCTTCTCACACTCTCGCACCTGTGACCACATGACCCTGTCCTTTATAACCTCCACTGGCTCCCTATCCCACTTCAAACTCCTCCTCATCATCTATAAAGCCCTCCACAACCTGGCTCCACCAAAACCTGTCTGAGCTCCTCCACCGGCACCCTCCCTCCTGTCGCACTTTGAGGTCTGCTAATGCCAACCTCAACTGCAGCCTGTTACATGCATTGTCTTCTTTCAAAATACACTTCTGTTTTCACAGGAAATGTACAGTTTGCATACAGTCTCTTTCAAAATAAAAGCACTACATCAGTACAACACAGCGATAAAACTTCAACAGAAACACGTGGTTGGGTTTAGGAAAAAAGAACAGGGTTTGGCTTTACAATCTTACGAGACACTTACACCGCTCTCTCGGGTAAAAGTTGGTGTTTGTTGCACCCATCCACAACCACCCCTCCCACCTGCCTCACTCAGACATTCACCGCCTTAACTTTCATTCCTGTCCCGCCACGTTTCCCCCTGACGCCGCCAGTAGCCGTTAAAGTATAACAGCGACCAGCCACATATCATGCCAACGTTAAAGGACACCTTTTTTCATTGGTTTCTGATGTCACATGTCACTGCCCAAAGGCCGGATTTTGACGACTTGGGAGTGAAACCGGGCTCTCAAGCACACCTCTTCAAAACTGTGTGCTTCTTCTTCTTCTCTGCATTGTTTATCTTCTCATGGATTATTTCTTTTTTTTCTGTTTTGTTGTTCTTGTTCTCTGTAAAGCATCTCTGAGTATCCAGAAAAGCGCTGTATAAATCCAATGTATTATTATTATTATTTACTATTAAATCTTTTGTAATTATCCAGCTAGGGTCAGCTTTTTACTGAAAATCATAGCCTTTAAATCGTTATATGTAACGCAATAAAATATATAATTTAAACTTTGCACTTTTGCTTGACTTGTTAAACTGTTGACAGGGATATATGTGTATATGAATATGTGCACTCTTCAGATTATATTGTATGCACAACAATTTTTCCCCGTCTCAATCAGTTTAACCTTCTTCTCTACTTTTTACTTTACTACATTAATCTGAAAGTCTTTGTAACTTTTCAAATTAAGATTTTTGCACAAAAATATATAAAGAGCTTATAAAATATTATGTTTTGTTATGAATTAAACTCCCCAAAATTTTACACAAGTACAGCTGATATGATTAGTCTCCATCAATCAACTGATTAATGGAGAATTAATCGTGTAGCTCCACCTCGAACAACTACAATAGTAAAATCCTGCTTTTACATTAATGCATGAGTAACAATAATAATAATAATCTATAGCAAAATAGACACAGGGGATATTTTTTTTACTTTTGATACTGTAAGCACATTTTCCTGGTTCTACTTACACACTTTAACTACAGTCACCTTTTTCAGTGCAACTCTTGTGTTGAGTATTTTTTTTACAGTGTGATGCTACAACTTCATAATATTACATTTTATCATATTATACATATCAAGCCCATATCCATTTCTTTTTTAGCCACAGATCTACTATTTGTCTTTTTCTCTGAACCTGTACACTGTTTTATGATGACTATGTAAAACAGATGTGTTGTGTAGTTGACTGATGGCAGTCTGTACATGAACTGTAAGTACTGACTTTGTGAGATTGTGAACAGCGACAGCTCTGTGTATGGACTGTATATATGTAGCACCTATAAACTTTTTTGAATCTTTTAATAGCAGGTACCGCATGTATTTAAGACAAATTTAAGTCTATCTTATCTTATCTGATCTTGAACCTACTGGTGTCTGCTTATGTCTGGTTTCATGTAAATACCATCATTTGCTTAAAATGTAAATTTCAGTCTTTAAATTTGAGATTCAAAGCTGGAGAGAGCCTCTGGAAGGGGAGAGGGAGGGAGGAAGGATTTGCATGTGGCAGGCTGGTTTGTACTGTGTGACAAAGACAAACAGGTCAGTCCACATTCGTCACTGTGGACAGTTTTCATCGTATGTTTTGTGAAGATATCCTTGAATATCACATACAGCTTCACATTTTTGAGTTTCAAATTTAAATTAACTACGACACAGAAGTTCCCTCAAAACAACATCTGACTTTTCTAATGATCAAACAACTCGATCACCTCACATGAACACTGATATCTGATGATTCTGCAAAACCACTGATACATTCAATGACAGTATTTGTAATGTTTTTAAACTTCTTGTCTGTGGCCAGGCCAGCCTTTTGGAAATACAGCCAGGGGGACAACATTTTCAAAAGTGGTGTCTTCATCCACACACAACAGGGGCTGGTTGTGGAGGGACCCCTATACATTTTTACACTTCCTGCAAATATAATCATTTTAGAGGTAGTCAGATGTGTGTCCTGAGGCTGAAAATGTCCTGTAATGAATGATGAGGGAAAAGTAAAGTCAAACATTGATTGAAGAAATTACTGCAAGGTTTAACTCCTAAGATCAAATCAGGAGTGAACTTTGTTCTTCTTTTATTCATTAAATTGTGAGACTACTTTAATCAAACATTGGTCAACATTGTGTGCAGAACTGAAATTGTGTAAAGAGTACATGGTTGTCAACTCTCAGTTTTCCAGTTCTTTCCAATTTATGAAATTTAAAGACTGTTAAAGGACCCCAGTATGCAGAAATATTTAAATAGACCCTTTTACCATTAGTAGACAGTATGATGTTTTTTGGTGGGCGGGGCTTAGCTGGAGGCAAAACCGTTCTCCACAGACATTAGCTAGCGCTAGCTAGCAAGTTCTGTTGTCTTGTTTTAGACAATGGAGGAAGATGATGTGAGTGGTGCATTCAGAAATACTCATTCTGAGTGTGGGAGCGCACTCTGACACAAACTGGACCATTCATAAATTCGAGCGCTGTCTGAATGTACCATCCAGTTATCCAGAGCACCGCACTCTCAGAGTGACAGAGCGCACTCTGGACACTCTGGGCCGAATTCACAAAAGGATTGCGTGGCTTTTGCGGCCGCTAAACCGGTAAAAATGGAGCAAACAGATACCATCTAATTCACAAAGCACGCGCAGAGGGTGAAATGCTTCACTAACTGCGCTGCCAAGCAGATTGCGTCTTGGTGCTCTGGTGTTATTTGCACGTATTTAAATAAGGTAATATACATATATTTGGTGCAAAAATTGCCGTTCTATGCAAATGAGCCTCATTGATAAACAATGTCTAATTCACTAACACCAGCGCTAATAGCCACACGCAGTTTGAGTGAAGTAAATAACGTCTTTAGAAAGCTGGTGCAAACTGGGCGCCCCTCTGTGGAAGCCTCTCGCCCAGACTTTCCAATGATCGTGGCAGCAGTGATCGTCTGTTAAATCAGTCTGTAAATAATATTTTGACATTATTATTATAATCATTATTACTTTAATGGCATCCGAAGATATTGATGCGTTGAACAGGTGACAGTCTGCAGTCATTCTCAAAACGCACTTCTGTCACGCACTTCAAAAGCAACTTTCAGTAATTTGTTATACGAAACGGGGGAAACAAACGTGAACAAAAACGGTTCCATAATTCATATTAAATTCAAAAGACAACGAAAAAACAGCTACAAGTGAGAGGGAATAGTGATAAAGTGGTCAAACTTGGTCAAATCCACAGCCTCAACCCATCTGACACTGTTAGACTGACTCACCAGCAGACATCACTACATAAGGGTATACAGTATTCAGTACTTTGCCAAACAAAGTCTGCCATTGTTCTGCCACGGTGTTCTTGGCGCAAAGCCAGCATTTATACTTTGCCATGTAGCTAATTGCAATCAGGGGCAAACTGCACTCAGCTGCCAAACTTTGTGGGCGTGTTTGCGCTGGTATATCATTAGTGCAATATCCTTTGTGAAAAGGACGTTAAGACGGAGCAAACTGCGGGTGCAAGTGAAGTGCAATTCAAGGTGCTATCAGTGGCCGCAGTTCATTCTTTGTGAATTCAGTCCTCTGTCTGTGGAGACAGAGCAGCGGAGCAGCAGAGTGCCGAGCGGAGTGAATGTGTGATTAAGTTAACCGTTGGTTCATTCATGTAGAAATATAACGCTCCGTTTCTTCCACCAGCAGGACTCTCATTTTAGTGTAGAGCGTCAGACTGAATTTACCAACACACCATGTCAGGTCACTCACTCTCCGGGACCGTCAGTGTTACTTAAATAAGTAAATACTGACCAACGGGACCAGACTGGCCGACCCGTATGCTCTCACTCAGTGGATGGATGATGTCACAGGAAGCCAATCTTACAAAGGAGGATGACACTTATTTGTTTTGCTATGGAAGCTAACGTTAGCTAATGTGCTAAAAAGTTAGCATTCCAGAGAAATCCAATATTCCTCTTAATACCTCCCCAGTTTCTAATGAGGTGGACATGACCTGCAACCATAGTTGCCTTTGTTTTTGTTGATGGGCAATGGCGGCTGGTATGTGTTCAAATTTAAGTTTTGAGCTATGACTATGGCTTTTCTAGCAGCAAATTACTGAGGTCGGCCCTGAAAGGGTCTGTACACCATTTTGAAAATATTCCTTTTTCCTTTGCAAAATTTTGTGTAACTTTGGAGATTTATTTGTTCCCTTTTCTGACAAAATGGATTACCATGGTTAGTACTAATGGATGCCTTAGGTCCTCTTGTTTTAAAGGATACCAATGTCTTTGCTGTAGCTTTAAAACTGAGTCCGATACAGCAGGTTTTATTTGCTAAAAATTATTCTGCCTCGCTCCTCACCTTTAGCTCTGCCTCTCATACCTGGAACTTGTATTGTCAGTGATATAAGTCAGTAAGTAAACTGTTATATTTGATCCAATTTAAGGATCAACCGTAGACTTTTTCATGGGCCCTACTAAACTGTGGCTAAGGTAATGTTTGGGTTAGGCAACAAAAATACATGTATAAAGCTACTGTAATCATTTTATCATATTAATAATATGCAGATGACTTATATAATGTGAAAGACTGGCATGTGGTCACAACCCAGAGAGAATTATCATCTGACTCTTTTCAGCATTTCTCAGCTCATTGTTAAGCACTGTTTGTATCTTAAGGCAGGACTTGTACTTGTAATGGAGAGTATGTACATTTTGGTATTGGTATTTTTACCCGGGTAAAGGATCCGAGTACTTTTTCCACCACTGGTAATGTTTGATGTTAAAGGTTATTTTCTGAAAAGTTAAAAGTTTAATAACAGCAGCAGTATATTCGGTGGACTAGGCATAAAACAAGAAAGTCTATCTTGCCCCAAATCACCTGACAGGCATTAGAATGCATGACATGAAGCCGTTTCACACCATTAATCTGACATTCCTGAGTGTGAATGAAACCTAAAGTCTTTATCATGGTTGTCAGTTCGGATTGACACGTAACCTTTGAAAGAGAATCTGTCAGGATACCAGACTGTGACTCGGAGTGTGTTAATATGTGCATGTGCGTCTTTGTGTCTGCATCCCTGTGACAGACAGAGACGTCAAGTCATCAAACAGGACAATGTGTCTGGTCCAGAGCTGAACTCTGGGAAGACGGAGACAGACAAAGAGATGGTGTGATAGGTGGAAGGGGGTGACAGAGAGCTAAAGGCCAACGGGTGAAGCTGTTGGTGTCTCCTCCTACCCCCCATCTACAAAATTTGGCAAATTACTCACGCAATCAAAAGATTTGCTGAAGATGCAACCAGTGAATTTTCTTTACTGGAGAAAGCTAAAATTTTGTAGTTGGTTTATGTTCACTTTGCACTTTTCCCTCTGAGCCCTCTCACGTTTTCTGACTGGAGTGGAGGTTCAGGGATCAAGGGAGTATGTCTCCGCCTTTTTGCGGATGATGCAGCTGTTTGCTGAACACAGTTTCACTCCGAGTTTGATGAAAACCGATGCTTGGTCAGTGACTTCTGGTGTCAGACACAGACAAAAAAGCCATCCTTTCATATCAGCGTGATATGCAGCCAGTTGACGTTATTGTTTAATGGTGCCCATCACCATCAGGGGGAAATGCGGCAGGACAACAACAAAAGTTGAGGGGACAGAAGTTTGAGTAGAGCAGGGTGGCGTTTTTGCCCTGTAAGACTGTAAAGCCAAACCCTGTTCCTTTTTTTCCTAAACCCTACCACGTGTTTGTTGTTGAAGGAAGAAAAACATCAATTCGTGGTGTCGTTCTGATGTAGTGCGTTTAATGTGAAAGAGACTGTATGTAAACTGTACATTTCCTGTGAAAACATAAGTGTATTTTGAAAACAAACAATGTATGTAACAGGATGACATTGACACGGCGTCCTAGAATAAACACACACAGGGTACCTTGCATGTCAAAAGGTCAATACCTGATGAAATCAGAGTAAGAATGTGTTGCTTTGCTTCATTGCATTGTGACCTCCAGTGTGCACACTTTTGTTTTTCCAATGCTCCCGTTGCAGAGGGGCTGTTAACTACAGTGGCCAACGCTAGTGTCCCTGTCTGGAGGCAGTATTTGGCTTGTCCTTTCTGGGCTACTGTAGCAACATGGTGGTGCAACGTGGCGATCTACATAGATGAGGGCCCACACCCTATGTAGATATTAACAGGTCATTCTAAGGTAACCAAAACACAACTATTCATATTTTCAGGTGATTATACACTAAAGAAAACATTCTTATATTTCATTTCTGCCAATATATCCCCCCCAAATCCTGCACGCCGGATCTTTAAGGCCTTGAATTACCTAATCGCCACTGGTCTACCAACACTTGCTAGATAGTTAACTTTGCATATGCAATAAACTTGTTTGAATTACAGGCTAATAACAAGTCCAACACTTGTTTGATCTTGTGGAACTTTTTCCAGACAGATTTGATTTGATTTAGTCATAAACATGCACTCAAGAAACTAAAAGAAGAAAGAAAAACAAAAGAACTTGCATGTAACACAAATAAGCTGCATCAAATTGAGGCATGACAAAATGAAAACACTAAATGTTAATATAACTTGTCCACTTATTAACAGATTTCAGGGAATGCTGTGACATGCAGATTCCCTTTGACATGTTAAGTTATTTTGTTGATTTTGACTGTATGATTTGATCTTATTGGACCTTTGAAGCACCTGTATGATTGTTATCTTAGAAACATGACTTGCTGATATTATATTCTCTACCACCTGTATCTCCTGAGTGTCTTCCAATCCTCCACACTGACCAGTGAGCCCACGTCAGTGTCCTTGTTGGACCGGCCCATCTGATGCCATGGCGCCACAGGGGTCGTATTATGGGCCAGTGGGGGTGTCACTCAAACCCCTTGGAGGAGAAAAGGGAGGGAGGTGATGTAGCATTAGGTCATCCCCACCCCTCCTGGTCCCTCTCTGACAGGTCTCATCATACAGGAGACCTGCCGGGCAGATTGACAACTCAATGAGTGGACCAGCGCCAGGCTTTCACAAGCACCATTTCACGGCTCCCGTCTTTGTATGACAAACCCCTACACCACCCAGTGTCGCCTGCACTACCACCCCCACACTCTCCGCTTCCCTCTTTTCTTTCTCCACACAGCTCCTCCCTGTCTTATCACTGTCTCTGTTGTGATAGCTTGAGATGGAATGTAGCAGCTCCAGTTATTATAAGTGAAACAAAAACAAAAAAATCAATTAGGGGTTGCATTAAAGTATATTTTCATTAATTGCCATCTACATCACTGGGATTTTAAATAAACAAAAGAAGTTCTTGTTCTCCGTCTTCTTGGGAATCATGGAAAGTGCAGGTTGCAGAAATAAACACTAATCTGCAGAGAAAACAAAGAGAATTCTTTATTCAGCCTCTGCCACGTACCCAGGTTGAATATGAAAAACCCCAACTGCAGATTTTGCAACAGCTCTGATATTGATTCTGTGAGTATGTTTCCATCCAGTAAAACCTGAGTGAACAGGCTGTTCTCATAAACTGTTCATACGTTTTCCCACAAAAAGCAGTGCTCCCAAATTCGTAAATATCCTCGTATTTTGAAAGGCTGCAATCACATGACCAATGCACTGACGGGAGTTAACGAGGAAGTGGTCCTGTGCTTGGGGTGGTGAATGGGTCACAAAAATGTAGACTTTCCCCCGGAGACAAGTGTTCCGGACCGTGTTAACTTTGAGTCATTTTTAAAGTCTGTCCTCACCATGTGTTTTTCATAAACCTAAAAACAGTACAAAGGACACATCCCAACATCCAACTGGGTCAGCGTTGCACCAAAGAAACTTCCTCCCCCCAATTTTAATGCAGAATGCATACTCTGCATCAAAATCTTTCTTAACGGGAGCTACTTGTTGTACGGATCTATTTGTTTTTACTTTTCCCTAAACCTTATCACAGTGACTTTAAGTTAATCACATAACGTTACGGTAACGGCATCCATGGGGTGCTAATTTATAGGATATCATACGTACTGTTGTGTCTGCATTTTTGTAGGGTAACATACAAAGTGTTGTATGAAGATATGTAAGGTGGAAACGCTCCCAAAAAATGTTTAAAAAGTTGACATATCCCCAAAAAATAGTCATTTATACTTGGCTGAAGTGCAGAATTTACTATAGTCATTAAAAGAAAGATTTAAGATTCACATTATTGTCCCACACTGTAGCTAAGTTGGATTGGGCGTCCACCAATGCTATGTCCACAAAAAAGACGCCTACAAGGAACAAGAAATATGTCTAGGAACATATGAATCAGTCCTTTGGGGATTGTTGGGGCCTACAATGCCTGAATTTAAGGCAGCTTTTCTAAAAATTAAAATTAAAATATCGATGCATGTTGTGATATTTTTAAGCGTTTTTTTTTTTGCAATAGAACTACGGGAGCAGGTGAAAATTGCAAAAACATTTGGATTTATTTGTCTTATTTATTAAAAATCAAGGGCAGTTTGTTCCAGCAAGAATAAAACCACACTGTTCTGAGTTTGTGATTTATAATACACTGACGTTACCACTAACCTGCATATCTAGTGTAGCTCACCTTGATCCTTTCAGTGCATGCAGAAGATCTGAATGCAACAGCCTCTGTCACGGTGGTTTGTCTTGTTTACTGGCAACGCATTTAAGACCCTGAAAGACCAAGCCAAAAGTCGGCCATCAATCAATGTTGGGTTGTCACTGAGCATCCATGGACCTTGTTGCTGCAGTGTGTCCCACGCCACGGGCCCTGCTTTTTTTTTCCCCGCCAATTCAGCACTGATGATTTTGATGAATTTAAATCACTCTGATTGGCAGTTCAGCTCAGAAGAGAAACAGAATGAGGAAAGTAAACAAAGAGCTAAAGTCCAGAGGGAGTGAGACCAAAACAAACTTGTTACATAAAGTCAGATTATTTTTCTTTATCAATTGAGCTCTTTAGCAAAAACGTTTCCTAATGGTTTGTGTTATGCTCTGTTCCTTCAACACTGTATTGGTTTGTAAATGTGCTAACTGGCTAACTAACATTGAGGTTCCCTTTTTGAATGACAAAAACAGACAACCGCCATCTGCTGGTGTGGAGAGTTATATCTTCTCACACAGGCGCAGAAAGTACATGCTGGTTAGCCATAGGTTGATGTCTTTAAAGTGTGTTCATGTGCAACTTTTTGGCTGAGACATGGCAACGTGAGGCGACGCAACAGTTGGCTTTCTTTGATGCTAGTTCTTTGATGTTGGTTTAGTGTCCTCTGTGTATGTTTATTGGTAGCAAAATATTTGTTCCGCCACAGAGTTGCACATGATGCAAATAAGTCAATCCTGCTATCTTGCAGAACATCAGGAAATCGCCCTGCATGGTCTTTAGCAATAACTTTTGTTGGTAAATGTGAGACGCTTGTATCACACATGTCTGCATCTTCACAACCAGAAACAAGAAAATGAGTCTGGGGACATTTTTTGGGGGACAGCTATGATTGTTGAAACTCACAGGAAACTACGATGAGTGGTCAACTTTGTGGAATTGGATAAAATTGCAAGGAGGCAAATTCATGGGGGCTGAGGGGCTGATTAATAAATTAAAGTGGAAAATAGTCAATCATCAATGAATAATTAAAGAATTAAGCTCCGCTATTTTCTTGTTTTTCAACCTTGAACATCAGACATGCTCCACCACCCTGACCTCCACATCATCACTGTCCAGAATCATCCAATGTAAACATACTTCTTTGGGGATCCTGGGCTGAAGGATGGAGGGAAACATGGATGCAGGATGAGAAGGTGGAAGAGAAGGATGGAAAGAAGAAGGGGAGGGAGTGACGAAAGAAGGGGAAAGTGGGAGGCATCGGAGGGGAGGAGAGATACCGTCACGCTTTGGTGCCTCTCAATTGAAGTCTGAACACCGGCCACAAAACCCGGCTCGCTCCATATACCTCATCTTTGCATGTGAAAGGACGGCTCCATTGTCCAGGCCTAACTGCACATTTAACCTGTCTGGACTCAAAGAAAGGGGAAATTTCTCTCCCTGTCTCTCCCCTCACACCCTCTCTCGTCTTAACAAACCAATTAGCCGGACATTTCTCCTGCAAAGACGACTTCTTTACACTTGTGCTTAAATAGTGAACAAGCCGCTCTCGGATGTTTTAATTTTTTAGCCAGAGGGAGAAAGCAGCTTTTTTTTTTCTCTTGTGTGTCCTGGATTTGGGCCTCGAGGATCCAGTGTGGTGTGTTCAGAGGGATGCAGATAAAAAGCCTGTCTGTGATGGTCACTGTGTCCACAGAGCAGAAATAAACCTGATGGTTATTGTTCAGCTTTACAGTGATGCACACGTTCGTAAGAGACTTGACCAAATTCTCATTTGGCTGATCTCTCTTGTACATTACAATTTAAAAACTGTTGTTTTTCTGCTAGCTGCTAGGCTAATTTATACAATGTAAAATGCCATAGGCTTGTGCTAATAACGTTAGCATGTTATATTTGTTTGGAAAACGTGTTTAGTATAAGACAGTTGTTTGGTCAGTGAACCTTGTGAGCTGTAATGGAGCCAAATTTTGTAATGTTACTTTTGTTAAATGTTGTTGATGTCCCTGGTTTTATATGAATAGAAGAAATCTCCGCTAGCCACTTGGCTGATTTATACAATGTAAAATGCCATAGGCTTGTGCTAAAAGCAATAGCATGTTGTATTTGTGGGGAAAATGTGTCCAGATAAAGACAAGTGTTTGTCTGTGAATGCTGCGAGTTATAGTGAAGCTTATTTCGGTAGTCTGAAGTTGGTACTTAGTAAAGTTAAGCCAGTATTGACACAAACTGGGTTAACAATGATTTTTAGTGTGTTGTGTCTTGAAATTGGAACTTTAAAAGACAGAAAAATAGATATGCTGTTAATCTTTGTCACCATGACTCTAAACACATTTTATAATTCTGCTGGAAGACAACATCTTCTAAATCCTGATCCCAACTCTCATCAGGTTTAATCCAGGCAGTGGTGAAATGAAGGTGAAGTGCAGCCGTTTCTGCACTCAACAGTGAAGTGAAAGCCTCGTTTTCTTTTATCAGAATAGACGCACAAAGATCCCAAAGCTTGTGTCCACAGAGAGTCCGCTGCTCACGCTGAGAGCCCGAGTGGAGATCATCTTTTCTGCCAAAGCCTCCGGCTGTGCTTTGGGTTTTGGCTCTGAAATGGCACTGACCAACACAGCCCAGCTCTGTGTGTGTGTGTGTGTGTGTGTATCCCAAAGCTAAACTGACAAGACATCATCACCCATTAAGTTACTGAGCTCTAAGCTGCCAGTGTTATTGTCTTGAAGTTAGGTACCACGTTCCGTACTTATTAAGGTGTTTGATAGTCATCAATAAATTATTACCTTTATAGACCAGACTATAATAGTGTTTATCATCCTTCAGCATTACACCTACACTCGTCCACAACTGTTTCAAGATCAACTCCTTGTTTCATCTATTGAGCTTGATTTTTTTGAGGAACCTTCGCTAAGTCCCGCCCCCATAACATATCATCGGGCCGGCTCAGACCAGGGTCCGACAACAACACAGCTGTACTCCATTGACTCTAATGCAGTCATTTCAGATTTCCTTCATTGTCAGGCAGATTTTGTGGATTTGGAGCTAAATGTTGTGCCTGGGGCACGTCGTGTATTAATGACACTCGTTAACTGGAGAGGTTGGAAAAAGATATACGTTTCTTCCCTGTTCCAAAACCAAAATCAAACCCTGAAAAGTGTAGGGTTAGCTAGCTAGCTACTGAAGATATAGCCTACTGAATGTATACACATGCTGCTTTTGCTTTTTAATGATTATAACAGTGAAACAAAGACCGACCCTGCTGTACAGGAACCAGTGAGGGGAAGCAGGGAAACTTTGCTGATATTCAACCAGCTGTGTGTCATCACATTGTGTGCTGATGAACATTGTTTGACTTTCCCCAGAGATCCCTGCCCCTCTGGTGGCAGTGGTCCAGGTGTTGGCAGCAGCACAGGGGTGAAGCCAAACACCGTTCATCTGCACACACTGTGATGCCACACAGCTGGTTCAATATCAGCAAAGTTTCCCTTTATATTCATTGTGTTCTGTGGCGATCAGCAGTGATGTGGTGGTTCACTTTTACACTGTGATCTGTAGCCTATAGTTCGGCTTTAGCTTCTACCTGTCTTCGTCTTTTTAACCTGTTGTTGCTGCTGAGTCAGTTTGACATCCTGGATATATCCTTCAAACACAGACTGTAGACCCCTCTGTCTGCTTCTCTCTGGAATCACTCTTTCAGTTTTATAAAAATATGATCATATTTCTTCAGGGAGTGCAGTTAGTTACAGTGTGGGCTCCATGCTTACTCTGACAGCTTGTTGGGACATCATAAAGGGGCGGGGCTTAACAAAAGGTCAGTTGTTGACAAATCAGCTCTTTCTCATTCCAAACTCGTCAAATATACCATCACTTTGTCAGTGATCTGGGCGTCAGATACCAACGCACAAAGGAACCTTTTGCAGAGTTATAAAATGCATGGGCCGGCACGTTTTAAACCCCACTGGTAACAGTGTAATAGAAGGAGGTGGAAAGTCCCGTAGTATTTAGAGTCCCATTGCATTGTTGAGGTTTATAATAATTGATTATCACCGATGCTTTTCTGGACTGGAAAACAAAATACTGCAGACATTGACTAAGTGGAATTTTGAATCATTTAATATCCTTTAATAATCCTTCTTTTGGGGCCAAAACTATTTCCAATGTTATTAATACATTATCATACAAGTCTGATTTAACTGTTTTATCTCTGTTAAGAGATGTTATTGAAGGAAAGAAAGAAAAGTGTAATATAACAGGTTATTCCAAACTTTTTAAGGCAGTGTAGAAATCTAAGTCACGTTTTGGTCTTGGCACCGGTCAGTCCAGGCTCAAACGCGCTACAAGTCACCATGGACGTGATTTTGTATTAATAACCTTTATGTGTAAAGATGCGAATATGGACAGCTTTCCTCCTAGCTCCCCTGATGTTCCGTCATGAATACAGGCTTCCTGAGGAGTTGAGTCCCGGAGAGAAGACGCCGTCTCCACCTGTGAAGCCGTCAAACGACCAACTGGGGGTTTGTTTGTGTCGACAGCCGAGTCCATCCTCAGCAAGAGCTCTCTCAACACAATGTCCAACGCCCCCGGCCCCTCCAGCTCTGAAGCTCAGCTGAGGGGGGGCGTCTCAGCCGGGGGGCCCGGTGGGGCCGTAGCAGGTCCAAAGGCCTGGTGCTGGGAGGCTCTGACAGGGGCAGCTGAATCCCAGCGGCCCCTCAATTCTCACTCATTCTTCTAATTAGTCACTTGGACAATTAACTCCCGCAATGGTGAGATCTGGCTCCACTCTCCTGCAGCCAGAGGAGAGAGGAAATGTTCAGGTGATGAGTTCTTCAGTTTTTTAATCATACATTTCACTAAAAGCACTGAACTCTAAGCCTTTTTATACAGAGGTGGAGCTATAGGGCCATCATGAAGTCCCTTTGTAACGCCGCCTTTATGTCTTTACACAGGACCAATGACCAAAGCATCATGCAGCTCAACTGTGTGATTACAGACAGCATGCAGGCATCGCAGAAGCAAAGGAGGCGTTATGGGTGTGACATGTAACACAACAGCATCAGCCTCTAGTGTGACATGTAACATATGCATTGGCAGCACTTCAAGCCCAGTTCAGGCAAAGATTTGCGATTTGACCAGCTAAGTGTCGGGTGACATCATCAGCCGGCTTGAGTCGAGCAAAGACCGGCCAGTTCACACCGCTGACCCTTTTCTCTGCGACGTCCTAAAACGGTTTTGTCGCGAATCTTGGGTCTGAACTGTGTCCGCCTTTAGTGTGGCGTGTAACATACGCATCAGCAGCCCTTAATAATTAATAAAAGTGATCATTTACTGTCAAAGGTCATTGTAACCGCGCCTGTCTTATTCTAGCAAATGTGGTATGTCAAAAACGCCTCAGTGGTTTTTCTACCTATTTGGCACAAACATTCACTTGGACTCAACGATGAACTGATCAGATTTTGATAGTCAAAGGTCAAAGTCACTGTGACCTCATCTGTCTCAATGTTGTGAACACCTTGAAGAAATTTCTTCAAATTTGGCACAAATACCCTCTTTGAGTCAAGAATGAACTATTAGTATTTGCTGGTCAAAGGTCACTGTGACCCCACAATAGCTGTGGCCAGAAACAGTATTTTTTGGGGCTGGTAGTTTGTCCGTCCCATTCTTGTGAACGCAATGTCTCAAGAACACCTCAATGGAATTTCTTCAAATTTGGCACAAATGTTCACTTGGACTCAAGGATGAACTGAATTAGTTTTGGTGATCAAGGGTCAAAGGTGAAGGTCACAATGCAGCCATCTCATTCTCAGGAACGCGATATCTAAGAAACGCCTTGAGGGGATTTCTTCAAATTTGGCACAAACGTCCACTTGGACTCGACAATAAACTGACATTTTATATCCAAAAGGTCAAAGGTCAGCTTCACTGTGACATCATCATGTTTAAACGTCATATCTCAGGAACACAAGGAGAGACATTTGGTCAGATACTGAATTGGTGACTCTAATCTTGAAACTGCTGATTCTATAGATCTTCTGTGGGTGAAGCATCCATGTTTTCACTGACATGAATGGAAACTATGGGAGGATTTTTTTTGTATTTTATGTTTGTTAGATTAGTTGCTTGTCTATATTTATATCTTCCTGTACATTCGTTCTCGATGCTGTGTGTATAAGTATGATAAAGTATATCAACAACCAGAGTCAAATTTCTTGCATGTGACGGGTTCATTCTAATTTTGAAAATAGTTTACATGTTATAATGATGAGTTTGAAGAGGAGGATGTGGATGTTTTTCTCTGTGGTCGTGGGGACATTTTGTGGCTGATGCTCCTGCCTGACACTCATCAGTGTGAATGTTCAGCATCTTAATTAGTGGCGATGGGACGCTCCTCCCTGCTGAAGCCCCACTTTGTGAAGGCAGGTGCAGCTTTAAATGACTTGACATTTTTTGCAGTGTGCAGAAGGTGGCAGGTTGTGATCCTACAACCCACATCTCATATACATAATCCAGCAGGCAGGCGGGCCCCTGCTCTTGTTGAATGGGGGGACTCTCCCTTCCTCTAGGGACGTTTCAGGGCTGAAAGAGAACCCTCACCACCCGGCTACCGGGGGCCCGTGGGCGCAGTGAGAAAATGAAGACCTCTGCACCCCTCTAAATCCCCAGGAATTTCTCATTAAGCGAGGGTCCCGGGCTGCCGAGGGCCCTCTGGGCCCTCACCCACCCCCGTGAGGGGTCTCCCTCTCTGGCAGGGAGAATGGAGCTCTCCACTCCACTTTGTGCTGGCTGCCGGCTACCAGGGCCTGTTATTCACCTTCTCCTTTCTCACCAGCACAAGAGCTTTCTCCCAATCATGCTTTCAAAGCCCTCAGGACTTCCTCTTCCTTTCATTCACTTTCTACATAAGTGTGTGTTTGTGTGTGTGTGTGTGTGTGTGTGTGTGTGTGTGTGTGTGTGTGTGCGCGTGCATGCGTGCGGGTGTGTGTGTGTGTGTGTGTGTGTGTGTGTGTTATAAGACCCAAAAGAGAGAAAGGCATAATTGAATTTGACATTTTTTTAATGGTATCCTGAGATATTTTTGTCTGGAGGCGCCAAAGCTGGAATGAAGCGGACTCTCATTTCAAAGAGTGTTTTTTTCTTCTTTTTTTCACACGTTGTTCACGAGTACAAGGAGGATTAATGAGGATTATGTATATGAGGAGAGGTAATGAGTTTTGATGAGAGTAGAGAGGATATTTAGTGTAAGATTTCAAAACATCTCAGCGAGTCAGGATTTGGCAGCTTCAGCTGCTCCTGACTTTTCCTGTTGTGGAGTCACGTTATCCTCATATTTTTCTGACGGTAAACACGGGACACTTTAAAAAGGACGAAACATATTACAGGGATTTTGTTTTTTAGATAAAAAATGTACGAATAAGTTGAAGAGACAAAACATCCTGTTTGTGTGTTTGCTTCTTTCCAAAAGTGAAGCTGTTACCTCCCCTGTGTGGAGAAAAGCTGCTGCTACAACAACACTGACTGACTTCAACCCAAAAACGTATTTTACCTGCTCATGACTCAATATAGAAAATATTAATTTGTTTTAAGATATCCTATAATTTAAGAAATAATCTACAGACTTTTATACAGGGTATATTTCATACAGTATTCATGGTCTTTTGAATTTTGTGATCATTTTACTCAGAAGTCTTTTTATCATTTTAAAACACATTAAAACACGTTATATATTGGTATGAAATATATTTACTGATGTGATATTACCATTTATGTAGGTCCTCATGCTTTTAATGTACTAATTAATGCTAAATAAAACATGTTTACTTTAAATCTCTGTAGCTTCTCATTACTGAAATATTTTTCTACATATTTCGGTTTATTTATTTTTACTTGTTCCTTTTTAATATTTACTGTTCTTCCTTGTGTGAATTTTGGTTTCCATATAAATAAATAATTAAAAAAAAAAACGTAATATTATTTTATTTCTATAACGGCCCAAACCAAACCCAACTTGGTGTGTTTGCAACCCGCAACATACGTGCCGGATGGGAGATTATTCAGCCGAGAGGAAACTATTAAAAATGAAAGTACATTTACTCAGGTTACTCTTTAATAAGAATGGCTTCTTCTTCTTCTTCTTTGTGAAGGTGCTGGATTAAACAAGTAGATCAGTAAAAGGACTTTAAAATCAGTCCTTACAGATACAGGTAGGAGCCGAGCTGAAATCCGGTGCTTGGGCAGTGACTTGCTGCGTCAGAAACCAAGGAAAAAGATGTCCTTTGACGTCGGCATGGTACGTGGCCTGTTGCTGTTACAGTGTAAGGGTGCACGGCAGCGTCAGGGGGAAACGCAGCAGGACAAGATATATTTCCAAGGTGGCAACCTGAATCTCCTGCAAGGGCCCACTCTCTCAACAGGCCCCTGCACCTCAGGGGTCCCAGTGTAATTGCACTGCCTGCACTGTCTATATTTACGCCCCAGCACCTGACCCATGTAACCACATACTGCAAGTTTAGGAGCCATTTTATGCACTCAGAGAAGTCCCATCGCTCTGCTCTGAACTGCACCATTGTCTAAAATATGACAGACACACGATTATACAGCTGTGTATACGTTTTATAGCTGAGACACCTACATGGCTTACATGGTCATTTAGAGTATGTCCTAGATGAAATTTAGATTGTAAAAATAAAAAATTTCATTGAATATAAATGACATATTTGGCTGTAACTCTCCTGTATGTATTTCTTTATGAATTTAATTATTTAATTCTGTGTTTATTTCAGCATTAAGTTATTTTTTGTTCATTTATTTCTGTAATTATTAATTGGTTTATTCCTCTATTTACATTTCAGTCTCTGTTATTCCTTCATAGAACAGAGGGGGGGGGATTCATTACACAAGAAACAAGTGGTGTCATACTGTAACTTACAAACACCTGGCAGGTGTAAAGCAATGGTTCCACTGGGGCTCGAACCCAGGACCTTCTGCGTGTAAAGCAGACGTGATAACCGCTACACTATGGAACCATATGATCTTCTAATTTGATAACATGTAATGTAATAAAGGAATAGTCAGAGAAACATACAGGAGTAAAAGAAAGTGCAGATGGGAAAGAAGTTCATACCAGTGGTGATGTCACCTCCGGGTGTTTTATATTATATAACCACTTAATCTTCATTCAATTTTTTAAAACAACATGTCAGGTTCACCTGACACAAAAACGTGTCCCTTAGGAGCTTGACGTGATATTTTCATGTTAAATCAGCAGTTTTGACTTAATTTAACTAAAATGTATGAAGCTGATTTCACTTAATTAGTTCAAGGCCAATTAAAAACACGATCTTTATGCACTTAACATATTTTCTTCAATAGAAGTTCAGTAGAATTAAGAAATGGCTGTAAATATGTGCACTCAATGTTTTTATGTTCATATGACAGAGGATTTAATGCTCAAACAACAAAAAAGCTATGTTAAACTGACATTAAATTCCTGAGGTCATATCACAGTGAGAGGAGCCAGTCTGCATTATGGTTTTTACTTTTGATACTTATTACACTTCTGTAATTTTACTTAAGCAACATTTTGAATTCAGGACTTCTACTTGTAACGGAGTAATTTCAGACTTCAGTATTTCTACTTTCACGTCACTGACTTCTTCACGTTGCTCTAAATAACAGCGATGTCTTCAGAGAAACAGAAGTGGAATGAAACTCAGACCAAAAAAAAAAAAAGTTGATAGAGAGAGAAAGCTGTCCCATGCAGGCCAGGACAGCTGACAGCTGGGTTCAGCAGGGGTCAGGGGTCGGGGATTGGCAGCAGTGGGGGAGTGAAGTGGAATCTAAAACAACAGGAAGACACACATACACACACACACACACACAGAATGACACACTGACACACACATACATATCCGGGAGAGGAGGCGAGTGTGGGCCTCCGGCCGGATCTGTGGTGTGACAGACAGTTGACTAAAACTTCATCAGTGTGGTGTGAATGCTTCCTCCCACATATCTGTGTGTGTGCGTGTGTGTGTGTGTGTGTGTGTGTGTGTGTCTGTGTGTCTGTGTGCGTGTGTGTGTGTGTGTGTGTGTGTGTGTGTACCACTATCTTTATTAGGACCAGTTTTAGACCTTGGACAGTGACCACATTTTAGTAACATGAGGAAATTTTAGAATAAGAAAACAAAAAAGAAAACCAAACTGATTTTGAGGTTAAATTAAAATGTCTGGTGACGACTCTGTGATTAAAACTATAATATATAAAGACAGCTCCCAAAGCTCGACCTGCTTTTATTCCTGTTTCAAAGGTAACATGATCACCTTGCTCTTTATGCAGAGTGCTCACTACAGGTGATGGTTATTTAAAGGCCATTTCCTTCTGTATGCATTAGTTTGGATGCTACAGTTGCATAAAAGCCATGACTATGGACCCTGGTGCGTCATGCCACACACTGCCTCCCACTGGCCAGGTGTTGTAAGTGCAGCACAAATCTCTAAAAACCAAGATGGCCGACAGAACACAAAAAAGTGTTGAGCAGCTCAGGAGTTGATCACCAACCCTACTACAATAGGAGACACTTACAGGTAATTAACATTTGTTTTATTCATCTAAAAAGTTATACAGTTGTTAAGATTTTTCATGTTGGGAGTAAATTAAATTAATCATCTGTCCACCAGGTGGACATCATGCAGCACTGACTACCATTACTGCAACCTTGTACCTACCTTGCAATTTTTGTGAGAAAAAAAAACAATATTTCGACATGATTTTGGCATTTTTGTAGAAAACATTCATAGAAAAATATACATAGGTAAGTTAAGAGGAAGGAGCTGAATGAGGGAGGGGGGTACAAGATAAATTTTAATAGTTTCACATATTGCATCTTTTCTTTCATCGGTTTACATTTCTTAAGTTTAAAACTTAAATGCATGCTGTCCACCGAAATGGACATGTAAAAAAACTCCTTAAAAAATGAGTGTTTAAAAAAAATGAACTTCAAATTTTTGGTTTTCGTGACTAAAAAGGAATATAAACACTTAGGAAAAACATCATGACTGAAGTCGTAATTCATGCATGAAAGGGCGAGAGTCAGTCCTAAATATCTATCTAATTGTAAAAATCAAAACATATTAAATATAAACGAGATTTATGGCTGTAACTCTCTTATATATATTTGTTTACAAATTTAACTATTTCCCTGTGTGATTATTTCAGCATTAACTTATTCTTTGTAATTATTTTTTGGTTCACTCCCTAAATTGAAATGCACTATGTCACTCAGTTCTTCCTATATAGAATGGAAGGACAAGTCATTATGCAAGGTGCACCTGAAATACTACTCTAACCTACATACACCTGGCAGGTGTAAAGCAATGGTTCCACTGGGGCTCGAACCCAGGACCTTCTGCGTGTAAAGCAGACGTGATAACCGCTACACTATGGAACCATATATACATCTATCTATATATATATATCTATATCACTAAGTTAATATTTAGAACAATAAATTAATATTAAGTGAAAACTGCAAAAGTAACAGAAAAGGGCGTGCAAGCATGAAATTAGTTCATACCAGTGGTGACGTCATCTCCAGGTGTTATATTTTGTTCAACCACTCCGTCACTTTAACCTCCATTCATGTGTTGTAAAACTAAACCAGCCTGGGTGAAATATTGTGTGAAGAGATCCCAGCTCACACTGACACTGACACACACAGATGTGTTGGACACATTATTACACACAGACTCCGTCCCATAGTGTGTGCTGTGCTGCCCTCCAGTGGACAGGACGAGTCCTTACAAGGGATTTGTATAGAAGAAGAAAATATTAGTAATACAAAGGCAGTGGTGGAAGAAGTACTCAGATCCTTTACTTTAAATACAGCACTCTAAAAGACTTTGTTGACATTAAAAGTCCTGAATAAATACTGTTACTTTAAGCTCAATTTACTCAAAGTATTCTAAACTATTCTGGTTCTGTTGCTGAATGCATGTAAGAGCATTTTAATGTTGTAGTTTCTCAATGTGGAGCCAATTTAAGATACTTTCTAGTCTACTGGGTAGATTAGTAGAATTATACTGCCTAATATCATAAAAGTATATATTTTTTTAATGTGAAATGTAACTAAGTGTTAAATACATGTAGTGACACACAAAGTACAGCATTCACCCTCTGAGATGAAAAGTAGTAAAGTACAATCCCAACACCAAAAAAGCTGTGACGCTGTGTAAAATGTAAATGCAATGATTTGCAATTTCTTTTAAACCTTCAATGCAGTACAGAGACGTTAAATTTAATGTTCAGTGTTTTGTTTTCCTTTGGAAATATACACTCATTGTGAATTTGATCCCTGCAACACGTTACAGAGAAGTTGGGACAGGAGCAAGCACAACATAGAGGGTCACATTAATAAAAATTAATAAGCTGTCCAAAAAAATTGTCATAAAATGCCTGAAAAACATTATTAAAATGTCCGAAAGAATGTTGATAAAATAACCGAAAAAGTGTTTAAAAATATCCGGAAAATGTTGATATAATGTCCAAAAATATTGATAAAATCTCTGAAAAAAATGTTAGTAAAATATTTTATAAAATTGTCGAGAAAAAGTTACTAAAAAAAATGTTATTGAAATGTCCTTAAAAATGTTAAAATGTCCAAAATAATGTTAATGAAATATCCCAGAAAAGGTAAAATGTTGATAAAATGTCCAAAAAAATCTCAGAAAAAAAGTTAATAAAATGTCTGAAAAAAAAAAGTTAATAAAATGTCTGAAAACATGTTGATAAAATGTCAACAAAGTTACAACAGCATCATACAATAATTGAAAGATATTTAGAGCCAACAAAACAAAAACTGTTTGGGTAAATACACATTTTTACAGTCATAAGGATCAATGTATCTGCTGTCCAGTCCAGTGTCGTCTTTTTGAGTCCTGTATAGAGTCCATTTTTCCCATTTTCTTTCTAGTTGTGAGTCTTGTTGTCTCAGTATGTGTCAGTTTCTCTGTTAAAAAGATTTCTTCCACAGTTGTTTGCTATGTTTCTTTACCCTTGTTCCTGGTGATAGCTTTCTATATTGCTAGCAGCAATATTTTGATCAAATATTTATAACTAACAATAACATTTTCTTCAAAAAATGTACATAGATAAAGCACCAAACAGCTGTTAGGAACCTCATATCCTGGAATGAATCAGCACTGAACTTAACTGGGGGGACTCCAATGAACAGGGCTCGTGGCACTGGAACACTTGATTGAGAGGGACTCCTCTAAAATTATTGGAAAGAAGCGATTTCATCATGACAAAAAGTAAAGAAATCAGTCTGGAACTCAGAAAGAAGATAGTGGATGCTGTACTGCCAGTTCTTAGCGTTTCACAGTGTCTAGAACAATTGTACAAAGCACAATGAGACGTATTCTGTTAGGAACAAACTGGGCGTGGTCGAATGTGCAAGGTTTCAAAAACTTTGGAGAGGAAAATAGTCAACAACAGTCCCCAGCAGAATCCACACTAAATGTTTGTGTACGTTCAAATGAGAAAATGTACGTATGCCATGAAGTATTCTGATTGATAAAAACATGCATGCGTCTGCCAGGAAGCAAATTTATTTTTTGAATCCCAAATCAACTTGGAAATGTCCACATGTGGACTCAGCCTCATATCCCGCCCTCTACACACCTACATTCAATCATAAATACCGACCAGAATTTGATTTGAGATTTAAGGTGCAGAAACTTTTGCAATCAAGAAGTGGTTATGGAAAAGTTTTGAGCTCCACTATAGAATCAGTCCTGAGCCACCTCTGTCGGCCAGTCTTGAGTTTCAGTATGTAAACTATGATGTAGATGCAAAATAACATGAAACAGTGAGTGATTTCTGTCGCCAAAGCCAAGCGCAGCAGTAATGACCAGTCATGACACATCTACTGTATGCCAGCTCTTCTCCTCCTGACTCAGCTCTGGATTCTATTTCGGTAACATGAGACTGAGAGGGTTCTTATGTTCTCATGGCATAGATCTGCTTTTCTTCAACAGGCTTTGAACATGTGTTGTGTAGATACACAGAATACAAGTTGCACAAACACAAATAACACTGCTGCATTTCAGTGTTATAAACAATCTGGCTTCAGTTCACCACCTCACCATCTTGGTCGCCAATTTCCCGTCTTCAAAGTGTGCTTACACATGGGTCAGAGTTTGCCTAATTTTACCCACATTACCTTGTTTTTCTTTATAAATCCCAATTTATGCTTAGAAAGTGGCGTACGCACTTTTCAAGCCCTTTTTGTGCGAACACAGTGGGTATAAATAAGGGCCCTAGATCTCTGCTAAGACTGATTGTTGCTGAGCAACACACTGTCACTCTGACCTCGTCACATATTGATGTTTGAGTCATGGACTTTCTATGTCCACGTGCGACCAGCAAGGTATCCTGGGTGCATTGGTTGTTGACTCTCTGGGACGCCGTGTCAACTTCATCCTGTTACATCCACTATGTTGGTACAACACTGTGTATTGACGTTTTTTTGCCATCAACAAACACACGTGGTTAGGTTTAGGAAAAAAGAACAGGGTTTGGCTTTAGAATCTTACAGAAAGTCACTGCCCAAGCACTGGATTTGATTGGGCTCTGCTGAACTGGCCTCTTCTGGACTTGATGTTTCAAGGAGGACTGTTGTAAGGACTCTTCATCGTGATGGGCTTCGAGGTCATCGTCCAAGAAAACTCACACAGCTGCACATCGAAGCCAGGCTGAAATTTGTCCGTGAACATTTGAAACATGGGCGTGAGATTTGGAAGTCTGTCCTCTGGTCTGATGAAACTAAACTTGAGCTGTTTGGGCACACGGAGCCTTTTACCCTAAGAGCTCAGTTGCCACAGTAAAACATGCTGGTGGGACCATAATGCTGTGGGGCTGTTTTGCTGCTTCAGGCACAGAGAGAGAGCAGAGAACCTTGTTCAGGTGCATGGCATCGTGGAGAAAGAAGATTATGTTGACAGTTTGAAGGATAATATAAAGAAATCTGCTGTCTAACTTCAAGTCAACGCTGGGTCTTCCAGCAAGACAGTGACCCAAAGTGTACATTAAGGGTGGTCCAGGACACCAAAATCAAGGTCCTGGAGTGGCCCTCTCAGAGCCCAGATCTCAATCCTATTGAGAATCTGTGGTGGGAGCTCAAGGTTAATGTCCTTGCTCAAAAACCACACAGTTTGGATGAGCTGGAATAATATGCCATGGGGGTACAGGCTGAGATCCCTCAAGAGACATGTGCCAACCTATTCAGGAACTACCATAAGAGGCCGCTGCCAGTTGTGAGTCAGAAAGGTTACAGGATCTGAAGGAAACATACAAATTGTCATCCAGCTCCTTTTTTCTATATCTACAATTAAGTTCTGCTATACAGGCTGTAAATACCTTGAGTGACAGCCAACTTGTTATTCATCCAATGAACTTAATTAGGAAACTATCTGGATTAACTTGAGGATATGTTTCTTTAATTTAAAATAATTTGTTAGAGCACACACACACTTCAATAAGCATTATAGCAATTTGGAATAATTTGGAGAATGTTTCCCGTTCCTCACAAAACTTAAATTCTAAATTAACGAGCCTGATTTTCATATTACAAACTTATTTGACACTAAAGCAGTGTTATATGATGAGTATATCTACTTCTCCAAACTGCGTGATTTGAATCAATCAAGGACTTTCTTACATTTCATGAGAGAGTGTCCATGGGTTAAAAGTTTCTGGGAGCAAATAAAAATGTCCATCTGAAATGTTGGGTATTAAGACTGCTCTCCAGCATGTATGCTCCTTAATGATGATTCAGGGCAGCACTTTAACCACACTCAAAGGGGCAGTTATGGCTATCAGCATGCATTTTCTGCTGAGCAAAAAAAAATTATCCAGCTGATTTTTACTCAACTCATCCACAGCCAGGTCAAAAGCATGTGTGATCATTCTCAGGGTCCACTTTTCTGACCGAATTTCTGTGCAGTACAGACCGACAAGTTGATCAAGCAAGTCAACACCACCCATTGCTTCATTGTAATGCTTCACCACCTCTAGATGGGACACCTTCAAAAATCAGGCCTGCTTTTTGTCCCACCGCTGCACTTCATCCATTCTGCTGACATCAACAAAGTTGGGGGCCATGACAACTGGTCTATAGTCAAACCATTTGACCAGTGCCACCTTTTGTTTGCCTGATGAAGGTCTAGTACCGAAACGTCGTAAATTAATTATTTATTGCAAGTTAGACAGTGTGCGGGAGTCCTTTTGCAACTTTTTGGTCTTCTCTTTCCAACGCATCTGTCTTTTTTAATAGATGTGCGAAGTGCTTCCTTTGCTCTAAACCAGTGCCACCTTACCATCATGGCTTACAACTTCATCACAGCTTCCTTGCGGCTTTTTAGCCATGTCTTTGTCGACTGTAGAGGAGGCCTGGCATAGCAAAAGACCCTTGATGTCCCAGCAGCATGAATTCTCCTCTCAGCCAGCAGCTCCAGAAGATTGTAAGTTGTGAAATAATTGTCAAAGTGCAACTTGTGGTTGGCCTCTGTGATTCGCTGGCTAAGTTGGTACACCACTCCAGCTCCAAGTCCCAGCTGCTTCTGACACTGTTCTGATATCTCCATTTTAGCTCCTTGGTGCAGCAGGAAATCATAGGCCATGCCTTTTTCCCCACACAGGAAGTATATTTTTACCCCCGAAGGGTGTGGCTTGCCTTTGATGTATTGCTTGACAGATAAAGATCCACGAAATGGCACCATTTGTTCGTCAACACAGAGGTTTTCCTCTAGTGGAAGCTCCAAGCATCTTCTGTGTGTGGCATTGTAGAGAGGACGTACCTTGAAAAACACATCATTGTTCTCTGCTGGCTTCTCCAAATTGTTGACCAAATGCACAGTGACTGGAGCTGGAAGAATCTGTCACGGGACATGGTGTTATGAAAAATACCAATGTCCATCTCAGCTTCCCAGTACATGCAGACTCCTGGCATTTTCATCACTTCCATAGCAAGGTGGAGACCAGCTAGGGTTCTGATTTCTCCCGAACTAGTCATTTTGAAACCTAGTGTGTCACTTTGCATGGCATAAATGTTGGTGCTGTCGGTCATCAGATCAAAGATCTCATATACTGTTTTTAAGTATTCATAGGAGCTCATGGGATGTCTGTCATAAATCAGAGGATTCTCAAAGGAAGTAACAATGATTGTTGTAAATGTCCTATGATGCCACTTAATCTCTTCCTCCCTGGTTACTGTCATCTCCTCCTGATCCTCTGTCACTACACGGCCTTAGATCTCTTCTATTTCAACCTCAGTTGCCACCTCAAGTTCTTCTAAACCTTGTACTATGAATTAACAATAGTCTTTATTTCTAAAGTCATCATCTATCTCATTCCTGTTCTCATCTGCCTCATTTCCTGAATCCAAGCCATCAAGATCGGATAACTGTCCATTTAAAAGGTGTTCAAGGAAGTCTGTGACTTTATACTTTACATACAATATACACAATAATCACAGTTTAGCTATGGAATGCTTACAGGTATTTTGTTTCTTTGCATGGTGACACCAAATATGTTGTGCAACACCTCTGATACCACATTTCTGAGGAAGGAGGGAATGATCAGTTGTGTCAAACGCTTTACATAAATCAATAAATACACCCACAGTGTGCTGTTTTTTTAATCTACTGCTGTTGCTATATTTTCTACAAATCCATTACTGCTAAAGACGTTGATCGATCACTCTTACACCTCACTCAGTAACTCATATTTCTCATCAAAGTTGTCCAGTCTGTTTATAGTTGAACTGCTTCTAAAATACTTGAAAAACTATTCATAAACACGTTTGGTCATTTCCATGGAAACGTTTAGGGTTTTGTTTGATTTCATAAAGGGAGCTATTCATTTTGACCTTTACTGTCCATTACATGGTGTTTTCAGGCTCCAGCAGTCCTGATAATATTCAGCCCTGAAGCAAGACCCTACCTCCGTATATTTACACAACACATATTCAAAGCCTGTTGAAGAAAAGCAGGTCTACGCCATGAGAACATAAGAACCCTCTCAGTCTCATGTTACCAGAATAGAAACCAGAGCTGAGTCACAAGGAGAAGAGCCGGCATAGATGTGTCATGACTACTGCTGCGTTTGGCGACAGAAATCACTCACTGTTTCATGTTATTTTGCATCTACATCATATTTTACATACTGAAACTCAAGACTGGCCGATAGAGGTGGCTAAGGACTCTGCTGATTCAATAGTGGAGCTCAAAACTTTAAAGTAGGGGTGGTGGAAGTTCTCAGATCCTTTACGAAAGTAAAAGAACATAATGCCGCACTGTAAATAGTCTTATACAAGTAAAAGTCCTGCATTGAAAATGTTACATAAGTAAAAGTATGTCAGTGTAATCAGGAAAACTTCAAGTATTAAAAGTAGAAAAATATCCCCATGACTGTTGAAATGTATGTATTAATGTTGAGTAGCTACAATTACTGTTGTAGTTGGCTGAGGTTTAACTGATATTATGATTAAAGGGGCCACACCTTTGTTGTATGTGTTTAAAGCCCTGATATGAAACATGTTGGCACTTTCAATGATTTAGCCACTACAATAAAGGCTGTTTAATACCTCCTTCCTCGTTTTCTATTCTTTTGGAATGTCTGGATTGCCTTCCTGTGTATTCATTATAGGTTAATCTGCCACTATTTTCTCCATTAATTGATTGATTGTTCAGTTTGTAAAAATGAGTGAGAAATGGCAGAGCCTAAAGTGACACCTTCACAGAGTAAGTTTTGTCCAACCAACAGTCCAAAACTCAACATTATTACGTATAAATTACAACTATTGAAATAATTAAAGCAAATCTTAATTTGTAAAGTAACTAAAGCTGTTAAGTAATTGTAGTAAAATAAGAAGTACAGGATTTGCCTCTAAGATGTGATGAAGTATAGCATGAAAAGATACTCAAGTAAAGTACAGGTACCTCAGATTTGTACGTAGTTACAATCCACCACAGCTTTTATAGTCATGATTTTGTCTAGTTATTTTATTAACTTTTTATTGTATATTACTGAATTGTTTAACTTTATGATCTATGAATACGTTGCTGCTTGTTATCTTTAAACTGTGTCTTGTGGTGTGTCCTTGAGTGCTTTGAAAGGTCCCTAGAAATAAAATGCATTATTATTAGTAGTAATATTAAAGTACTCACTGTCAGGAAAAGCAGGATGTGTTATTATATGTAAAGTTATCAAATCGTTAATACTGATTGATCAGTGTGTGAGCAGCATTTCACTGTTTTCACTAGTTTTAACTACTTTACATATAGTTTGTTAGTTCAGGTCAGTGATTACAAAGACGGGCTGGACCGCCTCAGTACTTGCCTTTTCACAGTGAAATGTTATGTTTTTACTCCACTACATTTATTGGATACCTGAAGTTACTTTGCAGAGTCAAAACAAAAAATAATACAAAATATAATAAACAAATACATTATAATGAATTATTATAGATTAAATTAAGACTTTCTGGGGTAATGCCATACCCCGGCATTAAGTATTTAAATGACTTTAAATACTTGGCAGTATTTAAAGTCATTTAAATTAGTTCCACTTTCACAAGCCTGGTCTCACTCCAAAGTTGTCAAAATCCGGCGCTTGGGCAGTGACTTGTGGCATCAGTAACCAACGAAAAAGCAGTCCATTAACGTTGGCATGATATGTAACCAGTTGCCATTATACTTTAACGGTGCCTAGCAACATCAGGGAAAACGCAGCGGGACAAGGATGAAAGTTAAGGCAGCAACAGTTCAACTGGGGCAGGCAGGATGGATGCGTCCAACAAACACCAGGAGGGGTGGTGTTCACATCCCGTAAGATTGTAAAGCCAAACCCTGTTCTTTTTTCCTAAATCTAACTACGTGTGTTTGTTGCTGAAGGAAAAACACGCTGATTCCCGGTGTTGTACCAACATAGTGCTTTTATTTTGAAAGAGACTGTATGCAAACTGTACATTTCCTGTGAAAACAGAAGTTTATTTTGAAAACAGACAATGCATGAAGTTGACACAGCATCCCAGAACATCAACAACCAACACACCCAAGGTACCTTGGACGTCATATGTGGACATGGAAAGTCCATGACCAAACATGGACATGTGACGAGGTCACAGTGAGGATGTCTTCACCAACTGTAACTTTCATTCATTCAACTTGACTTTAACTCAGAAACACATTAGGTAGAGACCTCATTTATAATAAAGACAAGTAAAAAGAAAAGTTCATAGCTATCAAGGACACATTTAAGAAACTTAGGTAAAAAGAGCAATAAACAAAGAAAGAATAATACAAAGCCAGTTTAATGAAACAATAAAATCTTAACAATAACTAAAGTAGTTCAAATTAAACAAATGAGACTGAAACAAGAACAGCTGGAAATAAATGAGACTGGATGAAATTACATTTTTGATCTGCCCAAAGAATGAAAATGAGAAAAGCTTCAGACTGTTTTGCATGTTATTCTGCAGGTGCACACTCCGAACAACTGGATTTTTCAAGCTCAATAAAAACAGCAGTTTGGAACTAATTGCCCAGGGCCCCAATAGGGAGGCCCTTAAAAAGCCCAGAATGAAAGTTTGGTTTTGTTTGCAGTTATTTTTTTCTAAGAAATTAGTGCCATAACTAAATTAAAATTGGGCAATATATCAGTTAAAAGACTGAACTTTGTGTAAAAAACATAGTGTAAGTCCTCTGAGGTGTCTCTCCACCCTTAAAGGTGCAAAATTGTTAAGTCTGCCCCGGCACTATAAGTTTATTTACACAGAGATGGCGCTATAGAGCCACTATGAAGTCCCTTTTTTATGCCTGCTTAGCATTTTTACACAAAACCAAACACCGGCAGTATCATGACGCTCCAATGTGTGATTTCAGACAGCATGCCGGTGTTGTGGAATCAAAAGAAAAGTCGGCCTCTAGTGTGACATACAACATACGCGTCAGCAGCACTTTATAAACAATAACAATGACATTAACATGGCAATAACTATGATTTACTGTCTCTACTACATGGCGGCTGATCTCGTCCTCTGCTCGGAGGGTAAGGAGCTCATGGACCTTATTGTTTTCCCAATTTGTGGACATTTACAGCTGCTGTTCTTCCTCTTTGAGTTAGTTGCTAACTGCGAACAGCTACTTTTAAAATCTCCAGCGGTGGGTTGCACACATAACATGCTGTCAAAAGTGAAAAATGTCTTTCACCAAGAAAAGGACATTTGGATTCCAATAAAAGAAGAGAAAGAGAGAAAGAAAGCAAACTGACTGTAAATAAATGAATTATGTGTATATATATCTTCTTGTTCCAATGCATTGTTCTGCTGGGAAACCTTTGGTTCTGGCATTCGTGTGGATACCACCTGGCATGTTCCACTCACTCAAACACCGTTGCAGACCAAGTGGTCTGCAACGGTGTTTGAGTGGGTGGAACATGCCAGGTGGTATCCACATGAATACTGCAGCCAAAGGTTTCACAATATACACATGTACAGGCTTGTATGGTTCTCGACTGCTGTGAATGAGGGCAGTGAGAGATGTTGGTTGGTCATGGTTAATACAGGTGGTCTTTATGTTTGTGAGCTATAACGGGCACTGTTTTAAGTTTTTTTTTTAAATTCTGAGGACATTCAAGGCTTAGCTTGGACCCCATACAACCCTATAAACAAGATCTATTTTGATGCTGTTTTATGCACTCTGGCGCCTTATTTACATTTAAAGAGCATTAAATCATTGTTAATTTAAATGTGTACCTCAAAAAGTGTCATTTACTTTCTAGATTAGTTGTCAAATTGTAAATGTAAAAACACTAGTGTTAGTTTTGAGTAGAAACAGAGTCATAACTGCCATCATTAAACATTTACTGACGAGAGTTGTATTTATGCTAATAGTGGTGGAATGTAACTAAGTACATTTACTCAAGTACTGCAGTACAAATTTGAGGTACTTGTAGCCTACTTTAGTTTTCCCATTTTATGCAAGTTTAATGTACTTTTTACTGCATTGCATTTATCTGACAGCTTTAGTTACTTTGAAAATTCAGAGTACTAAAACAAAATATAAATCAACTAATAAATGATGGTGTATTATTAAACTATACCAGCAGTATATAAGGTGATTACAATGAGCTACACCTGCACCAGCTGCAACATTAAAGTTCTATTTATGTATCTGTCCAATTTAATTCAATCAATAGAACTTTATTCATCCCAAAGGAAATTATTGTGCCAGAGAAAGCTTCAAATTACAGTAACAATTTAACAATGACACAACCAGTAACTACCAGTTGGTTCCCCAGGTCAGGGTCACTGGGCCCAGTTTTAAAAACAATAGAATATTAAATATCTGGCAGAATATACAACATAAGAAGTGTTTAAGGAGCAAAATCAAAAAACAGTGACTCACAGAGTAACAATAGAAGTCAGGTCAGTACAAAAGTAACTGAGAATGAACTAAAACGGTGGAAAAATCAGTTAACATAAACAATGTTATATTGTATATGATGTAACAATGAGAGGTGGTATTGCACATGAATTGAGAAAATGATATTGTACTACACTGACAAGTGATCATGATACTGAAAAGTAGTAATTTACATCATAATAAAGTAATAGATTGTATTATAATATGATGTTACTATTGAGACTTAGAGAAGTTGTATTGATAACTTATTAACAGGAGTTTTGGTGTCACTGTGGTGTGACGTGTCTCAGAGGACTCGTGTCTTCTGTGCTGAGACTGTAGGTTTCTTTATTAGGGTCAGGCTCAAACACAAGTTTTGACTTTGACGCTTCGTCAAATGAAACCTGCTGTGATGCAACAGTAGAAACTCCTGTGGGCGGAAACTCGCGCTGACTAACCGGCTCCCGGCTGCTCTACATGAGAATGAAACCACGTTAATGGTCATAATGACGCCGGTTCACCGGGAGATGCGCGCTGCCGCCGGTCCGTGGCGCTGTTCTGCGCTGCGTAAAACCCCGCAGCACACGAGGCCCTGTCCTGTCCTGTCTGCCTGTCTCTCCCTCCTGTCTGTCTCTCTCTGTCTCACCAAACCCTCTCCTTCTGCTGAGATCGAGGCTGAAAGCAGAACGCATCCTGAATGTTCCGAGCCTCCTCCTCAGCTGAGGAAAAAAAAAAGACGGGGGAAAGTGAGGAGCTTATTTTGACCGAGAGGTTTCAGAAACCGTCAAATGTTCCCACGGACAGTCCTGCAGAGACTCGTGTGTGTGTGCTGTGGGCTCAACAGTGACCCAGCCGAGCTTTATTCTGCACTGGAGGAGGAAGAGGAGGAGGAGGAGGGTTTGCTGTGCTGCGGCCATGTCGATCATATCCGCCGTCTCCCATATCGCCTCCCGATGACAAGAGTGGAGTGTGTGTGTGAGTGTGTGCGTAAAGGGGGGCAATTTCTTTTTACACATGAACCCCCCCCCCCCCCTCTCCCCGCCCCCTGTCCTCACTGACACATCGTCCCCAAATCTCCAGATCTCACCTTTAACAATCAGACACACCACAGCAGAGCAAACCTCTCGCAGCTCAGCTCAGTCTCACCGGCCGAGCAGCTGCAGCTGTTTGCAGCTTCGTTTCAGGAAAAAAACACCCCGTGTTTCTTTCTCTTCACATGCACAGAGTCAGTGACCAAACACCAGTATTGACGACGCTTTAAGTGCCATTAAATGTGTGTTTTAGGCGTGCGTTTGGCACACACACACACACACATACAGAGGATGCCTCAGTCCCCCCTTGTCGTGGCACAAACGCTCATAAGACAGTGACTTTGGGAGGCTGAACATATAAAGACAATTGTTCCTGTCGTGGCATGAGGGATCCAGGACTGAGAGCAGCCTCCAGAGACCCCTCAGAGCCCCGCAGAGGTGCGCTGTGAGCCTCAGTCCCTCCGTGGCTGGGTGAACTTTATATCGAGCATATATTAACACTTTGTGGCCTGTTTTTTTTTCCTCCTCTAAGGCTGGAGGACTCCATTTTGAAGGGACCGGGTGTGCAGCCACAGACTACACAGCAACTCGGCTCAGGGAAGGAAACCCGTCTGTTTTTCCGGGTAGCCTGCTGCACCATTTTCACTGCTCCTCAGACGTGTTAGTGGAGGACATCTTTGAATTACTTCCATTTGTTTATTGTGTCGTGTCAGGGCGCATGTGTGCTGCCACAGGAGTGCGTGTCGGGGGGTTTGGTGGAGGAAGAAGATGCCAGTTTGTTTGGCACAAGTTTGGCATGTGACATGTCAGTGGTGTTGACAGCCTGCTTTGGGTTAATAATTGATGCTTGTAATTAAGGAGAGGGGCGGGGTGGGTTTTTGGAGGTGTCGTGTGGTTTGTCCGGTGCGTTTCTTCTCTTATCAGTGGCTGTCAGCTCAGATTTTTTTTTTTTTTCTCTTGAAGAGATATTTACGGCCCCTTCTGTGCTCCATGCTGTGGAGCGGCCGGGGAGGGAGGCAGTGGTGACGCCTGGCAGTGCGCACAGCAGAGAGAAGACTGACTTTGAAGGGGGCAGGCAGAGTGTGCGGGCAGGAAACAGCCATTCAACAGAGCACAGATCTATACACGGCGATTTATAAAGTTGTAGTTATCACAAAGCAGAAGGGGGAGTGTCGCTGGAGGAGCTCAACACGCCTGAATCTGTGTTCCCGGGGCCGCTGGACCAAGCTTTAGCGCATGTAGAGAGGAGGAGGGAGGAGGGAGGAGGAGGAGGAGGGAGGTGGAGGGGGCAGTGAGTGAGTACGTTTCAGAGGATCCAGGCCTAGTAGTATTGCCGCTGGGACTCTCCTCATCCGCTTTCAAAAAATTGGAAATTGGCACATTTAAACGCCAAAATGAGCAGGTTGAGGGTCACGGGCGCGGTGGCCGACACCGGAATGGTAAGATTCTCGCGACAGATCCCGTGTCATGTGGCGTTTTCTCCGTGATTTTGTTGTTTGATGCACACATAGCCTGCATCTGTCGGGGAGGGAAGCCTGTGAGAGTGTGTGTGTATTTATGAGAGTGTGTGTCTGTGTGTCTTTGCGCGTGTGTGTTGTTGAACTTGTTTTGTGTCGTCTCGTGTTATTTGGCGTTTAGTGTCTCCGTCTCGTGCAGGCATGGAAGCCCAATGCAAGCCACGGACGACACACTCACACACACAACACACATGCAGTTGCACACACCTATGAACACGCGCGGTATGCACGCGCGCGCGCGCACGAACGGGTCCATTTTAATTCCAGTTGGTGGTTGCAGCGCCGGCGCGGCTGATTTTTGACGCTGTAATTTATTACCTTTATTGTGTGTGTGTGTGTGTGTGTGTGTGTGTGTGTGTGTCTACTGTATGCATGCGCGTGAGCTTACAGGCTGATGACCTTATCGGAGGCTACTTGATGTCATTTTCATCATATCGCGATAATTGTTTCCTTAAAGGCTGTACGGCGGGAGGCTGCGGTGTTTGCTCAGGGTCGGTCCCCAGGAAAATGTCACGTTAGGTCGATCCGCTCGTCGCCAGTGAGTGTTTACGGTTTATTGTGACATCATGTGAAGGCAGATCATGCTGTGTGTTTCACGGATTTCATGTGTGAGCTGTGTCACTGTTAAACATATCTCATCAGCAGCTGCCGGATAACTTCACATAAGCTGCAGAGATGTTGTGACAGATTGTAGAAACATGCTGTGCAGGAAAACATGGACGTAGTGTCATTTGTTTCAGGAATGTTGTTGCAGGATTGTGGGAAATATTAGCAAATGAAACTCTCAGCCGAGCCTCAGTGTCGGGGAGAATCTGCAGATTATATTTAAAAGTCAGCCAAACTTTGATGTTCAGAATTTCTTGGTCCACACTTATAAGTTTCTGTTTGTGTTTCAGGGAGGAACCATGCCAGCATGAGTGGGTCTTACCCAGGCCCTGGCAGAGAGACTCATCAGTCCAGCTGCCCTTTGACCCCTGGTCGCGACCTCTCCACCCACTCCTGCACCTCTAGACACCATGACCACAGGCTCGGGCTAACCATGTCTGCCACCGCCTCCTCCCTCAAGCATGCATCCATCTATGGATTCTCACACAGGGACCACTCGTCCTCCTCTTCTTCCTCTTCATCCTCCTACAGTCCTCTCAGGAGGCTGCAGCACCTCACCACCATGGTGAGCCAGCCTGACCTGGTCCTGCCGGTGAGGGAGCCCGAGAGGAGCTGGGAGTGGGGGCTGAGTAAGAAGGAGAGGGGGAAGGGGATGGAGAGGGACTCCTGGGCTGACGGTGATTATTCTGGCACGCAGAACACCAACAGGGAGGAGAGCTTCAGTAGCTCCTCAGCTGGATCCAAACAACCTGTGGTCCAAACTAAAAGTCGAGACATGCCAGCAGCCAATCGCAGCGACCCTGTCGTCTCAGAGAAAAAGAACGAAGGTTGTTTCTCCGGCCCGCCCAGCCCAGCCTTCTCTCTTGATAGCAACAGCCCCTTTGCTAACGGTTTCCTCCACTTTGAGTCCTCTTTGTTTGAGGATGACGACAATGATGAAGAGCGGGAGAAGGTGTCGCCTCTGGGAGGCTTGCAGGACAAACACGATCAGGCACGGAATGTTCTTCCGTCCACCCCTGGACACTTGAATTCGGACTCCAAGGATGCTCCCCTGTCATCCGCCAAGGTCATCACCCGGTCCCAGTCCTCAGGTCAGCGCAGGAGATACTGGGACGGCTCGGATGACGAGTGGGAGAGTGACACTGAGCTGTTCCTACTCGAGGATAGTCCCTCAAGGCATTCATTGGCAAGTTTTACCCTCATTACACCATGCAAACTTGTCACAAAAGAACAGCTTTACAGGTCGGTCAGCGCCAACAACACCTCTGTTAGACAGACAGCTGTCCTGATGCAGAGAGACAGTGAAACAGTGAAATTTCAAAATGGCGCTCATTCAAAGGCCTGAATAGAAAATATGTGGTATGGTGCTGGATTACACACAAACCCAGTGAATGAACACCAGCGCTGCCTTTCACCTGCTGTAACACAATATCATTTCCTAGTGAATAATGGTTGGCTCAGGCGAAACACGGCTCCACAGCCGCAGCTCTGTCACTGATAAATATGGTTTCCTTCTTCTTACTAAGAACTAAAGGAAACCTTCAGCTTCTCCAAAGGTTTTCAAACTTTGAGGAGAGCTGAAGGAGCAAAGCGTGAGGCTTTATTGCGTAAGTAGGTGAAAGTGACAGGTGTGTGCAGGTGTTTTAGAAACTACAACAGGAACGTAGTTATTGTGGACTGGACAGTGATTTGGCCTGTTGCAGCTGCAGCTTCGGCTCCCACTTAAAAGGATACTTTGCCGAATTTAAACCAAAACAAATCAAAACAATGTGGGTAGTTTGTGTAAATGAACTGTGGTAAACTTCCCTGGATCTAACCAGCTCCCAGATCTCCCCACTCATTTCTCAGCTCAGATTTTCACTGGCTCCTGGGCTGTTGATCCACAGATTGTACTTTGCCATTTTTGTACCCCGCTGCCACAGACACAAAAGCCCCCTTTCCCACTCCACAACAAACCCTCTAACACCCTCTAACATCTGACTTTGTATGTAGTGGCAGGGTGAGGGTTCAGGAGCGATGTCACCAACTTCAAGGTGCACAAAGAAGGGAGATAAATCAAAGGTGTTGAAACTCCAGGAACACTTACAGTTTTTAGAACAACTTAATTGTGAGACTGACATAATTTGGCTGGTGGCCTTGTGCCTTGATGACCCTGATGAAGGTCGTGTTTGTTTTGTAATGAAGTTGCTCTAAATACTACGAGTGTTGCTGGAGTTTCGTCGGCTTTTTTTGGGCAGTGATGGAAACACAGCACCTCCTTTACTGTTGAGATGCAGTGACCTGTCACCTCAAAATACCATCCGTCTGTGCCCAAGCAGCGCTTAAACATCGTCCCAATTAGTCTGCACCGAGTTTGAAAGAGAGACAGAATAAGTGGAGTAACCACCATAACATTTTCACCTGCTACTCATCTGCTGCGGAGCCGTATACGCAGCTGTCGTCTACCGGCAATGGAAAAGTAGTCTATCGCCTATTTCAGCAGGTTTTCCTGTGTTTAAAAAAACAGCGTAAACAGAAGTGTAAAAGGGCTAAAAGAGTAAAGTGGATTGAGCGAGAGAGCGGCCCGTCTGTCTCTTAAATTCAGACCAGACTGCGATCAAGCTGTAAAAATAGGCAGTGTGATCAAATATGAACCAAGACTGTCACTGCACTGCCTTTTTCTCGCCTAAAATGTTTTCAGAAACATATTTTAGTGCACTTTTTTGATGTAATATGATCATTTGCGAACAGGTAGTGGGCGCTATTCTGTTTCCTGTATTGTAAAAACGGAGGCTGGAAATACTGAGATCAAACGGTAAAACTAAGCAGCACTGATCAAATATGAACCAAGATTCTGTCACTGAGTTGCCTTTTTCTTGCCTCAGACGTTTCAGACACATGTTTTACATCACTGTTTAACTGTAATACGAGATGGTTTGTCACCAGCTGGGCGCCATTGTGTCAAACAGACAGTGCAGTGCAGTACATTCTGGTAGTTACCGCTTTTCGCGCTCTTGAGTAAAACCAAATGCCACAGCGATTTTCTTTTTTTTCTCTGGTCATGTCGCACCAATTTGAAAAGTATTTGCATCGTTGTACTGCAGAGACAGTTTTATGAAGAGACCGACTTTTCAGCAGTGAAATACTTCTTTAAAAACCCTTAGTGCCTGATTGCAAAAATCACACTCCTGAGTCAAAACTGAGTCGCATGTAAATGCGCACACACGATACATATTTTGTATTCGGTGGAACTTATGTCATTACCTCTGATGTCCATCGTGAACAAATTTAAATAAATCCGATTAGAAATCATAGAGAAAAGATGCCCCTAATAACTCCAGAATGTGTCGAGAATCAGTACATTTTTAAGTTTTCCTCCGTTTTTAAGTCATCCAGTGATGATTGTCTGTATGTCCATGAGTACATTTGGCATACTTTTAAATGTCTTTTTGCTGAAATGTGAACAAATATTAGTGGAAAAACAGTGTGTTTAAGTTGTAAACTCCATACTACCTGTTTACAGCCCCAAAGCATTATGGGAACTGCAGTTCCAAAACTTAAAGCATGATTATCCCTTAAATACAAGTAAGACGAAGAATATTGACAGGAGTGACAAAATCTATTAATAGTAACTCATTGTATGTTGCACTGTAGATATTGTTTGATAGTTTTAAGTCTTAAAACATTCCGTCATCAGTTCTTATATTCTGGGAGCATGGACAGTCTCCTTTGTCTGTTCGCTGTCACAAGTTTTGCTTTTATTTCGCCGCCTGCCTTGGGGACATTTTCCTCCACAGAAAATGTTGGCACTGCTCGGGAGGTGACATTAAATCCAACAAAAGAGGATGGAGCCCATAACTCTGATGCAGCCATGTTAGTTTTACTTCTATTAATCAGTGTTTCAGCACGAATCGCCGCTTATCATCTGAGAGACAGGTCAGTCAAACACAGCAAACATTTTGACTTGTCACTTTAGGAAAATCACCAATGTCACTAATAACATTACCATTAGTGTCTGTGTTTTGTTTAAGTGTCCCAGTGAGTTCGTCATGATGCTGTGACAGTGAGCCAGCATGCACAGTACCAGGACTGTGACACTGAAGCAGCTCAACAGAACTTGGCCATCACTTATTTCTTTATTTACACCTGTGACATGTCAAAATCTCTGTTGTGAAAAAGGCCCATGGAGTCCTCAGACTGAGTCAGCCATAGCAACAAGATGAATAGAAACAACACTGAACTGTTTGCAGTGGTCATTTAACTAGTACAGGGTTCAGCAACCTGCGGCTCCACAGCCTCTCTCCAGTGGCTCCCTTTGGCTTCGACAAAAAGTTATATGGGAGTTCTGGTGCACTGAGCTGAAGTGCCAATCGGAGTGATTTCATTCAGTGACAGACTCCACTGTCGCCACTGCTGATTCAGCATGTTGAATCGGCTGAAAACAAGCGGACAAGGGCCAAGGATGCAGGACACACAGCAAAGACTAGGGAGGCAGTGTGCCACCAGCTTGGTGTGTCGGGGCCGCAACACCTCTACAGACTAGCTCTTCCCACACTTCCTGTTTTATTACTAAGTTCAGCTAATCATCCCCTGGCTGTCTTTATACTCAAGAGACAGACATGAGAGTAATATTAACTTTCTCATCCAACTCTCTGCAAGAAAGCAAATTAGCAGTTTTCCCAAAATGTTGAACTATCCCTTTAAAACACTCCAGCCAGGTTTACATCATAACTGCAACCAGTATTAGCCTTCAGGCTGTTCCTGCTTCATGCCAGTCATAACTCAGGCCTGCTCATTTACCCGCCAGTCCACCCAACCTGCCACTGTGAGCAGTAACTCAAAGGAAACAGTTGCCACCAGGTTGGAATGTTTCTCTTCTGTGGTTTGTGTTGTGGTTTGAAGACAAGACTAAAATTAGACCTCAGAAAAAGCCTGTTAAGAACACTGTTGGATAGAAGCTGAAGCCTTTGACCTATTATATAGTGTTACATGTGTAAAATATGTATATTTGCTAAAATTTTATTTAGATTTCTCACTATATTCAGTACAACAAAACAAAGGCTTAAAATCTCAATGACAAAACAAAACAACACAACACAGGAAGTCAACACATACAACACCCATGGCCCACCCATCAAACAAGTGAGCTCACCCCCAGTATCTTCATGTCTGATCTACTAATATGAAATATGTTAAACATAAATAAACATACCTCATGTTTAACTCTTCAAAAACTGTTCACCTCGATCAAGTACCCCCGTCTTTTATCCTTCATCCACTTTAAGGCTGCTGGTATTGGTATCATGATTTTTTGAACAATACAAAGCTCGACTGTCCTTTGCTGTTCAGTCAATTGAAAATAATGGATAAAAAGAAAGCTAATATTTGTTTATGAATGTTCATTTTTGACCTTTGGGAACAATAAACAGTGAAGAGATTGTAAACACACCAGTTCAGTCAAATGCCTAAAGAAGCCAAGACAAGTCATGCAAGATCCAAAACATCTTATAGTGTGTGTTCACATTAAACAAGATGCAAATTTTTGCATATATGGCCACTAGTGTTTTTTGGAGCATTTTGCAACTCGCAGAAATTTGCCTTAAAGGTTGTGCTAGCTAACGAACTGGGGGAGCCAGCTAAATGCTAACTTGGTTTGCAGTGAAGTACAACTGATAGCTGAGTGTTAACATGGAGGCTCCGTGCCCTGAGCAAGTGTGAACCAAGACGGTCACACTCTTTGTTATTTATCATACTGTCATGGCAGCGCATTACCACGTCACGCCTTCCATTGTTTACTTTCCACAATAAAAGACCAACTTAATGAGCAACTCAACAAAACAGCTTAGCATGTAACGTTATGGCTTTGCTCACTAATCTCTGAGTCTTTCTAGTCCGTATTTGTTCGTTCTCTGTACAGTACTGATTTTGAGTGTAGCTTTGGTCATGGACAACAACATTGTTTCTCCTTCATTTCTGAATCTTTGTAACATCAGAAGAATCTCAGCCAGATCTCAACACTAATAGGCTTTCATGACACAGCGACACAGATATCACATCTTAGCGTCAGTCAGTCATCACATTCTGTGATTCACATCCATTGCTTCGCCTGGCGGGAATTTGTGTCCATTCACGTCTTTGCATTGACTTTTTATGTAATCTTGCTGCCTGAAACACTCACATCGCGTTTGGTATGAACACACCGAACATACCTCTCAAGCCGGGCTCAGACTGCTGGAGTTTTGGGCAGATTTTCCCTGATTTACCTCTCCAACAATGGGAGAAGAAATCTGGTCTCAGACTTTGGTCGGTGCCGATGTTTGGCCCAGATTATCTGGTAATATGAGAAGTTTACTGTTTGCAGGCTCATCAGGTTTGCCCTGATAATTTCAAATGATGTTACAATTTAAAATCTGGTTAGCTAGCATACAGCTGTTGTCCCATACTAAAACTAACAGTAAAGATCTCACCTCCTGTTCTTGCTGAATAGACAACCCGTGTTGACATCTCCCCAACTTTTTTCTCGTCCAGACTTGTTTCGCTTTCTGCTGAAGTTTTCCTCACTGCAAAACGTTGTTAAAATCGCACCACGCCAGTCCCCGTTTTGTTTACATCTGCTTCCCCATGACATCACGTGATATTGGGGGCTACCTGTGGCTCAGGAGGTAGAGCGGGTCATCCGCTAATCAGAAGATCAGAGGTTTGATCCTCCGGTCCTCCGTTCTACATGTCAAAGTATCCTCGGGCAAGATACTGAACCCCAAATTGCACCTGATGGCTGCTTCATAGGTGAGTGAGTGCATGTGAATGGTTGCTGAGTAGCAGGTGGCACCATGTATGCTAGCCTCGGCCACTGGTGTGTGAATGTGACACGTGGTGTGAAAGTGCTTTGAGTGGTCAGAGGACTAGAGCAGCACTTTACAAGTGCAGTCCTTTTACATTAGGTGTTGCATTCGGGCTCCCTCTGGAACAATAATCAGATTAGAGATAAAAACATCTGTGAAGTTTCTCTTTATATGTGTGATGCACCCTGTTTTCACATATAGTATTTTAGAACTCCTGCAGTCTGAGCCCGGCTGTACAGGTAAACAAATCACTAGCAGTCTCATATTTTGGAGCTTCAAAGTACGCATTAACTTTTATACGTTTTAGTGATTTGCACTATTTAAGTTACTTTGGCTGTTGTTCATGAATGTAACATTAAGGATTTAAAATGCACAGTTTTGGAGGATCGGGCAGCCATGTATGATCGTCATCTCTGAATTGATGCCTTTGAAAGTAGAATACATGCACATTTAAATGCAGTGGGTGACAACAGATAATCAAATGAAACAACACCTGCAGCTCTGATACAGAATGTTTGTAGAGAACACAAAACATGTCACTCATTTTCACTTGTCTGACTGCAGTGTTTTTCTTTATTGTCATGTTGTCAACAGTCGAACAGCCTCAAGAAAAAGTCTTTGCCGCCTGTGAAGTTTGTGGAAGGTGAAGTTATTTGGGCAAAGTTCAACCGAAGACCATGGTGGCCCTGTAAGGTGACCGTTGACCCCGTACAGGGAATCTATCACCGAGTGAAAGGTGGGCCTGAGACACTGTTTACTTCATGAGATTACTCAGACCAGGGGTAGGCAACCTGCAGCTCTGGAGCCACATGTGACTCTTTAGCCCCTCTCCAGGGGCTTGCTTTGGCTTTGACAAAAAAAAAATCATTTGGAAATAAATGTCGGCTAAGATGTTAATTTATCATTGTTGTAGGCCCAAACAAATAATGCACCAAATTAAGAAAAAGGTTTAAATACTTCATCAACTAAAATGTGCTTCAGATGTTTACAGCCTGGCGCCTTTTCCTTCTGTTTTTGCCAAACCTCAAGAGCGGCAGCTAGTCTTAAATCTTCCTAGCTAGGCTACCTATGATTCCAAATCCCAAAAATTGAATCATGTGTGAATAGCTTCATTTGATTTCACCACCAGCTCTGCAAATTTGAGTAGCCACCATGTAGTAAAGCATATTAATGAATGCTCATTTAGACCTCAAAGTAATTTTAATTGGCTAATTTAGATGTGATAGGCTGTGTTACCTTCATTATAAGGTTCAAATATATTTTGTGGCTCCAGACAAATTTTTTTTACTATACTTACTTTACTATTATTTGTGGCCAAAAATGGCTCTTCTCATAGTAAAGGTTGCTGACACTTGACTTGGACCAGTGCACTGTATAAGGGCTGTTTGCAATTGTGTGATGTGCTTTATGGATTGTTTTTGCAGTTAGTTGACATCTCCAGCTGGTAAAAGCTGAGCATTAATGGTGATTGATAATACATCAAAAAGCTGATGGATTATTTGAGATAATAGTTCAGTACATGATACAGGACACATGCTGAAAAACACATTCAAAATGCACAGTTATTATGTCTTGAAATGTTCCATGTCCTACAGTTGTCATGCCAAATGCTGCATTAGATCAGGTCACCAAGCAAAGAAAAGTGTCACATTTCTTATGCTGCCATCAAAAACTACATTATATCTTCAACCCATGGATCCCCTTCATCACTCTCTGTTAATCATGTTATGTTGTACTGACATGCCCACTGTCCGCATCATATGGTCATGATATGTTTTTCCTTTCCAGCCGTGGATGCGATACATATTTAAAGGGACAGTTCACCACAAAATCAAAAATACACATTTTTCCTCTTACCTGTAGTGCTATTTATCAACCTGAATTATTTTGGTGTGAGTTGCCGAGTGTTGGAGATATCAGCTGAAGAGATGTCCGCTTTCTATTAGGGGTGAGTCCATGTACACGTTTACACGTGTACGCTTGTTTGAGATCATAAACGGTTATGAAAAATTAGTACACGAAAAATGTTTTGGTTTTTTTTTTAGGGGGGGGGGAGGTGATACTAATTGTTGACTAACTGTGATAGACTGTGAATATGAAAAGAAATGGTGTGGGACTGGGTTTGGCAACAGATCAGTAGCCTATGTGCTCCGTTCTATTAAAACGGCGCGTTCGTTAAGGGGGTTGTTCGCCAGTGGGCTTCAATGAGTACCTCACACAATTTCGTGTCCTCTCACCTCAGATGCTGTGATTTGATGGCCCGGTACTCATTGTAGCCCACTCTTATAAGACCCAATAATAATAATAATAAGTTACTGTGGACCTATATGCTATGCTTTTTAATAAAATTACCAGAGGAGTTAGCTGAAAAAAAGGTAATGTCAGCCTGAATTACTCGCGTGTGTCCCTGGTGAAAATCGCTGACATGCATGGGAAATACGGCTTCTGCAGGCTCGCCATAGCTTACTGTCAGGACTCAGGGACCAGAAATCGGGATGGCAAACCATCGGAATGGCGACATTTCGGAGTGACGGCCTGTAACCGTTGGTTAAATGGCCCGTTTGGTTGGTATTCGGATAACTGGGGCTTAGAAGTTATCCACTTTTTATGCCCCTGCATAGGCGATCACCCTGACTGGAGGTATTGGAGCATTATGTTTCGGGTTGTCCATCCATCCCATTCTCAGGCCATGATCTTGAGAACGCCTTGACAGAATTTTCTTCAAATTTGGTGCAATGTCCACTTGGACTCAACAGTGAACTGTATAAATTTTGGTGGTCAGTCTTGTGAATGCGATATCTTGAGGAGATGGAATATATCTAGGTACAGAGACGTTCACTTGGATGAAGCTCAATCATGTGAACACAATATCTCAACAACACCGTAAGGGAATTTCTTCAAATTTGGGTGGTAATTCTTGGTTTAAAAAAAATGAATAAAAATTTGTGCCATCTACTTCCATTATATTGGAGAGAAAGCAGACATCTCTATAGCCAATATCGCCAACACTCTGCAACTCACACCAAAACAATCTAGACTGATAAATAGGAAAAGATATATTCTTTTGGTTTTGGGGTGAACTGTCCCTTTTAGACTAGTCAAACGCTATTGCCGGATTGTCCTAATGTCTCAGCAGGTTGAGAAAATTGCCATGAATCTACAGCCATTATTTCAGCTGACACTAGTATGCACATTTGATTGTCGAGAGTTCAGTGTCCTTGCATTTTAAAGCTCCCTTTGCCTAGTTGATGCACTCATCTTCTTACTATGCAGGATGATGTAGTTTTAATTTGTGTCTCATGAGACTTTGTTGTCCTCTAAGAACCCAGTGACCGGCCCTGTCGGCTCTACCATGTCAGGACCTTTGGGGAGCCCGTGGAGCTAACCTGGGTGGAGGAAAAAGCAACTCACAGTTTCCATGGAGGGTTTGAATTTGAACAGCTGCCCCTACTGCGTCGGAGGGGGAAGCAAAGGGAGCAGAACTACAAATACACTGTAATTACTGTTTTATGAATGATGAGTAATTAATTGCATGCCCTAATAAAAACCTGATCTAAAACATCATAGGTTATCATCGTGCTAGACAATATAAAAGTTTGTAGACCTGTTCAGGAATACTTTCAGTTACATTGCTTATCCTGAACCAGTTCTTCTGTAAACTGCCATGATTTGTGAGCAGATATTGAGCAGTGTTTACCCTTTGTCTTCCTGCAGATTGCAAAGCGTTATCAGGACTCTTGGAAATCCAGCGTGGCAGAAGCGGAATTTTTTCTCCAAGAAAAACCCAAAACAGATTCCTCCATTCCTTCCTCCATAGACGATGCCTTCCACGACAGTCCCACAGTGGAGAGCGAGAATAAGGCCCAGCCAACCTTTCTTCCCTCCCCTTCACCACTTCCACTTCCGGAGTCATCGCACTTGACCAATGGATCCATTTCATCCCCACTTACAACTCCAGCAAAGCCAAGCACTTTAAGGAAATCTGGCAAGAAGAAACCAAGTAAATCGTCAAAGGACATGAGTAGCAAACACTCTAAAAAGACGTTGCATAATAGCCCTGACCAGTCAGATAGAGACAGTGGAGAATGCCCATATTCTGACCTCGACTCAGTCCCTAAGATTTTGTGTCCTAAAGCACTTGAACGTCAGTCTAAACTAGCTCCAACTCAGCCATCCGTTACAGTTGTCAAAGAGGTGAAGAAGCAGCCAGAGATTCAGAGTGGTCTGTGGTTCAGTAAATCAGGCAAAGACAGACGACCCAAAACAACCAGTCCGATGCCGGACCGCACTCTCTTTAGTAAGGTGCCCTGTAAGAAGAAGAACTCATCTGTTGTAACTAAAAAGACACTGGTTCCTAGTGCCTCCTCTTCCAGTGGTGGGCTCAGTGACCAGTCAGTGTTGTCAGACAAGCATAAGACTCCTGCTGAAACAAATCTGTCACCTGAACATTTGGGACATTCAAAGTGTAAAAACCCCCTGGTTGCTAACAGGCCTTTTGGTACAGCTGGCAGTCCCACTGAACAGTCAGGACTGTCAGACAAGCAGAAGTCCCTCGTCTCTGTTGAGACTGGTGTGCCCTCTGACAAGTGTGGATATTCAAAGGGTAGACAGATTGTCAGTAATACAACTGACACTACTACTGGCTTGCTGTCTGACCAATTAGATAGCTCAGATGTTGAAAAGGCCTCACAGCCGCCTAGCCCAGTCACTGTCAATGACCAGTCCAACCAATCCAGATTGAGAGTCGGTCGAACTGAACATTCAGACATGATGGCTAATAAAAAGATCCATGTAACTGACAGGATTTCTGACCAAGCAGAAGAAAAAGAAACTAAAAAGAGTCCAGGGTCCCCTTTAAATATTGACACTACTGACCCATTAGTAAGGCCAGAAAAGCAAACAAGTCTGGTCTCGAAGTGTAGGCTGCCATTTGTCAAATTAATACGCAAGGACATGAAGGGTAAAAAGTTCCTAAATTCCAGTGTAACTGTTAGCCCTGGTGACCATCCTGGATGTACAAAGAATGAAAAAACACCAGATACTGATGTGACTAAAGTGTCCACTAAACAATCAGATTGGGTGGACGGCAAAGCAAGTGTCTCCTTAGAGCAGGTAGTCAGTTCAGAATCAATAAAGGTCTCAGTTAAGAAGTTGAAAGCAAGTGGTGGGACTGGTGTTCTGCGTCTCTCATCAGAATCAGGAAAAGCTAAAACTGTCGTTGCCTCCAGTGTGGCCAGTGTGTCTGATGAGTTACGTAGCCAAGAAGCAGAACAGGTTTTAAATGTGAGCCCTGGCAATGAGACTTACTCATCCTCTAACCAATCAGAACAGCCAGAAGGAGAGAAGGTGTCTGCATCCAATGGAACAAGCATGTCCTCTGAAGAGTTAGGCAGCTCAGAGCAAAACAAAACATCTGCCACTAGTACAGATTTTAATGCAACTCCTCTGCTTTTGCACCGACATGGGGATTCAGTATGTAAGAAAGCTCATGTGCCTGAAGGCCTGTCTTCTGCAAAATCCAAGAAAGTCATCCACAAGTCAAAGCAGGTTCAAGAAGAAGTCAAGAAAGTCCTTCTCCATGAGCAGCCTGCCCACCTCCCAGCTAGCAGTCGGCTGATGACCAGAGCCCTGAGGGCCATGCAGGAGGCAGAACAGAAGAAGCGTGAAAAAGCCAGAAAGGAGGCTGAGCAGAAGGAACTCTTAAATCCTTACAGAAAAGCTGAGGATCTTGTGTGCAACACTGCGCGCAAGTCCAAACTGGACTTTAGCAATAAAATTAAATCTCTTAAATCTCATCATAATGACAATGGCGGGTATGATCAGGACACGTTTTCTAGCTGTAGCACCCCCTCTTTGACGTTTTCTGATACGGTTGACTTCGAAGTTGATGTCAAAAGCGAAGATGAAGACCTCTCAATATCCTCAACTCCACCAATGGACTTCATACCCCTTACTTCTAAGGTAAAGGCCAAGAGGGAAGATCATTCCTCTGATATACACTTCTCTTCCTCGCCTCCCTCACCATTTGCTTTTATGAATGCCTTTAAAAACGTGGAAGAGGTGTCCTTCCAGTCCCTGACAAATGAGAGCGATGGTAAACCCATCTCTTTCAAACCAGATGCAAACTACAAGTTCAGCACTTTTCTCATGATGCTCAAGGACTTGCATGACACTAGAGAACGAGACGGGACCCCCTTAGAACTGGAAATTGGGCCCCCAAGTGCACATGTTAAGGAGGAACCTTTAGTGATGCCTGGAGAGGTTACACTCACAGGCCAAGCTCAACAAATTGAACATGTTAAAAATTCAAATTCAAGTCTAGACAAAACTGAAATCAAACACAATGAGGAGAGCACAGGTCAGGCGTCCAAGAGGCCCTACAACAGAAGGGGCAGTTCCACTGGCGTTAGAAAGAAAGCCAACCGTAAAGTGCCTTGTCGTCCTGCCAGGTCTGGACCTGGTTTCCCAGGACTGGAGTCCTTGCCAGCAGTAGACTCTTCATCAGGAGTGGATTGCTCATCAAGAGTCCAGTCCCTGTTGGGCATACAGACCAGTGGCTGGAAGAAGCAGCCTGGAGATAGTGAAGGAGTGGCGGGGGAGGAGGAAGACAGGTGGAGCAGAATAAATGCGAATCTACAGAACATGGTGCCTTTGGAGCAGAGGGGGTGTGACACTACGCTGTGTCTGGAAAAGCCGAATGGCCTTGTTGGAGGCTGCACTGAGACTAACACAAACTTTATGTACAAGGCTGGAGAGGGCGACAAGGCTCCAAAAGGTAAGGACAGTCTAGTTTATCCCAGTGGGCAGTATTTTTGCCTTTAATGGATAGGACAGTTTAGCATGAAAGGGAGTGAGAGAGAGGGGACGACACGCAGCAGGGGACTGCAGGCTGGAATCAAACCCGGGCCGCTGCAGCAAGGACAGGGACTTTGTACATGGGGTGCCTTCTCTATCCACTAAGCCACTGATGCCTCACTGAAGCACAGTGTGACCCAAATCCTGGGAGTATTCCATTTCTCTGAAAGAGAAGTTGTAGTTATTATAGTTTTGCCCCCTGATTTTCAGAAGAAAAGTAGTTTTTCTCAGAGTCGAATTGCAGGTACCAGCACTGGTACCAGTTCAGATGTGAATGGTACCAAACCCTAGTTGTCTGTACGTCCACAGGTACATGGCAAATTTTTTACTTTAACTACTTAAATGGTGCCAGTTTGCCAAAAATTTAACAAATTTACACAGACATTCAAAAGTTTGGAATTGCCTCTCCTAAAAGCTTGATTGAGTCATACACTGTATTAAGAAATGGAAGTAGCCACTATAAAGTCACCTAGGGGTTTCTGGGCTCCTGTTTTTAAGCCTAAAGTTTGGCTTTTTAACAGTCGCAAAGAGAAAGGAGCTGTGGAGGAGCGAGGGGTAGATCTGACTCAAAAGCCCTTTTTACAGAGATTGCATTATAGTGCCGCCACTACTGCGGGACTTATACTCCTGCGTTGAATCGATACAGTACCTACTGTGCGTTATTTTAAACAGCATGATGATATCGCAGACTCAAAAGCGGTGCGACAAGCATGACATGTAACATAACTGCATAGGCTTCTAGTGTGACATATAACATATGTGTCAGCATATTACCATCTCTTTTATGCAGTAGCTGATCTTATTCTCTGCTCAGAGGGTACGGCTGTCCCGGACTCCATTGTTTTCCCAATTTGCAGACATTTTTGGCCGCTGTTCTTCGTCTGTGAGTTAGCTGCTAACTTCTACCAGCTACTTTTCAAATCTCCCAGGTGGCGGGTGCATGCATAACACATCGTCAAAATGTGACACAGTGCCGCCCATGATCTCGTCCTGCTGGCTGTCCCGTTTATACAGATACTGTTTTGGCGCTGTTATTACCGCCAATGGAACCTTAAAGGCGACACAACTCTTTAATTTCTCTATTACTCCACTGTAAACATCAGGAAGTAAAAAAAGCAAGTGTCTTTTCTTACTTGCTTTCTTTCAGCACATAAACGAATTAGGAAACCAAGCAAGAGGCTGATTGAATGGACTGAAGAATATGATCAGATTTTCTCCACCAGGAAGAAAACCAAAAAGCCTCTCCAGTTGATTGGAAAGGTAAAAATCACACAAAGTAAGATCTTTTGTAACTTAGTAATTATATGTTGTTGGCACTAAGCGTCACTTGTTTGCAGCTACTAACAAAGCTTGCATCACTGAAATCATTTTGTTTTCTCAGGCTGCTCAGCCCATAACGTCCACGTCTGAACCCCCGGGATCGGACAACAGCGCACACGACCACCCGTCCTTGAATTTGCTTCCTGAAATACAGACCCCACCTCCTGAGGAGATCACCGCAACAACACCCTCTGAAATACAAATTCCCAGCACTGAAAACACAACTACCCAAGATGCACCGGTGCTTTCCATCGACACACTAACCCCTCCTCCTGAAGCTGACCCCTCACTGTCAGAAGGCCTCGTCAAAGACAATGGTGAGGACATTATTGTGTTTGTTTGCAGCTTAACACAGAGAATGTGAAGTTTTCTCAGAGAGAATAAAGTCTGAATGTGTGAAGAATGTGGACACCTGAACAAGGACTTGCAGTCAGTCTTCCAGTGCATCATAAAGGTGCTGGATTAGGTTGAGATTAAATTCTTCCACACCAAACTGGGAAAATCATTTCTGTGTGGACCTGAGTTTGTGCACGAGCGATTAACATGTTGAAACAGGAAAAAAAACTCCAAACTGTTGTCACAAAGATGGAAGTTCACAGTTAAAAATATTGTGTGCTGGAAGAAATAGTAATTGTAGTTGTAGTAGCAGTAGTAGTAATGATATAGTGACACCTCAGTACGTTTGCAGCATTTTACAGTTGCTGACAGATGAATTTGTCGTCGGTCATGAGATGATTAACAGGAGAGGAAAGAAGGAAAGAGACTTTAATTTCTGCTCCACAGATCATTTTTCAGACCTGAATCTTTGCTGTTTTTTTAAATCTTGGGTAATTTGACATTTTTAGGTCTCAAACGGTCATTTAAACAAAACCATCAGAGCAGTTCAGGGGATTCACTCTGAAGAAGAAGACGTTTAAACATTTCCCCCTAAAACACTGCTAGCTATTTTGCTTTGTGTTATGTTTTGTGAAGGATCACAAGCCAAAGTCAGGGAACTACTGGGTGAATATACAACAATGAGTGTTTTTATCTATCATATGTGATTCACAGGAAGTGCTCCTGTGCTGGAGAAGAAGCGGAAGAGGAAACCAACGCAGAAGATCCTGGAGTACTGTCTGGAGGCCGAGGCCTCAACAGGCCCCAAAAAGAAGGTAAATGTATCTGTTGTTTGTACATGTGTTCATCTGTGGTACATCTGTCTAAGTGTGTGTCACGTGTGTGTATTTATTCTCTCAGGTACCACTTTACAGTCCAGTGCAGAGCAGTTGTCCAGCTCTACAGTAAACTCAAAAGTGTTGTGTTTTTGTAAAGTCTGTGTATGTTGCACTGGGTTATCATGGTATGTTTTTTATATTATTACATTTATAAATATTTTCAATATCTAAATGTTGTTTTAATACAGTTCAATGCAACATCAGCACCAACTGCAGCCTCCAAAATGGTAATTAGATTAATTCAGTCAAAAATTAACCACAAAACAAAATAATTCAGTTCAGTCTGCAGCAACATGGAGACAGAGAGCAGCATGTTGGACAGACACAGTATTCAGGATCAGGGAAGATAACACAAACGCAGTATCACGTATGAATGGATTAGGATGTTTCAGTACAAAGTTTTAATGCTTCAGTTTGACAGGAAGAGGTTTTGTTCATGTTTCTCTTTTCACAGGTCAAAACACTGAAGAATAATTCAAATCATGTGGCTCAGTCAGGTCAGTGAATCACCTCACAGCATTGTGTTTTCCTACTGTGGTGCAATTCATTATAGTATACGTTGCTTTTTTATTTGTGTACATTTTGTGTGAAAATGATTTCCCTAGGAGTTTGTCTGGCTAACTTCAGAAAATTAAAGAGTGGAGAATTCAGCACTTTTTACTGTGAAAGATCACCAGTAAAAGTTTCTAAACACAACCACACATGTTCCAACCAAAATCAGGAAGAAATTAACAACATGGGCGACCAAGTTGACATGTTTCCCTGATGTAAGCATGTAGCTACATGTAGCACTGTACTTTCAGCCAAAGAATGACTGTAAGGAGAATAGTGGAACTTTCTACCATGAAAAAGTCACTACTAAAAGCTTTTAAACCCAACTAGACATGTTCCAGCAGGAATATAATCTTAAACTGGAGTGAAATTGACAACTTCAGCAACCAAGATTACATGTTTCCCTGACATTAGCGTGTAGCTACATGTAGCAGTGTACCTTAAGCTGAGCTAAAGCTATAACAGAGAACAGTGGCACTTTCTACCAAAAAACAATCCCCAATAAAAGCTCCTAAACCAAAACGTTAACAATCAAACTTGTTCGAGCAGGAATATGATCTGAAATCAGATCAGGGAAACATTTACAGCATCACCAACCAAGATGACATGTTTCCTGACGTTAGCATGTAGCTACATGCATGTAAACAGTGCATTTGCAGCCAGGGAATGGCTGTAACAGAGAACAGTGGCACTTCTATCTGTAAAAACTCACCAAGACAAGCTTCTAAACACAACTAGAAGACATGTTTAGCAGAAATTGGGTAGAATTTACAACATCAGAAACCCAGATTATGTGTTTCTCAGACATTAGCATATAGCTACATGTAGCAGTGTACTTTCAGCAGGGGGATGCCTGGAATGGAAAATCTTCCAAGGAAAATCCCCAATAAAAGCTTCTAAACCAAAATCTTAATAACCAAATGTGTTCCAACAGGAATATGATATGAAATCAGGGAGAAACTGACAACATCAGAAACAGGTTTACATGTTTCCCAGACGTTAGCATGTAGCTACATGTAGCAGTGTACTTTCCAAGGAATGACTGTAATGGAGAATAGTGGACCTTTCTACCATGACAAATCCCCAATGAAAGCTTCTAAACATGTTCCAGCAGGAATATGATCTGAAAAACTGACAACTTCAGCAACCAAGATTACATGTTTCCCTGACGTTAGCCCGTAGCTACATGTAGCACTGTACTTCCAGCAGAGGAATGACTGTAACAGAGAACAGTGGCACTTTTATCTTTAAAAACTGACCAATAAAAGGTTCCTAACATAACTGGACATGTTCCGAACAAAATTGGGAAGAAATGTACGTCAGCAATCAAGATGACATATTTCCCTTATGTTAGCATGTAGCTACATGTAGCAGTGTAGGCTACATAATGTAAATACTAAATCCAGCACACCATGACATCATACTGTAGCCAGAGTAGAAAAACTGATGGAAACAGTGTTGTGAACAGTCTGAGGTTTCTGCCTAAAGGATTACTTTTACACACTTGAACATCGTTATTTAAAACGTTGGCCACATTTAATATGAACTTCCTTTATTGTTACATTATATAAAAGACACAAAATACCCCTTTAAAGAGTTAAATGTTACTCATAAGGCAAATAGGATTTAAAATAATCCAGATTCTTAATCAGAATAAATTGTTTAACTCTGAAATTGTATTACAGTGTTGTGACTTAAATGAATAATTGTGATGAACACTGCTTAAATATGGTAACTAACACATCTGTCTTGTAACTAACACATCTTTGTTACACCCAGATTCTGGACCGCCATCTTTTAAATCAAAGAGTAAGCAGCTCACAGCAGCCAGCTCCGCACCGACACCCACAGAAGCTTCCACCTGTGCGCCCAAAGATCCCCCTCCCACCTCTCCTGCACCTTCCACTCCAGCGCCAAACCCACCCGAACCTGCCCCAGTGGAGACGGCGTCAGAAGGCATAAATGCTCCTCAAGCAGAAGACAAAAAGGACACAGCAGATTCAGAGGTCAGTTGTCTTACTTTTGTTCCTCTGTTTATTCTGCACACTGAAGGAACTTTGTTGCATTAAAGTGAATGATTTACTGTCACTTTGCACACTGTGCTTTTCCACTCGCTCTTCTCTTAAGTTGCTAAATTTGATTTCAGGATTCATATTTATCAGTGATGCATATTCGCTCCTATTTTAAGTCTTGAATTAAAAAAATTTATCAGCTTAATTTACACCCTCATCAGAGCTGATGAAGTTTCACAGTAAAGTGAAACATTGCGTAGATGTAAGTCTGTGGAAATCTTTTCTAACAGTCTGGACTATTTCTAGCATCTTGCCAAGAGTGCGCTGGGTGAAGCGGTGGTTTTCCTGCATCATCAACTTAATTTAGGAAATGAATCTTATCTGGGCCGATATTTAGGAGAGCTCCAGAGGTGTCCTAGTCTGTCAGCAGGCGCCAGGAGACAGTGTTCAAACAGAGAAAGAGCACGTTCTGTGGGAGGAAAGATATGTTAATGACAATTAAAAGAGATGATTTAATAAAGATTCAATCTTTTTTTTTACGGGCAAAAGGAAGCAACTTCCCAGCAGGGAAACAACAGCTCACATCGAATCACTTTTGCAGTAATGTATCAAATTTAAATCCTGCTCACAGATCGTTTCTCCACCACTGAGTTTGTAGTTATTGAAAAACAAGCTGAATGTTGAATTAGTTATTCGTTCATTTGTATAAAATTCCCTGAAGAGGAGCCAAATTTAAGACGTATATGTTCATATCGTTGCAGTGGATTTCCCAACACAGAAATCATATACTTTCTCCATCTTTGAAGGTGAATGAGTTAACAGGAGGAGTAGTTGAAAGGTGGGAGAGAAGATTAAAAATCCAACAGCCCTCCTGAGGTGATATTTGATGATTAAGATGTGTAAAACAACTGCTGCATTTGTTGTTGTTTTAGTGGTGTACTCAAACAACACATCGTTAGAAAGCAGTGCTCCTCGTGGTGCCATTAATGCTGACCTTTTTTTAAATTTTTCGGGGGTGCTTTTTTTAGCCTTTGTTTGGTAGGGCAATGTTAGTGTGAAAGGGGGACAGAGAGGGGATGACATGCAGCAAAGGGACATGGGTCGGAATTGAACCTATGATGCTGCAGCAACACTCTGACATTAGTCCAGATGATCTAAATCCAGCGAAATATTTAAAGGCGCCGTATGTAAGAATGTGGCCAAAACAGTTACTGCACTCAAAATCAAAATGCGAGTTGTGTCCGCCCCCCCTCCCCTACAGATTCGAGGTTGCTAGACAGCGGCACGTTGGAGACTGATTTGTTTGCCCACGGGCGGCTGCCTTGGCAGGGCCGCGTCGCCGCGTCCTTGATCTTCGGTTTTTCAGCGGACTGTTGGAGCAAGTCCAGCTTCTCTGCTGCTAACGCTGCTGCCGGGATACAGCTGAGGAGGAGCCGGCTGCTAATGATATGTACCGGGACACTGCTAATGCTGCTTGCCGTGCTGCTAATGTTTGTTGACCCACCTGCACATGGGCTACAATGTATGATCGAAAATGAATAACAGTTGAAAGTATTCGAAATGTCCATCCCCGTCTAGCTATGATGCTAGTTAGCCAACTTTGGCTAAATCTTACCTGTCGAGGAGAAGAGTAGCCACTCCAACATCCGATTTCAAATTCTTCTCCTCTTTCAACCGTCTCCACCGTTCAAAAGCATCTCCTATATAGACCCTCACTTTGCCTCGAGTTTTGTCTTGGCGTTTTTGGGAATCATAACAAGGTCATTTGGGTTTAGTCGTACTGTCAGCCATTGTAGCGCAGTCGTAACTGTAACTGATGCTGAGACTCTACTGACTGTGTGACTGGTAGACGGCGGTGGGTGGCGCAACAGGCCAAAACACAAATTCAAAACATAAACGTGATTTGCGTACCGTAAAAAAAAAATTTAAATGCAAATATTCTGGCTGTACTATTGTTGTCGGTGAGGTCAGTATGTTATATGAACATTATTCCTTAGTCTCTGTGACATATTAGGAGGATTTTACGACTATTTGCTGTAGATTTCTTACATATAGCTCCTTTAATCTAAAGAAATTATTACATCCACATATATCCACAAACAAATGCATAGTTTCAAACATTCATATTTTTTCTCATCTTCTTCCATTGACACCTCACGTGAGTCAATAGGAGCTCCCAGTGCTGTTGCTATGGCCTCGATAGCCAACCAGAGCTGAGCTGAAGGAACATATTTCCTGTAGTTCAGAGATATTTAAAGAGTCAGTGATTGGCCAGCCCCACTTGAGGATTATGGGTTTTGTAGTCAGTAACGTTCTGAAGATCCACAGCAGTTTTTAATTCTTATCATCACCACAGACTGTTATAAATGTACACAAATGATAATCAAATGGCTCCTATGTTTCTTATTAATGAAGGTTTTCTAGAAGTGTTTTTATTTACACTGAGCTCCTAAATAGACATTTCTGTCTGTGTTGATTAGTTTTTCACTCATAATAACACATTCAAAACATTGTTTTACCCTCTTTTTTTTTCTTTTTTTTAAGTATCTGGACTAAACCTTAGAAAAACTATTTTTTATTTACTTTGAATTTGAATTTCACGATACGGCCCCATTGTGTTTTCCAGCTAATACCTCACAATTCTAGTCATCTGCAGCTTCTTTTCTCAAGAAAATATTCAAGCGAGGATTAAAAAAGACGTTTATTTCAGTGTGTTGAAACTTGTGTAACTCAGTGACAGGAGCACTTACAGTAATTTTGACTGTTGGGGAAAAAGACCATGCATGTACATGAACTGGCTTTCACTCTGGGTGTGCCTTGGATTGGCATTTTAGGTGAAACTTACAGCACCTAATTGATCTGTTGAATGTTTTCTTGAGTTGTTTGGTCCATAAAATGTCAGAAGATGGTGAAAAATGTCAATCAGTGTTTCCCAAAGCACAAGAAGACGTCCTCAAATGTCCTGTTTTGTCCACAACCCAAATATATCCAGTTTACTGTCACAGAGGAGCAAATAAATCAGAACATATTCACATTTAAAAAGCTGGAATCAGATAAATTTGACCTTTTTTTTCCCCCAAAAACGACTCAAACCAATTAATGATTGTCAATTTAGTTTTCAGTAAATGTAATATTTGAAAACTAAGAAATTAATCGTTGCGGCTCTACATTTACTGCTCAAGCTCATGATCGAGTTATTGAGATTTAGTATGTATTAATTTTGGCATCAGAGTTAAGTCACAAATTGTATTTGCTTCACACACAAAGCTTACACATAAAAAAGCTGAGATACATCATCACTTATCTGCACACATCAAAGATAATTTGTACTTTGTGGTTGTGAGTGTTGTTAAACCGTAACTTCTGTAACTGTAGGAAGCTTCCTGAATAACTTTCAGGCTCTGATTTATGAATTCTTCCGTTGTCTCTGAAGGGTGACCTGTCCGGCTTGGATCACAGCTTCTCCTCCATGAAGGACGACTTGTTGCTATGCGATGATCCACTTTTACCCTCGAGGAAGATCATTGGGGACCGAGGAGGTCCTGCCTCCATGAAGGAGAATATATGTCAGGTGAGCGTTGGGTGTGTGTTGTCACTACCTCACTGGATAACCAGGTGCTCAGGTGACAAGGGAACATTAAAATATCTGTTAGATAGTTTTCATGTTATAAGCACATATTTTTGACATGACTGCACGTCAGGTTTTTCTGTCTCAGAACTTTTCTTAATCTACCACAGAAGTTTCTTGGTGTTAGGAGCGGGCGATATGGCTCTAAAATAACATCATGATATCTCAGGGTATTTTTGTGCTAATGATATTAGTAAAAAAAATGTATTATTAATTAAAGAACAAAGAATTGTGATCTAGTTTTACAGTTTGTTTCAAATATTCAGTAAAAACTAAAATGATCTCTCATTTCTTTAGTTTGTAAACAACAACAGTAACTCAGAGTGAGATTCAGATTCTGTTACAATATTAATAAAATCTACCACAAATGACACATTTGAACAGCTCCCAAATACAAAAAATGTCCCCTGGGATCTATATATATAAATCAACAGGTGATTTCCTTCTTTTAGTAAAATTGTGAATGTAGTATCTCAAGAACACCTTCAAGGAATTTCTTCAACTTGGGCACGAATGTTCAGTTGGACTAAATTAATTGATTAGAATTTGGTGGTCAAATGTCAAGGTGAATGTGACCTCACTATAATTAATTTGCTGATTATGACAAAACGTCACACAGATGTCTAACAGGATAAAATAATGAAGTGATGACATTTTCTATCCAAAAGGTCAAAGGTCAGCTTGACTGTTACATCATCATGTTTTAATGTCATATCTCAGGAACAGAAGGGGAGACATTTGGTCAGATACTGAATTGGTGACTCTAATCTTGAAACTGTGCAGATTGTATAGATCTTCTGTGTGTGAAGCATCCATGTTTTCATAGACATGAATGGAAATTGCAATTTGACAGGTGTGTGAAGGCACATAACCACAAGGCTGTAATTCTAGTTTATGTTTTATGTCTGGGGTAATTATGGGTAATTATTGTGTGAGAATTAGATGTCAGATTAGATCAGTGATTGTCAGTGACGGAGGCTGTGACTTCTCTGTGCAGTTTTGGCCTGTGCTATCTGATCTCCACCTGCTCACAGATCATTCCATTTCCCACAAATCTTTTTTTTTTTAACATTATTTTTTAATATTTGCAAAAAGATAAACTAAAGAACAGTCATGTTGCCATTTCTTGCCTCCACTGTCAGCTATGTCTTCTCCTCAAGCACCGACTGGATAACTTGTCTCATTAGAAAGTACACAAGTTTCTTGTTATGACAACATGTCACACTGCAGGGATAATTGCACCAAGTGAAACCTCTACATCTCTGCAGGCGTCCATTTAAAATAACTGACTTCCTGCTGCTTCCTGCCATTGTAGCTACATGTCTGAACGTACCAGACCACTCTCTACAGATTATGGGACATTACTGTTTAAGTTCCAACCGGCCTGCAAGAGGAAAATACAGTTTGTTACTAAACACACCAAAATATATTCTCCCATTTTCTCAACATAAGTGACACATTTGCCCCACAGGTAAGGTTTGTGAGATGACAGTGGCCCTAAGTACGTATTTTGTATCAGTCTGTGGATCCCCAACAACAGTCCCACCCTAAAACCATCAGACTACACAGAAAGTAGACATCTAAAACACTTGACTATATTCACAGCTACTTTGAATCATCCATCCATTTTCATCCGCTTATCCGGGGCCAGGTTGCAGGGGCAGCAGGCCAAGCAAAGCACCCCAGACGTCCCTCTCACCAGCAACGCTTTCCAGCTTCTGCTGGGGGATCTTGAAGAGTTCCCAGGCCAGATGAGATATGTAATCCCTCCAGTGTGTTCTGGGTCTGCCCCGGGGCCTCCTACCAGTGGGACGTGCCTGGAACATTTCTAAAAGGAGGCACCCAGGTGGATCCTGATCAAATGCCCGAACCACCTCAACTGATCCCTTTCAATTCAAAGGAGCAGCAGCTCTATTCCGAGCTCCCTCCAGATGTCCAAGCCCCTCCCCCTATCTCTAAGGCTGAGCCCAGCCACCCCATGCAGGAAACTAATTTTGGCTGCTTGTATCCACAATCTCGTTCTTTCAGTCTCTACCCAAAGCTCATGACCATAGGTGAGGGCTGGGACGTGGTTGGACCAGGAAATCGAAAGCTTCACCTTCGACTGAGCTACCTTTTAACTACGATGGTGCGGTGCAGCACCCGCATAACCATACTACCCTCGATCGTGAACAAGACCGTGAACTCCTTCGCTTGAGGCAGTAACTCTCTCCCAACCCAGACTTTGAATCACTCTTATCGTATTTGGTCTTTAAAGTATGGTGTGTTTTCTGTCCAGGTGTGTGAGAAGACGGGGGAGCTGCTGCTGTGTGAGGGTCAGTGCTGTGGAGCCTTCCACCTGCCCTGCATCTCTCTGGCCGAGGCCCCTAAAGGGAAGTTTGTCTGTCCGGAGTGCAAATCAGGTACATCTGTGTCTATAAGTATTCTCTGAAAAAGGCCTCCAACTGAATTAAATAAATATACTGTTTAAGTAAACAGCCTGGGAAAAACCAGCCAATCAGAGAGAGCCAGCAGCGTCTCTAAGCATCAACAAAAACCCTGCTGAGCTCCTCCAATTGTAATTGTAGTACATTAACATAAACTTTACAAATAACAAGACTCCAGTTTATTGTTTGTATGATTTACAAGGCTTAGTGGTCAGCAGGTTGGTTATTGGGTGTATTTGTGTTATAATAGTTCCCTTGATATAAATATAAATTTCAAAAGTATATCTGATAGATGTTAACTTGCTCCTCTAAAGGTTCAAAAGGTGAAAATTATTATTTTTTCCTCAGGCATCCACACGTGCTTCATCTGTAAGAAGCGCAGTGAGGACGTGCGGCGTTGTATGATTCCTGTGTGTGGGAAGTTTTACCACGGGGAGTGTATCGCCAACTACGCCCCAACCGCGCCTGTGAACCGAGGCTTCCGCTGCTCCATCCATGTCTGTCTCACCTGCTTTATCACCAACCCCAACAGCTCGTCCATCTCTAAAGGTCAACCAGGGGACACTCAGATCATTTCACCATAATTACCTGTGTTATTATATCACACACTGACTGCCCATTTGTTTTTCCATAGGTCGCCTGGTTCGCTGTGTGCGCTGCCCGGTAGCCTATCACGCTACAGACCTGTGCATGGCAGCAGGCAGCGTCATCCTGTCCAACAACAGCATCATCTGCCCTAACCACTTCACCCCCCGCCGCGGCGTCAAGAACCACGAACACGTCAACGTCAGCTGGTGTTTCGTCTGCACTGAAGGTACGACTTTGACTTTGACAGCTGAAACTTTCAGCCTGAAGCCAGTAGTTTAAAGGAAAAGTCAGACATTTGGGGAACTACGCTTATTCACTTTTTTGCTAGGAGTTACATGAAAGGATTTATAGCAGTCTCATGTCTGTCCAGGACATTTAAAGCCACTGCTAACTTAGCTTAGCAGTAGCAGGATCTAGTTGCCTGCACATAACCTCCTGTAAAACTGATTGATTTTTTTATTTGAATTGATTTTGCATTTCTACACTTAAGGTTTTATTCATACTTACACATATGTCAATAAATTAGAGGTGCTTGTAGGCAGATTTTGTTACTGCGAACAGAGCCAGGCTGTTTCCTGCAGTTTCCAGTCTTTGTGCTAAGTTAAGCTAACCATCTGCTGGCTGTTGCTTCCTATAGTACCGTCACGAGAGTGGTATTAATCCTTTCATCTAACTCTCAGTAAGAGAGCAAATAAACTCAGGACAGAGGACCAAAAACCTACGTGTAACTTCAGTGTAGCTCTGGCCAAACAGTTGCTAGCAAACGTTCACATTGCGCACCTTACAACAGTGAAAACAGTGCAGTTCCTCCTTCCTTCCTGCAGGTGGCAGTCTGCTGTGCTGTGAGTCTTGTCCTGCCGCGTTCCACCGGGAGTGTCTGAACATGGAAATGCCTAAAGGCAGCTGGTACTGCAACGACTGCAAGGCTGGGAAGAAACCTCGCTACAAGGACATCCTCTGGGTGAAGGTTGGCCGTTACAGGTCAGTTTTCTCTTTTAAACTAAATTATACTTATGTTACAGTAAGATATTTTTTTAGGATATTTTATTTGCCTGTGCCTTTTGTGTTTCGTCCTCTCTTACTCCGTAAAGGTGGTGGCCAGCAGAGGTCAGCCATCCCAAAACAATCCCAGAGAACATCCAGCGTATGAGGCACGACGTCGGGGAGTTTCCCGTCCACTTCTTCGGCTCCAACGACTACCTGTGGACCTACCAGGCCAGGGTCTTCCCTTATATGGACGTGGACGCCAACAGCAAAGAGAAGATGGGGAAAGGTGTCGATGCCACCTACAAGAAAGGTATCCTGAGTGTTGAGGCAGATGTTGGTTGTGTCTTCAGTTTGTACCTGCAACGATGACCGAGTCTTTGACTGTTGATCTTCCTCCTCAGCTTTGGAGGAGGCGGCTGTTCGATTTCGTGAGCTGCAGGCGGAAAAGGAGCTTCGGCAGCTTCAGGAGGACAGGAAGAACGACAGGAAGCCTCCGCCCTACAAACATATCAAGGTTCAGGAGAAGACTTGTTGTCTTACTTTGTCTTTCTGAACTCTGAAAATGCTTCATTGATCCTCCAGGTGTCTTAAAAAGTGAATCAGTGGTGACTTAATCTTTTATTATCGTTAACTCCACTTCTACGCCGATGACACCCAACTCTATCTATCCACCAAGCCTACTTCCACTTTTTCACCCACTTCCCTGTCTGACTGCTTATTGGATACTAAATCTTGGTTCTTGTACAACTTCCTCAACCTTCACAGTGATAAGACTGAGGTTCTCCTTGTAGGTATTAAATTTTCCTTAGCTAATGTGCACAGTTTATCTCTGACCACTGACAACTCCAAAGTCTGTCCGTCCCCTCAGGTTCAGAGTCTGGGTGTCATCCTGGACAGTACATTGTCCTTTGAGGCCCACATTGATATTGTTACTCGGTGTGCATACTCTCATCCATGTAATATTAATTGTTGTAATAGTGTTCATGTTTTTTTTCTGATTGATTCAGGTGAATCGACCAATAGGAAAGGTTCAGATATTTACGGCCGACCTATCAGAGATCCCACGCTGCAACTGTAAGGCGACAGATGAGAGCCCGTGTGGCATGGACTCAGAGTGCATCAACCGCATGCTGCTGTACGAATGTCACCCACAGGTACAGAAACACCTCCGCCACACTCATGTTAATTGCTCCACGTTAAATGACGTTCAGAAATCAAGAGCAAATGAAGCTTTGGTGTCAAGTTCCCCACAGCTCAAAAATGTAAGAACTGCACGGAGAAGTTAACACCCCAGTTCAGACCAAAATCAAGACAAGTTGAAACATGGGACTACCTGCAACATGCCATTCTACAACGCTCTAAAAACCTGCCGGTTCACACCAAGTCAACTAGATGAGACGTGTATCATCTCTAGTCAACAACTCTCTGTACTCCGTATTTGCAGCTTTTTAGACTTATTTTGTGGCTGAATATAATTTGTAGCTTCTTAAAATCTGAATGAGGATAGTGATAGTGAGATACTGGCTACAGTGATGAAACAAAACCAGCGTCAGATGGACTGTATTCATAATCAATACGCCACAATAATATTAATAACCAGCGCCAATTTATCAGTTAATGAGAATGTGTGTGTGGGCGGGGCCTAGGCACATACAGCCAGCAGGAGCAGCGACCCACAGGGTTCCTACGCAAGTATGGAAAGTATGGAAAAGTATGGAAATAAATTTGATCAATTTCCAGGTATTAAAAAGTATGGAAAATGAAAAATAAAGTATGAAAAAATATTTATGTTTCCAGACTATTACCACTGTTCTAAAATACTGTTTTCTAAAACAGAAAATTAGGTATTTCCAAAAATAATTTAATCAATCCAGATCGTGTTTTATGCCGGGCCAAGCACAGTTTGTGTGAGAGCAAACGTCTCAGAAAACCCTTTTACCTGATTGACAAGTGGTATGTCCAGTCCGCTGCCCCATGACCCTCCTCCAGCCCCCCAGGTATCAAGTTTCACTCCAACACTGCACCTTCGACAAAAAGACGAGTTTCACGTGGTTCACAATGGGTAGATGCAAGTTTTTGGATGGATGGCTTGACAATACCCTATATAAATACTGGTTGGCCAAGGATTCCCAATTCACACACAGAGCTAGATGCAAGCTTTGTGTGAAATCGTTTGACATCGCCAACAAGGGGGAGAAGGCGATTCTAAACCACATGAAAGGAAAAAACACCGACGTCTCGTTACTGCATTGCTTGCACCCAGAGTCCCAACCTTTTTGCCTCAGCCCAGACATTGAACTTACCTGAGTTTTTATTTGCATGCCATTATGGTACTTGGCTACAATCGCCTATTAAGAATAATTAAATATGATATGAAATATGATACACTGATATATTTACTCAGATGTCGCATATTCTCTGGGGGGGAAAACGCAGAGAAGTCTGGAAATTAGGGTATGGAAAAGTATGGAATTTTGAAATTCCAAATGTGTAGGAACCTTGGACCCACCGTCTGACACCGGCACACTGTGAGGACAGAAACAGAGGGTTCAGGGGGGACGGAGCAACTGCTGCAGCAAGCCAACATGCCGTCTGCGGTCATTTTGACTTGACCAGCGGACTTCACTACAAGCTGAGTGGCTGTTGAAACAGGTGACGTACTTTAAAACCAGCCACCAGTGATTTGACCAGCTGAGTGTCAGGTGACACCATCAGCCATCTTGAGTCAAGCTCAGACCGGCCAGTTCACACCGCTGACACTTTGCAGCATTCTAAAACTTTCACACATTCAGTTCACAGACAGGCAGGTCAAACATTATAAACTTCCTTAACTGTTCCACACACGGAGCTACAAAGACAGGACAGACAGAACATGAGTGAATTTTGGAGCTTGAAACAGCCTGATGAAAGCGCTGAAACTGAACCAAAACCAGTTGAAGCTGTGGACGGTAAAACCAAAACAATGATCTCAAAGACGCTAAAATGTTTGCAGGTTTGTCCGGCGGGCGAACGCTGCCTCAATCAGGCATTCACCAAGCGTCAGTACAGCCAGGTGGAGATCTTTAGGACGCTGTCTCGAGGCTGGGGGCTCCGCTGTGTCCATGACATCAAGAAGGTAACTGGATACTGTCATTAATAATGATACTGGCACTACTGTACCACTGTAGAGCTGATATCAGTGAGACTGGGTCGGGCTAAATAATGGATGTTTGCTGTGTTGTATTATCTCAGGGTCAGTTTGTGAGCGAGTACGTCGGGGAGGTGATTGATGAGGAGGAGTGCAGGTCCAGGATCAGACATGCCCAGGAGAACGACATCTGTAACTTCTATATGCTGACGCTGGACAAGGTACAACTCTGGAGCCAGACTGTGTGTGTGTGTGTGTGTGTGTGTGTGTGTGTGTGTGTGTGTGTTTAAACAGGAACTGTGTCCTCGGTTCACACTACGGTATGTACTGACACTAAAAACCAGGGCTGTTCCTAACGACTAATTTCCCTGATGTTCAAACAGAGGTAAATGTGGTTAGTCACCTCATCTGAAAGTAAGAAAACACTTGACAAAAAGGTCTAAATTAATTTTGTCAGGGTTAATATTGTTAAAAAAAATGTATTGTACATTATGAGCCATTTTAAATTGTTAATCACATTTTTCAATAACCAAATGGTGTCTGTTGCTGAAATGTGTGGCACTTTGCATCGGGCGTATGAACACTGCACATTATCCTACAAAACAAGACAACTTAGCAAAAAATAAAAATTAACAAATAATATTTATTTACTGTGTCTTCAACGTCCTGACTGTCCATTCTAACACACACACATATCGAGGCTTCTCAGGATCTTCTGCATGCCTAACTCCAGACAAGCCCAAAGCCTCGGACCTACTTTCGGCAGATCTTCGCAGAGACATCGACGTTCTGTGTATGCTGTGGACATCATGTAGAAATATTGTGTGTGTGTGTGTGTGTGTGTTTTGTGTTTGTGGGTTAGGATCGAATCATCGATGCCGGGCCAAAGGGGAATGAGGCTCGCTTCATGAACCACTGCTGTCAACCCAACTGTGAGACGCAGAAGTGGACGGTGAGCGGAGACACCCGGGTGGGACTGTTCGCCCTTGTTGACATCACTGCAGGTATGCTGCTTCAAGATCAGAGCTGAGCATTAATAATAACCTCTGTGATCAGCTGGTTTAAGAATCCAGGCTCTGTCCTTGAAGTCAACCTTTAAATTCAGCGTTTGGTCAACAATCAAAAATGACCAGTTTAATGATTTTTATTTGGAGATATTTGATGCTTTTATTTTTTGATAAATGTATAAATATTCAAATAATAATAATATGCACATTCAGCACATCCAATGCATCAAAACATTGTTTTCTAGTTGGAGCCGCGCCTCATTTTCAAACTGTATGGTTTGACTAAAATGAACAATGACAGCAATATAGTCCACGATGAGCAGTGCTAAAATCAACCTGCGTAGTTGTCCCTCCATTGTGACATTAGAAAGTGTCAAATTTATCTTGCAAGTGTACTCTTCTTCAATGTTTGCTTTACTTCCTGGATTTTTCCCACATGGAAATTCTGACCAATCAAGAGCAGCTTTCTCGCACAAGGCCTTTGATCTGGTCCACTTGTAAATGCTGCCGTGAGAACATGAACCAACTCTGGGCAATTATACAACTTAGTGACAAAATTAGTCCCTGATTCAGACCAAAGGAGACAACTCTAGGTCTGAGAGCAGCCTAAAAGATGGAGTGCCAAACGTTTGTCTCCCCCCTCTGGCTTTTAGAGAAATTACATAAACACTGTCGAGGCCTGTTGATGATGTATGTGTGCAGGAGAGCTTTCTGAATCTCTCCCTCTCCCAGGAGCATTGTCTTGTGTGTTTTTTTAACTTTATTCTCCCATATGAACACTGAGTTTATTTTTATCTGGAGCCTCCACTTCAGAAACTTTTCTTGGACGTTTCTTAGGATTTTCTGCCACAGCCTCCACCATCTGCAGCTGCGTCGTTACTGGTCTCTCCCCTCTTACTTTCTTTTTTACTTTGAGAAAAAGAAGAAAACGTGCACATACAGATGAAACATTGAGAAAAGAAAATCAGTGCCAAACAGAAAAATACAACAAAAACAAATCTGATGTAACATGAATAAATTAATCTCTCCCCCTGTTAGCTCTGACGGGTTGACATAAAACGCATCACTTCCGGTGGGTCTGCATAGAAACATCGCCACAGAAACCCGACACCACAGCTACACACTGTGACTAAGTACTGTATCTGTACACTGTACACAACACAAGAGAGCTGATTCAGCCTATCACAACCAGGGAAACTTATGGGACCTTGTGTCGCGAGGGCTTGAATGTCACAGACGATTAGTAAAAGTCCTGCACTCGAGCTTTACAGTACTCACATGATGTGTAGATTGATAATTAGTCACTGTAACTTGTCCTCCTGTCCACACTGGCTGTGAAACTGTCCCCTCCTCTTGTGAGTTCAGTGTAACGTGATGAGAACAAACTCTACAGTGCATCTGATCGAGCATCACACAGTTGACTGACTGAAGCTAAAATGAGGCTTAAACATTTGAGCTTTATTTGTGTGTTTGTGTCCAGGCACAGAGCTCACCTTCAACTATAACCTGGAGTGTTTGGGGAACGGGAAGACGGTCTGTAAGTGTGGAGCGCCAAACTGCAGTGGCTTCCTGGGCGTCAGGCCAAAGGTGAGGGCCACTAACAAAATACAACTCTGTCTGATTCATCTGATTCAACATCTGAGGTCAGAGAGGGGAAGAAGAGCCTTTAATACCGCACTGAAAATAGTAAAGTGAAGTACATTGAAGTTTAGTGCAGTACTTGAATAAATGTACTTAGTTCCAGTCCACTGCTGTCTGAGCTACAAGTTATTTTGAAGAGCTGAATTCAGTCTGTAATTGAAGGACTACAACATGAAGTCGTCTAAATAAACACAGCATTAAAACCTCCTCTCGTCTCCAAACCAGAACAACCCTCCGTCTGAAGACAAAGGTCGTAAACTGAGGAGGAGGGGCCACGGCAAGAGGAAGAACAAGGTGGTGGTGACCAAAGAACGAGAGGACGAGTGTTTCAGCTGCGGAGATGGAGGACAGATGGTTTCCTGTAAGAGACCCGGCTGTCCCAAAGTTTACCACGCCGACTGCCTCAACCTCACCAAGAGACCTGCAGGTCAGCGGCTCTGCCTTTAACAGAATAACCTGCTTAATATGCCACTGTATGAACAGTGGTTACACGAGCCCCCAAACCAGACACAACTCAGCCCTGAGCAGAGTGACCATCCTCTACTGACCGATCAGACTGCAGTGTTCACAGCTCCACCTTTTAGTACCAAGTCTGTGTGCTAGGTACCCCAACAGAGGGGGGGCCGAACATGGGGACGGTAAGGAACGGTTCTGTTGGTACCATCCACAACTTTTACAGTGGACACAGAAAATAAGTGTACCAAACTGAACTGAACTGCTCGGTGGAAAAAGGGCTTTAGATGTTCTTGTTGCACGGCACTAACTACAGATAAGCACCTCATGCAGCCCCACTAACTATCCCGTTAAATCAGCTTTCAAAGTCAGATCTTCAGTCACAGTTGATGTTACACATTCTTTGGCCTTCTTGTCTTTATATTTATCGCAGGTCGTTGGGAATGCCCGTGGCACCAGTGCGACATCTGTGGAAAGGATGCGGCGTCCTTCTGCGAGATGTGCCCTAGCTCCTACTGCAGCCAGCACCGCGACGGCCTGCTCTTCATCTCCAAGCTGGACGGCAAACTGTGCTGCAGCGAACACGACCCCTGCGGGCCTGAACCGCTGGAGCCAGGGGAGATCAGGGAGTACACCCCCGAGCCCAGAGCCCTGACCTCGGGGCTGGGCATGGCCATCATCCCCTCTGCTGCTCCTAACGCCAACACTAGTCAGATCCCGACCGCCAGGAAGGTCCAGGAGATCAGTAGCAGCGCCGGCACGTGTACCTCTGAGCCGCTTCCTGCTTTCTCCATACCGGTACCCATCACTATCCCCGTCGCAGCGCCCGCCTCTTCGCCTCCCCCTAGCAGCTCAGATGCCCCCAGCAGCCCACCGGTGTATGACCTCCCACACTACTCGCCCATCTCCTCATATGAGGAGGAGAGGGATGTCTTAGAGGAGGATGAGGAGGACGAGGAGCTGCTGGAGGAAGTGGAGGACGAGTCAGAGGAAGAGGGTGAGGTGGGGAGGCAGAAATCAGATCCTCACGAAGAGGATGGAGAGGAGGTGATGGAATACCTGGAGATCAAAGAGGATGAGGAGGAGGAAGAGGAGGACGATGAGGAAGAGGAGGAAGAAGAGGAGGAGGAGGAGGAAGAGTGACGCACAGTGGATTATTATTTACAGTGGAACAGATTAACTGCTACACAGAAGCAGTCACTACAGCGGGGACGCAAATGAAGATTAACCAATCACACGCAGCCCAGTCTGTCACTGTACCCAGCGAGCAGGTGGATGTACGGAGGGCTCTTTAGGACAAATCTAAATCAACACATAAATAAATTGTCCATAAATAAACAGCATTAATACTGTATAGACTCATATATACACAGACAGGTATTACTGATTTAGTTTTGTCCTATGAGTCGCTCCTCGTGTGGTGACACAGTGACTTTGCACACACTGGCGCTGACTGCACCTTGATGTGGGAGATCTGACAAAGAAAATTATCTGGAACTTCTACAGACCGTAGAACTTGGGATTTGTAAACATATTTCACGTCACTACTTGTTTTCTCACCTGCTGGTTTGTTTCAGTATTTCTTCTCACTAGTATTTCAGCAAGTTGACCTGCAAAAAAAAAGAAAAAAAAAAAAAAAAAAGCTTCATGTAATTGGAGACAGTTCCTGTTTCTGCAGAGCCGGTGTGTACTGTAGGTGTTTCGTGCTAGAAAAGACTGCACTGTAGCTTCCTGTCAGGGTGGGGTGAACTCTCCAGTCTTCGGTAAATGACCTCAGCTTGGTAACATTTGAATCAGACGGTGGCCACGTTTGCAAAATACCTGATTTTTCCCATAAATAGATCAGTTCTCTGTCCCTGCAGGGATCACCTTCAGTTTGGGTTGTGTTTTAAACATGGATGTCGCTCCAAATCAGGGCCGGAAAATCTTGGTCGACTGAAATTCTACCAACTCTTCAAGGAGAGGGAACAGATTAAGTAAATCGGCTGCTACCTGGTGGTGTCGGTGTCCACCACAGTGTTTCTTTCATGAGGCTAGTGTATATTTTAAATCCTTTGCAGTGGGCACTGAGCCTGGGCGGCATGGCGGTGCAGTGGTTAAGAGAGTTATGGGTTCGCCGGGGCCCTTCTGTGCAGAGTTTGCATGTTCTCCCTGTGTCAGCGTGGGTTTCCTCCAGGTGCTCCAGCTTCCTCCCACAGTCCAAAGACATGCAGGTTAATTGGTGACTCTAAATTGTCCGTAGGTGTGAATGTGAGTGTGAATGGTTGTCTGTCTCTATGTGTCAGCCCTGTGATAGTCTGGTGACCTGTCCAGGGTATACCCTGCCTCTCACCCAGTGTCAGCTGGGATAGGCTCCAGCCCCCTGCGGCCCTTACAGGAGAAGTGGTTATGGATAATGAATGAATGAATGGGTGCTGAACTGAGTTTGACATTTTTTCTGGTTGCTGGGAGTTGAAAAATGTTCAGCTTTAATTAAAACCCTGCGTCGTTTGTCACTGGTACTTTAGGCTTGGGTGGTATCAAGGTATTCCCATATACCAGGCTTTTTAGAAATCCCAAAGGTCTGATTTTAACTACCGTCAAAAATAAAAATGCATCTCTTCTATTAAACTGCTGCAGAGATGTTGTATTGACACCAGAGTTTACACTAGACTTTGACGGCCAATATAGCTGTTAATATTCCAGAATTCCTGCCACAGAGAACAACTGTCAAACACACTGTATGTTTTAAATATTCATATAAACAGCCCACATTTATACAGCAACAAAACACTTTGAATTAAATAACCTGAAAACAAGCTAAATGAAGAAGTGGCCTGTTGAACAGAGTGACGAATCACAGGTTTAGTGGAAGAGGAGGAAAAGGACTTGATGAGCCAAGCATCACTGTAAATTACCAAGTCTGCTATTCACCGTTGGGCTTGCAGTGGAGGAGTGAAGCATATTTCTGGTCTGATCTACGAGGAGACTTGCAGTGTGTTGAGCAATGCCTGACAGCGTTCTCACTGAACGTCTGCGGCTTGCAAGCATAGTGTTTACACAGACAGCGTTGCTGCTGTAACTACTGTATTTCCACTATTAAAAGCTAGTACTCTACAATTTTTTGGCGCTGTGCAAGCAATTGCATCGTCAGCAACACAGTCCTGCAAATATTTCACAATAGAAAGCCTCGTGTTTACAAATGAAGGGATTCCGTCCACAGAAACGCTGTTAGAGCGCTTTTATTTTGAAACGTAAACAGGAAGCGTTGAGTTAGTTGTGTCACATGAAGACATCAAAACTGTAGTGAAAGGTGGTATAATGTCAGTATGATCAAAGACCATTTTCAAACTCTGTTTTTGCTGAAAACAGCGCACGTCACCCATGGAAAATAGGCGAGATTCCTATTCTCAAGATGTTCCACAGCTGAGCAGCAGCCACACTGCACCTGAACAGCGCTGCTCACGGCAGCAGTGTGGCTGCTCTGACTTGTTAACACTGGCGCTGGGAAAAAAAACCCCAAGAGGTTCTGCCTTGCACACGTGCTGCTCATGTAGGCAATGTGGCCTGGGAAGACTGTGACCGACGTGGATGAGGCGTATGCTCCAAAGAAAATCTGGTCTTTATATGTTTATATTTAAGTCGCTTGGCAACTAATCTTATAGGTCACACAGTGTTAGGCTATTTGATGTATTTAATTAGTATTAGTATTAATTAATTAATTAATTTATTTGTCATATTTCCCACTGGACAATTTAGCCGCTGATACTTTGATCTGCCGGACAACTACATGTGATGCAAGCCAAAAGCCAGCTTACAAACTCTGATTGAACTGATGTAGTTCACAGCTCACACCACCAGAGGTCAGTGTCTACTGGGGAACAGGCAGCTGAGCTGAGAAAGATTGCAAGTGGTGGGGATAACGTTACAGGAGTAGTGTAAATTAGGATGCCTCTGCCCGTGTTTTGGAGTATCACTGTATATAAATTTTCATGAGATGAATTCTTCTAACTACAAAAGCAGTCACACCAAGTTTTACTAAGTTCTTGAGCAAGAGGGGTGCTTATTTCCTATCTTGTCATTATTCTTTGGGGCATAAGTATTTAAACCCATCAAGACTTTTCTAAGTCTGTCTGCGTATTCGCAACACATTGTTGGCCAGACAATGTCAGTACATGCTACTGTGACTTTTATCACCAGCAGCTCAGCTTTATATTGTTCACCCCAGTGATATGTCAGGAAGGAATGAAAAACAGATACCGCTGAAGCCTAGTCACTTGTTACCTGCTGTCTAATCACAGTGAAGGAGGGGCGGTACAAATACTGAAAAGACCAACCGTCGAAATGAAGACACACAAACCCGCACGTCCGTCCTCTCTGCCTATGTTCCTCATCCAGAGCAGGGCTCTACATTGCGCTAAGGCTTTTACCTTGGCAGGTATTCCGTATCTGATCAACCACTGCACTTCCAGCCAGGCGTTTTCAAAAGAGTTCCTGGCCTTTTCAAAGTAGAAAAAGAAACTTTGGTGGACACACGGCCTTTCAAAAGTAACGATGACCAATGACATTGGATAAGAGTGTATCGACAAACCGACCGACCAGAAGGTGTCAGCCCTACTCAGAATGAAACAAAACCAGCTCCACTGGTGGTCAGAGCACTTTGGGTTTTTTTGGAAATCAGTTCAACAATAAGGATTTTATTGTCCACAGGAGTCGTTGCTTCCATTTCCTGTGGTCTCAGTTTCAGACTCCAGTTCTCCTTGACGCCTCAGATCATTTGACGGTGCTGGTGATCATACCATCTACGATAACTTGAAAGTGCCACATGATTGGCTGCCTGGTGTAGCCTCAACAAGAGTTCACACGACTAGTGATACTGCCAACAGCAGGCATCTCGAGTTCTCTTAATTTTACGCCAAAATAAATGGACGAGGATTCAGTGTTTGACTGAGAACAGTCTTCATGCCTCAGAGAAAGTGTTCATACCAGGATGGGACGCTGAAGCTGTCTCGTAGGTTCTTTAGCAGCTCTATAAGGAGACGAGTTGGACGCTCCTGAGGCTCATATCCTCCGTCACAAAGAGTCAGTCTCGCCCTGGTGGTCTGAATGCAGAGATAGTTAGCCTCAGTGTGTATGCTGTGCTCTGTAGTCATTATTTATCTACTGTTCAGTGACGCACAAATAGTGATGGTGAAGAGGAGGAGGTGGAGAGTCAGGGGGGTGTTAGCTCCTGGTTCCCTCCTCATCTCGACTCTCGGTCAAACTAAAGTCTTCGATGGGATGCTTGAAACAATGGACTCCTGCTATGATGCTTGCACTTCAGTATGTGTTCTTGCCACATGTGTTTTTTGCTCTGTCTTCAAGCTTAATATTGTCTGTGTGTTATCTGCCAATGCCTTAGAGTGTATTTCTTTGGAGATATTTTTAAGGAATGGTTTGGCGCCTGTGAGAGCCAAGTGTCCCTACTAATGCCTTTTTACAGTCGCCCAACAAGCAATGTTTCATTCCAGTGTAATTATGACCTGTTAGATCTCAACCATTGACCTGTTCAAACAACTGCTATATAAATATATAAGAAAAAGAAGTTATGGAATAAGCTTCGTACCGGCCTCGTTCTTTCTTCGTCTGTGTAGTCGTGTGTTTAGAGTCCACAAAGTTCGTCACACCACACCAAAACCAAGTAAGTCATGATTTTCTGTACTTTTTATTTATCCCACTTGTTTTAGACTTCCTGTAGATGACTCGATGGATTTGTTTTTGCAGCAGCAGGAGGGCGGAGGTGGTGAGAACGACATTGCCGACAGTGTCCAGGATGGGAAGTGATTTTAACAATATGAAACAAAACACAGGTAAGTTTCCTCAGATTTCTCCTCCCACTTGTTTTAAAGGAATATTTCACCTGTAAAATGACCGTTTGTATAACAGTCAGTAGATTCACATGACATAAGAACAAAATGAATTAATTGTGTCAGTTGGACTAAAACCGGACTTTTAAAATACATGCAAACATGTTAGTTTGACTGAAATCGTAGTAAATTGAATTTCTCAAAGACATATATGTATACAGTTGATCATAATAATGACTCCGAATAACACATTTCATATTATAAATCAATGCATTTCTAACAGACTGCGGGCGGCTAGTGCAACACATGCACCTTTTTTTCTCTGATAACAAATGATCCAGACGTTCAGGAGGTTTTCACCTGAAGCCAAATTACCCACAGAAGTCTCTTCATCTCTAACCAAACAGACAACTAAATACAGCAGTTTCATGTTACGTAACAGTGTAACTCCAGTGCTGCACATTGCTGTCTGGCTTCTTACATGGTAATCTGGAGCAAGTGTTTGGTTTGTCCATTCTGGGCTACTGTAGAAACATGAAGATGCAACATGGTGATCTCCATAAACGAAGACCTGAGGCCTTTGCTACGAAGCCAGCTCAACTTACCCAGGATATTCTTTCGTTATCTGGTTTGATGAACCCATCAAATCGTCCATCTGGATAACTGGTACTACAAAGCTGGTTATCAACCAGTTCAGCCAACTGTGAAAGGGGCGGGGGTGTTAATTATGAGTGACATCATCAGAGCCATGAATGATGCCACACAAGAGAGTCTGGCTGCAGACCTCCAGTGTGGGGTCGTTTCCGGTGCAGCCTCTAGTCTCAGGCCGGGAAGTGCAAGAAACTTCAAAATAAAATTGTTTAGACACAATAAACTTCAAAATAAAATCATGTAGACACTTCCGGTGGAAGCGCTATTGTCGCGCTTTTGTCGCTGATTTATATAGGCCAATCAAATTTTTTACTATGCTTAAATATATATAACAATGTCAGCATACGTGAAGGGCAAGAATAGTTAAATCTATTTATTATCTTAAAATGTATTAACTTACCTGTTTTCTTCATGGTATATTCAACGTAAATTATTTGGTGCTTGATTTAAAAATCACACATAAAATGACAAAATGATCAAACAATCAGTTGACCTTTATTCAGTACAGCAACAACAGTCGTGCCCTACAAGGCCATCAATCATCAATTTGACATTTGCAGTATGTCAAGGGTTATTGTTGGAGTTTTAGTCTCCTGGGCAATAGGGACCGAAGACATGTCAGCTGAACTTGACACCAGTGGTGAGGAGGCTACAATTGTTGCTGAATCAGGTTTAAAATGGACATGTGTATCTGCTGAGAAGGGGATGGCAGAGGGTTTAGTTAACTGTGTCGAGGGAACAGCAAGCGCGTTTGTATCTTGTTGGGGAGGAGGAACAGTCAATCCTGCAGAGGAGACGTGTGGAATGGTGGATGGTGGAAGCAGGGGAGAGGGTGTAGCAGATGTGTCTGATGGACTAGGGTCTGGCTTGCATTGAGCAGCAGCTGAGGATGTGGCACCTTGACAAGCCTTCAGGTGTCCCTCCATGTCTGTCCTTAATCTAATAATGCTTCTTTCACACATAGGGCAATGAAAATGTCCTCCACTCTGGCAGTTCAAATTGCATTCACAGATTTTTTGTCTAAGAGCAAGTCACGACAAAAAGTTTAAATTAGCCAATGACTAACAAGACACAAGAACACACACAGACACATAAAGATACATACCTTTGAATGTGATGGCGTTTTTGATGTGTACATCAAGGTGCCGCTGGAGCTTGGCAGGTTGGCTGGGCTTATATTTAGGGCAAAGGGGGCAGTGGAACAGCTTACAACAAGTTGTGCAGCGTTCCACTGTATGCCTTCCATCTGCCTGAATAACTGAGTGATGCATCTACATATCACAGAAAAACTGACGTTGAGCTCTTAGTACATACATTTCATTTTGGATAAGATTAACATTATCTTATACGGCCTTTACACGCCGGGTGAAAACTTCTTATGTGGGCCGCTTCATATCATGAAATGGTAGAAGTGTCTGCGACTACAAGACAGTAAAATGTCAGTGACACGGGATGTAAATGACACTCTGTAATCTTAAAATGGAAAATGTAGAAACACTGAAAACTATCCGAAAATACGCCGTCATCCGAGACTTAAATTACGTGCAGGTATCACTGAGCTATATGTGACATTAGTATAGAATATTTTTTGCTGTTTAGTCGGATGCTGAAGAAACTCCTCTGAATATGTCACATAAACACTTTAAAGTAGGCTAATGTCAGACTGTTTCTGCTACTCAAGTAAAGTAGTTGATGACTGACGACGTCTGTCTGACCAAAATGTGGCATTTATAATAACGGGAGCCAGTTAACAGTGTGTGGATTATTTTACTTGATATATTATCTTTGTATCCTAGTACTCTAGGATCTCTAAATCAGTCTTTGATAGACCTGCAGATAATGTTTCTTTGTGTTCCAGAGGCGTGATGATAATCGGTTCTAACATGTCAGAATGTCCCTAAATGCACCACAGCTTTGGAAATGCTCTCAACCTGTAAGGAAGCTGAAAACTAACAGGTGTTACTCTTAAAATAGTTTGCAGTATAAAGCACAAGTGACAGGTTTAACCCTTTAAACCACAGTATGGAGGATTTAACTGTAAACACAGGTGATTTTTTTCCTTGTGTGGTGTTTAGTCTAAGTGACAGTTTTGCTGTTTTCAACCTCCATTTTCAAAGCACAAGCTCTTATTTAATTATTTTTTCCCTTCTCAGATGGCACAAGATTAAACTACGGAGGTGAGATGTTCGAACCCAGCAGAATATCTGTGAGTGAAATAAGAAGAAGCTGCTGCAAACACCAAACTGAGCACAAAATTCAGTTCTGTGGGCTGTGATGCATTTAAGATCTGTGATATTTACATTACATTTTACATTCAGTAAGTTTCCATTATTTTTAACTCAAATGCATAAGAAGCTCAGATATTAAATCCAAAGGAAAAACAAAATGGAGGATCAATCACTGTAAAATCTAACAGAGCTTTGAAACATTCAGCTTTTAATTTGACAGAACATAACTGTACTTTACACTGGTCCGTCTGAAACAGCCCTCAGTATAAAATATTGTGCATCAAAATATCAACACATGAAACATCAACACGTCAAAGCAGCGTCTTCTGGCAGCACAACTCAAAAGGCAATAAATTAGAGTCTTTAAGTTAAATACAGCTGTAAATATTGTTCTGAGGACACTGAGATGACAGTTTGAACCATGTTACAACATTCACCCACAATGCTTCTTGTTTTTGCTGTGTTGGTGAAATCTTCTCACCACAGCCGAGGAGAACTTTAAACAACTTTCTGCAGCAGTGTGTCTTAAAACCTTTGAGAACTTCGGAGGAATATTTCACCGCCACAGGAGACTGAAAGAAAATTTAACAGTCACATTTCCATATGTGCACTATGAATTTTAAATTACAAAATAGAACATTTAGAGTTTAAATGTAGAAAAGTAACTGTCCCGAAAATTTTCTTTCAGCCAGCTCACACGGTGCAATTTAATTACTTGGCATTTTAGTGACCACCACCTTAAAATCAGAGTCATAGCTTAATGCTGCACAAGATTAACGGACCAGAGACATGTTGCTCGTGGTGTCACTATGGATGTATTACAGGAACTGGATACAGGACTCCAAAGATGGCCGCCGTTCATTTGAACAAAAGATGCTTATTAAGAAGGGTTCAGCTTTACCTGCTGGTCCCATCAACACGTTCCTGCTCATCCCACAGGCTTCACAAGTTTTACAAATATAAAATCTTCCTGGATTAAAAATTCATAATACAAAGATTCAATAGATTTTTTTTTTTTAGACATCTCCTTTATAATGGTATTTTTTTTTTTTTTTTTTTTTAGGAAAAATGCCTTTTGGGTCACTGGGGATTTTTTTTTTCTTGTTGCAGTACCATGAGTGACCACCACTGGCGCTGTATCCAGCTCTCTTCAAGGTATGCTATGCAGGATTTGTTGTTTACTGTTTGTAAACTCTTGCCATCAGTCACTTAGACACAAAAACATGAGACAGGTTAAAAAATACCAAAGTTTCCCCTGAGCGGAATATGCTAAATTTGGAAAAATGCCTAATTACATATATATTTAAACATAATGTGCTGTTAACATGAGCTGTATCAAATTCAGAATATTGTCAAATTTGGAATATTAGTGTGTATGTAAACATACTCAATGTTTCCTCCACACATACTTCTTTGCTATTGGCCAGTCAAAGTTGGTTGGCCAACCAAAGTTGAACTCCAACATGAATGTTAATGTAGGATGTACGGGAATGTAGGAAACAAGAAAATACAGCCAGGTTGTCTCCAAATAAATAGACCGCTGATGACTGAGAGGGATTACGTTTGTATGAGTCTATATTTAGTTTTTTGGGTTTGTTTTTTTTAGGAAAATCCTGCATATTATACCTTTAATACATCCATAATATCGTAGTAAACACTGAAGAGCCAGTGCTCTGGAGAGTTGGACACTCACACGGTCCTGACATTACTACTGTGGGTAATAAGGCCTTTATAAAGATCATTGGTATCATTTCATTTACAAAGGTATAAGAATTAATTTGAATTAAGACTGGGAACATAGGAGTGTGTTTTTTGACACTTTATATCCTAGTTGGCTTCACTTCATTCTTGTAGGCTTCATCGAAGATGTGCAAGACTAACAGACAATTTCCATGACAAGGTTAAATAGGGTTGGAGGTAAACAAAAATGAACTGCTGTAAACAAACCATCCACCCTCCTGAAGCACTGCTACAACAGTCACGTTCTCTAAGCCGGTCTGAGTCCAGCGGGATCCCTCTTTTTCACTTCTGATTGTTTAACAGCGCAGATTTAAGGGTATGTTCACTTCCACGGTCCAGCCCAGAGGAAGCTACAGAGGGGACATAACAGGGTGGAGAGCAGGAGCGCTGTTGTTTTTAAATCCCACTCCACCCAGTAACAGTTGCAGCAGGAGTAGATCCTCTTCCATAAAGTCTTGCAGCCGTTAGTTCTTTATGGCACAAAAGAAATAAACATATCTAACAAGGTGTAACAGCAGATCCCAGGACCAGAGCTGAGTTATGTGACCACCCATCCAGCATATCCAGGTTTTTACTTCAGCCGAGGGGAAGGTGACCACTTCTGTTTCTTTTGCTGTTGCTTGGCATCAGTTGTTATGGCAACAGGAGTAGAAATATGAGTCCTTCTTCTGGCCCAGGTCCACGCCTGTTTCCTCTGCTGAGACACAGGAAGAGACTTTATGTTCAAGATCTACGTACTTAGAACAGCTTTGGGATCATTTCAGGAGGTGGAGGAAAATCTGGCCCCTTAGATACTCAAGTTATTTTTCATGAACACATTATTTGGATTTAACAAATGAGATATAATGTAGTGACCATAGACTGTAAATACAGATGGACGATGCGTCTCCACTTCCTCCCACTGTAGAAAAATGAAGCCAAAATATCCCCGACACCACTGCTGTTGTCTTGGGCTGGCAACATATTTTGGAGCCAGAGTCTACGCAGCACAGATCGAGTTCCTGCCCATTCACCCATCTGACCAATCACAAGCAGCACCACTGATAGCGAGCACTCCGATTGGCACACACAGCTGTCAATATCCACTAACATGGAGACGGCGGGGCTTATGACCATTACTGCAGCCACCCACAAGGGGGCAATCAGAATGATCACTTTCAGGGAGCTGTCATGTCGTCCACCTTTTATATACAGTCTATGGTGGTAACCTTTAGAGGTGCTGGTAGGAAAATTTCATTACCTTTGGGAAGAGCCAGGGCAGCTGTTGCCCATTCCCAGGCTTTATGCTATGCTAAGCTACACGCTTGATATTTAAAATACAGATTTAAGAGAGATATCGGCAACAAATTAAATAAGTGTATTTCCCAAAATGTTAAAAATATTCTTAAGCCATGAAGTAGAAATTTCTCCATTCTGGTGTTCCCCAGGGATCAAGTTTAGGACTGCTGCTTTTTTCAGCACCCATTCATATCTCTGAGGGCTGAGCGTGTTTGTTTGGACTTTTGAATGTTTTCTTTATTGGCACACTTTGCCTTATTAGGGTCCGGGCAGCTAAGCTGCCAGGACGCTATAGTAATCCTAGGTATTCTTCTTCTTTCTTCTTCTGAGGAAATCATACTTCCCATGGGTGCCAGATATCCTCAGCTGTAAACTCAAGCCAATAGTCCTGATGGTGGCGCTACAGCAAGCATCTAAAGTTCAAAACTATTAAAATTCATAACAAATCACCATACATGCTACAACTTCACAACTTTCATCAAACTGTAGCCCCAATACTTTTTTTTACCGAAACTTTTGTACATTTAAACCTATTAAAAATTATGAAGTTCATCACTCTGTTTTGTTTTTTTGTTTTTTTCAAAAACTGTAAAACTTCTTAAACCTATCTCCTCCCACAATTTTTGCTCAATTGACAGCAAACTTGGTACAGAGCATCTTCAGATTGTCCTACAAAAACTACTTTTCTCCGATTTTTTATTTATCAAAAATTGAGCCTACAGTGCATCAAAATGTTTGACGGTAAACTAGGGATGTCCGGACTGCATGGAAAAATGCCGATCCAAGAACTCCGTTCCAGTTTTTCATGGAGTCTGATCTAGGTTTTCCGGCCAGCTCAGCACTCCGAGATTCAAGCAGTCTATTCCAGTGATCCGCTCCAGCACTTACTATCAATCCACCAGGCCAGCATGCAGACACACAGGAAACAGCAGCACCAGGCTGGCACTGACACTACAAAAATAACTGAAAAGGAAAGGCTGCATTGTTTGTTAAATGTCAACAATGTCTTGTGGTGTTAATCTATTTTTTATTTATTAGGGGGCCAAAGCACAAGTGTGTGGAGTCTTGCTGCTATTTTAATTTCAATGTTAGACATTTTAAAGATTTCTTGTGTTGATTTATTTTCTATTTATTAAGGGGCCAAAGCAGCCAAAGCAAACCAGCTATATTTTTTAATTAATGTTAATGTTCAAGTTTAAAGTTTGTTTATTTAATCCTGTTAACAATAAACAGGTCAGTTTCTCATACCAACTGTTGTGGATCATTCTAACTAACCTGATTAAGTTGTTCTTGTTAGAGTAATACCGCTTGATCAAACCTTTTCTAACATGACTGACAACAAAATAAGTGAATATGTATAATACGCGCTTGGATCGGATTGGTAAAAACTCAAGGCTGCAATGTCGGTATTGGATCTTAAAGGGCCAGTGTGTAAAATGGGTTGAAAACAGTGACATCAGTGGTCAAATTCTAGATTGCAGGGCTCACTCGCTCACCCCTCCCGTCGGGTAAATGACGGTGGCCTCGTAGGGACAAAAAGCCTTGCGCACGAGTTTTTCAGGAGTAGGTCTATCTAGCGACGAGGTGAATGTTTATTTAGAAATCTAAACCATGTTACAATATTGTAATGAATCCCTCACGAGCAGGAGACCAGAGGAGCGTTCGGGAAAAAGGCCCGTTTATTTGAGCACTCCAGAAACTCCAGTAACACTCCATTCCGTCCCAAACTCTGACTCTTCTAGCGTAACACACACACTCCATAACTTTACACACATACTCGTTTTCGTGAGTATCCAGTTTCAGTATTGTGACATATTTCCGAGTAAACCAGGACAGGCAGGCAGGATGTGACTTTGTAAGGAATTCGATTTGATCTTTCAAAAGACACCATGTCAAAACAGTCATTACAGTGAGGGGTCCGACAGTGTAGCACTGACAGGATTATAATATCGGTCAGGAAGAGGGAGACGAAGTCTACTGCATGCTTTATGTAATGTTAGTTGCTGAAGATGTCCACTCTAAAATGCCTTACGCATACCATAAAACATTTATATTTTATCTTGCTAGACTTGCCCGGCGTTTTTTAAACATATCAGCTTTAAACTCTATTCAAACATAATGTCAGTTAGCCGGCACATGTGGAGGGAGAGGGAGAGGCAGAGCACGGAGAGAAAATGAGGGGACGTACGAGATATTTAACAAATGTCACACATCAACACATAGTAGAGCTACATTGCGCCAACAGCAACAGAAAATATATTTACCGTTATGTTACATTATGTGGAAGGTTATCCATGTGGAATATTACTGCAACAATTTCATTAAACGCAACAAACTTTCATGACTTTCCCAAAACTTTTAATTATTTTTATTAATTCCATGACATTTCCAGGCCTGGAAAATGTGACTGTAAAGTTCCACGACTTTTCCAGGTTTTCCATCACTGTGGGAACCCCACACTATATGTAACCAAGGGCTGGAACACTAACAAAATGCCAGTAGCTAGCCAAAAACATTAGAACATTAGTACTCGTCTTTGTAGCATGTAGTGTGGCTTATTTTTTAGCTGATTCAGCATGTTGAATCAGCAGCATGTGAATGAAACGCTCACCTGTCATATACTGGAAGGCAGTGCTGTTGTAATCCTCGGCAACTTTCTGGAACAACTCATCTGTCGAGTAGAAACATAACGAGGCCCGTCAGTTTCCATCAGATCATTCACAACCACAGCTCCACTCACAGTCATGATACCAGTTTTATAACAAGCAATAACTGCACAAAGGCTGGTTTCAAACATGCAGTGTGTTCAGTCAGAGATGCCCCAAACCCAATATTCTTATGGCACACTGTTATACTGTATTAAATCATGTTCACACACAAAAAAAAGTACTGCAGAGAAGTGCAGTGTAATTTGACATTTTTATAAACTGCCTGTGTTGAAACACTCAAAGGAAAAAAATCATTGTACATTTTAAAAGAGACAAAATTTTAAAGAACCGCAAAAAAAAAAAAAAAATTCTGGACCTTTTTCCAGGCCCCCCTAATATAATGGTAGGGGAAACACTGCTAGATTTCCCATTTGGACCTTTAACCTGTTATAGCCCTTAAAATACTCTGATGGTGTTCAATTCAGACTCAAGAGCTTTATCAGACAGGAGACGGACATTAAATTTGCTTCACATTTACATAACGAGACATTTGTCTAAAAGAAGCTGAATTCAAATGAGGTACAGCTGCTTTTCCAGTTTTAATGCCTCAGATGTTAAACTGAATGCAGATTTTTAAAAATGCAAAGAAAGTATTGCTCTGATTGTTGTTGTGGTTGTGAGAGAAAACCGCGTGAATCGACCATCCTCAATTTATGAAGCTTTGTGTGTTAGAGGAGGCGACTGAGGCTGCTCTCAGACCTAGAGTCGTCTCCTTTGGTCTGAATCAGGGACTCATGTTGTTCCAAAGTTGTATAATTGCCTAGAGTTGGTTCATGTTCTCATGGCAGCATTTACAAGTGGACCAGATCAAGTGCCTTTTCTGAGAACGCTGCTCTTGATTGGTCAGAATTTCCATGTGGGAAAAATCCAGGAAGTAAAGCAAATGTTGTAGAAGAGTACACTTGCAAGATAAATGTGACACTTTGTGTTGTGACAATGGAGGGACAACTACGCAGGTTGATTTTAGCGCTGCTCATCGTGGACTATATTGCTGTCATTGTTCATTTTAGTCAAACCATACAGTTTGAAAACGAGGCGCGGCTCCAACTAGAAAACAATGTTTTGATGCATTGGATGTGCTGAATGTGCATATTAAGGCAGTACAGGAGGAGGTGCACATTAATAATCCTCCAGGACTGTAACATGCTCATGTTTAACCCAAACAATGTGTCATGTGACTGCAGTTGGTTCAGATCCAGGTCGGAACACGTTCTCACCACAAAGCAACCGCACCAGAGTTCATTTGTAACCAGACTGAGACCACCTCTTCAAGAAGGTCTTGGTCTGGTTGTTTTGGTGTGTTCACACCTGAGTGTGATTGCTGTGTTCACACCTGCCCAAATGAACCGCACTGAGGGGGCAAACAAACTTAAGTTTGATTGAACCGAACCAAACAGGACAGGTTTTACAGCACCATGAGTGATACATTTATCACAGATTTCTAAAGGCAGTGAAACATCTGATCATTCTTGTGTTTCAATTTTACTTTTCTGCAGAACAACAGCAGCCACTCAACAGTGTTTCCTGAAGAATTAACTGTATCTGCTGCGTCCTGTTGGATGTTTTCTGACTATAATCGAGTGTGTTTACGCACTTCAGAAGTTGCCCAGATTTTTTAATATCAGAGTCCTGATGAAACCCACTTCCTCATTGACAAACAGGAGTAAATACAGCTGTGATTGGAGCCAGCCACTGATGTTAAATGTGTCTGCAGATGACTGGAGGTGTGACTCACCCACGTTGTTTCCTGTTTTACTGGAGGTCTCGAAATGCTGCGCACGAATCTCTGTGGAAGCAAACCATAATATGGAGGTTAAATGTCAGTCAGATGGTGGCACACAGACGCTGACAGGGGTCAACCATTTCCTAATATCCTTTGACCACATTCTGGATGTTTACAAGCGTTTCAGTAATCCCATTATTTCTTAGTCTGGGCAGTCACCTAATAGCAGAAATGTTCATGGAAATGTAAATCCTGGTTTCCCCTTTTTTTCCAGGTTAAAGGATTAACTCTGCTGACAGCTAGAATGTAAAGCTTTAAACTTGTTTCTTAAACAGAGTTTCTGCAGGGTTCACCAGGTTCAGGCTCAGACTTTTTAAGACCGTCTTAATGCCAGAAATGAGGGAACGTTTGTACAAGAATTAGGTCATTCCAGGAAAACTTTTCAGAACTTCCTCTCAGCAGTAGAACACTTATTCCTGATATTATAATTCATTAAATTAAAGCTCCCTGGACCCAGATAAGTGGCAGAACCTGGATGGATGAACCACTTAAAGATTAATTTATTAAGTTATTTATTTTGCTCAAATTCGAAACATAAGCTTCCATGATTATTATCAATCAGAATGACCCTTAACCCTTTGAAACCTGGATCGACATCAGTTTTCTTGTGCTGCATTCAGACGCCTTTTACTGTTGGAGAGTTGGCTTGTTTACAGCGTATCCACGACAACGCACAGAGCCAACTGTAAACGGACAAGAGGCCGTGTGTTGCAAACTGCTGCAAAAACCCCACTTGAGACACATATATCAAATAACCTGAATACATGTCTAAATAATGCTTTTAAAACCTGAATAGTAATGGCATCCTTAAAGAAAAATGCTGCATTTGGAAAAAGGCCTAGTTTGGGAAATCTAAACAAAATATGCTAAGTGATCCACATAAAATTCAGACTAATAGAGGATTATTGGTATGCATGTAGACGCACCCACTGTGGCAGCAGCACAGCAGGATGAATGGCTCAGAGAAAACTTTTTCCACGGCTGAACGATGGTTGCAAGTAGCAAACACACGCGTGCAGTAAGAATACAGAGCTCGATGAGCTGTAGTTCGGCCGCCTTCAGACACAGTCACAGTTGGTGGTGTGATGTACACTGCCCAACAGTGAACCAACTGTCTCGTAACAAAAGGCGGACTCTTGTCACACCACAACCCGCGACACTTCTGAGGAGGGAGTCACGAAGTCAACAAACACATACTTTTGACTGTCAGTAAGAGAAAGATTTGGAAATTTAATTTGCCCTTTACAGACTCTGTTAATCCAGTATCTACAAATATTTAAAAAGTGAAGCAAAATATTAAAAGGATAGTTGTATGAGGTACTTATCCACAAACAGTAGATGTCAGTCAAAATGCTCCCAGTTTGGAGAAGCAGACTAGAGATGGAAGCTAGGTAACGTACTGCTGTGGCTTGGTCAACAATAAAATGTATTATATCCACTTAAAAAAAAGTCCCACCTAAAAACATGTTGATCACTTGAAGTGTTCGCTGTATTGTGAGTATTTTATTCTTTACTTTTCCTGTCAGACAGCCTGCTCCAATGGGGAAGCCATTAATGACTTCAGATCCCCAACAATGGTCTTGTCAAATCCACCAGACTCCATTCCAGACTCCACTAATTTTACTTCACTGAACACAGGAGCTGCTGGTCTACTGCTGCTTGGATCAGATAGTTAGTTTGTGTTATTGTGTGACTTTGGTGAATCCAAACTAATCCCTTTAAAACACCAAAGTCACACAATAACACAACTCTTCGAGGCAGCAGTAGACCAGCAGCTCCTGTGTTCAGATATGTTAAATCACTGTTTTTCTCAATGGAGTCTGGCTTCGAAGAGAGAGATTTAACAGCTTCATTTTCCAGCTGGAAATCTCTGACATGAAGGTAAAGCTGAGAGAATATTCTAAATATAGTGTACACATAACTGACAGATTTTTTTTTAGGTGTGACTTTATTTAGGTGTCTAAAATATGTTTTGTTGCTGACCCCTCCACAGCAGTACATTGCTTAGCTTCCATGTCGGACTCACTGGAGGTATGTCAGCTGACATCTACTGTATGTAATATCCTGTCTGTGGACAAGTACCCCATACAACGCAACCTCAAAAAAATCTGAACTATCCCTTTAAAATGAATCAAGTTTAGAGCATAAACAAGTTGATTGACTGAAAATTAATAGGTTACTACTTTGGTTTTTATTTGTTTCTGTAACTTTTGAGCAAAAAAAAATGCATATATATTCAGTTTTCAGCTTCTTTAATATGAATATATGCTGATTTTTAGTCTTCTGTGATATTAAACTAAATATGTTTGGATTTTGGACAGTTGGTTGAACTGTGTCGACCCCTTTTAAAACTATTTTCTGATGTTTTACAGCTGCACCATCACTTAAACTATAAGAAAATAATCAACAAATATATAGCAATAATAGTGAAAATTACCTTACATTTTTTATCTTTTATAAACTAACTCAAAGGATCAGATATGTTAGAATTAAATCACTAACCAGTTTCTTACATATTTTATATATAAATTAGTGCACATACACAAATATGACGCTAAAATAACCACATCATTCTGCTGGTCACGCGTCTTAATGAAGGCTGCATGACTGAAGTGTACCGAGTTAATTACACACAGTTCTGTCCAGGTAAGAGCACCAGTGTGACCAGTGTAGTGACCAGTATAGTGACCAGTATAGTGACCAATAAGAGAGGCAGGTTAATGACACAGAGACTTAAATTACCGTCAGCAAAGTCCTGAGCATCGTGGTAGTCGATCTGGCGCAGGCTCCGATCTCCTTCAATCAGGTCACTCTTCGTTCCGCACAGGTAGATCTTACAGTGCTGCAGAACACGACACAGTATTGGTGAGTTCAGAGGTTCAACATGTCACTTTGAATTTTATAACTTCAAGTGGCTCACGACTGACTTTGTATTTCTGACGTGACTGGAATCACAGACAGACGACCACTTAGACACAGCTCTTAAGTCATCAGTCATCCATCTTAGTAAGTTCATTAAACTAAAACTAAACAAGGTATGAAAAACATCTTTAGTTAAATGAAATAGAAAATAAAAAATAATAAATAGACTAACTGAAACAGTATTGTGTTCAAACTAAAACAAATAAATAAAAATATGCAGAAAACAAATGTCTTTATTTTTACTCATGAACAATTTGGTCAAATTTGTCAACCCAACAAGTGTGAAGAGATGTCGGTGCAGATTGTGAACTGAGACTGGGACATCTGCACGATTGTTTTACCCACTCTGGACTTCTTACATATACCCCCCCCTATTATGATTAAAAACTAAAACTAATACATTTTTAAATAAAAGCTAAACTGAAAAGAGCAAACCCACTCTGGCAACTAAACTAAATAGAAAACAAAAATTTAAAACAAACTGAAAATAAAAACTAATACAAAATATAAAACTATAATAATAAAGACATCGCCTGTCTGATCAGATTGATAAATGTGATCCTTATTTTTTTAACAGATATTTCCTGGTTTAAATCAAACTTTTAATTTTAGACTGCATTTTATTAAGATTTCAGAATTTTTGCTTCTTTAATTAATTAATTCAGAATTTTGTAGAGAAAAAAAGTGTTCATAATTTTTACTTTTTATTGATAAATGACCATTTTGGTACCAGTGCACCAAAACAGTGTAAACAGTCACATACTTTCACTGCTCCTGCATTTCTTACCACAGCTTTACGTGTATATATAAGGATGGTGCAGAGTAACTGTCCTGTAAAACAGAAACCATATCCAGCTCTGTCACACTGAACTTTCGACGAGAAACGCTCTCTTACTTCTTCGCAGTTCTGCAGCTCCTTCACCCAGAACCGAGCTCGCTGGAAGCTGCTGCTGTCGGTCAGATCTGAAAGTCAAAATGAGACATCAACACAACCCTGTGTACAAGGAGAGCGATATCAAAACAGACACCAGGATCCACAACCAATCAACCAGCTCATATTATTTCAGTGAATTTTCACAAAGTTAAATTAAAGAAATATAAAAGTTAAACATTAAAACAAAGACAACAGAAACAAACTGATCAAATCTGCAGAAAGAAGATGGAAGGTAAAAGAGAAGCAGATTTTAAGATGTTAATGTGACAGCAGTGAGTCATCTGCAGGAAATACCATCAGCTGTTTCCTAAAAAAAAAAAAAAGAGAAACAGACAAACAGCATGTTGTTAGTGTCACGCCGACCCTGTAAGTCTTATCATACTGTGACTATCTTCGTATCCACATCCTGCCGCTGATCACTCTGATTCTCGTCCTCTCAGCGATGAAACTATTCATGTTATCTCCTCTCTCGACTCACTGCCCTTTTCCATATCTCCACTCAGTTACAGGGACTTGTACACCCAGACTCTCAGCACTGATGTAATGTGAGAACGTACCACACAGTGCAGCATCAGATGAGCTCAGCACTCCTCTAATGACCCACTGTCACGCTCCAAACTCTGTTTATTGGAATGGATTTTAAACTCAAAGTTATTTACAGTTAGTTTTCCACACACAGCAGTGACCCTGGAGTCGTCAGTGTTCAGTTGAGGTCTCTTTTCTTCAGTAGGTTTGCATTTATGCTACCATCACTTAAGGCGTGGTCACATTACATTTCTGTGCTACGAATATTCGCTCTGTTTCCCTTTCTGCTGAGGCCCAAATGACGGACGAATCCGAGCATGCCTTTGCTGTTTTGGTGCAGTCTCCAGCATGCTCCCAATCAGTCAGTCAATCTATCATTTATTTGTCATGTCTGTCCTTCAATTTATGTAATTTAGTCCTTGTTGCCTCTTCATATATTGTTGGCTGCTGCTTTATAATCGTCCCTGTATCCAGACTGGCTGCAGTGTGTTTGATAATCTGTTGTTTGAATGTGCTCCAGACTGGAGGCATGCATCACAGTTTGTATACATATCTTGACCTCAACAAGGTGGCCACATGGTTGCTCCTCCCCAATGCAGTGCTAGTTCCACAGGTGCCCGTCTTTTCTGGATGTTTACTGATGTTAACATTTGAAAACCTCGACCTAGTCAGCAAGTAGAAGTCGGCAGGAGTTGAGTTTATAGACTGGTGAGTTGATTTTCTCCCAAAAAAGTGACTTGCAGTTGCCACCACCACCACTGTCCCAACATCAACCAGACGAAGCATCACCACCACCCCCAACGTAGACATAAGAGCATATATTTAGCACAGATTTAGCGGAGCCGACAGAGAGGCGACCGGAAACGAGTTCTGTGATCACATTTATGAATATTTAATTATTACCTGCTCCAGAAACACGACATCACAGCTCACTTTTGGGGCTGTTAGCCGACCAATTTCTAGAATGGAAATGTGACTGTAACCTGAGAGTGGCAGAAGCTGAGCTGGACGTGTTTGTGTAGTCAGGCGAAAAATAGATCTTAATAAAATCTAAGAGGAAATCTATGTTTAATTTTCATGGGTGAGACTTGATGAAAATGTTTGTGGTGGACTGTGAAAGCAGCTGTGCTTGTAATTATCTTCAAATGCCACATTAGTGTCAGGCTGGTAAACTCCAGTAAATAGTCTGCACCAGGATGTTTTGGTTGGTGTGAGTTGTGAGCTGTAATTCAGCAGTAAATAATCAGCCATGTGTGTCTGACTGTGGATGGTGGAGCTGCTGAATGGATTTGTGGAGTTTGTTAGTTGCAGCAGTGGCTGTTAGCAGTTAGCTCCGCTCGCAGCCAGCGGCCGCCGGACTTCACAGCTTCACCCCGCAGGACTCCACTCAGTCCGGACTGGAGAAGGTTTCTGGGTTGATGGTGTTTGACAGGCAGGTAGGAGGCTCAGTTAGTGAGTGAGTGTAGATGTGCTGTAAGTAAACAGTCTGAACTCAGATCAGTTTTCTCTGACAGGGATGAAAGTTTAGTTTGAATCACCAACTCTGCGAGAGGACACCAGTTTAAACCTCCAGACTAACATGTTGCAGATGAAGAAAGTTATGTTTCTGCTTCTTAACAGTCAGATGGATAAGTCAGTTCACAATGAACCTGTGGACAAATCCTAGTTGTCTCACATTAGTTATTTGTTGAGAGCATAAATAGAGAGATGTTGAACTTTTCAAATGATGATCAGTAAGCGTGTGCTCGTAAATCAGCCCTTAAACCTGTCAAACACTGCTGGAGACACGACACACACACTATTTTATACAACCTGTCACCTTGATTCTGATTTATGAGACATGAATTAGCCTCACTGGATTAGTTTAAAGAGAAAGAACAGAAAACATGATGACTTTAAGTTGACTAAAACTATGACGGATAAAAACGACTAAAATGTGACTAAAACTAAAAAACACTTTGATCTCAAGACTAAATCTAAAATAGCTGTCAAAATACAGAAGTACCACCTGCAGCTTTAAAGTTGTGTCACAAATCCGAAGTGACTCAAAGCTCGAGGCCGTGTTAGCATGAGGAAACAGAGTTAAGAGAGCGGCATCTCTGCACCAAAACCCCCAGTTATAAAATATAACTGCCAGCCCAAACCAGATCAGCTTCACCTGAAATAGTATCAGCAGCACAGTGCTCAGTTCCCCACTGAACACACCACAGACAGTAACACTGTGCATTCAGTTCTGTTTGCTCTGAGGTTGATTTAGAAACACATCCAGCTGTTGTTGCCCAAGAACTAAACACACCTCCAGCGCAGCCACCAGAGGTTAAAGTTACGACACCTGAGAGTTCACTGTAACGTGATTAGGAACACTTTAGATTTACCGTAGCAGACGATGGCGGCGCGTGCTCCTCTGTAGTAGATTCTGCTCATGGCTTCATAGCGCTCTGATCCAGCCGTGTCCTGAGGGAGACAGAGAGGAGAGAAAAAACTGAGCTCCAGCTTCCTGGTGAACGTGCGTGTAATGTCTCTGTACACAGTCGACATTCCTACAACCCCCATGCAGGTTGTAAGAGCTGTGTAATCCCCCCCAGCTCTGCAGCTCCCAGCTCATTTCCACATAAACCTCAGCTGTTTCACCTGGCTTTATTATTATTATTATTATTATTATTATTATTATTATTATTATTATTATTTCCTCAAACTAAAATAAATAACTTATTTCTCACACTAACATTTAACATTGTATAAAAAGATCTTTATTAATTGTTTAAATTAGATTCCAAGTTTATACAATCAGATTTTCTAACCTAGTCTCAAAACCACATTTTCTCTAATAATAATCCTGAATCCTACCAGTTACAGAAAACTTAACTTAAAAAACAAACAGCAAATATATAAATAAATGTGGCCATGTCAGCAGGATCAGTACAGGGAGCTCTCAGTTTATGTGCATGGCTGAGGAGCATCAGTTTGTGCAGCAGTGGTGCTGCACGGATCGGCGTGCACACTAGACACACCGAGGGGCTCAGCCCACTCTGCCGAACCTGTCGTACATGAGACCACAGACTATTCTAATAGGAATTAAGGAAGAGAAGAAGGAGAGGTGGTGCGAGGAAATGCATCAGCCCTTAGCGTGTAATAAATCTCTTGATATTAATAAAATATAAAATATGAAATATAACATGTTATATTTGTTAACAATAGAAATTCAGGTTTTTAAAATCGGGCTGAAAACAACTGCTGTGGATCGGCTCAGGTCGAGCGTGGACAGATACTCTGTTTGTTCATGTCAGGTTGGGCCTGATATTTTCTGACCTGAATCTCTGACTGTGTTCAAGTTGCACTGTGGGTAATGTAGGCACCAGGTTTTGAAAGAAGAATGCATAGAATAAAAAAAAGACAATGTGTCTGGTGCTGCTGCATCAACGCTGATCTAGAGTCTGATAATGTTAAAGGGGTGCAACACTAAATCAGATCTCACCTCACTAGAGCTGAAACTGATGCAGTAAAATGACTCAAGTTCATATCAGGCGGCGTCTGACTCACCCATATTCCCAGAGTAATCACCTTCTCTCCCACCTGGATTGGTTTGGCAACAAAAGCAGCACCGATAGTCTGTTGGGAAGACAAAGCAGTCGCAGTCAGGCATCAGACACTCACAGACTGAACTTCAGTGTCGATTAATGTGTTGATTACTTTCTTAACTGGTCTTTAAAATGTCAGGAAATGCTCAAAACTGTCGATCAGTGTGTTCATGGGTCAAAGATCACGTCCTCAAATGTCTTGTTTGTTTTGTCCACAACCCAAAGACACTTCAGTTTACTGTCACAGAGGAAAGAAACTAGAAAATATTCACATTTAAGAAGCTGCAATCAGAGAAATGTGACTTTGTTTTGTTAAAATAAAACTCAAACCAATTTAACTATTATCAAATTAGTTGGCCGTTAATTTATTAGTGACAACTTACTGATTATTTTGGGGACGGTGTGTCAGTGTGTGAAGTCACATTTTACTGCTAAATACATGGCAATACATAAATGCTGTGAATGTTCAAACTCATCTTATTATTCTATATATTTTGTATTTTTCATTTTCATAGAATGAGATGATTTCCAGTTTTAAAGCCTGTTGTGACCTGTTGCCTTTTGGGAAAGTGCTTGTACGGTGTGATCCACAAGTGTTTGTAATGTTCCTTGTTTTTATGATGACAATAGTCCTCAGCAGGACGACTGTGTCTGTCCTTTACACTTGAACACTGTCTGTTCAGAATACATGAATAGAAATGTTTTCACTTTATGCATATTTTTTTATCCCAGCTGTACCGAACTGGCACTGAGCCGTGACTTTCCAGAGCCGCTGTATCGCTCTATGCATCATGGTGTTTTCTTAAACAGGACACAAGACAGGCATGTCACAACAGCTTCCACATTAACCCTTCAAACTCTGTGATAGAAACAGTCTGCCATGGCTACATTGGTATTTTTGCTTAGTGTGATGTCATTTCTTGGAGTATCATCAAATGCTTCATGTCCCTAAAATCTGACCAACCTGAGCTAAAAGGTTATAGAAGACAATAAACTGTATTAAACTGCAAAAAATATGAAATGATGAAAGTTTGAAAATTTTGTCATAACAAAACATAAATTAGACTTTTTCTTTTTTTCAAAGCACCCCAGACGTCCCTCTCCCCAGTAACACTTTCCAGCTCCTCCTAGAGGACCTCAGGGCGTTCCCAGGCCAGATGAGATATATAATCCCTCCAGTTTGTTCTGGGTCTGCCCCGGGGCCTCCTACCAGTGGGATGTGCCCGGGACACCTTCAGCGGGAGGCGCCCAGGAGGATCCTGATCAGATGTTGAACCACCTCAACTGAGCCCTTTTCACGCAAAGGAGCAGCAGCTCTACTCCGAGCTCCCTCCAGATGTCCGAGCTCCTCCCCCTATCTCTAAGGCTGAGTCCAGACACCCTACAGAGGAAACCCATTTTGGCCCTTTGTGTCTGTGATATCATTCTTTCGGTCACTACCCAGAGCTCATGACCATAGGTGAGGGTTGGGGCGTAGATGGACCAGTAGATCAAAAGCTTTGCCTTCCTGCTCAGCTCCCTCTTCACCACGACGGTCCAGCACAGCGGCTGCATCACTGCAGATGCCGCGCCAAACTGCCGATGATGACGAGGAAGACAGAAACAGTAGCTTTCTGTTGCAAAAAGAATAAATGCTCTAACTATTAAAGTTCTTATTTGGATCTATTCAAAAAGGATCATGTTAACAACAATCTCCTGCAGCCGTCTGCAGGATGCCTGTTTTTAAAGGGTTAATATGTAAGAATCTTAATAACATGCTTGTCCAATGCAAAATGTGCTCAAAGAAGCAAAGCGAAACATCTCTGCATCAGTTTGTATCAGTGCTTTAATGCTTTGAGACTATCACAGACTTTAGCCTGATGACCACGACCTCCCCAGGGCCAAGTATAAAAGTAATGCCTTTCATCAGTGACATGGAAATGGAAGCAGATCAGCAGACACTCACGTTCTGGTACGGGCCGACCAAGAAGCGATGGTGGACGTATCTCTCCACCAGGCTGGTCTTCCCCACACTCTCCTTTCCCAGCATCACCACTTTAGCATCCACACGCATTGCACTCATGGTAACAGGGTGTGGAGAAGCCCGGGACGAGACCGCAGCACAGCAAATAGAAGGAAGAGGAAGAGGCTGGCGGTTGATGTACAAGTGTGCTGTGTGCTGAAAAGACAGGATGCACAGCAGATGAGTGCCAAAAGTAAGGTGTCAGAAATAAAATGTACATCCATTTAAAACAATAACAAACGTGGTGGTTTTGAGAGAGAAATAATTACCAAACTTTTCTGAATCACAAATATTTTTACTTCCTCTCATCTGATGTGTTAGTTAAGTCTGCAGTTTGGAGATAGATTTGTCTCAGGATTACTATTTATCTGCAAATATAAAACACCATCCACAAATACAAAACAAAATTGTAAAATCAAAAAACTATTTTGTAAATATAAAACAGATTTGCAAATATGCAAACAAATTCCAAAAATATATATTAAAAAATCTGTGAATATATTGAATTCATTTACAAATAAATTTAAAAAAGCATTTGTGAATTTCTTAACATTTAAAACTTTCGATATTACAGATACAGATATTTGTGAATCCAGTTTTTGTTTGTTCATCTTAGTTTTACGCTTGAAGATTTATATTTTATGCACCGTCAAATATATTGCTGAGTTCTTTCTGTGTCTTGTATTTGCGGATCTTTTTTATATTTGTAAAATATTTTTGTGTGCTTACGAATCTTTTTTTTTTTTTGTATTTGTGGAAGATGTTTTACATTTACAGATGACACATTGACACACAGGTTGTGGATCTGTTCACACAAATAATACTGAGACAAACTGCAGTCACCTTCATAAAGAGTCTCTCCATCACATTATTAGGATTCCATTCTTATGACATGAAAGTGAAACTGTAACTGCCACATTATCTCTTCCTCCAAGTTTACATAAACATAAGCACTGCCAATAAAGATAGAAATAATAGCACAGCTGTCACGAGTTACCAGAGTCCAAATGGAAATAGCTACACTCCAAAAAACCGAAAGTATTCGCATTAAATAGATAAGAACAGTGGTGGAAGAAGTACTCATACAGTGGTGTTGTTAGTCCCGGGCGTCTGAGGCTTCAGCCCCAAAATGTTTCATGAATCGCCCCCAGCTGTATATGTGTATTTTTAAACATGAATAGACATAATAAGAATAAGAATAAGAATAAACCCCATCCCAGGTGTAATAATGGGCCATTTCATTCATGCATTAAAGCCCTCAACAATTATTTGATATTGTTGATTACAAACACAAGTTTTGGGTTGTTTGTGTCATCGAGTAGTGAGATCACATTCAAGAGAGAGAAAGCACGCCGGAAACTCAAAAGTTGCAGCTGGTAAAAGTGGCGCTCATTTTAAATGCTTTATATACTGATGAGTAGTTTAATCTTTAATTATACATCATCATTCCTTATATATTTTCTATTATTAATCTACATTTTCAAAATAACTAAAGCAGACAAATAAATGTAGCACAGTAAAGTAGAATGTTTCCCACTGAAATGTAGAAGAGGAAAAGTATAAAGAAGCATAAAATGGAAAAACACCAAAGTATTCTGTTTCTGCTCAGTACTCATTACTAACAACTACTCATTTTTTAACAACACAATTTATCATTAATCTGTAAAGTAAAATAAACTGTTTTAAATAAGATGCCAGAGTTAATTAAAAACAAGGTTCCTGTCGTTATTCATTGACAACATTTCAACATTTGAAACCTTTTCTATATATATATACACACCCTGATAGAAAAGTTGACGGTTATCACACCATGTACATTTGCTTATCTATGATATTGGGGGGGAAAAGCAACTTAACGGAGAGTCTCTCCTTTATTTGAGTTATTGTATTGTTTTGTCATTTGTCAGTTGAGTGGATGTCACTATCTTGCTGCAAAACAAATCTACCTATGAGTATAAATAAAGTAACCTGAACCTGATCATACCGTTAAAATCTCCTCTAATATCTTAACCCTTGTCAACAGCTTCAGAAAATAAATTTGCCTTTTTAAAGACTACTGTAACTATTTCATTACACACAACAAACTACCACGACTTCCCCACACTTGGGAAATTCACATATCACATCAGCTCAAAGCACAGACAGAAAAGGGAGGGTGACAATGTTACTTGAATAAAAGAAAATTAAAGATTAAAAAATAGAAAATATGTCTATACAGTGTATATATATATATATATATATACATACATATACATATATATATATATATATACACATATATATATATATATATATACACACATACACATATATATAAATTATTTAGTAAAGTATTTCCATTTTCCACCATATCTCAGAGGGAAATATTGTACTCTTATCCCGCTACATGTCTTTGATAACTAAGATTCAGATTAACAATACAAATTAAATATAATGTGTTATTACAGGTCATAATTTACGAAGAGGGGGATTCACAAGCTAGTTAGCGGTGTATAAAGTAGTCAGGTAGTGCAGAGTATCGTTATGGTGTAGTATTTTTACTTGAGAGTATTTGTTCCAGCACTGCCTCGCTACAATATATATATATATATATATATACCATATATATACGTTAACGTTAGCTAACCGAGCTAACTTCATACACACACACACTCACCTGGTAACGTTAGCTAGCTTGACTCAACAGATCTTCTTCACCGTCTGTCCTCCTCCGAGCAGGAGCCGTACCGGGCCGGTCAAACCTGTTTTAGAGTCCTGATGGTAACCGACAGACCGACTGTCATTTCTCCAGCTGCTGCCTGGATACTGAGAGCGGCAGCTAGCTAACGTTAGGTGGGTTAACGTTACCGCCACTGTTGCGCAATGACTCAAAATACAGATCGGTCCGGTAGATGACGTTAAAGACAGAGACGGTAACCGGCTGACATCGTCTCTGGGTATTATCCGAACAAGTCCAGCGGAGTGTCGGGACTCAGCTGACCGGAGACAGAGCTGTTTGTGAGGGGGAGAAAATCTCCATCTGAGCTTTGTTTGTTTGGGTGGGAACCAAAGAGGCGGCACACAGCGGTTTCCACAGACGGAAGTGCCCGGATTTAATGAGACAATTACCGGAAGTATAGTGTGGAATAAATCTTTCATTTATTTATTTATTTGAATTGTATTTACGATCAACAAGGCACGTCATGTGACATTTAAATACAGTTTGAAATATGATTAAAACTGAGCTAAACTGCAAAGAATAAATAAATAATAATGACGGATTAAAAAACAAAAAACGAAATTAAAAACAAAATACAAGTGGTGATTTCAGAAATAATGTACGCAGATATTCATACACATGTGTTTTTATCCTTTTTACAAATGGTATTGAACAGATTTGATACATATAGTATGTACATTCCAGACTTTCACTATAAAGGTTGTAGAAAATGTAATTCTATATAAATATATAAAACATATAAAACATAATGTAACAATTAGAAAAAAATATAAAAATAAGCTTCTGATAAACAGTTGGAATAAAACTGAAATGTTTAAATAATCTAATCACTTTTAATTATTTATCATTTTTGAGCTTAGTCAACTGAGAACAGTTGTGAGGTATTTTTGAAAATTGGTATCTTTGTATCTCTGATGTTTTATTATCACTTTGTTTTTATTTACTTTGTAGTTTTTCATGACTTTGTGGTCGTTTTGTGTCAAGTTGTGGTTGTTTGTGTCACTTTGTAGTTGTTTTGTTTCACGTGGTTGTTTTGTGGCTGTTTTGTGTCACATTGTAGTTGTTTTGTGTCACATTGTGATTGTTTTGTGGCTGTTTGTGTCACGCTGTAGTTGTTTTGTGTCATGTTGTGGCTGTTTGTGTCACGTAGTTGTTTTGTGTCACGTTGTGGTTGTTTGTGTCAGGTTGTAGTTGTTTTGTGTCACATTGTGATTGTTTTGTGGTTGTTTTGTCACTTTGTAGTTGTTTTGTGTCTCGTTGTAGTTGTTTTGTGTCACACTGTGGTTGTTTTGTGGTTGTTTTTGTCACTTTGTAGTTGTTTTGTGTCAGGTTGTAGTTGTTTTGTGTCACGTTCATTGTTTTGTGGTTGTTTGTGTCACTTTGTGCTATTTTGTGTCTTATTGTAGTTGTTTGGTGTCACATTGTGATTGTTTTGTGGTTGTGTCAGGTTGTAGTTGTTTTGTATTTGTTTGTGTCACTTTGTGCTTGTTTTGTGTCACACTGTGGTTGTTTTGTGGTTGTTTTTGTCACTTTGTAGTTGTTTTGTGTCACATTGTAGTTGTTTTGTGTCACGTTGTGGTTGTTTTGTGGTTGTTTGTGTCACTTTGTGCTTATTTTGTGTCACATTGTAGTTGTTTTGTGTCACATTGTGGTTGTTTTGTCACTTTGTAGTTGTTTTGTGTCATGTTGTAGTTGTTTTGTGTCACATTGTGGTTGTTTTGTGGTTGTTTTTGTCACTTTGTAGTTGTTTTGTATTCGTCTGTGTTTGTTTTGTATTCGTCTGGGATTGTTTTGGTCACTGTTTTTTTTTGTGTCACTTTGTCATTATTGCATTTAGTCACTTTGTAGTTGTTTTGTGTCACTTTGTAGTTGTTTGTGTCACTTTGTAGTTGTTTTGTGTCACTTTGTAGTTGTTTGTGTGACTGTTCCTTTGTGTCACTTTGTGGTCATTTTGTGTTACTTATATGTCTCATGTCACTTCATTTATTTGCGTGACTTTGCTCAATGTATAATTCTATCATCAAAAGAACATTCAAGAAATTAGCAAAAATAAAGATTCATTTACATTTTTGGGTTCAGTCTATATTGATATCCATATGATATACACACCATGTAGTGCTGATATGATTAATCGATTACATGATCGACAGAAAACAAACAACAGTTCTTATAATACAGTAATTTTGGCACGCAGCTACAAGAACCTGATTGGTCAAACTGTTACCGACGCCTCTGAAGCTGCAGCTGTGATTGGTTCAGGACTCATGAGCTCCACCAGTTCCACCTACACACACACACACACACACTCACACACGGAGCCAGAGAGGAGCCAACATGGCTGAAGCAGAAGTCAGCGAGATAACTTCTGGAGGTATTTTCCAAGAAATCTTCACCTCCCCGCTGAATTTGACCCTCCTCAGCCTCTGTCTCTTCCTCCTCTACAAGATCTTCCGCGGGGACAAACCACCGGAGCTCGGTGAGGCGGACAAACCGCTGCCCAAACTGAAGAAGCGAGATTTCACCATCGCAGAGTTGAAGCCCTACGATGGACTCCAGGACCCAAGGATCCTCATGGCTGTCAACGGGAAAGTGTTCGACGTGACCAGAGGGAAGAAGTTTTACGGGCCAGGTAAAAACCCACCGTGAACCGGCGGTCCCGTTACGGTGGTACGAGCCGTTCTGTCGTTTCTCCTGGGATTTGAACGCACCATCACCAACGGCTGCTCGCGTGAGGAGACCGTCGGCTGTGATAGGATATTTTATTCATACATTAATCAGGATCTTTTCGACATTACGACCAAATACAACTGGTTAAAATGGAGTCTTGTTACTGGAAGCTAACATCACCCCCCCCCCCCCCCCCTTAGTTAGCGAGCTCAGATCCCGTTTCACAACACAGTAGCTGCTGTAGCCTTGGGACCAAAGATCGTCTATGAACTAAGATGAGTTACTACATAGTGAAAAACCATAACCCGGCAGCCGCCATGTTTTATTAAGGTTTTTTTTAAATTAACCATGTGAACGGGTAATGTGCAAACAGAAAGCAGATATCACATACTTACATCTTCCAGGGTACAGTGACACAACACCAGAAATACAAAAACACACAGACAACTAACAAAACAAAAAAAGGCAAAAAAGTAGCATAAATTAAGCACAATAAACTCTAAATGCATTCATTCATTCAAACATTGAATTTCTCCTCAGAAGGATTAATAAAGTAAATAAACTTATAAACTTCATTCAAACCTGTACTTAAGACTCGAGAAATCAATAAATGAGACCCTCAAATTAAAACAATCAGTAAGCAGACAAAGACGCATCATGCATATCAATTAAAAAAGAAATGAAGTCTTTCAGAACAACAGCAACAATAAATGAACTCTAAAAGTAGAAATACAGGATGATAAACAATAATAATAATAAAACAAATTTACGTGCTTTACACGGTTGATCCTGGATCAAAAACAATGCCAAGCAAATAAAATGAGGCAATTTTAAGAAAATACAAAGAACAAAAAAATAAAATAAATAAAGTGCCGTCACTGAAGCAGATCAGCAAAGATGGCAACTAATTGCCCTATAAATTGCGCTGAGGTACAGCAAATCAAACTATTGGAGTAATACAAAATAAAAGAATACAATATCTGACTAACTGACACAAGATAGAAATAATCAAATGAGACACAAAACAGCAGTGTGTGAAAACTAATAAAATGCTTTTTTGAACAGATACATTTTAAGAAGCAATTAAAAACATGTCACTGATTCAGCCTCAGATCCTCTGACAGGGAGCTCCAGAGGTGAAGGGCCTCAACTGCAAAATCTGAGGTGTAGATGAAAAGTTAGAAGCATTTACGCTCAGTTAAAAGAAATAAGGCACAAACAACATAAAGGTGGAAGAGGGTTCAAGTTTGCACAAACATTAAAAGATATAATAAGGCTGAATAAGTGATTTTAAAATATTTATTCATTACTGATTCATTTATAGAGGCTTTTTTCTTTGCACATTTGGAGTTTATTAATTTAAAGGACTTGGTGGAAAGTTGAATCTGATTATAGTAGCCAATAAAGACAGGTGGGTGTTAATACATTTTAGCTTAGTGAATAAAAAGAAGTTTGGCTAAAAGAAGTAGGTAATTCAGGTCTGTTAATAATGCACCAAGATGAAAACTCTTTTGATCTAAATCAGCATCATTGTGATTTTCCAACTCAACTATTCTCTAAATTGTTTCCAGAAAATCTGTGTTTGAGACATAGAGAGATGTTACGTTGTTTAATATCACCTCTGCAGAGAACACACACGTTGTTCCCAAAACCAAATCTTAGTCTTAAAAATTAATTTGAAGGGTAAAAATCATTCATTGTTTTGTCGTCGATTTCTTTTGATTAGGGTGGAAAAATTTAAAAAATTAAATTATTTAAATGATTCAGGTTCATTATTTTCCCCACATTTTATTTTTATGTTGTGCAACTGAATTTATTTTTTCCATTATTTTTAAATTCTAAATTGTATTTTCCACAACTTTTACAGTGACAGTCTGGAATGTGCATATTATGTGTATCAAACATATTCACTAAAATTTGTACAAAAAAAAAAAATCCAAATCAAACATAGAACAAATGACAATTATAAAGATTTCACCAGAGTAAATGTGTTGTAACTTTTCCATCATCTCCACTTATCTAAAATAAGAATCTGCCCCGTCATGCTTCATTTCTGTTCCCTGGAAACAGACGCAGAGTGAGACCTCATTTTGTTTTATCTTATCTCAGATTGTAACCTCTGTGGCGTGTAACCTCTGGCCAACATAATATCTCACTGTCATGCAAACTGCACGCCCAGCCCTACAGCCTGTACTCCTGCCTGCGGTCTGTGTTATTAAAGGAATTCAGCTGATTTAAAGTTTGCCCTCAGACAGATCTTGCTGTGATGTCTTTCATGGATCCTGCAGGTTGTCAAACTTTGAACATTTAGGGCTGCGTGTTGTTTCAAAGTTCTGGCACAGATATATAAATAACCCAACAATGTCTTTTTCCCCTTAAATGTTAAATTCTATCTCAGCACACGACTGCACAAGAACTCTGAACTAAAACACAGTCTTTAAATAACTTTTTTTTTTTTTTTTAAATCAGGAAACATCTGATGAAAGAATGAGTAAATATTTGTCTGCTTCCTGTTGTTTTGTAGAGTAAATGGTCAAGTATAAAGTGACGGGGGAAAAAAATAGACAAATTCATTGTTAATATCTCAAAAATTATCACTCTGACTTTTTCAAAGACTCTTAACCATCATGACAAAGTCTTTAAGTGTCATTATCAGTTGTCTGTACTGTATGTATTATAAATTGATTATTTAAATGCAAAATAGTGGTGGGCGATATGGCCCTAAAATAATATTTCAGGGTATTTTTGCGATAACGATATTCTTGGCAATGTGACAAATTAGTAAAAAAAAAAAAAGTATTATTTAAGACCATAGTTTGTGATCTAATTTTACAGTTTGCTTCAAATATTCAGTAAAAACTAAAACAATCTCTCATGTCTTTAGTTTGTGAACAACAACAGTAACTCAGAGTGAGATTCAGATTCTGTCACAATATTAATAGTTCCGCTAAATAATATCTACTACAAATGGCACATTTAAACAGCTCCCAAATACAACAAATGTCAGGATCTATATCAACAGGTGATTTCCTTCTTTTAGTAAAATCCTAAATGATTGAGTTGGGGTTTTTTTTTCACCTGGACCTTTATGCTCTGCCATTTCTCCTCTAACCATCACGCTGTAACCTGTGACAGGCTGTTATGATACCACAACTACCCCATATGTACACATATGCAGTTTTTCATGTAGGTTAACATTACCAAAGGTTTAGGACAAAATCAGACAGAGGAGAGGGAGAGACGCTGTGCTGCTGCCAGAGGAGCCGCTGAATGAGTTCCCTCTGAGCGGTAAGTCACTAAAACAGTCTGAGAAGTCCAGGGCTGTTCATAAAACATTCAGGACGCCACAGTTTATTCCACACTCCTGAAGCTGCTCCTCAAGCTCAACTTCAGGCGACTAGAGAGAAAATCTCACGTTTAAAAAGCTCTAAATGATCCGTTTTCATCAGTGTAGTAGCTCCTGCTGCCACTGCTGCTGCATCCACCTCGCTGTGTGTCATCGCTGTGTGTCCTCACTGTGTTGCAGAGGGGCCGTACGGAGTGTTTGCAGGCAGAGATGCATCCAGAGGCCTCGCAACATTCTGCCTTGAGAAGGAGGCCCTGAAAGACGAACACGACGACCTGTCCGACCTGAACGCCATGCAGCAGGAGAGCCTCTCTGAGTGGGAGAGTCAGTTCACCTGTGAGTTTGACATGTGACCATATTTATGTTGCCAGGAAGTACCACAGGAAACAGTAATATTACCACAGTGTGTCACACTTTCCTGAAATACGACCAGAGCTGAGATGTAGTTTTCCAACCATGACAAACTACTCAAAAAAGTCAAAATATCAGCAAATTATATTTTGGGCTGGCCTGAAGTCATGGCTCGATGACGCATTGGAGCCATCTTTATCATAACCCCTCCCATACTACATAACAACTACAGCCCTTATTACACAGAGATGGCGCTAAAGAGCTGCTACAAAGTCACGTCTTTTTGTCGCCTTTGCATTTTTACACAATGTCACTCCAGTGTGTGATTTCAGACAGCACGTTAGCCTTGCCAAACAAAAAGAGGCATGATGGGCGTGACATGTAATACAACAGTGTCGGCCTCTAGTATGACATATAACTTTATAGACAATAACAATCCGCTACCGTCTCTGTTACATAGTGACTGATCTAACCCTCTGCTCGGACGGTAAGGAGCTCCTGGACCTCATTGTTTTACCAATATGTGGACATCTTTAGCTACTGTTTTTCTTCTTTGAGTTAGCCACTAACTGCTAACCATGATCTTGTCCTGCTGTCTGTCCCTTCTATACACACATCGTTTCAGTGCCAATACTACCTCTGATGCTGCCTTAATGGCGAGACAACTCTGTCCCCCATTCTGTGATTATAACTGTAATACAGAACAACAAGGGTGCTTAAAAGGTGTGAAATTCCCACCCTGAAAAGGCTGTATAAAGGGGGCTGAAGGGGGGTTTAATGGAGCTCTTTCAGTGACATCATCTTCTTCAGCAATGGTTTAATGGTACCGACTGGAGAATCAGCTCCACCAGCTGTTGAACCGACTCCTAATATTGACACATCAGTTGTGCATAAATTCACATTTTCCTCTGTAGATTTTCTGAAAATTTGGTAAAAATTTGAGCTACATTTGGAGGGAAACCTGGCTATTGTCTCTTAAGCCCCGTTTCCACCAAACCCTTCAGTACAGTACCTCTGGAACCAACAGTAACCCTTGAGACCTGGTACCTAGACCCTCGGTCTGTTTAGTGTTTCCACCACAGACAGTCCTCTTAAACGTGGGCGGGGTTGTTGTCACTCACTGCTCCGTCCAGCACTTGCTGTATTTCCTCATCAGCGGTGACACAGATGAAAGTCTGCACCTGGTTTATCGTCCACAGAACAAGGCTGCACGCAGACATTTTCAGAACAAAATAGAACAGGCTGCAGTGAGAGTCTCTCTCCATGGGATATTTAAAAATAGCAGCTTTGTGCATTTAGTCCTTCTCAGGCAAGCTCAGGGGATTAGTGTTGCTGTATCCCAAAGGAAGTAAGGCTCAACAACGCTTTTTTAAAATTTTATTTTTATTAGAATATATGCAGTTTTTATAATCCAGACGAAATTAATATATATTTTTAAACGCTTGAAGATCCACTCATTACTAAAAGTGTCTGTCATCCAAGAGAGACGATAAAAACTAAAGTGATGGTCAGAGTTGTCAAAGGTGTGCTGATGGATTCACGTCATCAACTCATGCATTGAGTAACATTACAAGTTAACATTCCACCTTAAAAGTTGCCGGCAGTCGGCCCAGTGAATGAAGTTATTGTTTCTCAGACTCCAGCTGCTGTGAGAGGCAGCAAAACATCCTTTCATTTTATAGTTACAGTTTACTAATAAAACTCTCCACAGTATGAACAGTTGTTACATGAGCCTCAAAACCAGACACAACTCAGCCCTGAGCAGAGTGACCATCTTCTACTGACCAATCAGACTGCAGTGTTCACAGCTCCACCTTTTAGTACCAGATCTGTGTGCTAGGTACCCCAACAGAGGGGGGACCAAACATGGGGACGGTAAGGAACGGTTCTGTTGGTACCATCCACAAACAACAGGAAAAAAAGTGCACCAAACTGCTCAGTGGAAATGGGGCTTTATTTTATGCATCTGTTAATGTTTTCATTCATGCTCTGACTTTTTTTAGGTTGATGGTTAAAATTATTTTTAAAAAATTAGAAAGTTGATGTCATGGGCCGTGCTCACTGTTTCTTTTTGTGACATTTTGTAGACTAAACAATTGATCATTTAATCACATTATTACTAATTCCCGCTCCAAGTCAGGTTCGCCAGAGGACTCTTGGTTTAAAATAAACAGACATTTGTGACTGTTTTCTTCAAATGTCGGACAACAAATAATTTATATTTATCTCTGTAAGAAATGGTGTTACATGAACAAATTCCCAATGATGTGTCCTTGAATCTGTTTTGGACAATTTGTAGTCATTGAGGCTGTAAATAATTTTCTTATTCTCTTTTTTTCCTTCTACATTACAGTTAAGTACGACTACGTCGGCAAGCTCCTGAAACCAGGCGAGGAGCCCACAGAGTACACAGACGACGAGGAGGGAAAAGACAAAAAGGCGGACTAGAAAATGAAAGGCGAAGAAGACAAGGAAAAACTGATCGATGCCTTAATGTTTGTAATTTTGATGCCTGTTGCCTCCTGTTAGGGCCAATCTTCTGTATGTATCTTAGCACTTTTGGACTGTCACAATCCTGCATTTTATATGCTGACTGAATTCCATTTATCTCCATTTATCTTGTGGCATTAACAGTTAAATATGCTGCATTCTGATACAGAGCTGTGCAGTGTTGTTGAGCCCGACCGATAAATCAGTCTGCCAGTTCGATCAGCTGATATTAGCCTGGCGCAGATATATCAGAGTATATGTTGTCTGATATGCACCAATACGAAACTTTTCTTTTACAGAACACAACGCAGAAAAGGATGCTTGAAGTAACTTATAATTATTAAATCCTCAAATGAAGTTTACTGTGCACTGAAACAGTAACACGCTAGTTAGCCAGTTAGCACATAAACAACACAATCCAGTGTTGAAAGAACAGAGCAGCGTTTCTGCTAAAGAGCTCACTGACTAAGAAAAATAATTTGACCTTATGTAACAAGTTAGTTTTTGGTCTCACTCCTCCTTTTTTTACTTTCCCCACTTCTGTTTCTCTTCTCGTGCGCTGAGCTGAACTGCCAATCAGAGTGATTTCATTCACCGACGGGTTTCACTATTGCAGCCACCAGTTCAACATGCTGAATCAGCCAAAAAAAGCCAACGGCAGCTAACAAGGGGCAACGGTGCGGGACACACTGCACTGACAAAGCCAGCAGACATTCACCGACAGCCCAACATTGACCTACGGCCAACTGACAGCTTCTTGCTTGCCTTATAACATCTAGCCTCCATTACATACCTTTGTTGCAAGTGTTTTATAACCACATTTTAGGGATAATTGACAGACTCCATATCAGCCAGTATATATCTACACCAGAATTTTGATATCGGTTTCGGGATCTGCCCCAAAAATCAAGTATCGGTCGGGCTCTAGTTGTTAGAGTTCATCAGTTAACTGTAAAATTGATCTTTAGATGGTTGCGGAGAATCGAGAACTCGGACCAGTTCCACTGACGGTTATACGTCCTGTTGTCTGAAGGAAATCAGTTGAAGCTGCGAGTAAATCCACAGCTCTGTCGTACACTTTGTTAACGTGACTGCTGATGTGTTGCAGGTTGTAAACATTCCTTTCATCCAAGTTTGGGCTCATCTCAAATTAAAAAAAAATTGTCTCAGAATGTAGTTTCACTCATAATCTAAAATGGAGCCAGAGGGTAGATTTAAAGTGTTTTTTAACGTGAGTCTTTCCAAATAAACTCTTGAATTAATTTTACAGAGATCATTTCAAGTGAGCTTGACCAAAAGTTAGTTTGGTTCATCAGCAAGTCTCCCTGAAAATAGGTCCCTATCCAGGGAACTAATCTCGAGCTGTGTCTCAGTTCAGGGGCTGCAGCCTTTGACGGACGCGGCCTTCGTAGTCAACGTCGGCCACGTCCTTGCAAGGCCACATCAGCCAAACCGAATTGTCTCCGGTCTGGTCTCTGGTCTGCAGAGGATTTCCTTGTTGCATCACCAGTTGTTCTCGCCCCGACCCGTTGGTGTTCCTACTACCTAGCAACCAGCTGCACTTGGCAAAAGAAGGGGTAAGCTAGTAAGTTAGTTAGCCCTAAATCATGGACCCAGAGAATGTTATGTGATATATATATTTGTTTTTAAATTTAATACTTGAGGTGATGACTCACCGCCAGAGACGTTTGATATATTTCAGGCTGATGGACTGTTTGCAGGTAAACTTTTGAAATTAAGATTGTTTAAACTGTGCACTTTTAACTAATAGTAATGTTAACAACAGTTAACTGTTAGCTAGCTGTCAGTTAACTTAATATATAATCATTACCGGTGCACAATACATCATGGGATAGGATGGGCCAAGAAGCATTCATCTGTTGCATCCTCCAAATGGGAAAGAACGGGGAAAGAAGGCTGCATTTGAAGGAGCCCTCGAAATGGAATGGCCTCAGCCGCGCCAATGTGACGCAATCAGTCTTAAAATGCAGCCTTTGAAGGCTGCAGCCCCTCAACTGAGACACAGTCTCCATGTTTACTGGTACTTTTGGTCGGACTCTGAAATGGGTAAAAGAATTCATATGAAATGAGAAGGGCACTCGTTTCCCTTTTCCACCAAATGAGCTTATGTTCATGATTCTTGTTCAGGTTCTTCCTCGGCTCATGCTCCACCCTTTCACCACATTTAATGAAAGTTGGGGCAGTAGTTTTTCCCAAAAGCCTGCTGACAAACGAACAAACCCGAAGCAAACACCACCTCCATGGCGGAGTTATTTAAAGTTTATCTGGAAAGCTTTAGGCCTCAGTCACACAGAAAGCATTTTAGCAGCTGGAGGCGAGCTTTTTGCTCGCAGTTTTGCATCGCTGTGCACCTCACGTTTCTGCTCTCTAGGCACCTGGTGTTTTTGCTGTAGCGCTCTGAACTCCTCGAGTAAAATAATCTTCAACTCAGAGCAGAAAAGCGCCCCACGTCATCGCCGCTTTTTTTTTACCTTTGTCCAATCAGATGATTTGAGAGGCGGGCCTTCTGTGGTGGTCACATTTACAGTTGGTAAACAATGGAGGAGAAACTGGTGGTGGCGGTTGCTGGATATCCAGAGCTATACGACTTTACAAACCACAGTTATCATCTCAAAAGAAAACAGCAGGTGTGGAAGCATAAGTGCAGCTTGAAGCAGCCATCATGGAGGAGAAGCTCCTGGACCAACTGGTGGTACTCCCCATGATCCAGCTTCTTTTTTAGGGTCTCATGTACCCACACAGATCTCCATAGTGGGTTCGCATTACCTGCCCCAGTACATATATCTGGACACAGTTATGAAAGAAACACCTGGGCTAATAAAATACAGGAATTTACCTTCTAACAGAACTCTGATGAGCTGATGTAAAGATTAAAGATGTTGTCACATAAACACTAATGAGTTCTCCTTTATGCACTTTTTCTTGATAAACTGTATCAACATTTACTTTATATATTCTGTGATATAATGTGTCAACTGGCCACAACAGTTTCTTGTCTAATCTTCAATAAAAGGACAAAGATGCCCAGATGTTTGTTAACTCATCAGAAGTATCTGCTGATCTGAATTCTCCCATGTGTTGACACGTTTGTCAGATTTTCAGTGTTGATTTCACTTTAACTAATTCAGAGTTTTCTGACAGGAGTTCACAGATTTCCTGAGTCCACAACCCCAGATCCCAACTTACTAAGCAAAAATATTAAGGATAATAAGGACTTGCTGCTTTTTCTTTGCTTTGTAAAAATATGGTTTGAATTCCTTTTAGATATTGGACTGGCTATAGGTCGAACAAAACATTTAATGTGCAATGATTTTTTTTAACATAAGATATGAAGCTCCTTTTCATGTGCAGTAAACTCTTTGTGTTTTTTAGTTTATCACATGGTGCAGAGAAAAAGTTTCAGGAAGTTCAAATTTCACTTAAAACACTAAAAGGTCCAGGTTGCTGCCAGTTAGGTTGAATATTATGAATCTTAGAATCACAGTTTCTTTTACCCCCTATCCAGCTAATGATTTACGATTTTTAAACTATATCCATGATGGAAAAGAATTAAACATTTGTTGTGAGGTCATCTCTGGTGCGCTCAAAGTCTTTGTCGACTAGATAATTAAAAACTTAGACTGATAATCGGAGCCTGTTTCAGCAATATTTCACAGTCCGAGACCCCAAACTGCAAATAATTCTAGACCAGGAAGTTTTATTTTCACAAATATGTTCATGAAGTGCTGCAAACGCTTTTCTTGCAAGTAATTATCATTAATTTTTTAACCCTGAAGTTATGAGGAAGAAGTTTGTATTAAATGTTTAGTTATATCATCTGTTGATATTTTTCTTTTCTATCATCGTCCTTGTAAAAACTGGAGAGATCGTCCACTTTCTGTAAAAAGAGATTCAATGAGGGAACATTTTCAGTATGCGTGTGTGTACATACATAATCTAAATGTCATAATCCTGAAAATGGTATTTTGATTTAATAAAGACAACGACAAAATAAAATTAAGTCATCTTTATTTATCACATATTTTTATGTCACCTTAAGGAACTTTCTTCAACTTTGGCACAAATATCCCCTTGGACTCAACTATGAACTGATTGGATTTTGGGGTCATAGGTCAAAAATCAAGGCTGTTGTGACCTCATCTGTCTCATTCTTGTGCAATATCTCATAAACACCTTGAGGGAATTCCTTCAAATTTGGCACAAACATCCACTTTTAGTCAAGAATTAACTGGTTTTAATTTGGTGGTCAAAGGTAAAGGTCACTGTGACCTTGTCCATCGCATTCTCGTGAATGCAACATCTGAAAAAAAAAACCTGGAGGGAATTTCCTCAAATTTAGTACCTACATCCACTAATGAACTGAACTAATTAGATTTTGGGGTCATAGGTCAAAGACAAGGTCATTGTGACCTCATCTGTATCATTCTTGTGAATACAATACCTCAATAATGCCTTGAGGGATTTTTTCAAATTTGGCACAGACTTTCCGCTCTGAGTCAACAATGAATTGATTAGATTTTGGCTGTCAAAAGTCAAGGTCACCATGACCTTGCATTTATGTATGCTATATCAAACTAAATAAGCATATTCAGTACCTTGTATGAAACTTATAGTTCCTGCAGATCCTTAAAAAGTCTTAAAAGGCAGTGAATTCATTAATCTGAGAATTAGGCCTTAATCAGTATTAAAATGTCTTACATCAATCTGTAAGAAATCTTAAAAAAAAAATGCTGAGACATGGGAAGTAGGATTTTATTTTATTTTATTTTTTTGCATAGGAGGCTCTGTGTATTTAATGCAATAAGGTTTTGCCCGTCTGGCGCCAACAACCATGCCACCATCAAAGTCACTTAAGGGGATAGTGCACCCAAAAATGAAAATTCAGCCATTATCTACTCACCCATATGCTGACGGAGGCTCTTAGAGTCCTCACATCCCTTGCAGAGATTGGCGGGGGGAGCGGCTAGCACATCTAATGGCAGACGGCGCCCCAGACTAACGTCTAAGAACACAAAATTGAAACCACAAAATATCTCCATACTGCTCATCTGTAGTGATCCAAGTGTCATGAATCCCTGACATAAAAAGTTTTTAAAAATGTCATATGAACTCAGTTTTTAGTCTCACTGTAGTCTGTAGCTCTGGCTGCTTCTCTGTGCTCTGTGCATTTTTGGGTGCATTATCCCTTTAAATCACCTTCTTCCTCATTCTGATGCTCAGTTTGAACTTAAGCAGGTCATAAAAAAGTTTGTAAATCCCGTGCACAGCAACTAAGTGCTACTTCTAGGTGCCAGCTGGTGCAGCATAAATCACAGTCTAAAATTCAAAAAACTTCCAACGCACACTATAGCATAGGATTGACAGAAGGTTTATTATCAAAAGTTACAAACAGAAGGGGCGAACAACGCGTTTCACATGTTGCTTCATCAGATTCGCTCAGCAGGTCGTGTTGTATTGTGTTCACCATGTCTACATGAGCTGCTGCGATGAGATTGGCTGATTATCTATTTGTGTTAACAGGCAGTGAGTGTAACGTTACACTATCATGTGTGCTGCTGCAATAATCAGAATTTCCCCTCTGGAGATAAATATCGTTTTGTCGTGCTGCTTTTAGATTTCCATCATCATGTAAAGCACACGCAAAAAGTATGTGTCAGAAGTGGGATTCGAACCCACGCCTCCATTCGGAGACCAGAAGTCCCGTCTCAGCGGAAGGAGATTATCCTTGAGTCTGGCGCCTTAGACCACTCGGCCATCCTGACACGGTGCTACAGAGTGATCTCAGTTGGACTTTTATCTATTACACAAACTAGGTAGACCATGAACTATTTTGTTGTATTTGTAAAATAGATCACTAGTAATTGTTTATCCCAATGTTTTATCGTTTCGATGTCTAAAAGTGCGTATTTCATTTCCGTGTTCACTTGTTTTTACGTTAAAGGGACAGTTCGGATTTTTTGAAGCGGGGTTTAATGAGAGATAGGGGCTAACGTTACTTACCCATAGTTGGTGTATTACGGCCCGCAAAAAACGTATTTTAGCCACCTATATAAAGTCTCAATTTAAAAAATCTGTATCAGTTTAAATGTGCAATGTATTTCGAGTATTTTAACTGCTTTACCTTTTCCTGACAGACAGCCTGTTCCTGTTTGTAGCACACTATAAATGGATAAGTCATACAACCCCTCTTCAAAAAATTGGAACCATCCCTTTAAGGTGACGTCAGGATGCTACCTTCGTAATTTCCGCTGTGTGTACGTGCGGCGGCCATATTACACTTCCGTTCTTCAAGGGTATCTGAAGGCACCAGGCTAGACAACATGTACCGGTTTGCTAAAGCTGCAGTCAACATCACCGGTAAGGAAACGAGTTTTATGAAAATGTGTGTTGTCTGTACATATTTAGGGCCGGTCACAGTTTGACATCAGTCCATTAACAAGTTTAAACGGCCTGCCATTGGTCGGTGACCGCGGTCATTGTGCTAATGTTGCTAGCCAAGCTAAGCTAACCTAATATCAGCAACTCATGTAAAAGATATGACTCAAAAACAGTTAGTTGTGTAATTAAATGCCCTTAATTATCTTACGTAAATAAAGTCAAAACTGCCACCGGAAGCGACCTTTATAATGCGCCATTTTGCATCTAGATGTCCGATGCTGACCTGTGTGAGTTAGCATAATAACTAGTTAACTTATTTGTTTTAATTGTACAGATAATACCTTTTTCAATTAGTTATGGAAAAATGCATTAGCAATTAAGCATGTAAGGTGACGTTAAACTGTCTATCCGATGTCCATGAAGTTAGTCTGAAAGGAAGGGCAAATAAGGACAGTCCTGTCATGTGGATATGGCGACACATATCTTTCACCAACATTCACGGAGGTATTTAAACAATGTATTTTTATTAGCAGGTCAATAAAGACATGCAGAATACTAATAAACAAACACAAAACCAGTAAGGACAAAAAAATAGCCCCACTCACCCGTCAACACAAGAACAAACAAACAAAGTCCGACCTGTCAAAAGGAATCCAAAAGAGAGGAAAATAAATAATTACAAATGATGACATTAATTAACTTGTGTGGCATCAGACAGGAAGTAAACTGTAAGTCATTCTAATTTTTCAGCTTCCATATTTGGCACAAAAGTTAAAAACGGTGTGCAGTCAATGGTGGAGGAAATATGAGCATGTCTGTAGGTCCCTGAAAAGTCTTAAAATGTTCTCACTTCAATGATATAACAATAAGATCTTGAAGATCACTAAATAGTCTTGAATTTGAATTTGTGAGGTCGTAACCACTACAAACATTTTATCTAAATTCATTTATACATCTTTTAATTTATTTTTGTAAAAATGAGTGAAGCTTTTCTTTGTTAAAGTCCATATTGCTAATGTTACAAATCTTTAAAAAACAATGATACTGTCATTTAACTTCATACTCTCTTCATACTCACTCACCTTCAGGCAACCTGTAGATTGAGTTAAGTCATTATAATAATCATGTAACACCTACGTCTGCACAAGACCACATATACTTCCTACTTGCGATGCTTAAATAAGTAAAACAGGATTTGTCCAAAAATCTGTCCTGAAGTTGGTTAAAACGTGTCTTGAGAGGGTTCTAAAAAGCATTAAATTAAACTGTCTTATACCTGCAGACACCCTGAGTATCCGGAACCTTCACTTAACTAATAGTGCTAATACCACACTGTGAATAAACTCCACTGCAAGTAAAAGTCCTGCATTCAAAACCTCATGGAAGTAAAAGTATACAAGTGTTATAAGAATAAGAATCAGAAATCCTTTATTGATCCTCGAGGGGAATTTGCATCTCTCTGATGTATAGAGTAGAGTATTATAAAAGGTAAGAGTATGAAATAGGAGTATGTAAATTTTAGGTAATAAAATAGAATAGAGATACAAGTGTGCATTATGCTACAGTGTTTAACACTAGTACTTAAAATATTAAGAATAAACTATATATCCTCACTGTGCTGAGTCTGTAAGTGTGTAGAAATATGCAAATATGTACATTGTGCTACATTACACTGTATAAATTAGTGTTCCATTCATAAATATAAAAAATGTATTATGCCATAATGGTTACTACAACATAGTAGGGATGCATGATAATATTGGCACATCATCGGTATCAGACGATATTGGCTTTACAATGAGCTATCAGAATTGGCCAACATGCTTTTTCTTACTTTGCACAATGAATAAATATTACATACACCGAGAAATATTGTATTTCATGTCTCCATCTGCTGGTGGGCCGTCACAATAAGAGTATGCATGCATAATATGATGTTACTTCTACTACAGAGGAGACTTGATCACTAAAATTTGGTGGGGAAAAATGGATATATCTATATTGGTATTGAGTATCGGCCAATTAAGATTTTATATATCAGCATATCGGATATTGGCCAAAAAAATCCAATACCATGCATCCCTACACTTACACATCAATGTAATGAAAATAAGAATCAACAAAAGAAATATGTACAGTTACCAGTTCAAGAGGTGTTGGTGAGAATAAAGGCGTACACTGATGAATATTCCACAGTTGTATAATTGCACCAATTGTTGCACGTTAAAAAAACAAAATGACAATGTCAGAGTATCCAGCTTCATGATCCCATTAGTTTCTGTCACTTCTCTTCTCCCCGCACTCTGAATTGTTCCTGTTTTCCGTCTGTATTTCTACTTCATTTTATTAAAAACCTTTAGACTCTATAAAGAGAACTGCAAAATGCTGTAAGCTGCAAGTTAGTACTAGCGCAGTATATAAACGTCATTGTGTTTTGTCGTCATCCAGGTCAGGCCGCAAGGCAGGTGAGGCATGGATCCACCGCCTCCCCGAACTTCCACTCCAAGTACGGCACTGGCCTGATGGTTGGTGGAGCTGCCTTCTGCGTGGGTGTGTGGTCATATGTAAGTAGTGCTGTCGTGTTGGACCACATCACATTCATTTATAAGTATGAGCTGAACACACAGCTCGCTCACGTAGCCGTACATAAAGCATCATATGTGGAAGTATGATTTTTTTTATTATTATTATTTTATTTTTATTTTTTTTCAAGTCAGGAGAAAGGAATGATAGACATACTGTCCGTCCGTCTGTCCCATTCTCATGAACACAATATCTCAAGTGCATTGAAGGAATTTCCTCAAATTTGGCACCAACATCCACTTGGACTCAATGATGAGCTGATTAGATTTTGGTGGTCAAAGATCAAGGTTGCTGTGACCTTGTGAATGTGATATCTCAAGAGCACCTTGAGGGATTTTTTGGGTTTGTTTTTTTTTCCCCAAATCTGGCACAAACGTTCACTTGGACTCAACGATGAGCTAACAGCTGGTACCAATGGATGCCTCAGGTTGTCTAGTTTAATGTTACCCTCACAATACCCTCTCACGAAAGCCTAGAGAGACAGTTTCCTCAAATTTGGCATGGATGTTTACTTGGACTCAAGATTGAGCTGATTAGACTTGGTGGTTGAAGGTCAAGGTCATTGTGACCTTGCCATGCTGATTGTATAGATCTCCTATGCTGTTAGGGGAGGATGTGTGTGAAGGATCCATGCTTTCACAGACATGAGTTTAAACTAAAAGGGAAACTCAACTAGTTCACAGAGGTATAACACCTCAAGATGGTAACTCTAGTTGTTTTTCATCCAGCAGCACCATGACACATCATTTTTCCGATAATGTTTGCTAGGAAACCTGTCCCTGAACACATCTGCCAACCACTGGAGGGGAATTTTAGCAGGTTTACTGGCATTCCTGAGAATGTTTTATTATTTTACCACAATAAAATCCCTTAAATGAGCTCAAAGGTGTTTTCCATTTCATTTATTTATTTTTTGTGTATGTGCATGCTTTCTTCAGTTGTGGACTTTGAAGCAAATACTGTGTTTTCAGTTCTTTATCTTAACTTAGGTGTGAATTGGAATTTAAAGTTGAATTTCTTTGCAATAATAAGTGCATACATGTTTTTAAAAAAGGGTTACTGCTTTTGGAAAAAACATGTTTTCCTGTCTTGGTGCAGGTGCTGACTCAGACTGGCATCACCTGGAATCTGTCACCAGTTGGGAAGGTCACACCGAAACCCTGGAGAGAGGCCGAGGAGTGAAGAGCTGCGATGACTGCATCCCACCTAATAAACCTTCTGGTTGTACAGATGATGAACAACAGTGAATGCCTGTGTTTATTCCAACATGTTATTTTGTCCAAATAAATTAAATGTGATTCTGCTGATCACTATTTCTTTCTTATTTTTTTTAAGACGTGTGAGTTCTCTGATACAGTCACTGCCGTTAGAGATCACAGCTGTGACTTCAGGCTGTTAGTTAATATGTTATTGCTCCAAAGTCATGATAGAGAACGGTGAGGTATATTTATGAATGGTCATTGATAGCATTTCTTTTTATATATTTATTTATACATTTTCTACCTTGGTGCGATGGTTAAAACATTCACTCATTCATTTTAGGGAAGTCAGGTGAGCAGAGAGCATAAAAACACCACAAAGCAAAATACAAACATTCTCTATATTCTACTGACACATATCTTTCCCATATATTAAAAAGTACTGAATAATTAACTGAAGTAAAAGTGAGCAACACAACAACATAAAAATACTCCATTACAACAATACGTGTTTTACTTTGTGTACATTTTGTACGTTTAAATGAAGAAACTCGACGACTTCTTGTAATAGAGAAGACTAAATAAAGTCAAAGTAGCAATACCACAGTGTAGAAATACTCTGCCACAAAAAAAGTCCTGCATTCAATATGCAAGAGTTGAATTTAGTGATGCATTAACGTGTTCATCACATTAATGTTGCATGTTGAAAGTAACTTGTCAGCAAAGTTACCAAATAAATGTAGAAGAAAGTTTTTCATGTGTATTGTAGCCTCGGTTAAACATATTTACTTTCCAATTTAGTATCCCCATTTTATGTTACTTTAAACTTATTCTACCACATTTTGGAGGTAAATGGTGTTCTTTTTACTCCACTATATTTGTTTTATAACTTTGCACATTCACATTATTGCTATATTTTACATTTTTAAAACTTGCTGTGAACCACCCCACTGTTATCTAGTTTATATTTAGTTTTAAACTTGCTATGTATTGTATTTTATTTTGCTATACATTTCTTTCCTACTGATGTTAGTCCTTGTACATTGCATACTTTGCATCTGCACTCCTCTAACTTTGTACTACAACTGCTGCCAAGCTGTACCCTGGGGATGAAGTTCTGTCTTATCATATGGTATCATACTAGAATAGAATAGAATAGAATAGAATAGAACAGTAAGAAATTTATTTATGCCAAATGGAAATTCAGCTGTCCAGCAGCTCATAAAAGACAAAAAAACAAAATAAAATACATTAGACTAAGTGCATAAATAGAGATTAAATTCAAATAAAATTGTCCATTACACAAGTAAGAGCTTGAAAACATGACTTGTACTTTTAACAGTATTTTTACAGGACAGTTTGGCTACTCATAAAACATCTGAGTTCTTGCATCACTGATTCAGTACAGTACTTGAGTAAATGTACTTTGTGTAAGGCAGATGAAATCATCAGGTGAGCGGCCAATCAATGGGTACGACCATATAGGGTACGACCCGTTTACGTCACATAACAGACAACAACTGGATCCAATCAGAAGCCCCGCTGTCCTCCCCGCTGTAGCCAATCAGCAGCGGGGGCGTGCCGTGGTCCCGCCCCGCCCCTGCTCCTCTGTACCGCACTAAGGTCACTGCTGTCACTCGGTAGCTAACCAGCCGAAGGAAGCGGAGGAGATCCAGCGAAGGAAAGGTGCAGGAAAGAACCAGCAACAATCAGGCAACATGTCTCTGTCTAACAAACTCACCCTGGACAAGGTGGACGTCAACGGGAAGCGTGTCGTCATGAGGTGAGCGGGTACTATTTAGCTAGCCGAAACTACGCGGCTAATCGGAAACTGGATTAAATGAAGTTAGCTAGCTATCTGACATTTTGGAGGTGTTTAAATCTGTCCTTCCTGTGGTAACAACCTGCGTGGTGCTCCCACAGTGACACTAAAGTGATGGTATGTATGTATATAAAGTGTCGCTGTGTGAGTCGGTTCAGACCGTTGCATCAGAGCCCAGGAAGTGAACTTGGTCGTCACGTTTTCTCCCATTCATCTCCGTTACAGTAACGATACGTGCCTGAGAGGAGATGCTGCATGGATGCAACCGCCTGCATCACACATGGTGTCAGAGCCAAGTTAAAACACAGCAGCATCACTGCAATAATCCAAATAATCCGTGTAATATTTTTGAGACATTGTTTTAATAATCTGGGGAAATTCAGCAGTAATCCAGGTATTCTTTTTTTATTAGTATGTAAAGTATGTAATTTAATAGTCTATAAAACATTCAGTGTAAAGACGAATTTGTTTAGTACAGTGCTAGTAGTGCTAGTGTGTAATCTATGTAATCTAATAGTATATAAAGCCTTCAATATAAAGACAAACTCAGTAAATCCTGCTTAATCCACATGAGCATCACCAATTTTAGTCAGTGGTGGGATGTAACCGAGTACATTTAATCAAGTATTTGTACTTTACTTGAGTATTTTGACTCCATGAAATGGAGTTAGTTAATATTGTACTTCTTACTTCACTATATTATTTATTTCTTTTTTGTGATCATATTTTCATCTTGTTTAATTGCAGGGCACTAATAATAAATCATATATATCCATAGCCGCATCACATCCATATGTTTTTACAAATGTTGCAGATATTGAAACTCCAGCAGGAAAAATTAGATCGATAGACTTTATTGTCATTCATTGCACAAAAGAATGAAATTTTGTTGCATGTGACTCTCAGAATAAAATATGGATAAAACTATACATCAACAGCAAAAGTGCTTGTGCAAATAACAAATATTAAAATGTGTATAAAACTTGACCTATCGTCTAACCCTCCCCTCAGGATGAACTGTGACAGTGACAAGAGAAGGGAAAAAATACAAACAGGGATAAGAATGGCCAAAAAATGAATACCAAAAAAGTCCACTACATTTATTAAAAGACATCAGTCACCAGTAACTTTGCAGATTCAGATTATTAATAGATGGATGCAACCAACTGCAAAAATCAAAGTACAGTGTAGTAGAAAAGATTTCCATGCACTTGCATCTATGTGTTCTTGAGCTTTCAGTGTATCAGAACTTCATCAGAGAGAACATGAAAACATGAAGCTACGCTAGACCGAAATCTCAAGAATGAAGTGAAGCACTGCCTGGATGTAAATGTGCGGAAATCTTTTCTACCAGTTTGGACTTACTCATGTTTCCAGCACCTTGCTAAGACTAAGATGGGTGGAGCGGTGGTTGTCCTGCTTCAAAATCAAAGTACTGTGAAACCGTTAAAGGAACTTAATGACATATTCCCAATCGACCTGAGCCCTATATGATGTCTTCACATTGTCTGAGCAGCAATTGTCAGCTGAAAATCATCATTCTTATTGCACGTTTTGTCAAACTAAACAGTCCAAACCACAAAGACATTCAGTTTATAAAGATACAAAACAGAAAAGCACATTGGAGGAACTAGAGACAGACACAGGTGGTGTTCTGCATGAAATAAATAACCTGAAACATTGATGAAAATAGTTGTAGATTAGTCCTCTGAATGTGTTTCTTTCCTTCTTGGCTATTAACCAAGAAGGGAATCCATTAAATGTGTGTTTCAGTACTTGTTGACTTAAAGGCAATACGCTGATTTAGTGCCTTGCTCAAAGGCAGTGCAGTCCACCCTCTGTAGTCCAAGTCCAGTCTCTTTACCTGGCTGGATGTCCCTCTGCCTGTCTGATCAGAACCTAATGTCGTTTTGTGATATTTAAAAAGTGCTTTTAAAGCACTGTTATTTTATTACAGCACAGTATTTTTTCTCGCTGGTTATTTCTACAGACTGTAATGGGCATAGATGATGCACTGGAAACCGACACCCTCTGTGGAAAATGTCAGAGGGCCATTTTGGTTTGCTGAGCTTGGTGATGCAACGACAGGCAGCATAGGACAAGGTTCACCGGCGGCAGCAGCCCCCAGCTCGCTCTGCTCGGTGTTATAAGGTCAGATTCACTCCATGTTGAGTTGTTCTCAGTGAGGAGACAATAAGTTAATTCGTATCATACCCAGGGCCTGTCCCAACATGCCGTGGATTTTGCTCGCAGTATGTTTTATGAACTTCCTGCTGCAGACAGTGCAGGGGAAGTGTTGTGTGAGCTGCTGGTCCAGAATGAAAAAGAAGGAAGGCGGGACGTTGCTGTAGAGACCCGGCAGTGTCTGACAAAAATCTCTGTTCAGCAGCCAAATCCAGTAGAGGCCAGGAACTGACCTCCTGGAGAGGCTCACTTTTCTCTGGTCTTATCATGTAGCTCACTGTAGCATCATAAAGTGAACAGTTCCTTTAGCACATCAGAGTTAGAGCTGCACAAACATATTTAGAGACAGAAACAATCTCAATAAATGGAGCCAAAGAGGCAGTTTTTCTGTCTGAAGCTTCGACACATGAATGTTTTAACACTACCACTCTGCTTCTAATAAAAAAAGTTATTTTAGTTGACTAATTGGAGACTGTGAGGTCTGACTTGCCGTCATAATCAATAGCTGTCTAGTTTCGAGGGGGAAAAAAAACAACAAACTTTTTCAATTATTGTTTTTGCGGTCTTAAGTTTGCCATAAGCTAACCTGTGCCGTGAACAACTGCAGTTCCTTAAAGGTTTAAATCATCCGGTGAGATTATATCTGCAGCTCTGCCTCTAATCAATGTCTGAGTCCAGACTGAAAGATGCAGCAAAACCTCCGATGACATGTAGATCCACTCTTTGAAAGCAACAGATGGCACAAAGTAAGAGCGGAAAACTACTGCAGTTGTTCAATGGCACGAGAGCGGTTGATCCAAGGAATTGCTGACTGTCAGGTTTCAGGCTAAGACAATGGATTGCTGTTGGTATGGCAGCGTGTGTGTGTGTGTGTGTGTGTGTGTGTGTGTGTGTGTGTGTGTGTGTGTGTGTGTGTGTGTGCGCGCGCGCGCAGAGAGTGTTGGTGTTTGTGCACAGGCTGATCATGTGTGTCAGTGCATCAGGTTCTCAGACGGAGGGAGGAGCGAGGTGGTTATGTAACTGCCCAGTGTACAAGGGATGCCGCATGTTCTCATGAGCTGCCAGCGTGCAGCGCTGCATGGTGGTTACAGTAGCCCAAAGGCGCTGAATGTGTCTGTCTGAACATCAGTACAAATGACACATTCAGTTAGTATACAGGTACCAGAATGCAGTGCTGCAACAAAACAAGTTGTGTGTTTGTAGGAGATTAAAAAGGTGGATAATGTCCCAACATTGATGTGTACAGCGGATTCACTCGTTGGGAAATATGGAGAAATTCAGGTTAAAATGATTTTTAGTTTAGCAAAATGTAGTTCTGGATTTCCATCCAGTCAGAAGTTAAATGTATAAACTCATACAGAAGCAATCCCTCTCAGTTGACCCACTAGAAGTGTGTGGTGGTGTCTTTATCCGCAGAAACTCCGCCTTCGTTAGTTATTTCTCTTGAAGGGGTTTATTTTAATCACCATGAACATGGAAAGTTACAGAGTTCTGGAGTAGTCAGAAAATATATTTTTTGAGTAGACACTGACTTTGACTCATATTGTATGTCTAAAAACCTCCCTGTACGTTGATGGTGTTTGACGACATGTTTAAATCACAGCTGAAGAACACTGGACCTATGGGTCGTAGAGAATGGAGCCAAAGGAAGTCACAAAAAAACTTCTGTGATACATAGAGTATCTCATCAGTTTGTTTCTTTACGGTAATTCAATTTTCTTCTCTTTCAGGGTTGACTTCAATGTTCCAATGAAGGACAAGCAGATCACAAACAACCAGAGGTAAAGTCCCTCTAATTCACAAAAATCAGCCTGTCTGTGAACATCATGTTTTTTAATCAGTTAGTTAAATGTAAGACAAAGGAAATTACGTTGTTTGTTCAGTGGAGGAGGTTGAAGGAGAGTTTGTTGATTTTCAGGATCAAGGCGGCTGTTCCCTCCATCCAGCACTGCCTGGACCACAAGGCCAAATCCGTCGTGTTGATGAGTCATCTGGGCCGACCTGATGGAAACCCTATGCCTGAGAAGTACTCCCTGGAGCCCGTCGCCGCAGAGCTCAAGACCCTGCTGGGGAGGTTGGTCGATGCGCTGGTTAACTGCTTTCCTTCTCTGAACAAATTCAGTTTATTCTCTAAAGCAGTTACAAGTTCGTAACTAGAATATTTATGTGTTTGTATCATAGAAATTTTGCACTGATGATATCTTTCGTTTCTGGTGGTAGCATCGAGTGTGGTTTAACACTTCAGGTCCCAGAATTCTGTCCTAAATCTGACATGGATCGACCACAAACATGCCCAGTTTCCAGACATTACAAAATAATTATTTCATGATCACATTTAGAAGAAGACAGAGCTTTTTCTGCCATCAGAAATCATTGCATCATTTCCTCTGACTCTGCAGGGACGTCACCTTCCTGAAGGACTGTGTGGGTGCGGAGGTGGAAGCTGCCTGCGCCAACCCCGCCACCGGATCCGTCATCCTGCTGGAGAACCTCCGCTTCCACGTCGCCGAGGAGGGAAAGGGCAAGGACGCCTCCGGAAACAAGGTGAGTCTCACAGCCTGGTACGATAGGGGGCACTGGTGTTGGTGTTTGTGCCGAATTTGGCACGTCGTATCTGTGTCAGTGAGAGTTAGAGAGTCGTAGGGGCGTCGGTAGCGTAGTGGATAGTGCCGGCGCCCCATGTACAGAGGCATTGCCTTGCTGCAGCGGCCGCGGGTTTGAGTCCGGCTTGTGGCCATTTGCTGCATGCCAGTCCCCACTCACTCTCTTGTCTCCCCCTTTCACTAACTGTCCTGTCATTAATAGGCAAAATCCCACAAAAATAATCTTTAAAAAAAAAAACAGATTTGGCGTTTCTCTGCCCAGTTGAGGAACTTTTGATCAGATTTGTTGGATTAAATGGTTTTGGGTTGCTTTTCTTTACCATTTGGGTCGTTTCCCCAATAAAAAAAGTTAAAGGATACGCCCCAGTGAATCGGCTCTTCCTCACCTCCAGTTAGTCAACGATGCCGTCAGTGTATCCAGTCTGTTACAACCTGAAGAAGAAGAGGACGAGATTAGGGTTGGGTTTAAAACAGTGCCTAAACATACTTGCAGCTCGTCTCCTCTCCTCACCATGGATAATGATGATGATGATGTTATCATGTATGTGAATTGATGAGTAGAGATATGGGGTTGAGGTCCAGCTATACGAACCACATTGTGTCACTACAAACATAATGGGTTTTGGGCTCGCCACTCGCACACAGAAGTGTTTAAAATCATAGGTTTTAGTAAAAATGTGATATGTTAGGGAAGTACTGAGTGTACGACTAGATTAATGAGACCTGGACTTTCTCAGATGAAGTATTCCTTTAAAGCCCGCCTTCAAAAATATTAAAATGACTTTCTTCTTGCATTTGCGTTCAGCTGCAGATCATAACCAGGAGGCTCTGAGGGGCTATTTTGCCTCATGGGTCAAACCCAATAATGTTGTGGAGCTGCATGTGTCTTATTTTAACCAAAATATCATCATATTTGGTTTCATACTATTAACAATTATTATTTGGAAAGACAAAAAAACCTGTGTTCGATCCAAAGCATGAAACTGAGGCTATTTCATGTCAGTTGTGTCATTTTTTGGAGCTTAACTCTGGCTGTTCTTTGGCCTTCTGTTCTCACTGTTGGCTCCCCTGAAGGAAAACGCACAGTCACTGCAGCTGCAGCCTCCTGGAATAGCTGTGTCACCGTCTGATGATGTCATGGTCACAGTGCTGCAGAGAATTTGGCTGTGTCCGACATCACCTTCTGTTTGCATCCTACTGCAGTGCACTATGAAATACACTACGCAACTTTTTAAATTTCCCCAAAGCAAATCTTCCTCTTTACCAGGGGTGTAAATCACTATTGTCATCATGATACAATATTATATCAATTCTTTGGACAACTACTCCTTCTCTGGAGTAGGTCCAAAAGCCAGGCCAACAGCCCTCAAGATGGCAGCAGTGGCGTCTAGCCAAACACAGCAAACACCCGACCACCGTGTGTGTTGCAAGACTCTCCTCCCCTCTGTCTGCAGGAGACCAGGGAGAAAGGTGTTTTTAAAAGTGAGTTCAGCTCTCAGTACATCTGTAGCTTCTAACTGAATCTTTATGGAGTTTGGTTTCTCTCCTGCGTCCTGTTTTTACTTTACGTATCTGCTTTATTTTACTGGTTCATGTTCGCTATCAGCCGTATTAGAAGTTGTGTGAAGTTGCTGCTGGAAAACTCCACATTTTCTTATTTTGCTGCTTCACAATAAAAGTTTTTACATAACAAAATAACAGGGGCTTTTATTTTTAAGACTATAGCAATTAAAATATGTTTATTACAGAATTAGCGAAACTTTATCAGCCGCTTTTCTTCAATTAGTGTAATAATACAGCAGGGAGGAAGAGTAAAAGCAGAAACAGCCACAGTGAGATGGTGAGGAAGAACTGCAGACAACATAGCGATCATGATCGATGACCCGTCGTTCTGCCACATCATCAGCTTTTTGACTGTTGAATTTACGCAGACTAAGTGTGTCAGATCACGACTTGGTGTATTCCAATCCTCGTCCTTCTAAGAGGCAACAATGAAAGGACTTTGACGTCTGAGTCTTACACATCATGCTGAGATGCAGGTGGTATGATATATGACCACAGAGCCAGGCTCAGGACCGTCCTCACACAGCAGCTTTGACCTGCTGACATTTACCCTGAAGGTCAGCGGGTCGTCGCGGCTGGACGTGTTGCTTTTCCTGTCCTGAGAGGCCTGGTTGGTATGTGGCCCGTGTGGGTGGGTTTCTACTGTACTGCTGCTACTGTACCAGACTGAAATAACCTCAGAGGAAGAATCACTGAGTGTGTCCCAACTCCAAATGATGATACTATAGAGTGCATATATAAATGGTGCCCTTTCTAACAGAGTTTGTAACACAGCAGTGAGTTATTAGTAGTTTTTCTCTGTATGATCTGAAGAGGGCAACTGTAGCGTGCAGCACTCGTCTGACATTTGAACGACACTGAAGAAGTCTCTTGACCTTTCTCTGCCCTCCAGTCACATAGTAACAACCTTCAGCTGTTAAAGTGCAGCAGGAACCTGATCCACAATGACCGACTCAGTGTCTGACTGATCACACACACACACACACACACACACACACACACACACACACACACACACACACACACATTTGAATAGATGCACCTAAAGGAGCTCAGTATAGGAGGCGGAGAGCCAGAGAAATTTTCTATCAGATTAATTTTTTAAACTGTTTTCTCCTGAGATGAGTGTGACGCATTTCATCATGTGATCAGTGCAGTTATTGTAGAATGGCTGCTTAAACTCATTTCACACGTTGCCTTCGCTATCAGGATTTCATTGGGTGTATCGCTGCACGTTGGGCCATCGTGGGCTGTTCCCAAAAATATCAATTTCAACCTGGTAACCCAAATCCGATATCATCTTATTAGCAGACCTGGTGCTATCAGTGGGCTCCAGGAGGTCACCTGCTTGCTGTGCCAACCCAAAAGTTTTTATGCCTCTGTGTTGGCGATAGCTGTGGTGGAGGCATTATGTTTTGGGGTTGTCCGTCCACACGTGTTCATATTATTCTGAACGCAATATCTTAAGAGTGCCTTGAGGGGATTTTTCCAAATTTGGCACAAATGTTCACGTGGACTCAGCAACAAACTGATTAGAGTTTGGTGGTCAAAGGTAGGAGTGTAAATCATGTTACAATATTATATCGATTCTTTGGACAACAATATGATATTTGCCGATATTATTAAATCCACCATGAAATGATTTCAGTTCGATGTGATTCAGGGGCCTGCAATCGTTATGAGACGATATTATCTGCCCGTTTAACACAGTCTGTAACAGAGGAAGCTGTTGCACCTTTCTGTTGTACTTTTGGCCATAAAAGATAAAAACAACAGATAAATAATAAGTGCAGCGGAGTTTACTCTAAATTAACTCCACCAACAAACATAAAACAGCACATGGGATTAGTTTACCTTCAGGGCTTTCTGTCAGAGACCTTTGGAAGAAATATTTCTTCCAGACCTCTGGAAGAAATATTTTCATTTTAACTCAAACCTGGACTATCTGTCTTAAAGCCCTGAAGGCAAACTTCTCCAAACAGCCATAAAACAACAAGACCATTTGTTACTTTTCGTACTCACAGTTGGTTAAAGGGATAGTGCACCCAAAAATGAAAATTCAGCCATTATCTACTTACCCATATGCCGATGGAGGCCCTGGTGAAGTTTTAGAGTCCTCGCATCCCTTGCGGAGATCAGTGGGTGGAGGGATGCGAGGACTCTAAAACTTCACCAGGGCCTCCGTCGGCATATGAGTGAGTAGATAATGGCTGAATTTTCATTTTTGGGTGCACTATCCCTTTAAAGGCACCGTACCTCCCAAGAGAATGGTTAAATTTCAGTCTGCATGAACATTTATTCATTTAAAATTAATCACGTCTTATTTAAGTCTGTTTATGCAGATGAAGGCGAGAAAAACATCATCGCGTGTAAACAGAGACAGATCAGTCGTACTGTATGTTCATGTTTATGCTCTGATCAGTGCTGATTGATAATATCAGGTTGTGTATAATGTTACAATAAATAAAAACAGCATCTACAGAATGTGTTTGTTTGCTAAACAGCAGGAAGTTCATGAAACTGGACGTGCTGCTGGTCAGCGGTTTTAATAGGCCTGTTAGTAACGGTAGTTATGTGAATATGGACATTAGACATTGGTCTGGTGATAAAAACACATTGAAGGCTTTGAATTTAGCTTCAGGATGATAATGCAGCAGGTGCAGCTCGTAACAATGAAAATAATTAATCAATTAATACCTGTATTTCAATATTCAACAGTGATGATGAGATAAGATGGAAATGTTGTTTCTATTGATTAATGGTGACCATTCTGAAGCCTTAAAAACAAATCAAATACCTGTCTTTCTTGGGTGTCTCCGTCCAACACTGCTTACCTGTAGTACTCATCCTCCTCTTCTTCTCTGTCTCTGTCGCTCTTGTCCCTCAGACCAAAGCCTCCCAGGCTGATATTGACTCCTTCAGGGCGTCTCTGTCCAAACTGGGAGATGTGTACGTCAATGACGCCTTCGGCACGGCGCACAGAGCCCACAGGTGAGCAGGGTGGTGATTAATGAAGCAGTGTGATTGTGATGTGATGTTGATGTTGATGTCTCCTGCTCCTCCTCAGCTCCATGGTGGGAGTGAACCTGCCTCAGAAGGCGGCTGGTTTCCTGATGAAGAAGGAGCTGGACTACTTCGCCATGGCTCTGGAGAAACCTCAGAGGCCCTTCCTGGCCATCCTCGGAGGGTGAGAATAGTTCATCAGCAAAATGCAGCCCAAGCCGTGTTTGTGTGTCTGTCTGTCTGTCTGTGTCTGTCTGTCTGTACAAACCTCCGCCGTGCGCGATACACAGAGCAGAGGAGAATTGTAAAGACATGACCATGTAGAGACAGAAATGACATGCCGTCATGTAAATAAGATAAATAACATGAGGCTATTTGGTTTGTTTAATAAAAGGACACGGTATACACCTGTTCTATAGGCCTGGATATGAAGCATCCGTAGCACCAAATAATAAAACAGTAGTTTCTAAAGAGCTAAGACGAAAAGGAAAGAAAAGCGGCAGTCATATTTCAGCAGCTGTGAGGTGCCACTGCTAGTTGCTTATAGGGGAAACACTGCTCTTTTTGGTGTGAGTTCTTCTGGGTCATCGTGTTCTTCTTCAGCAATGTATACAGTTGCTTCGCTTTCAGGACTCTCTCCGGCAGCCATTCTTGCCTTTCAGCTTTTCTCTATGCTTTCATTCTCGCTGGCTCTAGCATGCCTGCGGTTATATATAATTCATAACGAAAATAAAAATTGTTTTTTGATATGAATCGGTATACCACACAGCCCTATGTGGGACCCACCCAAAAATCTAGGGCGACAGATGCTCACTAACAGCCCGACACTGACCAACAGTCGACAGTCAGACTAAAACAAGAGAGTGCTGTTCCTTCAGACCGAACCAGGCTACAAAGCTAAAACATTAGTTTTTATTTTAGGTACCATTTGGTCTGAAGAAGAAATCTCCTGGTCAGGGTTGTCCTCTCCTTCTCCTGCAGTTCGGACATCGTCACCCTGCAGCCTTTTTAAAACACCCAGGAGGCTGTCCTGGAATAGAGACTATAAGCTCATTATGTAATCTGTGGTGTCACAGTACAGCTGCTTTCTTCGAGACTCTGTCACTGCTCAGTACTGAGTGATCTGATGGCAAGCAGGCAGACGAGAGGTCGCACACACTGTGTAGTGTTTTTGTTTATTGGTTAACACCCCTACTTGTTTGGCTGATGATGAAGTTGAACTTGTTTTTGTTTTTTTTTTATTTATTTTTATTTTTTTATTATACATACACAGACATGAAGGTACAGTCAGTGTTTATGACCATGCAGGAAGTCTTTATTTACTGTGTTTCCCCAAACAGACTGATAAAACAAGATGGTGTACATTCCTTCAGGAAAGTTGGATATTTCACAGGTTTATGCAGGATTTATATTTGTGCGTCGATTTGACGCTATACATAAGTAGACTCTGCGTCAACATAGAGCCTACGCCGTAGCCTGATGTGCACCTCCCCAGACATGTAACTACACGGCGGGGGACGCAGACCTCCTGTCTATTTCTGTAAGCTGAAACCATTTCCCTCAGTGGAAACAAAGCTTTGATTTACTTTAATTTCACAGATAAGAAACAACAAATTGTGAAGACAATAAAGCCTCCACAAAAATAACATCTTAAGTCCTGTGTGTGATTTATCCTGGCTTTATATGAGCAGAGGAAATCTCCACTAGCTGCTAGGCTAGTTTAATACAATGTAAAATGCCACAGGCTTGTGCTAATAATATTAGCATGTTGTATTTGTTTGGAAAACATGTTTAGTATAACCTTGGTTAACCTTGTGAGTTGTAACAGAGACACATTATGTAACGTTACCTTTTATTAAATGTTGATGTTGTCCCTGGCTTCATATGAGTAGATGAAAAGTAGCTGCTAGGCTAATTTATACAATGTAAAATGCCATAGGCTTGTGCTCATAACGTTAGCATGTTGTATTTGTGGGGAAATCAACCAAACTTTACAGCACTTCACAGAAACCCCACCGCCACCTAGTGTTTATGAGTTGTAACTGCAGAGTGACAGACACACCACCGCACAAGTATAAATGCTCACAGCGGTAGGCCATGTGTGTAGGGTCTGCTGCACAAGTATAAATCCCCTTTAATGACAGAAATTACAGTAAGTTAGAATTCCTAATAATTAATCCATCTGTAATTGATCATGAGGAGGTCAGAGGTTACAGCCAAAGCAGACAGAGAAGGAAAATGTTAATGATAAAAGCAACAAAATTCTGCCACCTTATTAAACTTCCTGTGGTTTTGTACTTGTTTTCCTGTGTTGGTCATAGTTATGGGAAACACGGGGTGAACCTGCTGTAACAGACGCTTAGTTTAACCAAGCTGCCCGCCGGTGGCCACATGTGGGTTTTGGCTTCGTGTCAGAGTCCAGCTGAACCCTGAGTGCATTGTGCAAGTGTCACTCCCGCTCAGAGTCAAGCAGCCCAGCCAATCCTTTTCTTTCAGGTCACAAACAGAGGACATTGAACATTAGTGTGTAATGATCAGCCAGTGAACGGCCGCAGAGTTCATTAGACGTCAGTGAAACAGATAAATCGTGTCTGGTGGCTGCAATTCTGCCTGTTTTCACTATTTAATATTTAAGATACAGTTTAATTACATTGTAAAGACCCAATGATTACTCAGTGACTCGAGAAAGATATCTGCAGAATAATGGAAAGTGAAAATAATCATTGGTTGCAGCTCTCAGACGGTCTACACACGGCATTATTAAAGTTTATTATAAGAGTTTTGTTTCAGGAGCAGACTTGAGAGCATCACAGGAGACCAAAATATATAGTTTTAATAAATGATTAAAACCCAGGTCAGGACATTTTATTAAAAGAAATAAAATAGTTTAATTCTGTGTGTACATATCAGTCGATCTCTGGCTTGTGTTTGATTTGTTTCCTCTGCTTCTTCCTACATGTGTGTTCCTTATCTATACTGACGCCTCTCTGCGTCTGTGTTTCAGAGCAAAGGTGAAAGATAAGATCCAGCTGATCAACAACATGTTGGATAAGGTCGATGAGATGATCATCGGCGGCGGCATGGCCTTCACCTTCCTCAAAGTCCTCAACAACATGGAGGTGAGGAAGACAAGAACAGTTAGAGGTTTCAAGGCTTTTACATTCGTCACACACAAAAACATATCTTCACACTGTGCAGTGAAATGTTTGGTGCAGTTTTGTGCTTTAAATATAAAAATACAAAATATATAACAAAAGATATACAGACGGAAACAGAGGGCTCAGCGGGGACGGAGCACCTGCCGCAGCAAGCCAATACGCCGTTTGCTGTCATTTTGACTTGACCAGCAGACTTCACTACAAACTGATTGTCTGTTGAAACAGGTGACGTGCTTTAAAACCAGCCGCCAGCTGAGTGTCAGGTGACATCGTCAGCTGGCTTGAGTCGAGCTCAGACAGGCCAGTTCACACCGCTGACACTTTTCTCTGCAACATTCTAAAACAGTTTTGTGTCATCCCGAATCATTGGTCTGAACTGGGCTTTAGACATAATGGCGGGTAACAGGTTGGTTCTGGCACTGAGCTTTACGGGTATAGGCAGGTGTAGGTTTTCAAAAATGGACCCGTGCAGGACTCTTATTTTGAAAATCCAATCGTGTTTTCTTCCTGTAAAACAAAATACGACGTGTCTTTCCATAAGCTAGTACCAACCTATTTATAACCAATAATATCACCACATCCACTATCAATCAGTCAGTTACTTTCAGCCGCACTGAGCTAGTTAGCCAGCTAGCAACAGCATGGCACGTCAGAGTCTCTTCATTTCCCCAAAATACCGTGGCTCAAGGCTGCAGACTAGAATTTATTTAGTAAAGCAGGGGTGTCAAACTTACAGCCCAGAGGCCAGAACCGGCCCGCCAAAGGGTCCAGTCCGGCCCACTAGATGACTTTCCACACCTGATATAGAGGCTTAGAGGTGCCAGGTTTCAAGAGCAGGTTAAAGTGAGTAGATACTTAATGTAAAAATGCTGCTTTGGAGGCTTTTAAAACTGATCTGAATACAACTCTCTGAAATAACTGAATACTCACTGTGGTCATATTTGAAGATATGGAAAAATGGTGGAAAATACTGTCAGCCAGCCACTTCAGTACAAAATAATTTCTAACAATGTAGATAGAACCCTGTTCAGTGCCTGATGTGTTCACACAATTCACATTAGTGATTACATATAAAATCAACATAAAGATGTGATTAGATGCAAAGATCTGCAGGGCGATGCAACGGACATGATGCAAATGACTCTCTCGCTCATTATTCATTCATTGATTTTCTGTAACCGCTTATCCTGTTTGGGATCACGGGGGGGGGCTGGAGCATATCCCAGCTGACATTGGGTGAGAGGCAGGGTACGTCCTGGACAGGTCACCAGACTATCACAGGGCTGACGCATAGAGACAGACAACCATTCACACTCACATTCTCGCCTATGGGCTTTGTCTCCATTTCCAAAGCACTTTGGCCGAGGTTTAATGTACTTCATTCATTAATCTAATTTATTAATCCGTTCATTTCCCCCTCCTCCTGATGAACACTGATGATTTCTGTAAAACCAGGTTTTTTTCTGTGACAGAGTGAAAAGGTGTCAGAAATGAACTCTGTGTGACTAAAAAAACACTGGTGTTGCGTTTCAGGTGTTTCACAAGTTCTGTGTTTTCATCACTCAGACAACGTGCTGTTGTAATCCAGCTGCTGGACTCGCTGCTGAACATTGGTGGTGTTCAAACAGACTTGTGAAACTGCTTTTGTTTCGTTAGTTTCACAGCAGAGTCACGTCCATGACCTGAAGTCTGACTAAAAGATGTGAAGAGACAAACTTCAGCTCACTCTAATTACAAAAGAGCATATTTTCTTCTCAACTCTCAATGTGGTATCTATCCAAGCAAACAGTTTTGGTTTTATTTTCCCAGATTTTTAGATATCTACAGGGCTCACAGCACTGAAAGGTGGCCTGTTGACCAATACATCAACAACTGAAGCAACAACAGCAGCTTGTAGAGGTTATTTAGGTATTTCAAAAACCGTTAGCGCCCGGCTGCTGTAACAAGCAGCAAGAATCATACTCCTTCTCTGAATCACACTTGTCAAATCTGACACGATACAGATGATTCGAGCTGCCCCCTAAAACTCGACCAAACGTTAGAAGCCCAGAAAGGTCATTAGTCAGCAAGATTTCATTGGTCGCTTTGTCGCAGGGGGAAAAAAAAAAAAAGGTGAAACTCTTTTAGGAGCTGCACCTTATCAAAATAAATCCAAACCTATATGACTGGACCATGTGTGAATTTAATTTGAAAGGACAGACACAGGAAGTGTCCACGCTCAGCAGTCAGACAGGAGTCAGGTTAATTTCCAGGGCTGGTACCTGCGGTTATTCCACAGGCTAGTTAATAACATGTCGGGCAGGAAATCCAAAGTGTGGGATCATTTTGAGAAGGTGAAGAATGAACCCAAGGTTATATGTAAACTCATCTTCATTGGTCGACTACAAACATGACATGACATCATCTGAAACATGGAAGTAGCTACATGCCCATTAGCCCACAGCGTCATTAACAGGCGGCTTGCTCAGTGTGTGACGTGCACTTGTAGATAAAATATAGGCCTATATTAATGAAGGTTCATTAGTACGCTTTTGTATTTCTCTGTAATGTAGCACAGTGTTAACAATGTTACTGATACTATTCTTTCTCACACCTTCAACTCAAACCACCAAAATATATCATTTACTCATTACATTCATATCAGAGACATGCAGGAGACTAGTCGACTGATGGACCGTGATGATGACTGTTGGTCGACTAGGAATATTCTTGGTCAGGAGCAACCCTAATACAGATATTTTTAGATTGTAGGGGATATTATTATTTCTAATATCCATCTATCATGTAAATGTCTATAAATTACAACATTAAAATAATAGAAAAAAAGATTCTCCTTAAAATTCAGAACCTGCCTGAGAATTTTCCTACATCTCTCCTGCTAAATAAGGTGGCGCCAAAACTTAAAACCTTAAAAACCATCAATGAAATATTGAATTCAATCCTGAAATGGACAGGAGGCCAGTGGAGGGAGGCCAACACTGGTGTTATGTGATCCCGTTTTCTTTTTCCAGTCAGGGGACAAGCAGCTGCATTTTTTACTAACTGCAGACAATGCAATGACGACTGATCTACACCCACATACAAAGTATCACAATAGTCTTGCCGACAGGTAATTAAAGCATGAATAATTCTCTCAAGATCTTTTGGGAGGAGATTGGCCTTTACCTTGGTAGTCTTAAAAATTGACTCTAAGGGCAGCATATACAGTGAGAAGAGAATAGGTCCCCAAATAGAGCCTTGAGGAACCCCACAAGTGACTGCCACCACTGAGGAATGTTTACTGAGGCAAACCGAGGAGCTCCTATCAGTCAGGTATGACTGGAACCATTTCCCAGGCCTGATAAAATGATCCTGCACAAATACAACAACAATTATATCTGCATGGTTATATAGGTATACAAAGAAGTGTGGAAATATGACCATTTTAAACAAAAGCTTTTCTTTCCAGATCTTTTTGTTTAGAGGTCAAATTTAGGTCATGACTGTGATTACCAATCTCTGCTTTCACAAGTCTGTTTGAACACCACGGTCAGTAGGTTTCCTGACATCTACTTTAGTACCTTTCATCGAACCTTCTGTCTCTCTCCCAGTATCAATAAAAGAGATCCCTCTCTCTAAAGTCCAGTTCAGACCAAAGATTTGTGACAAGATGAAACCATTTGAGAACACTGAAGAGGAAAGTTGCAGTGGTGTGAACTGGATGTCTGAGATCGACTCAAGCCGGCTAATGGCGTCACCTGCAACTCAGCAGGTCAAATCACCGGCATCTGGTTTTATAACACATCACCTGTTTCAACAGCCAGTCAGCTTGTAGTGAAGTCTGTTGTTCAAGTCAAAATGACTGCAAACAGTGTGTTGGCTTGCTGTGGCAGGTACTCCGTCCCCGCCAAGCCATGTGACACAGTCTGGATCCTTTCTCCTTTTACCACAAGATCTGTCTGATTTCCATTTTTCCTAATATAAAAATACATGCAAGCACTTTTACTTACATCAAGTGTCAGGAGAGAGCCAGCTGTAAATTTTGGCCAAAGCTGCTGTTAATTTAGCGGCCACTTCACATCTGTCTTTCCAATGTGCGAGGATGACCATGTTAAGTCTCCTAATGGAAAATATGCTTTTATAAATCATCAATACCAAAGAAAATGATCACCTTCTACCTAAATGACACACAGTCTCAGTCAGGATGAAACTAATTTTTTTAATGAAGATCTTCTGCTTCAAGAGATATATAAGGACATATTATTTATAAAATGAATTTAATTTCCTTTCCTCTCTCTCTCTCTCTTGTCAGATCGGTACTTCCCTGTTTGACGAGGAGGGTTCTGGTATCGTCAAGGACCTGATGGCCAAAGCAGAGAAGAACGGCGTCAAGATCACGCTGCCCGTTGACTTCATCACTGCCGACAAGTTCGACGAGAAAGCCACCACTGGCACCGCAACTGTCGCTGCTGGTATCCCCGCCGGCTGGATGGTGAGAATAGATTGACCTCAGTCACTGAAGGACGGATGTCATTGTGTGTTTTTCGCTTCTGTTTTGGTGACATTTTCTTCTTAAAGGGTTTGGACTGTGGACCAGAGAGCTCCAAGGCCTATGCAGAGGCTGTGGGCAGGGCCAAGCAGATCGTGTGGAACGGCCCAGTTGGTGTGTTCGAGTGGGACAACTTTGCCAAGGGGACGAAGAACCTGATGGACAAAGTGGTGGAGGTGACCAAATCAGGCTGCATCACGATCATTGGTAAGAAAGACGAGAGGAGAGGGGAGCTTTTTATTTGTTTATTTGTTTGTTTGTTTTCAGTCTTGTAGTTCAGTTTGTAAGTCAGTCAGTGTGATGATCGTTGGTCCAAATATACCGTTAGCATGTTGGGATGCTAACTGTGATTCATTAATGATTTAAGTCCTGGTTCACATGGCGACTCCTGTGGTTATTTGGTGGCAACAAGTTCTCAGTTTGAAACGATACACATATCAGCCACTGGGGAGCAGCACTACTCTGTCTTCAACTGTTCTTTGGTTTAAGAAAGTCAGTCATGGTACCATGAGCAGCTGTGCTCTGATGCAATATTTAAAGCGTATTAGCTGACAAAAAACACAGGAAGTAACAATTATCTGTTTCACACTGAAGCCGTCCTGTGGTTCCACAGTTAACTGCTTTTAATGTGACTCAGCAGCAGCAGGAAATGTGTTTGCATCAGCAGGAACTGAACACAGCTCTGAATCATCTGTAGACTGTAACAGGGAGGCTGAAGTCAATATGAAATTACAAATAGTAAAGCTCAATTACACGCTGCTTCATTTCCTGTGGATCTCTGGTGATTGATAGATGTGTCAAATACTGGGTTTCATTTGATCAAAAATCTTAAGTGATATAAAAGAAGTCTGGTGATTTTGTATTTTCTGATCATCAAATAACACAGATATAGAATATTTGTAAAGATTATACCTTAAATGCCGCGTTCAGACTACATGACATCAGCCTGATGCAGCCTTGTACAGAACAAGTGTCGTACGTAATAATCCATCTTTTCATCTCGTGTAGTGTGTCACAGTCTAAGACAACCGACACCACGTCTGGGACGCCTCATGACGTCCCGACAGAAAGTCTAGTGTGTTTGGTATTATTTTTGTCGTTCACGACTGCTCCCGTCACAGCCGTCACTTTGACCAATAGAAACACAGAGCCATCTGCTCCAACAAGAAACAACAGACGACATTAAAAACAGGCATCAGGTCTTATTCTACTTTCACTTTTATTCCGTTCCTGTTAAATTTAATGCATCACACCGTCATTTCAAACTCAACACTTCCTGGGTCCCTTTAAAAGTAAAAGTCCCTTTGAACTACGGTTGAGAACTCCTTCATTTTCAAAAAAGGCTTTTATTGTGAAACATTTGCAGGAACTTCCTGTGAATGATTCAGTGACTTGTATAGGTTACATGTGGTACTTTAAGGGCCCTATTTAGATGGTCTAAAACGCAGAGCGCCAGGCGTGCGGCGAATGGGCGTGTCCCAGTCACTTGCTAGTCAGACAGCGCGTTTTCAGACTGTGCGCCATGGTGGAGAGTCTAAAAGGGTTGGACTTACTCTTTGAATTAGTCATGGGTGTGTTTTGGGCATATCAATCAATAAGCCAATCAGAGTGTCACCTCTCATTCCCTTTTAAAAGAGGCGCGATTGGAGCGCACGGCGGAGAGCTAGTTAGATGGCGGACCTACCAACTGGAAAGAGTGAGCGTTTTACAGCTGAGGAGACGATAAATGCATGTCTGTATCGACTGTCCCGTCACATCTGATGTCAGATCAAAGGGAATTGGCACCGTTTGGCACGTGTAATGGAAACCCAACCTGATTTGATTAACACAGTTGGAAACTAATGAGTTCATATCCCTCTCAGCCAACCACAAACAGCCAGATAGGGAGTATATATTCAGCATCTGTCATCTTAGAAAAGTCCAAAGAAAAGAAACAGAGTGAGACTGCGAGAGAGAAAGAGAGAGCGCGCGCGCACGAGACAAACGCTATCAACAAATTGTAAGTTATTCAATTTTATTTTAACCCGGGAGGTTAGAGAGCCCAGCTCCCTCTCCAGCATATTTTAATGTGCACAATAATAACCTTTCACATTGTAATATGCGCGTGCGCTATGCACCCGCCTAGAGACGCATATTACCAACTTGTTTAACAGCGAAATACTGCACCGTTGATTTTAGACCAGGTTTTTGTTGGTCACTGGCGCATTTGCTTTTTATGTCATCTAACTAGCAACACGCCACGACTGCACCTGACCACTCCTCATTTTTAGACCAACACACCCAGAGGAGCGCAAGTTCATTTGCTAGTTAGATGACGGGCGCGCAGGGCGTGAAAATGACAACTGCGCCTGCATCTAAATAGCAATGACACTTGCGACATGGATTATGCGCCCTCCGCCGTCCGCTTTAGACCATCTAAATAGGGACCTAAATGTAGCTCCGCCCATCTGGTGGTGCTTTTTATGTTACTACTATTTAGACTAAGATGTGAACAGCCACAGTGACTGAAATAATAATATTAATAATAATAAAAACAGGACAAGAATAATCTGATGACATCATGCACGTTGTGAATGACAACCAGCAATGATTGGTGTGGACCATTGTGTAGTCTGTCATGTCTGTCGGCCAAGTCTCGGCACGATTTATGTCTCCATAATCACCTATTCTGACATAGTGACTGTTGGAACAGATAAAAATTGTTGTGTAGTCTGAACCTGGTATAAGATCTTGCAGTGAACCTTTAAATCCTGTGTTTGTGTCCAGGTGGGGGCGACACCGCTACCTGCTGTGCCAAGTGGAACACAGAGGACAAGGTCAGCCATGTGAGCACAGGAGGCGGAGCCAGTCTGGAGCTGCTGGAGGGTGAGTGACCAAAAAAACAGTATGATGTTTATTCACATATAAAAACACCAGCACGAGCCTCAAATCATTTCAGTGTGTTACTGAAGCTTGATGATGCTGAATTGTGTGTTTGCTCTCTTCTCCAGGTAAAGTCCTGCCAGGTGTGGATGCACTGAGCAGCGTCTAAACTTCCCATCAACCTGCTGGTGTTTGGGTGAATGTGTGTGGAAGTGCGAGAGGTGTGTAGCTACTCAGCCCAACTCCTGTTTTCTCTCAAACGTCATTAAACACACCTGCTTTTTCAGCCATTTCATCTTCTATTCAGTCTGTTCTAAATTTACTTTGCCTCAGATGTATCGATGTAGAGCCTTCTGCCTTACTCCAACACGCTGATGAAACTCTGCGGGTAGAGAAGTTCAACCTTCAAGACATAAAAAGATCAAATGGCTCGTAAAGATGGGAGTTGTTTCCTGTTGACCTGCTGAATAAATGGCTCAAACACAGCAGACACGGTGTTACTGTCACCTGGATCTGGGTTTAATCTGGCCGTTCACCCCTGAGACACTCAAGCACTGGCTTGTATGTGTGTGTGTGTGTGTGTGTGTGTGTGTGTGTGTGTGTGTGAAAGTGTGTACTGCTGCGTCACTGAAACATCACTGCCCCACCCTCAGTATGTATACATACAGTATATATATATATATAAAGAAACGGTTTATGTGATGTGTGCGTAGGCGTTATGTTTTCGTCAGCTCTGGTCATCTGTCTGTAATGCTGGTTGTTGGTTTCTAAGCGGCTTCAGATGGAGACGTGGCGTCTAATCTGTTCAGATTAATAAAACCGGCTCTGTGTAAAAACTTGTCTGTGGCTGTTGTGTCATTTTAAGTACAGGAAGTGATCAGAGGGTAACTCACAGGACAACAGTGTCATCACCAAGGTTATTATGAAGACACTCATCCATCAACTCACAGAAAGCTCTTATTAATTAGTGACAGGCAGTGGTGTAATCTCACTACGGTAAGTATATTTACTCAAGTACTTCACCTCAGTATTTTTTGTCTCTGTGCAGGTGATAGCTGTGGTTGGAGGCATTATGTTGTTGGATTGTCATTCGTTCATCCCATTCTTAGGAAAGCGGTATCTGAAGAATGCCATGAGGGAGTTTCTTCAAATTTGGTACAAACGTCCACTTGGACTCAACGATGAAGTGATCAGAATTTGATGGTCAAAGGTCACTGTGCAATGTTCTGTTGGGAAATCTTGGGTCCTGGCATTCATGTGAATGCTATTTGACGTGCTCCACCCACCTGAACACCGTTGCAGACCAAGTAAACCCCCTTATGGTGATGGCACTTATCAATGGCAGTGCCTCAGACCATTCCTGAGCAGTTTTTGTGGTGTGGCATGGTGCAGTGTCCTGTTGGGGGGGCCAATGCTACTGGGGAGTGGCGCTGCCATGAGGGGGCTTACCTGGTCTGCACTGGTGTTTAGGTGGGTGGAGCGTGTCCGGTGGTGTAGGGGAAATACCTTTTTGAGAATGTTTGCACTCCTAATAAAGTTTGGGGCACCACCCTCCTAATGAGGGAAGCGACTAATCAAATTAATAACTCTGTAAACCAATTATTAATTCGTCAGCACGCTTATCAATAATGAATCAATCTCAAAATCTGGGTTATGAATTCTCCATACAATGATCTTAATTCCTGCTCAAAAGAAACATCCACAGACTTGGCACAAAATATTTATCTAAGGAATCCTAGATTAAGATTAAGATAATTAAATCTCCTATTCGACATCAGCTCTTACCACTGCCCAGCGGGTCACCTGTGAGGGGGAGTTCGTTGTCTCCCTTCTTAGCAGCGAACCATGCAGACGTTTCTCCTGGGGCCCCGAACTTTCACTTTGCAACTCCCGGACTTTGCAGCAGAATGAAATCCGCTGGCGCACTGTGGAAGGAGGAGCAGTTGAGCCCGTGAGGATACCCCCACATCCGTTCCCATTACGCCGCAGAAAGCCTTTGGGTTTGGCACGAGAACCACTGTGGCAAGTGGCTGGCAGCCGCTGGGTTTGATGAATCTTTGGCTGAAGAGGCTGGTCGAAAAAGGCACTTGTCTACTTTGTTATAATTACTCGCTTATAATAATGGTGAAAACTAGCCTATATCGTTGGCCGTTCGATATTGTTATTAAAGTTATTATAAACGCGCATTAAAATGTTGAAAAACTGGAGATAAAAACTTGAGGGATCCCAAGTGACTTTTTACCTCCTTTTGGCTTAAGGATGGCTGAAAGAAGTTTTTGTCCAGTCGGGGTGATACAGGGGTGAGTCCTAAACGTTTGACCCCCGGTGGTCTGGTTCAAGGGAAGTCCAGAGAGGCTGTTCCTCTACAGTGGCATCCATATGAATGTCAGAACCAAAGGTTAAGATTTTGAATCAGGTTACATTTGTTAATAAGTTGTGAATAGTTCAACCACAGTTATTTTCCCTTCTCACACCATTTTTGGAGTTTTTAGGAGTCCTGAAGAGGCAACACTGCAAAAGGCCAGAAAATACATTTTTGTAAAGACACAAGAATTTTATCTATCTTTAATATCTTGTTTATCATCTCAAAATTTCTTTATCTTGGGGGCTGGGAGCCACAGACCTGGAAGTAAAACTAACTTTTCAACCAAATCTAGCTTGGTTTTAACTGTCTGCATGTCTTTTAACACCAAAACTGATGATAATATTAAAAACAGAAACAAGACATGTCTCTACTTACTGAAGAGAAGTATCTGATTTCTTTGACTGATGAAGTTGATAAAATCCATGTTTGTCCATTTTTACCATCTCTTTGCAGATGAACCATCGTAAAGAAGGGTTTTTTTTAAGCCAAAAGTATATTTGTGAATATTATTGTGATTACACGTGTGACAAATAGAATGTAGGAAATTAAGTGTTTAATGCTCAAAATGGTTTGACAGAAGATCCAAAAAAAACCCGTTTCATATGTATGTGCCCCCCATGTTAAAATAAAACCTACATCTTTCCTTAATACTCAAAGTTCATAACAAGTTCTTAAGAGTTCATCTATTTTTACCCCAAAAGCAAATATTCAAAAATGCCATGAACAAGTGTCTCTTCTATGTATTGACTGTATGTGGATTTTTCACCACCAGATGGCAGCGTCAGTTCTTACATACACAATCAGGGTCCATGATCCTTTTATTCACACAGCCGTCCGCATCATAAGCACATCACACAGAGCAGGAATTTAAAAACAACAACAACAACAACAACAACAACATAACAGGAAGTTCAGGGTGCAGGCCGATGATTTGTGGCGCTGTCCATGGCGTCAACTTCAGGTGCAGTCATTCGTTTTCATTCACATAATCTGGCTCACCTGTCACAGGAAGAAGGTGGATGAAAGTCAGAGGTGTTAGTGAAAGCTTTATTTAATAACTCGGCATGATAGCAGCTGCCTAAACCAAACTGTGGCCTTATTAAAGAATAGATAAAAAAAATAAGTGTGTGTGCCTGCTGCTGCCCAGTGAGTCAACAGCACTGTTAAAAATAAGTTTGTTATTAATTTACTATCATGTATATATATATATATATATATATATACATATATATATATATATATATATATGATATATATATATACATAAAATAAAAAAAGATATATATATATGTGTATATATATATATATATATATATATATATATATATATATATATACATATATATATATATATATATATATATATATATATATATGTATATATATATATATATATATATATATATACACATATATATATATATCTTTTATTTTATTTTATTTTATTTAAACTAGAATGTATTAAATTTAATATACAAAAGTCAAATATTCTGTCAGTGCCGCCTGCCACTGACAGTGAAGTTAGTTACAAAATGTTTTTGTATGTGATTGTGAGCTGCTGGCAGATGTTAAAACACATAAACTTGTGGTTTTCTGGGCAGGCGGACGCCATCCAACGTCTGATTCATGTTCTCGTAGACAACGGTTGAAAGACTTAAGCTTTGTTTCCACCAAACCCTTTCAGTACAGTACCTTTGGAACCAACAGTAACCCTTCAGACATGGTACCTAGACCCTCAGTCTGTTTAGTGTTTCCACCACAGACAGTCCTCTTAAATGTCTGCGGGGTTGTTGTCACTCATTGCTCCGTCCAGCACTCGCTGTATTTCCTCATCAGTGGTGACATAGACGGAAGTGTGCACCTGGTTTATCGTCCACAGCTCAGGTGATGAGGAAATACAGTGAGTGCTGGACGGAGCAGTGAGTGACAACCCTGCCCAAGCAGAATTATTTAAAAAAATATCTGTCCATTGGAATGGAAGGGGATCTGAGTGTCACCGGAAAATGGAATAATATTTAAATAGGAAAATACTGTTCAGATTTGATTTTCTAATCAAACATTCAGTTTATAATGTATTTTATTGACTATGTTTATAGAATATTTATAACAGGAGGTTTTCAACAAACTGTTTTCTGGAGATGCTTCTAAAAATTCAGCGTATTTTTAGTCATGATGACAAATACAATAGAAACTATAAATGTAATGTGTTTTAAAACATCACTTTATTTATTGATAGGACATATGAGTTAACAATTTGAAAAACATAAACTATATGTTGTTGTTTTTTGTTTAAAAAAAAAAAAGGAAAAATGTCTGTTAAGACCATTTATTGTCATTTTTACATGTAGGTGCGTTCAGACAGAAAAACCCCCATATAATTAAGTGTCCTGATCCAAATGTAAAAAAAAAATTTTTTTTAATTGCTTTTGTTTTATGAGTGCATTTTGTGTGTGTGTGTGTGTGTGTGTGTGTGTGTTTGGAACATAACTGGGTTCTGAACGTGTAATCAGTTGAAAAAATAGCTGAATAACTTCCTGTCCTGATCTATTTATAGATTATTGGACTCAGTCTTGCAGCTCTGTTTGGATAAATTCTGCCTGGTGGTTCACATCTGCTCGTGTAGGACACAAAAATTCTTCTGTTCGAGCAGAATATTTTATTTTTCCCCAAATACAGAAAAACACAAAACCAAAGAATACAGCTTTTGTTAATGTACTTAATGAATAAATATAATTCACGACACTCACTGTCTTCTTGCTGCTGCACAACTTGGTCCAGGAAGGCAGAGTTCTCGTAGTCGTCGTCATCTGTTTGAGTCAAAATTTAGCATCTGGTCATTTTATATTTAATTTCTTAAATTACAGTATTGGTGTTACAATGCAGTCAGTAAACATACCATCTTTTAACGGCAATGATTGGATGATATTTGCATAGACACCTGGATTCTGATCAGCTTCTGTAAGAACAGTTGGCGACAAACATATTTTCAGTTTGTCTTTTTTTTTTTTTATGTGACACAGCAGTTTGGAGGATTTAGTGCAGATTGTACCTGTTACTCCTTTTTGAGTCTGTGCATTTTCATTTTCATACACTGAGAGCGGGAGTGGATCTCTGTAAAACAACACACAAATATGTTTTAGGTTTTATATTTATATTTTCTAATGAGAAAATGTTTAAAAACAGCTGAAATACGTACACATATGTATGTTCTGGACTTCCTGTTTGAGCTGCAGCAACAGATTGATGATGAATATATATGAAGGTTACAAACACTCCAAAACAGTTCATATATCTTGTGTATTACATGTGTAAACTTACCTTCTGAGATATTCTGATAGTCATCGTCTGCAGCTGTTACACATGGAGGAGTAAATTTAAACCTCTCGCATGTGCAGAATAAGAGTGTTTAAATGTTTGACATTAAATTCAGCACAAAAACACAATGATCTTACCCGTTGAAAAGTCGTCAGGTTCGTCTCGAGATTCACTGAAAAACAAATTAAACAGTAGTTTAATGTAAAGTCAAATCTTTGGGTTATTTTTGGATCATGCGTCATGTTTTAAATCCCCCACAGAGAAGCAGCACCTCAGTTGATGGTAAAGCACTTGGCGAATGGATACACTCTTGTTTCTAAAGAAATAGTTCTGCAGCTAAAACAACAAAATGTTGATTTCTGTTTGTTTATGAATTTAATTAATTAATTAATTAATTAATTAACAAAATAAATAAATTGTGTCATTAGTGAGATTCTGAGTAGACGTTTTTATGTGTCTGCACCGGCAATAGCGGAGGCTGGAGGCCTTGGGGTTGTCTGTTCGTCTCATTGTTGTGAAAGCAATATGTCAAAAACACCTTTAGGGAATTTGGCACAAACGTCCACTTGGACTCAACAAACTGATTCGATTTTGGCCATCAAAGGTCAAGGTCACTGTGACGTTGTTTGTCTCATTCACGTGAACACAATATCTCAAGAATGTTTTTAGGGAATTTCCTTAATTTTGACACAAACATCCTCTTGGATTGAACAATTAACTGGTTAGATTTTTGTGGTCAAAGGTCAATTTAACCTTGCATCCATCTCATTCTCGTGCATACGATGGGGATTTCTTCAAATTTGGCACAAATGTCCACTGTCAGGGATGAACTGATTAGAATTTTGTTGTCAAAGGTCACTGTGACTTTGTTTCCATCTTATTCTTGTCAATGTGATATTTCAAGAATACCTTGAGGGAGTTTCTTCAAATTTTTCTTCACAAACGTCCACTTGGACTCAACAACAAAGTCATTAAATTTTGGTGGACAAAGGTTAAGGTCAATGTGACCTTGCATCCGTCTCATTCTTGTGAAAGCGATATCTCAAGAAGGCCTCAAAGGAAGTTTCCTCAAATTTGAGATTTTTGTGATCAAAAGTCAGGGTCACTGCATTCTCTGAACCCATCAGCTGTATTTGGTGTCTGACTTCCGGCAGACGGCAATACAGCCTCTGGGGCAGACCCCTGATTTTTTGGCATTCCGGTTTGATTTGGGCGGAGGAGGTGAATTTCCGTTTCCGACTTCCGTTTATATATAAGTAAATATGCTGAACCATTGTGATGGATTCAGAGTTTGCAGTGACGCCAATTATGTTCCGCCTCGTTAGTTCACCTCACGGACCGTTTAACCTGGCAACAACTGCAGCTGGCTCAAACATGATTGGTCAATATTAAGCGGACTACAAACAGCCTACAACCAGAAACCAGGCCTCTTCCGCTCTTCTTCCGGAGGCAAGATCTCTGGGGTTTGCCTACAGACTCTACATTCACTGAATGTAGAGTCTGTGTATAGAGACTAGGGTTGCTGTGACATTGCTTCTGTCTTATTCTTGTGAATGCGATATCTTGAGAACACTTAGAGGAAATTTCTTCAAATTTAGTATAAATGCTAACTTGGATTCAACAACAAATTGATTCGATTTTGGTGGTCAAAGGTCAAGGTGAATGGGACCTTGTGTCCATCTCACTCACTTGGATTCAACAAGCTGGTCAAATTTTAGTGATCAGAGGTCACCGTCACCTCGTTTGTCTCATTCTCGTGAACACTATCTCAAGATATCATTAGGGAATTTCCTCAAATTTGGCAGAAACGTCCTCTTGGACTCGGGGAAGAACTGATTACAATTTGGTTGTCAAAGGTCAAGGTTAGTGTGACCCCATATCCATCTCATTCTTGTGAATCTGATATCTCAAGAAGGCCTTAAAGGGAGTTTCCTCAAATTTGGCAAGAACATCCATTTGGACTCAGCGATTAGATTTTGTCACTATGACCTTGTTTGTCTGCAAAAACACTTTTCTGGCCATTACTCAATGTCATATCTCAGGAACAGAAGGGGAGACATTTGGTCAGATACTGAATTGGTGACTCAAACCTTGAAAATGTGCTGAGTGTATATATCTTCTGTGTGTGTGTAGCATCCATGTTTTCAGACATGGGCGTTAACTGTAAGTGCAATTTGACCTATTAGCAATCAACTGCATGGTAGTAATTCTAGTTTTACCACTGGACAGAGCCTCGCTAGCTGTTTCCCCCTGCTCCCGGTCTTTATGCTATTCCCCAAATGAAAAAGAAACAGTAGTTTGCTAAAATACATCATATCTAGTTCACGCTGCAGTTAGAGAATGAATGAACATTATTATGAGGTGTACCACAGATTGAACCAGATCAGTGTGTATCAGTGTGTTGCTGTGATAAAATGAGATTGTGTCAGATTATACGTACACTGTAGTTGGGGTGATCTGATTGGCTCTGGTGACTGAAAAATAAAACAGCAAAGAAAAAGTGTCAAAGGTAATTAAATACAGAGGAGGAAGAAGTATTCAGACGTAAAGTATTTTACTGAAGTAAAAGTTAGAACACACATTGTGAAAATACTCCACTACAAGTAACAGTCCTGCATTCAAAACCTTAACTAAGCATAACAAGCAAAAGTACAGTCTTTACCTCAGAGATGTAGTGGAGAAGAAATATAAAGTTGCATAAAATGAAAAAACTCAAAGTACAAGTACTTGAATTTGTACTTAAATACAGTACTTGTGTAAATACATTCCAACACTAGTGAAATGTGTCAATTAAAAGTGAATAATGAATAGAAACAAACTGCTCACTTGTCGTTACAACAGTTGCAGCATCTGATTAACTTTACCTGTTTTTGAACGAGTCACAGCAAACATACTTCCCCCACGCTGGCTGTCAAGATAATATTTTCATCAAGTCAACATTTTGATAAAGTAATTAAAACATCTGCCTCGAATCCAGTTCCAAAAAAAGTTAGGACGCTGTGTAAAACATAAATAAAATCTGAAAAGCGGATGAAGATGGATGTTTTTATTGAGTTACACAGCCTCCCATTTTTTTGGGAATTGGTGTTATATTAAATCTTTAATTAAACAAGACTTACAGCAAAAAACTGAACATATGTGAGACTGATATAATGAGGCTAATGCTAAAATGAAGATAGGTCTTACTAGGGCTGCCCCCAGATAGTCAACCAAATGTGAGTCAACCAGACAGACAGACAGACAGTTTGGGGTCATCATGTCACAGTGTGTCTTTATTTTCTCCTGGGAATACAAATAGAAAACCAATAGAAACAATGCTGTGATCTAATGTGGAACAAATACTCAACACTCACAAGGTCTGTGGGTCGTATATTTGGTTCTCCTCATGTATGACCTCTGCAGGAAACAAAAAGCAGAAAGATGATCGTTTACGATGCTGTTTTTAATATTTGACACTTTGTGCTTGTGAAAACAGACATTTGTGCAAAACTCTAAAGACTCCTCTGCTCGCTCTGTTCTCCTGTCTTTAGCATCTGGACCTGAACGCAGCACAATCAGTGCCAGCCATGTAGCACACTTCCACTCATCCACTCGCTGCACTACTGATAACACACACACAGGACCCACTAAAAAAAATACAAAGTTTAGTGTGAAAAAAGCCTCCGCAAAATGTGCCTGCAAAAAGTCAACCAGCCAAAAACAAGCCCACATTTGACTCAGAGTGAGTTCTTCTTCTTCTCTGGGACAGAAACACACTTACTGGATTTCTTTTTACATCTCAGGCAGAGGACGGACATCAGACTCAGTGACAACACCGACACAGCTGTCAGGACTGCAGCCAGAACGCTGGAGTTTCCTATCATACCTGAAACACACACAGAGACACACAGCTTTGACTTCAGAGCAGAGCAGCACGCTGCGTTTATGGGTCAACGGGTCGTCACTGTTTTTCAGTTAGCAGCCCACAGGATGTGGTCGGCCTAAACAAAACTGAAACCTGGTTTCCCGTTTATATACAAAACTCACACCCAGAGCACTGAAGATGCATCACAGACCACCAGGCACATAACAGACCACCAGACACATAACAGACCACCAGACACATCACAGACCACCAGACACATAACAGACCACCAGACGCATCACAGACCACCAGGCACATAACAGACCACCAGACACATAACAGACCACCAGGCACATAACAGACCACAAGGCACATCACAGACCACCAGACACATAACAGACCTCCAGACACATCACAGACCACTAGGCACATAACAGACCACCAGACACATAACAGACCTCCAGACGCATCACAGACCTCCAGACGCATCACAGACCACCACACGCATCACAGACCACCAGACACATCACAGACCACCAGACACATCACAGACCTCCAGACACATCACAGACCTCCACACGCATCACAGACCACCAGACGCATCACAGACCACCACACGCATCACAGACCACCAGACACATCACAGACCTCCAGACACATCACAGACCACCAGAGACAAATATTGTAGAGTTCATACTGACAGTACTTTATACTGATGAGAGGTTTGAATGTTGGAACTTTATTTGTACTGAAGTTTATTCACAGTTACTGCAGTAAAAGATCTGAATCCAGGAGTGGGACCAAGTCATTGTTTAACAAGTCAGTCTTCACAGGGAAGTCTCAAGTCTTTGCACACGTCCCAAATCAAGTCCTAATTCAGTCCCAAGCCAAGACTAACAAGTCCAAAGTCAACTCTGAAGTAAGGACTGACAAGTCCCAAGTCAAATCCCTAGTCAAATCCCAAGTCGAGACTAGTAAGTCACAAATCAAGACCCAAGTCAAGTCTAACAAGATACAAGTCAAGTTCCACGCCAAGACTAACAAGTCCCCAAATTAAGACTAACAACTCCCAAGTCAGGCCTAGTAAGTCCTATATCAAGTCCCAAGTCAAGGCTAATAAATCCCAAATCAAGATTAACAAGTGACAATTCAAGACTAACAAGTCCCCAAGTCAAGACTAACAAGTCCCAAGATAAGTCCAAAGTCAAGACTAACAAGTCCCAAATCAAGACTAACAACTCCAAAGTCAAGTCCGAAGTAAGGACTAACAAGTCCCATGTCAAATCCCAAGTCAAGACTAGTAAATCCCAAGTCAAGTCCCAAGTCAAGACTAACAATCCCAAGTCAAGTCCCACACCAAAACGAACAAGTCAGCAAATGAAGACTAATAAGTCCCCGGTCAAGACCAGTAAGTCCTAAGTCAAGTCCAGAGTCCTAAACTTAAAGTTTCGAGCCCTAAACAAGTGCTGATGCGCTCCTCACCAAGCGTTATGCCACTTTAATAATAGTGTTAATATATTAAATTTAATTCAAAAAATTCTGTTTAAAAATGTTGTAAAGTTACTTAACTGTTAAACTAACGTTAGCTAAGCATTAGCTTGCTAACTACTTTAATTTTATCCTCAGTTTTGATTCTATGTGACACTTCAAATGTCGAGTGAAGTTGATTTGTGTCACAATCAAACATCAAATACACTTTGTAATCTTTGGGTTTGTTGGAATGTGTATTTTCAAGTCAGAAGACTTAAGTCTGAGTGAAGTCACAAGTCACTAGTGTTAAAGTCCAAGTCAAATTGCAAGTCTTTTTAAAATTATGACAGGGCGAGCTAAAGTCATCAAATTCACAACTTGACTCTGTCTTAGTCCGAGTCATGTGACACAAGTCCACACCTCATCTAAATATTTCTTCCACCAGCAAAAAGATCCAAAGATAGTGAAATATTTAAGACGTGAAACTCAGGGATTTAAATGAACATACACAAACAGTCACAACTTTAATACAATCATAAAGTCATAAATATCTATAGACATCTACAGCGCTGGGTCGGTTATAGAGTCGTCTTTTAAATAAAGAGTGATAAACCTGTGTTTCTAAAATGATACGGCTGTTAATCATAGAACATTGTCATGTCTCACCCACAACAGCTCCTCTCAGGCAAGCTGCTCGGTCAGCAGGTCTTTGAAGATGCTTCATGTCCCCAAAATAAACAGCAAATTAGTCCTATGTTATAGAGAAGACAGAAATGTATCGTCTGTCTCTGATCCTCCATCTGATCTTTGATATAATTATGACAAAGATTAATAGTTAAAAAATGTTTAGTAAAATAAATTATCACACCAGCTTTGACGCAAACAATTAATGTACTCGTACTCGTACTCGTCGTCCTCCGCTTATCTGAGTCCAGGTCACAGGGGCAGCAGCCTCAGCAAAGAAGCCCAGACAGTCCTCTCACCGGCCACTTCCGTCAGCTCTTCCGAGGGAACCTCGAGGCATTCCCAGGCCAGCCCGGCGATGTAATCCCTCCAGTGTGTCCTGGGGCGGCCCCGAGGTCTCCTCCTGGTTGGACATGCCCAAAACACCTCCCAAGGGAGGCGTCCAGAAGGCATCCTTACCAGACACCCGAACCACCTCAACTGGCTCCTCTCGATGTGGAGGAGCAGCGGCTCTACTCCGAGTCCCTCCCGGATGTCCAAGCTCCTCACCCTATCTCTAAGGCTGAGCCCAGACACCCTGCGAAGGAAACTCATTCCGGCCGCTTGCACTCGCAATCTCATTCTTTCGGTCACTACCCAGAGCATGTGACCATAGGTGAGGGTTGAAATGTAGATTGACCGGTAAATTGAGAGCTTCGCTTTCTGGCTAAGCTCCCTTTTCACCACAACGGATCTGTTAAGTGCCTGCATCACTGCTGACGCCACCCCAATCCACCTGTCAATCTCCTGCTCCATCCTACCCTCACTCGTGAACAAGATCCCGAGATATTTAAACTCCAGCTGAGGACCATGGCCTCAGATTTGGAGGTGCTTATTCTCATCCCAGCCGCTTCAAACTCGGCTGCGAACCGTCCCAGCAAGAGGAGGTCACTGTTTGATGGAGCTAGGAGGACCATGTCATCCGCAAAAAGCAGGGACGAGATCCTCCCGTCACCGAACCTGACACCCTCCACCACTCGGCTCCGCCTAGAAATTCTGTCCATGAAAGTTATGAACAGAACCAGTGACAAAGGGCAGCCCTGGCGGAGTCCAGCTCTCACCGGGAACAGGTCCAACTTACTGCCAGCCATGCGAACCAGACTTGCGCTCCTTCGGTACAGGGACTGGATGGCCCTTAGCAAGGGGCCACCAACCCCATACTGCAGCTGCAGATCAACAGTCAAAGTACTGCACATTTTATTGACTTTATGAACTTTATTTATCAGAGAAAAAGGTGAGCACACATTAGCAGGTGCTGGGCTTGCGGCCTGTCTGCAATGTGCCAAAAAGCATCAGAGAAACACTGATTTTTAATGTGAAACTGCTTTATTCAGTGTTTTTACTGGTTTTAATCACCTGGTCTGTTTGTTTTGGAGAGGAAGAGACCTTTGTGGATAATTTGGCAACAGGTAAAAACCTCCTGGAGATCTGGGTCTTAAGTTAGCAGAGATACAAGGTGAGCACACACTAGCATGTGCTGGGCTAGCGGCCTGTCTGCAATGTGCCAAACATCATTGGAGAAACACTGATTACTAAATGTGAGACTGCTTTATTCTGCATTTTTCTGTTTGTTTTAGAGAGGAAGAGACCTCTGTGGATAATTCAGCTCCAGGTAAAAAACCTCCTGGGTGTCTGTAACTTTAATTATCAGAGAAAAAAGTCTCTTGATCTGTTTGTTTTAGAGAGGAAGAGAAGGATAAGGATAAATGGTTAAATTCTCCTGGAGAGAAAAAAGGTGACCACAGATTAGCAGGTACTAGGCTCGAGGCCTGTCTCCAACATGCCAAACACAGCAGTGAAACGGCTTTATTCAGTGTTTTTACTGGTTTTAGTCACCTGATCTGTTTGTTTTTGAAAGGAAGAGACCTCTGCCAGTAATTCGGCTCCCGGTTAAATCCTCCCGAACATTAAAAACTGAAGGTAATCTAACCAGGAAGAGTTTCAGCTGGTTTTAATCTGCAATCCTCACTGCTATAGATGTCGCTAATTCCCCCTGAATCTTACACACTGCTTTAATGTCACCCTCTTTGGTTGAGCTGTAACGTTAGCTAGCTCACTGGTGCTAGGTGAGCTAGCAGTAGGCGCTTCTTTCTGCAGGGTGATACTGCTGGCAGGTGTAGTTTGGTAGACAGAAAATAGTTCCTGCATGAAACCACCCACAACAAGATCTGTGGATTATCTTGAGTAATGATTTCATGATTTCTGGAAAGAGATATTGTTGTTGAATTTTTAAATTTTATTTTTGACGCTTTGAGCCACAAGCTGAGTGTCATCTAAGTTTCATTATATTGGAGAGAATTATATTGGACGCCATGTCATCTCTGCTCCCCCCCCCCCCATTGTCCAATCAGATGATTTGAGAGGCAGGCCTTCTGTGGTGGTCACGACAACAAGTTTACAGTTGGTAAACAATGGAGGAGAAACTGGTGGTAGTGGTTGCTGGATACCCAGAGCTATATGACCTGATGATAGACAGCAGGTTGTCAAACTGCCCCTGAGTCATCCTAAAATATGTCTGGAAACGTCCATCATGGAGGAGAAGCTCCTGGACCAACTGGTGGTACTCCCCATGATCCAGCCTCTTTTTTAGGGTCTCATGTACCCACACAGATCTCTGTTTATCTGCTGACAGCCTCTCACCCCCAACCAGAGCTACAGACAGTACCCTCTTCTAATTATTAATTACTGTGGGGAAAAAAAAACAACAACGGTAGATTGATTACACAGGAAGGTTAGTGTAAGGACGTGATGGGGTGGTTGCCTGGTAACAGTAAAAAGATGCAGCAAGCAGTTATTTCCTAATGGCATTCAATTTAAAAAAAAAAAAAAAAAAAAGCAGCACAGTGCGCCTCATGCTTTGCAACCTGCGAAATGCTTTCTGTGTGATCTGGACTTTGTGACTTTGGCAAATAAAAGGGTTCATTCAGATTCACCAAAGTCACACAAACTAACTAGAGAATGCAATTTCTGAAGAAAGTGCAGATGTGATTGCCAGGTGTTATAAGCTGATGCTACACTGCTGTGCTGATTTAAACATTGAATAATACTGTATGTATGTATGAATGTTGTGAAGGTTTTTAGAAAAGCTGATGCCAAACTGAATTACTTGGTTCAAAAGCTGAATAATACCAATAATGTTTTAAAAAAAAATTGGAATACTTAAAGTTTTTTGAGGGAATTGCTGACTTCACCCAAGAGGCTTCTTCAGTTCCAACAGACTGGTGCAAGTCGCAGGCTTTAAACTCTGTGTAGGTGTGAACATTTACAGAGTTGTTAAGGTCACATGTGAGTCGTTAAAGAACCCTCTGTAAGGGTTCACACCCACACAGAGCTTAAAGCCTGCGACCCCGCGCCAGTCCTGGGAACTGAAGAAGCCTCTTGGGTGAGAGTGAAAACATTTTCAAGACACTCAAGCAAGTCCAATTGCCCACGATATAGTGCTTAAAATTTGGAGTTGAAGAAGTTGGAATTGCGGGAAAAGTGGGAATTGGGTACATTTAGTCTGAATGTATTTGAAATGTTGAATGATATCAGTAAGAAAGATATGGAATATTATGATTATTATTATTGTTATCATAATTGCTGACCCCTCCACATCAATAGATTGCTTAATATCCTAGTATGTATGTAATACACTCTCTGTGGTTTATAACATCATAAAACCCCACTTCAGAAAATCGGAACTATCTTTATCTTTCTTTAAAACTGTTGTTGTGGAAGATCTGTGTGGTTTTAGTTGCTGGCCTACGTATGGGGTCGTGGTCTTACTGGAAAGTACTGTAAATGTTTCCGCAGACACAGCTCCCTCTGTGTCAAATTTTCCTTTGTGATTTCTTTGTTGTATTCGCTCTCTGCCATCATGAGGCGTTCAGGTGCTGCTGCAGAGAGACGTGACTTCATGTAGGGGAGGCTTCGCTTCTGCTGACTTTTTACATGACACCTTTGTGATATGTACACCCTAAAAATACTGGGTCAGGTTACTAACCCAGTTTCAGGGTATTGGCTTTAGGTTGTTTTCTGATGCAGAACAAATAATGACTCAAATATTAGTTCATAGCTGACCTTGTTCACTTCATACACAGGAGGCTGGTTTGTTTTTAAACTAGATTTAAAATAACACAATTTTTGGGTGTAATTAGCGACCCAATGGTTTTTATAATTATGGTTACCATGTAAACTTTACCCAGTCTGGGTCAATGCAATTACGTCAAAGCCACAGGGAGCCAGTGGAGAGGGGCTAAAGAGGAGCTGCAGGTCGTGGACCTCTGGTTTTAACAAAAACTGAACACTTCATAAAGGTAAGATTTATTGCAAGACTTTTGTGTCAAACTGCATTAATGTTAGCCATAAACTGTTTAGTAAAATTTTAGTTGCAGCTGAGCAGCAGTGTATATAAAACATGAGTCATATTTATGTTTTTAATACAACTGTGATATGTTTTATTTTTATTTACTGAAAATTCCCCAACCTGCCTACACATTGACTCAGTATACACTTAAGCATTTTAATCATTACATTACATCTCTCTCTTTTTTTGAGTTTTTATTCTTTAAATCTTATTTTTGATTTTATTCTAAATGTTACTCTTTATTGCATAATACCTTCAAGAGTGTGCCTCCCTATGTCGCTGCGCCTGTTGAACGACCATGTGACAAATGAAACCTTTGAATGTTGAATCATAATGTGCCTGTAACTCTTAATTTATCCCCTTAAATATTAAGCGCTCTTTAAGGTCTCTTGTACCTAAACCATTTTATGTGTTGTAATTTAAACATTAGCCTAATTATACTTTAACTTTAGAACACATCGTTGTTTATTGAATGAGGACGTTGGATGGCAGTTGTTGGCAGTGAGAGGAGAACAACACTATATACTATTCCTTTACTAAGCACTTCTTTGCAAACTACCTGAGTACCTTAAAAATTAAATTAAAGGTCTCATTCCAGTTAAACAACCAGTTCCTTTTACTAGCCCAATGTGGCTGCAAATTTTAACAAATAAAGGCCTGTCTCAATAAGAGGCTTGTTCTGGTTGCCAAGCAGTTCATATTTATAGAAGTTCTTTGGATGTGTAAAACCAGACTGTTGGCTCCCCACTAGAGCTAAAGCTAGTTAGCTGTATAGATCACACATACAAATATGAATGTTTAAACTTTTGTCAGTACAGACATGCTACACATCATTAGCTTGGTTAGATTCCCAATAATTCAGTCATTCAGGTCACTTTATTAAAACCATGAGCACCAAAGAATAATTGATTCAGATTTACTGACCTGGGAAACAAAAGAGGGACAGAAAAAAAACAAAAAACAGTGACTGCCAACGTTACCTCTGAAGCGGATGTAAATCAGAATATGTGTCCATACGTCAATGACCTAGTAAGTTTCATAGCTTCATTCATATTCCTTTAGTCTGTAAGAGTCCTCTGATCAAAAGAGTCAAAAGGGTTTTTCATAAATATTAATCCAAATTCTGAGTATATTGTTTAAACAGGATAAAGTGGTGTTGTGTCATTATGCCGAGGGCCATAACTCTCTCTCTGATGCTCTGTCTGTTGGAGCTAGATCAAATGAATAAATCATAATTAATGTTATTTGAAGCCAAATTTTTATACAGGTGACAGTCACACTAGTTTCTATAAACAATGTTATCGTATTTTCCCATCTTTGTTGAGCAACAGTCTTGTGTAAAAGTAATTAAAGGCCTGTCCCAAATAAGTGTTTGCTCTTGATGGGAATTAGTTTGAATTGTTGGGTCTCATTTCCTGTCTCCAAAATGTTCGTAAGCATGGGTCGAAGTTTCTACCATCAAGTCTGTTTTTATAGATCACAACTTTTGCTTTGGAAGTGCCATGCGTCTCTTTCGGGCCTCATTTTGTACGCAATGTTTATAAATGAGACCCCAGCTCTTAAACTGTCCTGAGATAAAAAAATTTTTTTAATGATTTAGTGCAATATATAAAAATGAAGTTGACCTGAAATGTAATCATGAAACAGCAGAATGGCCTCTTTCATAGTGTGATATCTCTGGACTGTTTACTAATAAATCAATTAAGAAGCATATTAATGCTTTTCTAATGTTTGAGCCAGCTGAGTGCGTGGAAAAAGTGTTTTATAATAACAATTAATCTATAACAAGTCAATATCTTTTAATGAGCTGGTCACGATTTGTTTGTAACTACTGAGCAGAAATAGTTGTAGTTACATCTCTGCAACTTTGTGAATACAACTTACTTTTAGACTGAATGTTAAAGATAATATTTTACAATAGATAGATAGATAGATAGATAGATATTTGTCTTTGGCTTCTCTAAAAAAATCAGAGGTACCGACACATGACACAATACACCGCCAAAATGTACATCTGAACAATATCTGTTATACAATAGTGCAAATAGGCACTAAATATACTATCAGTGGTAAAAGAAGTGTTCAGATCCTTTACTAAAATAAAAGCAGCAGTGCCGGAGTGTAAAAATACTCATCACTATCACAAGTAAAAGTGATAATTACTTAAGTGCAAGTAGCAAAATTTACATAAAGTATCAAAAGTACTCATGATGCTGTAACATAATCCTGGTTAGTGTTTTACTGTTGTGTTAATATTTCTGATATATTAACATGTAATTACAATATTTCTGTTGTAGCTGGTCACAGTGGAGCTCATTTAAACTACTTTACACTGTTGGGTATTTTGATATATTAAACTTACAAAACATATCAGAAAACATGCTTTGTTATCATATTTCAAAAGTTCATCTAATGTTTAATACTCAGTAACCGACGCTGTCAGGTAAATGTAGCAGTAAAAAGACACAGACAATAGAATTCTCATAAACAGGTTCTGCGATGGCGTTGGTATATCAAGCAAAGCATCAGACTGGTTTGCTTCACGTCTCAGGAATTTCTCCATCTCTATTGGTGACTTTGTATCTGATTCCTCTCTATTGTCTTGTGGTGTCCCACAGGGCTCAGTTCTTGGGCCTCTGTTATTCTCTCTATATTTGCTGCCATTGGGACAAATAACAAACAGATATAATATAGCTCCACTTCTCGTTCACACCCAGTGAGCCTTTCATGTTATTTAGACTCCTTGACTGCCTCAGTGCGATTAAGGTCTGGGCCGCTGACAGTTTTTTACAGCTCAATGCTGGTAAGATGGAGGTTCTAGTAGATGCTCCAGAAAAGGTCGTCCCTCTCATTGTGCAAAGTACTGGGCCTCTTTTCTCTGCTGTTCACTCAAACCTGAGTAATTTGGGGGTAACATTTGATCAATCAACATCCTTCAACACCCACGTGAAGCACCTGACCAAATCTTTTTTTTTTTTTTCCATTTGAGAAATATAAGTAAACTGAGATTTGTTGTTTCAGCTGCTGAACTGGAAATGATTATACATGGCTTTATCTCAACTTGCATTGACTACTGTACTGCACCTTTCTCCTCACTGAGTATGTCTGCTCCTGCTCGACTGCAAGCAATCCAGAACGCTGCTGCAAGACTACTATCATATTACCCCTAAACTAAAATCCCTTCACTGTCTTCCTGTTGAGTTCAGGATCCAGTTCAAAACTCTCATTCCTACGTACAGAGCATTACACAGTCAGGCTCCCTCTGAGGTGGCTGAACTACTTCACCCGCACTCTTCAGTTCAATCTAGTACGCTAAATTTGTTGTCTGTCCTTCGCACTCGCCGTAAGACCCATGGTGATCGAGCCTTTGCAGCCGTAGCACCTAAATATTGGAATGCTTTGCCTGATCCCTTACCATCTGCTGACTTTAGACGGGCGTTATTTTTTGTTTGTATTGTTGTTGTTTTTTTCCTGTGTGCAAAGAGTTTGCTAGTTGTGCACTATTACCAACATGGCCCTTGTAGTCACTTTGTCCTTGTGTTTTCTGTCTTGTTGTAAAATGCCCTTGTGAAGCACTTTGTGACCTTTGTCTGTGAAAAGTGCAGTTTAAATATATTTTACTTACTTTTACTTTTACTTTTACTTAAAAAGTACAATATTACGCTCTGAAATTCAGTAGTTGTTTAAAGCACTTCAAAATAGATTTTAGTACAGTGCTTGAGTAAATGTATTTAGCAACTTTCCTTCTCTTATTTTTGGGGAAATCATGACTCAAGTAAAATATTTCATGTCCGTGGATCCACGAAGAAAAAATGTTGCACCTTTTACAAAAACTCTCAGTAGTGTGGTCACAAATGTCAAAGTTATTAATCTCTTTTAAAGTCGTCCCTGTGTCCTTTTTAATTACACTTAATTTAATCCTTCCCCAGACCTGGAGGACTGAAGATCAGAACTATGAGTTCTACTTTAAGTCCAACACAAACACACACATTCAGAATAATAAAAGCACCGACTGGAGCTAAACAGAAGATTTCTTATCTGATATATTTGCTGTGTTTTACCTTCAGTGTTGCGGCTGTCTTCATTCTTCAGACAGTAGAAGCAGCACAAGCTGTGCTTCCTCTTTCAACACCACATCCGTCACACTTGGGGCCGAGAGGACCTCCCTAAAGAGCACATCTACAATCTGTGTGGTTTGAAGTGGACACGAAAACATGGCTCCGATTCAACTGAGTGTAACGTTTGGTATTTTCATTTCATTTAATTCAAGCTGCTTATTGAGGATTTTAAAGGGCCCACTGTTCATTTTCAGATGTTGTTAAATGAACAGTGGTGGAAGAAGTAAAAGTAGAAATACTGCTCTGTAAAATATTCTGTTACAAGTAAAAATACAAAAGTATTAACAGTAAAATATAGGCTACTTAAACTATTAAAGTACACAGATGCTTTAAGTTTTTAATGTACAACAGATTTTACAAATTCACCTTTTGTTCGTAAAATCTTTATCTGTAAAGTAACTACTGCTGATAAATGTAGTGGAGTAAAATATACAATAGTTGCCTCTGACATGTAGTGGAGTAGAAGTATAAAGTAGAAGGACATTAAAACACTCAAGTAAAAGTACCTCAAAATTGTACTTAAGTGCAGTACTGGAGTAAATGTACATAGTTACTTTCTACCCCTGGTTATGTGTCACTATTCAGCCAGAACACAGTAACTAGCTAGTTTACATATTTTGTCCTGTGATATCTGCCCTTTTAAAAAAAACCATAGACATGTATATTATTGTAAAATAACAATATAAAAACCAAACTGCACTCTAGTTAAGTGGAGTAGTAGCTGGTGAGACAGATTTATATTAAAGCCAATTAACCCACAAAAACTGCACAATCAAATCAAATTTAAAAAATCAAATCAAAATCAAACCTACAAAAGTTCAAGGGGCAATAATAACTTTATTTTTAAAGGACCTTTAAAAACAGAGATGACAGAGTGCTTAGATGAACAAAGCAAAAGCAGAAACAGAATACTCAGAAGGCAAAAGTCAAACAGTCGTACCAACACAGACGTGAGACAAAACTGGGGTAAAGTTGGTTACCATTAAAACAAGATGAAAGAAAGGAGGGCAAAATGCAAGACGAAAAATGTCAACATAAATGAATACAAAAATAAATAAAAGCAAAAACATAACAAAATAATACAAAATAAAATAAAATAATGAAATTAAAAATAATAAAAATTAATAGTTACATTCCACCAGTAAGAATTTTAAATTGCACTTCCTTAAAATTGGCCATTATGAAATAACTCTAAGCACTTATTAGATCAGATTTATGATTTACATATAAATGTAAATCATATAAATAACAAATCCGTGATTTATGTGCCTTCATTTGGATGTTTTTAATGTGAGTTGCCAACGTTTCATTTTTTTTAGTGTGTGAACACATTGACAGTCTCTGTGTTCATGTTTTAAAACAAATAAATAAAAAAGGTAAATAAATAAATTAATTAAAATTGTAAACTAAAAAAACATGTTGGAATTATAAAAAAATCTACAAATACAAATTCCACCAATTAAAAAAAAATGTGGATCCATTTAATTAATTTAAAAATCAGTGAAAAACTTATGAATATCTTTTCAGCATTTACAACTTTCCAGCAGATATTTGTGAATCTCAATTTTATGCTGCTGGATTTGCATTTTAAGCACACTGGGTGTTTTTTTCTAATATTATTTTTGGAATTTGTTTGTGTATTTGCAGATCCGTTTATATTTGGAAAATAGTTTTTGAGTTGACTTTTTTTTTTTTAATTTTATTTTTATTTATTTGCATATTTATTCATTTTGTAGAAGGTGTTTTATATGTACAGATTACACATTAACACAGGTTATCGATCAGTTCACACAGATAATATTGAGACAAATCGATCTCCATACAGATTTAATTCCCTCACGGCCACGAGCGGCTCCTTGACGTGATGACGGCGTGCCTGTCTGACATGTGACAGCACGCACGAGCAAAGACAGCACGGGCCCAGTCCGGACTGCCAACTAAAAACATTTTGGATCCAAAATCTGACATTCCTGTAGTTTGTAAATGTTTCATTCCTGAGGCGGAATTTCCTGAACTTACTTCCGCTTTCGCTCTGAAGGCGGGGGTGTGTTCCTGCTGCCGCGCGAGCCCCACCCTCCGCTGTTGTTGTTTTGATTATTAATAACAGTCGCGCTCTGTGGCTCGTGCTGTCAACCGTTGAGTAGGTGCCGCCGAGAGTTGGCTCGCCGCGCGCATGCAGCAGAATGGCTCGAGTGGTTCCAACGGCTCTGACGGCTGCGGCAGCAGGGATCGTCCGGCTCCGTCCTTCAGCCCGCTGCCCGCCGCCACGACGCGGGTGAGGCGCTTCATTCAGGAGAGACGGACGCTGCCTCTACCCAGAGTGATGGTGGTGTTCTCGGCGGCGGGGGACACCGAGAAACCGGGCGATGCCATGTCCAGCGCGGACTCTGCTGCGGAGGACGAGTTCCGAAAGCCGGCCTCCCCAGCACCGAGCTTCAGCCTCGGCACGCCGCTCCGATCCTCGCTCAACACACCGGAGCAGGAGGTAACGTTAGGCCGTTTTACCGGCCTGTTTTACCGGAGGAAATCACGGTAAACCAGCGCAGAGACAAGCTAGCAAACAGCCACTACACTGACACCAGAGTTAGCCTCACATCCAATGAACTAATTTCAGAGGCGGAATGTAACTAAATACATTTATTGAAGTACTTGTACTATACTTCAGACTTTTCTTTTAATGCCAATTTATACTTTTGCTTTATTTTAGAGCGGAATATCTTTTATTTCACTACATTTATCTGAGGGACTGTTCGCTATTTATCAGGGGGTGGTGTAAACAGGGGGAGGCACGTCACATTAGGGCTGGTGGACCAACTGTCATCATCACGGTCCATCAGTCGACTAGCTGCCTGCATGTTTCTGATATGAATGTAATGAGTAAATGATATATTTTGGTGGTTTGAATTGAAGGTGTGAGAAAGAATAGTATCAGTAACATTGTTAACACTGTGCTACATTACAGAGAAATACAAAAGCGTACTAATGAACCTTCATTAATATAGGCCTATATTTTATCTACAAGTGCACGTCACACACTGAGCGAGCCGCCTGTTAATGACGCTGTAGGCTAATGGGCATGTAGCTACTTCCATGTTTCAGATGATACGTCATGTTTGTAGTCGACCAATGAAGATGAGTTTACATATCACCTTGGGTTCGTCCTTCACCTTCTCAAAATGATCCCACACTTTGGATTTCCTGCCCGACATGTTATTAACTAGCCTGTGGAATAACCGCAGGTACCAGCCCTGGAAATTAACCTGACTCCTGTCTGACTGCTGAGCGTGGACACTTCCTGTGTCTGTCCTTTTAAATTGAACTCCCACATGGTCCAGTCTATAGGTTTGGATTTATTTTGACAAGGCGCAGCTCCAAATAGAGTTTCACTTTTTTGTGCGACTAAGCAACCAATGAAATCTTGTTGACTAATGACCCTTTTGGTCGACTATCAGGGGGCAGCCCTATGTCAAATGATTATTTTAAGCACTGAGCAGGGTTCCCACAGTCATGGAAAACATGGAAAAGTCATGGAATTTCACAGTTACATTTTCCAGATTTGGAAAAGTCATGAAATGTGGTTATCTGTGATGAAATTGATGCGATAATCTTTTGTGGCCAAACAATGACCAAAAACATATTGCGTGGTGAGTCATAGCTCTGGAGATCAACTCCTCAGGTGAGAAATCAAGTTTCATTAGGGGCTGTCCACGCGTGATTTTAAGCTAACACAGAGGTGGAGGAAGTACAGATATGTCAGTAAAAGTGATAATAACTTTGCGTGATCATCTGATGACGCGACGCTTCCGGTGTGTGCTAAGGGCGGAACTTGATGGGTGTCACATGATGTGTTTTCATCGTAACTCAGAGAGGCTCAAGGAAAAATATTTGTAGCTTGGGGGAGGGTCAAAATTAAAAACAGAAAGAAGAAAAAAGTAAAACAAAGTCACATCCCCCCTGTTAAATAAAGAACAGTCCCTTATGCAAAACTCTTAATTTGTAAAATAACAAGTTGTCTTTTTTTTTTTTTTTTTTTTTTTTTTTTTTTACCCTCCCTGAAGCTACAAATATTTTTCCTTGAGCATCCCTGGGTGACTGGCGGACAATCCATGACCCTCCCTCCACCATGAATTAGTTACCAGATTTTAAAAGTTACCCTTTGATGTTTGAAAGTTAAAAGTTGAGGATGAAATCCTGGAGTTGAAAAAAGTCTCAGTTTTTTACTCATCGTGCAAATGGTTTATTTTTGGCCAAATTGTAAACGAGACATAGGATAAAGTGATTTTAATGAAATATATATTAAGTGTTGCACATGATGTGTCCAGGGATCATCGGAAATTTAAAAATCCAACAGTAATCTCTGTTCTTCCACTTTCTAGCTGCAAGAAATGGTGTGATTTTGGTGATTTTTAAAGGAACATGCCTTTTAAACCCACGCAGGCTGTTTGTAAGACATGTTTTCTTTTAAAATAAATGCAATATACAACCATTTGAATTTGTATGCCCCTCCTCTAAGCTAAAATAAAATAAAAAACATAAGTCCCTCCTCAGTGCTTAAAAAATTATTTGACATACCTCCCCCTTTTTGCACCGCACCCTCCTCCCTCATATATAACAAACAGTCCCTAGGAAAAAAAAGAGTTAATAAAATTTGATTTTTATCACAAATGAATTTACACAACAGATGATACAAATAACATATACATGCAATATGTGCAGTGTAGCTGTTTCAGAATAAGCTGTAAAGTTTTGTGTAGGATGTGCAAAAATATTTAACAGGAGATGTGCAAAAGTTCACAGCAGAGCATTTTTTAAAAAAAATTTTTAAAATATATTTTGCTATAATTCATGCTGTTGGGCAGCGAGGAATCAAACGTCTTCTCTTTATCCATAATAAGACATTATGATTTGTATGTTGATTATATTTTTGTGTCATTAACCTGAATTTGCAAATGAATTATTGTTGTCAAATAAATTGAGCGGAGTAAGTGCTGCATTTGCCTCTGAATTGCAGGAGTACAAGTGTAAAGTCGTGGAAAATGGAAACACTATAAAAGTGCATAATATCTCGACCAAATTACGGCACAGTTTGTGCTGTATATGGCTGCTTATACAGGGGTCAGAGGTCAGCTGAGCTGGCACAGCCCTGTCCACGATTGGCTTACAGGTGCGTCACATTGCTTGTGTTAATGAGCGACGTGGCTACAGCAGAATAATCCTCTTATATCTGTGGTCTGACAGTGAAGTCGAAGACAGGCTATTCACAGCTCTGTGAATAATCCAAAGAGGCATTAACTCCGATTTTTTTAATTAAGTTTGGTCTGGTGACCAACAGGATGCACTCCTGTAAACAACAACATAGAAATCAGTGTTCTACTCTTAGGAAAGTGTGTCCACTGTGTGCATGTAAAGGGGGTGAAGTGGTGGGGGGACACATATTTAACTCGTATAATGTAATGCGGTACCAGTAGTACCAGTAGTACCAGTAGCAGTTGTGTTGAAGGCATAATTTTAGGAGAGGTTAAAGAGTCCTGTGCTAACTTTAATAATGACTTTTCAGTCCTGAGATTATTATAAGTTAAAATTACTATAGACAAGTAGCGGCAGTACCTTTTTTTAAATATACAGTAACCACATATATATAGAAGTATAAATATAGTCACCAGTTAAAGGGGCAGCAGCTTCCTGGCATCCATTTAAATTAAGGCCAATTAGATCTTACACTTGTAAACAAGGTTACAAGATAAACTACTGTAGGTGGGGACAAACTATCCAATACAACAACTAATATAAAAAGAAGAACCAAATATCACAAAACAGACAGATATTGTCAAAAATATGAGGTTAAAATTGACCAAATAATACTCTATTTATCTACACTGCACATTTAATTTCATGGATGAACAGTTTATCTTTCAGTTAAAGACTAGTAATTGATAAATTTAACCACCACTACTGCTCCTCTGGTGCATATTTGGAAAAACCTTCTTTAGGTCTCTAAAATACATAAAGATAAACAAGTTTACTTTATATCCAAAATTAAAGGTATACTATGCAGGATTGTCGGTTACTGTCTGTAAACACACTTGCCAAAAAGGTAAAGGTAAAAGCCAACCACAGATTCACTCTCGTTTTGCGTTTGCCGCGCTGTATTTGGGGTTTTTGGCCCTGTGTCTCTAAAGCCCAGTTTCCACCAAACCCTTTCAGTACAGTACCTTTGGAACCAACAGTAATCCTTAAGACATGGTACCTACTAGATCCTCGGTCTGTTTAGTGTTTCCACCACAGACAGTCCTCTTAAATGTGGGCGGGGTTGTTGTCACTCACTGCTCCGTCTGGCACTCGCTGTATTTCCTCATCAGCGGTGACACAGATGGAAGTCTGCACTTGGTTTATCGTCCACAGAACGAGGCTGCACGCCGACATTTTCAGAACAAAATAGAACAGGCTCCCATGAGAGTCTCTCTCCATGGGATATTTAAAAATGGCAGCTTTGTGCATTTAGTCCTTCTCAGGCAAGCTCAGGGGTTCAGTGTTGCTGTAGCCCGCAGGAGGTGAGAATTAGAATATATGACCTTCACATAATCCGCTCCAAATTAATCTATATTTTTAAAGTCATTACTAAAAGTGTCTGTCATATAAAAACCAGTCTCTATATACAGACTCTGCATTCAGTGAACGTAGAGTCTGTAGGCAAACCCCGGAGATCTTGCCTCCAGAAGAAGAGCGAAAGAGCCCTGGTTTCCGGTTGTAGGCTGTTTGTAGTCCGCGTGATATTGACCAATCACGTTTGAGCCAGCTGCAGTTGTTGCCAGGTTAAACGGTCCATGCGGTGAACTAACAAGGCAGAACATATTTGCGTCACTGCAAACTCTGAATCCATCGCAATGGTTCAGCATATTTACTTATATATGAATGGAAGTCGGAAACGGAAATTCACCTCCTCCGCCCAAATCAAAACGGAATGCCAAAAAATCGGGGCTCTGCCCCCAGAGGCTGTATCGCCGTCTGCCGGAAATCAGACGCCGAATACAGCCGATGGGTTCCGAGAATGTATAAAAACTAAAGTGATGGTCAAAGTTGTCACAGTGAAATTTAAGGTGTGTTGATGGATTCATGTCATCAACTCATGCATTGAGTAACATTACAAGTTAACGTTCCACCTTAAAAGTTGCCGGCAGTCGGCCCAGTGAATGAAGTTATTTTTTCTCAGACTCCAGCTGCTGTGAGAGGCAGCAAAACATCCTTTCATTTTATAGTTACAGTTTACTAATGAAACTCACAGTATGAACAGTGGTTACATGAGCCTCAAAACCAGACACAACTCAGCCCTGAGCAGAGTGACCATCTTCTACTGACCAATCAGACTGCAGTGTTCACAGCTCCACCTTTTAGTACCAGATCTGTGTGCTAGGTACCCCAACAGAGGGGGGACCAAACATGGAGACAGTAAGGAACGGTTCTATTGGTACCATCCACAACTTTTCACAGTGGAAACAGAAAAAAAGTGTACTGAACTGAACTGAACTGCTCGGTGGAAACGAAGCTTTAGATGCCAGTTGCTTATGGTATGACACCTGGTTGCGGACTTTTTATAAGTCCTGACCTCATCTGAGCTCTGGGGGTGTATGCCCATCCATCCAACACGTTTTTAAATTTGTGTAACAAACATTACAGTCTCAGCTTTAGCCTTTAATTCCATGTTCTCCCAGTTTCCAGAGGTCATCTCTCTGAACGTTGGGGGCACATACTTCACCACCCGCCTGTCCACACTGCGGCGATACGAGGACACCATGTTGGCCGCCATGTTCAGCGGGCGTCACTACATCCCACGTGATGCTGAGGGACGCTACTTCATCGATCGGGATGGAGCATATTTTGGGTGAGTTGCACTATGTGTGTGCGTGAGATCAAAAAGCTGAGCCAAATATCAGCAATAGATTCGTTATTGATTCACTGGACACACACTCCTGTTCAAGTGATTGTAATCTCCTGCCATAAAAGCTCGACTCAGTTTTCTCTGCCTCTGTTTTCACTATACAGAAAACAGTATGGCGTTCACTTCCTGTTCAAAAACTCTCACTACTACAGCTAAACAAGGCACTAAAATGTGATTCTTAAGACATTTTAGGAGAAAAATAGGCAGTGTATTAACATAATCTTGATTTATAGCCACCTAATACCTATGATTTTGTATGAATATATTATTATTTATTAGTTTCTTTACTTACACAGCACCACATAAAAGCTCCTTACAGCTCAGTCCGCTTTTTATTTCCTCCTCTACTCCATGTTTTTTTGTTTTTTGCTTGTTTTTCACACACAAACACATAAAACGTGTTCATCAGTAACACATATGTGACACATGATATGTGTCTATATATGCTCTTTATATATATATTTCTGTTTTGCTCTGTTGACTATTATTTGTGTAAACAGTTGTAAATATTGTTCACTGCCTTTTAACTGTATTTGTGCTTTGACAACACATGTTAAATGTTAAGCCAATTAAGTCATCTGAATTGAACTGACTTGACTCAATACGAAAATGCGGAAGTTTGAGCAACAGCCAGCGAGATTCAGCCGAATGATATGTCTTTAACATCAGTCGGTGGAGCTTCCCGGGGAGGGGATGATATCTGGGCGCTGGTTAGATGGAGGGAAGTTTACCACAGTTCATTTACACATACTGCCCACAATGTTTGGATACAAAGCCGGTTGAAAATCAGTGAAATATCCCCTTAAACCTCTTCAATGCCACCACTGAGTAGACTGCAGAGGGCCCAAAGAAAAACGTACAAACTAAATATTTAGAGTCCAAATGTACCGTTCTGATTCAGTGATGATTGAGGGTCACTGACGCTTTTCTGGCCTGGAAAACAAATTGAAAAATCCAAGTTCAGGCAGCATCAGCAGGCAGACGGTAAGCAGTCGAGACAAAGACAATGAGGATGATGGTATTTACACAGGAATAAGTCAGCAGCATGGAAATATTGAACATACAGGTGAGCAGTCAAAGCACATGCCATATGTAAATAATGCTGTTGTGGGATCAAAAAACGACGTACCTGCCTGGACGGACATCTCACTCCGCTAACTTCTCACGACAGCAACATTATCTGCTCTGTTTCAACAATGTTCAGCTGAAAACACCTGCATGCAGGCTGACATTCAACCGAGTTGTTCTGTCAGGAGATGCAGTGACTTAAACCAATGGTGCGTTAGAAAAAGTATAAATAATACATCATTTGTTAAGCTTCAAGTAGTGGAAATCTCCACTAGCATCTAGGCTAACTGATGCAGTGTAAACATGCGTGAACTAATAATGGGTGACCAGCAAAAAACAGTTGTTGTGTCTATGAAACTTCAGAGTTATTATTGAGCCAAATTATATACTTTTGTTAAATGATGATGTTGTTAATCCATGTTTTATGGCTGTTGGGAGAAGTTTGCCTTCAAGTTTTAGGAAAAAGATCGTGTTTTGGTTTAAAATAAAAGATTTCTTCCAGAAAAGACTCTCCATAAAAACTCTGTGCCCAGGAACATCCCGAACACAGCAAAATAAAAAGAAAATTCAGGCAGTAGCAGAGTCTCTCAGCTGTGGCTCAGAGGTAGAGTGGGTTGCCCACCAATTGGAAGACCATCAGTTTGATCCCCGGCTCCTCCAGTCTGCATGTCGAAGTATCCTTGAGCAAGATACTGACCCCCAAACTGCTCCCAATAGCTGCATCCATTGGTGTGTGAGAGTGTGGTTGTTTTGTTGATTTGTCTGTCTGCAGACCAGCTGCAGTAATATCTCCTCAGAAGTGCCAGAAACACTTGGGAGAGGAGGGTTGTGTGAGAGAGTAGGACGTTTGTAAAAGGCATCCGAGAGATAGCGGAGGATAAGAAAAGTTCACACTCTGCAGTCTGAAAGCCGCTGATGGCAGCTCATTAAATTCTGACAGGTATCCATGAGCCTCTCTAGCTCTCTGGCTTACTCCTGTAAACTGATTTACATATCTATTTTTGTGCTTTTTAGCTGACACATATGCATGCACCAATTTAAAAAATTGGCGAATGTACAAAGCTGCAGATTCAGTCTGCATCTGGACAGACACACAATAGCCCTGAGCTACGTGGTGGTGTTGTTCTGTTATCTAAAGGACAGGAAAGGGTGACAAAGTTGTAAAGAAAGCCGGCGGAAACTGACAGAAAGAAAAGGTGTGAAGCAGTGTGCATTGTCTCAGCCACAGATAAAACTAATTATATTTAACGGAAAGGATCGCTTTTTTCAGTTGGTGTTAAATAAATATCCTCAGAGACCCACGACCTGCTGCTGCAATAATCACACTTTGCACCTATTCTCACATTCTCACTTATATTTATACTTCTCTATTCTTTCGTAACACAGTCTTGTATATAGTCTAGTCATCCTGCATTAACCTGACAGTAAAATCTTTCTTATCTTTTATCTTAAACATGAAGCCTGCAACGTGAAACAATTAACATGAAGTACAGCAATAATCAGACTAATACATAAAATTACATTCAATTGAAAACGAATGAACTAATGTACAATTAATTGTGAGGATACTGGAGGCAGCCGAAACCAGGGCTCAGCATAGGAGTGGGAGTCACCAGAGGACCCACGATATGATACTGGTTTAAATCATATCTCTCTGACAGACTTCAGTTCATCTCCATCAATAACTGCAAATCCCCCACTGCTCCCCTCCCCCAAGGTGTCCCCCAAGGTTCAGTTCTCGGTCCCCTCCTCTTCATCCTGTACCTGATTCCCCTTGGTTACATAATCCGCTGTCATGGTCTCCAGTTCCACTGCTTCACAGATGATATCCAGCTCCTCATCTCCACCAAGACAGTCTCCACTGCCACCCACTCAACCCGGACAAACTGCATAAATGAAATTAAATCCTGGCTTCAAACCAATTTCCTCCAATTAAACTATGACAAATCTGAAATTATCATTATTGGACCAAAAGCATTCACCAAATCCACCCATAACTTTACCCTCAACAATGATGGCTCCACAGTATCCACCTCCCCTCACAAACGAAATCTTGGCATCATTCTCAATGAATCCCGCTCCTTTGACCAGCACATTAAACACATCGCCAAAACAGCCTTCTTTCACCTCAAGAACATCGCCTGCCTCCGTCCATCCCTCTCCTCCCCAGCTGCAGAAACCCTCATCCACACCATCATCACCTCCCCTCTGGACTACTATAACAGTCTACTCTATAGCTCATCTTCAAAAACCCTCAATAGGCTCCAGTATATCCAGAACTCTGCTGCTCGTGACCACATCATCCCCGTTCCCCATAAGCTTTACTGGCTTCCCATCCCCCAGAGAATCCACTTTAAAATCCTCCTCATAACATACAAAGCCCTCAATAACCAGGCCCCACCCTGTCCATCATCACACTCCCACCCACACACACTGCCGAAGCAAACCTCCTGTCCCACCCCACCCGGACCAAGCACAAATCCTGGGAGGACAGGGCCTTCTCCATCGCTGCTCCCACCCTCTGGAACTCACTCCCCAAACCCACCTGAGACTCCCCCTCTCTCTCCATATTAAAAAAATCACTCAAGACTCAACTGTTCAACGCTGCTTACAATCACTGACAGTTTCTTCTCCTCATCCCTAATTTGTTCTCTTGCTTTTTTCTGTCATGTCCCTTAATTTGTAAAGCATCTTTGAGTGCCATAAAAAGGGCTATATAAGTATAATGCATTATTATTATTATTATTAGTAGTAGTAGTATTGTGATATTGCGATACAATATATTCCTATTTATTACCTTTTTTCCAACTGCAAATTATTTCCCCAAAGGAAAACTTTGTCAACACCAGTTTTACCCCCTAAGATAAAGTTTTCAGTCTGGTCATCTGACATTTTTATTGCAGCAAAATGTTTTTAGCATGTAACAAAAGTTTATCCCAGTACTGAGCATATTGCAATGATATTGTATCGTGACTTAAGTATCGTGATAATATCGTATCATGGGTCCTCTGTCGACAAAAAAACCTGGGCAAGTCAGCCGCCCCTTTAATGTTGATGTGCTTCTATTCATGTTGTCATGATACCGGGTCTTGAAGCAGCCAAAAAGGACGAAGAAATATTTGCATTCCAGCAATAATTTATAACACATCATTGTTAAATTGTGACGTCATCAAAGAAGTCCTAACATGATCAAAACAGTGCAGTGGATTTCTGCACCAAAGGTTCCTGACTATGACCATATTGTAGTTCCACCGCAAATTACAGCACAAGGAAAGTCTGAGTATTTAGAGCCCTGCCAAACAGCTGAGGCTGAGGGGAATATTTTGTCACTTCACACAGATATTTGGGATTTTAAAGAACAACCCGCCTTGTTGTAAAATAGGTTCGCATTAGCCATTTCTATAGCTTAAAATTAGCTTAAATTTTCTGTTAATAGACTGTAACAAAGCATAGCAGTCCATCCCATAGTTGTCGAGTCATCGGCCTCATGGAGGTGCTGGAGGAAAAGTCAGTCGCTCATGAAGGTCAAGTGGGCGTCATCCTCTGCTGAACATGAATGTCTGTATAAAATTTCATAAGATATTTAAGTCTGGACCAAAGTGGGCCGCTGGCGTTGCTAAAAAGCAAAAGCAAATAGCTTTAAATATGAATGTGATGACATGCTGAGTCAAGACGTTATGACTTATGTAAGAAGTGGGTTGGGGTAAGGTCAGGTCTGTATGAATGTGTCTGTGTGAGGGGGTGTGTATGAAAGATTTAAAAAGAAGGAGCAAGCAGAACAAGAACGGGAAGATGTGTAACTATATAAAGTAAAACAATAAGAGAACCTCTGCAGGTGTATCCAGACGCTCAGGACGAGCCATTAACACCAGTGTTTTTATGGCTATTGTCTTGGCTGGAAAATAAATCTGCTGTTGTTGTACACTGCAGCAGCTTTTTTTCCCCCTCCAGGAGTATTTTTCTGCATTTGTTTTATCCTCTGTGTTCACGAGCCCTCCAGGTTCTGCTGCAGACAAGCAGAAAATCTACTTTATTGGCCGAGTGTGTTGATACAAACAAGGATTTGGAGTCCAGCTGTCAGGAGCTCTCAGTGTACTCACACACAGCTGAAGACAAATGTACAGGAAGTTGCACCTTGTGATGAAGCTCTGTATCAGTCCTCTGTTCTCCTCGTTGTCTTTGCTGATGCATCCAACAACAGAGGAGTCGATGAAGAACTTTTCAAGGTGGCAAGAACCAGACTTAAAACAGATTTAAGGACCGTTGCCTCAGTTGGATAGAGTGTGGTGCTAATAACGCAAAAGTTGTGGACTTGACATGTGGACTGGTAGCTGAAGAGGTGCAAGTCCATGCTTCTGGGTACTGCTGAGGTGCCCTTGAGCAAGGCTCTCATCCATAGGCAGCCCCCTTGCTCTGACATCTCTATATGTAGCACATGTATAGGTCCTGTTTGTGCAGGTGTGTGTATTTCGGGCCTGTGTGTTAAATAAATGTTCCCTCTGAGATTATTAAAGTATATTTTCTTCTTTCTCTAAAAATGCACACCGTCGGCTAAAGGTTTAGAATCAGCTGTCATGTTTCTTGTCTTTCCTTCAAGAATGTCTGTTATAACAGAAATAAAAACCAAACTTAAGAACTGTATTGTATGTATATATAAAAAAAACCAGAAAGGCAGACATAAACATGTAGCCAGGCATGTTGGCAAGCTTGGAATACACTGAAGCATTGAGTGAATTTGTTCCATATCTGTTCCATTTAAAGGGACATCCTGAACTTCCTGCGAGAAGGCGAGCTTCCCCACAGGGACCGGGTGCGGGCAGTGCACAGAGAAGCTCAGTACTACTCCATCGGCCCACTGCTGGACAGCCTGGAGGACACTCAGCCTCTCACAGGGGAGAAAGTCCGACAAGCTTTCCTCGATCTGCTGCCCTACTACAGAGGTACCTGCAGTCTGTCGCCCTCACAGGCTGAAATAAGAATGGATTTTAATGCCAACAATGGAAAGCAATGATTTCAGAGTCAAAGTAAAGGAATTAACGGTAGGCTACGACCTGAGCCACGTGGTTTTAAGTCTCTGCGCTGACAGCAGCCATGGCTGTCCGTCTGTACGTCTGTCCCATTCTTGTGTATGCAATATCTCAAAAAGGCCTTTTGGGAGTTTCCTCAAATTAGGCACAAACATTCACTTAGACTCAACGATGAACTGGTTAGAATTTGGTGTTTGAAGGTCACGGTCACCTTGACCATGTCCGTTTCCTTCTCGTGCATTTAATATCTCAAGAACGCGTTTCAAATTTTCTTAAATTTAGCACAAACGTCCACGTGGACAAAGCAATGAACTGATTAGAGTTTGGTTGTCTCGTTCTCATGAAGAGAATGTCTCAAGAACAGCTTGAGGGAATATCTTCAAATTTGGCACAAACTCAATGATGAACTGATTAGAATTTTCTGGTCAAAGGTCACTGTGACCTCACAAAACATGTTTTTGGCCATAACTCAAGAATTAATACGCTGACAAACTTCACACAAATGTCTAACGGGATAAAATGATAAAGTGATGACATTTTATATCCAAAAGGTCAAAGGTCATCTATACTGTGACATCATAATTAGGGATGGGCAGCACAAGCAAAAACACTATTCGAAAATCATGGCAACTATTCGATGATTTTTCGAATAATTGACCCCCCCTCCCCCCTCCCCTCCTGGAGCCACGTACGCAGAGATCCCTTCATCATTATGACCGGGCTCCACCGGCTGCAAAGCGTCACGTCAGCGTCACGTCAGCGTAGCGTCACGGCGTACTCATTTGGGCTCTACTGACTGAGTACGGAAGCGACACCTAGAGAAGCCAGCAGGGTCGTTTACCGTTTGCTGAGCCAAGAGGCTGCATGTAGGCTGCATGAAATGTTAAAGCATTTTCCACCTAAGTTATTACATATATTTGAGTTATCTACAAGTTTACTGTACTGTTTGTCATGTACTCGCTTTCAAATGTCCACCACGGACATTTACACAATATCACGGATAAGCATGGGTAAATGCATGAAAAAAAAAGTCATCACATATCACCTCCGATAATGGTTTATTCATTTAAAAACACATTGTGCTCGTTTAGCACACTATTTCATGTAGTTTTTATCTGCTGGAGGGTCTCATAGGGGAGCGTAGAGCAACAAAAATAGAAGAGCCGCGTAAAATAGAGAGTTGTCGCACAACAGACGGGGGTTGTCGCACCGCTCCCGTTGCCGGTGGAGCTGCTGTAATTGATTAACAGGGGGGCAAGCTGCTACGGGACTCGCGCTGCAGACGTGTCGCACCGCTGACGTGCCCGGTGGAGCCCAGCCGGTACAGTCCCTCGCCGCCTCCTGCGTACCTCGCTCTCAAATGACTGTGCATACTTGGTGTAGACTTGTGATACGCAAGCTTTGCCTCACAGAGTTTGCACTGCACCTCACTGACGTTTATTTTGTCGAAGTTGTTCCACACGGAACCTTTTGATGACTGTAGTAGTCTCTGCATGTTTCTCCTTTTTGTAGAAGAGCATCAAACTAGCTGGTAGCCCATCTCACACCACTGGAGCAATCCTACACTGCCCTTGTGCGGTTAGAAGCTGAATTGCATGTCAAATAAAGGGGGGAAATAAGACGGCGAATAGTAATAGTCGCATTAAAAAAAATTGATTTTTCAAAATAAAACGACTATTCAAAATTCGAAAATCTTGACCCATCCCTAATCAATGTTCTTCAAAAACACTTTTTTAGCAATTATTTAATGTTATAGCTTAGGAACAAAAGGGGAGAACTGATTTGATTTTGGTGGTCAGAGTTCAAGTTCACTGTGACCTCGTTCGGTATCTCAAGAACACCTTGAAGAATTTACTTCAAATATGGCACAAAGACTTACGGTTATGGTGGCTTGCTGAGTAGACGCATGTAAGACTGCTCTGCTACTCAAACCTTCAAATCCTTTCTAAAAAGCTCAATTTTATGCGTCATTCGGCCCAACTACAACACGAGGGTTTAAGAAAATACAACAATACTGGCAGCTATTAACACCATGAAGACTGAGTTCTCATCCAAATTTGAGGCATCCTGTCCGCGATTGAAAATATAAGGAGAGACATTACAGACTGCTCAGAAAGAGTCACACAGGCAGAGTTGAGAATCTCAACAACAGAAGACAATGTGACTGCGCTCCAAGCTCCAAGAGAAGGTGAAAAATCTAGAGGGGAAAAATGAAGACCTGGAAGAGAAAGTACTGGACCTGGAAGCTCGATCACGTCGCTCCAATGTACAGCTTGTTAATCTACCTGAGGGCGCGGAGGGTGAAGACACCTGTGGATTCCTGGAGAGCTGGATACCGGAGGCGCTGGAGCTAGTGCTGCTCCGGGGGAGAATTACGGTGGAAAGAGCACACAGGCTTGGACCAACAAGACAACATAAAACTAACTCTGCACATAGAACCCTCATAATGAAGTTTCTAAATTATAAAGACAAAGAACTGGTGATGAGAGCGGCTAGGGCGAAAAGGCAGGTCCTCTACAAAAATCAGCCGGTGAGATTCTACCAAGACATGGCAGCAGAGACACACAAAAAGCTAAAAGAGTTCGAGGAGGCAAGGCGACAACTCCGTTTACTGGGGCTCCGGTACGGTATGATCCCCCCTGCCCAGCTTATAGTTACCTACAAGGAGCGCTCACACATCTTCAACAGTGCCAACGAAGCCGAACGCTTCATTAAGAAGATCCAGTCAGATAATCATCCAGAGGTATTGATGAACAGATGAAACCGTAGGAAATGTAATCCAAAACTGCTGATGGAACATTATTCTGACATCTTGATACAGTGTAGAGGCAGGAGTGGAGTGTAGAGTGAACGTTAGTTAAGCTGTTACACTGAGTTCTGATCTCTCTCCCTCCCCTGTCTATTGATAATGAACGATTTTCTGATTTAATATGCACTGTTTAATTAAGCAAATATGGATGCGTTTTTCGTTTGCTGGGCTGTTTTAAAAGAATTTTCTGAATTACAGTAGTAGAATAGCTACACTTAGATTCTGTTTGTTGTTTTTGTTTGGATTTTTTACATCAGCATAGCTATACTGATCCTCACGCTGTGTGGACCAGCTCTTTGCTTTGTGGAGGTCCAATATATGAAGGTGGGGGAACACCTGACGGGGTAACATTCAGGTGGATTGATGATGGCAGAGGGAAATAATTTTGTTTTTTGTTCTTTTTTTCTTTGTTTGGTCTGAAATTACTCAAAGTGTTGGGAAAATTCAAAATAATTGGTTCATATGTCTGTTGATCTTAAGGTTAGAATTACATCATGGAACTGCAGAGGGCTACAAAAAACAAAAAAGGTCAAACAAGTTATGAACAGGATTAAAATATTACAGTCTAATATAGTTTTCCTTCAAGAAACCCACCTAACACGTGAAGATGAGCTTAAAGTAAGGAGGAGGTGGAAGGGTAAAATTCTGTCAGCTCCCTTTACCTCTCAGGCAGGGGTGTCATGATTTTGATTCATGATTCCATTCCACTACAAATTCATAAAGTTATCAAAGACAAAGCAGGGCGATACTTGATTATTCAGGGAAGAATTCTTAGGGAACAATTAATTCTGATAAATATCTATGCTCCAAATACAGACAAACCTAAGTTTGTCCAAAACCTATTTCTTACCATTGCTTCTTTACCTGGTGCTTGTATTATGGCAGGTGATTTTAATTGCACCTTAGATCCACGGAAGGACAAAAGTTCAGCAGTGGACCAGTCACATCTGAGAAGCAGGGGTGTAATTCATTATTTCATGAAAGAAATTAGTCTAATTGATGTTTGGAGGGAAGATAATCTCAATGGGAAAAAATATTCGTTACTCCGGTACACATCAGTCATATTCCCGCATAGATTTCTTTCTGGTTTCAGCACTACTAAAATATAAAATAAAGGAGGTCTCCTATGACGCCATACTCCTGTCAGACCACGCTCCAAATTCTTTAGTCTATTATGATTCCAAATTGACTAGTGATATTCCCAAGTGGAGATTTAAAATAAAATGGTTAGCAGATACTGGCTTTGTTACTTTTCTAGATGAACAGATTAAGTACTATTTTGAAACAAATACAATAGAAACCTCAGTAAGTATCAGATGGGAAGCGTTGAAGGCCTTTATTAGGGGACAAATAATTAACATTACTAGCTCTAAAGCCAAAGAAACCTACAAGAAAATAAAATCATTAGAAACAGAAATAAAGAAATTAGAAGACGAATACTACCAGTCAGGTTCTCAAGATGCCCATCAAAGATTACTTCTACACAATAATTAAATATCTACAACAAGAGCTTTATCAAGCTTATTACGAGTTAAACAGACATTCTATGATCAAGGAGAAAAGCCTGGTAGAGTGCTGGCATGGCGTATCAAACAACTTCAGAATGAAAAACTTATAACCTCACTACAAAACGATAATAACGAAAATATTGTCGACCCACTTGAAATAAATGAAAACTTCAAAAATTTTTACAAAAAGCTTTATAGCTCAGAAATAGGTCCAAATATATCTGACATGAGTCATTTTCTGGACAACATCAACATTCCCAAGATATCAGAAGTAATTAAGGGAGAACTAGAGAAAGATATAACTTTAGTTGAACTATCTGTAGCCATTGACAGTATCAAAGGAGGGAAAACCCCAGGGCCAGATGGGATACCCATTGAAGTTTACAAAATGTTCAAGCATAGACTGATGCCACCATTATTAGAAATGTTTAAGGAATCTTTTCACAATGGAATCCTTCCAACATCTTTAAGGGGAGCACTAATTACTTTGCTGCCAAAACCGGGCAAACCGAATAACAAATGTGAAAACTTTTGGCCAATTAGTCTTTTAAATGTGGATTTAAAAAATTTGAGTAAAATAATAGCCAGGAGACTTGAGAAAATAATTCCGAATATTACTGACAAAGATCAAAATGGCTTTGTACAAGGTAGGCAAGGCTTCCATAATGTTAGGAGAATTCTAAATATTTTATTTGAGGAAAAAGGAGCAGCAGATACAGCATTACTGTCATTAGATGCTGAAAAAGCTTTTGACAGAGTGGAATGGCTCTGTTTATTTGAAATCCTCACACATTTTGGCTTTGGAGAAAACTTTAATAAATGGATAAAACTACTTTATACAGAACCATATGCTGAAATTATGACTAATCATAATATATCCAAAACCATTAAGATACAAAGAGGATGTAGACAGGGAGATCCCCTATCCCCTCTGCTCTTCATTATGGCTATAGAACCACTGGCAATAGCGGTAAGAACACACCAAAACATAACAGGCATATCAATTGGACAACAGGAACATCGTCTGGCTCTATTTGCGGATGACATGATAATATTTCTTAAAAAGATGGAAGAATCCATTCCTGAATTATTAGAACTCATTAATGTATTTGGAAAAATTTCAGGATATAAATTAAACAAATCAAAATCATCAATAATGTTCTTAAATCAATTAGAAAGTAAAAGTCCTCCTAAAATAGCCACTCAGTTTAAAATTGTGGATTGCTTTACATACCTAGGCATTCAAATTGTCCCACAACTTAAATATACTGTAGCCAGTAATTATGAACCATTACTGCAAGAAATCTCAATGTTACTGGACAGGTGGACACCCATACCAATGTCACTAATAGGAAAAATAAACGTCCTTAAAATGAATATACTGCCCAAACTATTGTATTTGTTTCAAAATCTTCCACTCCCTCCTCCAAGTAACCTGTTTACTCAACTTAAAAGATTGTTTGTTAGATTTCTGTGGAATAACAGACGTCCCCGGACACAACTGTCACTATTGTACTTACCTTATGACAGAGGGGGACTCAAATGTTCCAGTCCACTCTGGTACTATTGGTCAGCACAATTAAGAACACTGTTGTTTTACTTCACAGAAAGAGATGCTCCTCTCTGGAAAGAAATGGAGGAACTCCAGCTAAGTCTGCCCCTCCCAATATACCTGTACTCAGCAAGCACTAAAATGTTTAAAAAGAATATAAAAAATTCTATTGTGAAAAATATGATTGTAGTGTGGCATCAAGTTAAACAATATCTGAGAGAAACGCCCTCTCTCTCTGTCTTCAGCCCAGTACGGGGAAATGACTGCTTCCCTCCAGGCAAAACAGATGGGGGATTTAAATCTTGGGCTACTAAGGGGCTGGGAAAAATAGGAGATCTTTACAACTCGCAAAAGGTGCTGATGACATTTGGAGAAATAGTAGATAAATTTAACATACTCTGTAATCATTTTTTTTAAATACCTACAGTTGAGAAATTTCATTAGAACTTACCAAAATCAAACATTATGCATCCCTGAAATGTCTACCATAGAAAAATTAATGAACATGAATTGTTTAGGGAGGGGTTTAATTTCCAAAATTTATAAATGCCTGGTAGACGGAAGTACAGAAACATCTGCAGGACGGCTGGGGGCATAGAGGGAAGATCTACAGGAGGACATCCCAATAGAAAAGTGGGAGGAGGCATGCTCTAAAGCACAATCGAGAACTACTAACACCCGCCTGAAATTACTACAATACAACTGGTTGATGCAAACGTATATCACTCCAGAAAAACTTAACAGATATAATAGCGCTATACGTGATACTTGTATTAAATGTGAGAAGGAAAAAGGTACATTTTTCCATTGCGTTTGGCAATGTACGGAAATACAAAAATTCTGGCAAGAAATAAAACAATGTATTCAAAATATTTTACAGATTCAAATACCCTTAGTCCCACAGTTGTTTATATTAGGTTTATATCCAGGTAATTTGAAGATTAAAAAATATCAATGAATATTTATAGACTTAAGTGTGTTAATGGCAAAGAGAGTAATAGCCCTCTCATGGAACAACACCAGAAGTCCAAGTGTAAGCAGGTGGCTGTCTGAGCTATCTACAACTCTTCCTTAGAGAAAATTACATATACAATAAAACATCAACAACATAATTTTCACCAGATCTGGGACCCCTTCATTTGTTATGTATTGGGAACAGATTTGTCACATGTGATGGAAGAGCCTGGGGACATGTAAACAGTGGCACTTTGCAGTACCTAATATTGCAGAAGTATGTGTGTGTGTGTGTGTACACACACACACACACACACACACACACACACACACACACACACGCATATATATATATATATATATATATATATATATACAGTACAGGCCAAAAGTTTGGACACACCTTCTCATTCAATGCCTTTTCTTTATTTTCATGACTATTTACATTGTAGATTCTCACTGAAGGCATCAAAACTATGAATGAACACATGTGGAGTTATGTACTTAACAAAAAAAGGTGAAATAACTGAAAACATGTTTTATATTCTAGTTTCTTCAAAATAGCCATCCTTTGCTCTGATTACTGCTTTGCACACTCTTGGCATTCTCTCCATGAGCTTCAAGAGGTAGTCACCTGAAATGGTTTTCCAACAGTCTTGAAGGAGTTCCCAGAGGTGTTTAGCACTTGTTGGCCCCTTTGCCTTCACTCTGCGATCCAGCTCACCCCAAACCATCTTGATTGGGTTCAGGTCCGGTGACTGTGGAGGCCAGGTCATCTGCCGCAGCACTCCATCACTCTCCTTCTTGGTCAAATAGCCCTTACACAGCCTGGAGGTGTGTTTGGGGTCATTGTCCTGTTGAAAAATAAATGATCGTCCAACTAAACGCAAACCGGATGGGATGGCATGTCGCTGCAGGATGCTGTGGTAGCCATGCTGGTTCAGTGTGCCTTCAATTTGAATAAATCCCCAACAGTGTCACCAGCAAAACACCCCCACACCATCACACCTCCTCCTCCATGCTTCACAGTGGGAACCAGGCATGTGGAATCCATCCGTTCACCTTTTCTGCGTCTCACAAAGACACGGCGGTTGGAACCAAAGATCTCAAATTTGGACTCATCAGACCAAAGCACAGATTTCCACTGGTCTAATGTCCATTCCTTGTGTTTCTTGGCCCAAACAAATCTCTTCTGCTTGTTGCCTCTCCTTCGCAGTGGTTTCCTAGCAGCTATTTGACCATGAAGGCCTGATTCGCGCAGTCTCCTCTTAACAGTTGTTCTAGAGATGGCTCTGCTGCTAGAACTCTGTGTGGCATTCATCTGGTCTCTGATCTGAGCTGCTGTTAACTTGCGACTTCTGAGGCTGGTGACTCGGATGAACTTATCCTCAGAAGCAGAGGTGACTCTTGGTCTTCCTTTCCTGGGTCGGTCCTCATGTGTGCCAGTTTCGTTGTAGCGCTTGATGGTTTTTGCGACTCCACTTGGGGACACATTTAAAGTTTTTGCAATTTTCCGGACTGACTGACCTTCATTTCTTAAAGTAATGATGGCCACTCGTTTTTCTTTAGTTAGCTGATTGGTTCTTGCCATAATATGAATTTTATCAGTTGTCCTTTTTTGTTAAGTTAAGTTGTTAAGTACATAACTCCACATGTGTTCATTCATAGTTTTGATGCCTTCAGTGAGAATCTACAATGTAAATAGTCATGAAAATAAAGAAAAGGCATTGAATGAGAAGGTGTGTCCAAACTTTTGGCCTGTACTGTATATATATATATACACACACATATACAGTACAGGCCAAAAGTTTGGACACACCTTCTCATTCAATGCCTTTTCTTTATTTTCATGACTATTTACATTGTAGATTCTCACTGAAGGCATCAAAACTATGAATGAACACATGTGGAGTTATGTACTTAACAAAAAAGGTGAAATAACTGAAAACATGTTTTATATTCTAGTTTCTTCAAAATAGCCACCCTTTGCTCTGATTACTGCTTTGCACACTCTTGGCATTCTCTCCATGAGCTTCAAGAGGTAGTCACCTGAAATGGTTTCCACTTCACAGGTGTGCCTTATCAGGGTTAATTAGTGGAATTTCTTGCTTTATCAATGGGGTTGGGACCATCAGTTGTGTTGTGCAGAAGTCAGGTTAATACACAGCCGACAGCCCTATTGGACAACTGATAAAATTCATATTATGGCAAGAACCAATCAGCTAACTAAAGAAAAACGAGTGGCCATCATTACTTTAAGAAATGAAGGTCAGTCAGTCCGGAAAATTGCAAAAACTTTAAATGTGTCCCCAAGTGGAGTCGCAAAAACCATCAAGCGCTACAAACAAACTGGCACACATGAGGACCGACCCAGGAAAGGAAGACCAAGAGTCACCTCTGCTTCTGAGGATAAGTTCATCCGAGTCACCAGCCTCAGAAATCGCAAGTTAACAGCAGCTCAGATCAGAGACCAGATGAATGCCACACAGAGTTCTAGCAGCAGACCCATCTCTAGAACAACTGTTAAGAGGAGACTGCGCGAATCAGGCCTTCATGGTCAAATAGCTGCTAGGAAACCACTGCGAAGGAGAGGCAACAAGCAGAAGAGATTTGTTTGGGCCAAGAAACACAAGGAATGGACATTAGACCAGTGGAAATCTGTGCTTTGGTCTGATGAGTCCAAATTTGAGATCTTTGGTTCCAACCGCCGTGTCTTTGTGAGACGCAGAAAGGTGAACGGATGGATTCCACATGCCTGGTTCCCACTGTGAAGCATGGAGGAGGAGGTGTGATGGTGTGGGGTGTTTTGCTGGTGACACTGTTGGGGATTTATTCAAAATTGAAGGCACACTGAACCAGCATGGCTACCACAGCATCCTGCAGCGACATGCCATCCCATCCGGTTTATGCGTTTAGTTGGACGATCATTTATTTTTCAACAGGACAATGACCCCAAACACACCTCCAGGCTGTGTAAGGGCTATTTGACCAAGAAGGAGAGTGATGGAGTGCTGCGGCAGATGACCTGGCCTCCACAGTCACCGGACCTGAACCCAATGGAGATGGTTTGGGGTGAGCTGGACCGCAGAGTGAAGGCAAAGGGGCCAACAAGTGCTAAACACCTCTGGGAACTCCTTCAAGACTGTTGGAAAACCATTTCAGGTGACTATCTCTTGAAGCTCATGGAGAGAATGCCAAGAGTGTGCAAAGCAGTAATCAGAGCAAAGGGTGGCTATTTTGAAGAAACTAGAATATAAAACATGTTTTCAGTTATTTCACATTTTTTTGTTAAGTACATAACTCCACATGTGTTCATTCATAGTTTTGATGCCTTCAGTGAGAATCTACAATGTAAATAGTCATGAAAATAAAGAAAAGGCATTGAATGAGAAGGTGTGTCCAAACTTTTGGCCTGTACTGTATATATGCGTGTGTGTGTGTGTGTGTGTGTGTGTATATATATTATATATATATATATATGTATGTGTATATGTATATATATGTGTATGTATATATATATATATGTATGTGTATATGTATATATATGTGTATGTATATATATATATATATATATATGTATATATATATATATATATATATATATATATATCTATATATATATATATCTGTGTGTGTATATCTGTTTTTTGTTCCTATACAATGGACTAAAATGGACTAACTCACTAACCTGATCCCCAACCAAGAATTGGAATAATTTGAAAGGGCGGGGGGTGGGGGGGTTGACATGTTTGTTCAAGACATGTAATTGTATTTCTTTGTATTTCGTTATTATGTTGTGATAACAATAAAAAGAATGTTGGTTTAAAAAAAAAAAAAATGGCACAAACGTCCCCTTGGATTCAAGAACGAACTGATTTCAATCAGGGGAGACTCTTTCTGAGAGAAAGGAATATTTATTTACATGTGCACATAAGTATTTACTTAACTAGCAGAAAACACAACATTTAATGTTTTCATTCATTCATGTTTTCATTTCAGACAATCTGGAGCGTATCGTGGAGATTGCCAAACTGCGGGCCATGCAGAAGAAGGCACGGTTCGCCAAGTTGAAGATCTGCGTCTACAAGGAGGAGATGCCCATCACGCCATATGAGCGTCCACTTTTTAACTCTCTGCGTTTTGAGCGCTCGGACAGCGAGGCCAAGCTCTTCGAGCACCACTGCGAGGTGGACGTTTCCTTCGGACCCTGGGAGGCGGTGGCGGACGTTTACGACCTGCTGCACTGCATCGTCAGTGACCTGGCCGAGCGCGGCATCACCGCCGAGCAGCAGTGTATCGGCGTCTGCGACAAGCACCTTATCAACCATTACTACTGCAAGAGGCCCATCTACGAGTTCAAGATCACATGGTGGTGAAGCTGGAGGGAGAAAGTTGGGGCTGATGGGACCAAAAAGCAAAAGGATGGATGTTTCATTTTTACTAGAACTCGGCCGATATTGGTTTTTGTATTGAAGTTGCCAATATTTTGTGCTGATGTCTTAAAATGTGACCCTTTAAATCATGCTTCAACATGTAAGTAATCTGTTTCCCCTAAAATTTTTCTTTCTTTTTAAAATGAAACCCCCCCCCCCAAGCACACAAATTAGGTACACCCAGCCTATAACAGTCCTGCAATAAATCTTTAAATTTGCATTTTAACTTGCATAAAGGGCGGAGTTATTGCGGGACTGTTGTATTATTGACTGCAGCAGTTTTAGCCTGGTGTACCTAATAAACTGGACACAGAGTGTAAATACCAAAGCACTGCTAGGCCTTTTAAGAGCAACATTAACACCCCTTTAAAAATCCTGTTTTTACTCACCTCCAGTGGTTTAACTTCTCACCTTGATGCAGTGATGTAACGGTGTACTCCAGGACGTTGTGACATCACTGTAAGGCGTGGTTACAGGTGCAGCCAAGCACACCTGTGACCACACACCCAACAGTAATGAAGAAGACGTGAAACAGTTTTAACTCTGAACCAGAGAGGAAAAATACTGCTGTTCAGTCGGTAAGTTATCTATCATTAAATTCTGATATTTAGGAAGCAGGGCATATTTCAAGGTTTGGTGGCGCTTAGAGTCCAACACACAGTCACTGTGGTTACACTCAGGTTGAAGCAAAAACACAAAGCAAAAATGATACCCCTCAGGTTGCAGCTACGTGTGCAAAACGCGAGTGAAAGGTCGGCCATTATGCAGCGTCTGCAAACAGCTGAGTATGATTTCTATCTGTGGGACACATCTGAAACGGATGATTTAAAGCTGGAGTGCAGATCTTAAGTCTCCCTCCTCTGGCAGTGTGAGTATTGTTTAGACTACACGACATTTTTGTCTGTTATTATTAGAGTTATTAAGGTAGTTAATTCTAAGGCTGTGTAACGATACTAATCCAGTACTCTTAAAACGATACCGACACCAACTGAGTACTTCATTCCATACATTAAAACTTTATTAATAACCTGGGCTTTTATTGGTTCAATCACTGAACTCAACTGGTGTATATTTGGGACAGGTGTCTGTAGGCGACAGGCCTCACTCAAGAAAGATGGGAAATACGATCAGATTGTTTATTTAAACAGTATGAATATTACTTAAAAAAATTAGGCTATGCAATAACATATCTGTTAGGAATCATTCATTTGATCTTGCTCTGAGACACACACACATACACGCAGTCACGATGGTTGTTTTACGGCACCTGGCGTACACAGGCGCACCAACACAACACGTTTCTCTATCCTGTTAAAACAATGCTCACAACTTGGAATCATTTTTTTTAAAAAACCCATCTTGGTTCTTTTGATTAGTGAAACCTTAAAGACTTAAGGAATATAAATAATACAGGTTCATCTGTCTTGTTCATCTGTCTGCCGGTAAATCTGAATGAATCTGAATTCTACTTTGGTGCTCATGCTTATCTTAAAATAAACTGAACGACTGAATTGCAGAGAATCTAGTGGAGCTAACGATGTGTAGCAGTTTAAACATTTATGCAGCTAACTAACTTTAGCTCATGTAGCCGACAACCTGGCGGGTTTTATAAGGTTTTATATCCAAAGATCTATAAAAATGAACTGCCTCACAGTGGCAGCCTGACGTGGCGTCTCACTGTGACTAGTGTTTAGTTGTGGAAACGTGTAGCAAAGAAAAACGGACTCATCGTTTCATCAGGGCTTTTAATTAAATTTAAATAAATTTTTGGTTTTATGTTATTTGATTTTTTTGAGTGGTTGAGGGGTTTTTTTTTTAAGTTTTATTTATTTAGGTTTTTTGTTTTGTTTTATTTGAGTTTTTTTTGAGTGGGTGGGGGGGTTGAGATTTTTTAATTATTTTATTTCATTTTATTTTGAGTCTTTTTGTTTGTTTTTGAGTGTTTGGGTGGGTGGGGTTTTATTTATTTTTTATTATTATTATTATTTAAGTTTTTATATCATTCTGTAGCTTCCCAGTGGAGTTTCTTATGTTATCAAATTCAACTATTCAAATTTCAGATGAATTACATGTTTTGGTATCAAAATGCTGTTTTCCCAAACCCTCCTAACAACATGACCTGACTTAGGATTCTGCGTGATGTCATAGTTGCCTCTCCGTGGCTGAGCCAAGCCGTCTTTTGAGAATTGCGCATTTTCATTCTTCCAAATTAGCTTTGTAGTAGCTCTTAAACAGGCACAGAACCTGAGCAATGTGCTGCAGTGGACGCCATGTTAGTTTGGATCCAACACCAACTAACTAATGGAGGCGGCGGTAGACCAGCAGCTCCCGTGTTCTGCGAGGTAAAATTGACATTTTTGTCAAAGGAGTCCGGTGGCTTGGAAGAGAGAAATATAACAGCTTCATTTCCCTTTTGGAGAAGTCTTCATTCATTCATCCTCTTGAGGGTCGCGGGGGGGCTGGAGCCTATCCCAGCTGACATCGGGCGAGAGGCAGGGTACACCCTGGACAGGTCGCCAGACTATCGCAGGGCTGACACATAGAGACAAACAACCATTCACGCTCACATTCACACCTACGGACAATTTAGAGTTACCAATTAACCTAGTCCCCAATCTGCATGTCTTTGGACTGTGGGAGGAAGCCGGAGTGCCCGGAGAGAACCCACGCTGACACGGGGAGAACATGCAAACTCCACACAGAAGGGCTCCCACGCCCGGAATCGAACCGGCAACCCTCTTGCTGTGAGGTGAGAGTGCTGACCACCACACCACCGTGCCGCCCCTTTTGGAGAAGTCTCTTTGACAAAAATATTACACCGACTATGAATAAATATCTCATACAACCCCACTTCACAAAATCTGAACCCTTTAGTTACTGTTTTTATTCTCAGCGCTCTAACCTACGTCACTGCTTTTTGCTAACGTCTTAGTTTCCATTTGAAAAACTGAGTAAAGAACGCAGGTGGTGTCAATCTTTAAGGCACATAACCTCATCTCAAAAAAGGTCTTCTTAGGCTTCAAATAATTTTTTCTTTTACGTGTAACTACAGAGACTGTGTGCTGGAGATCTGTGGCTGAACGCTTCTCTGATGGAGACAAACTGACGACAGATTCAGGCTGCAAAAATGTGGAACTAAAAAGAAATTCTGAAATGACTGTCACATCAGAAGTGGTAGCATCAGCGTATATCTAATTTAAAAGCCAATTCTGCCCATTGTCCTAAATGTTTAATTTTTTATATATATATAATTTACCACATTGACTTTTTCCTAGCTTTGCCCTGACCTTGACTGATATGTGACTGTGGGCATTTCCAGAACAAAGAAGTGAAGGAGTGAATATTAAATATTGTAAGTAGTCAGAAGTCAAATGTGTATTTTTGAGGACTAAGTTTAGTTTCAGGATGCAGATGAAACTGTGAGCCTGTTCCTTTTTGGATCAACAGAGTATATTTTAATTATGCAACCTCCTGAGGAGCGTGTTTTTAAAGATCTGAGAGCATTTAGGGCGGTGTCCGTTTTGTCTTCACATTTTACTTGTGACTTAAAGTTTCAGGGGACTGAAGGTAGCTGACGTTGTTACACACTAATGCAGAAATACAGTTGTTTACACATTGTCCATTGTTTCTTAGTTAGAACATGTATAATTATTATAGTCACTGTCACAGAGAGAATTTTCTTATTTCATGTTGACTTTCATTCCACCTTTTTTCCAACTATAAGACGTTGACTGAAGCTGCAACATAGCGATAAAGGCTGAGCTAAATGTTATTTCCTACTGTACTTGATAATGAAGCACTTTGTGATTGTAACCAATATTTTTTTGTTTACCTCAAATGAAAGTATCAGATAAACAATGATAGAGAGCAACAGCGCCGGCATCAGTTCATCTATAACATGCTTATTATAACAGATAATGCAGGAAAGATGCTACAACACTAATTAACATGGTTACGTTTGCATTGTTTTTATATTGTTATTTATCTGTTTGTGTTAGCTTCCAGGAAGCAAAAGTTCTGTCGTATTATTTGGGTTTAGTTTGCAGTGAAAAAGAAATGTCATTTTTATTATTTATGGTAAAAGTAAAAATAACTGTTAAATGCTTTCACAATGTGTCTTTTTTCATTCATTAAAGCCTCCTGAACGCCTCTTATTTCACACATAGCAGGCTGTTAATGGGTTTTACTGTAAAATAACCAGAGGAGATGAAATCAATACATTGCCTCAGAACGTCCGTCAGGGATGAAGAGTACAAGTTTGAAGATTTAGTAAGAAATAAATACTGATTGAAGAAGTAATCAGGTGTGTTACCAGAGTTTAAGTAGTAATACCACAGTGTAGAGACATTCACTTACAGTTTCCCCTGACCAGTGCTCGTGCACAGAATAGGATGTATGAAGGGGGAGGCAGTGAGAGTGAGCGGGTAACTGTTGAAAATGACGTCTTTGTTTGGGTGTTAAGTTCAGATATCAGCACCGGTAAGTATTTTATTGGTACCTTCATTCATGCTATGAAATAACGCTTTAAATCAGACCTGTTCAATTAGCAGGCAGGGCAGGGATTGCTACCGAGACCCGATATTAAACAGCCCCAGGCAAATTGAATCAAAACCGTAATAACAGTAAGCTCCGACGTTATCAGCGTTACATTTCAAAGTATTGGTTTCATGTAACATCATGAAGCAGCCTCTCTCCTGCTCTCTGCATGTCAGGGCTGACCTCCTCACAACACACACACACACACACACACCAGCGTGAAGTCAGACAACAGCAGGCCGCGGAGCAGATGAAGGGAGTAGAACTTCAAGATTACTGTTGTTGACGACAACTACGCTTGTTACTGTGAGTAAGTGCAATAAAACCACTGCTAGTAAAAAGCCAATACTTTATCAGTACATGTCTTAAGCATGTAGAAAGCCAAATTTCAATCTGCTCTGTCCACAGTCTTTCAGACTGGTACCAACAAAAGAGAGAACTCAGTAGCAGGACTCAAGTTACCAAAAGCTTGGGGCTTACACAGAATGTAAAAATGCAAGATATTGGGTAAAAAAACAGAGAACACTGGGAACAAAGGGCTTGAACACGTGCTCCAAACCACAGAGACGAACTGGCACAGAAAAATGGCAGCAGGTGGACTAAATACACAAGGGAGGAGGGGTAATGAGGGACAGGTGAAACTAGTCAGGGCGGGGCAATCACACAGGAGGGAAACACACGGGCAGAAAGTGAAGTACCTGATGGGGACTTCAGGGTGTAACAAAGTCGCTCATTCACAGCTATTATGGTTTACGATCACGGTTTACACAAGCACATCGCACTCTTGGGGCTAACAGCAAATTGTTAAAGACAAACTGAAATGAAAGCTGTCTGTATGTAGTCTGACAATTTATCTGAAAATGTACCTGAGGCAGCCGACCTGCAGACAAAATGTACCTGAGGCAGCCGACCTGCAGACAAACTGTACCTGAGACAGCCGACCTGCAGACAAACTGTACCTGAGACAGCCGACCTGCAGACAAAATGTACCTGAGGCAGCCGACCTGCAGACAAAATGTACCAGAGGCAGCCGACCTGCAGACAAAATGTACCTGAGGCAGCCGACCTGCAGACAAAATGTACCAGAGGCAGCCGACCTGCAGACAAACTGTACCTGAGACAGCCGACCTGCAGACAAACTGTACCTGAGACAGCCGACCTGCAGACAAAATGTACCTGAGGCAGCCGACCTGCAGACAAAATGTACCAGAGGCAGCCGACCTGCAGACAAACTGTACCTGAGACAGCCGACCTGCAGACAAAATGTACCTGAGGCAGCCGACCTGCAGACAAAATGTACCAGAGGCAGCCGACCTGCAGACAAAATGTACCAGAGGCAGCCGACCTGCAGACAAAATGTACCTGAGGCAGCCGACCTGCAGACAAAATGTACCAGAGGCAGCCGACCTGCAGACAAACTGTACCTGAGACAGCCGACCTGCAGACAAAATGTACCAGAGGCAGCCGACCTGCAGACAAAATGTACCTGAGGCAGCCGACCTGCAGACAAACTGTACCTGAGACAGCCGACCTGCAGACAAAATGTACCAGAGGCAGCCGACCTGCAGACAAAATGTACCTGAGGCAGCCGACCTGCAGACAAAATGTACCAGAGGCAGCCGACCTGCAGACAAACTGTACCTGAGGCAGCCGACCTGCAGACAAAATGTACCTGAGGCAGCCGACCTGCAGACAAAATGTACCTTACTTTACGTCTTTCACCCCTCCTATATTTTATTTTCAGCATGCAGTAGTGTGTACATTTACATCATATTATCTCTTATCATCAGTGGTGGAATGTAACTAAGTACATATACTCAAGTTTTGCAGGACAGTTTTTAGGTACTTGTAATTTACTTAATTTTGAGTATGGCAACTCTGCTACTTGTACTCTATCACATTTTAGAGGTAAATATTGTATTTTTCACTTCACTACATTTGTCTGACCGCTTCAGATTTTTGCATATTGTGGAAACACTTGGCTGATTTTTCGAATGACAGAGCAGTATTTTGTAAGCATGATTTTTTATTTATTTTATTTTATAACTGTCTAAAACACATGTTCATTGTGCTTTTATGGTAAAGGTGGTGATGCTATGATAATACATTTCCAATTTTATGGAATTAAAGAAAAATGATGAATACTCATTGTTGTTAATAACATATATTTAATGTCCATTTTATATTTGATGTGTGTGTGTGTGTGTGTGTGTGTGTATATATATATATATATATATATATATATATATATATATATATATATATATATATGTGTGTGTGTGTGTGTATATATATGTATGTACAGTACAGGCCAAAAGTTTGGACACACCTTCTCATTCAATGCGTTTTCTTTATTTTCATGACTATTTACATTGTAGATTCTCACTGAAGGCATCAAAACTATGAATGAACACATGTGGAGTTATGTACTTAACAAAAAAGGTGAAATAACTGAAAACATGTTTTATATTCTAGTTTCTTCAAAATAGCCACCCTTTGCTCTGATTACTGCTTTGCACACTCTTGGCATTCTCTCCATGAGCTTCAAGAGGTAGTCACCTGAAATGGTTTCCACTTCACAGGTGTGCCTTATCAGGGTTAATTAGTGGAATTTCTTGCTTTATCAATGGGGTTGGGACCATCAGTTGTGTTGTGCAGAAGTCAGGTTAATACACAGCCGACAGCCCTATTGGACAACTGTTAAAATTCCTATTATGGCAAGAACCAATCAGCTAACTAAAGAAAAACGAGTGGCCATCATTACTTTAAGAAATGAAGGTCAGTCAGTCCGGAAAATTGCAAAAACTTTAAATGTGTCCCCAAGTGGAGTCGCAAAAACCATCAAGCGCTGCAACGAAACTGGCACACATGAGGACCGACCCAGGAAAGGAAGACCAAGAGTCACCTCTGCTTCTGAGGATAAGTTCATCCGAGTCACCAGCCTCAGAAATCGCAAGTTAACAGCAGCTCAGATCAGAGAGCAGATGAATGCCACACAGAGTTCTAGCAGCAGACCCATCTCTAGAACAACTGTTAAGAGGAGACTGCGCGAATCAGGCCTTCATGGTCAAATAGCTGCTAGGAAACCACTGCTAAGGAGAGGCAACACGCAGAAGAGATTTGTTTGGGCCAAGAAACACAAGGAATGGACATTAGACCAGTGGAAATCTGTGCTTTGGTCTGATGAGTCCAAATTTGAGATCTTTGGTTCCAACCGCCGTGTCTTTGTGAGACGCAGAAAAGGTGAACGGATGGATTCCACATGCCTGGTTCCCACTGTGAAGCATGGAAGAGGAGGTGTGATGGTGTGGGGGTGTTTTGCTGGTGACACTGTTGGGGATTTATTCAAAATTGAAGGCACACTGAACCAGCATGGCTACCACAGCATCCTGCAGCGACATGCCTTCCCATCCGGTTTGCGTTTAGTTGGACGATCATTTATTTTTCAACAGGACAATGACCCCAAACACACCTCCAGGCTGTGTAAGGGCTATTTGACCAAGAAGGAGAGTGATGGAGTGCTGCGGCAGATGACCTGGCCTCCACAGTCACCGGACCTGAACCCAATGGAGATGGTTTGGGGTGAGCTGGACCGCAGAGTGAAGGCAAAGGGGCCAACAAGTGCTAAACACCTCTGGGAACTCCTTCAAGACTGCTGGAAAACCATTTCAGGTGACTACCTCTTGAAGCTCATGGAGAGAATGCCAAGAGTGTGCAAAGCAGTAATCAGAGCAAAGGGTGGCTATTTTGAAGAAACTAGAATATAAAACATGTTTTCAGTTATTTCACTTTTTTTGTTAAGTACATAACTCCACATGTGTTCATTCATAGTTTTGATGCCTTCAGTGAGAATCTACAATGTAAATAGTCATGAAAATAAAGAAAACGCATTGAATGAGAAGGTGTGTCCAAACTTTTGGCCTGTACTGTATATACATATATATACATATATATACAGTACAGGCCAAAAGTTTGGACACACCTTCTCATTCAATGCGTTTTCCTTAACATATATATACATATATATACAGTACAGGCCAAAAGTTTGGACACACCTTCTCATTCAATGCGTTTTCCTTAACATATATATACATATATATACAGTACAGGCCAAAAGTTATTTTTTAAATAAAAATAATAAGATTAAGGTGTTATGTTTGGACCTTAGTCACATCGCGATCACTGTGTTAATGCTGACAGCCCTAAAATACATTAATTATTGTTATTATTGCCCCAAGAAAATAAAAAGATTCAACAAAGAAAATCCATTCCTTATTTTTTAATATGGACATTAAAGTGCTTAAAAATTATTTGAAAAGCTTTAAAAAATAATAAAATGAAGGTGTTACGCTTGGACCTTAATCACATTGCGATGAACATGTTAATGCTGACAGCCCTAAAATAAATTACTTTTTGTTATTATTGCCCCAAGAAAAAAAAAACAAAAATAAATAAGAAATGAAAAGGCAAAAATAATCGTTCTTCAGTGTGGACATTGAAGTGCTTTCTGCACCACCTCCACCTCATAAGTAACGAACAGTCCCTGATGTCTGGTTTGAACATGCAGTATTCAGCGTTATCACCTCACATCTCTCCGCCTCCCTCTCTCTCTCCCAGTCTTCTCCTATGTCTCTCTCCCAGCTGAGGGGTGGAGGCTGACGGCTGATGCCTTTCTGAGGAGAGGATGGAGGAAACAGGGAATTAGCGGCTCTTCTTCAGTCGGTGTTCGCAGAGACAGAGCCGTGATCAGCAGCCTCAGCAGGGACATTTGTCTTTTCATGGGGCAACAAACGGCTTAAAATGACCCGGGGAGTGAATCTGCAGCGCGAGGTAACACACACACACACTCACACACACCTTTCCTTTGCTTTTCCTGGTGCGACGCTCATCATGTTCAATGTAAGCATCTGTTATAGGCTGTATGGGGGCCGGTGGGGGGGTGGAGAGTTACATAACAGCCGAGCCGAATCACAGATTAATTAGGATTGATTAAGAAAAGACGCATGTAGATATGATTATTAACTGTAGAGGGGGTTCTCCTCCTCCTCCTCCTCCTCCTCCTCCTCTCTGTGACATGATGGAGGAGGAAAAAAGCAGCCGGTTATAGATGGAAGAAACATGAAGGTGTTGAGGAGAGAGAGCCTGCAGGCCTCACATCACCACAGGAGCACCAGCAGCCACCAGCTCTGCTGCTGCTGCTGCATTCAAACACAAATATGAAGATTCATCTTATTGTTATTATTATCTGGTTCACCTCCGTCTCCATGACAACGGGAAATCTCCAGCCTGTTAGTTTGCTCTCCGCTTCCTGCACCTTATCCCATCACCCCCCTCCTCCCAGCATTTAGCCCCAGCCATAAAAAAAAAAAAAAAAAAAAAACCTCTGTTATCACGCTTATTAAGTTCAGGTAAATCCCCAAATCTGGTCACTGTGTCAGCTGGTGATCTGCTGACCAGGTAATTCAGGTTCATGCTCTGATTTAAAAAAAGAAAAGGGAATTTTAAAAGTAAAGCTTCATCAACATTTTTGTGTTTCTCTTCTCACCGTAGTTTGAATTATAGGATGATTTTGCACCAAAAATTACTGCTCGCCATATAAGCAGCACTCACATTTTATATTTAGGTTAAAGTAGTGATACGGCAGTGTAAAAATACTCTTTTTAGTTACAAAATCTGCAATCAAAATCTTACATAAGGGGTAACTTCTGCGTTTTTCAACCTGGACCTTATTTTCCCTGTTTTTGTGCTCAAACTAAGGCTGTTAAAATAATGCCTTAATTTAGATTAATCAATCACAGAAAAAATAATGACTTAAAAAGATTACTGCGGATGAATCGGGTTTGCTGTTGCCCTTTGACCCGGTGCGTCACTGAAAGCCACAGAGGCTCTGTCACATGATGGAGGCAGACGAAAAGACGCTGTTTGGAACATTGACATTTAAAAAACACCCAGATGGAACTGTTGATAGGAGCACCATTCTCTGCAGGTTCTTCTGCAGTAACCTAAAATATCACCTCAACGCAAAGCATTTAGCTGCGAACCTAGAGGTCTGAGCTAGCACAGCTTCTGATGCTAACGCTAGCAGCCAGCCTCTTCATACCACACTCGACCAGGTGTTTAGACTGAGTCAGTCTACCTGTGACCGACCTACTAACTCCCTCACAAGATGGACTGCAGACTAGTTTTGGTGGTCTCCAGTGTAAGATTGCCCAGTTCAGACCAGAGATTCGTGATGAGATGAAACTGTTTTTGAATGTTGCAGAGAAAAGTGTCAGCGGTGTGAACTGGCCGGTCTGAGCTCGACTCAAGATGGCTGATGGTGTCACCTGACACTCAGCTGGACAAATCGCTGGCAGGTGGTTTTAAAGCACGTCACCTGTTTCAACAGCCAATCAGCTTGTAGTGAAGTCCTCTGGTCAAGTCAAAATGACCGCAGACAGCGTGTTGGCTTGCTGCGGCAGGTGCTCCGTCCCCGCCGAGCCTTCTGTTTCTGTCCTCACAGTGTGCCGGTGTCAGACGGTGGGTCGCTGCTGCTGCTGGCTGTATGTGCTTATGCCCCGCCCACATACACACATTCTCATTGACTGATGAATTGGCACTGGTTATTTATATTATTGTGGCGTATTGATTATGAATACAGTCCATCTGATGCTGGTTTTGTTTCATCACTGTAGCCAGTATCTCACTATCACTATCCTCATTCAGATTTTAAGAAGCTACAAATTATATTCAGCCACAAAATAAGTCTGAAAAGCTGCAAATCAGAACAGAAGTACAGAGAGTTGTTGACTAGAGATGATACACCGTCTCATCATGGTCACTTCCTGTGAGCCAGCAGCTTTAGAATAGAACGTTGCAGAGCGGCGCATTGCAAGTGGTCGCCTGTTTCAACTGGTTTTGTCACAAATCTTTGGTCTGAACTAGGCTTTGGACAGCATGCCCGCATTGCAGAATCAAAAGAGGTGTGACATACAACACAACAGCATTGGCATCTAGTGTGACATCTACACGTTGGCAGCACTTGAAGAATAACAACATGACAATAACAGTTATTTACCATCTCTGTGATGTGGCAGCTGATGTCATCCTCTTATTTCCCCAAATTTAGACAACAGAAGCATGTGTTTATGTTTAGAAAAAAACATCATGATTTGGCTTAAAAGAATTACATTTGTTACTAATGTAATGTTGGGCCACGTTATATACATCATGTGACTTAGCTAGCAAACTACATTGTTAATTAAGCAACTCAGTTGACTTGTGGTTTCACACAGGAAATGATCAGCGGTGTCTCGGCGTGAAAGTTCAGGGTTTGTTTGACTCATCCATCTCACCTCCCGCCTGCCTTGTATGGACTTTCTTGCTCTTTATACTACAGTAGTTGCCAGCTGTGCGTTTTATAACAAAAGGTGCCTTTGTACATCAGTATGTTACACGAACGTCCACTGATATAGCGCAGGTATGTCAGTAGACTTTCACATCTACATATGACGATGACTTCGGTCGCTGGCCTACTAATAAACGAGCCCGGTCTCACTCCGGAGTCGTTGAAATCCAGCTTGACATTTTGGGCAGTGACTTGTGGTGTCAGAAACCAACGAAAAGAGGCGTCCTTTAACGTCGGCATGATACGTGGCAGGACAAGAATGAAAGTTGAGGCAAGTGTCCGACTGGGGCAGGTGGGGGAGGGGTGGTGGATGGGTCCGACATACAACGACTTTCACCCGAGAGAGAGCGGTGTTCGCATTCCATAAGATTGTAAAGCCAAGCCCTGTTCTTTTTTCCTAAACCCAACCATGTGTTTGTTGTTGAAGAAAAAAACGTCAATCCACAGTGTTGTACCAACGTAGTGCTTTTATTTTTGAAAGAGACTGTATGCAAACTGTACATTTCCTGTGAAAACATAAGTGTATTTTGGAAACAGACAATGCAGGTAACAGGCTGAAGTTGACACAGCGTCCCAGAACGTCAACAACCATCACACCCAGGGTACCTTGGACGCCGTATGTGGTCGTGGAAAGTCCATGACCAAACGTGGACATGTGATGAAGTCGCAGTGAGGATGTGATGAGGAGGCAGTTTCTGTGTTCAGATTCTCCTTCCATTGAAATAGACTGAAAAATATAACAAAGTATCCTAATTTTTTTTTAAATGTTAATGATTAATGAGTGCATTTCGAGCAGGAATCCACCAATATAATATTGTTTGTGTTTGGAAAATATTTGTGTTCTGAAAAGGTTAAAAAAAAAAAACCAACCCTCTTAAAGACAGTAACAGTGCCCTTTAATTATTTTTTGGACACGGCCCCCTCAGACCTCCCTTAGGGACGCCACTGTTTGTGTCCACAAATCTCAGTTTGTAAAACTTCCAATTGTTCTGACTTAAAAAGTAAATACAGTTATGCCCTCTGAGATGTAGTGGAGGAAAAGTTAAAAATAAAAAGTGGCATGCAAAGAAAATACTCAAATAAAGTGCAGTACTTGACTATTTGATGAATCACCTGAACTTTATTTAATCTGTGTTGTTGACTCTGAGATCTAATTTTTAAGACACGACAACCAAAATCAACACATAATTAATTCAAAATATAAATAAATAAATAAATAAATAAGATAATAAAACTTCAAAATCACTAGCAGAAATGAAATCACCTGTCTTAAAGACACTTCTGTTTAAACAAAAATATTTTATTGAACTTTTTTCTAACATTAACAGTGTCACCAACTGTTAGCAAATCATATATATATATATATATATATATATATATATATATATATAAAATACATTTAAATTAAATTAAAATAAAATACATTTATTTAAATATTTATATTTGCACATACACATACAAAAGAGGAAAAAACACAATAAGTGCATAAAATAATAATTTAAAAAATACATAATACAAATGTAATTCTAAAAATAAAAATCACTACTTCTGCCAGTCTAACTGCTTATTTAAGAATAACTACTTCATGTATTCTAGTTACAGATTTAAACACAAACTGCTTTGGAAGCGTTATAGATAGATATCATGAGATGATTAAAAATATAAGCATCAGAAAGCATCTTATAGGACTTATAATAATTAACAGCTAGTTTTTCATTCATGTAAAAAATGATGTTTATTAAATCACTGATAAAACCTAATAATCTCAAATTAATCCGGTTAATCTATAGGATGTAATCTGACGTAAATACAGTTAATCTCTAATAAAATCAGTAATCTTAATTATTTTAAAGACAAATTATAAACATGTTTTTAATAAATGCAGTTTTTCTTCTAATAAAATGTGTCCCACTGTCATAAAATCTTATTTTTGTTCTCCACTTTTCATGCTAATAAAATATAATTGCTACTGAAACCATGTTTTTATAATTAAAATGTGGTTTCTTGAATTAATTGTTGCACTGCTGAAAGGCAATTTTATTTTGATCTGAGCTGCTGACACCTCTGTACCTCTGCTTATCTAAGATATTAAATGCACAACTTTGACTTGTAGTGGAGTAATTTTACTCTGGTGTATCGCTACTGTTACTCGAGTAACATATGTGAATACTTCCTCCACTAGTCGGTGTAGTTCAGTCGTCATTATGGATCACAACAGTGACACAGTGTCCAGACTGCAAACAGGATTGAACACCTACCAAAACTCAGGGCTGGAACGTAACTACGAATCTGAGGTACTTTTACTTTACTGGAGTCTTTTCTTGTTTTACTCCACTACAATTCAGAGAAAAATACTTTAGTTTTCACGCCACTAAAATGATCTGACAGCTTTAGTTATTTTTCTCCTACAAAGACGATCAAACAGCAAAGCAGTACAGCTCTTTGTGCCACAGGTACAAATACAATGTGTGCTATGTCAGGTATCGATGATGAATTATAAAATATAAAGAAATTAGGATTATTAGTGTTTTCACTCTTACACACTGAGTAATGTTTGTTGTCAGTTGCGGCCACAAGAAGCAAAAATTTTGTGCTTATAGATGATGTCATTTTAGAAGAAAAACAAAATATCAAGACCAGAAAGTCGAGTAACTCGGTATAAAAAGCAACAAAGTGTATACGACCAGTTTTGGAAGTGACAGTAATGTACGTTTTAGCAGTACCGAAGTAATATGTATGCATTAATAACAATATTTCAGGTGATACTGTAATATTTTGACTTTATCCATGTAGATTTACGACTTTATTCTCATAATATTACGACTTTATTCTCTTAGATTTACGACTTCTGTTCTCGTAGATTAAAGACTTTATTCTCATAGATTAACGACCTCTCTTCCTTAGATTTACGACTTTATTCTTGTAGATTAAGGACTTTATTCTCCTAATATTACGACTTAATTCTCATAGATTAACAAATTTATCAATGTAATATTATGACTTTATCCTCATAAATTTACGACTCTATACTCGTAGATTAATGACTTTATTCTCTTAATATTACAACTTTATTCCCATGGATTAAAAACTTTATCCTCGTAATATCATGACTTTATTCTCATAGATTAATGACTTTTTTCTCGTAATATTATGACTTCATTCTCTTAGAATTACGACTTTATTCTCATAGATTAATGAGTTTATTCTTGTAATATTACGACTTTATTCTTGTAGATTAATAACTTTATTCTCAATATTATTACAACTTTATTCTTAGAGTTACAACTTTATTCTTAGAGTTACAACTTTATTCTTGTAGATTAACGACTTTATTCTCGTAATATTACGACTTTATACTCGTAATATTTTGACTTTATTCTAGGAGATTAACGACTTCATTCTCGAACTCTATGATTTTTTTTTCTTTAACATGATCCTAATCCTCCTTTGTAGTTTATAAACAATAGAAAGTGTTGAATTTGCATCAGCACTTTAGACTCTCATGGAAACTCAACACTGAAAAGCTGTTTCACATTAAAAGCCTCCATGGTTGGATGCCAACTAGGAATCTTCTTCTTCCCTGAGAGGCTTTTAATGTGAAACAAACCCACACTTTTCCTGCTGAAGTGTCAACTCAACAAAAAAAAAATTCCCATTGTAAATCTGTGTCAGAGTCCCCTTGATTTTCTGTGTAATTTACGTGAACTGGTCTTTTAATCACAGCGGACAGTCCTGTATGGTTTTGAATAATTAGGCCTTGTGCACCATGTTGAAGAGTAACAACAAACATTTTACATCAACAACAGAGGCTGATTTACTGTATTTTTGATATTCAGTTGTTAAATGAGGTTCTGAGATCTAAAGGCTCAAAGAAACATTGAGGATCCCCATGTGGCTTCAGCTCGATTTTGGCCACATCTGGATGTAGCTACCTGGTAAACAGTCTCAGCAGCAGAGACGATGAAAAAGAGAACTGGAGTCATTATCATGGACACAATGAGCGCCCACTGATGCGTTCACTCGTCTCGTCACATCCAGAGACTTTCCACTGAGTTCATCTGACACAGTGTGACACGGCATGCTCTTATTCAGCACATCCTGCCGCAGGCCCAACGTTTGTCAGCACGAACACACTCGTAGAAGAAAACCATCGTATACACACAGTAACCTCCACTGAATTTATTCAGTTCTGTCAGTGACTTCACCTGCTTTAACAATCCAATCACCCGATGCTATGAACTGATTAGATTTTAGTGGTCAAGTGTTGTTGTGACCTCACAAAACATGTTTTTGGCATGTGGCATGTTTTTTCATTTGACTCATTTTAATGAACGTAATATTTCAAGAACACCTCAAGTGAATTTCTTCAAATTTGGCAAAAACGTTCACTTTGACTCAAAGATAAATTGATTGGATGTTGATGGTCATAGGTCAACGGTCAAGGTCACTGTGACCTCGTCTGTCTCATGGAATTTCTCAACTTTGGCACAAATGTTCATTTGGACCAAAAAATGAACTGATTAGAATTTGTTGGTCAAAGATCAAGGTCACTGTGACCTCGTCTGTCTCTTTCTTGTGAACATAATAACCCAAGAACATCTTGAGGGAATTTCTTAACTTTGGTACAAATGTTCATTTGGTTCCAAGAATAAACTAATTTGAATTTGGTGGTCAAAGGTCAAGGTCACTGTGACCTTGAAACCATCTCATTCTTGTGAAAGCGATATTTCAAGAACACCTTGAAAGAATTTCTTCAAATTTGGCACAAATTCCACTTTGAGTCAGGGATGAACTGATTAGAATTTGGTCGTCAAAGATCAAAGTCACTGTGACCTTTCATCTATCCTATTCTCATGAATGCTATCTGAAGAACACCTTGAGAGGACTTTTTCAAATTTGGCAGAAACATTAACTTGGACTCAACGATGAACTGATTGGATTTGGACAGTCAAAGGTCAAGGTCAATGTGACCTGTGTGTGATCTGTCTCATTCTTTTGAATGTGATATCTCAAAAACACCTGAAGGGAATTTCTTTAAATTTGGCACAAACATCCACTATGTGTCAAGGATGGTCTGTGACCTAAAGAAACATGTTTTTGGCGTGTGGTCACGTTTTTTCATTGTCAACGTGATATCCAAAAACACCTTGAGAGAATTTCTTCAAATTTGGCACAAACGTCCACTTGGACTCAAAAATTAAAGTCAAAGTCCAGTGTGACCTCACAAGATATGTTTTTGGTCATAACTCATACACTAATTGTGACAAAATATCACACAACAGGATAAAATAATGAAATGGTGACAATTTATATCCAAAAGGTCAAAGGTCATCTTGACTGTGACATCATCATGTTATAACATCGTATCTCAGGAACAGAAGGGGAGACATTTGGTCAGATACTTAATTGGTGACTCTAATCTTGAAACTTTGCTGATTGTATAGATCTTCCGTGTGTGAAGCATCCATGTTTTTTTTTACAGACATGGATGGAAACTGTCAGAGACACTGGACTTGGTGGGCAGAGTCATACAACTGAGAGGCAGTAATTCTAGTTGCTGTCTACCATTAGCAAAGTATCTATCCAACTGGCTGCTAAATGCTCCAGTATGTCCACCAGCTAGTCGTTAACTTTGTCCATCTGCCTTTTCTGTTGAAAATGACAAAATGAGAGCAGTGAGGGTGGATCAAAACAGTAACGTCATGAGCCGTAAAACCAAAAACAACACCTTGAAACATGTTAAAAGGCTCCACATGTCCAAGGGAGCTGCAGAATCAGGTGATACTAACACCCTCCAAACACACACAGTCATTTAATCCATTGTTTATATGATGATATCAGCTACAGCAGCTTTCATGAAAATATTTCCTGTGAGAGTCAACTGCAACATCAGTAACAATCCAAACCACTGTTGGCTTTTGTTATCAGCAGCATCATAAAAAACGCTCTCTAAACAAGCCTTTATAATGTTTCTATTCACAGACACTCATCTATTAGAGCTAAAAAAAAAAAAACACCCAGATGTTACATGAATGACATCTTTATGCACAAAGCAGATACGAGTACATTGTTCCTCCTCTGAAACAAGATGAAACAGACAAATGTTATCCAACGCTGTGTGGCCTCATCCAGTACATTCCTGCTATATTGTGAGCACTTGGGTAGACAGAGCTGTGCGTTGCCATGGAAACCTGCGCTGCTCAGGCTCATAATATTCTCTGGTGAATGGAGAGCAGAACGGCTCCAACACAGCCATTTGTCCCAGTGGTTAAAAAAAAAAACAAAAACAAAAAAAAACAAAACACTGATGGTGGCTTGGGCAGTGTGCATAGTAACGGAGATCTACCACATCTGAGGTGTCACATCACTATTATATTGTATTGTACAGACCTTTGATTAATTTAATTATTTATTATTTCACCAGTGGGGTCCGACTTAGCCCCTGGAGGAACATGCTCTGACATGCGAACACAAAGCAGAGTGGTAAGGGTTCGTACAGTGTTTTAAATCACAAGGTCCCTGATGTAGACCTTTGGGGAAAACTCAAAAATGCTGCCTCTTTATCCAGCAGCTGGTTTATGGAAGATTTAAAATGCCTTTTTTAAAACAAAACAAACACTGTCATATACACTCACTGGCCACTTTATTAGGTACACCTTGCTGGTACCAGGTTGGACCCCCTTTTTAATTCTTGGTGTCATAGATTCAACAAGGTGCTGGAAACATTCCTCAGAGATTTTGGTCCATATTGACATGATGACATCAAACATCCATGATGAGAATCTCCTGTTCCACCACATCCCAAAGGTGCTCTATTGGACTGAGATGTGGTGACTGTGGAGGCCACTGGAGTACAGTGAACTCATTGTCATGTTCAAGAAACCAGTTTGAGATGTGGTAAGGGTTCGTACAGTGTTTTAAATCACAAGGTCCCTGATGTAGACCTTTGGGGAAAACTCAAAAATGCTGCCTCTTTATCCAGCAGCTGGTTTATGGAAGATTTAAAATGCCTTTTTTAAAACAAAACAAACACTGTCATATACACTCACTGGCCACTTTATTAGGTACACCTTGCTGGTACCAGGTTGGACCCCCTTTTTAATTCTTGGTGTCATAGATTCAACAAGGTGCTGGAAACATTCCTCAGAGATTTTGGTCCATATTGACATGATGACATCAAACATCCATGATGAGAATCTCCTGTTCCACCACATCCCAAAGGTGCTCTATTGGACTGAGATCTGGTGACTGTGGAGGCCACTGGAGTACAGTGAACTCATTGTCATGTTCAAGAAACCAGTTTGAGATGATCTGAGCTTTGTGACATGGTGCGTTATCCTGCTGGAAGTAGCCATCAGAAGATGGGTACACTGTGGTCATAAAGGGACGGACACAGGCAGCAACAATACTCAGGTAGGCTGTGGTGTTTAAACCATGCTCAGTTGGTACTAAGAAAATCTCACACCATGTCTACATGACCACCAGCAGCATGAGCTGTTGATACAAGGCAGGATGGATCCATGCTTCCATCTGAATGTGGTTTTTCCAATCTTCTATTGTACCAGTTTTGGTGAGCCTGTGTGAATTGTAGCCTCAGTTTACTGTTGTTAGCATGACATAGTGGCACATTGTAGTTTAACAGCAAAACCCATACCTGTGCTTGAGATTTGATATTGCGTACCATTGCAACCCACCAAGATACAACTTGAGATATGAGGAAGTTGTCATCCTCATCATAAATCTTGTGTATATTTTTGGCGTTGTGTATATTTTGGATTCTAGAAATCTTTATATTTTATTGATATTTCATATTTGCACTGTTTCCTATTTCCTTTGGGATAATTTAAGTTCATCATGGAGTACTTGAAAATGAGTCTCCGATTCATTTGATCACACCTGATTTCAGCTCTGGAAACCCAAATCCAGAATAGCCTTCTAACTATGTAATTTAGAGTCTTATGTACATATTATTAAACATGTAAAAACAATTAGAAATCAGTTTTCATCCAAATTCGAAATATCTGTCTTTTAAGTTTTTGTACATTCTTGAAATTGGGTTTGATTTGGCCGTGGTTATCTCTGAGATAATACACAATAAATTCCAAACCAATCATAAATCATCCATCAGTTGTCTCAACCCGCCCCCCAGTGGCAGTGCAACAAACAGCTTTCTAGTCTGATATTTAGAAAATACAGATTGTAAACAAATCAGGTTGACCGGCTTCAGACCCCGGACAATCCGAGCCTTTGCAGCTTGTGGAGCTGCAGGAAGAGGTGGCTTGTGAGCGGCCGGGCTTGCCCCCCGGGCCTGGTGCCGGTGTCGGCTCGCAGGGAGGGGACGTGATGTGCACCCTTCCTCACCCCTAACCCCAACCCCAAGCAGTTAGCTTTGCTACGCATAAACTTATCCCCAATCGTAGTGATGCTGTGAGAAACAACACAATTTTAGCCGGAGGGCAACATTATTCGAGGCGGGCAAATACTTCTACACAACGCCTGCTTTGACGGTCGGTGTGTGTGTCAGAGTAAAGACACATTTAATCTATTAAGACTGGATGTGTTTGAATGAAAAAGGCTATTATCAGAAAAAATGGAGCAGATTTATATTTTCAATGAAAACGTATCTCAGTGAAGAAAGGCAAAGCGCTAGGCTCCCATTGTCATTCATCTCAGCTAACACTGCATGTAAAAGTTATGCTAACTATTCTACAAAGTAACATTAATATGAATCACAAAACATTTTGAAACTTACCATTCAGTGACCACCTGAAAGGAATCATTTTCAGCTTCTGCTTCGACCTCTGAATCATCACAGGGCTCAAACATGTACGCCTGGATTAAATTTGTGGCAGCCATTGCTGAGCCAGGGAAATGTCAATCAAAATGAGGGAGCTGTCAATCAGAGCGTTATCTGCCACGCCCACTCTGTCCTGGCAAGTGGTCTAAACAGCAAAATGAGCAAAATGAGCTGTTTTTAAACCAGGTTTTCTAATAGTTATGGTTATTTTCACTCAGACTTTTGTGGATGATTAATGAGACACTCGACTTTGATATAATATATGCATTTTTACTATTTCAAGCTGTGTTTCCAAAGGCTGTAAAGATTGCTCGGTATGTTTACATTCACAGTTAAGTGGAACTACATTTACAGCTCGACTAGGCCATTTAACTGGACTACTGTCCTTGTCCCAGTATACAAGTACAGGAGGGGAATTGATTTGCTGACAGAAGTATGTCCGACTCCACTAAGATTGGTGGTGACATGCCCCCTTTCAGCTTGCGGTTGACAAACAAGTTAGCTGTACCATGGTTACTCTTCTCTTTCAACGTAGTAAATGAGTTAACGTTTTTCCTACTCAGGAAACCTTTTCAGGGATTCTGTGCAACTGTGTTAGTCCTCAACTAAGGAGTCTTAAGTGTCACACTTAAGGAGAAAACTTAAGGTGTTTTGTGCAATGGGTCCCTGATGATCACTAAAATTAGATTAAAAAAAGTGGATATACATTGATAGTAAATGGACCTGCACTTGTATCGTGCCTTTCTAGTCATCCGCCCACTCAAAGCGCTTTTTATACTACGAGTCACATTCACCCATTCGCACTCACATTCATACACTGGTGGCCGAGACGACCATACAAGGTGCCACCTTCTTCTCAGTTTTTAACACACCCACACACTGGTGGAACAGACACAGGGAGCAATTTGGGGTTCACTATCTTGCTAAAGGATACTTCAAACCGCTAATCGAACCGCTGCTCAAACCACCAATCAAACCGCTGATTGAATTGCTGATCTTCCGATCAGTGGACGACCCACTCTACCTCTGAGCCACAGCCACGGTATTGGTTATCAGCCAAATAAACTGTTATCAGCATATTGGATATTGGCAAAAAATTCAATATGGTGCATCCCTAGTTACTGCACTTGCACTTTTCTAACACCTACTAATTACCACCATGTTTCTTCTCCTGTAGGCTTGAATCCACCCAGAAACCCCATGGAGCAGGATGTGGAGAGCCCGGCCTACATCAAACAGCCCAAGCTGCCAAAGCAGGCCCGTGAGGACCTGCCTAAAAAGCTGGCAGAAATGGACAGAGCAAAGAGGATCCAGCGGTACGTCCAGAAAGATGGAAAGTGCAACGTCCATCACGGGAATGTTCGAGAGACGTACCGCTACCTGTCAGACATTTTCACCACGCTGGTAGATCTCAAATGGAGGTTCAACCTGTTTATCTTCGTGTTGGTGTACACCGTGACGTGGCTCTTCTTCGGCTTCATGTGGTGGCTTATTGCGTACCTTCGAGGGGATCTGGACCATTTAGCGGACAACCAGTGGACTCCGTGTGTCAATAACCTCAATGGGTTTGTATCAGCTTTTCTGTTCTCCATTGAGACTGAGACCACCATCGGTTACGGGTACAGAGTCATCACAGACAAGTGCCCAGAGGGGATCCTTCTGCTTTTAGTTCAGTCGGTGCTGGGATCTATCGTGAACGCCTTCATGGTGGGTTGCATGTTTGTTAAGATCTCACAACCCAAGAAGCGAGCTGAGACACTAGTGTTTTCCACCAATGCGGTCATCTCAATGAGAGATGGACGGCTGTGCCTGATGTTCAGAGTCGGAGACCTCCGAAACTCGCACATCGTGGAGGCTTCAATCAGGGCCAAGCTTATCAAGTCGAAGCAGACCAAGGAAGGGGAGTTCATCCCTTTGAACCAGACGGACATAAATGTGGGTTACAACACGGGAGATGACAGGCTCTTCCTGGTGTCGCCGCTCATCATCTGCCATGAGATCAACCAGAACAGCCCCTTCTGGGAGATCTCACAGGCCCACCTGGCCAAGGATGAGCTGGAGATCGTTGTGATTCTGGAGGGAATGGTGGAGGCCACAGGTGAGTCGAGACAATGTGTACAGTAACTGGTATTCAACTGAATCAAGAATCTTGCTCAGTATGTTTATTTCCACTTGAACCTTAAAACACAACCCTTGTCAATAAGTGATTAGAGTGCTATCTTACAACCCAGCGCAAAGTGGTACACATTCCAGTGCAACTGTCATTGCTAGGTTCAGACAGTCACTGTCATTTTTACAGCCAGCTCCCACATTGTGTAAAGTCCCTTTCCCCGGCGCAACAAACCTGCGAACACCCACTGACATCTGGCTTTAATGTGTGATGGGAAAGGTTACAATCAGCATTCACATCCGGGCTCAAATGACTCTACATTAGTCACAGGTCTTTATCAGCTCCAGCTCTGATTGGCAGTGAACATGCATACCCTCAGCTTGTTACCCACAGAATGAGTTTCTGTTTTCCCCCTCTCCTGATGTCATTACACCACTTTTCACATTGTGTGGCCATTTGGGTGATGTCAGAAGACAAGGACAGTCCATCACATTCTCATTCCAACTTGGCAAATATCGCCGCTTTGTTAGTGGACTTTCACGTCTACATATTATCCTCCTGCGTCTGTTGTTGACACTCTGGGACACAGTGTTAATGTACTCCTGTTACATGTGTTGGGTCTTTTCAAAATAAATGTACAGTTTCGACCTGTTAGATGCATACAGTCTTTATAAGAAAAACTTACAACATTGGTAAAACACTTCATATTTATATTTATTTCTCTGTGCAACAAGGCACGTGGTTGGATAAAAAAAAAACATCATAGTTTGGCTCAGTTTGGTACTTTATGCAACATCAGCATGTTATCATGAGCAGTGCAGCCTCACAAGTTGTCGACTCTTTATCTCTGTTATCTCTTATTTTTGCTTTTCTTTCTAATTTACATCCATAGTGGGAACAGTTCTCGTCACAGATCCTCAGATTCTGTATTTCACACTATCGTACACATGATGTACTCTGAGCTACAGTGTGATAACAGTTCATTCCACCATTGCTGATGTGTGGGCAGTAACTCAGACTTCCATTGTAGTAGAATACATTTCTTAGCTGCTGACAAGCAAGATCCTTCCTAATGACTTCAACATAAATGTTGGTGGATAAACTCTGCCCAGCAAGCCCAGTTTTACCCCCTGATGTCCTGCTGGTTTCACTAAGTGGCCTCAGAAAGATGCTTGAGATCCTGAAAGCCTGTTCTTGTCCAGGTACCATCATCTCCAAACATAACACACAGGAAGAAAAAAAAAGTGTCTTCTCTGAATTCTCTGACAGGAGAACCTCTCTGCATTAAATCTGATTATTTTCCAGGGGTTTGGTTTATAACAATATTCTGCAGCTGGTAGGTGTTTAATCCCAAGTTTTTCTTTTTCCCATCACAAGTAAACGTTCATAAATCCACTTAAAAATCACGGAGATAAAGATGCTCCTTATAACTGCAAAAGCTTCCTGAGAATGATCACATTTTTAAGTTTACTTCAGTATCAAAGTATTCCAGTGAAAGCTATCTGTACATCCATAAGCACACTGCAGCAGCATAAGCACCAGGGGCCTCCTGGGACATGCCCAGAACACCTCTAACGGGAGGTGCCCAGGAGGATCCTGATCAGATGCAAGAAACCTCCTCAACTGACCTTTTTCGACGTAAAGGAGCAGTGACTTGTCTAAAACAAGCCAACAGAACTTGCTAGCTAGCGCTAGCTAATGTCTATGGAGAACTGTTTTGTTTCCAGCTAAGCCCTGCCCACCCAAAAACCTCACACTGTTCACTAAGAGTAAGAGGGTCTATGTGCCACCACCTTTAATCTTTAATCTTGCTTTGTGTCTCCAGGCATGACGTGCCAGGCGAGGAGTTCATACATCAGCAGTGAGATCAAGTGGGGCTACCGCTTCACCCCAGTCCTGACGCTGGAGGACGGCTTCTACGAGGTGGACTACAACAGCTTCCACGACATCTATGAAACTAACACACCCACCTGCAGTGCCAAAGAGCTCGCTGATATGACCAATCGCGCCCGCTTGCCCCTCACCTGGTCACTGGCCAGCAAGCTCAGCCAGCAGGGGCTGCCGGAGTCGGAGCAGGAGGGCCAGGAGACCAAGACCAGCCTGGATGACCAGGGGAAGAGCCAGCAGACTGAGAGGAATGGGGACATTGCCAACTTAGAGAGTGAGTCCAAAGTGTGATAGAGGGACAGAAAGTCTGAGGTCCATATGAGATTATTGTGTGCACTCCGGTTTCGTACGGACACACAAGCTCGCGAAGCACAGGTGAGAGTTTGAGGTACTTAAACGAGGACCAGTGAGCACAGTAGACCAAGTATCCCTGCACCAAGAACCACTTCTTCTCAGTGATTTCACAGTTACCCCAAAAACAACAAACCAAGTAGACATGTGGCCCACCGCTGAACTGAAAATCCTCTGCGGGACGTGCATGTTTCAAATATAATGTGATGTCCTCCTGATGAGATTCCTATTATTTTTTCTATTAAGATATTACTAGGGGCATTTGCATAAGTATTTTTGTATATACTACAAAATGTTTTGAATTCTTTGTTTTGTTGCAGTGTGAATATTTGACAGATGTTTGATACTAATTCTTTTAGGTTAGTTCTGTATATTCTCTGCCTTACTGTATGTATAAAGCTTTCATTATTCGTTTTTTTCAGAAATACTATATTAGCATGTATAAACGTTCTCTGCAGTTAATTTATCTTGTATTGTGTATATACTGTAATGTTATAAGGAACACATACCGCTCAATGGATGCAAACACTAGTTTAAACCAATGACAAATACTTCCCCACATGATAAATGTTTGTTTAAGGTAGTACTTCACACTGCGTTTCCTTTAGAAGCCATGACTTGCTGTTTACAGCTGGGTGACTTCAGACAACGGCCCTTTAACAACTGCATCTTGTCACTTTTGCACAGCGGAGGCCTCTGATGGAGAAGGTTAGCCGCTGTTTCTGTCTCCGGAAATCCTTCACATGTCACCTACAGTATCAAAAATAAATAAACAATAAATTGAATATTATGCACTTGACGAGACTTTTTTAAAATGCGATTATTGCATCTTAATTGTGGTAGAACTACTAAGGTCCTTTTAGTCCTGTGTTCGAAATACTGCTTGAGTAAGCAAAGTATTATCAGCAAAGTAATAATAATAATAATAATAATAATGATGATGAACTTTTTTTATATAGCACATTTCACGCTTGACATAAAAGTAGACATAATGGACATAAACAGACAAGGCAATTCAACATAAAAGAACATTTAAAACAATTTAAAACATGGATTAACTGATTCATAAAATCATAGAGTTGTAAAACTGTAAATCATAAAATCAAGTAAGATTTTAAAAGAGTTGCAGCAGCGTGAAACGTAAATAGAAATTAAAAGTGCAGAAGCAATCTCCTTCTGGCTGTTTTGTTAAGGGAGTTAGTGATGTAGCTCGGGCTCCCCAGCCCATGTAGGGCTTTGTTTACAAGGAGGAGGGGCTTAATATCAATTATATATGTAACAGGAAGGTACAAAATGTACTTAAAGTAAAAGTATTTGTTCTGCTGTAAAATGTCTTCTATGATTGATCTTTTCTAATAATGTCAAATGTTGCTCTAACACTGATGCATCAGTGTTAGGGTGCTTTCACACCTGCCCTGTTTGGTTTGGTTCAATCGAACTCAAGTTCATTTGCCCCCTCAGTGCAGTTCCTTTAGGCAGGTGTGAACACACCAAAACAACCAGACCAAGACCTTCTTGAAGAGGTGGTCTCGGTCCAGTTGCAAACGATGGTGCGGTTGGTTTGTGGTGAGAACATGTTGCGACCTGGATCTGAACCAACTGCAGTCACATGACACATTGTTTGGATTAAACATGAGCATGTTACAGTCCTGGAGGATTATTAATGTGCACCTCCTCCTGTACTGCCTTAATATGCACATTCAGCACATCCAATGCATCAAAACATTGTTTTCTAGTTGGAGCCGCACCTCGTTTTCAAACTGTATGGTTTGACTAAAATGAACAATGACAGCAATATAGTCCACGATGAGCAGCGCTAAAATCAACCTGTGTAGTTGTCCCTCCATTGTGACATTACAAAGTGTCACATTTATCTTGCAAGTGTACTCTTCTTCAACATTTGCTTTACTTCCTGGATTTTTCCTGCATGGAAATTCTGACCAATCAAGAGCAGCTTTCTCACACAAGGCATTTGATCTGATCCACTTGTAAATGCTGTCGTGAGAACATGAACCAACTCTAGGCAATTATACAACTTAGTGACAAAATTAGTCCCTGATTCAGACCAAAGGAGACGACTCTAGGTCTAAAAGCACCTTTGAAACAGCATTGTGGCTGCTCCGGGTGGAGCTAGTTTCAACGATTTATATACAGTAAACCAGTTTGGCCCAGTGGTTCTCAAACTCAGGGTCAAGCCCTCCAAAGGATCACTGGATAAATGTGAGGGGTGATGATTAATTAGTACTTCCAGTATTTTGCAGGCTTTTTTTGTATTGCTGTGGCACAAAATGCCTGATTTCTAAAAAACTGTGATGCATTTTTTCTGCAATGAAATTATGGAGGCATGTGAAAATAGCAAAAAATAGTTGTGATCCTGTCTGAGATTCAGAGCTTATCATTATGAGCATTCAGTGTCCATCCATCCATTTTCATCCGCTTATCCAGGCCAAATTACAGGGGCAGCAGGCATAACAAAAGCGAAGGAGCAGCGGCTCTACTCCGAGCTCCCTCTGGATGTCCAAGCTCCTCACCCTATCTCTAAGGCTGAGCCCAGCCACCCCACGGAGGAAACTCATTTCAGCCGCTTGTATCTGCGATCTCATTCTTTCGGTCACTACCCAGAGCACATGACCATAGGTGAGGGTTGGGATGTAGATGGACTTGTTCAGCTCCTTCTTCGCTATGATGGTCTGGTGCAGCACCTGCGCTACTGTTAATGCTGCACCAAATAGCTGATCCGTCTCACATTCCATTTTACACTCATCTGTGAACAAGACTCTGAGATACTCCTTTGCTTGAAACAGTGGCTCTCCCCCCAACCCAGAGGGAGGATCCACCATTTTCCAGCAGAGAACCATGGCCTCAGATTTGCAGGTGCTGACTCTCATCCCAACCCTTTCACACTCGGCTGCAAACTGCCCCCGTGGATGCTGGAGGTCACGGTGTGATGAAGCCAACAGAACCACATCATCTGCAAAGAGCAAAGACACAATTCTGAAGTCCCCATATAGCACTTGTGCACTCAAAATATTAAGTGTTTTTGAGACACACTTTAACTGTTTTTTGTGCCTTAGAAATACACGTTAACCACAGCATTGTTAAAAACTACAGAAATGAAAAGTTTCAACATGTTTCAACAACCACATGAGAAGTTCAGAGGGGAATTTTTTCTTTGGTGAAACTGCTAAAAGCTCGTATTCTCACATCTGACAGTGAGCCCAGACTACACTTTACTGTTCTGTTAAGCCAAAAAGGTTTGGGAGCCACTGGCTTTATTTTTTAACAATATTTTTGTATTTTCACAACGTTAAAATTACTTCACTTAAGTGCAGCACTTCAGTAAATGTACTTAGTCACCCTTCATCACTCAAGTGTTTTGTTTCTGGGGAAATGAAACAGTCCTGGTAGAAACTGAAGCAGTCAGCTCATTTCTTGTGTGCTCTGCTGTTGGTGTTATTCTTCATTTGACCACCAGGTGGTGCAAAACTCAGGTGTTTTGATCAGATGTTTATTTCATCAAATGTTTGATCATCAGTTCTGTTTTTCTACTTTTTAATACTTGAATTAAGTTTTCCTTTTTATACTTAGATACTTTTATTGAAGCAACATTTCCAATGCAGGACAACCACTTAATCAGAATCAGAATCGGTTTTATTGCCAAGTAGGTTTTCACATACAAGGAATTTGGCTTGGTGTATTGGTGCATAACAAAGAATATAAAATATATATAAAGCAGAGTACTTTTACTACAGCTGTTCTCATACAATGTTTTCCTTTCCAATACTGATTCAATACCTGCACTTGTGTATCAGCGGATACCAAGAATCGATTAGATAGTCTACCATTACATTAAAAATAGAATAAAAGCTGTAAACTACAGCTCATCTGAGCTCCTTTGCTTTGGTGAACTTGTTGTGCTCTTTTGCCTGATACGTCTTCAAATGCTTTATAATGTGTTCGCACCAGGAGCAAATAAAACAATTTGCGTGAGTGAATCACACGTGAAGTCAATGTAAAGACACGATTTGGCACGAATTCCCACTGGGCAATGCAAATTAAGCAGCGCAAATGAAGTGAGTAGTATGATTTCACATCATATGCTTAGTCCTGCGAGTTGGAAAAATCTAAATTTCAGCAACTGATTCACACCGCGATAGCCAATCAGCATTAAAGGGATAGTGCACTCAAAAATGAAAATTCAGCCATTATCTACTCACCCATATGCCGACGGAAGCCCTGGTGAAGTTTTAGAGTCCTCATATTCCTTGCGGAGATCGGCGGGGGGAGCGGCTAGCACACCTAATGGCAGACGGCGCCCCAGACTAACGTCCAAGAACGAAAATTGAATCCACAAAGTATCTCCATACTGCTCATCCATAGTGATCCAAGTGTGCTGCAGCCCCAACATAAAAAGTTGTTTTGAAAAACATTATATTAACTCTGTTTTTAGCCTCACTGTAGCCTGTAGCTCTGACTGCTTCTCTGTGCTCCGCGCTCACGTGCGCGCGCCTGCGCGAGACCAGCGAAAGCGTGAGTTTTGCTCACCCGTGTTTCCATCACGTGACACGTGCACTGCAGGGAGAGACAACGTAACCACAGTAGCTAAAAGATAATTTGCGCTACGGTCTTTTAGCAAAGGACAGCCCAACATGTCTGAAGACTTTGAAATTGAGGAGGAGCAGCATTTCTTTGTTGAGCCGTATTTCTTTGAGCCCGAATATAAGGACGGAACTCAGGCTACTGGAAGAAGCAGCCGCCGCAGCTCATGCCGCAGAATACCGGAGTCGAGCACTGGAAACCTGGTGGTGTAGTTGTTTCAAGCAATGCCAACGGATGAGGAAAGTCTTTGCTGGTCAGACTGAGAATTGGCGATGCCTGCATTTGAGAATCTGGACATCAGTACTGACGAGACTGCTGCTCTTCAGAGATCACTGATAACCCTGAGCGCGCACACGTGAACGCGGAGCACAGAGAAGCAGTCAGAGCTACAGGCTACAGTGAGGCTAAAAACAGAGTTCATATGACGTTTTTCTAAACAACTTTTTATGTCGGGGCTTCAGGACACTTGGATCACTACGGATGAGCATGTTGGAGATATTTTGTGGTTTCAGTTTTGTGTTCTTGGACATGGAAGTTTATTCATCGATTCAACAATTTCACGTGCATATGACACAAGTCAGCACAAAATATTCCAGCATTCAATCTCACGCAGGTAACACAATGCAAAAATCCACATCGCATTTGGAGTGTTCACAACGGGCACAAATAAAACAATTTGTGCCTGTTGTGAACACTCCAAAGTGAATTACATGTAAAGTCAACGTAAAAGCACCATTAGGTGTGAATTCCTGCTGTCCGGCATGATGGACGCAATGTGAATGACACGAAATATGTGAATTAAGCGCTGTAAATTAAGCCAGTTACACACTTTCACGTCATAAGTTTACAGGGCTGCCCTTGACCAAACTGGGGCCCTAAGCGAAATTTTATTCGGAGGCCCCCATCCCAAATGTATCATAGGTACAAAATGTACAACAACTTGCCATTTAACTTGACAACCTTTACTGGCAATAACAAATGTACTGTAGATACAGTAGTTTGGCTGTATGAGTCAAATAAAATAAAAAATTCAATCTGAAATAAATAAATAAATATTAAATAAAAATAACTTCAAACTGAAATAAATAAATAAACAAATCTGAGTCACAAATAGCCATCAATTACTCATCAAAAGAAAGTAACTTCCACCACCTCAATCCCCCACCCTTGATTAAACACTGAAAATAAAATAAAAGAGGGAGACAGGTTTTTCCTATTTAATCTTATTTTGTTATATTTCTCCCTCTCCCCTCTCTGGAGGTGTCCGATCTCCCTCAACCCTCCGTCTCTCCCACCTTAATTAAACACTGAAAACAGAAATAAAATACAGAGATATTCTTTTCTATTTTCATCTTAGCTATATTTCTCCCTCTTCCCTCTCTGGGAGCCCGCCCACCCTCCCGGCCCCGCACATACTCCTGAGGCTCTTTTGGACGACATGTCGACAACTCTTCACCTGCTGCAGCTCTGCAAGTGCCTGTCAGCGCACCCCTCTGATTGTTCAGATGTGGAGTGCTGTCAATCATTGCAGCGACGCATGGGCGGTCAGGTCTCTTCTCTCCTTCCTCGAGCTGATTCTACGTGCGCCTCATGGTAGCGCATGTGCGTATCCATTGCGCATATGCGCAAATGCGTCCCCTCGCGCAAAATGTGGCCCCCCATGGAAGATGAGGCCCTACGCACAGCGCGTGTTCTGCGTTTAGGGAGGGGCGGCCCTGTAAGTTTATTTGCATGAGTTGAAAAATAATCTAAACTTAAGCAACCAATTCATGCCGCGATAGCCGCGATCCTCCAGGGACCTATGAAGCCGAGGACATACTGGTGAAAGTTTATTGATTGATTCAGCGATTTCTCGTGTAAATAAAGCAAGTCAACACAAAATATTCTAACGTTCAAACTCACGGGAGTAATGTGACATGAAAATCTGCACCACATTTAGTGTGAAAACAACAGATGGCTGGTGTTGAAATTGGTGACATTCGTACCACACCTCGAAACTAAAGCCTTGCATACTCTGCACATTGTGTTTTTACTGGAGGGACTTTTCAGTATAAAACTTTAGACTAGTTACTGGAAATTAAAACAGAAGTTTCCACTGGCCACACAGCGCAACTCACCATGAAGGCTACTGTATAAGAGAGGTGAAGAATTGAGTCCTGGGAAAAGTACCATTTTCACCAGGGAACTACCGTAAAAATTCAATTAATAGCCCGGGCTATTATTTGCTAAGATCACTGAAATCAACAGGCCTATATTTTGGGCAGGCATTTATATGTCATAATGTATAGCCACACCAGGCTAGTAAAAGGGACTAGGCATTTAATTGGGCTTTTAATTGAAGTTTTACAGTACTTTAAAGTTTATTTATAAATTTCATAGTACTGGGTCGGTCCATAGGCTCACATACTCGCTGATAAAGCGATCCAGCAAACAAGGCAATGCGGGAGGAAGACCACCTATATACCCCGCTGGTCTCCAGGATAAACCCACCAACACCCGCCAACAGTCAGAGAAACAATCTTTTATTTCTTATTTCATTGTCGTCTTTATTTCACTCAAATGAAAAACAAAAAGCAGTTAATATAATTTATAACATTTACTAACAATTAGCATCCTCCATTGTCAGGGCCATCACTCACTTTTCACTTTTTGTTGTGTGGTCCATTTGAAGATTTGTAGTTTACAGCAGTTCAGTCACTACCAAAGAAAACTTTATTTCCATTTGCAGTATTATATTTGGCGGGATGGCTCTGTTCTGGGGCCTCTCTGCCTTTCCGCATACCTATGTGGATAGCCTAAGGCGGAGAGAGCACATCTCTCTGCCCTTCTACGCGCCTACATGGAAAGCCTAAGGCAGAGAGAGAAAATATCCCTGTCCTTCCATGCACGTACATGGAAATCCTTAAGGCAGAGAGAGCAAACCTCCTTGTCCTTCCATGCGCGTACATGGAAATCCTACGGCTGAGAGAGCACACCTCTCTGCCCATCCATGACCATACAAGGAAAGCCTACAGCAGGGAGAGCAGCATTAAAGACTAGTCTGAATTAGTGAAACCACACAGGCCCTGATTCTCTCTGCAGATGAATAAATGTGGTCATTTACAGAAATGTTATTAAATTTGGCAAAAAGATTCTCAGGTCAATGAATCAGCACACAAACAAAAGCAGTGGCAGGGCAGCAGAGTTTCAGCAGGCGTTCTTTACACCCAATATCATACAGTACATCACACACTGACAAAATAAATCAATATTTAAAATACATTATTTCTAGTTTTCTGTCGTAACGTGTATTTTACACTCTAACACTGTTTCATTATGGAGGTGAGCAGGCCTGCAAAAATACAGCGAATTCTAAAAACACAGTACAACATTTAAACAGTGTTTTATAAAATAAAAATAACAACTGAATGACCCTTTTGAAGTTAAATTAAGTTAATACTTGACCATGATGAGAATGTGTTCTAGAGTGGTTCTGTGTTTTTTTTTTTTTATCAATGTGTTTCCAGCTGGATTTTAGTCCACAATAAAACACAAATATTAAAAAACAGCATGAAATCAGACTATGTCACGATATTAACAAGTAAAATATTTTAAAAAACATGTTGGATAACAGGTCAAAAACTGGCCCCAAACAGAAACACATCACTGATATACAGAGGTTTATACATGCTGTTATTTTTTCTTTGTGCGGTATCAGACAAACCAGTAACTGTGGTCACTTCAACTGGAAATGGTAACAAGTAGAAATGATGAGAGAGCAGAGAGGGCTTCGATTTGATAAACATAAAAATCTGGTCACACCAAAAAGTGGAAAAGTTTATCTGTGTGGTTGTAACAGGTGACATGGTAACAAGCTGCTTGTTGTGATGTTGTGATTTTTCTGCCAGATTTTGGATATTTGTATATCATAAGTCTTTTTCTGGTTTTAAAAGATGAGTGACAATAAAGCAGAGATACTCAACTTATGGCCCATGGGACAAATCTGGCACCCTACAGGGTGCCGGGTGGCCCCTCAGACTGTGTTCTAATTCACAGGGAAAATAAAGTGATTCACACTTGGAGGTTTTTTTTTTTTTTTTTTACTTTTGATATAGAACCTTTTTCTATTGGTAAACAGTATGATTTTGGGGGGTGGGCGGGGCTTAGCTGGATGCAAAACAATTCTCCATAGACATTAGCTAGCGCTAGCTAACAAGTTCTGTTGTCTTGTTTTAGACAATGGAGGAAGATGATGTGAGTGGTGCATTCAGAAATACTCATTCTGAGTGTGGGAGTGTACTCTGACACAAACTGGACCATTCATAATTCGAGCGCTGTCTGAATGTACCATTGGGTTATCCAGAGCATGGCACTCTCACTCGGAGACAGAGCAGCAGAGCGCTGAGCGGAGTCAATGTGTGATTAAGTTAACCGTTGGTTCATTCATGTAGAAATATAACGCTCCGTTTCTTCCACCAACAGGGCTCTCATTTTAGTTTAGAGCGTCAGACTGAATTTACCAACGCACCATGTCAGGTCACTCACTCTCCGGGACCACCAGTGTTACTTGAATAAGTAAACACTGACGAACAAGACCAGACTGGCCGACCCATACGCTCTCACTCAGTAGATGGATGATGTCACAGGAAGCCAATCTTACAAAGGAGGATGACACTTGTTTGTTTTGCTATGGAAACTTATGTTATCTAACGCGCTAAAAGTTAGCATTCCAGAGAAATCCAATATTCCTCCTAACACCTCCCCAGTTTCTGATGAGGTGGACATGATAACCCTTGATACACATGACGTTATTCTTCCCTAGAACAGGAAAGACTTTTGTTTTGTTCATGTTTACTGATATTTTGGGATTGCCTGGACCATAGGCATAAAATTTCTGAATTTTGAAATGGACGTAGTCCCCCTTTAAGTTATCAAGTAGTGGAATAGAAGTATATAGATGCAAAAAATAGAAATAAAATCTACATGTATCTCAATGTACAGTACTTGAGTAAATGTACTTAGTTACTGTCCACCACTGCAAACAACTAATAAGCGACATTCGTGTCCTTCATTCCCCAGAAGGTCAGCACCATTCAGACAACTTGATTTTGTTAAACAATGCAAATTTGCATGTTAATGTTCACCAAGTTTTATCCACACTAGCAAATCTATCAACAGATCCAATTCCATTGAAATTAACTAATTTCTTTGTCATAAATATTGGCGTGACCGGGCGTTTAAGGGGCACTACAGCTTAGCAACATTCAGGAGGTTAGTAGATGTGGAAAGTTACCATGAAACACACTGGGAAATGAGCTGACTATTCAAGGCAGGAGAACTGTCGCCAGCTGTGAAATGTTGTCCTCCCTCTGTGGACTCCACTACCCAGCAAACACCTGTGGCGTGAGTGGCGGCGGCAGGTTGTCATTGTCCACGTTATTGGCATCAATGGCCGAAATGGTGCGAGACAGAACCTCTAGAGGGTATTTCTCCAGGATGTCATGCACCTCCCTCTGCACGCTCTGGGGCCAGGAGAGGAGGTCGGCCTGCAGGCTCTGAGCAGCCTCCATCAGCGTCTCCTGCCGGCTGCTGAGGCCCGACAGCACCTCCAGGTTGTGATTGAGCTGAGCCAGGACTGGGTTGGTGGCGGCTGGTGCCGGGTCAGCTTGAGACCAGTCGCCCTCTGAGCTGCATCGCGGCGAGGCTTGGCCTGACATGTAGCGCTCGAATTCCTCTGGGGAAAGATTCAGAGACTGAGCATCCAACTTCTCGATAAAAGCCGCTGCGCAGCACTGAAGAAGAAAAACACAGGAGAAACACCAGCGTTAAATGAGGTTACATCAACCTGAGTCCTACAGAGACAGATGGCTTTATGGTGGATGAGACGGTCTCATATCATATCTATCAATCTATCTCAAGATAATGAGTCAGTAAAATTATGCGTTAGTTTCTCAAAATAATGAGAGACCTCAAAAAAATTACTTAGTATCTGAAAATGACTTAGTGAGTAATAAAAGGCCTTAGTTACACAAAATATGACTTAGTGACCAAATATGACTTCATATCTCAAAATTAATGACCTGATATGTCGAAATAAAAAATTACATACTTACACAAAATTATGATTTGGTATCTGAAAATAATGATTTAGTAGGTTGAAATAATGACTTAGTTTTTCATGATAATGACTTGGTTACGCAAAATAATGACTTGGTATGTCAAAATACTGACTTTGTAACTCCAAAAAACAATTTCTTCGCATCTGAAAATAATGACTTAGTGACCAAATAATAACTTTATATCTCAAATTAATGACCTCATATGTCGAAAAAACGTTGTAACAATTAAAGTCACGCAACGAAATAAAATAACTTATTTTTTCAAGAAAGTTTCTCATTACATTGACTTTCAAGGTCTTTTATTCTTAATCACACTGGCAGAAATGGCCTCCCTTAGTGCAGAACCCTCCCACCCCTGAGTAAGCCACAGTTCAATGTGAACGCTGACTAAAGTCGGAGAGGAAGAAAAAAAAAACAAACCAGGTTGGTGAAGTAGTATCCGTCCTCTCCGGTCATCAGCCTGCTGGGGTTACAGAAGCGGGTGATGTACTGGATGTTGGACTGAAGTCGTGGAGGGTTGGCTTTGAGCACGATGTAAATGAGCGCTGGGAGGAAGTCGTCAGCTGAGGCCGGCTCGTTCTTGGTGATCCTGATGGCGCTGAAGATGTGTTTACTGCAGCGAGTGATGCACCCGAGTTTGTCCCGAGGAACCCTCTTCGAGTCCATCTCAATGATATCTGGAAAACACAAAGATACAGACAAGTCAGGGGCTGTGCAAACTAAAATGTCATCAGTCACAAAAAACAAAACTGGAGAAATGGAGAAATGTACGTGAAGCTAAACAAAACATGGTCACACTTTGCTGTGTATTTATATTTATATATATATATATATATATGTACGTATGTATAATACGCGTCGATTAGTAGCTCTAATACATGTCGATATGTAGCTCTAATATGCATCGATACATAGCTACATAATGACACGTATTAGAGCTACATATCGACATGTATTAGAGCTAAGTATCGACACATATTAGAGCTACACATCGACACGCATTAGAGCTACATATCGACACGTATTAGAGCTACACATTGACATGTATTAGCGCTACATATCGACACGTATTAGAGCTACGTATCGACACATATTAGAGCTACATATCGACATGTATTAGAGCTACATATCAACACGTATTAGAGCTATGTATTGACACATATTAGAGCTACATATCTTCACATATTAGAGCTACATATCGACACGTATTAGAGTTACATATCAACACGTATTAGAGCTACATATCAACACGTATTAGAGCTACGTATCGACACATTTTAGAGCTACGTATCGACATGTATTAGAGCTACATATCAACACATATTAGAGCTACATATCGACACGTATTAGAGCTACATATCAACACGTATTAGAGCTACGTATCGACACATATTAGAGCTACATATCGACATGTATTAGAGCTACATATCAACACGTATTAGAGCTAAGTATCGACACATATTAGAGCTACACATCGACACGCATTAGAGCTACATATCGACACGTATTAGAGCTACACATTGACATGTATTAGCGCTACATATCGACACGTATTAGAGCTACGTATCGACACATATTAGAGCTACATATCAACACGTATTAGAGCTATGTATTGACACATATTAGAGCTACATATCTTCACATATTAGAGCTACATATCGACACGTATTAGAGTTACATATCAACACGTATTAGAGCTACATATCAACACGTATTAGAGCTACGTATCGACACATTTTAGAGCTACGTATCGACATGTATTAGAGCTACATATCAACACATATTAGAGCTACATATCGACACGTATTAGAGCTACATATCAACACGTATTAGAGCTACGTATCGACACATATTAGAGCTACATATCGACATGTATTAGAGCTACATATCAACACGTATTAGAGCTACGTATCGACACATATTAGAGCTACGTATCGACACATATTAGAGCTACATATCGACATGTATTAGAGCTACATATCAACACGTATTAGAGCTACGTATCGACACATATTAGAGTTACATATTGACACGTATTAGAGGTACATATCGACATGTATTAGAGCTACGTATCGACACGTTAGAGCTACATATCGATACGTATTAGAGCTACGTATTGACACGTTAGAGCTACATATCGACACATTAGAGCTATGTATCGACACATGTTAGAGCTACGTATCGATACGTATTAGAGCCACTTTACGTCGACAGCCACAGAAAACAAATTTGTGGTTATGTTGCATTAAGTTGAAGGTTACCAACATAAGATTACTATAATGACTAATTACATTACACATGACAAAATTCCATGTTTTTTCCAAAATGTTGAAGGATTTTACTTATTCCATCACGTTTCCAGGCCTGGAAAACAAGATTGTGAAATACCATGAATTTTTCAGGTTTTCCATGATTGTGGAAACCCTGGTTTGAGGATTTAAATCCCCTTTTGCAGGAAAAAATACTGCCAGTGTTTTTTAAATTGTTTTTTAATGTATTAAAAAACAGAGAGAGGGTATTTAGGAAAATGTCAGAAATGCCCTTTCATCTCGTCCGGCTGGATGGACATGTCAGCGTCTATGTTTGACTGATAGCAGCTGGCACAGAGTAGGGAAGTAGAGACTAAATAAATACACTTGTAGCTGACATGTCATGGACAGACATGTTGGTGGTATTAAAGAGTAAGGACCACAGCAGCATACGACCAGACACGACTAACATACAGGTAGGTTTACAGGCTGTTTCAAGTGCTGCAGCTCAGGAGCTGATTGGCTAACTGGCCTGCAAACTGAGGTAAGTGGTGCACTTTTTGTTTGTATGTTTGTTTGTTTGGAGGCTCATTCAGCGAGCTAAGGTGCAGCACAAGATGTGTTCACATTTGTAAGTTTGATAAGGAGAGTTTAGCAGGAAGCTAATGTGGGCCGTTCTTCATGTGAAGCTGCTGTCTGCAGTCTGAAGCAGTTTGATTGGCTGTTCTTCATGTACACAGACTGACACACATACAAATTTAATTTCAGCTGGACCCATTAAATGGCGTCACACTCTCACCTGTTATTGCTTTGACCACGTTCTCAGAGACTTCGGGGATTTCTTCGTCCATAGACACACAGAGCATCTGGATGGTCACCCAGTGTAACGCCCTGCAACACAGACAATCAGCGCAGTGAGCCGAAAGCTTTTTGTTTTTGTGCATATGACGCACATTTGTTACAGTCACGTCCCCCTGGACGACAAACATGTGCAGTCAGCAGCTGCTGCTGTGAGATCAGTTTTCACAGACTGCTGAAGATTAAAGACGAGCACTGTGTGCAGTGACGCTTAGAAAGCCACACTTCCTCTAAAGGACACACGATCGAACCAGCAAACTCGCCTCTGGATTGAATCTGAATGTGTGTGTAATGTAACGTGCCACTTCTAGTAATTACTGCCAATATACACCACTGTTTAAACATCAGGAATCAGCTGTTATGTTGATGTTCTTCTCTTTTAAAAACAGTATAATTCAGACACCAAATATATTTACATCTGAAATAGTTTTGTCCCCAAAAGAAAAAGATTCAAACTTCATTCAGTCGATGTCACTAAGTGTTGCATGACAGGTGAGAATACTGTTGAAACTTGGATTGTCCAGTCCAAAAAAGTCACTAACCCTCGATCATTAATGAATTGTTGGTTCAGAGATGGTCTTCTGCAGCAACCAGTGGTTATTTGACTTCCTGTTGCCTTTCTATCATCTTGAACCAGTCTGGCCATTCTCCTCTGACCTCTGGCATCAACAAGGCATTTTGGCTCTCTGGATATTTTCTCTTTTTGGGACCATCCTCTGTAAACCCTAGAGATGGTGGTGGTGAAAATCCCAGTAAATACTCAGACCAGCCCGTCTGGCACCAACAACAATGCCACGTTCAAAGTCACTTAAATCACCTTTCTTCATCATTCTGATGCTCCGTTTGAACTTCAGCAGGTCGTCTTCACCATGTCTACATGACAATGTTAATAAGGTGCTGACACGTGATTGGCTATTTGCATTAATGAGCAATTAACCAGGAGTAGCTAATAAAGTGGCAGATGAGTGTTTATCAGTGAGAGCATAACAAAGTCTTAAACCTTAAACCTGTGAAAAATGGGAGCAAAAACAAAAGTGTTATGTTTAAATTTGTGCTCACAGTTTGATGCTACACTTCCAGTTTCTTTCACCAGTGATCGCTGACTTCTTCTGTTCTTGTTGCTCAGACAGATCTTTGTCTCTTTCACAGCTTTTTATTCTCCATGTACAAAACACATCTCTCATACAAAATAACATCTGTTGGCAAACAAAGCTTTCTCACCTTAAAGCATCAAAGACCATTTAAACATACAGAGTCATCCTCTCAGGATCCTGACTGCTTTTGTTGCACGAGATTTCAACTTCCGAACAGTAGCGTAGATTCTAATTATTATTATTATTATTATTATGAAAACCTCGCTGCCCACCTTATCCTGTTCTGCGTGGCCAGATCCTTCTTCTCATCATCAGTGGTTTCAGGACAGAACACACTCTTATACAGACGAGTCATGATGTACTTTTCCACTTGGTCCATCACCTGCTCCACAGACTCTGAAGAGCCTGGTGAACACACAGGTATCACACCACATCAGTTTAGAGCTGATGAGCTGCATGTGCTGCCATCTGGTGTTTGCCAGATTAATAGAGAACTTATTATTGGAGACATTTACTGAATGATGCAGGAGAGAAACTTTTCTGAACCAACCTTTAAAGTGACCCATCAACCGGTCGGCTAGGTTCTGGTAGAAATCCTGAACGCACTCCGACAGCTCGTCAGCACTCAGGTCCTGAGCGAACGATAAGTTAGAGGCTCATTAAAAAACACTTGTTAAAGACCATTATTATCATTATTATTATTATCCAATTAGATGTCAAATCAGACCTTCTTGCTCGACATGTTCACAATGAAGGCTCGGCACTGCTTGTGGATCTCCCGGCCGGGCTTCTGGAGGTTTTTCAAGAAGTCCACAAAGTCCTTGGACACCTGGTCTGTATCAAAGCTGGCATGGCGGCTAATGGACGGACTGGGAGTCTTGCCCTCTTGGGTTTCTGATGAAGAAGATCCATATTTAGTGACACATGGCTGCTGTAGTTTCCAGGAAATAGTTCCAGTATGAAACTTGTTTGTGTACAAATGAAATAAACAAGATACAGCATGTTAAACAGTGAGCTTTAGAGGTGCTGGTATTCTTTAACTGGAGGTGAGTTGTTTCCTCCTGCTTTAAGTCTTTATGGCAACTTAAGTTAATCTTTTTCAAGCTCCAGCTCCGTACTTAAAGTTTAATGTCTGATTTTTTCGACTTGAAACTTTTTTTCCCATGTTTTTGTGTTTGAGTGACTAATGGGAACAACAGTTTTTGAAACAGGTCTAGTGCTGAGCAAAAACGCTGCAGGCAGCAGCGTTGAAACAGGCTGCAGTGTAAACACCCGTCAATTTACATACACTGTAAGTGTTTGTTTCTGTCACTGACAGGCTCAGATTGTTATTCTAAGTGTCTGAAAACATTATGGAAATGATCCCTACAGAGATAGAGCTTTGTGTTAAAGGGTAGGATCCTTTTTGTTTAACCAGAAATCACCAAACCCACCAAACTCCATTTAAATAAGCAGCCATTTTATCGTCATAAAACACACTTCAATCAAAGTCGACAGAAACAAAATAAAACTCACAAAAGTCATCTTTGTCCATCTTTCTATTGTTCCAACAATCACCATCTTTGGTTTGATTACAATAAACCCCTAATTCAGCCAGTTAGATGTGAAAACATGCTGTCTCTATATAAGCTAAAATTACTGTTTATTTAAATGGAGTCTGGTGAGTTTGGTGATGACGATTTTCACCCATTCTTGAGAAGTAGGACAAATCATATCCTACCCCTACCCTATGGAAAGGTGTAGGGTATGAATACAAACCCTTATCCCTGAATCAGACTCTTCAGATATCCCAGGCTCGCCTAAACGCAGCACGATGCTGTGGCAACAAACCAATAAGAAACTGTAACAGACTGGTGTAGGTGCTAAGCTGCTCCACATGTCCAACCTTTCTTGGGAGCAGTGCGTGATGAAGGGCTGAAGAACTTCTTAACGGTGGTCACTTTCCGTGTCTTCTCGTTGGTCTTCTTCTCCTCAAACTTGGAGAAGGGTCCCAGGGAGACGTGCCCCGGATGTGGCTGTGGTGCCGTGGGCTGGGGGTGGGACTGTGTCTGTGCTCCATGACTGCTGGCGTATGCCGCCTCCTCCTCCCGCTGCAACCTGGAGACAAGATATGTGACAGAGCGAATATCAGTGGGAGATTAAAGAGGAAAATTCAGCATCACTACATCTTTTCCAAACAATTTCCTGTACTTAAATAAACTGCAGGGACATTTTAGTAATGTTTCACTCCATGAAATGAAGGTGGTGTTGTCGATGCAGCAGACACCAGACGGTCTTACTTTTCTGCCAAGGCCCAGTCGTCCTGGATCTGTTTCTGCCGCACCCGCTGGTACTCCTCCCTCCAGCACTTGGAGCACAGGCCCTGCCAGGCTGCGTTGCCATAGTAACCGCATCCCTTTTTGCACAGCAGGTCCGATTGGTCCACGTGTATCCCCCCCCGCCGCTCCGTCCGCTGACTCATGATGCTGGACAACCTGGAATGGAAAAATTCATCATCTAATTTATGAGTGTGTTTGTATGCGCTGCTGCACTCGTCTCTGCGGAGTGTGTCTTCATATTATTGCACATCATATTACACTGTCTCACACCTCTGAAAGAAAACAACCTTTCCTCATCACATTGATCAGGTGCTCAACACACAAATCAAACTGAATGCTAACACGTCTGCTGGAAATGAAACTTGCAAACATTTTAGTCATAGCAGCTTTATTAGCTGGTGGTTAAAGGGACGCTCCGTAAAGTTTGCAGACTTGCAGGGAACAGCTCCCCTCGGACTTACGGAGCTTTTTGGGAGTTTCAGTTACACTACCTGCTCAGCAGAACAGCAGACAGACACAGTCAGAGACCAGCTGCTGAACATAGAGGAGCATAGACTTCCTGTTCGTTTTAGGATTGATTTTAAGATGTTATTGCTGGTTTTTATGGTTTTAAACGGTCTGACGCCTCCTTATCCAGCAGAACTATTGTACCTTCTCACTCTAGTTACAGCATTGAGGTGTTGCTGGATGTTCCAAGACGTTCCCAGACGTAGACACAAGAACAGCAGCGACAGAGCATTTGCATTGGTGACCCCTTAACTCTGGGACAGCTTACAATACAAGCTAGAATTACTGCCCCATGGTTGTATGCCTCTGCAAGATGAGTTACTCTTTCAGTTCCCATCCATGTCTGTAATAATGATAATAATAATAATAATAATAATTATTATTATTATTATTATTATTATTATCATTGTTGTTTGTATAGCACTTATCTAAACAAGTCTACAAAGTGCTTCACAGAGTGCATTAAAATAAGAACAATAACAATACAATATTTAAAAAAAAATAATGTTAAGAGCTTAAAAAAATAGTGTTAATGTGGAGAAACTTAACAGTCTTGATTTTTAAGTTTTAACCATTGTTTTTTACTTTCTTTTTATCTCTTCTGTTGATTTTTATTCTATTTTATTTATTTATTTATTTAGTTTGAGTTTTAATCATCTTTTTGTTACTTTGTTCTGTTTTGGTTGGTTTGCTTTTTTAATATTTTACTGTTTTGTGTCTGTGTCATTCCGATTTTTCCATGCGAAGCATTTTGGGCTGCATGTGTGTATGAAAGGTGATATATAAATAAAGTTGAGTGTACAGAGGCAAAAATAGAATAAATGGGAATAAATCACATGAGAACTATTGAGGCATTAAAAAGAAAAGCTGTCCTATAAAGATATGGTCTAAACTGGGCAAAAAGAGGGAGGAATGTCAATTTTTCTAAAGCACTGGAGGCAAACAAATTTAAATAGATGCATTTTGTATTTATTTTACCGCAGATTTTTTCAGAAAACATGCCATGTAATAGAATAGTTGATAATGGTGGACTCTGCTAACGTCATGATTATATTTAGGGACTGTTCACAAACATGCCTTCCAAACCCACCCTGCATGTTTTCTTTAAAAATCGCCAAAATGACACCATTTATCACAGCAAGAACTGCAAAAACAGAAATTAGCTTTTGATATTCAAATTTTTTACAGTCCTCGGACACACCATGCGCAATGAATGCTCCCATCAGAAAAAAACACAAAACCTAATCTGAGCTTAAAACAGTGATATTTTATCAAGATGAATTTATTCTACGTCTCAATTAAAATTTGGCACAAGGTAAACCGTTTGCACAAACTGACCTGTATACGCAATAAGAGAGAGAGAGAGAAAAAAAAAGCCTTTTTTCAACTCCAGGATTTTGTCTTTAACTTTTACCTTTTGATTTTCAGACATCAAAGGGTTAGTTTTAAAAATCTGATAACTAATTTATGGTGGAGGGAGGGTCGTCCATTTTCCGCAAGTAATTCAGTGAGGGTCAAAGAAATAGCTTCAGGTAGGGTAAAAACAAACAAACAAAAACAATCCTTAAGTCACACTGCAGCCACTCTCCTTCTCTGATAAGTAAAGAACAGTCCCTTACTCAAGCAAAGAACTAATACCTCTAATATGCACTTGAGCACAGTATGTGAGTAAATGCACATAGTTACATTCCTTCACTGCAAATAATCAAATAACTACATATTAATTACTTAATAATAACAGTAATAAAAGCCAAACAGACGACCTGTGAGCTGTGGTTTTGTCTTTATTGGTGATTTTACTTTAATTATTCGTCCTTCTGTGGCTCAGTTAGCTCAAATGCTGCAGTATTTTCCGCATCGATCACTGAGGAGTCACGTTAGCTATAAAAACAGTTCATATCACGGTGTCACTAATGTTTAATTAAACATGTCAGCTACCTACGGCGCTGCTTTGACACTCACCTGTAATGTTTTCACCGATCAGGAGCAGGAACAGACCTCCTCTTCTGTGGTTAGGAGATGACGAAACCTACAGGGTGAAGACAATGACGTTACCATGACTCTGACGATCACGGGATCTCACCGATATGAGGAACATTTATTCAATTTATCATCTTAAAACGGGAGCAGAGTTTTTGTTTGGATTAAAAAGCTCAAATTTAAGGGATTGTTTTAACTAGAAATGCTTATTCAAGTAATAGATCTAGTTACTTCCGCGTTTGGGACTAATCTTAAAGGATTAGTACATGACGTCACGGGGCTCCGTTCCGTACATGCGCACAAAGAGCGAAACCTATCAGACTTTTGGACATTTCGAGTTCATTAAATCATGGTAGATGATCTGTCATCAAAAGTTTATGAGCTTTATTAGTTATTATTATTATTATCATTATTATTATTATTATTATTATTATTATTATTTTCAATGCACCTTTTTTAAGTCCATTTATTTAACATTTTGAAATTATACAAACTATAAGCATAAGCAATAAAAACAAAAACAAACTCAAGCAACTCAAATAATACCGCCCATGTTTTATTTTATTGTTATTATCTTGTATTGTCATTGGTTATCGTATTCTTTTATTTTTTGTATATTCTAATTGTTTGATTTGATGTGCCTCAGTGCAATCTACACGGCAATTAGTTGCGAGCTTTGCTCATCTGCTTCAGTGATAGTATCTTTATTTTTATTTATTTTTATTTTATTTTATTTGTTTTTCCTGAAACAGCCTAATTTTATTTGTTTAAATCCGGCATTGCATTCAATGCAGGATCAACCATGTCAAGCACTTTGTTACTTCGTTTTGAAAAGCGCTTTATAGATTTTAAGTAAATTATAAGTTTGTTATTATTATTGTTATTATTATTTTCATTATTGATACTATTATGAAAGGGGTAAGAAGAAGTTAAAAACTTTTTCTGGTCCTACCTCCTCTTATTTTTTTCATATTAATCAAAGAAAATAAAAGTTCAATTAGCAGCCACCAGTGTCTGTGATATTTACCATCACCATCTTAAACAAATCAACCCTTTTGGACAGAACAAGAGCAAAACAGAACAGTTGTACCAAAACCATCCACCACTCCACAAACAATAAATAACCAAAGACAAAATCACTGGGAGAACTTCATTTATAAACATCAGCGGTCCAAGAACGGAGCCATGGGGAACACCATAGCAAACCATACAGGGGACATGGCAGATCTAAAGCTGCTAATGGCGACAGTTGTGCTACTATACTCATAATCACTACACTTCTATTGTAATTCTGACTCCACTATATGTACTGAATACCTTCAGTTATTAGTTACTTCACATATATTGATTATTAATGCAAAAAACTACTACATTTTGATGTGTTATTAAATGTTAAGATACCCAGCAGGACTATATAAAGCAGGCTAACTTAAATGAGCTCCGCCAAGTGATAAACACATGAATGCATCAATAATTATAATCCGGTAATAGAACATATATAATTTAAAAACAGGCCATTCTACATTATGAGTTCTTTTATGTACTTACATAAGATCTGGAATGCAGGACTTTTGTTTGTAACTGAATACTTTTACACTGTGGTATCACTTTTATTTAAGATACAGTATGAACACTTCTGCCACCACTGGCAGTGGTAACAAAATCCCCCACAAGCAGCACCTAAAGCTGCAGGAATTAACATCTGTTTATCTTGTAGGAAAACTGAAATTTAAAAACGAGAAGTTGTGGGTATGTGTGACTTTTTCTTACTTCTCAGAGTCTCTCTAGTTACATTCATACATTTTCACAACAGTTACAGTCGGGCTATAGACATCCAGCGTTATTTCTGGACATTATCGAAGATGCTCAGTATGTTTGTTTTTTTTGTTGTTTTTTTTTAAGATATTTTTTGGGGGCATTTTTTGCCTTTAATGGACAGGACAGTTAAGTGTGAAAGGGGGAGAGAGAGAGGGGATGATATGCAGCAAAGGGCCACAGGCTGGACTCGAACCCCAGCCGCTGCAGCAACAGCCTTGTGCATGGGGCGCCTGCTCTACCACTAAGCCACCGACGCCCCGCTCAGTATGTTTTTGACTCTAAGTTGATCTGACGGTCTCAGCACAGTACATCTGTCCCTCACAGTGAGCTGACTGCTATCTTATTGACACTGAGGTTAATGTTCAGTGGTTTTATCTGAAGCTAAATGCCAGTGTGATTACAAAAAGTGCAGTAGTATCAGTTTTAATTATCAGCCACACTGAATCTGAAACAGGAGGTGATTTAAATCTCGGTGTGGCAGTGATATGTATTTTAATCATTTACTTTTTTTTCTAAGCTGAATACTGTCTCACTTCTGACATATTGATTTTTCACTGGACAGTGCTCAGTCACACTTTAAATAAATCCTGCAATTTCAACCTTTGGCAGCAGAGATAGAAACTGACACAAATAGAGTGAGAATGGCAAAACATGTGACAGACAGGCAGTGGTGGAGGAAGTTCTATTTAGAGCAGTGGTTTTCAAACTTTATGTGCTCAATGCACCAAAGAGCAAGCCAAAATCTCAAGGCACACCTGTATTTGTGCACAATAGCTTCTATAACGTGTGTTATCACGTTATCATGTTTTTATTTACTAATATCAAATAACAATTGACAACCAACCATTACTTATGAAATATTTATTAACAAAATGATTCAAAAATGAATTTTAAACTTTTAAAATTATATCAAAGCACCAATAACACATCCATTTAAACAGGAAATAATGTAAGATAATGTAATCTGCCTCACGACGAGAAATAGGTTCCCCATGAAGGTTTTTGAAATTAAGAAGACAATACATGTAACAGGCTGAAGTTGGCCTCCCAGAACATCAACAACCAACACACCCAGGGTACCTTTCACAGTGATAAATGGTGTCATTTTGGCAATCTGTGTTAAAATGAATACAATCATACAACCATTTTAAGGCTGTATGCCTCTCCCCTTAGCCAATATAAAAAAACATAAGTCCCTCCTCAATGCTTAAAAAATTATATAACATGCCTCCCCCTTTTTTCCCCACAAGTACAACATGCTAATGTTATTAGCACAAGTCTATGGCATTTTAGCCTACATTGTATAAATTAGCCTAGCAGCTAGCGATCTTTTCTTCTTCTCATATTAAACCAGGGACAACAGCAACATTTAACAAAGGTAATGGTACATAATTCGGCTCCATTACAACTCACAAGGTTCACTGACAAAACAACTGTCACACCAAACATGTTTTCCAAGCAAATAGAACATGCTAACGTTATTAGCACAAGCCTATGGCAGTTTACATTGTATAAATTAGCCTATCGACAAGTGGAGATTTCCTCTGCTGATATGTAGTTAGTAAAGCTATATCCTCCTGAGACCCAGACTTTTTTTTGTAAGTATTTTTAATTTCTCCTACCTATTTCTGATTAGTAGGACTTGGTAAGAAAAGCCCAGAGTGACACCTTCACAGTGTTTGTTTAGATCAACCAACAGTCTAAATCTCAACATTATTAAAAATAACTCAGAATTATTGAAATTAATAAAAAATGGGAAAGCAGCAAAGACTCACATCATTAAGGCTGGAACCATTGACTGTTTTTGCATGATGATTATCAAAATAGTCTCAGGAGGACTTCACATGTTTTGTGTGCAAAAATCTTCATTTGTAAAGTAACTAAAGTTGCCAAATGGCTGTAGTGAAATAAAAGGTGCAATATTTGCCTTTGAGATGAAATGAAAAAGAAGTAAAAAGTGGCATCAAAAGAAGAAACTCATGTGAAATACAAGTTACTGATAACGTCTGTGTGCCCGGGGCAAACAAACACACAGAGGGTCAGAAACACAGATAACAAGCAGACACTAGTTGGACAGACAGACAGACAGACAGACATACAGCTCCAGCCATGATCCTGATGGGTCGCACTTTGTGTCTTCCGTCTCCAGCCACCGTTCAGGAGTTGTTCTCTGTGGCTCGAGACGCCAGCGTCATCCCTGATATCTCCTTGGATCCCGTCCTCACTACCTTCCTCTCACTGGACTCCTCAGATGCTCTGCAGCATCAGTATGCCTTCTTACAGCGCAGCATGACCGGGGAGCAACAGACTGCGTTCGGCCTCAGCCTGACAGGACAGCTGGGAAACAGCAGCAGGGTCACCTATGGAGGAGTCGGGGTTGTTGCTCTGGCTCTGTCCGTGCTTTTTGACCAGGTTGCCCAACAAGTAGGTTTGTTTTGTCTGTTTGTATGGCATACCGTCATCTGCAGGGTTCGATAAGCTCAGAACATCCTCTGATTTATTGAACAGTCTTGAAAATAATGTTGGATAGAGTGCCATAAAATTTGGTCCAGATGTTCATGTTTCCCACAGCACTGATTCCCAAACTGGGGGTCCCGACCCCCACTAAAGGTTCATAGGGGCTCGTAAGGCCGTCTTGGTTTTAAGGGGTGTAAGAAAACATAGAATATATATTCATTATTATGGACTAAAATTTAGAATTGCAGATTTCCCATTATCCCACCAGATCCGAGCACAAGGATCCACAGAAGGCGACCCATCTGCTCAGAGACCTCCCCAGGCTAAAAGGATTTTTGGGATCAGCAGGTCATCGAGAATTGGCTGGATCATCCACAGCTACCTCCGCCTGATTCCTGGCATCGTCAACAACCAGGAGAAGATGGCCGAGACTACAGAACTCTACGACAACTGGCTGAAGCTCGAGCTAATTGACCATTATGAGAGGATGACCATGAAGAAGAGGATGAGTTCAGTGTCCATGCAGCAGTGGTTGGCAGGAGCTGCGTTTCATCTCCACATGAGATTTCACCAGGTCAGGACACACACACACAGCATAGGTTTCCTCCAGGTGCTTCAGCTTCCTCCCACAGTCCAAAGACATGCAGGTTAACTGGTGACTCTAAATTGTCCATAGATGTGAATGTGAGTGTGAATGGTTGTCTGTCTCTATGTGTCAGCCCTGTGATAGTCTGGTGACCTGTCCAGGGTGAACCCTGCCTTCCCAACAGGATAAGTAGTTATGGAAAATGAATGAATGAATGAATGAATGAATGTATAATTTTTGATTTGGGGCTATTCATTAAACATTCAGGGCTGAAGCCTTGGATGCTCAGGACAAACAACGCCACTGGTTTTCAGTGTGGTTAGTGAAACTGCTGAAAAGTTTGATCGGCTGATCTTAGGGGCTTGGCTGGGCTGTAAGAGGTTAAAGGTTCTTCAACATAATGTGGAGCTGGTGATTTAAAATGTAAAGTGTATTCGAGGGAAACCAGTGCAGTGATGCTAAAATTGGAGTGATATAACAAAACACTCTAGACTTAGTTAACCTGGCTGCTGAGTTCTGTATAAGTTGCATTTGTGCGACTGAGTTTTGCTCTTGTCCCAACAGGTTCGTCTGCACTCTGTGCCCGTAGGATCAGCCGAGTCGCTGCGTCTGTCTTATAAGACAGCGTTAGGTCGTCTGGTTCAAGGCTACACGACTTATCTACACAGAAACATTAAGGAGACTGGAGCTCCAGGACCCCGAAAACCCAGAATCAGGACAGCCAGTGAACCAGCACAAACTGATACATTCAGAAGAACCAACATGACCTGCTCAAGTAATCATAGTTTTAATGACAGTCTGGTTCATATCTCAAAGTTTAATGAGACTACAGCACCCAATTCAACTGCTGAAATCAGCAGAAGTTGTAAAAAAGGCAGATCCCATGAAGACTTTGTACTAAATGTGTCAAACAGAAGCGCTGAGGTCACTGAGGGTGTGGTCAACGGAACAATACTCAACAACACGAGCATCAATGAGGATGTTCAGGGTCTGTTAGTCATCGAGCCATGGAGGAACGTGAGTCACAATGTGCAGCACCACCCCTGTGAGTCTCCGGCCATACAACAAGCTCTGGTGACTCGGATTATTAATGCTCAGGACCTGGAGAGGAACAGAAATTTCTTCCTGTACCCTAAGAAAGTCTTCCACAGCCTGCTCAAGCAGAGGGACGACTTTGAGATAAAGACAAGTTAGACAGAAATAAACAGAGGTGGAATGTAACCAAGAACATCTAAGCAAGTCTACTGTATGTCAGTATAAATTTGAGATACTTGTTGTGTACTAGAGTATTGTCTACACTCACTGGCCACTTTATTAGGTACAGCTGTTCAACAGTTTGTTAACACAAATAGCTAATCAGCTATTTGTGAAAACACATGGCAGCAGCTCAATGTATTTAGTCATGTAGACATGATGAAGACGAGCTGCGGAAGTTCAAACAGATCATCAGAATGATGAAGAAAAGTGTATAACCACTGGTTACAGCCAAGGTCTGCAGAAGACCATCTCTGAACCAACAACTCGTCCAACCTTGAAGCAGATGGGCTACAGCAGCAGAAGACCACACCAGGTGCCACTCCTGTCAGCTAACAACAGGAAACTGATGCTACAATTCACACAGGCTCACCAAAACTGGACAATAGAAAATTGGAAAAACCACATTCAGATGGAAGCATGGATCCATCCTGCCTTGTATCAACGGTTCAGGCTGCTGCTGGTGGTGTAATGGTGTAGGGGAGATTTTCTTAGTACCAACTGAGCATGGTTTAAACACCACAGCCTACCTGAGTATTGCTGCTGACCGTGTCTGTCCCTTTATGACCAGTGTACCCATCTTCTGATGGCTACTTCCAGCAGGATAACGCACCATGTCACAAAGCTCAGATCATCTCAAACTGGTTTCTTGAACATGTCAGTGAGTTCACTGTACTCCAATGGCCTCCACAGTCACCAGATCTCAGTCCAATAGAGCACCTTTGGGATGTGGTGGAACGGGAGATTCTCATCATGGATGTGCAGCCCACAAATCTGCAGCAACTGTGTGATGTCATCATGTCAATATGGACCAAAATCTCTGAGGAATGTTTCCAGCACCTCATTGAATCTATGACACCAAGAATTAAAAAGGGGGTCCAACCGGTAATTGCAAGGTGTACCTAATAAGGTGGCCGGTGAGTGTATACATGCCACTTTCCACTTCTGCCCTATTGCATTTCTATTGTATTTTTTTCTAGTACTTTTGTTTCTTTTCTTTACTGTATTTCTGTAGCCTGGTAAGACACAGAGCAAAACAGAATGTTGAGCTCACATCGTAGGGATGGTCTCTATATTTAATGTACAACCCCAATTCCAAAAAGTTTGGATGCTGTGTAAAACATAAATATAAAATAAAAACGGAAAGCAATGATTTGCAAATCCTTTTTGAAAAATATTCAACTGAATATTGATGAGCCATACAATGAAGCTATGGGAAAGAGCAGTGGAAGCTAGACTAAGAGCAGAAGTGAGCATCTGTGAGCAGCAGTGTGGTTTCATGCCAAGAAAAAGTACTTCAGCTGCAGTATTTGCTTTGAGGATGCTGAAGGAGAAGTACAGAGAAGGTCAGAGGGACCAGCATTGTGCCTGTGTAGGTCTAGGGAAAGCATATGACAGGGTGCCGAGAGAGGAGCTGTGGTATTGTATGAGGACGTCTGGAGTGGCAGAGAAGTATGTTAGAGTGGTGCAGGACATGTATGAGAGCTGTAGGACAGTGGTGAGGTGTGCTGTAGGTGTGACAGAGGAGTTTAAGATGGAAGTGGGACTGCATCGACAGGAGTGATGTGTGATAGAAGAGTACCAGCAGGATTAAAAGGAAAGGTGTACAAGACGGTGATGAGAGCAGCCATGTTGTTTGGTTTAGAGACAGTGGCACTGAGGAAAAGACAGGAGGCAGAGCTGGAGGTAGCAAAGATGAAGATGGTGAGGTTCTCTTTGGGAGTGGCGAGGATGGAGAGGATCAGGACTGAGGACATCAGAGGGACAGGTCATGTTAGATGTTTTGGAGATAAAGTCAGAGGGGCCAGACTGAGATGGTTTGGACATGTTCAGAGGAGGGATAGCGAATATATCGGTAGAAGGATGCTGAGGCTGGAACAGCCAGGCAAGAGGCCTAGAGGAAGACCAAAGAGGAGATCTATGGATGTTGTGAAAGAGGACATGAAGTAAACTGGTGTGAGAGAAGAGGATGCAGAGGATAGGGTTAGATGGAGGCAGATGACTGGCTGTGGCCACCAGAAGAAGGAGATGGTACAACGATAACGATAACTTGAGGTAAGTTGAGTTTAGCTGAAACTAACGTTACACAACAAACTTTGAAACAATAATTCCGCTGTTATCTTAAAAAAAAGGCTTCAACTTTTTTTAAAATATATAACGCTAATAATTTATTACACTCATTTTACTTTCATATACACAGCATGGATCATTGGTGACAGCTATGTCCGGCGTGGTGTCCAGAGAGCTGCAGAGACCTTGGGAAGCACCTCAGCATCCCGGGCGTCCGTGTCTGCTGGTTTGGCTGGAGTGGACTGCAGTGGAGAGGCCTTCTCTCCTTCTTTTCCCACTCCATGCGAGGAAGAGCAGCACCAGATGTCCTCATCGTCCACTGTGGCGGCAGTGTCAAGAAGCTGGTCAGCATGATGAAGGAGGACCTGCACCAGCTTCACCCCCAGCATCCTGGCATTAAGATAATATTTTCTTCACTGGCCCAAAGTTGCAGGTGGGAGGCTGGTGGCAATCCAGCAAAGATTGATAAGGCCAGGAAATGTGTGTTATGACTACATTTGTTCATAGTTTAAATGGTGCCATAATTGAGCACCCTCACATCAGACACATTCATCTCACACCTAGGGGAAATTATATGTTTTTAAGTAAATTAGTTAATTGTCTTAAAGACCACCTCCAAACGCAGTGAACTGCTTACTGTTGGCAGTGTCACTGCTTTTGAATTTGGCCTTTAGGACACATTTTGTTAGGCCTGATCATAGCCCAGGCTGTCATGGCTAATGTTGAGTTTTTGATATTCATCTATAACTTGTTTAAAATTTCAATAAATTCTATTTATATTTGCACTCCTTTTGTCCTTGTTACTGACTGAATGTTGTATTTCACAATCAAATCTGACTGTCAATTGAAAGGACCAACAAATCATATACTACAGACAAAACATTAAGCATTAATGTTTAACATTGTCACTGACAAAAAATTAAGCAGTCCATTTCTGTGTGGGCCTGATTATTTTAACTTTGTACTTGAAGATAACTAAGCATCTTACACCCAGCAGCAGAGCCTGAGAAGATTTTGGAGAGTAACCTTTGTTTGCTGCTCTGTTAGAAGTCTACTTTTAACACAGAAGAATGTGACTGGATAAAAGGGCTCAAAGTGAAAAACAAAGAATTAGCTGGACACAATAGTTTTGAAGCCCCCAAGGAGGTATCACTTGTTTGCTATGTTGCCAACTCTGAGAGGGTCTTCCTCAGGCAAAGGTACTGTGACGTTTTTATAGTGAGGCAAGCAGAAAGATAATCAGCCAATTATGTGTTGCTGGTTTTTTTAGCCTCACTATATAAGTCTCAATACCGAGCAATACCCACAGAACCTTCTCATATGTCACAACGTCACAAATAAATAATACCTCCTACGGGACTTAAAACTATTCAATGTGCAGATATTTCCTTGTTTTTCACAAAAGGAGGAGACTTTCTCCGTGAATTTTCTTCATTTGTCTTAAAGAAATGTCCAAACAAAACCAGCACATAACATCAGCTTTTCATTTTTTTTTTTTTTTTTTACATTCTGCTAAGATAAATGCAAACTTGGGTAAATGTTAAGACATAAATGAAAACATTAAGATGCCATTAATAACTATTATATTTTGTTAAAGGTTTAAATCACCACTATATTTCCAATCATCACAGGAAACTGATGAAAGACAGCTTTCAAGAAATTAGCTTTTACTCTAAAGTAAATTTTGTCTGATCCACTTTATATCACAAAAATTCGAACCATTTCACAAACAGTTTAACAAAATTAAGTCAAAGCTTGCATTCATGAAAACATCCATTTTAAAATGTTACAAAAAGTACACATGAAATAAATGAAAAGATTTATAACAGTAATTATAAAACCTATGGATTAGGACCCAGTGTCATAATTTGCAAAATCTTAATTTCTTGTGAAACAACCTCTTTACTGTGGAGTAAATATCACATTGGCAGCGTTGTAACTTTCCTCAAGTGTCCTACATGAGAGAAAGATAATAGGTTAAAAACACAGGTAGAAAACAATGACTACAGCCTGTCTTGGTTAAAAGCCCACTCACCACCAAAATGATCTTATTGCTGAGTAAGTGGCTGTCATTCATAAAATAGTTTTGTGTTTAAGTTCTGTAGATATTCAACTTTATATTTGAATGTGATTTTAAATTTAACTGTACTATCAAGACAAGTGGAGTATGAATGTACAGTATGCAATTCATCCACATTAAAATAATTGTTGCTATCAAAAGGAAACTGAACTGTTCTCAAAGCTCACTGCCACTGTGGAATCATGCTATGTTCGGCTGTCTCATTATGAGAATATTTTTTCCATTGGTTTTTCACAGACTGTGTGTGGGGAAAAAGGTAGTAGTTCTCACTTTGATAAAGGGTCTTTGCATAAAAGGCACTAAAATGTTAAAGTCGGTAAATACATATCATGTTCCTTGATTAATAAAATCTTCATTTGGCCTTTTGCATCAGGGGAACACTAAACTGCACTGGTGTGTCAGTAATTTCACCTTATCAGGAATAGTACGGAGCAAGCTGTGCCCTAATCGAGTACTTAGTAATGTATGACAATTAGTAATTTATGTAATGCATTTAAATGTATTATGGACAATAATTCATAATTTTAAACTAATAAGTTTCTTGACTCTTTGTGAGGTACTGTATAAAAAAAGGTGTTTTTATCCTGGAGTCAGTGCTGAAGTGATGACTCTCAAAGTGTTCACTGCACAGACAGGAAGTCTTGTTTGGAGTCCAGTTCTGTCTCCTCGTGTTGAGTGTCCACTGGTCCAGTCTGTCTGGGTCACCTAGAGGAAAACTTTACACAGACAAATAGATATTAAAAGTAATATATGTGTTAGCTACCTACTTTACAGACACCTTTGCAGGCAAACAATACAACTTAACTTACTTCAATGTTTAACAGATCATAATCAATTTATTTTAGCAAAACAAAAAGGTGGTGGCCATCACAGTCCTGATATTCTGTTTGTGCATTATCTATTGTTGTTTAAGCACAGGCCTATATCATACACTAGTCTTCTTAATATTTTATATGTGACAGTCAAATGTCACATTAGTTTTTTTTCAATCACGTTACACACCTTATTGTAATTTCACACAGTTCGCCACTTTTTAATTTAAATACACAAGTATAGCCTTAATGTTACGTTAACGTTACACTGCTCATATGACAACGTTAACATTGCTACACGTTAGCTAACTAACGTGGTGGACCTTTATTTTCAAACCTCACACAGCCTCAGCCTTTTGTTCAAAATATTCTCCCCCTAAATGCCTAACGTTAAATCCTAACACTTCTCTGTCAGGCTCTGACTTCAATGCATCCCCGGACTGGCGTCTTGCTCGAAGGCTAAATGTTAGCTGGTTGATTAGCTAGTTAACGAGCTAAGCTTATGTTGTATCGTGTTGTCTGTGGCTCTGTAACTTGATGTGGATGTTGCTGCTGTGATACAGCTTGCATTTGAAAATGAGACCTCCGGTATCAACGTGATTTTACATGTATTAAATAAAGACTTAATAATATAATAATAATAAGCTGACAAGCTAGGTGGTGACCGCAAACACCGATACACGCTGCTGACAAGCTAGATGGTGACCGCTAATTAGTGCTAACATATAAACATAAATAAAATAATACTAGAATTTCAGAATTTCACTTACCGAAAAACCTGGAGCACAGACTTCTTGGACGGTCTGTTGGTATAATTAGTCGAACAGCAAGCCATATTACTCCAATATTTGCCTGAAAAATTATCCGAAAGGCGCAAACACGGCTGAGAGGACAGGTTCAATGCCTTGAACATGGGCACGAATTGGCTGAGATGACGCCGAGCAGACGGCCGAGTCGAGGCTCAGCTCTGCAGCAGAGCCAGCGGCTAGTTAGCATGCTAGTTAGCCACCCGTGATGGTGCCACCTGTCAGTCAAAGTGACCACGCCCTTAACTATGCGCAATTTCAAACCTTAATAACATTTAAACGGAAGAGTTAGAAAAAAATTCACCCCCCTCAGAGTTGTCATGAAAGGGGAACTTAACTATAGAGACCAAAACCATTTTTGTACCAGGCTGTAGACATGCTTATTTCCTCTATAAAGTTGGGCATATTAACATGGGGTCTATGGAATTGACTCACTTCCGGAGCCAGCATCAAGTGGACAGTCAGTGAACTGCAGTTTTGGCACTTCCGCATTGGTCTCACTTGTCTCCCCCGGAGGTTGGGGCTTGATAGACACTGATAAGTGGTATAAGTGGTGAAGGTTTCAGCTCCCATGGGAAATCAGTGCAACATCACCCTCTTGTGGTAGAAAATCCTATCAGTTAGTGTAAATGCAGTAGATCTAATGTCAGCTGTAATTGTTCTTCAGTGGTGGAAGAAATACTCAGATATTTTACTTAATACTCTGTTACAAATAGTGCAGTAAAAACTAGAAAGTAGAAGAAAATGGAAGTTCCTCAAAACTGGATTGAAGTACAGTACGTGAATAAATGTGCATCGGTTCTTTCCACCTGTTATTTGCACATACACTACCAACTGGCATCATATCTCTATCATTTTTCAACTCAAATATATATACGACGATATTACTAAAGCCAATTACAGCATTACGGTGGATGGAATCTCCATTTTTAACAACAACAAAAAAAAAAAATCAACAATACTTTAATCAGATAATCATTTATTCCAAGAACAGTACCACCTGCTATATATAAATGGACAGACCAGACTCTCTTGATGGTGAGACATGGAATACTGTATTTAACCTTTCTTGCAAATATGTGTTCCCCAACAAATTCAATGTTTGAAAATACAAATTTCTCCAAGAATGAACAATATATAATTAATTTGCTCATTGTTTTAGCGAGCTGGATAGCCACAAAAAAGGTTCAGAGACTGAGATCAATGTCAGAAAATGTCAAATTATTCAAAACATCCATGCACAAAAGAAGAGTGCTCAAAGTGCACAAAATAATATTGAAAAGTGATAAAACAGCAGCAAACATTTCGGTCCTTAACTCATCAATGCTGATGCCAATACCAAATGTATTCAAGTTTATTACTGTGGGTCCAATAACTGTCTGACGAGTTATTCTAAGACACTGGAAGACTGTTAACAGAGGCCCCAGAACTGAAAGAATGGGTTAATGCAATGGTGGAAATAGCATCTTACGAATGTTTGTACTGGACTACACTTTCATATTATAAGAAATACATGCCTTGTGTTCTTGTATGCCTGGAAAATAATAATATACTAGTACTACTACAGAGTGGTTTATGTGTCAATAATGGGTGCGTGAAGCCTACCGGAAATCCACCCGCAGAAGAAGAGGAGTTTGAGGGGGGGGGGTTTTTCTGCTGATCGCCACCGCCTCCTTTCGTGTGTGCTGACGACACGAGGAGCTGCGTGAACAGATTTAACTTCCGCACACAAGCATGAACAGGACAGGCATAGCGCAGTGCTGAGCGTCCGGACAACATTTCTCATAAGGTAACGTTACGTGTTATTTAATTAATTACTTCACTGTCAGTATGTGTTTCAAACTGGATAAACTGCACGCGCATCCTGTCTCGAGTCGGGCTTGTTTCCGTCTCGCTCGAACAAAGTGTCGTAGCTTTAGCTGTTGATTAAAAGCTATAAAGTAAAGGGACGTCGGAGAATATGTGTGTAATAATGCTATAAACTAACAACACAACAGTTTGATGTAAAGAGTTCCCAACTTCGTACTGTTAACGAACTACCGCGATGGTTTTAACGATACTACGTAGGTTAGCTCATTGGCTAAAAATGCTAACATGATAATGACCAATAAGAAGCAGCTCTGATAGGTGACATCATTCCAGACAGGTTTTGTTTTGACAAACTATTTAAAATAACAAAGTTTGGCGCCATTTTGTTGACAGACTACGACAAATAATTTAGCCACACCAATTTGTGTTTGCTATTAGGCTGAAAATAAAAAGCTGTAAAGTTTTTTTCACCACATTAATGGTGTAAATAAGTAACATCAAAACGATGACTAAGGTCCAAGTTAGCTGACTCTCCCTCTGTGTCCACTGTCCAGCACATACAGTGTGAGTACTGTTACTGTAAACAAGTCAAACTAGTTGTTTTAAAATGGACCACACCCACAGGCAGTTAGTCATGGTTTTAGAACCTGTGAGGGTAAATACACTGAGCTTATAATAATAATAATTATAACTTTATTTGTTCAGCACTGGTAGAGCTGAAAGCACAAAGTGCTTCCCAAGGTAAAGAAAATACAAAACAAACACAACATTAATAAAACAGGTACATGCATACACCTACATATACAAACACATACCATCATTAGTAGTAGAGTATCAGGGCATCATAAAGAATGTGGTGACAGAGACATGCTTGTTTTTCTTGACAGGCCACTAGGTTTGAATAGTTGTTGTTTTATTGCTGATTTTTGTATATTATGTTGTATGTTGTATTTGTTGCATTTTAGATGTGTTTTGATTGGCTGCTACCTTGGCCACAGGCCTGTACTACGAAGCAAGATTTGAAATTAGCCAGGCAACTTCAGGGTTAACTCTGGGTTTTCAATACTATGAAGCTGGTTCTGTTTTTGCCAGGGGAAATCACTGTTGTAACTGATACTGAACAGCTAACCTGCTCCGGTGAACTTCAGGGTATCAGATCACAGCTTGGCAACACCCTGACCTCTGACCAATCAGATCACTGAAGAAAAAAGTACACATGAATGAAAGTCTGAAGTGACGGGTAAAAAAGAGGAGCCTATATGCTGTTATAGGTCAGTAGAATCATTTAATATTTCCACTCATTTTAAAAGAAAGCTTCTAACAAATGGAGAGATCATTAACAACAGTAAATGCATGATTTTAACACTATTTGACATTATTAAGTTTATTTTAGTTTGCAGTGACTGCTGACAGTGCTGCTACTTTTACACTCTGACAGAGATATTGGATGAAGCGAGATACCCCACTCAGCTCACTTCCTGATTCAGTGACGTCAGGCTCTGATGGTATGTCTAGCTAACCATCACCACTTAGGAGACAGGAAGAGTAACCGTTTTCTTAACATTGGATAAGCCTACGGTGGGGTATCTCGCTTCATCCAATATCTCTGACTCTGATTCATCACTGCAGCTAAAAATAACATGAGACACCTGAGTGATGAGAACTAGGATAAAACAGATAATATTTCATTAGTAAAATAATCCACTCACTGTAAATCAGCTCCCGTTATTATAAATGAACATTTCAGTCAGACGGACCTCATCCATCGTTCACTACCTTTCCACTCTTTACTTCAGCAGCAGGAATAGTCTGGCATCACGTTCAAGTGTTTATGTGACATGTTCAGAGTAGTATTATCATCATCCAACTAAACTGTAAAAAAAAAAAAAACCTCTATATTAATGTCCCATAGGCCCATAGCAATAGCGATAGTGATACGTGCACGTAATTTAAATCTCAGATAACGGTGAAAATTTGGATGGTGTTTTCAGTGTATCCAGATCCGTTTTAAGGTTACACTTTGTCGATTGCATTCCACGCCACTGACATTTTATTGTCTAGTAAACACAACACTGTCGCTACCGTTTCATCACATATGACATGAAGTAGTCTACTTCATTTATGGTTCTGATGATGATGATGATGATGCTAGCAATTAACAACCCCGCCCTTTTTACATGAACGCGCTCGTGGCTGGTTGGGCAAACCCAGAGTTGACTGAACTAGTCGATAACAAGCTTCGTAGTACCAGTTAGCCAGACGGCAATTGTTAGGATTAGTCAAACCAGATAGCAAGAAGATATCCTGGGAAAATTAAACTGGCTTCGTAGTACAGGCTGCTGGTCTCTTGTAAAATAGATTTTCTATGTCAGTGGGACTACCTGGTTAAACATATATATATATATATATATATATATATATATATATATATACACACACACACACACACACACACACACATGTAAGCATGCATACATATATACATTCAATTCAGTTTAATTCAGTAGAACTTTATTTATCCTGAAGGAAATTCTTGTGCCAGATGTTTTGCAGATATCTGATATGCTGATATATTCAGATTACTTTATTAAATACCCGTAGGTAGATTTGTTTTGCAGTTTTTGGAGAGCAGGCATCCAACTGAACTAATTAAATGCAGCTACTCAGGACAGACAGACAGCACTGAAACAACCACAGGAACCCAGAAACCCCATAAAAATAGAAAACCTTAAAAAAACAATACAACCTTAAACAGTAGGTGAAAGTTACAGAAAGTCAGTGAAAAGGGAAGTGCAATAGTCTATATGGCTGGTAATAAAAGTGTGAGTGAGTATTTCAGCATCTTTCTGGGTTAAAGAAGGGGCCTGTTTAGACGGTACGATGTGAGAAGCTCAGTTATATACTCCAGTGCCAGATCATTTAGAGCCTTGTACATGTTTTAAAAGCAGTCCAAATAGTGGCGAAGTACTCAAGTAAAAGTACTAACACCACACTGTAAAAATACTGTTATAAAAATCATCTTCATTCAAAATCTTACTTTAGTAAAACTGTGTAATCGTACTCATAGTAGGGTAAAATGTTCCCTTTCTGTGTTTTGCTCTATATTTTTGGATTAATATTACTGTTGCATTAATGTGTATACAGTAGATGTCAGTCGGCATGTCCCCAGTTTAAGCAGGCTGGAGTCCGCCAGAGGCTAGGCAATATACTGCTGTGAAGGGGTCAGCAACAAAATGTATTTTAGCCACCTGAAAAGAGTCCCGCCTAAAAAGATCTATCAATTTAAGTGTATGCTACACATAGAATATTTTCACAGCTTTACCTTCATGTCAGTAAGAGATTTCCAGCTGGAAAATGAAGCTGTTAAATTGCTCTCTTCAAAGCCAGACTCCATTGAGAAAAACAGGGATTTAACACTGCTGAACACAGGAGCTGCTGGTCTACTGCTGCCTCGAGCAGGTATTTTGTCTATGTTACTGTTTGACTTTGGCATTTAAAGGGATTAGTTTGGATTCACAAAAGTCACACAATAACACAAATTAACTAACTGATCAAAGCAGCAGCAGACCAGCAGCTCCTGTGTTGAGCCAGCTAAAATGACTGTTTTTGTCAATGGAGTCTGGTGGCTTTGACGAGAGCATATATGGGGAACTGAAGCAGTTGGGGGGGGGGGTTCCCTGTCGGAACAAGCTGTCCGATGAAAAGGTAAAGCACCAACAATACTCAAGATGTAGCGTACATTTAGTCTGAAATAGATTTTTTAGGTGGCTGTTTTTTCTTAATGAAAATGCAGAATATCATATGTTGCACTGTGCACCTCCTGAAGCAGTACTGTTAGAGTGTCGCTTCCTGTAATGAAGCCACGCTCTGGAACTTTCCTTCCTCTCTGCCATGACTCCTCCTTTTTGCAAGTTTCTAACAGTGTACAGGCGTGAGTCTGACGCCATTGTTCTGCAATGGGCAACTATCAGGAAAAACATGCCAGCATCAGTCAGACAATTGAGAACCAGTTCGTAATTGGAACTGGCTCTCGTTCACGTCCACGTACCTAGTCAATACTTTTTTTTTTTTTTTTTTAACATGTAGAAAATATCTTGCATGGTTAATGATGGATATCTGAAGGTTGTTTTTTCAAGTTTTCAGGTGATCACTTGTTTTGTTTCCTTTTCAAACAGTATGAAAATCAACTTGCAGACAAGTGAAACCGGCCTGTTGTTGTAATCTGTCACAGTGAACCGTCGTGTCTGCTGTTAATCTTGCATGACATTGCAGTGCTGACTTTCACTGATATTGATATTTATTTGGAACAAGACATGAAAACACAAACAAGCGGACAGATAGAAAGTAATATTTACAAATAATAAAAGCATAATGTAAAAGAAGTTGTGAATGTATAGTTTACATATCTGAAAAGGAGTGGGAGGAAGTATAAACTTACTAAATCCCTCCTTTTCTCTGTAAGTCACAGAGTGACATTAAGTAACATTAATGTGCACCTTAAAGCTGCATTATCACACAACAGTAATGTAACTCTGACAACAAAAACAGATATATTTGCTGAAGTGAAACAAGTTTCAGCAGGTTGATTTTCATACAGTGAAATTAATTCAAATAAGCAACCTGAAACATTGAAATGTAATTCACTGCTGCATGTTGTGCTGACTGGATTTGATGTATTTGTGCAAATCTTCCTACAGCTTTGGAGAAATGTCAGATTCAGAATCTGATTCTGAATATCGTACTGACTGGGAAGACTCCAGAGACAGAATGAGTCTAGTGAGTTATTAATCACAATAAGAGCATTTGGCCAACGTATTGTTTTCTGTATGTCACTGATAAATTGTTTTTCTCCTCAGAAACTTATGTCCACGGACAGACCAGTTGTTGCCCTCCGTCCATCAGGTAAGAGACACTTTAACACACCAATCATATTAATATCCAGCTCTACAAAACTATTATGGTGTTGTTATTTCGTATATATTTACTAGTTTATCGACATACTTAAATTATATGATGCCTTTTACATGAGTATTTAATCAAGTATTTACTGGATAACCAACATTACATCTTTGAGGCAAGAATCTTAATGCTTAAAGGAAAATTTCGGTTTATTTCAACTCGTCTCCTATCGTCCTAAATTTGTTTCAAGTGACTAGTGACATAGAAATAATCGTTAGCATGTTAGCCGTTAGCCTAGATACAGCCGTAGCATCAGACCTGTTAAAACGTAATTGAACGGGCATCCTTTCAAGTGCAAAGTTAGTCCACTAAACAAGCTTTTTCTCCACAAAGACCGCCTCATATCGTTAGGATAAATGTCAGAGAACATATAGAAAACGACATGTAAACGTGTTGTCTTACCTTACCGGTGTGGTGCCATGTTTGTTGGTTACCATTTAGCTAAGGCTGCAGCCGGTCCCATTCCTTGCAACAGGGGTATTCCTCTTCTGTGGGCATTGGGGTACAGCATTCACAGGTAACGTTATGAAATGAAAAAATGATGGGACATGAATATGGAGCATCTATTGCTTGCTGCCTCTTGACATTTGTCCTCTTTTCCCTAAACTAATTTTTTATGCTGCTCCAAGGCAAAATGAATTTTATTTGCTGCATTGTTTTGTTTTTCAGAGGAGGCTTTTGAACGATGGAGCCGTATTCCCGTAGAAACGAGGAGAGATGCTGGACAACGTTTGAAAATTTGTGCCTTCTGGCTCCCTATTCTGCTGCAACGTGAGCCCACCTCTATTGCTCAGTGGGCTGAACAAATAGGTGTAATCGACGCAAAGTAAGTACAATTATGATTGGTATGTGAATATTTTCTTAATCCCCCAATTAATAACACTTTGAACCTTTAATGTTTAGACTGTTAAAGAGTTTGTTACTTTCTTTTAGTGACAGCGATGAACTGACTTTGAAGCACCTGCGAAAGATTGAAACGCTGGAAGCAATCTTCAGAGCCCTGGAGAGAGGAACTGTAAGTCAACTATGGGTGTTTTTTGGACCAAATGCACTTTTACATAGCTCTAAGAACCAACCTTTTTATTGTGTCCGCGCAGCAAGAACTAGGAATGATTGTAGTTCTTAGAACACCGCTTTGAGGGACCTTTTTCGCACCCAGTAGGTACTCTCTCAGCACAGTGACGTAATTGTACAGTGATTGAACCAGATTCAAGTGTATGTTGATTGGTGGAATGCATAAGCCAATGTAGCAAACAAATTCCTCAGTTTTTTTGGATGACTAAGTCGTCTCAGAGGGCTTCTTCCACATGACTTCAGGGTCCAACAATAAAGTTCATCGTCAGGATGGTTATCTGCTTATCAAATTCCATGATTCCGTCGGTGTTTTATCGCATCATGGAAATCATAGAGCCCAACTGTACCAACCGCCAGCTTACTTTCATCACTTAAACATTCCTGTTGATGGTACGAATACAAAGACAAAAAACAAACCTTGAAGGTTTGTTGCTCTTGGAGAGTCCCCCAGAAACACTTTATGTAGTAATCACACTACTCCTTCGACTATGGAACCAGGGGAACTTAAACTGCAAACAAAAAACAATCTTTTGCATAATAAGAAAGATAACATTACAAGGTGACCGCCTGAGTATGCAAGTTATCTGAAAAAAAGAGTAAATTGTGTTTGACAGTCATGCTGTTGTTATTTTTGCCATTTTGTCAACTTTTGCTTTGGATCTAAACTTCTTATTTGTTCTCTGTTTCAGCTGAAAAAGGACCAGTCAAAGCATGTTGTCTGGATAAGCAACATGTTTAACTTGGTAAGTCTGGAAAAAGTGATTGAATACTCTAAAGTTTGCCAACTATTAAAACTAAATGTACTTCAAACAATGGCAGATGCACGGCTGTTTTTTTTTTTTTTTTTTTACCTTTTGGTTAATAGTATAATAGACTTTTTTAATAAGACACAGATGTGCTCTCAGGTTCTGAAATTTAGCACCAGTTGATTTAATGCGTATCAGTATTTGGTTGTACCAACATAATTCAGTGGGTACCCTTGAAAATGCCACGTTCAGTACCTGACCCTAATGATGATACACAAGCTTTATTCCGCAGGTTGAGTCTGCTTTGCCAGAGTCCACTTCGAAATGTTGTTATTTTATCTGTTTTGTAAAATAGGTGGACCCAGTATTGAACCCTGTGGGACACCGTATGAAATGTAGCTGTTGGTTAAACCATCAACAGACGTGTTGAGAACAAACACTAATCCATTATTCAATTTAATTCAAAATCTCTGAGATGAGTCCTGTATTTATGGAGCAGAGGAGTTCATACAGTGCTGTGTTTATTTGAGGCTGCAGTTTGTGCTGCTCTTGTACCTGATACTTTATTTTAAATAAATATATATTTTATGCTCTGAGATACACAGACTTTAAATTTAGGAAAAATTGGGCACTTTTATAAGATTGTTTTATTTTCCACTACTCCCTCATTTGCAAAAATAAACACTTGATTTTTTTCCAATGCAACAAAACTTGAGTGTCAAATTTCATACAGCTCCTCAAATACCTACATGTACAGTCACTGCCTCTGTACTGCTCAGTAGAGATATGGTATAGATAAGGTATTCTATGTGACGACTTCATTTGACTTTGTATCACCAGCGTTCCGCTGAGGTTTTGGAAGATGCGTTGCACTGGTTGGAGCGAACAGGAGAACCTGCGATCCGGCGTCGTATCCTGGATCTTGGCCATGCAAACATCCGCTTCACAGCTTTGCATGTAATCTTTACAGAGTGTAAGATACATTCACACTACAGTTCACACCTCTAAACCATTCAGTGACACACCTTTGTGCTTTCTTTTATAAACTCTCAAATTAAATTCCATATTTTACTGCGCAAAAATGTGCAGTGTTTGATAAGCTGTGCTAACACTGAAGCCTAATGTTGATATAGGAGGAAAATGATTTCTAATCTCTGTTGGTGTTGAAGGTAAATTAATACACATTCCTCCTTTGCTTTCAATCAGTTGCTAAGTTTATTCAGGAAATGGGTACAAACTTGGAGAGGACGATGAAGTCACTAACAGCTCAACCATCTGACTATCAAGTAGAGGTAAGCCAACATGATGTGATATAACTCAATGTTTGCTTTAACAGGCACCTGCAGGTCTTTTCTGTAGCTCGATCTTATTTGTTTTTACGTGTTTGAGTGCACACACTGCTGCAGGGGACGGCAGCCTTTTTGATATAAAGTGCCATTTTTAATTTCTTGTTATCAGTGTGCCATGGCAACGTAACGTCAGTAGAGATGCCTCACTTTTGGACAGATCATCACAGCTTGAATATTTGATTTCATATTATGTTCATCCTAAAATGTTTGTCTTGTACTTGTGTGGGAATTAAAAATTTGTTTGTCTTGTTTTTCGTCCAGAAATGTGAAGAAATGAAGAAGAAAGGAAATGATAACTTCCAGAAAAAACAGTATGAAAAGGCCTTGAAGTTTTATTCAAAAGCTGTAAAATTTTAGTAAGTAAATATTTTAATGTTTTAGAAGTGAATTTTACCCAGACATGGAAGTTTTATTTTTTTTATGTGTTCTATTCGATATTCTACTGTGTACAGTAATGCTCTTAAATATTATGACCCTGTCTTTGTGACACTTAGATATTTCTGTTTATGTGGACACTGTCTTTTTAATTGATACAAGAAGGGGTTGGAAACACCTCTCAATATTATAAACAATTTAAACACAAGTTTCACAAAGACACTATTCAGTGCAGGGTGATTGTAGTAGATTGTATAGGTGTAACTAATAGACTGGAAAATCTGTGTAACTGAAATTAATTTTTTCTCCATCCAGTCCAGACAACCACATCATTTATGGAAACAGAGCTCTCTGTTATATCCGATGTAACAGATATCTGTAAGTACCACTTATTCATTCTGTTTGTGAATATTGTAAGTACCCAGTATCAGTAGAAAAGTTAGTGTCACCTCAAAAGATGCTGTGCTACAAGTCCCACAAAGGAGTGAACTGTGAGCTGTTGCAAGAAATGTGTTTTACTGCTGGTGTTCGTCAAAGTTCGCTCGAGTTAGGAAATGTTTTAACCTAAAGTTGAATTTTTGATTTTTACAGAAAAGCGGTCGGTGATGGAAAACGTGCAACTCTGATTAAACCCCTCTGGGCAAAGGTACTTTATCTCTTTTATGATCCGGTTACAATAATGTAGGAATGATGGCACGCAACAGAGAAAATGATCCGACATTTATCTCACAGACATAAATAAATCACACACAAGACATAACATTTTGTGGGGTTTTTATTGTCTTTGCGGTTTATTGTTTCTTATCTGAACTTGACATGATGGAGTAACTGGACGTGTCTTAGTTCCCCTCTTAGCCCTCTCCATTGTCACGTTCCAGGGAGGAGGCGCTTTCGCCACAAGTCTGGGGTTTAGTTACTCTGTAACTGGCTCTCCTCCTGTAAATGTCAGTACAGATTTGCTGTTTACAATGCAGCATTATCATGGAAACAGTATGTTGTGTCCGTTGACATGTTGATCGTGAGTTTGTTGTCCTTTTGTCCTGAAGGTGTCCAGGGGAAAATCTCTGTTCATACCAAACATGTTCTCTTTTGTCCCTGGACTCCAGCTGTACTGTACATGTCAGTCAAAAAAACAGTTATGAAGTTATTAACATATGTTTTGTTTGCAGGGTCACTACCGCTACTGTGAGGCTCTGTTCTCTCTGGGAGAATACAAAATGGCCATTGAAGCTAACAAGCTAGCCCGGCTACTGTGTAAGGCTGACCCCGAGGGAACAAAAGACCTGGAGCAGCAACACCAGAAATTCATCGCTGAAATGCCGGAACCCAAAGGTATCTTCACTGCACTCATGTCGTGTTCACAACAGCACTGTAATTCACATTTTTGTAGTCCATCTCAAACAGTACAAGTGCCCGGAAATTGAGATTGTTGGGAGATTAAGAAAGTAATTTGTAACTGGTTTGAAAGTTTTGAAGAATATGTCTTTTCCTCATGCATCCAAAACCCAACCCTTCAACACAAGATCCGCAGCCTGTCCCAAAACCGCAAATCCTATAATAACCACGCTCTGTTGAAGTTATTCAGTGAGGCGGCACGTTTTAAGTGATCATTTTGGGAAATTTTATACGTGTGAAACAGAGAGTTAAGGTGCCTTTTTGTAACACACCTGATCGAAGTGGTTTCAAATTCCAGGTGGCACAGAAGACAGAGCCGTCACACAAAGTCAGCAGTCACAGGATTAAAAGTGTTAAAACACTGAATTCAATTATAGTTATTTGTATTCTTTTTCAATATACTTATCATTCAACACACAAAATCCGACCTGCATGTTCTTAATAAGGAAAAAATTAATCAAGGCAAAATGCAAATACCGAACCTGGCGCAGGACAAACTACACTTTATGCTGCGTCTATACTGCGTCTACTTCAAACTGAGGTGAATATCTTCAAAGATCAGATCGTGACGTAATCATTGCTTGTCATGGAAAGAACAACAAGTTAATCTCTAAGCAGGGTGAAGTCATCCTTCATAGTTTGTGCCTTCATAAATGAAACCTGTGTCTATGTGTTTTGCTTTCAGTTGTACATCCTAAGAAGACTCACAGTAAAAGGTCCGTGTGCGCTACTTCATTCACATTGTAGAAGCATGATTTAAAAAAGATGATAGACTTATGTATCATATGTTTTGTTTTTTAGACCGGACAGCATCAACAGAGCACATGCAGCTGTTAATAAGACTGATCCTCCACCACAGAATAAGGTCAGTAACTCTTTGTTTATGGTTCGTTTCCTCAGCAATAATTTAACAGGTGCCAACAATTTTAATCACAAACAATGGCTTTATCTGAAGTCTGATGTATTTCAGTGTTGATAATGAACTTGTGTGTTGACAGGTCTTGGAGGTTAAAGTGGAAAAGCAACCAGGTGAGTTTGTTTAAACACTTACTGACTGACCAGATTTTTTTCCCCCATTGATCAGTCGATTGGTGGGTAAAATTTCAGTCGACCAAGATTTTCATTGGTTGACTACAACCCTACTTTCCACAAGTGTCATATTATATTAATATTTGTTATACAGTTTAAATTGTCGACAACTGAGAAGCTCATTAATGTGTGTCGGCAGCTTGATAGTACTCAACAGAAATGCCAAACTGGTTTCTTGAACATGTCAGTGAGTTCACTGTACTCCAATGGCCTCCACAGTCACCAGATCTCAGTCCAATAGAGCACCTTTGGGATGTGGTGGAACGGGAGATTCTCATCATGGATGTGCAGCCCACAAATCTGCAGCAACTGTGTGATGTCATCATGTCAATATGGACCAAAATCTCTGAGGAATGTTTCCAGCACCTCATTGAATCTATGACACCAAGAATTAAAAAGGGGGTCCAACCGGTAATTGCAAGGTGTACCTAATAAGGTGGCCGGTGAGTGTATACATGCCACTTTCCACTTCTGCCCTATTGCATTTCTATTGTATTTTTTTCTAGTACTTTTGTTTCTTTTCTTTACTGTATTTCTGTAGCCTGGTAAGACACAGAGCAAAACAGAATGTTGAGCTCACATCGTCGGGATGGTCTCTATATTTAATGTACAACCCCAATTCCAAAAAGTTTGGATGCTGTGTAAAACATAAATATAAAATAAAAACGGAAAGCAATGATTTGCAAATCCTTTTTGAAAAATATTCAACTGAATATTGATGAGCCATACAATGAAGCTATGGGAAAGAGCAGTGGAAGCTAGACTAAGAGCAGAAGTGAGCATCTGTGAGCAGCAGTGTGGTTTCATGCCAAGAAAAAGTACTTCAGCTGCAGTATTTGCTTTGAGGATGCTGAAGGAGAAGTACAGAGAAGGTCAGAGGGACCAGCATTGTGCCTGTGTAGGTCTAGGGAAAGCATATGACAGGGTGCCGAGAGAGGAGCTGTGGTATTGTATGAGGACGTCTGGAGTGGCAGAGAAGTATGTTAGAGTGGTGCAGGACATGTATGAGAGCTGTAGGACAGTGGTGAGGTGTGCTGTAGGTGTGACAGAGGAGTTTAAGATGGAAGTGGGACTGCATCGACAGGAGTGATGTGTGATAGAAGAGTACCAGCAGGATTAAAAGGAAAGGTGTACAAGACGGTGATGAGAGCAGCCATGTTGTTTGGTTTAGAGACAGTGGCACTGAGGAAAAGACAGGAGGCAGAGCTGGAGGTAGCAAAGATGAAGATGGTGAGGTTCTCTTTGGGAGTGGCGAGGATGGAGAGGATCAGGACTGAGGACATCAGAGGGACAGGTCATGTTAGATGTTTTGGAGATAAAGTCAGAGGGGCCAGACTGAGATGGTTTGGACATGTTCAGAGGAGGGATAGCGAATATATCGGTAGAAGGATGCTGAGGCTGGAACAGCCAGGCAAGAGGCCTAGAGGAAGACCAAAGAGGAGATCTATGGATGTTGTGAAAGAGGACATGAAGTAAACTGGTGTGAGAGAAGAGGATGCAGAGGATAGGGTTAGATGGAGGCAGATGACTGGCTGTGGCCACCAGAAGAAGGAGATGGTACAACGATAACGATAACTTGAGGTAAGTTGAGTTTAGCTGAAACTAACGTTACACAACAAACTTTGAAACAATAATTCCGCTGTTATCTTAAAAAAAAGGCTTCAACTTTTTTTAAAATATATAACGCTAATAATTTATTACACTCATTTTACTTTCATATACACAGCATGGATCATTGGTGACAGCTATGTCCGGCGTGGTGTCCAGAGAGCTGCAGAGACCTTGGGAAGCACCCTCAGCATCCCGGGCGTCCGTGTCTGCTGGTTTGGCTGGAGTGGACTGCAGTGGAGAGGCCTTCTCTCCTTCTTTTCCCACTCCATGCGAGGAAGAGCAGCACCAGATGTCCTCATCGTCCACTGTGGCGGCAGTGTCAAGAAGCTGGTCAGCATGATGAAGGAGGACCTGCACCAGCTTCACCCCCAGCATCCTGGCATTAAGATAATATTTTCTTCACTGGCCCAAAGTTGCAGGTGGGAGGCTGGTGGCAATCCAGCAAAGATTGATAAGGCCAGGAAATGTGTGTTATGACTACATTTGTTCATAGTTTAAATGGTGCCATAATTGAGCACCCTCACATCAGACACATTCATCTCACACCTAGGGGAAATTATATGTTTTTAAGTAAATTAGTTAATTGTCTTAAAGACCACCTCCAAACGCAGTGAACTGCTTACTGTTGGCAGTGTCACTGCTTTTGAATTTGGCCTTTAGGACACATTTTGTTAGGCCTGATCATAGCCCAGGCTGTCATGGCTAATGTTGAGTTTTTGATATTCATCTATAACTTGTTTAAAATTTCAATAAATTCTATTTATATTTGCACTCCTTTTGTCCTTGTTACTGACTGAATGTTGTATTTCACAATCAAATCTGACTGTCAATTGAAAGGACCAACAAATCATATACTACAGACAAAACATTAAGCATTAATGTTTAACATTGTCACTGACAAAAAATTAAGCAGTCCATTTCTGTGTGGGCCTGATTATTTTAACTTTGTACTTGAAGATAACTAAGCATCTTACACCCAGCAGCAGAGCCTGAGAAGATTTTGGAGAGTAACCTTTGTTTGCTGCTCTGTTAGAAGTCTACTTTTAACACAGAAGAATGTGACTGGATAAAAGGGCTCAAAGTGAAAAACAAAGAATTAGCTGGACACAATAGTTTTGAAGCCCCCAAGGAGGTATCACTTGTTTGCTATGTTGCCAACTCTGAGAGGGTCTTCCTCAGGCAAAGGTACTGTGACGTTTTTATAGTGAGGCAAGCAGAAAGATAATCAGCCAATTATGTGTTGCTGGTTTTTTTTTTAGCCTCACTATATAAGTCTCAATACCGAGCAATACCCACAGAACCTTCTCATATGTCACAACGTCACAAATAAATAATACCTCCTACGGGACTTAAAACTATTCAATGTGCAGATATTTCCTTGTTTTTCACAAAAGGAGGAGACTTTCTCCGTGAATTTTCTTCATTTGTCTTAAAGAAATGTCCAAACAAAACCGGCACATAACATGAGCTTTTCTTTTTTTTTTTTTTTTTTTTACATTCTGCTAAGATAAATGCAAACTTGGGTAAATGTTAAGACATAAATGAAAACATTAAGATGCCATTAATAACTATTATATTTTGTTAAAGGTTTAAATCACCACTATATTTCCAATCATCACAGGAAACTGATGAAAGACAGCTTTCAAGAAATTAGCTTTTACTCTAAAGTAAATTTTGTCTGATCCACTTTATATCACAAAAATTCGAACCATTTCACAAACAGTTTAACAAAATTAAGTCAAAGCTTGCATTCATGAAAACATCCATTTTAAAATGTTACAAAAGTACACATGAAATAAATGAAAAGATTTATAACAGTAATTATAAAACCTATGGATTAGGACCCAGTGTCATAATTTGCAAAATCTTAATTTCTTGTGAAACAACCTCTTTACTGTGGAGTAAATATCACATTGGCCGAAGCGTTGTAACTTTCCTCAAGTGTCCTACATGAGAGAAAGATAATAGGTTAAAAACACAGGTAGAAAACAATGACTACAGCCTGTCTTGGTTAAAAGCCCACTCACCACCAAAATGATCTTATTGCTGAGTAAGTGGCTGTCATTCATAAAATAGTTTTGTGTTTAAGTTCTGTAGATATTCAACTTTATATTTGAATGTGATTTTAAATTTAACTGTACTATCAAGACAAGTGGAGTATGAATGTACAGTATGCAATTCATCCACATTAAAATAATTGTTGCTATCAAAAGGAAACTGAACTGTTCTCAAAGCTCACTGCCACTGTGGAATCATGCTATGTCTGTCTCATTATGAGAATATTTTTCCATTGGTTTTTCACAGACTGTGTGTGGGGAAAAAGGTAGTAGTTCTCACTTTGATAAAGGGTCTTTGCATAAAAGGCACTAAAATGTTAAAGTCGGTAAATACATATCATGTTCCTTGATTAATAAAATCTTCATTTGGCCTTTTGCATCAGGGGAACACTAAACTGCACTGGTGTGTCAGTAATTTCACCTTATCAGGAATAGTACGCAGACAAGCTGTGCCCTAATCGAGTACTTAGTAATGTATGACAATTAGTAATTTATGTAATGCATTTAAATGTATTATGGACAATAATTCATAATTTTAAACTAATAAGTTTCTTGACTCTTTGTGAGGTACTGTATAAAAAAAGGTGTTTTTATCCTGGAGTCAGTGCTGAAGTGATGACTCTCAAAGTGTTCACTGCACAGACGGGAAGTCTTGTTTGGAGTCCAGTTCTGTCTCCTCGTGTTGAGTGTCCACTGGTCCAGTCTGTCTGGGTCACCTAGAGGAAAACTTTACACAGACAAATAGATATTAAAAGTAATATATGTGTTAGCTACCTACTTTACAGACACCTTTGCAGGCAAACAATACAACAACTTACTTCAATGTTTAACAGATCATAATCAATTTATTTTAGCAAAACAAAAGGTGGTGGCCATCACAGTCCTGATATTCTGTCTGTGCATTATCTATTGTTGTTTAAGCACAGGCCTATATCATACACTAGTCTTCTTAATATTTTATATGTGACAGTCAAATGTCACATTAGTTTTTTTTCAATCACGTTACACACCTTATTGTAATTTCACACAGTTCGCCACTTTTTAATTTAAATACACAAGTATAGCCTTAATGTTACGTTAACGTTACACTGCTCATATGACAACGTTAACATTGCAACACGTTAGCCAACTAACGTGGTGGACCTTTATTTTCAAACCTCACACAGCCTCAGCCTTTTGTTCAAAATATTCTCCCCCTAAATGCCTAACGTTAAATCCTAACACTTCTCTGTCAGGCTCTGACTTCGATGCATCCCCGGACTGGCGTCTTGCTCGAAGGCTAAATGTTAGCTGGTTGATTAGCTAGTTAACGAGCTAAGCTTGTGTTGTATCGTGTTGTCTGTGGCTCTGTAACTTGATGTGGATGTTGCTGCTGTGATACAGCTTGCATTTGAAAATGAGACCTCCGGTATCAACGTGATTTTACATGTATTAAATAAAGACTTAATAATATAATAATAATAAGCTGACAAGCTAGGTGGTGACCGCAAACACCGATACACGCTGCTGACAAGCTAGATGGTGACCGCTAATTAGTGCTAACATATAAACATAAATAAAATAATACTAGAATTTCAGAATTTCACTTACCGAAAACCTGGAGCACAGACTTCTTGGACGGTCTGTTGGTATAATTAGTCGAACAGCAAGCCATATTACTCCAATATTTGCCTGAAAAATTATCCGAAAGGCGCAAACACGGCTGAGAGGACAGGTTCAATGCCTTGAACATGGGCACGAATTGGCTGAGATGACGCCGAGCAGACGGCCGAGTCGAGGCTCAGCTCTGCAGCAGAGCCAGCGGCTAGTTAGCATGCTAGTTAGCCACCCGTGATGGTGCCACCTGTCAGTCAAAGTGACCACGCCCTTAACTATGCGCAATTTCAAACCTTAATAACATTTAAACGGAAGAGTTAGAAAAAAATTCACCCCCCTCAGAGTTGTCATGAAAGGGGAACTTAACTATAGAGACCAAAACCATTTTTTGTACCAGGCTGTAAACATGTTTATTTCTGCTCTAAAGATGGGCATTTTAACATGGGGGTCTATGGGAATTGACTCACTTCCGGAGCCAGCATCAAGTGGACAGTCAGTGAACTGCAGTTTTTGGCACTTCCGCATTGGTCTCACTTGTCTCCCCCGGAGGTTGGGGCTTGATAGACACTGATAAGTGGTATAAGTGGTGAAGGTTTCAGCTCCCATGGGAAATCAGTGCAACATCACCCTCTTGTGGTAGAAAATCCTATCAGTTAGTGTAAATGCAGTAGATCTAATGTCAGCTGTAATTGTTCTTCAGTGGTGGAAGAAATACTCAGATATTTTACTTAATACTCTGTTACAAATAGTGCAGTAAAAACTAGAAAGTAGAAGAAAATGGAAGTTCCTCAAAACTGGATTGAAGTACAGTACGTGAATAAATGTGCATCGGTTCTTTCCACCTGTTATTTGCACATACACTACCAACTGGCATCATATCTCTATCATTTTTCAACTCAAATATATATACGACGATATTACTAAAGCCAATTACAGCATTACGGTGGATGGAATCTCCATTTTTAACAAAAAAAAAAAAAAAAAAATCAACAATACTTTAATCAGATAATCATTTATTCCAAGAACAGTACCACCTGCTATATATAAATGGACAGACCAGACTCTCTTGATGGTGAGACATGGAATACTGTATTTAACCTTTCTTGCAAATATGTGTTCCCCAACAAATTCAATGTTTGAAAATACAAATTTCTCCAAGAATGAACAATATATAATTAATTTGCTCATTGTTTTAGCGAGCTGGATAGCCACAAAAAAGGTTCAGAGACTGAGATCAATGTCAGAAAATGTCAAATTATTCAAAACATCCATGCACAAAAAGAAGAGTGCTCAAAGTGCACAAAATAATATTGAAAAGTGATAAAAACAGCAGCAAACATTTCGGTCCTTAACTCATCAATGCTGATGCCAATACCAAATGTATTCAAGTTTATTACTGTGGGTCCAATAACTGTCTGACGAGTTATTCTAAGACACTGGAAGACTGTTAACAGAGGCCCCAGAACTGAAAGAATGGGTTAATGCAATGGTGGAAATAGCATCTTACGAATGTTTGTACTGGACTACACTTTCATATTATAAGAAATACATGCCTTGTGTTCTTGTATGCCTGGAAAATAATAATATACTAGTACTACTACAGAGTGGTTTATGTGTCAATAATGGGTGCGTGAAGCCTACCGGAAATCCACCCGCAGAAGAAGAGGAGTTTGAGGGGGGGGGGTTTTTCTGCTGATCGCCACCGCCTCCTTTCGTGTGTGCTGACGACACGAGGAGCTGCGTGAACAGATTTAACTTCCGCACACAAGCATGAACAGGACAGGCATAGCGCAGTGCTGAGCGTCCGGACAACATTTCTCATAAGGTAACGTTACGTGTTATTTAATTAATTACTTCACTGTCAGTATGTGTTTCAAACTGGATAAACTGCACGCGCATCCTGTCTCGAGTCGGGCTTGTTTCCGTCTCGCTCGAACAAAGTGTCGTAGCTTTAGCTGTTGATTAAAAGCTATAAAGTAAAGGGACGTCGGAGAATATGTGTGTAATAATGCTATAAACTAACAACACAACAGTTTGATGTAAAGAGTTCCCAACTTCGTACTGTTAACGAACTACCGCGATGGTTTTAACGATACTACGTAGGTTAGCTCATTGGCTAAAAATGCTAACATGATAATGACCAATAAGAAGCAGCTCTGATAGGTGACATCATTCCAGACAGGCTTTGTTTTGACAAACTATTTAAAATAACAAAGTTTGGCGCCATTTTGTTGACAGACTACGACAAATAATTTAGCCACACCAATTTGTGTTTGCTATTAGGCTGAAAATAAAAAGCTGTAAAGTTTTTTTCACCACATTAATGGTGTAAATAAGTAACATCAAAACGATGACTAAGGTCCAAGTTAGCTGACTCTCCTCTGTGTCCACTGTCCAGCACATACAGTGTGAGTACTGTTACTGTAAACAAGTCAAACTAGTTGTTTTAAAATGGACCACACCCACAGGCAGTTAGTCATGGTTTTAGAACCTGTGAGGGTAAATACACTGAGCTTATAATAATAATAATTATAACTTTATTTGTTCAGCACTGGTAGAGCTGAAAGCACAAAGTGCTTCCCAAGGTAAAGAAAATACAAAACAAACACAACATTAATAAAACAGGTACATGCATACACCTACATATACAAACACATACCATCATTAGTAGTAGAGTATCAGGGCATCATAAAGAATGTGGTGACAGAGACATGCTTGTTTTTCTTGACAGGCCACTAGGTTTGAATAGTTGTTGTTTTATTGCTGATTTTTGTATATTATGTTGTATGTTGTATTTGTTGCATTTTAGATGTGTTTTGATTGGCTGCTACCTTGGCCACAGGCCTGTACTACGCAAGATTTGAAATTAGCCAGGCAACTTCAGGGTTAACTCTGGGTTTTCAATACTATGAAGCTGGTTCTGTTTTTGCCAGGGGAAATCACTGTTGTAACTGATACTGAACAGCTAACCTGCTCCGGTGAACTTCAGGGTATCAGATCACAGCTTGGCAACACCCTGACCTCTGACCAATCAGATCACTGAAGAAAAAAGTACACATGAATGAAAGTCTGAAGTGACGGTAAAAAAGAGGAGCCTATATGCTGTTATAGGTCAGTAGAATCATTTAATATTTCCACTCATTTTAAAAGAAAGCTTCTAACAAATGGAGAGATCATTAACAACAGTAAATGCATGATTTTAACACTATTTGACATTATTAAGTTTATTTTAGTTTGCAGTGACTGCTGACAGTGCTGCTACTTTTACACTCTGACAGAGATATTGGATGAAGCGAGATACCCCACTCAGCTCACTTCCTGATTCAGTGACGTCAGGCTCTGATTGGAGGGAGAGCTAACCATGCCCACTTAGGAGACAGGAAGAGTAACCGTTTTCTTAACATTGGATAAGCCTACGGTGGGGTATCTCGCTTCATCCAATATCTCTGACTCTGATTCATCACTGCAGCTAAAAATAACATGAGACACCTGAGTGATGAGAACTAGGATAAAACAGATAATATTTCATTAGTAAAATAATCCACTCACTGTAAATCAGCTCCCGTTATTATAAATGAACATTTCAGTCAGACGGACCTCATCCATCGTTCACTACCTTTCCACTCTTTACTTCAGCAGCAGGAATAGTCTGGCATCACGTTCAAGTGTTTATGTGACATGTTCAGAGTAGTATTATCATCATCCAACTAAACTGTAAAAAAAAAAAAAAACCTCTATATTAATGTCCCATAGGCCCATAGCAATAGCGATAGTGATACGTGCACTGACATTTTATTGTCTAGTAAACACAACACTGTCGCTACCGTTTCATCACATATGACATGAAGTAGTCTACTTCATTTATGGTTCTGATGATGATGATGATGATGCTAGCAATTAACAACCCCGCCCTTTTTACATGAACGCGCTCGTGGCTGGTTGGGCAAACCCAGAGTTGACTGAACTAGTCGATAACAAGCTTCGTAGTACCAGTTAGCCAGACGGCAATTGTTAGGATTAGTCAAACCAGATAGCAAGAAGATATCCTGGGAAAATTAAACTGGCTTCGTAGTACAGGCTGCTGGTCTCTTGTAAAATAGATTTTCTATGTCAGTGGGACTACCTGGTTAAACATATATATATATATATATATATATATATATATATATATATATATATATATATATATATATATATATAGAGAAACACACACACACACACACACACACACACACACACACACACATGTAAGCATGCATACATATATACATTCAATTCAGTTTAATTCAGTAGAACTTTATTTATCCTGAAGGAAATTCTTGTGCCAGATGTTTTGCAGATATCTGATATGCTGATATATTCAGATTACTTTATTAAATACCCGTAGGTAGATTTGTTTTGCAGTTTTTGGAGAGCAGGCATCCAACTGAACTAATTAAATGCAGCTACTCAGGACAGACAGACAGCACTGAAACAACCACAGGAACCCAGAAACCCCATAAAAATAGAAAACCTTAAAAAACCCAAACAATACAACCTTAAACAGTAGGTGAAAGTTACAGAAAGTCAGTGAAAAGGGAAGTGCAATAGTCTATATGGCTGGTAATAAAAGTGTGAGTGAGTATTTCAGCATCTTTCTGGGTTAAAGAAGGGGCCTGTTTAGGCAGTACGATGTGAGAAGCTCAGTTATATACTCCGGTGCCAGATCATTTAGAGCCTTGTACATGTTTTAAAAGCAGTCCAAATAGTGGCGAAGTACTCAAGTAAAAGTACTAACACCACACTGTAAAAATACTGTTATAAAAATCATCTTCATTCAAAATCTTACTTTAGTAAAACTGTGTGTACTCATAGTAGGGTAAAATGTTCCCTTTCTGTGTTTTGCTCTATATTTTTGGATTAATATTACTGTTGCATTAATGTGTATACAGTAGATGTCAGTCGGCATGTCCCCAGTTTAAGCAGGCTGGAGTCCGCCAGAGGCTAGGCAATATACTGCTGTGAAGGGGTCAGCAACAAAATGTATTTTAGCCACCTGAAAAGAGTCCCGCCTAAAAAGATCTATCAATTTAAGTGTATGCTACACATAGAATATTTTCACAGCTTTACCTTCATGTCAGTAAGAGATTTCCAGCTGGAAAATGAAGCTGTTAAATTGCTCTCTTCAAAGCCAGACTCCATTGAGAAAACAGGGATTTAACACTGCTGAACACAGGAGCTGCTGGTCTACTGCTGCCTCGAGCAGGTATTTTGTCTATGTTACTGTTTGACTTTGGCATTTAAAGGGATTAGTTTGGATTCACAAAAGTCACACAATAACACAAATTAACTAACTGATCAAAGCAGCAGCAGACCAGCAGCTCCTGTGTTGAGCCAGCTAAAATGACTGTTTTTGTCAATGGAGTCTGGTGGCTTTGACGAGAGCATATATGGGGAACTGAAGCAGTTAGGGGGGGGGGGTTCCCTGTCGGAACAAGCTGTCCGATGAAAAGGTAAAGCACCAACAATACTCAAGATGTAGCGTACATTTAGTCTGAAATAGATTTTTTAGGTGGCTGTTTTTTCTTAATGAAAATGCAGAATATCATATGTTGCACTGTGCACCTCCTGAAGCAGTACTGTTAGAGTGTCGCTTCCTGTAATGAAGCCACGCTCTGGAACTTTCCTTCCTCTCTGCCATGACTCCTCCTTTTTGCAAGTTTCTAACAGTGTACAGGCGTGAGTCTGACGCCATTGTTCTGCAATGGGCAACTATCAGGAAAAACATGCCAGCATCAGTCAGACAATTGAGAACCAGTTCGTAATTGGAACTGGCTCTCGTTCACGTCCACGTCCCTAGTCAATACTTTTTTTTTTTTTTTTTTAACATGTAGAAAATATCTTGCATGGTTAATGATGGATATCTGAAGGTTGTTTTTTCAAGTTTTCAGGTGATCACTTGTTTTGTTTCCTTTTCAAACAGTATGAAAATCAACTTGCAGACAAGTGAAACCGGCCTGTTGTTGTAATCTGTCACAGTGAACCGTCGTGTCTGCTGTTAATCTTGCATGACATTGCAGTGCTGACTTTCACTGATATTGATATTTATTTGGAACAAGACATGAAAACACAAACAAGCGGACAGATAGAAAGTAATATTTACAAATAATAAAAGCATAATGTAAAAGAAGTTGTGAATGTATAGTTTACATATCTGAAAAGGAGTGGGAGGAAGTATAAACTTACTAAATCCCTCCTTTTCTCTGTAAGTCACAGAGTGACATTAAGTAACATTAATGTGCACCTTAAAGCTGCATTATCACACAACAGTAATGTAACTCTGACAACAAAAACAGATATATTTGCTGAAGTGAAACAAGTTTCAGCAGGTTGATTTTCATACAGTGAAATTAATTCAAATAAGCAACCTGAAACATTGAAATGTAATTCACTGCTGCATGTTGTGCTGACTGGATTTGATGTATTTGTGCAAATCTTCCTACAGCTTTGGACGAAATGTCAGATTCAGAATCTGATTCTGAATATCGTACTGACTGGGAAGACTCCAGAGACAGAATGAGTCTAGTGAGTTATTAATCACAATAAGAGCATTTGGCCAACGTATTGTTTTCTGTATGTCACTGATAAATTGTTTTTCTCCTCAGAAACTTATGTCCACGGACAGCACAGTTGTTGCCCTCCGTCCATCAGGTAAGAGACACTTTAACACACCAATCATATTAATATCCAGCTCTACAAAACTATTATGGTGTTGTTATTTCGTATATATTTACTAGTTTATCGACATACTTAAATTATATGATGCCTTTTACATGAGTATTTAATCAAGTATTTACTGGATAACCAACATTACATCTTTGAGGCAAGAATCTTAATGCTTAAAGGAAAATTTCGGTTTATTTCAACTCGTCTCCTATCGTCCTAAATTTGTTTCAAGTGACTAGTGACATAGAAATAATCGTTAGCATGTTAGCCGTTAGCCTAGATACAGCCGTAGCATCAGACCTGTTAAAACATAATTGAACGGGCATCCTTTCAAGTGCAAAGTTAGTCCACTAAACAAGCTTTTTCTCCACAAAGACCGCCTCATATCGTTAGGATAAATGTCAGAGAACATATAGAAAACAACATGTAAACGTGTTGTCTTACCTTACCGGTGTGGTGCCATGTTTGTTGGTTACCATTTAGCTAAGGCTGCAGCCGGTCCCATTCCTTGCAACAGGGGTATTCCTCTTCTGTGGGCATTGGGGTACAGCATTCACAGGTAACGTTACACCACCAATCTCCAGAGCTAAATCCTTCCAGCAGCCATTCCTCCTCTGTCGCCCACTACCTGTTGTGCCTCTCTCTCTCTCCTCCGTTCTTCAATTTCACGAAGCTCTTTGTCAGTGTATTCTGCCTCAAATAAATAAGGGCAGCCATAAAACTCTGCAAAATCAAATTCCTCCTCCACAAAGTCGTAGTCTGGCAAAAAGTCAGCCATTATTCTATAAATCTTTCATAAAATAAATGAATGAACCTTTCAGGCTACTGTCCGGTTCTGCCTTGCAGCTGCTGCGGCTTGTCCTCGCGAGATTTCAGGCACGGTATGAGATCGCTGCTTGTTCTCGCAATATTTCGGCCGCGCTTTGGGAAGCAGAGGTAAATGGTAAACACACTGTAAGGTAAGACAACAACTCTGAAGACCACCTAAACGTGGAATGTTAGTATATATGCTTTCCACATTGAGAGGCGATGGCTGCCCTTATTTATTTGAGCCAGAATACACTGACGAAGAGCTTCGTGAAATTGAAGAATGGAGGAGGAGACAGAGAGAGGCACAACAGGTAACAACAGAGGACGACAGAGGAGTAATGGCTGCTGGAAGGATTTAACTCTGGAGCTCGGTGGTGTAACGTTACCTGTGAATGCTGTACCCCAATGCCCACAGAAGAGGAATACCTCTGTTGCAAGGAATGGGACCGGTTGCAGCCTTAGCTAAATAGTAAACAACAAACATGGCACCACACCGGTAAGGTAAGACAACACGTTTACATGTTGTTTTCTATATGTTCTCTGACATTTATCCTAACGATATGAGGCGGTCTTTGTGGAGAAAAAGCTTGTTTAGTGGACTAACTTTGCACTTGAAAGGATGCCCGTTCAATTACGTTTTAACAGGTCTGATGCTATGGCCATATCTAGGCTAATGGCTAACATGCTAACTATTATTTCTATGTCACTAGTCACTTGAAACAAATTTAGGACGATAGGAGACGGGTTGAAATAAACCGAAATTTCCCTTTTAAAGGGAAGTATTGTCATCAATCTAATGTGAAGCGTATCTCTATAAATAACAGCTTATACATTGATGTTTGGCAGAAGGGAAACTTTTGTATTAAATATTGGTGAGCTCAATATGATTGAAGATAAGATCCGTTTTTGACATATTCCATAAACCATTTTATTTCCAAGGTGTTAAGAATAAGTTTAAGATTCTTTTCAAAGTTGCTGAAGTTGATCGATTTTTGCCGTTTTCGAACAATATATTGCTATGGGTTAAATTCTTTATCACAGGCTACTGGGAAGCAACATGTTTTCACAATTGGTTAAACACTAGTCGACCAGAAAGGTTATTAGTTGGCAAGATCTCATTTTCACTTAGTCACAGAAAAAACAAGCAAAACGAAAACAAACATGAAACTCTGTTCGGAGCTGCACCTCGTCAAACTGCATCAAACCCACATGACTGGACCATGTGGGAGTTTAACTTGAAAGGACACACAGGAAGTGGCCACACTCAGCAGTCAGACAGCAGTCAGGTTCATTTCCAGGGCTGCAAAGGTGGCGCAAAGAAGGGACTTTGCGGTGGCTGTAAAGCATGATCTCTGTGTATAGAGGGTTTTATACAGAACGGCAAGGCAGCATAACGGCTTGAAATTCCCACCTTGAGGAGGCAGTGTAAAGGGAGTACAGTAACCTCTGTGTTGAGACGAGCTCTTACACTGATAGTCAGAATCCGGTCTAGTGAGCTGTCAAAAGGAGAGCCAAGCCAAGCAGGGAGTCACACCTTAATCATCATGGGAACTGTTTCAGAATCTCACCCGCCCTACCTTTTGGTCTTTTGTCATTACAATAGCAAATTTAGACAATTTGCTCTTCAGTTTCACTTATTCAGGAAAGCCTCAAACTCAGTTTGCCTTTTGGCCCTGGCTGTGTTTTTGCCTATATGTTAATCCCCTTGCCTTAGGGTCACCTCAGAAAATGTGTATAAAATCCTTGCCCTTAGGATGCAGAGCATAACGGTGGGAGTTATGTCTTTTTTCCATGTTGGATGAAATGCTCCACCATAATCTCACCTGTCCCCTTCTGAAGCGTAAGATTTTTTCTTCAATGTGGACCTAAATGTGGCTTTCTTCAAGAAAATGAAATGAAAAAATGATGGGACCTGAATATGGAGCATCTATTGCTTGCTGCCTCTTGACATTTGTCCTCTTTTCCCTAAACTAATTTTTTATGCTGCTCCAAGGCAAAATGAATTTTATTTGCTGCATTGTTTTGTTTTTCAGAGGAGGCTTTTGAACGATGGAGCCGTATTCCCGCAGAAACGAGGAGAGATGCTGGACAACGTTTGAAAATTTGTGCCTTCTGGCTCCCTATTCTGCTGCAACGTGAGTCCACCTCTATTGCTCAGTGGGCTGAACAAATAGGTGTAATCGACGCAAAGTAAGTACAATTATGATTGGTATGTGAATATTTTCTTAATCCCCTAATTAATAACACTTTGAACCTTTAATGTTTAGACTGTTAAAGAGTTTGTTACTTTCTTTTAGTGACAGCGATGAACTGACTTTGAAGCACCTGAAAGATTGAAACGCTGGAAGCAATCTTCAGAGCCCTGGAGAGAGGAACTGTAAGTCAACTATGGATGTTTTTTGGACCAAATGCACTTTTACATAGCTCTAAGAACCAACCTTTTTATTGTGTCCGCGCAGCAAGAACTAGGAATGATTGTAGTTCTTAGAACACCGCTTTGAGGGACCTTTTTCGCACCCAGTAGGTACTCTCTCAGCACAGTGACGTAATTGTACAGTGATTGAACCAGATTCAAGTGTATGTTGATTGGTGGAATGCATAAGCCAATGTAGCAAACAAATTCCTCAGTTTTTTTGGATGACTAAGTCGTCTCAGAGGGCTTCTTCCACATGACTTCAGGGTCCAACAATAAAGTTCATCGTCAGGATGGTTATCTGCTTATCAAATTCCACGATTCCGTCGGTGTTTTATCGCATCATGGAAATCATAGAGCCCAACTGTACCAACCGCCAGCTTACTGTCATCACTTAAACATTCCTGTTGATGGTACGAATACAAAGACAAAAAACAAACCTTGAAGGTTTGTTGCTCTTGGAGAGTCCCCCAGAAACACTTTATGTAGTAATCACACTACTCCTTCGACTATGGAACCAGGGGAACTTAAACTGCAAACAAAAAACAATCTTTTGCATAATAAGAAAGATAACATTACAAGGTGACCGCCTGAGTATGCAAGTTATCTGAAAAAAAGAGTAAATTGTGTTTGACAGTCATGCTGTTGTTATTTTTGCCATTTTGTCAACTTTTGCTTTGGATCTAAACTTCTTATTTGTTCTCTGTTTCAGCTGAAAAGGACCAGTCAAAGCATGTTGTCTGGATAAGCAACATGTTTAACTTGGTAAGTCTGGAAAAAGTGATTGAATACTCTAAAGTTTGCCAACTATTAAAACTAAATGTACTTCAAACAATGGCAGATGCACGGCTGTTTTTTTTTTTTTTTTTACCTTTTGGTTAATAGTATAATAGACTTTTTTAATAAGACACAGATGTGCTCTCAGGTTCTGAAATTTAGCACCAGTTGATTTAATGTGTATCAGTATTTGGTTGTACCAACATAATTCAGTGGGTACCCTTGAAAATGCCACGTTCAGTACCTGACCCTAATGATGATACACAAGCTTTATTCCGCAGGTTGAGTCTGCTTTGCCAGAGTCCACTTCGAAATGTTGTTATTTTATCTGTTTTGTAAAATAGGTGGACCCAGTATTGAACCCTGTGGGACACCGTATGAAATGTAGCTGTTGGTTAAACCATCAACAGACGTGTTGAGAACAAACACTAATCCATTATTCAATTTAATTCAAAATCTCTGAGATGAGTCCTGTATTTATGGAGCAGAGGAGTTCATACAGTGCTGTGTTTATTTGAGGCTGCAGTTTGTGCTGCTCTTGTACCTGATACTTTATTTTAAATAAATATATATTTTATGCTCTGAGATACACAGACTTTAAATTTAGGAAAAATTGGGCACTTTTATAAGATTGTTTTATTTTCCACTACTCCCTCATTTGCAAAAATAAACACTTGATTTTTTTCCAATGCAACAAAACTTGAGTGTCAAATTTCATACAGCTCCTCAAATACCTACATGTACAGTCACTGCCTCTGTACTGCTCAGTAGAGATATGGTATAGATAAGGTATTCTATGTGACGACTTCATTTGACTTTGTATCACCAGCGTTCCGCTGAGGTTTTGGAAGATGCGTTGCACTGGTTGGAGCGAACAGGAGAACCTGCGATCCGGCGTCGTATCCTGGATCTTGGCCATGCAAACATCCGCTTCACAGCTTTGCATGTAATCTTTACAGAGTGTAAGATACATTCACACTACAGTTCACACCTCTAAACCATTCAGTGACACACCTTTGTGCTTTCTTTTATAAACTCTCAAATTAAATTCCATATTTTACTGCGCAAAAATGTGCAATGTTTGATAAGCTGTGCTAACACTGAAGCCTAATGTTGATATAGGAGGAAAATGATTTCTAATCTCTGTTGGTGTTGAAGGTAAATTAATACACATTCCTCCTTTGCTTTCAATCAGTTGCTAAGTTTATTCAGGAAATGGGTACAAACTTGGAGAGGACGATGAAGTCACTAACGGCTCGACCATCTGACTATCAAGTAGAGGTAAGCCAACATGATGTGATATAACTCAATGTTTGCTTTAACAGGCACCTGCAGGTCTTTTCTGTAGCTCGATCTTATTTGTTTTTACGTGTTTGAGTGCACACACTGCTGCAGGGGACGGCAGCCTTTTTGATATAAAGTGCCATTTTTAATTTCTTGTTATCAGTGTGCCATGGCAACGTAACGTCAGTAGAGATGCCTCACTTTTGGACAGATCATCACAGCTTGAATATTTGATTTCATATTATGTTCATCCTAAAATGTTTGTCTTGTACTTGTGTGGGAATTAAAAATTTGTTTGTCTTGTTTTTCGTCCAGAAATGTGAAGAAATGAAGAAGAAAGGAAATGATAACTTCCAGAAAAAACAGTATGAAGAGGCCTTGAAGTTTTATTCAAAAGCTGTAAAATTTTAGTAAGTAAATATTTTAATGTTTTAGAAGTGAATTTTACCCAGACATTGAAGTTTTATTTTTTTTATGTGTTCTATTCGATATTCTACTGTGTACAGTAATGCTCTTAAATATTATGACCCTGTCTTTGTGACATTTAGATATTTCTGTTTATGTGGACACTGTCTTTTTAATTGATACAAGAAGGGGTTGGAAACACCTCTCAATATTATAAACAATTTAAACACAAGTTTCACAAAGACACTATTCAGTGCAGGGTGATTGTAGTAGATTGTATAGGTGTAACTAATAGACTGGAAAATCTGTGTAACTGAAATTAATTTTTTCTCCATCCAGTCCAGACAACCACATCATTTATGGAAACAGAGCTCTCTGTTATATCCGATGTAACAGATATCTGTAAGTACCACTTATTCATTCTGTTTGTGAATATTGTAAGTACCCAGTATCAGTAGAAAAGTTAGTGTCACCTCAAAAGATGCTGTGCTACAAGTCCCACAAAGGAGTGAACTGTGAGCTGTTGCAAGAAATGTGTTTTACTGATGGTGTTCACAAAGTTCGCTCGAGTTAGGAAATGTTTTAACCTAAAGTTGAATTTTTGATTTTTACAGAAAAGCGGTCGGTGATGGAAAACGTGCAACTCTGATTAAACCCCTCTGGGCAAAGGTACTTTATCTCTTTTATGATCCGGTTACAATAATGTAGGAATGATGGCACGCAACAGAGAAAATGATCCGACATTTATCTCACAGACATAAATAAATCACACACAAGACATAACATTTTGTGGGGTTTTTATTGTCTTTGCGGTTTATTGTTTCTTATCTGAACTTGACATGATGGAGTAACTGGACGTGTCTTAGTTCCCCTCTTAGCCCTCTCCATTGTCACGTTCCAGGGAGGAGGCGCCACAAGTCTGGGGTTTAGTTACTCTGTAACTGGCTCTCCTCCTGTAAATGTCAGTACAGATTTGCTGTTTACAATGCAGCATTATCATGGAAACAGTATGTTGTGTCCGTTGACATGTTGATCGTGAGTTTGTTGCGTCCTTTTGTCCTGAAGGTGTCCAGGGGAAAATCTCTGTTCATACCAAACATGTTCTCTTTTGTCCCTGGACTCCAGCTGTACTGTACATGTCAGTCAAAAAAACAGTTATGAAGTTATTAACATATGTTTTGTTTGCAGGGTCACTACCGCTACTGTGAGGCTCTGTTCTCTCTGGGAGAATACAAAATGGCCATTGAAGCTAACAAGCTAGCCCGGCTACTGTGTAAGGCTGACCCCGAGGGAACAAAAGACCTGGAGCAGCAACACCAGAAATTCATCGCTGAAATGCCGGAACCCAAAGGTATCTTCACTGCACTCATGTCGTGTTCACAACAGCACTGTAATTCACATTTTTGTAGTCCATCTCAAACAGTACAAGTGCCCGGAAATTGAGATTGTTGGGAGATTAAGAAAGTAATTTGTAACTGGTTTGAAAGTTTTGTAAGAATATGTCTTTTCCTCATGCATCCAAAACCCAACCCTTCAACACAAGATCCGCAGCCTGTCCCAAAACCGCAAATCCTATAATAACCACGCTCTGTTGAAGTTATTCAGTGAGGCGGCACGTTTTAAGTGATCATTTTGGGAAATTTTATACGTGTGAAACAGAGAGTTAAGGTGCCTTTTTGTAACACACCTGATCGAAGTGGTTTCAAATTCCAGGTGGCACAGAAGACAGAGCCGTCACACAAAGTCAGCAGTCACAGGATTAAAAGTGTTAAAACACTGAATTCAATTATAGTTATTTGTATTCTTTTTCAATATACTTATCATTCAACACACAAAATCCGACCTGCATGTTCTTAATAAGGAAAAAATTAATCAAGGCAAAATGCAAATACGAACCTGGCGCAGGACAAACTACACTTTATGCTGCGTCTATACTGCGTCTACTTCAAACTGAGGTGAATATCTTCAAAGATCAGATCGTGACGTAATCATTGCTTGTCATGGAAAGAACAACAAGTTAATCTCTAAGCAGGGTGAAGTCATCCTTCATAGTTTGTGCCTTCATAAATGAAACCTGTGTCTATGTGTTTTGCTTTCAGTTGTACATCCTAAGAAGACTCACAGTAAAAGGTCCGTGTGCGCTACTTCATTCACATTGTAGAAGCATGATTTAAAAAAGATGATAGACTTATGTATCATATGTTTTGTTTTTTAGACCGGACAGCATCAACAGAGCACATGCAGCTGTTAATAAGACTGATCCTCCACCACAGAATAAGGTCAGTAACTCTTTGTTTATGGTTCGTTTCCTCAGCAATAATTTAACAGGTGCCAACAATTTTAATCACAAACAATGGCTTTATCTGAAGTCTGATGTATTTCAGTGTTGATAATGAACTTGTGTGTTGACAGGTCTCGGAGGTTAAAGTGGAAAAGCAACCAGGTGAGTTTGTTTAAACACTTACTGACTGACCAGATTTTTTTCCCCCATTGATCAGTCGATTGGTAGGTAAAATTTCAGTCGACCAAGATTTTCATTGGTTGACTACAACCCTACTTTCCACAAGTGTCATATTATATTAATATTTGTTATACAGTTTAAATTGTCGACAACTGAGAAGCTCATTAATGTGTGTCGGCAGCTTGATAGTACTCAACAGAAATGCCAAAGATTGATCGGTTGCAGCTTCTTAGATGTGGGGGTTTTCTGCAGTTCTGTGTTTGATATTATTGTGAATTGAATCTTTGGGTTGTTGGTCTGACAAAATAAGGCGTATAAAAATGCTACTTTTGGAAACCATGATGGGCATATTTCATTATGACCCGTCATGAAAATAATTATTAACTAGTCCATACCCATTGGTAACTTTGTCACCTTCTACTTATGCCAATCCTCAATGCCTATGTGCAGTTTCACATAGATTGACCACGTCAGTGAGTAGAAAAACGTGGGACAGACAGAATGACTGACAGACAGAATGACACACTCACAGTTTCCGTGATTATGTACAGCATACCATACCATGACTGAGTCATACCAAAAATTAGAAGAAAAAAAAAAACATTCAGCCACAGGGGGAGCCACAGCGATCAGTCGCATTTTAGCCATTTTTAAGCATTTTTCTGTTGTTATAGCGCCACCCAGTTGCCAATTAGAGTTAAATTTCTCCAGTCACCTTGAGGCGTCCTGTTCTACATATCTACCAAGTTTAGTAAAAATCGATACAGCGGTTAGGCCTAGTTAAGAAATTAGCTCTGTAGCACCCCATTTTGTTTGATGGGGTCAATAATGGAGGGGTCCCCTCAGATTATGTGTGGTCACATGCCTACAAAGTTGTGTGGTGATCGGTGAAACCCTTGAGATGTTATACACCTTTATGGGATGAGCCACGCCCTCTGCAATATTCATTGCCTTATAGAATATCAGTTTTAGTAAGTTTTCCAACTTTTGCCAAGAGGGAACTTTAGATATTGGTTCCTAGATTATGTTCACCCAGTTTCATGCAGATCGGTCAAACTTCCTAGGAAGAGATCGATTTTAAGTGTTTTTCAAAAAATTCAAAATAGCGGAAAATCGATATAACCGGAAGTTATGGGTTCTTAGGCAAATTTGTTCCTCATGAGGAGAGGCATTTCTGTGCAAAGTTCCATGTCTCTACGACATATGGGGCATGAGATATGCACATTCAAAGTTTGCAATTTTAATCGGATGCTATAGCCCCCCCCCCCCCACACACACACACACACACACACACACAGACACACCCACAGACAGAGTTTTCATCGTTATATAGTAAGACTGCAGCCATACATATTTAGTTTGTTGTCTTATGTTGTTTTTATTTTTTTTAATTTTATATACTCTATTAACAAAAATAATGTTATGTTTATGATGTTTCTAATATTCATGTGGATATTTTCTCTCTCTCCAGTAAAAAATGCGCAGTCAGAGGGCAGCACAAAAAACTCTAAACCATCAAAGAGGTCAGTGGAAGTACTTTGCTAATATCAGTGTTTTTATAATTGTCTTTGGTTTCACTAGAGAGGACTCCTATTCTAACTTTGTGCCTCAGCTCACTGAGAGAGACAGATTCATTGATGAGGTGGGAGTACTACTAAGTTACCAAAAATGAAGTGGGTATACTCTCCTATATATTCCAATAGACAGAGCTATTGGCTGATGGGTGGGTATACTGTAAACAGACAGAAAAATAGGTGGGTACACCGGGTATACCTGCGTATACCTTTCACTGCACCATTGGTGATGAGCTTGTTTACCATCTGTATGTAAAAACAATTAGCTCCGCCTGCGTAGCTCCTACTTGGTGCATGTCTACAAATATTGCCATCGTGAGGCAAATGAAAAAAATACATCACTTGATTAATTAATATTATATTAATCATTTAGTATATACAGTCAGGACAATGATACAGTTGTCGTCATTTTGGCTCTGTACACCACCACAATGGGTTTTAAATGAAACAATGAATACCTGCTTAAAGTGCAGACTCTCAGCTTTCATTTAAGGCCTTTTTTTCAAAAATGTAGTATGAACCATGTAGGAATGACAACCATTTCTTCACACAGTCCCCCAACTTTAAGGGCTCATAAGTATTTGGACAAACTAACATAATCATCAATTAAACAGTCAGTTTTAATACTTGGTTGCAAATCCTTTACAGTCAATGACTGCCTGAAGTGTTGCACACATAGACATCACCAGATGCTGGGTTTCTTCCCTGGTGATGCTCTGCCAGCCCTTTACTGCAGCCGTCTGCACTTCCTGCTTGTGATTTGGGTGTTTTGCCCTCAGTTTTGGCTTCAGCAAGAGAAACACATGCTCAGTTGGATTCAGGTCAGATGATATGACTTGGCCATTGCAGAGCATTCCACTTCTTTGCCTTAAAAATGTCTTTGGTTGCTTTTGCAGTATGCTTCAGGTCATTGTCCAACTGCACTGTGAAGCATCGTCCAATGAGTTTTGAAGCATTTGGTTGAATCTGAGCAGATAATGGTGCCCCAAACACTTCAGCTTTCATCCTGCTGCTCTTGTAAGCAAGACAAGACTTCACTAGAATAAATACAGAGGGTTTATCACAAGATGCAAACCATTGGTTAGCCTTGAAAATGGAAGGCCAGATTAGAGTTTGTCAAAAACCATCTAAAAAGCCTGTACAGTTGTGGAACAGCATACTATGGACAGATAAAACAAAGATCAACTACCAGAATGATGGGAAGACAAGAGAAGGAAGAAGGGAAGGAACTGCTCATGATCCAAAGCACACCACCTCATCAGTGAAGCATGGTGGAGGTACTGTTATGTCATGGCCATGTATGGCTGCCAGTGGAACTGGTTCTCTTGTATTTATTGATGATGTGACTGCTGACAAGAGCAGCAGGATGAAAGCTGAAGTGTTTGGGGCTACATTATTTGCTCAGATTCAACCAAATGCTTCAAAACTCATTGGACGATGCTTCACAGTGCAGTTGGACAATGACCTGAAGCATACTGCAAAAGCAACCAAAGACATTTTTAAGGCAAAGAAGTGGAATGCTCTGCAATGGCCAAGTCATATCATCTGACCTGAATCCAATTGAGCATGCGTTTCTCTTACTGAAGCCAAAACTGAGGGCAAAACACCCAAATCACAAGCAGGAAGTGCAGACGGCTGCAGTAAAGGGCTGGCAGAGCATCACCAGGGAAGAAACCCAGCATCTGGTGATGTCTATGTGTGCAACACTTCAGGCAGTCATTGACTGTAAAGGATTTGCAACCAAGTATTAAAACTGACTGTTTAATTGATGATTATGTTAGTTTGTCCAAATACTTATGAGCCCTTAAAGTTGGGGGACTGTGTGAAGAAATGGTTGTCATTCCTACATGGTTCATACTACATTTTTGAAAAAAAGGCCTTAAATGAAAGCTGAGAGTCTGCACTTTAAGCAGGTATTCATTGTTTCATTTAAAACCTATTGTGGTGGTGTACAGAGCCAAAATGATGACAACTGTATCATTGTCAAAATAATTATGGACCTGACTGTATATAGTATATACTGACGTAAAGGCATTCTCCATTTAATCAGGCTGTATATCTGCTCGCTGATTGAAAATGTTGTGCTTCCAGTGAACTTTCTTCAAAGAATGGGAAAGGAGAGTCCAGCACCACAGCAAAGAAGAAATCAAAGACCAAAAATCCATATGAAGAAGAGGTAAGGCTATGATTATAAATCATGTTGCAAGCTCTGCTTCAGTCATTTGACCAGTATGTTGCGTCTGTCCTCAGCCGTGAGTGTGATTTTAAGACTTATAAAGCTTCTCCAGTACAGTGTGTGTCAAAAGAAACCTCTGTTGGCACATTTAGCCTCACAGATTATCAAGCACCGACTCAGTGATGCCGCTCTTTGTCCTATAATGCAGAAAGATCTTATCAATCTCTGGCACACTTGCTGGATGGGAATATACTCTGTTTTTATCATATTTCAACTTTTTAGCATGTCAGCAATAATCTTCATATATAAAGCACTTTTCAAAGCAGAGTTACAAAGTGCTTTACGAGGCAACAAATAACACAGACATGAAAACAACAGCTTCTAAAAGAACTGATAAAAATACTTTGGTTTATAAAAACGGAGGAAATAAAAGACTGTTTAAATGATCTTGAAAATCAGGAAAGGCTCTCTAATAAAAGTTTTAAGGGGGGAGGTCACTGACTCATCTGACCTGATTTCCTTGGGTAGATTGTTCCAGAGTCTCGGGGCTCTGACAGCAAACACTCTGTCCCCCTTAAGTTTTCAGCTGGGCCTCTGGAACAGACAAAAGACCTCTGCCTGAGGACCTCAAAGTACGTCCTGCCGTGTATGGCACGAAGAGGTCAGAGATATAGCTTGGAGAGAAACCATGAAGACCCTATGGCTCCGATCACACAGAAAATGTTTTGGAGGTTACAAAATGCTTGGCGCGCCACACTGCCTTTTTTTTCTTCTTCTTTTAGATTAAATGTCACTAGTAAAAACAAAACACTTGCTACGCCATTTTATTGTTGCCAGGCAACCACCCCATCACGTCCTTACACTAACCTTCCTGTGTAACCAGTTTACTAATTTTATTTTGTTTGGTTGTTTTTCTCACAGTAATCTGTGTGTAGTTGCTGACATGTTGAGGCAGAGGGTACTGTCTGTAGCTCTGGTTGAGGGTGAGAGGCTGTCAGCAGAGAAACAGAGATCTGTGTGGGTACATGAGACCCTAAAAAAGAGGGTGGATCATGGAGAGTACGACCAGTTGGTCCAGGAGCTTCTCCTCCATGATGCCCAATATTTTAGGATGACTTAGTGGTAGTTTGACAACCTGTTGTCTATTGTCGGGCCGTATAGCTCTGGGTATCCAGCAAACGCTACCACCAGTTTACCAACTGTAAACTTGTTGTTGTGACCACCACAGAAGGCCCACCTCTCAAATCATCTGATTGGATAATGGGAAAAAAGATGACGAGAAAAGAAATGACGTGGGGTGCTTTTCCACTCTGTGAGTTTTCAACTCGAGGAGTTCAGAGCGCTCTGGCAAAAAACCCAGGCGCCTAGAGCACTGAATCATGTGGCAGTCGCAATGTAAAAACAGCGAACAAAAAGTTTCACTCTCATTAAAAACAATTACAAAAAGCTGCACAAAGCCTAAAGCTGCTAAAATGCTCTCTGTGTGATGAGGGCCTTAAAAGTTATCAGTAAAATGTTAAAATCTATTCTAAAAGGCACTGGGATGAGTGTGAAGAGGCTAACACCGGAGTGATGTGATCAGAAGAACAAAAATCATAGCTCTACAGTCGTACCATCTAAAGCTGTATTCAGTGGAATAACCAGCCTGCTCTGTGATGTGTTTTATCTTTTCAGATTGAGAAGGTGGATGATAAATCAGTTTTGTGTAAACACTTACGATCGATGGTGCAGGACGCACACTCTGCTCTGACTGACCTCCGCAGCCGCAACGCTGAGCAAGCCTTCAGCCAGGCACTGGTCTTAGTGGACACCAGTACACCAAAGGTAATTATAACACTGATGTGCAAAACAGTAACAAAGCTAAAGACTTTTGTGCCTAAATTCAGTTTTGCAGAATAAAAAAGTTTTGCACATGACATCTGCCTACATTAGGTGCACTATAACTTTTTCATGATGTACATGTATGAACTACTACTTCTTTTGCAATATTTTCACAACATCATGTGCAAACTGCATTTTTCCACCAATTTGATTCATTTTTGGTGTTGTTCTTATCTTACTTCTGTTGTTACTCTAGTAGGCACTGCTTTTTGCTCCTTAAATATGTATATCTTGTATATTTTGCCTAATACTTAATGCTCCGTAGTTTTGAAAACTGGGCCTAGTGTTTGACCTTGACCCAGGGAACCCACTAGGTGTTCTGGTTGCTGCTGGTTGGTGAACGTTAATTGTTACTGTAATTGAAACATTCTCTGGCACAAGAATTTTCTTCAGGATAAATACAGTTATATTGAATTGAATTGAATTGAATTGAATTGAATGGTGGGACTCTTAAGTTTGTCCACAAATGTAAATTAAGCTTTCAGAACAACACATATGAACCTTTAGCTGCAGATTTATGATGCTGTGTATTCACATTTGTCCTCTCTGCACTACCCAGACGACAATACTATTATTAAAAATTTGTTTATTTCCAGCTGGGGAGCTTTTTGTTGTTAGTCACCCTCTTTCTCGCCCTCCATGTTACCTGTCAGACTCCACCATCAACTGTCAAAAACAGGGAAAAAAAAATCCCCAAATCTTGTGAAAAAAACCTGTGAATTATTTCACTTTTGCTGTGAATCATTTGGGAATAAAGTTCCTGTTCTCTTAACACACACCTACTCAGATGATCTGCTGAAGTTTAAGAACCACATCAGAGCTTACATAAGAATGATCAGTTTTCTTTTTGCTTTCTCAGGAACTTGGACTCTCTACAGTGGATGTGCTGTTGCTGCTGTACGGCCGCGCATCAGCCCTGACAGAAATCGGCCAGCCTGAGGTAACTCATGGATACGTGTCGGCCCCTTAGCCCTAAATGTCATTTACATATATATATGGTGCTTTTTCTGTCAGGCTAAGCTCAAATAAAGATTTAAACCCTGCATATTTACGGTCCTAGAGTTCTGTTTACTTGTGTTAAACTTAGTTTGTTGCTTCAAGTCAATCTGGTTAAAAATGGACAGCATAATGTAAATGATATGTAACATAAAGAACTGTAAGTGAATCTCGTGTGTTGCATTGTTAAACAGGAACTTGGAGAAGCACAGAGAGTTCTGGAGAAGATCAAATCATTTGAGGAGAGGACGTTTCAGTGTCTGGTTTACTACGCCGTCGGCAGAGTGTATCTCAAAGAAAACAGGTACGATGGCTTCTACTCTCTGTCTGCTGTGTCTGTGTTATTGAGTCACTTTTTTGCTGTTTCAAACATGCGCGTCTCCTCTGCGTCTTCTTCTTCGGACAGATTTGCAGTTGCTCTGGAGCAGTTTTCAGATTCTCTGCAGACGGTCAAGAATCAAATAACTCCGGGTAAACTCACCTGGCCTTTAACAAAAGAGGTTGTTAAAGAAACACAGCCAGACTATTTCAAGGTAAGTTGACACTGTAGATTTGTGTTTTTGTCGGTTTAGTTGCATGTGAGTGCCTTTAAAAACTATTTACACCCCGTCTGCCAACCGTACAGAATGTAATCAGATTGTTTAAACACTGATTAACAGACTTAAAGATGTAGTAAAAACAAAAATCTATGAATTCAGCTAAATTGCAAATATAATTTTCACCCCATTTCTATTTAGTGTTCAATGTCCTGCTTTATTTATTTTAATTTTGTACAATAAAATGCAGTTGTTGATTATACTAATTCTTTGCTTACATTTTCTTTGTCTTTATTTATTTTTTTAAAGGAAATTCTGGAGAGTGCTATAGAGTTATGCAAATTTCCTCCTATTCCTGACGCCATGTGTCGACTCGAGAAATGCCTCGGCCCTTTGAAAGCTGAAATCTACTTCACGGACCCAGATTTTAAGGTGAATGGCAGCCGTGAACAACAGCCTCAGTTTAGATAGTCATGAAATGAAACTATCAAGGTTTAATAACAGTGTATATGTGTCTTTTATGCAGGGCTTCATTCAGATATGCTGCTGTCAGAAGTGCGTCATTGAATACCACATCGCCTGCTGGAAGACCCTCAAGACGTCGTGCTTCTCTGAAAAGAATGAAAAGGTACATTTTCCTTGTATTTAATCACAATGAAGTTAAAAGCCGCAGCTGTTGCTGTTTCCACCTCCTTCCAGTCTAAGATAATATTTTTGCGTTGCAGGATTTCCTTCGTGAGTCATGTCTGACTCCAGACTGTGTCGGCCAGATCTGTGTCATTAAAATCTTTGGTCCGACAGGCCTGGTGAAGTGCAAGGTGAGATGATTTGATGATGAAGTGTGATCACTGTGCTGATGTATCATAGGATCAGTGCTGACCTGAGTCCTTTCTCTCCTCAGTTTGAAGCTGACATCACCAAACAACCAACTCCAAAGAAACCCAAAATAAATCAGGCATGTACGAGGTGAGTCGAGAACAGATCACACCGCTGACAGCGTGTAAATCATAAACATGTTGTTTATATCGGGGACAGAGAAACATGTATTGATTCTAATGAGTGGCTGCTAGATGTTGAATCACTACATGCTCAACAGAAGTGTTGATCGTTGAGTTGTGATGGCGATATGAAGCGAATCTGGAAAATATTGAAATCAGTCCCTGTTGAACTACACACAGACACAAAACTTTGACACAACTGGTTTGGCTGCTGTTGTTTTCCATTACATCATCATTATGTGATCACACACACAATCACAAATGCTTTTATCTTCACTATCATTTTGTTGCAGACACAAAATTAGGACAATAGGCATTAGTGCAATGTTTGTTTGTATGCATGTCTTTAATGAACATAGTCTAAAGGAAGCCATTTTGATCTGTTACTGTGCGCTCACAGTAGAGTTGGGTTGATTTCCAGTTTGTCCCACGTATGAGCTTAAAACCAGTTTGATTTAATGCCAAACGGCCGACCCGCTAATAGCCAATATCCGTAACCTGTGCTGACAACTTTGGGGTGCTAAATCCAACTTGTATTGCTTAAGTAATCAGGGATGGGAATCTGGAACCCGTTCCAGTTGAGAAACGATAGCAAATTGGAATCATATGCTTATCAATTCCTTTTTTGAATGCTGGCATGTCTTTCTGAAAATTGCTCATTGTTTTCACTGCTGGAAACAAGAAGGATTCTTGGCGGAGAGGAGGAAAGGGTCCATGTCTTTATTTCTGCTCTGTTTATACAGTGTAGACTGTGTTCAGAATCAGTAAGTGAATGGATAAAGAATTGGATTGATTATAGATACCAATGCCATTCTCGAAGTCTTTTTGATAGACATCCCGACATTTGACCTTATTCTTTTTTCACCAGATTGGAATCAAAACTCGATTACAACAAGAGTTGATAAGTAGAATTGGAATTGTATTCAGAATCGATAAAATTCCAGGCATGAAGTTTTTCTGTAGGCCAACGCAGAAGTTAGCATCGCACTGGTTCCCTCATCAAAAAGCCTGTGGTATTTTCCCATTGGATTGTGGATTATTGCAGAAAATAAGCTCTGTGGTAAACAAACGTCTATTATGAAGTCTTTACAAATGAACACCGCCATAGGCTTCATGATTATTGAACCCTAAATGCAATCACCAGAAGTAAAACGCCAATATTAGTCTATAAACAGACTCCACCATAACAAGACTGTAAAGCTGTGTTCGATGCAGCTCGGCATGATGACGCTCTGTAGTCCCATTTAGCCACTTATTAGCAACCATTGTTTTTGAATTACATAGAAGCTTCAGAGTTTTACGAGTGGGTTATTTACTGACATATTTTAGTCGTAGAACAAAACGTTAAAGTCTCTTAGGCTTGTGCTAACCACATACCTAATTTCAGACATCTAACCAAAAACCCACTGGCTTTGAGACAAGGGAACCGGGAGTGGTGAAATGCTAACTCATTTCCAGGTTTAAGAACTCATTCCTTGCGGACTCTGTTGACACTACAGTGATGAAGCCAGGGTAGAGGCACTGAATTAACTGCCTTTCTCTCTTTTATTTATTTTCAGTCAGAAGAAGTTAAAATCGAAGGAGGAGCACAAGCTCAAGAGGAAGCAGCATAAACAGTCGTTTCAAGAAAAGCAGGCTATCAACGATGATATTCTGCAGCAGAAAGAAGACTCAGCAACACAGAGTCAACAGAAAGGTACTGCTCCTAACATTGTCAACAAATGTTTCTCTCATTTTTTTGTAAATGTGGAGCAGAGTCTTGTTAACAGTGAGGAGATGCTAAAGTCTAGGGCTTGGTATCACCAGTAATTTCTTGAATCGATTTGATTTCAATTCTGTTAGATATCGATTGGGGATATTTAAGTTACAGTGTCAAGTTTTGCTGGACTGGGAAAGAGATTCTCAGAGAGCTAATACTGTAAATTTACTGTACTGTAAAATGATTTGCCTCAAGGCTTTTTAGTAATGGTTTCATCGCCAATGTTAACTTTATTTTAGCCAAACAAGTGTGATCAGGAGGGCAGCACGGTGGTGTGGTGATTAGCACTCTCGCCTCACAGCAAGAGGGTTGCCGGTTCGATCCCGGGCGTGGGAGCCCTTCTGTGCGGAGTTTGCATGTTCTCCCCGTGTCAGCGTGGGTTCTCTCCGGGCACTCCGGCTTCCTCCCACAGTCCAAAGACATGCAGATTGGGGACTAGGTTAATTGGTAACTCTAAATTGTCCGTAGGTGTGAATGTGAGCGTGAATGGTTGTTTGTCTCTATGTGTCAGCCCTGCGATAGTCTGGCGACCTGTCCAGGGTGTACCCTGCCTCTCACCCGATGTCAGCTGGGATAGGCTCCAGCCCCCCCGCAACCCTCAAGAGGATGAAGCGGTTAGAAGATGAATGAATGACTGAAGTGTGATCAGTCACTCTTTGTTCCCACTGTGTTCTCAGCCTGGTTGCTGTACAGGGATCGAGTTCTTCTGCAGATCAGCCAGAACATGGAGCTGCTGAGAGAGGAGAAGGGCCTACACGTGTCAGCCCTGATCGGGAGTCTGAAGCCGTGGCTGGAGCTGGACGCGTCGAGGGGGAACCAGGTAGCCATGAAGATACTGAACTGGCAGCAGGAGCCGCTGGAGACTCTAAGTCAGGCTGTTGAGCTGCTTCTAGAGAGGAAGAACCGGGTTTGGGCTCGTGTTCTGATCCAAGTACTCAGTAGCTGTCTGGATATAAATCCTAAACTCAACAACTGGGCGTGCCAGCTCAACAGTGCAGGTCAGTGTTTCTCATGTCACTCTGAAATATGTGAGTTCTCAGAGATCAAGTGATTAAAGGACGTGTGACACAAAACATGGAAGGAACATTGTGGAAGTGGGACGCAGTGGGGGTGTGTCACTGAAGTGTTTGTCCAGTGTTCAACAATTTGGAATCGGCGTACAGTGATATTATTGTTCTTTCCTTCAACCATGCATATTTTAACAGAGATAAAAACGGTATAATCCAATTTTAATGTTTTGGCTGATCAGTGTTTATTTGAACTCTGCAGTCATTTAAAAACTGTGACCTTTAACATCAGTGCCATGTTGTGAAGTCTGACCAGCTACCTGCTGCTTGCTTCAGGTCTGAATGCTGCCAGATCCTTCATCGAGCGTTATGGGGAGCACTTGGAGCAGCTGGATCTGGCTTTTCTGCTCAACTTTGGACCGTTGCAGGACGTCATTATAGAGAAACTCGGCACTAGGCCGGAGCTTTTTTCAAGCATTGGCTTGTCTGTGACTGAATACCTAAAACAAGCCTCACCACATGACACGAGACTCTTTATCTGGACTCTGGAGGAGCACAGGGATGAGTATGTCTCCTGCCACCCTATACTGGATGAGTATTTTGATATGATGGGTACGTACATTTACCTTGAGTAACATTTGATTTGAAGGCATTTATTTGTTGCTCATGATTGATGTCCAGTTTTTTATTTTTCAGATGGGCATTGTTCAGTCTTAAAAAAGTCTGATGAAAATCAAAGTGTAAGTCATCAGGAACTTCAGAGCATTTTGTTTGTTTGTTTGTTTAACATTTGATTGAACTTGTTAGCCACATGAGGTAAAATTTAAAGCAGTAGTTGGACATTTTGGGGAACACACTTGTTTGCTTTCTTGCCAAATGTTAGATCTGATGATCAATGCAGGTCTGTGTTGTAAATATAAAGCGACTGCCAGCAGCCAGTAGCTTAGCATTGAGACTGGAAACAACTTGAAATGGCCAGCACAGAGCATCAGCAGCTCCTCATGAATCTAATAAAGCATAAATTCAGGTCCTAAATAGTCAAAATATAATTTACAAAGGTCTTGAAGATTTTTTCTTGCCTGCCATAGACTTAAACATGAGTTATACATGTTTCTTTTGTGATCACACGCAGTCAGGAAGCGCAAGTGCCAGTTTTAAGATATAGATATTTTATTTTGTTTTCAATTTTAATAACAAAAATGTATCGGACTGGAAAAAAGAAACGGTCAGAGAGCAGTGGCATCTCATAAAGGCATACACATTGCATGGGAAATCACTGTATAGAGATCACAGAGCCTGGATAAGAAGCACAGGTCAGGGGAACACAACCAATCTATAGTGCCAAGAATATCTTCAATAAATAATCTCTCAGTCAGTTAATCAATCGGTCAATAGTCTGGGTCCACAGCTAGTAGAAGTATTGTGGTACTGACTGGAGCAAACATCGTATACACAGTGGTAGTTATAGTTGTAATGCTACTAATAGAAGGAGCAGTAGTACTGCAGTAGTATCAGTGGTGGTAGTACTACTTGTAATAGCTGCAGTAGTAACATTAGCACTAACTATAGCACCGCCAGTAATAGTAGCAGGAGCACTAGTAGGGTTACTGACAAAAAATATGATATGAATATTAACTACAAAAATGTAGTTAATAATAACCAATTATTGTTACTACGCATATGACTGTGACAAATTTATTAAATTGCATTTTATGCAGGTATCTAATAGAGGTGTAAATCACAGTTTTCATAACAGTATGATATTATATTGATTCTTTGGACAACTATACAATATTTGCCGGTATTACAAAGTCTGCCATGATACCATTTTGACTGATGCAATCCAGAGCCCTGCGATCAGTATGAGATGACATATGATCATTTAACACAGTCTGTTACAGGAGACACAATACGATATATTTTATTGTCCCATTAGGAAATTCGTCTTGAACTAAGGAGCTGCACAAGTATTGCGGCCCTAATAGTAATAATCCAGAGAAATTAAGCATACACCATAAAAACATTAAAAAAAACGTAACAGTACTGCACATCAGCCATTCGTGTATTGCACATAATAGAGCACCAAAAGCAAAGCACAGCACAACCCCTAAACGTCAAGTGACATTATTTCAGTTCTTGATTGAGGTTGCCACAAATTAATTTTTAAAATGATTCAGTTTACATTTGGGCATCCTGTATCATCTGCCGTAAGGTAAACGCTCGTACTCAGTGTGGAGAATGTGGGAAGAGTCGGACAGTTTTCTCTGTGCTTGTCTGAGAACAGACTGCTCAGACATTGTCTGGATTGGTGCTCCTTCCTCCCCATGACCTTCATGGCTGTCTGAACCAGAGACCCTTCTAAAAGAAATGTTCTCATTTTAACCCAAACCATCTTCTGTTTCCTAAACTTCAGGGTTATCTGACTCAAAGTCCTGAAGGCAAACTTCTCCAAACAGCCACAAAAACAACAAGATCATTAAACAAAAGTATTAAATTCAGCTCAGTAATAACTGTCGAGGTTCACAGACAAATAATTGTTTTTTTGCTAATCACCCATTATTAGCTTTAGCATGTTTACACTGCATAAATTAGCCTAGCAGTTAGTGGACTTTTTCCCCTCTACTTATAACTTTTTAGATTACACATATTACTTGTACTTTTCATGACTCTGTCAGGTTAAGTCACTGCATCTGGTGACAGAACAGCTCGGCTGAATTTCAGCCTGCATACACATGTTTTCAGCTGAACATTGTTAAAACAGGGCAGCTAATGTTGCTGCAAGAATATAGTGGGCCAAGATGTCCGTCCAGGCAGGTACATCACGTCTTATCTCGTGACAGCATTGTTCACATACAGCATGTGCGCTGTCTGTTGACCCGTATTTTCTCCAAAATTGAAAATATTTCCACTCTGCTGATTTATTCCAGACTAGATAAACGTTATCCTCGTCATCTTTCTGCTGCTCGTCATCTGCCTGCTGCTGTTTGACAGTCACACAGTATTTAGAAATAAAGGCATAACCTAAAGATGATGATATGGATCGATGTTTTCACTTTGCATTGATGATATTAGATCATAGATCATTGAATAGATCTATCGAGCCAGATCAGTGGATCATTACACCCCCAGTATCTAAAGGTCTTAAAAAGAAACTCAGTGTTTTTCCACACGTCAGTTTATGTGTGGCGGCCCACCACGATATCAGCATCCACCACCATATATCGATTTTCCATTTTTGGAGCTAAAGTGCACTGTTGGAATATACTGAGTGGTGCAGGAATGAGTCCTGAACCCTGGAAGTGTGTTAGCATTTTCGTACTCCCTGTTCCCTCATCTCCAAGTCAGTGGGTTGTTGATTAAAAACCCCACTGTGAATTTTTAAGCTTTTCATGGAAAGCATTTCTTAAAAACAGTTGTTAACAAGAAGCTAAATAAGACAACAGAACATCATCATGCAGATTATGGCGTTACAGCCTCGTCTGTTATGGTGACGTTAAGTCATGTGACTGTGGTTTTCATTTATAGCCTCACCTTAGCTTTTCACTTCTGGCGAGTGCATTTAGGCTTCTCTGGGCAGAGACTGAGCAGCAGAACGTCCGGCTCAATGAAAATGAAACATAATTGTTCATTAATTCACATAGAAGTAGAACTCTCTGTTTCTGAGAGCCACAGCGCTCTCGTTTGAGTGTCTCTCAATTTTCCAACCTTGTTTAGATGAAACTCATTTGCCTCTGCAGCAGCTGCTCATCTAATCTAATCTAATGTAATCTATCAGTGTGATCTGATAAGCTCTGATTGATCCGACCACAAACTGATCGACTGATCAGTTACCCACCCCGCGACTCAAACTCCACAATCTGCTGCTGAGGGCAAAAAGTTCCACCTGCACTGCGTTCACCCCAGACTGCAGAGACACAGAATGGTCACAAAGACACACACACGAAAAAAATCTGAAACTTTGCTGAATAGTCACGAGTGACAAACAGTCAGGCACATAAGTGTATTCCCCAAAAGGTAAAACTCCTCCCTTTTAACATGTTTGAACCCGGTGGATGTGTCTGATCCCTCATTCAGTTTGTTTTAATTTCAGAATTCTCCTATGAAGAGTCGAGGCCGGAAAAAGAAACAGAAGGAGCCAAAGGTCAGAAGACGTCCGATTGTCGCTTGTAAAGATAATAATAAATATCTTTGTAACGTCACTCTTAAGTGTTTCCTCTCCTCTTCTTCTCAGGGTGTTATTGTTTTGTCTGGGATGAGAGGTCCAACTCCAAGAGATGAATGGGACCAAGACTTTTTTGAAGATGATTCTTTGTAAGTTGGGTCCGCCACATTGGACACGCAGATTTTATTTATCGCAGTAATTATAGCAGTAACATTGATGTTTGGTGTCGACAGATCATTCCTTCACCCTGGTGATCCGTTCAGTGTACCGAGTCACCTTCGAGAGCAAGTGGCTGATTTTGAGGACCAGTACAACAACACCAGACACAGAAGTCACTATAAAAAGATTTTGGACAACAACCCCGACCCAACAAAAGAAAGTTTGTATGAGTAAGTGCAAGCTGCAGTGCATTTAACCAAGAACTAAACTTAAGTACAGTACTTTGAAGTACTTGTACTTTACTTGAGTATTTCCATTTTCTCCTACATTATGCTTCTACTCCACCACATCTCAGAGGGAAATAGTGTACGTTTACCTATTGACCGTGAAGGCCCAAACACACTGAAAGCGTCACATATTGAAGTACGTGTATTGTTTTAAATCACCACCAGAAGCATTAGGGGCCAAGTCAAACTGCTTTGACGGCCCTACTCCAACCTTTTTTTGAATTTAGAGCATCAAATGAGGACCCAGCGACGAAAGTTGCGAGACAGAGAGGAGAGACGCAGAGGTGGACGTGCAGCAAGAGCACCAGGACTGGAAATTAGCACCAGCCACCAGCCAGATGTTGCGCAAGTGGCTGCGAGTGTTCCGTCAATCACCAGCCAAAAAGACAACGTGTTGTAGGGATGGGGGGGAAGCGGTACAGCATTGTATCGCAATACTAAGCAGCTTGTACCAACGAGAAATGTTGTGTCTGCCGTTTGGACACATTCTGGCTTTTGAGAAGACGACTCCGAACAGAAAGAAATTAGATGTAAACTCTGCAGGAGCAAGTTAAAGCTAATACCACCAGTCTGTTTCAGCACCTGGAGCACAATTACGTTACCAAATATGAACGGTGCATGGCTCAAAAAAAGAAAGAGACTGACAAGCGCCTGCACAGAGCACCTCTCGATAACACCAGCATTTACAAAGGATTCGCAATATGAAAAAGATTCAAGAAATTACTACGAGGGCAAAAACCAAAACAAAATAATTTTTCATTAACTGTAATCGAGGTAAAATGTTCAAGTAATCATGATATTGATTTGAGGTCATATAACCAGCCCTGTGATACAGTGGTGGTTATGGTCGCTTAGCAACCTCAGACACAAAGACTTAACAGTTTGCACAGAGCAGGCACAAGAGTAGCACGTAGCGCCCAACCTCACATTTTCCAGACGTTTAAAGACGAGACATATTTACGGCCCCTAAGCAGAGCAATACAATGTACCTTAAAGCTCCATAGCAGGCAGCTTGAGCACGATAACAATGAGTGGGCAAGTTGGGGATTCATGAACTCTCAGATGTTCGACAGGGTGACCTGGTACATATTAGACACTAAAAGGAGTCTGAATGTTTGGTTCATTCGTTTTAGCCAATCACTAGATGAAAATAGACGGCTGATACTGCTTCACTTTACTGGTGTTGTCTTGTCAAGAGAATACTGTCTCAACAGTCACCTTCGTGCCTTATGTGATGTCATAGGCGACACAAATAGAGATGTACAGAAGATAATTTGTAATATACAAAAAGAATAGCCTAAGTAGCAACTTTTTCCTAAAATACTGCAGGTTCTGTGGCGTTGGCATTTTAAATCTGATGCTTGCAGTGCGTCATCAGAGCTTTCAGTGGGTTCGGGCCTTTGTACTTTTTACATATAAAACATACTTTTTTTATGTGCTTGAATTTCCAGTTCTTAGAAAGTTTACTCAGGTACACACCACCTGTGAATCTAGCATTCTTCATGTGTATTTTGATTTGAATATTTGTATCTCTGCAGCTACTTTGCTCAGATCTTGGAGGAGCACGGTCCGCTGGTTGCTGAAGACCCTCTACTGGTGGGCGAACTGGTGAATTTCCCTTCCGAGGCTCAGCTCAAGATCCAAGAAGCTGGCGGCTTCGAGCTCTTCCTCCTGGAGTCCCTCCGCTTCATAAAGATGGGGAGGTGTATCGGCCTGGCAAAGCACGCCGTCTCCCTGCAGCAGGCCGGACACGGAGCCTGCCTGGATGACCTGGATGACATAGACTCAGACTCTCCTTCTCCTGATTTGGTCGCGGGTCATGATCCTGCTTTCACTAGCTATGTGGACACTTATTCATCTGCACAGACTGAGTTCTGTCCCGTCTTCTCAAGTTCATATGTATTTGACGGCCCTATTCCTCCATTTGGCCAGTCAGCTGGTGGAGTTACTCCAGCTGGGGATGATCCGTATTACCGTTGGACTAATGGTGACAGTCAACAGCACCCCTTCATTTCAGTTAATCACTGGGCAGAGCTGGATCTACCTGCCAGTGAGGGTGATGGTGACCTTTTGGAAACATCTTCAGTGGCTTCAGGAGCAAGTGGAATAAACATTTTGATGAAACATGCAGCAGTACAGGTTAATACCTCCCATTAATCAGCTTTTCAAATAATCTAGATGGAATATGTAAGAATAAGTGTGTGTTGAATTGTGTGTAAAGTTTGAAATTCTCTTTGTTTTGTTTTGTTCTGTCAGACGTGTCAGGAGGCGATGAGGAGCGTAGCAGTGAATACAGAGATTCATGAGCGTTTTGAAAGCTGCCAGGTGAGTTCCACAAAGCTTCATGTATCACCTGTAACTGTTTCAGGTAGAGGCTGACACTTGATGTTTGCGGCTGATGCTCATTTTGATACTTAAGATTTTAAAAAATTGGACGAGTGTAAATCAGCCAGTAGTAACTGAGTGCTGTTTTTCTTTGATTTTTATTGTATTTTTTGTCACCAAATTGAAAATGAACTTGTCTGCTGCATTAATGTGTGTGTGTCATGTTTAAGGTTGCACCTTCAATGAGTTACAGTGTCTACCCTTTTTGGCCTCGTTTGTTCTTCCAGGGTGACATCATCAAAAAGGAGAAGACCAACAAGGAGTTGGAGCAGCAGATCAAGAACATCGAGAAGGGGTGTGACCACGTCAACCTGAAACACAAAGAAGACATCGCTGTCCTCGAGGAGGACGTTCAGAAGATCAATGCCAACATACATGTAAGTCCATAAACAGAGTGAATTCATAGGTTAAGACAAACTTTTCGTTGTTGCTGCAGCACAACCACAGAAATAATTACAGAACTTAAGAAAATAAATAAAGAGCTTTCTAAAACTAAAATAAAAGTAAAAATAGAAACTACAAAAGCGACATTAAAGACAAAATTAGAAGGTAAAGTGACAGTGGTGTGATTTATAGCAGCAAGTAAGAAGGTCTATCATATGTAAACTGTAGATTAGACTAATACATAATGTGATATATGCATAACGATACTCATTGTCTATATTAATATACGTACGTCTATATTAGTAAGTGTATAATGCGATAAAACAGTATAACACAATGTAGTATATGCAATATAGGACACAGTACAAGGTGAAATGTAGTACTGTAGTATAACATAGTAAACATAGAACATCAAATAAAACATAGTGTAGTATGGAATAAATAGTAAATATACTATAATATATAGCAAAAAAAAAGTGATGAGGTGATTATTGGTTGTTTTCTGTTGTCAAGGTGACCAACAAGGAGCTGGCCCTGTTCCAGCAGAAACTGGAGGAGGAGGTGAGGAAGGACCAGAAGGAGAAGAAAGCCAACCAGGAAGGACTGAAGTCCCTGAAGGTGGAGATAGATGAGCTGGTAGAGGAGCAGGGGAGGTGAGACTGAGACTGATGAGGGTGGAAATTCATAGAGCTACCACCTAATAGATGACCAAATGTTAGTCGACCAGAAAGGTCATCAGTCGGCAAGATTACCTTGGTCACTGAGTCACAGAAAAAAACGTGAAGCTCTATTAGGAGCTGCGCCTTGTCAAAATAAATCAAACCTATATGACTGGACCATGTGGGACTTCAATTTAAAAGGACAGACACAGGAAGTGTCCACGCTCAGCAGTCAGGCAGGAGTCAGGTTAATTTCCAGGGCTGGTACCTGCGGTTATTCCACAGGCTAGTTAATAAGATGTCGGGCAGGAAATCCAAAGTGTGGCATCATTTTGAGAAGGTGAAGGACGAACCCAAGGTGATATGTAAACTCATCTTCATTGGTCGACTACAAACATGACGTATCATCTGAAACATGGAAGTAGCTACATGCCCATTAGCCCACAGCGTCATTAACAGGCGGCTCGCTCAGTGTGTGACGTGCACTTGTAGATTAAATATAGGCCTATATTAATGAAGGTTCATTAGTACGCTTTTGTATTTCTCTGTAATGTAGCACAGTGTTAACAATGTTACTGATACTATTCTTTCTCACACCTTCAACTCAAACCACCAAAATATATCATTTACTCATTACATTCATATCAGAAACATACGGGAGACTAGTCGACTAATGGACCCTAAATAAGGACTATTGGTCGACTAGGAATATTCTTAGACGGGGGGGGGGGGGCAGCCCTAGAAAGTAGTGCTTGCAAGAAGAACTTGCTGCTATGCAACATCTGTGGAAAGCTGCGGCGGTGCAGGATTTTTGCTTTAATGGAGTATTTTTACACTGTGGTGTTGGTACTTTTGCTTAAGAAAAAGATCTGAGTACTTAGATCACCTGGGACATTCTTATATCTTTGTCCTGAATTTATTTATCGAAGCGTCTCAGCTGGCACCTTGAACGTGATCCTGCATTATTCATTCACAGGTGTTTGTACAGATGTTGCTGCTCCTAAAACTTTTCTGTTTCTTATTTGTGTGTGTAGTCTTGCCCGAAGCATCCGAGAGAAGAAAGCCAGCTATGACGCAAAGTTTAGTGATTTCCTAGAGCTGAGGTAAGTGATGAGCAAAGAGCTGAAGCTTAAAGTAAAAGCCTCACAGGAGTTTTTGTTCACTGCTTTTTCTTATTGTTTCCTTTCAGCAACCAGTCGGCAGCTGAGAAGATGAGTCTGGAGGATGAGATCAAGCGCTGTAAGGCCTTGTTGATCTCGGCGACCAGGAGGTGTCACGCAACTCAGGTATGTCTTGATTCTTGACCCAAATCAATCACATTTAATATAAAGAGTTATTTCTTAAATATGTATCTCTATATTGCAGTGCAGTGAAATGCCTCCTTGCCCCCTCCAGTTAAAATGTAAATAGATATAATATATACAACAGAGAAAATAACAGTGACAGAAGTACTGTGTTCAATATGAAATATTGTGCAGAAAAAAATATTAAATATGTAGAAAAATATTGAATACAGTATAGAAAAACTATTAAATATATAGCAGAAAAAAATAGTAAATATAGTGCAGAAAAATAATACTAAAAATAGTGGAGGGAAAAAAATGATGAAATGAGAAAAGAAATAAAATATTGTGTATTGATACACATAGAAATGTCCAAATTTAATGCTCGTGATGTTTACAATCTTCCTTCCAAATCTTCCTTTCATTCATTCATTCATCTTCTAACCACTTCATCCTCTTGAGGGTCGCGGGGGGGCTCCCACACCCGGTATCGAACCAGCAACCCTCTTGCTGTGAGGCGACAGTGCTAACCACCACACCACCGTGCCGCCCCCCTTCCAAAAACATATTAAACAAAATTAAAAGCTTAACAGAATTCTACAATGAATATACTCTTTCACTTTAGAAGGTTTCACACCTTTCTACCAGTGTTCTATATTGTAGGAAACTCGCAGGTAATGTTTAAACCAACCACATGAGCGGGACGTCACATATGCTGGACCTTGTTTTACTACTGTATGTAAAATAGATGAATTACAGGAGGGTTTTGAGATGATGTTGAAGCTGTAGCTCGTCATGCTTAGTAAATGACTTAACCGTCACTGTTTTGCTCCTCCAGGTGTCGGTGGTGGAGAGCAGACGGGATCACGGTTTGTACGGTTTCTACAGAGAGCTGGCGAACGGCAAGGCTCTGCTGACCAAACTAGACGAAGCAGTACACAGGTGAAAGAGGAGAATCACAGCTTTTAATCAGACCAGACCAGTTAGTGTCAGACTCATTGATGTGTGATGTCCTGCGTCTCTTCCAGGTTCCCCAGCCAGGACATGGAAATGACCAGAAACAGCTGGAGAGTTAAAGTCCAGGAAGTAGAGAAGAAAATCGCCACTGCTGAGGTAGAGGATAATTAGACAGACTGGTGTCAAAGGAAGAGTGCTTTGAATGTGTGTGGGATGTTCAGTAAGACTTATTTCCACATGTTCCACAGGCTCATTTCCAGGAGCAGCTGGATCAAGTGAAGAACGGCAGAAGAGTCAGTGAGTTGCCTCCAGTTGCCATCAACAACCAGCCTGAACCTCCAGCTGCACCAGTAAGACATTTCAACAGACCAGTCTGATCAGTACAGCATGTTACAGTTTTTATTATGCCTGTACACCAGTGATAGCCTTTGTCTGTCCGTCAGACATACGCCCATCACATTCTCATGATCACGATATCGCAGTAATGTCTTGAGGGAATTTCCTCAAATTTGGCACAAACGTCCATTTTGAGTCAGAGATGATCTGATTGAATTTGGTGATCAAAGGTCACTGTGACCTTGTCTGTCTCATTCTTGTGAACGTGGTATCTCAAGAACTCCTTGAGGGATTTCTTTTTTTATTTGGTACACATATCCACATAGACTCAACAATGAACTGATTGGATTTTGGTAGTCAAAGGTCACCGTGACCTTGCATCTGTCTCATTTTCATGAATGCGATACTTCAAGAACATCTTAAGGGAATTTCTTCAAATTTGGCACAAACGTCCATTTTAAGTCAAGGATGAACTGATTAGAATTTGGTGGTCAAAGGTCAATGTGACCTTGTCTGTTGCATTCTTGTAAAGACAATATCTCAATAATAATGTCAGGGATTTTTGTCAAATTTGGCACAAGTCAAGGGACTCAAGGCCTATCTGAGTCAAGGATGAACTGATTCGAATTTGGTGGTCAGTGTCAAGGTGACTGTGACCTTGTTTGTCGCATTTTCGTGAACGGGATAATTCAATAATGCTCTGAGGAAATATCTTCAAATTTGGCACAAAAATCTACTTGGACTCAACAATGAACTGACTAGATTTTGGTGGTCCAAGATCAAGGTGATTGTGACCTTGCGTCCTTTTTATTCTGATGAATACAGTATCTCTAGAACACCTTGAAGAATACCTCAAGAATTTCTTCAGATTTGGCACAAACATCCACTTGGATTAAAAAATGAACCGATAAGATTTTGATGATCTAAGGTCAAGGTCAATGTGACCTCACAAAACATGTTTTGGCCATAACTCAAGAATTCACCGGCTAATTATGACAAAACTTCACACAAATGTCTGAACTTGGCGGGTTCGTGGAGGCACACAACCACGAGGCGCTAATTCTAGTTAACATTAGTTACAATGTTTGTCAGTATCGTGTCATTGTAAATGAAGACAATTTTTCAGATTCATGATATAAATTAAGAAATTTGAAGACATTATTTTGACTCTTGGCCTTTTAAAATAAAAATTGTTGTACGATTGATTGATTCTGTAAATAAAATAGACCGCTACATCTAATATTACTACTACAGCTTCTTCAGGTACGACTGCCACAACTACTACTGCTACAGCGGCTATAACTACGACTTCTACATTTACCACTGTTAATACCTGCATTGCTCCACTACAAGAGAATGGTCACAGAAATGCTTTATTTCTAATAGTAGAATGTTTGCAAACATTATAAAAATCTGTGATAAAAATCAGTAATGACAAATTAAATGTAAACTCCGTCCTGTCTTCTGTTGATGTTGCAGCTGCATGTAGCAGCCAAGGAGCTTCCTCCTCCATCTTCAGCCTCACACAGCACTCCCCCGATCGTCCACCCGTCTGCAGCTGAAGTGCCAGTCGCTCCGCCTCAGCACAAACCTCCAACAAGGACGCTGGAGCCTTCAAACAACACTGTGTTTGACAAAGCGATGGAGCGCCTCACCACCATGTTCCCTGACTATACCAGGTAACGCTGCACCTCTTTGACTGAGTGCGAATTAACTCTTCATCAGCTGTTAAAAAACGTCTCTTTATTCATTTTTTTCTCAGTTTTTCGGCTGTTACCAAATATCATCTGATAATAGCTTATTGATTATATTGGTGTCTATGTATGCCAGCCAATAAGTAGTGGAAAGTCACTCAGTAGAATTAAGCAAACAATCAAGTAAACATAACAAAAGTGAGTGTTTGCTGAAGAAATGTGGCAGTTTTAGACTTGCGGGACAAATGTCGGCAATAAAATAAATTCACCCTGCATTTGTGTTTTCAGGTCAGACTTGTCGAGGTTTGTTCAGGAGCTGCGTTCATCCAACGGCGGAAGCCTCGGCAACATGGCGCTGCAGGACATGGTCGGAGGAGTAACCCAGCTGATCCTGGACCATCAGGTAGGTGTGGTTTTGTTTTAAAGCATTAACAGGTCCAAACGTTTGGTTCCGATGAACAGACTGGCGGGAAATACACCCAAATCTGACATACCTAAATGAACCACACCAGATTAGAAAGGAATATTCCATATTGGACAAAGACAGCCCCCCATTTTCTAACAGCTGTTTTAGGAAGAAATATTTTAAGATGAACTTTTTTGAACTAGTCCTAGTTGAGATACTTCAAGGATAAGATATCAAGTCCTTGAAGCCTTTTCTCTCTAGCCCTTTGTACACAGAGGTTGCACTACAGGGCCACTAAGAAGTCCCTTCTTTATGCTGGTTTTGCATTTTAACACAGAACTAAACAACAGCGGCATCACACCACTCCAGCATGTGATTTTAGACAGCATGCCAGCATCGACATAAAGGCAAAACAACTCTGTCCCCCCATTTTGCGATTCTGCCTGGCATAATGGTGTGAAAATACACCCTGAAGAGGCCGTGTAAAAGGGACTTTTGAAAGATGAATTGCTCGCATTAAAACCAAACAATAATTTGAACAGTTTCTGAAGTAAAGCCGTCAGCAGACACTTTGAACTCAGTTTCACTTGAACTCAGTTTCACTTGTCAGGAATACATGTTACACAAGCGTTCGTAAACTCCCACAGGTTAAACTGTGCTTCCTTATACGCTGAGGGTTGAAAGACAAACTATAAACTGACGTGGAAAAAAACTCGCTAGCTTAGCAACTTTAAGGCTGTAAGAATCCCATAATGAAATCGGTCAGTATGGCAAAAAGAAGAAATAAAATATACTCTGTGGTAGACTGAGCTACAGTGATCCTCAAAGATAATATGATAAAAATGAAAAAATGGTAATATATTTCTGTTCCAAGGACCTGTGAGGACCTGTAATAATGATTATCCCAGTCATGTGTCAACTGAAAACACTTGGCATTGATTGTGTTTCCTCTTAGGAGAAGCTTAATGCTGCCAAACTGAACGTCATGGGTCGTGGGAGTCCGGCTAAGTGTGCCACCCCGCCTTTGATCACTCCGGTGTGGCAGTCACTGGGACCCCAGAGAGCCACCCACCCTAATGCAGTAAGTCCAAAAATCATCTTCAGTGAAAACTCTCTGTTTTACTAACTGTTTACATCTCTGTACATACTGTATATAGTAATTACTTGTCATTACACATTGTTTTTACTTTAGCATCTTAGGTTAGTGATAGCATGCAAACATTTGCCAATTAGTACTATGTTAGTCAGCAGAGCGCCAAAGTTATGACTTTGGTTATGAGTTATGAGTTTCTGTTTCCTGAGGGAAACATAAAGGTCTTAACCAGATGTGATGATAATCCTATCTACAGTATCTGAGGAGAATAGAGACTAAACTTACTACTGGGTATGATAAAGTACTCCGTCGCTGGTCTCCAGTTTGGACCTCACTGTGTTTGTATGTCCTGATTGCAGCTGAATGCAGAGGATCCCTGCATCATCTGTCATGAAGACATGAGTCCAGACGACATCTGTGTGCTGGTGTGCAGACACAGCTTCCACAACGAGGTGAGAGAAGAGATCTACCATTCTGTTTGTTGTTTGAAAACTGGAACTTACTATATTATCACGTTTTTATCATATTTTGGACGACATGCTATACTATGACGTTTTTATCATATTTTGGACGACATGCTATACTATGACGTTTTTATCATATTTTGGACGACATACTATACTATGACGTTTTTATCATATTTTGGACAACATGCTATGCTATGACTTTTCATCATATTTTGGACGACATGCTATACTATGACGTTTTTATCATATTTTGGACGACATACTATACTATGACGTTTTTATCATATTTTGGACAACATGCTATGCTATGACTTTTCATCATATTTTGGACGACATGCTATACTATGACGTTTTTATCATATTTTGGACGACATGCTATACTATGACGTTTTTATCATACTTTGGACGACATACTATACTATAACCTTTTTTATGGCATTTGAACGACATACTACACTGTGACAATTTTCATGGCATTTTGATGACATACTATACTATGACCTTTTTTATGGTATTTTAACAACATACTATACTATGACAATTTTCATGGCTTTTGATGACATACTATACTATGACGTTTTTATCATATTTTGGACGACATACTATGCTATGACTTCTTTTATCATATTTTGGACGTCATACTATACTATGACGTTTTATATCATATTTTGGACGACATGCTATACTATGACGTTTTTATCATATGTTGGACGACATGCTATACTATGACATTTTTATCATATGTTGGACGACATGCTATACTATGACATTTTTATCATATTTTGGATGACATGCTATACTATGACGTTTTATATGATATTTTGGACGACATACTATACTGTGACGTTTTATATCATATTTTGGACGACATGCTATACTATGATTTTCATATCATATTTTGGACATCATACTATACTATGACGTTTTTAATCATATTTTGGATGTCATACTATACTATGACTTTTTTAATCATATTTCGGACGACATGCTATACTATGACTTTTTCATCATTTTGGACGACATGCTATACCGTGACTTTTTTATCATATTTTGGACGACATACTATATACTATGACTTCTTTTATCATATTTTGGACATCATACTATACTATGACGTTTTTAATCATATTTTGGATGTCATACTATACTATGACTTTTTTAATCATATTTTGGACGACATACTATACTATGACTTTTTCATCATTTTGGACGACATGCTATACTATGACTTTTTTTTATCATATTTTGGACGACATACTATATACTATGACATTTTTATCATTTTGGACGACATGCTATACTATGACATTTTATATCATATTTTGGACGACATGCTATATTACAACGTTTTTATCATATTTTGGACGACATGCTATACTATGACGTTTTTATCATATTTTGGACGACGTGCTATACTATGACTTTTTATCATATTTTGGACAACATACTATACTATGACGTTTTTATCATATTTTGGACGACATACTATGACATTTTTATCATATTTTGGACGACATGCTATACTATGACATTTTATATGATATTTTGGACAACATACTATACTATGACGTTTTATATGATATTTTGGACAACATACTATACTATGACATTTTATATCATATTTTGGACGACATGCTATATTACAATGTTTTTATCATATTTTGGACGACATGCTATACTATGACTTTTTTATCATATTTTGGACGACATACTATACTATGACATTTTTATCATATTTTGGACGACATGCTATACTATGACTTTTTATCATATTTTGGACAACATACTATACTATGACGTTTTTATCATATTTTGGACGACATACTATGACGTTTTATATCATATTTTGGACGACATGCTATACTATGACTTTTATATCATATTTTGGAAGACATAGTATACTATGACGTTTTTAATCATATTTTGGATGTCATACTATACTGTGACTTTTTATCATATTTCGGACAACATGCTATACTGTGACGTTTTTATCATATTTTGGACGACATGCTATACTATGACTTTTTTTTTTTAATCATATTTTGGATGACATACTATACTATGACTTCTTTATCATATTTTGGATGTCATACTATACTATGACTTTTTTTTTTTTATCATATTTCGGACAACATTCTATACTATGATGTTTTTAATCATATTTTGGATGTCTATAAATTTCATGACATACTATGACTATGATATCTGTTCTCAGTTTCTGTTAGTGGTTTTCATGTGCAGTATTTGTTGTGTCTGTGTTCAGTGTATAAGGTCGTGGCTGAAGGAGCAGAGCACCTGTCCCACCTGCAGAGATCATGCATTGCTGTCTGACGATTTCCCTGTGCTGCCGGACAGAAGACGCCCAGCCCCTTGATGTCTTAACCCTGCTTCTCTCCTATCCTCCACTAACCACGTGTATGCTTTTATCTTTGGTTTTGTTTTTTTTTAAAAATCATTTTAAATGCAAACATGCAATTTATACTTTGAATAAATTTCTCGTTTGAGCTTGTCTCTGTTGAATGTTCATCTGTCACACTTCGGGTTGTAACAAGTGTGGTAATGATCAAAACAGCTGATATCTCCAGAAAACGCTTGTACTACGTCAGGAACAGCTCACCCAAAAACAAATTGTATGTAAAACCAATCTCCCCCTGACTCTATATAGTCCCAGTGAAACAGCAGAGGGCAGGAAAATCACCATTTGTTAGAAAACTTTTTTCTAGGACCACAGAGAGCCTTGGAAGATGAGTAATAAATACAGTTAATATTGTTATTTTGGATGTGAGCTATTCCTTACGTGGTGCTATTTACCTCTAAGATAAATGTTTTGGGGGACCATACTTTGGATAATGTGTGTTTTTGTTTTTTCATTGACTAACAGCCTGAAAATCCTGTGAAGTGATTCAATGTCTTAATTGTTATAATCACTAATCAACATAGTCTGCAAAAGAATTCACTTTGAAAAATGTGATGTTTATTAAACTGAAATTTCACCTTTAAAACATAATAAAGGAATGATATCTAACACTTTTGGTCATGTTTATGTATATTTCTGACAAAATTCAGGTGTATTTATAGTCAGAGTATTAGCATTATTAGAGGTACTGCTGCATTTTACAAAAGTGTTGTAGAGAGCATTGAATCCAGTAGAGCTGCGTCGGTTCAGACTCTGCACAGCTTCAGAGGGAAGTTCTCTGTGATAAGGTGATCATCATGAAGCATGATGACAACGTTGACTTCAAACTCTATAAAAAAAGAAACAAACATCGTCACATCATGACAGAAGTGACACTTGAATTAAATATGCTGGCTCCCTAAATTTGCACTCAATCATCAAAACTCTAAGGACTTCTAGAAAGGTGTCATAGGGTGTCACAGTATGACATTAAAAGTTACTATAGTATAGTATGATGTCAAAATGCCATGGAATTCATCAAAAAGTATAGTATGTTGTCAAAATTCCATAAAAAATGTCACAGTATAGTATGACATCAAAGTGCCATGAAAATTGTCATAGTATAGTATGTTGTTAAAATGCCATAAAAAATGTCATAGTATAGTATGTCGTCAAAATTAATTGAAAAACGTCATAGTATACAGTATGTCGTCAAAATGCCATAAAAAATGTCATAGTATAGTATGTCATCAAAATGCCATAAAAACATCAATAGCATGTCATCAAAATGCCATAAAAAACGTCCACAGTATGTCACCAAAATGCCATGAAAAAAGTCATAGTATAGTGTGTCATCAAAATGCCATAAAAAACATCCATAGTATGTCGTCAAAATGCCATAAAAAAGGTCATAGTATAGTATGTTGTCAAAATGCCATGAAAAAAGTCATAGTATAGTATGTCGTTAAAATGCCATAAAAAAGGTCATAGTATGTCATCAAAATTCCATGAAAAAGGTCATAGTATGTCGTGAAAATGCCATGAAAAAAAGTCATAGTATAGTATGTCATCAAAATGTCATGAAAAAAGTCATAGTATAGTATGTCATCAAAATGTCATAAAAAACATCCATAGTATGTTGTCAAAATGCCATGAAAAAAGTCATAGTATAGTATGTCGTTAAAATGCCATAAAAAAGGTCATAGTATAATATGTCATCAAAATTCCATGAAAAAGGTCACAGTATAGTATGACATCAAAATGCCAGGAAAAATGTCATAGTATAGTATGTCGTGAAAATGCCATGAAAAAAGTCATAGTATAGTATGTCATCAAAATGCCATAAAAAACATCCATAGTATGTCGTGAAAATGCCATGAAAAAAGTCATAGTATAGTATGTCATCAAAATGTCATGAAAAAAGTCATAGTATAGTATGTCATCAAAATGCCATAAAAAACATCCATAGTATGTCATCAAAATGTCATGAAAAAGGTCATAGTATAGTATGTCATCAAAATTCCATGAAAAAGGTCACAGTATAGTATGACATCAAAATGCCATGAAAAATGTCGCAGTATAGTATGACATCAAAGTGTCATTAAAAAAATGTCATAGTATAGTATGTCGTCAAAATTAAGGGAAAAACGTCATAGTATATAGTATGTCATCAAAATGCCATAAAAAACGTCATAGTATAGTATGTCGTCAAAATGCCACAAAAAATGTCAGTGTGGTATGTTATCAAAATGCCATGAAAAAAATCATAGTATAGTATGTCATCAAAATGCCATAAAATACGTCCATAGTTTGTCATCAAAATGCCATGAAAAAAGTCATAGTATAGTATGTCATCAAAATGCCATAAAAAAACGTCCATAGTATGTCGTCAAAATGCCATGAAAATTGTAATTTCTTGCTTTATCAATGGGGTTGGGACCATCAGTTGTGTTGTGCAGAAGTCAGGTTAATACACAGCTGACAGCCCTATTGGACAACTGTTAAAATTCATATTATGGCAAGAACCAATCAGCTAACTAAAGAAAAACGAGTGGCCATCATTACTTTAAGAAATGAAGGTCAGTCAGTCCGGAAAATTGCAAAAACTTTAAATGTGTCCCCAAGTGGAGTCGCAAAAACCATCAAGCGCTACAACGAAACTGGCACACATGAGGACTGACCCAGGAAAGGAAGACCAAGAGTCACCTCTGCTTCTGAGGATAAGTTCATCCGAGTCACCAGCCTCAGTAATCGCAAGTTAACAGCAGCTCAGATCTTTGGTTCAAACCGCCATGTCTTTGTGAGACGCAGAAAAGGTGAACGGATGGATTCCACATGCCTGGTTCCCACTGTGAAGCATGGAGGGGGAGGTGTGATGGTGTGGGGGTGTTTTGCTGGTGACACTGTTGGGGATTTATTCAAAATTGAAGGCACACTGAACCAGCATGGCTACCACAGCATCCTGCAGCGACATGCCATCCCATCCGGTTTGTGTTTAGTTAGACGATCATTTATTTTTCAACAGGACAATGACCACCATTTCAGGTGACTACCTCTTGAAGCCCATCGAGAGAATGCCAAGAGTGTGCAAAGCAGTAATCAGAGCAAAGGGTGGCTATTTTGAAGAAACTAGAATATAAAACATGTTTTCAGTTATTTCACCTTTTTTTGTTAAGTACATAACTCCACGTGTTCATTCATAGTTTTGATGCCTTCAGTGAGAATCTACAATGTAAATAGTCATGAAAATAAAGAAAACGCATTGAATGAGAAGGTGTGTCCAAACTTTTGGCCTGTACTTTATGTCGTCAAAATGCCATGAAAATTGTCACAGTATAGTATGTCGTCAAAATGCCATGAAAAATGTCATTGTATAGTATGTCATCAAAATGCCACGAAAATTTTCACAGTATAGTATGTCGTTAAAATGCCATAAAAAAGGTCATAGTATAGTATGTTGTCAAAATGCCATAAAAAAGGTCATAGTATAGTATGACATCAAAGTGTCATAAAAAAATGTCATAGTATATAGTATATCGTCAAAATTAATGGAAAAACGTCATAGTATAGTATGACTTCAAAATGCCATGAAAAATGTCATAGTATAGTATGTCATAAAAAAATTGAATTTGTTGAGGGTTGTTGTCAGTGGTGGAATAATACACATTTAGTTCTCTGGTGAGTATTTACAGCAAAAATACTTAAATATTAAATAATTATTTTAATTACATTTTAACTAAATTATCCAATAACAACTTCCAATATTGTTTACAACCCGTTTTTAAAAGCTGTACCAGTGGAACCAGTGGATTTGAAACCTAAAGCTTAAAGCCTTTACTGACCGACTTTGAAGTTGGTGGTCTCCAGTGTGGGGCAGGTGAACAGCCTGGGAAAGACCATGTAGATGGGAATAGAGAGGCTATGGCAGACGTCGCCTTCAGCTATCTGGATGTTCTGGATCTCCGTGGCATCTCTGGCGTAACCTTCAGCACAACCTGGACACAGCAGACGTTTAGGAAATCCGATAGCTTGGTCGTTAACCACAGAAAAGTTAATGCGTGAACTCACCACAGGTCTCTACTCGCACAAGCTGCAGTTCAATACTCTTGATGGGGACGTCTGAGTTCTCCACCACCACCTCTCCAGTCAGCGGCTGGCTGATCACGCAGTTGGTGGCGTCTAAATGTCCCCTGACTAGAAACTTTGGCAGTGAACTCCTCTGAAGACAGACAGGAAGTTCATCCTCTCAGTACACAATTATGTTTTTGTTGTTTTTGTTTGTTTGTAGTTATAATAAGTTGTTGTTCTCACCTCGCGAGTGTTCTGCAGGGTGTCAGGAGTGATGGTGAAGTTGACCGGAGTCGGGACAACTTTGGCTTTCTGAGGCTGAAACAGAGCGACAGATTTGACACAGTTCATCTTACTGAGTCCACCACTGCTAGAAAATAACACTTACATTAGGTTTTTCACATATTTCACACATACAGACAACAAAGCAAACATCCACAATACCTCACAAATATAAAGAAAGAGAAATAAAAAAATAAATAACAGCAAACAAAATAAAACAAAAAACATATCAGACCAAAAAACAGGACATGAAAGACAGTAACAACATTAATACACTCTACACACAGCCGTTTCATAGTGATTGTGTTCCCTGATGGAAAGCAACAAAAGATTCAAAAAATAAAAAAAATAAAGGAAAAAGAATTAAAAAAAAAATTTAAATACAATTTTTTTAATAAATTTAAAAAAATAGATATAATTGTTCTTTTTTTCATCAAGCTGGCAGTATGTTATTGCTTATCTTATAATTTCTTACCATCATTATTATTACTATTACTGCTATTGCATTTATTTTTTATTTTTTGTTTTCATTGTCTTTTTTTCGTCCTGTATTTCTCTCATCCGTGTTTGTGTATTGTTTAAGTGTTAAAAACTCAAAAATAAAATCTACTAAAAAAATGCCACGAAAAATGTCATAGTATTGTATGAGCGTCGGGCGTTTCAAAGCTCCGTCACAGGAGTTTTGTATGTCATCACTTAAATGCCGATGTCAGCGTGTATTTTAACTGGTCTTTTCTGTTTGCTGCTGCCTTTTATTAAATCAAATGTTTATTCATTTCTTCAGGCCTTTGCAAACTGTGTCCGTTTTTTCAGATGCATTTCTTTAATCCGTCATCCCAAAAATATCGTTATGCACAGAAACCTTGCTCACTGATTCTGATGTGTTTTATTATTGCATTCGTTGTAAGAATTCTCAATACGTGACAAAAATGGTGCTACCTATCTGGCTGTCATCGCTCCCTACCTGTCTTTCATTTGGCTCTGCAGCTGCATGATGGAGCGGAGCCATCCTCCCTCTCTGTGTCCACATGTGGTCCACATCCTCCTCCTCTTCATCCTCCACCTGAATATTACTATCTGACCTGTTGAACGTAGCTGTAGCACCCCGTTCTTCGGTCTTGTCGCAGCTGTGTTCCGCTGCCACATTTTCTTCACTGATTCTCGGTCAAACATTTCTAAAGGCTTCTGAAAATCAAACCTGTTCCAAAAATTTTAATCCATCATTCATTTCATCCACTTATCAGAGGCCCAGTCGTGGGGGCAGCAGGCTGAGCAAAGCACCCCAGACGTCCCTCTCCCCAGCAACACTTTCCAGCTCGTCCTTGAGGACCCAGAGGAGTTCCCAGGCCAGATGAGATATATAATCCCTCCAGCGTGTTCTGGGTCTGCCGCGGGGCCTCCTACCATTGGGACATGCATAGAACACCTCCAGCAGGAGGCGCCCAGAAGGATCCTGATCAGATGCCTGAACCACTTCAACTGACCACTTTTGACGTGAAGGAGCAATGGCTCTACACCAAGCTCACTCTGAATGTCTGAGCTCCTCCCCTATCTCTAAGGCTGAGCCCAGACACCCCACAGAGGAGACTCATTTTGGCTGTTTGTATCTGCGATCTCATTCTTTTAGTCACTACCCAGAGTTCATGACCATAGGTGAGGGTTGGGACGTAGATGGACCAGTAAATCAAAAGCTCTGCCTTCTGGCTCAGCTCCCTCTTCACCACGACGGTCTAGCACAGCGCCTGCATCACTGCAGATGCCGCGCCAAACCGCCAATCCATCTCACGCTCCATTCTACCCTCACTTGTGAACAAGACCCCAAGATACTTGAACTCCCTCACTTGAGGCAGTAACTCTCCCCCAACCTGAAGGTCGCAATCCACCAGTTTCCAGCAGAGAACCATGAACTCAGACTTGGACGTGCTGACTCTCATTCCGACCGCTTCTCGCTTGGCTACAAACCGCCCCATTGGATGCTGGAGGTCACGGTGTGATGAAGTCAAAAGAACCACATCATCTGCGAAAAGCAGAGATGCAATTCTGAGGTTCCCAAACTGGACCCCTTCCTCCCACTGGCTGCGCCTCGAGATCCTGTCCATGATGAAAAATCTTAATGATGGATGAAAGTTTGGGACTCAGGGCCGAATTCACAAAAGGATTGCGTGGCTTTTGCCGCCGCTAAACCGGTAAAGCGGACAAACAGATACCGTTTGCTCCGGTGTTATTTGCACGTATTTAAATGAGGTAATATGCATATATTTGGAGGAAAAATTGCTCCGTTCTATGCAAATGAGCCTCATTGATAAACAATGTCTAATTCACTAACACCAGCGCTAATAGCCACACACAGTTTGAGTGACGTAAATAACGTCTTTAGAAAGCTGGTGCAAACTGGACGCCCCTCTGTGGAAGCCTCTCGCCCAGACTTTCCAGTGATCGTGGCAGCAGTGATCGTCTGTTAAATCAGTCTGTAAATAATATTTTGACATTATTATTATAATCATTATTACTTTAATGGCATCCGAAGATATTGATGCGTTGAACAGGAGACAGTCTGCGGTCGTTCTCAAAACGCACTTCTGTCACGCACTTCAAAAGCAACTTTCAATAATTTGTTATACGAAACGGGGGAAACAAACGTGAACAAAAACGGTTCCATAATTCATATTAAATTCAAAAGATAACGAAAAAACAGCTACAAGTGAGAGGGAACAGTGATAAAGTGGTCAAACTTGGTCAAATCCACAGCCTCAACCCATCTGACACTGTTAGACTGACTCACCAGCAGACATCACTACATGAGGGTATACAGTATTCAGTACTTTGCCAAACAAAGTCTGCCATTGTTCTGCCACGGTGTTCTTGGCACAAAGCCATCATTTATACTTTGCCATGTAGCTAATTGCAATCAGGGGCAAATCAGGGGCAAACTGCACTCAGCTGCCAAACTTTGTGGGCGTGTTTGCGCTGGTATATCATTAGCGCAATATCCTTTGTGAATAGGACGTTAAGACAGAGCAAACTGCGGGTGCAAGTGAAGTGCAATTCAAGGTGCTATCAGCGGCCGCAGTTCATTCTTTGTGAATTCGGCCCTCAGTGTGCAAACATGATCAACAAAACATGAGGTCGTATATATTTTCAGATGTGCAACACTTTCGGACAAAGAACAGACTCAATGTGCAGAGGCCTTCACACTTCACTCTACCTTTTCTGTGTTTGATACCTTTTTAGTATATTTTAACTTTTCATTTCCTATTCTCGAGTTCTTTAATGAATTATTACTAAATGTCCTTTTATAACGTTTTTTTGCACCTTGTTTTGATGCTTTGGGTGTTTATGTAGAGCTTGTTGAATTGCCATGTTGCTGAAATGTGCTATATTAAATAAACTATCACCAATTAAAACCCCGACATAATCTATGATGGTTTGAACCTTGATCACAGGTGCGTCGGCTCATACAACACACAGTGTTACAGCTTTAACATGAACTTATTTATATCATCGCAGTAGTGAAATGTGTTTGACTCACCTGACAGTGCACGATGAACTCACAGTTCCTGCTCAGGTCTTTGGCCAGCAGGGAGCGCTTCATGTCACAGCGGAGGGTGTACTGAGGAGAGGACACACCGGACGCTTTACTGACTGAAAACCTTAATGCGCTATGTTCCAAAACTACTTGAACCCAAACTTTTTAGTCATTCACATTGAAACAAGTCTTATTACATGAAAAATCAGAATATGAGTTCTTTAGGAGAGGCCTTTGTTTCAGCTTCCTGCCTCTCCTGCACGACTCTTGTTTGATTCATTCGTGTATATCTGAGTATATGAAGGTAAAAGTCTGTTTGTATGTGTGAGTGTGTTTGAAGTGAGCTCCTGTGACAGTAGATTTAATATAAGACTCACACACCATGACCCTCACTCACCTGAATGTTGACGAAGACGCCGTGGTAGGTCTCGTACAGCACTTTGTTGCCTTTCGTGATCAGAGGGAACTCAAAGGGGATCTCAGTCTTGCCTCCTGGGATTTTTCCTGCCTTCGCCACCTCGATGTTACTGCTGATCAGCTGGATGGGCTGCGGACGTGAAGGCAGGAAGATTAATATTAACATTAGCCACAGTTTATTGATTTTAAATATTAATATCATGCTGTCGGGTTAAGTGGGAGATTTGTAGCCTCAGGAAACTGATACTGCTCCTCTAAACTTTACCTTCACAGTAATTGCAGATTAAAGACTGTTCATAGTTCACCTTGACAGAGTTGTAGAAAGCCTCGAAGACACCAACGCTCTTGGAGCTCAGCTGCAGGTTCACCACGCCCTCCATGTTCAGGGTGATGCCGTGATGCTGCAGTGCCTCCTTACACACCAGCACGATGACACCGGACACCGCTTCCTGCAAACACAACAACACTGCAGTTAAAGTCGTTCTCAGGCACAAAAGTATTAACAACAAAATCTGCTCAAAGTACAAGTAAAAGTTTGATTTTAAGATAACACATATCATATCACCGTAATTAATTTATACACATTTATTCTATTATAAAATATATACACACACACACATATATATATAGGGCAGGGCTACAGATTTGGATACTGCCATTGGCCATATTGTGTTTTCCATAATATTCCGATTGACTGTGCAGCCCTGTTCTTCCAGCTTGTGAATTTCACCCCATGGATCAATAAAGTTTTATCTTATTTTGACATATAACAACACATCACATTGTACTTATTCGTTTTATTAATCTTAAATCTGGACTCACTTTAATGTTACAGTTGGTAAAAATTGAATTAATTTTATAATATAATAATACATCATAATTTATAGGTTGATTTATAAATTGTATTAATAATCTGAATCTGTAAAGTAACTGAGGCTGTCAGATAAATGCAGTGGAGTAAAAAGTACCACATTTCCCTCTGAAGTGTAGCGGAGTAGAATTGAAATGGAAATACAAATAATGGAAATAAAGAACCTCAAATTGTACTTCAGTAACAGTACTTCGTTACATTCACCCATCAGAGTTGTTCCTGTAAGGGACTGTTCTTTACTTGTCACAGGAGGAGGGTGGCTGGGGTGTGACTTCATTTTTGTTTTTTGCCTTGACCCTCCCCGAAGTTACAAATATTTTTCCTTGAGCTTCGCTGAGCGATTTTGTTTTTGGGAGAAAGTACATGACCCTCCCTCTACCATGACTATAACTATATATTTTTATAGTCATACCAAATATAGTATTCAAGCTAATGCAATAAACGAGTGTAACAGAGTTAAACTATATTTGTAAATTTCATTCATCATTTTTTTTTTTTTTTTTGTTGAGTGTTTGTGAATTTTATGTCTATTACTTTCATCTAGTGTTATTTTAATGTTTACTTGCTGCACATCACCTCTTCTGTACCTCCTGGGTTTCTGTAGTTACTTTTTTCAGCCCCTCACAGTGCGGTTTTGCATTGCTGGGGTTAAATCGTATCGAAAAACGCTGCTGCGTGAATTTATTATTTCAAAATAGTAAACTGAGCAGTTTATGTTGTAATCTTTGGTGCATATTGTTTATTGATTTTACTGTCACGTTAGCAGCTGTTTTGACTACTTATAAGTTTTGTAGATGTTTTTTATTTAACTTTTTACCACCATCTGTAACACAGTGAGCCGCCTTGTGTGATGTGATTAACATCGCGGTGCAGTTTTTAACATCCAATGTCTGGTGTAAGATGCTGTTTGTTTGAGGTGAGACACAGGTGTCCAGAAGGTAATTAATGTGCCATATTGTCTTCTGCAGGTATATTTTTTTGTTAAAGGTAATCATTTACGCTGTCCCTGTGAAATTCTGACCCATGTGCTTGTATTCTTTGCCCACCAGGTGTCAATGTTTTTCCTTTTAAATGTAGTTTTCCCTGGTTTTGAGGAAATTAGTTTGTTCTACCTTGAACTTAATGTTTTCTGGTAAATTTCAATAGCTGTTGAAAAAAATAATGTGTTTATAAAGTGATGTCAAATGGATGTATGTGAACTTGAAGGAGAAAATGCAGTCAGACAGTGCTGGTTTGCATTGCTGGGGGAGCATAGGTGCAGACATAGGTGTCCAGAAGACATTAATAAATGCTGGAAAATGATAACTTTGAGTCATCATCTCTTTTTTTTTTTTTTTTTTTTTACAGAAAATACGCCTTTTGACTCCTCCAGCAGGACCTGGGGTTCAGAGCATATTTAAAATAAATACAAAATACAACCATTTAAAGTCATATGTCGTATGCGTCCTCCGTTTTGCACCACCCCTCCCTTCTTATAAATAACAGTCCCTAAATTAGCTGATCACTGAATCTGTGAGGGGGACATATTTTGGTGTAACACCGCCTCTAATCACCTGACACCTCCAAGCTAACTAGCTAGCTAGCATCGTAGCTTATTAAACTAGTCTTTTACAGACAGTAACTTTAAACACAGAGACACAGACATTAACGGTTAAAGATAACTAAGACAACCAGCAGCAGCTCGTGAGCTGATTAATTAAATAAGCTGTCAACGCACTCACCCCTTCATGATAAACTTTGTTCGCTCTTTTCAGTCTTATATCCAAAGTGACGCTCATCTCAGACGTCACACGTCATACGGACATTTAAAAGAAATGCTCCAGACTATTTTTAGTCAATACAAACAAACAAAGTGTTTTTAATCGTTACATCCATCCACTCAGGATGTTTGTTCCGCTCTGCAGAAACACTTCCGGTTTGTGTCATTCAGAATAAAAGCCTCAGCCCGGGTTCCTTCCTGAACTGAATCCTTCAAAGTAAAAGCGTCAAACAAAAATCTGATGCGGAAAGTTTCAGTTTAGTTTTAGTGTAGAAATCCATTAATCAAAATTTAATTTTATCCCTATTATATTCTAATTTTATCATTTATTCTTAAAATTAAAAGTGTCAAACAAAAAGTCTTGACAGTTTCTGGCCATGTGAATATATTAAGTTTAGTTTTAGTGTTGAAATCCAAGAAATAAAATTGATGGAATAAGATAAAATGATTAAATTATTATTATTATATAGTCAGTGTGGAAGAAGTACCCAGATGTACTTACATAAAAATAGTTACATCACAGGGTAAAAATACTGTGTCACAAAAAAAGTCCTGCATTCAAACCATAGACTGTATGATTCAAACTCTTGCTTAAATGAAAGTACAAAAGTATTGCCATAAAAATATACTTAAATTAGGCTGCATATTATGCAGAATGAATATATATAATTTGCATTTATTTGACCTAAAATTATGTTGATGCTCCTGCTGGTCTGTGCTGTATCGTCACTCTTTAACTCTACATTCAGTGAATGTAGAGTCTGTAGGCAAACCCTGGAGATCTTGCCTCCGGAAGAAGAGCGGAAGAGCCCTGGTTTCTGGTTGTAGGCTGTTTGTGGTCCGCGTGATATTGACCAATCACGTTTGCGCGGACTGCAGTTGATGCCAGGTTAAACGGTCCGTGCGGTGAACTAACGAGGTGGAACATAATTTTCAATTTAAATTGAAAATTGAACACAGTTGGCGTCACTGCAAACTCTGAATCCATCACAATGGTTCAGCATATTTAGCCTACTTATATATAAACGGAAGTCAGAAACAGAAATTCGCCTCCTCTGCCCAAATCAAACCGGAATGCCAAAAAGGTCTGCCCCCAGAGGCTGTATCGCCGTCTGCCGGAAGTCAGACACAGAATACAGCCGATGGGTTCCGAGAATGCTCTTTGACAAACTGTAGAAAGAAAAAGAAACACTGTGCAGCGGTGACTTTTTGAGATTTAAGAATTCACGGCTCGATTTCTTTTTCATTAAATGTCAAAATGTTCCTCCTTACATGTAAAACAGGCCAGCCATCAGGAGATACAGGCAGGGGGCCAACATTTCAACAGTGGGCCCCTGTGGGATCCCTATACATGTTTATACTTCCTGCAAACATAATACAGTTTATCATATTATCATATTTCCACATGTTTTCACACGTGTTTTCATATTTAAACAGTAAAATTTATAACTCAGTGATGATGATCTCCATTTATCTATTTGGAGTATATATCATGTTGTCACATCAGGACTGCAACATTCAGATATATTTCCCTGCTGAGTGGTTTTTAAATAAAGTTCTGTTGATCCAAACGCGATCTCTCGGTCTCTAACAGGTAACCATCAGTTGTGTTTTGGCTTCAAAGCCTGTTTTCACCAGACACAGTCACCAACAGTGTTGCCACAACAGACACTTAAGACAACCTGAGACCGTGGAGCTGCTGGCTGAACCTGTTCTGTCCTTCAAACGGCTCCATTCATCTTTAAATCCATTCTCTATGACCAGTTAGTCCTTTACTGGGCCACTGGTGACTGAAGTCTGACCCAGTATGAAATGGAAGTATTGAGGTCTTTTACTTCAGTAATAGTAGTAATACCACAGCGTAAAAATACTACTATACATGTAAGAATGATATATATTATTGATGCATTAATGTGTTCATCACTTCACCGTTACAGCTGGTGATGGTGAAGCTAGTTTGTTAACACTTCACTTGAAGGTATCTACATAAGAGTGACACGACCCTGTCATGAACATTATGTACATGTCATAAACATTTACGACTGCTGTCATTAAATGTCATTCGGTTTTTGTAATGACAACTTGACATTGTTTGGGTTGTCTTGATTATGACAACTTGACATTAATTAAAGTGACATTACCAGAAGTTGTCTTTGTCATGACAAGCTGACATTAAATTTGTTTGGGATGTCCTTATAATGACAACTTGATATTAACGAGGATGACATTAACTGAAGCTGTCTTTATGTTAATGTCAAGTTGTCATAATCAAGACAACCCAAACAATGTCAACTTGTCATTATAAAAAACGAATGACACTTAATGACAGCAGTCATAGACGTTTATGACATGTACATAATGTTCATGTACATAATGTCATGTCATAGTTATGACAGTGTCATGTCACCCTTATGTAGATACCTTCAGGTAAAGTGTTGCGGCTAGTTTTAATTACTCTCTCCACAGCTGGGGGCTGAACCTGTAATAATATATCATAATTTATTAGTTATCTATATTTTGTATTAATAATCTGAATCCGCAAAGTAACTAAAGCTGAATGTAGTGAGCTACAGAGAAAAAGACTACCTTGGTTTACTGATGTTGCTAACACTAATTTCACTTGTCATTTTTAAATTGCAACAACTTCAAAAAATAAGTAAATACAACTGAATTTTAACGTAACAGTTTGATATTAAGTATAAGTTTAATAGTTATTGGGGCTGTCAAGTGATTAAAAAAATAATTTAATTAATTATATGCTCTGCGATTAACTAATCGAAAGTAACTGCACACATCAATTTTTGCTGTGAAAGTATTTTAAAATTTCAATTCAAATGAATTTTGGCAGACGTGTCATAGTAAAGCAGCTGGAATTTTTGACACAATTATCCCTCTGACCACCCAGACTGGTCTGCAGTCCATTTTGAGTTCTCTGATGGTACGAAAATTCCTTACTGCAAAAACTGCAGAGAACTGTGCCCCATTCAAGGGGCTGAGCAGCGCCGTCACGTCTGCCTCCATCATACGACTGTGGCGTTCAGTGACACACCGGGTCAAAGGGCACCAAGGACGGCCATTAGTCAGTATTTTCTGTTTTACTCAATAAAGAAAACTTTATTTACCAAAAAAAAGGCTCTAAAGTCGACACCATATCATCTTCTTTATGACTCTACTTGTTGTATTATTATACCATCACAATCTACATATTTGTCCATCCTGGTAACATAACAAACAGCGTTTACAGTCGTTCATAGGAGTCACGTCACATACAGTCAGATCTCTTTTAATAAAGCAAACACATTCAGTAACGATGCATGCACTCACACAAGACGCTGATGCTGATGTTGTGACAGAAACATCTGTATATTGAAAGGAACAGTCTTGATATTTGAGGGAAAAATGCTCATTCACTCCCAGAGTCAGACAAAATGTGTTAGCTTAGCTTAGCACACGGACCGGTCACAGAGGGAACGTGTGAGCGTACAGTTCTGTCAGAAGTGAAAAAACTTGCATCAGAAAAAAATGGTCTAAATGAAATTTTTATTCAACCTGTCACTTTAATTCTAAAATCTGATACAAGAATTAGCCTCACTAGATTAGTTAAAAAACAAACAAACATAGAAAACATAATCACCAAAAGTTGACTAAAACATTTTTTAATTTTTTGTCAACTAAAATTATGAAGGATTAAACTGACTAAAATGTGAAATATTCATCTCAAGACTACGACTGATTTCACACCTGCCCTGTTTGGTTCGGTTCAATCAAAGTCTCTGCCCCGCACCTCCCCTATTCAAATGCTGTATGTACATGTAGTATGATGATCTGGTGAAGGCCACAAGCCAAAATGCTTTGGTCTAATAATTATGGTCTAATAATAATGCTGCTCTTCAGACTGCACCTTGGAAGTAGGTGAAAATGTGCCATAAATCTCTATTCTGCTTCTACAATATCATTGTTACATTAAACAGTAGCGATGATAACGTACGTAACCTCTACTCTTTCTTATAGTCCTCCTCCAGTTTGAGCTTCTCTGTGTTGTTACTGATGAAGGCTGCATCGTTGCTCATTTGCACCTTGTCAAAAAAGTTGAAATCTGCCACGTAGCGGCCGCCCGTGGTGCTGAACAGCACCGGCTTGAACTCGTAACCCCAGAGGATCTCCTGAGGGATGTAGGAGGTGCGGCTCTGGCACGTGGCGGCCGTTGACTCCATGGTGGCGTTGAGGGTCACCAGCAGCTCAAAATCACGACTGTGCAGGTTTACGGCGTTGAGTCCTGCTAGCGGGCTGTGCTCGTCCAGGACGTGATAGAAGGTGAGTGGGAGGATGAGGAAGGGACACTCTCCACTGGAGTCTATGTTGAAGTTCACAGGGCTCTGGTGGATTTGCGTCTTCTCGCCTTCCTCCGTCACGTTGGAGTGGAGGAGCTTTCCTGTCAGCTGGCACTGGATCAGAAGGCTCTTCCTCATGTTCGCCACTCTCACCATCAGACACAGCTTGCCCTGGCGCCGGCAGATCACCGCCGACTGGCTGAACTTGATGGTCTCTGCTCGTTTCTTGGGGCGAGCCAGTTTGGCCAGAAAGGCGCCGGTGACGAAAATCTCAGCCAGGCCGGTTATGACGAGCTGAGCCACCAGAGTGAAGATAGCCAGAGGGCATTCCTCCGAGATGTAACGAAAACCGTAACCAATGGTGGTCTGTGACTCCAAAGAGAAGAGGAAGGCACCGGTGAGGGTCTCCACGTTCATCACACAGGATGTGTGGTTGTTGGCCAGATCAGCCTCAAAGTCTCCGTTGCCCATGCCGATGAAGTAGAAAAGGACCCCGAAGATGAACCATGTCATGACAAAGGTGGAGGCGAACAGGGTGAGTTTGTAGCGCCACTTCATGTCCACCACGGTGGTCCAGATGTCATGCAGGTACAGCTTCACCATGCCCTCCACGTTGTCGATCCGCACATTGTTGTGGCCGTCCTTGGACACAATCCTTCGCTGGATATCAGACTTCCTGGTCGCCATGTTGGTTAAAACTGATAATAACTTCTGAGGTCTCAGTATGGCATCGCCAGTGGAAGGACTGACAAAAGACCAAAAACATATGTGATTAGAACAGTGATGGAATGTCACAAAGTACATTTACTTAAAAGATGAACTTAAAGGGGACATAAACAAGCTTTGTTCTTGGTTATACTGGTTCCCTGTAAGAGCTCATTTATGCTCAACATTAGATATGATGACAGACACAGACGTCTGTCCGAACTCTGCGTTTATTTCATCCATATTTGTGCATGTTTTCTGAAAGCTTACGGATACAGATGAAATGGAGCAGTACCACTGGGGATGGTGGAGGCTGTGTGGCATAGTTCAAGTGAGATATGACTGTAGGAGACGACAGAGAACTTCAAATAATGGCGTGATGGAACGACTCCATAATATAGGGAAAAGAATTCCCTCCAGACCACCGCCATCTACAACACTGCCTCCTTTTAAAAGTACATTATTACAACCTCCTCCACCATCACCTCATTTGTTGCTGTGTGAAACTTTTGACTCCACCCTCCAGTGACATCTGTTGGTTGTATCTATGCCAACAAAACAATGCTTGGAAGTATGAGGGCAGTGACATTTACAGTGTTTTTAACAGATGGATCTATTTTCATGTGTCACCAATCTCACTCCTCTTGCGTGAACCTAACCAACCCAACCAGCAAAGGCAACGAGTACTAGCCAACCAGAGAACAAGTAGGGTGGGTCATTCCTTCGCTATCCTAAGAAACACTAATTTGTCCCCAGTAGCTATCAGTAGCTATCCCCAACAACCAAAGAGTATTAATAGAAGTTTTTGGACTTGCTATATCCAGTTGTGGAAATGGTGGACACTGGAACAACAAAACTGCTCGCCTGGTGCTTGAAGTGGATGAAGTACCTGAAAGCCATACTTCGTGAAAGTACAGATTTCACACCAGAAAATGACTGGTACAAGTTTAAGTCACTTTTTAGAATATTACATGAGTCAGAGTCTTAAAAAATATCTGATATTTTCTGTACATAATTATCAAAATTAATTTCATGATATTAAATGTACTTAAATACTGTAAGTAAAGGTACAAGTTAATAAAAAAGCTGAATTTTAAGAATTTTGAGAATTATGAAGTTTATTTCTTCGTAACATGTACACCACCTTAAAAATGGAGCGTACATTACACTAACTTTACAATTTAAAGGATTTAAAGAACACAATCCAGTTTTCCTTTCCTCCCATTCCTACATTCGCCCGTCTGTCCATCTCTTCTTCCCCCCTTCCTCCCCTATTTTGTCGAAAGTAACAAAGATGCTTAGGGGAAAGGAAAAGGACCAAAGTAACTATGGAAACTGTCCTAGTTGCTTAGCTCCAAGGAAACCACAAATGATGAGGTTGTCTTTGCAACAGCAACGCAAACAGTAATACCACTTTGAAATTCTCAAGGGAAAAGTTTCCACGTTAAGTACAATTTGAAGGTACTTGTACTGAAGTATTTCAATTTCACGCTGCTACCCCATGACATATCAGAGGGAAATAATCTACTTTTTACTCCACTACATTTATCTGACAGCTTTAGTTTCTTTTCGGTTCAACTCAATTTTCTTTACAAAGCCCAATATCACAAATCGCAATATGCCTCAGAGGCTTTACAGCATACGACATCCTTCTGTCTTTGAACCCTCACAGTGGATAAGGAAACCCCCCCCCCCCCAAAAAAAACATTAACAGGGAAAAAACGAAAGAGCTTATAAAATATGATGCTTTGTTACAGATTAATAAACGCCAAGAGTTAATAGAAGTGGAGCTGAAATGAGTAGTGGATTAATTGAAAGGTTTATTGACAGAAAATTATTGGCAATACTGACAATTGTTTAATTTTCATGCATGAGGGGCCAAAATAATATTTCATGTTTCCTTTTTAATTATTTTCATCTATTTGTAATAATGTTGAGGTTAGAAGTGTTATTCCGATAAAACAAACACTGTGAAATTGTCATGTTGAGCTCTGGGTGATACAGTTTCTCACTATTTTTACAACCAAACAATAAATCAGTATTGTAGAGTAAGCTATTGAAAAGTAATCATCCATTAATAGTTAAAAAAAAAAGAGCTCCACCTCAACCAACTACAACAGTAAAATCCTGTTTTTACATTCATGTCTAAATAATAATAATAATAATCTCTAATACTTAAAGTAGATTTCCCTGATTAAACTTTTCACTTAACATTTTTGGTGCAGGACTTTTACTTGTAAAAGAGTATTTTAACAGTGTTGTATTAGTACTTTTAGTTGAGTAAAGGATCTGAATATTTCCTCAAACACTGGTCGAATATAAAGATTGTGTGTGAAAACTGGGTCATTTAATAGTGTTATAGAGCGATATTAATAAACTAGAGCCTCATCCAACTAATTGATCATAGGTGAGTCTTACTAAAAAGAATGCATCGTATAGTTAATGAAAGCTAATAAAGCTTTGAAACTCATATTTGTCAGTGAGAAATACTAAAGTCAAATACCTTAAATGTATTTTAAACTCTCACAAAATGGAAACACTTCAGTAAAATACCAGCACCTTAAAATTGTGTAAGTTGATCCAGATTTGTCCTTTGAAGGGGACAAAAGTTCAGCAGAGGATTTCACACAGAAACAAATAAAGTCCATAAAAATATAAGCCACACATTTCATGAATGAAATCTTTTACAACATTAAATATAATAATATAGTATATAATATAATATAGTTAAACACACTGCGTGACAAACTGTTGTTACAAATCACCGTCACATCTCACTGTGACAAGAAGTTGAAAGTTAACCTTGTAGTAAACCATTGCAGGAGCCGAGAACACTTTAACTATCAATGATCATTGATTCCTTGATAAATCTGACAGTGTGTATTATACTCACATCCCGCTGCCTTGTTGAACAGTCTCAGGTGTCTGCCTTCACCTGTCTCAGGTGTGTCACAGACAGTCTGTAAAATGAAGCTGCAGGAGAACATCTAGTTCAGTGTCTTCTTTCCGTCTATTGTCCCGAGTTGTGAGCGCTGAACTTTGGCACAGTCGTATTCAGGGTCGAGCAGAGATGAGAGACAAAAGGCGAGCTGTAAACTCTGATCTGCATGTGGGTTGGCTTTTATTCCCCGCCTCCCTCTGTACCTGTCCACAGGTGGGAGCAGCGACCCACAACACTGGAAGTTTGTAGTGATCCTTTTGTGGTTGTTGTTGCTTTACACACACACACACACACACACACACACACACACACACACACACACACACACCCAGATTCACAGAAGGGCACTCTCTGAAGGGCAGTGTGAGCTGCTGACACAGTGTTAGTGTCAGTAAACAAAAATAAACACACCAATTAAAACTGGCTGACACTGTAATGAAAACCAGGACAAGATAAATTGAAAAATATGCGTATACTCGCAGCTGAAATTAAAGTGAAAGAGTCACAGAAGTTGGTGCGGTAATAAAAAATATGGAGGTGCTGAATTTTCAGTTTAAATTATAGATTGTATATAAAGATGGACGACATAACAGCTCCTCAAAAGTGAAGCCAAAACATCTGGATCGCCCCCTGGTGGCTGGCTGCAGTACAGGTCATAAACCCCACCCCCTCCATATTCGCAGATGGGGCATGGACCAAACTAAAAACTCAAAGTACACGTCTAGTAAATTCTTCCCAAAGATTTTTTCTGTTATCTTAGGTAGTTTCTATCACGCTGATTTTGTCCTAGTGTTCATTTTTCATATACGTTTAGTTTGAATTAGTTATTTTCTGCTATAAAAAGGGGGACTGACATCGTGGCTGACAGCTGTGTGTGCCAATCGCTGTGTGTGCCAATCGTTGTGCTCGCTGGCATTGCTCGCAATTAGTTGGATGGGTGTATGAGTGGGAAATAAAAACCACAGAGATCACTACTGCACAGACTCTTGGTGTTTCTCAGAGTCAAGGATCCTTCCTTGTTAGGATGGGTCCTTCCAAGGAAGGATCCTACAGAGGCAAGGCAAGAGTCCTTCCTAGCATTCAGTGAACACACACTGGAACAGGCTAACGAGTGTCCAGCAGGTGAGCGTCATTAACCCTTAGCGGACTGAGGGGGTTTCAGGATACAGTGATCATTTTGGCACTCTGTAATGTCGTACAATTTCAACAAGTTTGAGCAGTATTTTCAAAGTCATGCGACTTTCGGGAGAATATGTCAGGATTATACTTTTGTCAGTCAATGGCTTGCACTTCAGCGCCTTTCAGTGTTGGAACTGTAACCGACTCTTCACCTTCACTCTTGTCACTCTTACTTATGTAAACATAGACTGTAAATAATGGACAACACATCTCCACTTCCTCCTACTGTACAAAAGTGAAGCCACAATGTTCCAGATACGGGCGTTGCCATCTTGGGCTGGTGATGTCATTTGGAGCCAGAGTCTGCGTACTAGCAATCTCAGCCACTATCAAGTTGCCTCCCATACACCTGTCGGACCAATTGCGAGCAGCTACCACTGATAGTGAGTGCACCTATTGGCCCACACAGCTGTCAGTCATGACTGAAATCTTCCTTTTTATATCATCAAATAACTAATTAAAACCACACTTACCAGAAAAACAAACACTTGAACAAACATCAGTGTGATTAGAACTACCTAAAATGAGAGAAACCATATTTGGAAAAAATATATTGGATGTGTATTTTGATTTTTTGGTTTGGCTCATGATGACAAAAAATCAGTTTGACGCGATTTAGTTACTGATGTTAAACATCTGAGATGTAGCTTTTGCGTGTTTTAATTAGGTTGTTGAGACTGATGACGCAGCCCTTTGAATACAATATACAGGTTTCTTTTTTCCTACCAAATATATTGTGCAGTGTTCAGGGTGCTTGAAACACTGCAGTACAGTAAACACTGAATGTTTCTTTAAATCTTAACCAGAGATTGTTAAACTTTATGACCTTGAATCGCACGTCTGAGCTTTGTTATTAACCTCATTGTTATTACCCACATTCCTGAAGACTCTGTGTGTGTGTGTGTGTGTGTGTGTGTATGTGTGTGTGTGTGTGTGTGTGTGTGTGTTACCAAGGTACAAGATCACTAATTGATTTCCTTGTTGGTACACATTGATCTCTCTGTTCTCAGCAGTACAATGATCACACAGTGTGATTTCATTGTGTGAATCATGCACCAATAAAACAATTAAATGTAGGAGCAGTGGAAGAAAACAAGACCATGGGGAACAACGCAGGAACAAACTGGTATAAAAAAAGGAGACATAAAGCAGTTGTGTAAATACTACAGGGTGCAGCAATGGGAAATAAACTGGAGTCTGGGTGTTAGAGTCACTTGTAGTGAGCCCTTCCAGTTTTCTAATATTGTCTGAGTCACTTTAACGCACCACCTGACCTGGCATCTCAGGAGCCTTTTATTGAAGGCAGGTGTGCTGAAGTGTACGGAGCGTGGAGGATGCCACGGGGTCACAGTCTTTAACAGCCATGTGTTTGTTTGTGAAATCACTTAATATCTCATTGATTTTAACTTTGTCTTTGTAAAGGCCTGTTTATTTGGGGATTTTGCGTCATCCTGCCGAACCAACCGAAGCGCCTTAATCAACAAACACTGTGTTGCCCAGTTCCACCTCCATTATTTCCATCCATCCATCTTCTAACCGCTTCATCCTCTTGAGGGTTGCGGAGGGGCTGGAGCCTATCCCAGCTGACATCGGGCGAGAGGCAGGGTACACCCTGGACAGGTTGTCAGACTATCGCAGGGCTGACACATAGAGACAGACAACCATTCACACCTACGGACAATTTAGAGTTATCAATTAACCTAGTCCCCAAACTGCATGTCTTTGGACTGTGGGAGGAAGCCGGAGTGCCCGGAGAGAACCCACGCTGACAGAGACAGGGAGAGCATGCAAACTCCGCACGGAGAGGCTCCCACACCCAGGATCGAACCAGGAACCCGCTTGCTGTGAGGCGACAGTGCTAACCACTACACCATGCTGCCCCTCCATTGTTTCCCATAGACTTATTTTCTTTCACTGCCACTCTAAGTACCATTACAAACCTGTGAGTAATTTACTGGTTCCTTATTCATACAACAAAATACACTCTGAATCTTGATGTCGTCTAATACAGACAGATCATAGAGTAGGATAACAGTGGCAACGAACACTCACTGGCCACTTTGTAAGGTTCAGCTACTCCTTAACGCAAATAGCTAATCGGCCAATCACACGTCAGCAACTCAATGCATTAAGTCATGTAGACACGATGAAGACGACCTGCTGAAGTTCTAACCGAGCATGAGAATGATGAAGAAAGGTGATGTAAGTGACTTGTTGAATAATGAGGTGGTTTAAACAAGATGGAGTCCAGCACCATCTAGTGGACAAAATGTAAAACACATACGGCTCAAACACCAAAGTAACATATAGGAAAACATAAGTAATGCTTCTCAAAGTAAAACTAACAGGATTTTTGTTCACTTTAGTATTTTCATCTACATGATAATAATAATATCTGACAGAGTAATTCATATTAATTTTATTTACAGAAAAACAAAGCCTGTGTTGTGTGGTCAACTGTCCCAGATTAAGTGATGCTGGGCTACTGGTGACTGAGAGTTGAAGAAAGTGAGCTGGAGTCACTTCAGGTTTGACGCCCTTGTCTGAGAATAAGTACAAAAAAATAATAATAATGTTGATGCCTAATGAATAATGTTGGATAACTATCTTTCTTTATGGAATTTTTGGGGTGATACATATTGTATTAAACAAAGCATTCGAATACTGATTTTGACATTGATTACCATGACAACAATCAAAGCCCAGAAGCATTTGTGTCAGCCCTGGACCTCTCTTACCAACAGGTTCCAACAACATTGTCTCCAATGCTGATTCAACATGTTGTAAAGCCATCAAGGGCCGACTGGTGCCGACTGCAATGGTTAGACTGCTTAAGAGCTCAATGGATAAAGAAAAATAATCTGACCTTAGGTAGAAATTTGTCTTGATGTCGCTGCTTCTTGACTTTAGCTCTTTGTTTACTTTCCTCACTTCTATTTATCTTCTCGTGCACTGAGCTGAACTGACAATCAAAGTGATTTCATTCACTGACGGGCTCTGCTGTATCCAACACTGATTCAACGTGCCGAATCAGCTGGAAAAAAACCCAGACAAGGGCCAAATAGTGCCAATGGTGCAGAGCAGACAGTAAAAAGTAGTGCTACAGACGCTCACTGACGGCCAGACATTGACCAACAGCCAAACGTCACTTTGGTGTGTCAGGGCCTTAAGCCTGTACTTTTGTCTGGGGAGTCCAGGGTATCTTCTTTTTGAACTTTTTTTAATCACCAAGTTCTGTTTTGATGCTCTTTATGCACTTTGGCACCTTACTTACATTCAAAGTATAAAGGAATACTCAGTGTGAATCAATTTATTTTCATTGAGAATTAGAAAATAGCCGCGGGGCCACCTGGCACCCTATTGGGGGCCAGATTTGGCCCATGGGCTCTAAAGCCCCATTTCCACCAAGCACTACGGTACGGTTCGGTTCAGTACATTTTTTCTGTTTCCACTGTGAAAAGTTGTGGATGGTACCAATAGAACCGTTCCTTACTGTCCCCATGTTTGGTCCCCCCTCTGTTGGGGTACCTAGCACACAGATCTGGTACTAAAAGGTGGAGCTGTGAACACTGCAGTCTGATTGGTCAGTAGAGGACGGTCACTCTGCTCAGGGCTGAGTTGTGTCTGGTTTTGAGGCTCATGTAACCACTGTTCATACTGTGGAGAGTTTTATTAGTAAACTGTAACTATAAAATGAAAGGATGTTTTGCTGCCTCTCACAGCAGCTGGAGTCTGAGAAACAATAACTTCATTCACTGGGCCGACTGCCGGCAACTTTTAAGGTGGAACGTTCACTTGTAATGTTACTCAATGCATGAGTTGATGACATGAATCCATCAGCACACCTTAAATTTCCCTGTGACAACTTTGACCATCACTTTAGTTTTTATATGATAGACACTTTTAGTAATGAGTGGATCTTCAAGCATTTATATATATTAATTTCGGTCATGTTTTGTGAACAGCATATATATATAATCCTCACTCGGAGAAAAAAAAGCCTCACATAGCGTTGAGCTACGACAACACTAAACCCCTGAGCTTGCCTGAGAAGGACTAAATGTACAAAGCTGCTATTTTTAAATATCCCATGGAGAGACTCTCACTGCAGCCTGTTCTATTTTGTTCTGAAAATCTCGGCGTGCAGCCTCGTTCTGTGGACGATAAACCAGGTGCAGACTTCCATCTGGACGGAGCAGTGAGTGACAACAACCCCACCCACATTTAAGAGGACTGTCTGTGGTGGAAACACTAAACAGACCGAGGGTCTAGGTACCATGTCTGAAGGGTTACTGTTGGTTCCAAAGGTACTACACCGAAACTGTTAACTTGAGTATCACTGTGCTACAGAACGTCCACATCAAGCTGGTTAAATCTGTAAACACATCTCTTTCCTCTGTTTTTCTCCCCGCCAACATGGAGCTTTTCCAGAGTGTGTAAACCTTATAGCTCTGGCTTGGTGTTTGAGTGTGAACAGGGTGAACTGAGTTTTCCAAGACCATGATGTAAGATGCTTAAAGTTACAAAATGTAAGGTTTCCAAAGCTGTTCAACCATCCAACCCAATGTGCATGTCACACGACAATACCCAAAAAGTGCTAGAATGCCACACTGATGATTTTATTGTTGTTAGAATGAAAAATGTAAAGTTTAAAGTCTGGATGACACTGCAGAATGTGTCCTTTCTCTGGGAGCATGAAAATGTTGAGCTATGTTTTTTTAATTATGCTCTAACAAAAAAAAAAAAGGTCATGAGATCGTCAGAATCAGTGGGATACAACATGTGGGGATCCACAGCACATTTAAAGGAAATCCAGCCAGTAGTTTTCAACAGATGTTGACCTGATAAAGTGCAAAAAGGTCCAAGGGTCACTGGCTGACTGACAGAAATGTTCTCAGTATCAGGAGGTGTAAATAAGTAAGAAGTCCCTCTCACTGTAAAGAGTTGAAGTTCACTGTGGTGGAGGGTTAGCAGTAGTGGCCTTCAGGATGCCTCGCAGCACCTTGTAGTTGTTGAGCGGTTGGTTTTCTTTGGGGGGGTAACAGGGGCCGCGGTCTGTTGAGTAGGAATAAGGGAACCGCAGAACCCAAAGACCATCAGGCGGCAACAGTAAGTCCGTCTGTTCCGGATGGAAAACTGGACAGGGAGGAGGGCCGGGCTGCACCTGAAAACACAGCGGTAAAAAAAAACATTCTCACATCTCTCAACTTAATGTTGAATTAATATTTTGCAACCAGACAACTGAACGATCAGCCGGAGTTTTCAAAGTCTGACACTGCCCAAACCAGGAAGTATATAGTTGCCATGGAGACAGCAAGTCAGCTGTGGGCTACACCTTGAGCCCCGTTCATTCAGGTTATATTTATTGTTATTAATGTACACATGGACGTAAAGACAACTATCACTGGATTATTGTGATACTTAACAAACCTTAAACACGTCATGATTCTCAGTGAATTTCTGGAGTTATAAGAAGCATCTTTTTCTATTATTTCTTTGTCGGACATACGGACGTTCATCATCGGAGATAAAGAATATGATCGGAAAGTTTAATTCAAACTGAATCTAAAAATATTGTGGGAGGAAAATACTTTCTTTAACTGAGCAGACATTAATTATTATTAGCCATGTGTACACTGGGTGTCTCTGTGCTGGTGTCTTGGGCTCAAGAATGTAGGTCAGAAGGTCACTGTTGCTGTCAGGTGTGGTGTCAGAAGGGCAAAGGGTTTTTGACTGCTGTGGCACTAAAGATTTGTTTGTCACACTGTAAGTGGTGTGCTTGGTTTACCGATGGAAACGCATCAGTTCACTGCAATACAGAATTGACATTGTGGGTTTTTTTCCAATAGCCGACTAGAAAAGAAAACCTATGTGGAGGTAAAACAGTTACTGAAGTCTATTGAAACTCTGTGAATCTGATATGTGAATCATTTAGGCCAGAAGTAATATTCAACAACATCATGATACAGAAATATATTTCATCCATTTGCCAAACCTCTGCAATAGATATCAGATATGATGTTGCCTGAGACAAATGACCGGTTTACTGCAGGGTCTCCACCGGCTGCCTGCTCACTCTAGGACTGCGTCATTTGGTTGATATGAAGTTAAGAGCCACATGTTCATTATTGTCTGGTCGTTTTGTTAAAGGTTACGTACAGTACTGTTCTGCAGCAGCTTCCTTTACAAGGGAGTCATTGAAGTGATTTACCTGTGGGTTGAGGGTCACCTCCAGCGGGGCGTCAGGCACCACAACAAAAAGGCGAGCCAGCTGGGCGAAGTGAGGCTTCAGGCCGCGTCCTTGTGATGGGGATGGGATGTAAAGTGGCATGTCTGTGTTTAGCACCCTGGTGGCAGGATCTTTGGCGCCCCCAGGTCCCAGCACCTTCACTATCTTATCCGGCCCACAGCTGATGAAGCGTCTTCCTCGGCTGTCTTCATACTCAAACCCCACGAAGATCCGAGCCATGTCGTCCCTCCTGCGACTCCGCCCGAGCCCTCCGGTACTCCCTCGCTTTCCCACCAGGGTCTTGTTGGGAGCTGGCCATGAGGAGGTGCCTCCATCCAAGGGCTCCGTCAGTCCTGTGTCCTCCTCCGACCGGGAGCGAATCACCAAGTCCCACGGCAAGAGGAAGGAGGAGCCGGGGAGGAAGCCTGGCTGCTCCAGACCAGTGTGGCAGTTGTATGACTTGGCTGGGCCCAGTTTGACCAGTGACCAGCTGGAGAACTTAGGTAGCAGGCCCTTGGGGCAGCCAGAGTGCATCATACCTGGGAGGTACTCCACAGTGGAGGGCTGCCGGTCAACAAGGCTCGGCCTCTTTTGCTGAACCTGGGTTTCGGTGCCGTCTCCATCCCCATAGGGCCCTAGGCTGTCCGTGGACTGGCCCAGACTGAGAGCCAGGCTGAGGCTGGTGTCTCCAGGTGTGTGGCTCTGAGCAGTGCTCGGCTCCTTCAGCCTCTCTGCGTCAACAGACCCCGAGGCGTCACTTGGGAGTCGCTGAGCTTGGTTGCAGGCTGGAGCCGGGTCAGGAGTGCTGGGCTGGAACACTGGAAACTCAATCCTCTCCAGCTTCCCACAGCATTTCTCCTCCAGCATCTATTCAGGGAGAACAGTGTCATCGAACACGTGAGTCAAAGCTAGTATCTGTGAAAATGTGGCGATAAATATGTGTGTCAGTGAAAAGAAGCTCCTCTGCTGTGTGACACTGACCTGGTAGAAGTCATAGTTGGCAGCCTGGATGTCAAACGGATCCTCACGAGGAGCCTGTTTCCTGCCACAGTTACAGGAGCTGGTGGAGCGCCCCCTGCTGTTGTGGTTTAGGATAGGTGGGTTGCGGTCCATGTCGGGCTTCTCTCCTGCAGACATTAATGTCAGATGTCATGTGTCTGTGTTAATGTTCTATATCCTGACTCCTTTTGCATTAACACAAATATAGACCAACACAGAAACATACATGTTAATGAACACATTCAGAACTTATGATTGTTTAGCTGCTAGAACTCTGTTACACCTTCGGTTAACCATCACGCTTTTGTCTCCCACAGCCAATCATAACATTACTGTATTATACACCCTGTATATCAGATTCACCACTACCTAATTAGCCTTGATGCCCTGCAGCAAAGGAAAAAGAAGCTTTAAGGTGCTGACCTGGCTGAGGCAGCAGGTGGAACTTGTGAACACAGTGTTGGTCAGTCAGGCTTCGCTCCTCACACAGCTGGTGGCCATTGCTCCAGAACTTGTAGCAGTCCTCATGAAGCTGCAGAGCGTAGCGCTGGAAAGCCACGCCTCGGGCGTGCTGGCTGTACACCCGCAGAGCCTGCGCCAGCTGGTTTTTGTGCACCGTGGTGGTGTAGTTATGGGGAAGGTTGGACTGGTAAGCGCTGTGAGCCAGTGGCAAAGCTTTCTGGCACCTGTTCTCAGAGAACTTTGTGTCAGCATCAAGAAAACCCTCCAAAACCTTCAGCTGACCTTGCACTTTGGTGGCCAGCTCGGCTGTTTCGTCTTCTGTGTTGCTAATTAGGACTTGGTAGAGTCTGGAGGCGACCTGGACCCATTTGGAGTAGGTCGGCAGCTCAAAGTGTGAAGGCTGTGGGTTGCGGCCGACGCTGTCGTCAAAGCCTTTCTTGGTCAGCACCAGCTCGACGTGCTGCCAGAGAAACTCCCTCAAGCTGCAGTCCACCAGCTGACCACCCATCGACACACCAGTTGAGTCTCCGCCAGACTGCCGAGCTGAGCGCCGCATCTGTTGATAACGCCTCGGTCCTGACACCACCACAGTGGAGTCCTGCTCACACAAGATGCAGTTGGACCGCAGCTGACCGAGCAAGGCCCCCACAGGGTCGTCATCCACTGCTGGTATCACGTACACAAATGCTTGGTTGGCAGGAACGGTGAACAAGCAGTTGCTGCTCTGGTTGGTCAGGACTCTGCTCTTACGGAAGATTCGATAAATCTGGTCCTCCAGAGCGTGCTGCAACCTCCGCCTGGGGGAGTGCTTTTTGGGTTTGTCAGGGTTTCCTCCAGACTCAGAGCCATTTGCAGAGATCTTTGGAACAACAAACAAATGAGGTGTCAGTTACACTCACATGAAACTCTTAGTTTTTAAAGCTCACGAGACTTTAATGCAGTTTAAGTGATATCTTAAATTATTTTGGGAGGTGTTCTTGTTCACTTTCCTGCAGACAGATATGAGGACTCTCCTATCTGTCCTATTAGTCTCCTCATCTTCGACCTTCTCACTCAACTCTCAGCAAGAAAGCAAAAAAACGTATTTCCTAAAATGTCACAAGAAAAGATGGAAGCGCCAAATTATCTTCAGTCTCACCTGTCAGCTTGGTCTCTCTTTTATCCTTCATTGTTATATTATTTTCAATTTTCACTACAATGTAACACAACAAGCAGAATCCATCCAACGACCCCACAGGGCTGTAACAAACAATTATTTTTATTGTCGATTAATCTGCTGATAGTTTTTTGATCCACTTATTCATCATTTGGTCTGAATTCCCATTAGAAATTTAAATTTTTTAAGAGCATTTTGGAGACAGAGTTGTGCCAATATTATTTGTGTGAGAAGATCCACAACCTGTGTGTAAATGCGTAATCTGTAAATATAAAACACCTTCAACAAATAAAAAAAAGATTCATAAACTCACAAAAAATATTTTTCTAACATAAAATACATCTGCACATACAAAAATTCCAAAAAATAAATAAGTGAATTAAAAGACTTTGTGTGTTTAAAATGCAAATCTGAAGCATAAAATTTTATTTTATCTTATTCTATTCATTCATTTCCGTAACTGCTCATCCTGTTGGGGGTCGCGACCTCTGGCGCAGGTTTTTTCAGTATGTTTATAATATGCACAAAAATGAGATCCACAAATAAAAACTGGAACCTCCATTTAGTTTTCACTAAAAACTGGAGTTGTAAAGGTTAGAAACATATTCACAAATGTTTTTTGTTAATTTCTAAATGAAGTAAATGTATTCAGGAATATTTTTGTTTTTGTGGATCCAGCTTATATTTGCAAAATATTTTTATTCCCTTTTCTTCTGTATTTGTGGAAAGTGTTTTATATTTACAGATTACACATTAACAATCAGGTTGTTTATGTGTTCACACAGATGATACTGAGACAACTCGACCCCCATACACCTGCTTGTAAAGAGGACTTCATGAAGTCTACTCGGACCTTCAGGCAGCCGTTCATCTGGAAGACGAAGAGCAGCCGGGGCGGACAGGGCCGACAGTTCACCTTCCACTCTTTGGACACCGGACTGTCTTTGATGGCGGCCCGGATCAGGGGCAGCACCTTCTGCCGCAGCGCGTCCAAAGCTCTGAACAGCCGGTCGTAGGTCACATCGAAGGTCTGGTTGGGGTGGACGAGCAGGAGGACGTGACACACGGAGAACATGTAGAGCAGGTGGAGGCAGTGCTGTCGGTCCAGGCCCTTCCACACTTCGTGGGCGTCGGAGTGTCCGGTACCGGCGCTCAGAGACTCGCAGGCCCGCAGCAGCTGCCGGCTGTCGCAGACGGAGGACAGCAGCAGGTACAGCACCCGGCTCTCCTGGTTGTAGAAAGCCTGGATGTGGCTGTCCGCGGTGCCGCCGTCCTCCGGTCCGCCGAACAGAGAGAAGATGTGTTTGTCCGCCAGACTGTTGATGATGGACTCCTTCAGCGGGCCCGGCTGCATGTTGCTCTTACCGAAGATACCGACCACACACAGGCCGTCGTCCCGGTATGCAGCGTCCTCCTGGAGGTCCGCCTGAAGCAAAGCCTCCATGCTCACAGGGAGAGCCATGTTAGCTTCCTTCATCTTGGACAGCGGGGAATGAAAACAATGACGCACACACTTCCGGGTTCATCAACCAAAATGCCCGAGTAGATGCAACAGTTACTTTATCGTTCCGCGTGTTTTTCTATTTCATCATTTGATAGATATACTTTACTGATCCCCCAGAGGGGAAATTCAAATGTCACAGCAGCACAAGACAAAAAAAGACATCAAATAGAATAAAGATAAAAGAGAAATAAAAAAATAAAAAGATAAAATTGCTACATAAAGATGAATAAATCGACTAAAATGGCAGACAAAGTGTTGAATAAAATAAAGTGTCATATTGACCAGATGCAAAATGAGTCAATTCAGAGCTGGATGTAGCTTCAGCCAAACCACTGCTGTACAGTCTGATGGCGGTGGGCACAAAGGAGCGTCTGAATCGTTCAGTCCTGCACCTGGATGGGATGATCCACTGGCTGAATGAGCTGCCAATCAGCCACAGCTTGTCGTGCAGGAGGTGAGAAGGATTGTCCAGGGTTGCACAGATTTTGTCCAGAGTGGGCTTTCCTCACAAGCTTATCAAGCCTGTTAGCCTCACCTGTCTTAACTCCACCCCACCAGCACACTACAGCAAAGAAGAGTGCACTGGCAACCATAGACTGGTAGAAGGTCTTGAGGAGCCCACTACAGACGCCAAACAATCTGAGTCTCCTCAGGAAGAACATCCTGTTCTGTCCTCTCCTGAAGAGGGCATCTGTGCTTTGAGTCCACCATCTCCACCTCCTCGCCCTGGATGGTGACTGGGGCAGGTTGTAGGCCTAGAGCGGCCTATTATGGGAGACTGGGGATGGTTGCAACAGCTCTTGGGACCCGATCACATAGAAAGTGTTTTAGGAGCTGGAGGCGTATTTTTGTAATTGTTTCTAATGAGAATGAAGCGTTTTGCTCGCTGTTTTTGCGCTCCGGATTTCTGCGCTCCAGGCGCCTGGCATTTTTGCTGGAGCACTTTGAACTCCTTGAGTTGAAAAAAATCAGAGTGGAAAAATGCCCCACATCATCTCTTTTCGTCATCTTTTTTCCCCATTGTCCAATAGGATGATTTGAGAGGCGGCGGGCCTTCTGTGGTGGTCACGACAACAAGTTTACAATTGGTAAACAATGGAGGAGAAACTGGTGAACTGGTGGTAGCAGTTGCTGGATACCCAGAGCTATAGGACCCGATGATAGACAGCAGGTTGTCAAACTGCCCCTGTGTCATCCTAAAATATGCCTGGAAACGTCCATCATGGAGGAGAAGCTCCTGGACCAACTGGTGGTACTCCCCATGATCCAGCCTTTTATTTAGGGTCTCATGTACCCACACAGATCTCTGTTTATCTGCTGACAGCGTCTCACCCTCAACCAGAGCTACAGACAGTACCCTCTGCCTCAACATGTCAGGAACTACATAATGATTACTGTTAGATAAAAAAACAAAACAAACAAAAAAAACAGTAGATTGATTACCCAGGGAGGTTAGTGTAAGGATGTGATGGGGTGGTTGCCTGGCAACAATAAAAAGCCATGACAAGCGTTCTTTTTTTTTTTTTTATACCAGTGGCATTCAATTTTTAAAAAACGGCAGTGCAGTGTGTGTGTGTGTGTGATCGCAATCAGAAACATCCTCACAAAAATGTACAGAAAACAGAAGGACATTGTTTCGCTGTATCTGGCAATGTAGAAAAATGAAAATATTCTGGGAGGAGGAAAGAGTTATAACTGAGAAGATTATTTCAAAAAGAATCTCACTGGACTCTGGTAATGTTTCTCTGGATATAGGCAACAAAAAAAAATTATAGTAAAAATGAATGAGTACTTGTAGACTTCAGCTTTATGGCAAAAAATGTATTGCATTTTTATAGAAAAACATTCACAGACCAAGCACGACTCAGTGGATAAGACAGACGTTACCAAGCCTCCCATTAGAAAGGATAACTTACATAGAGAGATGCAATTTAAAATACCACACAGGCTTGATCGTACACCATTACTGAGGGCAGGATTGGTCTGAGCTCTTCTAAATGTATTAAATGCAATTCAGAAGTTGGCACGCATGCGCATATGTTTTGTGTAAAGATACAGAAATTTTTGGAAGAAGTGAAAAATGAATGTTGGGGTTGCCTTGATAGGTTATGATATGGAGCAATCACCACTTCACTGTATTCTAGCAGCCGAAGTGGAAGATGCAAGGAGCAGCCATAACGCTTAACTGATTGGGATACTTTTGCACATAACAAGGAGGCCTTCTCAAATTTTGGATCTCTAAGGACGTCCCTGCAGTCGATGACTGGTATAAGGAGGTATGGAGAACTATCACTCTGGAAAAATTGACTTACACTCTTCATGACAATATGGAGGGATTTACCAAAATATGGCAACCCGTGGGGGCGGCACGGTGGTGTGGTGGTTAGCACTCTCACCTCACAGCAAGAGGGTTGCCGGTTCAATCCCGGGCGTGGGAGCCCTTCTGTGCGGAGTTTGCATGTTCTCCCCGTGTCAGCGTGGGTTCTCTCTGGGCACTCCGGCTTCCTCCCACAGTCCAAAGACATGCAGATTGGGGACTAGGTTAATTGGTAACTCTAAATTGTCCGTAGGTGTGAATGTGAGTGTGAATGGTTGTTTGTCTCTATGTGTCAGCCCTGTGATAGTCTGGCGACCTGTCCAGGGTGTACCCTGCCTCTCGCCCGATGTCAGCTGGGATAGGCTCCAGCCCCACCGCGACCCTCAAGAGGATGAAGCGGTTAGAAGATGAATGAATGAATGAATGGCAACCCGTCTTGGACATGGTGGACCCCTCTGAACTGGACTTGGTTACACTCAATTGATAACGTGCAACAGACTTTAGCAGTAATTTGTATGTGAGTAAAGTAAAGTAAAGTAAAGTTTTTACTCCTGATGTTTTTGTGTTCAGCCCAAGGTGGTTCAAATGGTGAAAAAAGTGGCTCTGTGAATATCCAGTAATGGAGGTATAAGAAACTGTGGCTGGAACCTAATCTAAATAATTATAAAGACTAGTCCATACTCATTGAGTACAGCATATCATACCATGACTTAGTCAGTACCAAAAATTTGAAGAAAAACAACAACATTCGGCCACAGGGGGAGCCACAGCGATCGGTCGCATTTTAGCCATTTTTAAGCATTTTTCTATTGTTATAGCGCCACCCAGTTGCCAGTTAGAGTTAAATTTCTCCAGTCACCTTGAGGCGTCCTGTTCTACATATCTACCAAGTTTAGTAAAAAATCAATATGGTGGCTAGGCCTAGATAAGAAATTAGCTCTCTAGCGCCCCCATTTTGTTTGATGGGGTCAATAATGGAGGGGTCCCCTCAGATTATGTGTGGTCATAGGCCTACAAAGTTGCGTGGTGATCGGTGAAATCCTTGAGATGTTATAAACCTTTATGTGATGAGCCACGCCCTCCACAATATTCATTGTCTTATAGAAGCTAAGTTTTAGTAAGTTTTCCAACTTTTGCCAAGAGGGAACTTTAGATATTGGTCCCTAGATTATGTTCACCGAGTTTCATGCAGACTGGTCAAACTTCCTAGGAAGAGATTGATTTTAAGTGTTTTTCAAAAAATTCAAAATGGCGGAAAATCTATATAACCGGAAGTTAGAGGTTCTGCGGCAACTTTGTTCCTCATGAGGAGAGGCATCTCTGTGCAAAGTTTCATGTCTCTACGACATATGGGGCATGAGATATGCCCATTCAAAGTTTGCACTTTCAATCAGTTGCTATAGCGCCCCCCTTTGGCCAATTGATGTAATATTGCTTCATTCGCATCCTCCCATGACCCTCTACCACTGTGCCAAATTTCACATGGATTGACCAAGTCAGTGAGGAGAAAAACGTGGAACAGACACACAGACAGACACACACAGACAGACAGACAGTTTTCTTCATTATATAGTAAGAAGAAAAGAAAGGATAAGTTACATATTAAAGGGCCATCAACATACATGTCAGAATATATGGTGTTAAATCATAAGTTTCCACCTCACCTGCTCTCCTCACTCGACCACTCCCCCCAAGATTACAAAACGCCATCCTGCCGGCCTGTGACTCTTCTTTTTCCCTCCAAACATGCCAGGTGGAACAAAGAGAGGACCGATGTGAGTGCATATGGACTTTGTCAATCCTGTATGTATTATTTAACCTGGGACCCTGTGTCCTCATTTAAGGACATTATATTTTGGGTTTACTGCATCTTATATTTCATTCTGCTTAACTCAGTACCTGTTGTCCTCGTTTGTGGACACTTTTTTGTGCCATCCAGTGGTACTAAGAGCACAATACACGAATCCATGTATAAGAGTAGGTGCTTCTGTGATGATCTGGAGAATGCAAGGATGAGGCTGATCACGTTCTTTCTTAATGCACTTTTATTACGAGCTCGGATCAACATTGGCTACATGCAGAAGCTATGTGTGATACATAAACAGAGAGAGACACAGCTTATATATTAAGATAGTAGCATGTGTGCTGTTACCTACATGGTGCTTTGCCAAATTTAACTTGGCCTTCGGCCAACTAAAATTAGTCTAACTTGTAGCTGTCCTGGTGGAACATGATCCTCAGGGGTTCTTTGACCTAGTATCCATTGGTCAGTGAAGATGAAAAAATACATACTAACAATGTAAAAACAACCAGCCATCTCTGCCAGGTCAGTCTGCAGCCGATCCAGACACAAAACTGGACAAAACCTGATTAAATTTAACCGTTGAAATGTGTTTATTTATGATTTAAAGCATTTGTAGTTTGATATGCCGTACAAACTTTTTTGTACCTTTTTGCCATACAAACATTTTTAGCAAAGGTAACAAGCTAAGACATTTTTAATTAAAGTACTAGTTCAAAGACATTGGGACTATTATCATCTCATTTGAGGATTTTGGGACTTGACAGTGTTTAGTTTTTTCATACTTATCAGGTCCTACTGAGACCAAATAGCTAGCTTAATAGCTAATTACAGTTCAGGTCTCTCGAGGTTAAAGTTAACAGATTGTTTTGTGTTGTTGTTTTAAGATTCCTGAGTTTAAACTGTGGTTAGATGAAGAAAAAGAGTAATACCATAATGGTTGCATTAATGAATGCATTTAATAAATGATATCTAATTTACTAATATTATTTTCATTATTATTACTGTTGAACAATATGCAGAGCGGTAACATTTTCTTTTAATATTTCTTATTATAGAAAAAAGAAATCATCTGACAACCACCACAGAACTGTTCAATGACCCTGTGTCTGCAATAACATGTTGAAATGGCTCCCTTGATCCTGAGTGTTTGAATGTGTACCCCATCTTACAAATACTGGCTACATTTTGGATTTAATGCATTTATTATACTTCATTTTTTGTAGATGACCATTTATTAACATAGGAGGAGCATTTTTGTTAGTTCATGTGATTTTTTTGTCTTCTTTTTTTCTCACTCTGTCTTTGTTCTGTATTAAGGAAGCAGTTTTATGTTACATTATGTGTTATATAAATGTAAAAATCTGTATTACAGCATGAAAATTTAAACAAAATATTGTAGAAATAAGAAAAAAAACATGCTCGAGTGATGACACTCATATTGCACATGCTCAGTTAAGCCCAGTTGAAACAGGCAACTACTTGCAATGTGCCCTTCTGCAACGTTGCAAAAACCTGCTGGTTCACAGGAAGTGACCACGATGAGACGCTATATCATCTTTAGTCAACAACTCTCTGTACTTCTGATCTGTAACATTGACAGGAAGTGACCATGATGAGACGGTGTATCATCTCTAGTCAACAACTCTCTGTACTTCTGTTCTGATTTGCAGCTTTTCAGACTTATTTTGTGGCTGAATATAATTTGTAGCTTCTTAAAATCTGAATGAGGATAGTGATAGTGAGATACTGGCTACTGTGATGAACAAAACCAGCATCAGATGGACTGTATTCATAACAACATTCACAACATCCTAACCCTAACCCTAATATTAGTAACCAGCGCCAATTCATCAGTCAATGAGAATGTGTGTCTGTGGGCGGGGCCTAGGCACATACAGCCAGCAGCAGCAGCGACCCAGCATATGACATCGGCAAACCATGAGGACGAAAACAGAGGGCTCGGTGGGGACGGAGCACCTGCTGCAGCAAGCCAACACGCCGTCTGTGGTCATTTTCACTTGACCAGCAGACTTCACTACAAGCTGACTGGCTGTTGAAACAGGTGATACCGGGGATTTGACCAGCTGAGTATCAGGTGACACTATCAGCCAGCTTGAGTCAAGTTCAGATCGGTCAGTTCATACCGCTGCAACTTGTCTCTGCAATGTTCTAAAACACTTTCATCTCGTCGTCAATCTTTGGTCCGAACTGGGCTTTCGACCCCCCCCCACCAGGAAGACAGAAGACACATTCAACACCAGGCCCCCAGGAAAGCCCATAGATTTGAATAATAACTACATACCAGTCCTCAAGATGGCGCTTATTCAGTCCAATGGAGCTGCTCGCCTGGCACGTACGCCAACCAAGTTGTCTGGCCTTCTTTTACAAAGGTGGTCTATGAGGAAAATGCTCTCTGGGCCACAGGGAATTTTTTCACTGCAATACTGCAAGTGGCCACGGGGAATAAAAATTGCAACAAGACTGAGCGGTGTTCCTGGGGGCCTGGGAAAGCCACATTAGATTTGCTTTTACCAGTGAGTTTTACCAACCTACAGTAGTAGTAGGCACAACCTGTTCTCATTCCCAGGTCGTCAAATACTAACGTCTCATATTGGCGCAAGGACATCCTTTAGCGTATCTATGCACGCATGGTTCATGTTGTGGAAAGGGCGCAGTTAGGTTTAGGCAACAAAACAATTTGGTTACATTTAGAAAAAAGGGCATTATTTGGGGTTAAATAAGAATGTTTGTTACGTCTCATGAGTGTCGTCAAGTGATGACTTTTGGTTTTACACAGGATGTGGGACAGCAGCCCTTTTCACACAGAGATCACGCTATAGGGCTGCAAGGAAGTCTCTTTTTTATGCGTCCTTTGTATTTGTACAAAGAACCAAATAATAATAGCATCATTCTGCTTCATTGTACGATTTTAGACAGCATAGCAGCATCCCAAAATCAAAAGAGGTGTGATGGGCATGACATGTAACACAACAGTGTCAGCCTCTAGTGTGACATATAATGTATACATCCGCAGTGCTTTACAAACAATAACAACGGCATTAACATGAAAATAACAATCATTTAACGTCCCTGTTATATGGCAGCTGATCTCATTCTCTGCTTGGAGGGTAAGGAGCTGCTGGACCTCATTGTTTTCCCAATTTTTGGACATTTATGGCCAATATTCTTCCTTGTTGAGTTAGCTGCTAACTGCTATCAGCTAAATCTCCCGCTTTCCACATAAAATGTCTTAAAAATGCCACACCCGTGCCGCCCATGATCCCATCCTGCTACCTGTCCCGTTTATGCTATTATCATTTCCCATCCCTGTTACATGACAGCTGATCTCGTCCTCTGCTCGGAGAGTAAGGAGCTCTTGGACCTCATTGTTTTCACAATTTGTGGACATTTTTGGCTGCTGATCTTCTTCTTCTTTGACTTAGTTGCTAACTGCTACCAGCTACTTTTTAAATCTCTTCTTAAATCCCACTGATGTTGTCACAGTGCGCACTTTAGGTAAAGAAAAACATGGTACTGTTTTGGTTCCAGCTGAGAGCCAACTTTGCCACTTCAGAACCAGTTTATTTTCAAAATGCTTCGAGCGGTTGAAAATTAGGTACAGAAACATGAACGACACCATGTTGATGGGAAAGGGTTAAAAGATGTGAGAGAGGAGACGGAAAATTATGTTGAGATTTAATTTATGTACATTTATACAATTTAAATTAAGTTTTTCTGTTAAGTACAGTTCGTTATTTATCAGAGGGGCAGGGTGGCCAGAGTGTGTCTTCTTTTTTGTTTTGTTTTTCTTGTTTGGACCCTGCCCAAAGCTACACATATTTTTCCTTGAGCCTCGGAGTGCCTGGTGGAAAATGCATGACTCTCCCTCCACCATAAAGTTGTTATAGTTATATTATATTTTAATAACTTACCCTTTGATGTTTGAAAGTTAAAAGTTAAAATTGGAGGTGAAATCCTGGAGTTGACAAAAAAACGTGGTTCATGAAAACTGTTTATTTTTTTACCAAATTTTAAATGAGACATAGAATAAAGTGACTTTGATGACATGGTGATTATTTTAAGCTCAGATTTGATTATGCCTTTTCTCTGACAGAAGCGTTCATCACACATGATTTGTCCAAGCACTGTCAGAAAACTGAAAATCCAATGTAAATGTTTGTTTTTTCAGTTTATGGCTGTGATAAATGGTGTAATTTTGGCAATTTTAAACAAAATATGGCTTCCAAATCTGCATTTTCTTTACAACCATTTAAATTTGTCTGTTTTTTCAGTTCTAGCTGTGATAAATGGTCTAATTTCAGCCATTTTTTTAGAGAAAACATATCCTCCAACCCCGCATTTTCTTTGACTATCAGTGGTAAAATAAATATATAATACAACAATTTAATTTGTATGCCCCTCCCCAACCCCCCAAAACATCAGTCCCTTCCGAGCACCGTCAGAAAATTGAAAATCTTACTCATTTCTTTTTCTTCAGTTTGTGACTGTAATAAATGGTATAACTTGTTTTATTTTAAAGAAAACATGGCTTCCAAATCCGTGTTCGCCTTTAAAATTGGTGGTAAAATAAATACACAATACAACAATTAAAATTTGTAAGCCCCTCCCCTCAGCAAAAATAAAATAATCAGTCCCTTTGCAGCACTGTCGGAAAAAAGAAAACCTGACAAAAACTTGTTTTTTTGAGTTAGTGGCTGTGATAAATGGCGTAATTTTGGCACTTTTTAGAGAAAACATGGCCTCCAACCCCACGTTTTCATTAAGAATCGGTAGTAAAATAAATACAACTGTTTTGAATTTGCGTGCCTCCTCCCCAAGCCAAAACATCAGTCCCTTCACAGCACTGTCGGAAAATTGAAAATCTTACTTAAAGTTGTGGCTGTGATAAATGGTATAACTTATGTTTTTAAAGAAAACATGGCTTCCAAATCGGTGTTCTCCTTTAAAATTGGTGGTAAAATAAATACAAAATACAACAATTTAAATGTGTAAGCCTCCTTCCCGAGCTTAAATAAAAACATGTAGGCCTACCTGCCCAGTGCTTAAAAATGATTTGACATGCCTTCCCTTTCTTGCACCCCCTCCTCCCCCTCATGAATAACGAACAGTCCCTTATGAAACTGACTTTAGTGAAAGTAAAAGATTTATAATACAACACAGTTTCTGTTTGACGTCATGAGGACCAAACAGGCCACCTTCATGTCTACAAAAAGGTCTCAGACGTCAGACGACGTGCGCGTCCACGACCCATATGTAAACCGCCGCGTTCCCTCTCTGACGTCACCGCCGTCTGATCATCCGAAATCCCTGATAACGCGATGCGCGCTCCCGCTCGGCTCTGAATGGGGGGCTCAGTCCAGCTTGTGACAGCGAGTCCAGTAGTATAACCGGAGACGCCACGGTCCCGCTCAGCCAGTCAGGTCCGCTGCTCTCAGACGCGCCGGTTGGTTCCACGCGCCCCGCTCTCTCCGGTAGTCCACACTCATTCAGGTAGTCCGCTCGTGCACTGACAGTCCAACTAGTTCGGTTCAGTGTCCCGACTCTTCTCTTGTCAGCCCGGGAAGTTCGAGTACTGACGGGCGGAGCTGTCTCTGTCTGTCCAGGAATGAGAGATGATGGCCGGCTCTACAGCAGAGGAAAAAACCTTCCGACGGTTCCTGGAGCTCTTTCTCCGGGAGATGAGAATGCCTCTGCAGGAGAGCGACCCGCCGCCGATGCGCCCCTTGTCGGACCTGGTGATTGAGGAAGAGGTGGAGGGGGAATGCCTCGACCTGTGTCTCCAGCACCTCTACAAATAGTTAAGTGTCCACTTTTGTGTCATGGCATGTTGTTAATGACCGTGTGTGTAACGTCAGTGTATCAGATAAGGTCACGGCAGCAGCTTAATGTCCGTGTTTTGGACCGGGAGCTGTGTTGACCCCGGCTGGGTGCACATCAGATAAGCCGGGATGCCTCGCAGGATGCCAGCGACCTGCTCCATGCCATGCTGGGTGTGTCCAACACCAAGTTTAGACAAGTGCTGAAACATTAGGAGGAATTAAAGATAAAGCAGAAGTGACAAGCTGCAGGGCTGTGGTGTGTTGCTGTGTGATCTGTGTTATAAAGCCACAGTATCTTGTGTTCTGCTTCCTTTTATTTATGTATCTTTAATAATGACACCACGCCAGCTGTGACAGTGCTGGAGGTCCGCAAAAGGTGAACCCCTGGTTTTGCGTAACAGCACGACGTCATGATGGTGTAGGAGGGGGAGGAAGCCATCGCCATCACTGCTGAGCGCATCTTCATGCAGGCTAAAAATAACCTCACCGGTTACGTTATTAGCCTCAATCGTTACACTCTTAAAATCCGACACACAGACGGAATTGTTGGACTGAAATTATGCTTTTTCTCTGAATAATTCCACTTAGTGACATTTTGCGTATGAGTGTCTAATTCTCACTGTGCCCATTTAAGGAAAGATGCATTTAAACAACCTGAATCCACACAGATGATCAAGAAGAGATGCTCCTCTTTTATTCTGCATGATTTTAATGAATTAAACTCCAGAATCTGGTGTTGGAGATAAGTTTGTGGGCAGAGAGACTCTGCCCTGAGCTCTGCTGCCTGGCCTGGTTTTGAATCCAAAATAGGTGCAGAAACTGTGCTGAGAAGAAACAGGATGGAGGGACTCATCTAGGGCACTGAGTGGCAAGGGGGACTGCTGCTCGCATATATGTCTGAAAATGACTTTTACTGGCCGGTTTTGCACATAGATCCTATAGGCTGGGGATACTCAAGCTGCTGTGGCTGGGGGCCACTTTAGCTGAGTGACAGGAGGCAGCAGCCCCACACAGGTCAGGTGTGTGCAGGGGCGTCTCTAGGAATTTAGGTCATTTGGAGCGTTGACCTGTGGGATCCTCTCCTGCCACAAGTACAAAAAATATCCCAGTGTGAATCAATTAATTTTCATGGTTGGGGGGCCACCCAGCACCCTGTCAGGGGCCAGATTTGGCCCCCGTATTGCTGCTATAGGCTCACACTGTGTACACCTCAGAGGGTCAGGATGCGCTCCGGCAGGGATGGAGAGCATATGTTGGTGACAGGATGGATCACATGCAGCCAGTGGTGCTGTCAGGTGTCTTTACAGAGCTGGAGAGCAGGAAGCGTTCACCACACGTTCATACTCTCTTTGTCACGACGTCCAGGTTTGATTGGCCGGCGAATGTAAGGTCATTGAGCATTCAGCATCTTGCACAGCTTATCCTACCCTCCCCCTCAAATTCTGTGCTAACAGCATGCACACGCTGCCTGTTCACTGTTGATGACAAACTGTGGAACAAATTAGAATAGATGTTGAAATGCAGCATTATTGATATGTTTAATATAAGGGACTGTTCTTTATTTATCAGAGGAGGGGAGAGGCTGGGGTGTGACTGTTTTTGTTATTTCATTTTGACCCTTCCTGAAGCTACAGAGGTTTTTTCCTTGAGCCTCCCTGAGTGACTGGTGGAAAATGCATGACCCTCCCTCCGCCATAAATTAGTTAGATTTTTAGAATGTACCCTTTGATGTTTGAGAGTTAAAAGTCAAGGACGAAATCCTGGATCTGGAAAAAGCCCCAGCTTTTTACTGCATGCTGGTTAGTTTGTGCAATTGTTTTTGGCTAAATATTCAAATAAAGTGATTTTGATGAGATATCACCATTTTTAAACTCATATTTGGTGAGATTTTTTTTTCTGACTGAAGTGCTTGTTGAACACGATGTGTCCGAGGACTGCCAGATATTTGAAAACCTAATGATAATTTCAGTTTTAATAGCTGCTGTCTATGATATATGGTGTAATTTTGGCAAATTTTAAAGAAAATATGCATGCCATTTTTTTAAACAAACACATCTTCCATTTAAAAAAACATTTCATTTTTAACAAACATTTCTTGTATTAATAAAAGTCTGATTTTTAAGAAACGTCTTTCATTTAAAGAAATCGTTTCACATATTCCATTAAAATTTTTTGATTTTTAACAAATACGTCTTCCATTTAAGGAAATCGTTTCATATCTTCCATGGAAATAAAAAAAAGTTTGGTTCTTAACAAATGCGTCCTCCATAATTTTTTCTTTTAACAAACATGTCCTCCATTTAAAAAAGTTTGATTTTTAATAAACATTTCTTCCATTAAAAAAGTTTGATTTTCAAGAAATGTCTTCCATTTAAAAAAGTTTGTTTTTTAACAAACATGTCCTCCATTGAAAAAAATATTAAATTTTAACAAACATGTCTTCCATTTAATTTTTTTTTTTAACAAAATGTCCTTCATTTAAAGCAAGATTTTTAACAAACATTTCTTCCATTAAAAAAGTTTGATTTTTAAGAAACGTCTTCCATTTAAAGACGTTTGTTTTTTAACAAACATGCCCTCCATAAAAAAATTTCAATTTTAACAAACATGTCTTCCATTTAATTTTTTTTTTTAACAAACACGTCCTCCATTTAAAAAAAGTTTGATTTTTAACAAACATGTCTTCCATTAAAAAAAAGATAAATTCAGTTTTAACAAACATGTACTCCATTTATTTTTTTTTTATTTTAGCAAACACATCCTCCATTTGAAAAAAAGTTTGATTTTTAACAAACATGTCTTCCATTTAAAAAAAAAAGTTTGATTTTTTTTAACAAACATGTCTTCCATTTTAAAAAAAAGTTTCCTATTTTCAACAAACATGTCTTCCATTTATACATAAATACAAAATACAACCATTTAATTTATAATGTTCCACCCCTAAGCCAAAATAAAAAAAGTCCTTCCCCAGTGCTTAATTTTTTTCAACATGCCTCCCCCATTATGCACCACCCCCTCTCCCCTCATAAATAACAAACAGTCCCTAAGCATATAGTTTTGTTTAATTACGGTTTAATTTGAAGAGACTAAATTAGCAGTCATGGGTAGCATCAGAATGTGTGCAGATTTAAACAGGAACAGGTTCCTGTTTCAGTGTCAAGTGCACAATAATGGCTGTAACACAATGGTTTAATCCATGTACGAACAAAAATGTAGAAACATGAAGTGGTTTCAGGAAGTGTTTGTGATGAACATGAGTTAATCCAGCAGCCCAGTATCTCTGTGCACGCTCCAGCTTCAGTGGCAATGAGAAGATACAGTGGTCACTCGATTTTCAGAGCTGGGACAAAACCTTATTTTGGGGTTTTTAAATTTTTACTCTTCAAATAGGCTGGAAAATACCTTTTTAAAAGATCAAAGCTTTGACTATTAGACCTTGTAATAGGCCTTTTTTTGGAAAAGCATACATGATGAATGTCAGAGGTAAGGTAAGGTTTGTTCATTTTACAGCACTTGAAGGGAGAAGCCATTTTACTTTTCAAAGTTGCTCAGAGTCCTCTTAATACTGATCAAAATACTAATTCTTATTTAGTTTGGATTAAGAAGCTACAGAGTTGACCTTTTATGGTTGAGACACACCTAATAGCAATATTATTTTAATGAATTTATCAAAAAACAGAAAAAATATCAGAACTTTGGCAGCATTCCCGTCTTTTTGGAAACCAGGAAGTGAGACAAGAGTCCTTGTGATGTAGCTAACCTCTTTAATCCCCAATAAATTATGTCTTTGTAGAAATCTGACAGATTGGACAAACATCTAGGACACAACTTTATAGAACCAACATTTTAATTAAAAAATATATTTTAAAACAAAGACGATAATAACAGTACATTTTGACAGTTATCAGTAGGCACTGTTAGTTTTAGATTTTGGAGGCTTTAAACACATTTTTTTTAATAGTTTGAAGTTGTGTATTCTTGTCTGCAACGAGGCTTTTTCTGACAGGCAAATAAAAAAATGAAAGCACATCAAAATGTTTTAGAAATCATATTTTTTTCATGAATCCTTTACAAACAATGTTTTGTCCCAGAAACAGAGTTACTGTGTTGATAAGTTATAATTTTAGGTTGGGTGTGGTATGTTTCTCTGTTCAGGCATGATGGCACCAAATCTGGCATCCCACTGTGACCTTAACACTCCTGAAAGCTGCACACAGTCACTGCACTTGACAAAAAATAGCCCTGAAACTTGAGTGTCTCCATTTTGTGCTTCCTTGTACTTCTACTCCACTATGCTTCAAAGAAAAATGCATGTTGCAGTTGTAAGCAGTGGTGTAGTGGTGGGTGTACTACTAGGAAGATGGAGGAAGTGGGTTGTTCTCTAGTATATTCAAATGGATTTTTGGCTGATAGGTGGGTATGCTGTAAATTACAGATTAATAGTTTACACACAAAAGTTATATGGAATTTAAAAAATGTTTAAGATGAAGTGTAACTAATAAAGGAGCAGTGTGTAGCGTTCCTGGTTAGAATTCATTCAGTGTTCAGAAGGTTTTCACTGGGAGCTGAATTATTCTCTTCCTCTCTTAAACAAATGGATCAGTTGATTCAAACCAGTAAAAACACTCAATAAAGTAGTTTCAGATTAAAAATAGTGTTTTTCTGAAACTGCTTGTCACAGAGGGGCTGCTAACTACGGTGGCCAATAATGGGAACGTAAATGTCCCAAACTAGAGCCAGTCAGTACGTTAACATGACATTAGAGAAAATAACTTACTTTTAAAATACACATAAACATGTTAGTATGACTGAAATCGTACTTAATTGAATTTCTCAAAGTTGCACTAAGGAAAGTTCAACATGTACTGAAATGTTTGCACTTTGCCTTGCAACATGTAAAATAGAGATTTTTGAAGTCCAGACTTCAGTCTGAATCTTTTTTTATTCTGTGTGCGAGTCTTTCTTTGCCATATTGTGACATTTCTTTGACTTCCACACCTGAAAACAACACAGGACAGTTTATTAAGCTCACTCCATGCCTACCAGCACCCAGATAATGTGATCCGGAGTTAGATTCCTCCTGCATGTATACAGTCAATCAGACCCAAAACTGGCCAAGGTGCTCTGAGCATGCTCCACAGTTTCCAACCCAGGCTTTGACCTGGAAGTCCAATAGCATCAAATGTTAACAGAAGAAGAAGCCGGTAACAACGTGGAGAAATCTACATCCAGCTTGCAACTCATCTGCACAAAATGTACAGAGCTGTTAAGTTGTCCACCATGGTATCAGTTAGCAGCTAGCTAACCATAGCTAACTTCTTTGGTCTGTGACATAATAGGTCAGCTGGAAAAATGTCCAAAACTAACAAGCTGAGAGAGTGCATATCTCCACCTATCGTAGCGGACTTGGACATACTTCGGTCAATAAAACAATTCCCCTCCTGTGCTTGTATACTGGGACAAGGATAGTAGTCCAGTTGAATGGCCTAGTCGAGCTGTAACTGTAGCTCCACTTAGCTGTGCATGAAAATGTAATATGCAATGTAGAAACATGGCAATGCAACATTTCAGCCTCTGTAGATGAGGACCTACTCCCTATAAACGGCTCATTCTAAGGTAAGAAAAACACAATGATTCATATTTTCAGGTGATTAAACACTAAAGAAAACATACTTGTAATATAATATTACATTTCTGCCAACACCTCCCCCTAAATCCTGCACACTGGACATTTAAGTGTATAAAGATGTTTAAAGTAGCTAAACCTCAACCAGCTGCTGCAGTAAAATAATAATTAACTTCATAAAAGGAGCCATTTAGCAAAATACATATCTGATACTTTGAAATATAATAAGCTGATGATGCTTTTGTACTTTGTATTCTAATGCAGGACTTTTACATCTGATGGAGTAGACATTGTGGCATTTCTACTTTTACCTTATTAATTAAAGGATCTAAGTACTTCTTTCTTTCAACAATGGAAAATACAATTTTTTCACTTCTGTCTGGGCGTCCTGACAACTAAAAGCCTTCTGATGTTGAACAAAGCTGAAACAAGGCAGAAACATGTTGGTATTTGGTGGACAGTGAGACTGGAGCCTCTCCTCCTGCTCTGCTCCTCACCAGGTTGCCACACAGTCATTTAAAATGGACTTCATCCAATCTGGCTTTGTCAAACGGTCATTAGCCAAACTTACCAAAATAACTGCAGCTCACCGCCTAAGTAAAATGTCCCTGTGTCTGTGTCTCCTGGCCAGGGTAGCATCTTAAAGAGTGCATTTGGCTTGGTGGAGTGTATGAATCACTCTTTGGCTCCTGTCCACGGAGCAGTTTATCTTAAGAGACCCTACCAGGAGCTGAGCGTTCAAACTGCTCGCAAGGTCAAGATGGGCACTCAGTTTTGCTGCTTTATGTGCACGACTTTACACAGTTTCTGAGCCGGTGGATTTATATACGATGCTACAGGAATGGTACAAAATCTGGAGGAATCATCTTCTGAATATCCCATAGTATGCTCCCCAGAAACACAAGAGGATTAGCCATTTCAGCGACAACAAGGGGACACGCAAACTATGACTCTGTACAGTGATGTTATTATTAAAGAATACGGCACGGCAGATTGTTGTTCTTTTCCTAATTTCATCTGACAATCAATGTTGGTTTCTTTTATCCATGAGTGTGATTATTACTGATCCTGAACAAAGTAGTTATTTTAACCCAAAACATAATGTTTCCCCAAACTTAAATATATACTATGCAGGATTTTCCTACAATAAATAAATAAATAAAAAAAGGTAATCCACCTCAGTTATCACTTATGACCAACTATGTGCGGTGGTGTATTTATCTCCAGAAACTCTGCCCTCTGCCTATGTTATCTTCTTATTTTTCTGTGTTCGAGACGTTGCGAGCATGTGAGGTCAGGACTTCATAAAAACGAGGCGACTAGGTGCTGACTGTAAGCAGCAAACCTCCAAGACAGAGCTATGAAAAATGCGGACACAGCGCCAAAAAGACGCAAATAAAGCGAGGCGAAACACCAAGTGGAGTGAATCTGGGATTGGCTTTATCTTTCACTTGCAATACTGTTCACAAACAGTAACAGACATTTCCTGCATAATACATTCTTAAAGTGGCTTTAATCAGTATATTTCTAATAACAATCAGTACGTTTACATGGACAGTTTAATTCCACTTTTAATCGGAATGAACGGCCATTCCGATTAAAAGTGGTCATGTAAACGGTCATTCCGAAAATTAAATCCGATTAAAGGGGGTTGTTTATTCCATTTGTCATTCCGAATGAAAGAATTTTGTGTGCATGTATACACTCATTCCTCTTTAAGTTCATTCCGGTCTTTTTGCGCATGCTCGTTTCCTTGCCCTTCTGGTGCAATGACGTATATAGCGCGCATAGCAAGGGGCTGCATAGCAACGGGCTGAGATAGAGCAGTCGGACTCGTTGCACTCACCGGTTTCCATTCACCACAGCACGGTCTTCTACCTCCCTTCTCCTGCTCAACAGATGAAGCATTAGCAGAACAAGGTTGTTGTTGTACTGCTGCTTTAAGAATATAAGCAAAACACGCCCGAAAAAGGCACTAATAATGGCGTCGTCAAGCATCTTGTTATCCGGAGCGAGGACTACAGTGTTTTCTTCCGGTAAACGTAAACACGTAACATCTGCCCCGCCCCCTATCCAATCAGAAACCTTCCCTGCCCCAAACCTTGCGCGGACCTGAATAAAGGCGATTGAACTGATCTCCCATGTAAACCCTCATTCAGAATGAATATTTCCCATGTAAACTACCTGGAAACACTTTAATTCCGAATGATTTCATTCAGATTTATTTCATTCCGAATGAGAAGCCATCATGTAACCGTAGCCAATGTGACAGTGTAAAAGAAGTGGTTCAAGCCATTGCATTGCCTCACGTCGCCTGCATCTCAGCCAAAAAGTTGCACATGAACACACCACAAAGACCACAGCTGATGGCCTACCAACCAAACATTCTGCATCTGCGTAAGAGGAAATAACTCTCCACACCAGCAGATGGCAGTAGTCTGTAATTGTCATTCAAAAAAGGGAAACTGGAAGACCGACAGTATGCTACTTAGCCAGTTAGCACATTGACAGCACAATCCAGTGTTGAAAGAACAGAGCATATTGACTGTGCGCCAGTGAACAATAACACAAACCATCAGGAAATATTTCTGCTAAAGAGCTCAATAACTAAAGAAAAAATAATTTTACTTTCGGTAACAACTTAGTTTTGGTCTCACTCCCTCTTGACTTCAGCTATGTGTTTACTTTGCTTACTTCTGTTTCTCTTCTTGCGCACTGACCTGAATGGCCAATCAAAGTAATGTTATTCACTCAGCTGTCACCAACGCCAATTCAACACACTGAATCAGCTTAAAAAAAGCCAACAAGGCTGACAAGGGCCAACTAGTGCCAACAGTGGGACACACACTGCAAAAACTAGGGTGAGACTCACTGACACTGACTGACGGCTGACCGTCGCCTTGGTCTGTCTGAGGAACTTTGTAGTGACTTTCAGCTCATTGTTTATCTGACTGACCCACAAGTTTACTGTTTTGGTTCACTGTCATGGCTCTCATAGCATAGTTTTCAGAGAGGAAAAACTGAAAAACTCACTGTACAATACCCGCTCAGCAGTAAACTGCAGACAGACAGTCAGAGACCAGCTATCACCTTACTCTGCAGTTCCCCTAAGCTCTACAGAGCATTTCCGCTTCTTTAAGCTCATTGCTTTGGTTTTATAGCCCACGACTTCATTGAAAAGACAAGTGTTCCTCTATTAAGCTGTGAAAAGAGCCCGGTCTCACTCCGAAGTAATTGAAATCCAGTTCTTGGGCAGTGACTTGCACCGTCAGAAACCAACGAAAAAAGGCATCCTTTAACATCGGCATAATACACAGCCAGTTGCCGTTAGAGTTTAACGGCACCAGCAGTGTCAGGGGGAAATGCGGCAGGACAAAGTTAAGGAGGCCAATGTCCGAATGGGGTGGGCAGGAGGGGTGGTTGATGGGTCCAGCAAACACCTACTTTCACCCAAGAGAGTGGTGTTCCAAAACACTCCCAGTTGGGTGTTTTCTGAGGAGCGCCCGGTGTTTTCAGTTGGGGAAAAAAAATGGTTTGGAGGACACAGACCTTAGAGACAAGCTAATAAACACAGTGGAGAATTTAGCAGCTAAAAAGCTAATTATATCCCTCAGGTGTTGGTGGAGACCAAAAATAGAGCTAAAAAAGAGCAAATATTAGAAGTACATTCATCAGGTGGACACAAATATGACTCCAGATAAATGATCATGTTGCTCTGTAACTTCTGAATGTGGAAAACCGCAAGTGTTTGCTAAGGAGTTCATCATATCAACAGAAAAGATGATGCCGTGTCGTTTCTGCTGCACCCAAGTGGCCAAAATATCTCAGTTATAGTAGGTATTTTACCTGAAACATGATGTTTTCCAACCAAAGCAAGTATTTTTGTGTCAAAGCCTCAGCAAAACTTAACCATGGCAGTGTAAAATCAGAAAACGGACTTGGACATTTGTACTGAAGGAACAAACACGTTGACTGACTCGCAGACGAAGCTGCAGGATCTGATTCCATCACTTCAGCAGCTGATCTCACAGATTTGACTGCTGTCATCTCAGAGTGTTTTAATGAGTTGAAGGGAGCTGCTACAGCATTTTGGATGGAGTCAAACTCAGACAGACTCCTTCCCTCGGTACAGCAGTTACAGGGAACACAGATCATGTATCAACTCTCATTCAAGTGCTGTTACACGATCTAATGTATCACTTATGCTCCCATTAACATGGCTGCCTGCTGCCAGTTAAAGCTGGTGTTCTCTGAGCTCTCAGCCTGCAGTGGCAAGGTACATGTCCACAAGGTCTGATCTGTGTGTGTGTGCGTGTGCTTGACTCTTCTTTACATATACAGTACATCAGTTGTCATGGCAACAGCACAGGCGTCCTTGCACAGAGTAATAATGGTGTTTTTGTAGTCGGTCTGAATACTGCAGGCAGCAGCAGCAGCAGCAGCAGCAGGCCATGTTTCAGTCAGACTTCTTTATCAGAGCTTCAGACGCCACCAGAGCCAGTGTGAGCTGCACTTTGGGTCATCTGCTGCTTATTTTGGCTCAATAGAGTTGGAAAATATGGCTTACATTTGTCAGCCATCAGAAAATGCTTTCTAACTTTAATCTGTCGGCTTGTCTTATTAAATGAGGGCAATGTTGCAAACAAGTGCATCAAATGCTGGGCTGAGTATTGTAAAATAAATACACATTTTTCTACAACCCCTTTTAATTTAACACAAGTTTTTTGTCTTTAGAGAGACACAGTGGAGAGATGACAGGTAGTGAAGGGAGAGAGTCAGAGAATGACACATACTGTATCCCCAGCAGAGCTTTGATTCTCTGTCCGAACAGGACTGGACCCGACCCACTTGTTACAGGCTGTGCCAGGCTGTGATTTTACCAAAATTCCCTTGTGCTTGAATCTGTTGTGTTTACTCCACTTTCATTTTGTCTTTATTATCATTGTTTTTTTGTGTGTGTGTTTAAATGCTGAGCTTATGTCTGTGTAATGTCATGAATAATGTAGGGGCTGTTGCCATCAAGTCATATAATCATTATTAGGGTTGCAGCAATATACCAGTTTTAAAGGGCCAGTGTGTAAAATGGGTTGAAAACAGTGACATCAGTGGTCAAATTCTAGATTGCAGGGTTCACTCGCTCACCCCTCCCGTCGGGTAAATGACAGTGGCCTCGTAGGGACCTTGCGCACGAGTTTTTCAGGAGTTGGTCTATCTAGCGACGAGGTGAATGTTTATTTAGAAATCTAAGCCACGTTACGATGTTGTAATGAATCCCTCACGAGCAGGAGAACAGAGTAGCGTTCGGGAAAAAGGCCAGTTTATTTGAGAACTCCAAAAACTCCGGTAACACTCCAGGGGGTAAAAGACTCCGTCCCAAACTCTGACTCTTCTAGCGTAACACACACACTTCATACACACATAGTCACTTACAGTACCTAGCGGGGACCCCCTCCCCTCTCTGCTCCACCAATCTCCAGCCCGCACACTGACTGACAGCGTAGCCGGTAAACAGAGCTCAGCTGTTTATTTAGCCTAGCAATATCTCCGGACTATAGTAGCTGCAATGGATGACTTTGAACGCGATTTTGAAGAGTTTCTTATAGCGGACACAGATCCAGAGCCATACCTGTTTGAGCCGGAGCATACAGATGAGGAACTCCATGTGTTGGATGCTGAGCGGGTGAGAGGCTGAATCCTCCGTTCCCATTTTGCTGCACAGAAAGGGATTCCGTGCTACTGCTACCATTGTTGGGGAGATATATCATCAGGAGGAAAAGCGCTGCAGAGAGTGCATCACAAGGAGTGAAGCTGCGTCTTCTTTTCCTCGCAGATGACGGTTCCGGTTCATTCTCTCCTGTTGCGTGGTAAGTGTGGTCCATTCGCAAACTTTATAACTAAAAAAACTTTTCACTACTCTCCATCGACAAACTACTAACACTCTCTGCTGTTTCCTCCTCCTTCTTCCTTCCTTCCGCTGTCTTCATTTGTTCATTTATACACGCAAAACGCGTTCTCTGGCTGGCTGGATTGTCCGCTCGGGCTGCCTTACATACATGGCAGCGCAAGATGGTGACCTCTCTAAAGCAAAGCCCTTGCTAGCAAAGAAAAGCATAATTATAAGGCTACGAAAACCAAACAAATTTTATTTTATAGCGATTATACACTTATATAAACATATTAATGGGTAGAATATTCAGATTCAGATTCAGATTTGACAATAAACCATGCCAAATATTACACACTGGCCCTTTAAGGTAAACTGTGATTTAACAGTTGATGGTTAACATGTTGTGTACATTTGCTTATCTATGATATACTGGAAAAAAAAAATACATCTGGATGTTAAATCTCCCCTTTATTTTAGTTATTTTCAAAGGGAAGACTTTTTACAGAAACCTCCATTTACAAAATGGTTTCAAGATTTAATTATAGTTAAAAAAAAAACAAAAAAACGTTTGATCAACCAACAATAACCCTTCTGTTTTCATTCCTTTGAGGGTCATTCTGACTGATAGTGATAATAATATAAATTCTGTAATACTGTGATACTGTCTAACCACAAAATTTCCCGAGATGCTTATCGTACCGTGAAAATCTCATACTGCTGCAAACCTAATCTCTGTTTAATTTATACGGCATATAACAATTGTTGGGATGTGTTCAACATTCAGTCGGAGAGGGCATATGTCCAAACAGGGTTTCCCTCACACTTATTTATTTGTGGCAGAGACAGAGCAGCAGAACGTTCATTGTGCCGGGTCTAATAGTTTGCATTCACTTGCAGCAGCTGCAAGTAGCCACTGGAAAAAATTGGAAGCAAGGCCAAGCAGCGTTCCAGGGGGCCTGGGTCGGGCCTGAATTTTCTGGGCCCGATCAAAGCTCAAATCCAACCTGTATGAGGTTTATCAAGGATATCAAGCTGGCATGTGTGCATGAACTAATGCAGTAAAGTTCTGGGCTAGAAAACCAAAACACATTATAAATACTGAATGTTTTTCTGGACTACATTTATCTGACAGCTTTCTTTACTAGTTACCTTAACCATGGCAGGGGCCATTTTTCTACTTTGAGATTTACTTAAGTCACATTTACAATGCAGGACAAGAGCATTTTTACAGTGTAATATTGGTACTTTTATTTCAGTAAAGGATCTGAGTACTTCCTCCACCACTGTCTGTAAGAGTACTGAGGTAAGTTCAGATAAACGCGGCAGTGACACTGACAGATTGTTGATCATCTTAGAATTCTCATTGTTCACACATCAAAACTTATATAGTGAAACACAACTGATAGTAAAATGCATAAAATCATTCTATTCCCAACAGGCCTCAGAGGTTCATGGATGAGAACTTTTGCTGTGTCTTGAAGCAGAGGATCAAGGATATCAAGCTGTGTGTGCATGAACGTAATGCAGTAAAGTTCTGGGTTGATGGCCAAAACACATTATAAATACATGCTTTTTCTGGACTACATTTATCTGACAGCTGTGAGTGTAATGATAGTTGGAGGCAGCAGCTCTGGTGATTCATCACCAATGCAGGACAAGAGCATTTGTCTCTGGGTTGGCTAATAATAGACTTCTGCAGTAAAGGATCTGAGTACTTCCTCCACCACTGTGTGTGTGAGTACTGAGGTAAGTGTGTGTGTGTGTGTGTGTGTGTGTGTGTGTGTGTGTGAGCATGTTAATAGGGGGTGGGTGAAGCACTTGGTGTGCTCGAACGAGTTTGGGGGTGTGGACGGAGCTTGTGTGTGTGTGTGTGTGTGTGTGTGTGTGTGTGTGTGTGTGTGTGTGTGTTAAAATGACGCCAGTTAGGTTTTAATCCATTTTCCTCCAGGCAGCTGGGAGTCACATCTAAACAGAAGAGGATGCAGTCGACTCCCCCTGAACACAGCATGATCTCAAGTGTGTGTGTGTGTGTGTGTGTGTGTGTGAAGGCTTTCCTCCCAAGCATGATTAAAATTATGCTGCCGTGTGAATAAAACAAGCAGACATATATAGACAAATCTGGGTTGTAGGCAGAGCAGAGAAGATGCTGCCATTACTGCTGTTGCACCTCATTTTTGAGACATTTAACACCGTTGAAGGTTTTCACTTTTAAGTGCTTCGCAAAAAAAAAAAAATAAATAAATAAAATAAAAATAAATTGAAAATTGAAAAAAATCTAGAGCCTCCACTTTATGGTTGTGTGCATCTGCCAACCAGTCAAGTTTCTTACAGTTTACATCCATGTCTGTGAAAACATGGATGCTTTACACACATCCTCGCCTCGGTAGCAGAGAAGAGCTATAAAATTATCTGACCAAATGTCTCCCCTTCTGTCTCTGAGATATGACACTGAGTAATGACCAAAAAAGTGTTTTTATAGAAAATTATGATGTCACAGTGAAGTTGACCTTTGACCTTTTGGATACAAAATGTCATCACTTTATCGTTTTATCCTGTTAGACTTTTGTGTGAAGTTTTGTCAGAATTAGTGAATGAATTCTGGAGTTATGCCCAAAAACATGATTTATAAGATCACGCTGACCTTGACCTTTGACCTCTGAACATCAAATTCTAATCAGTTCATTGTGAATGTGTACTAAATTTGAGGAAACTGCCTTAAGGACTACATGAGGTATTGTGTTCACAAGAATGAGATGGATGGAAGGTCACAGTGACCTCGACCTTTGTGCACCAAATTCTATTCACCTCATTGTTGAGTCCAAGTGAATGTTTGTGCCAAATTTGAGGAATTTCCCTTAAGGTGTTCTTGATATATCACTTTCACGAGAATGAGACGTATACAAGGTCACACTGACCTGTTGTTGAGTCCAAGTAGATGTTTGAGCCAAATTTGAAAAAAATCCCTTGAGATATCATGTTCACCAGAATGTAACAGGCGAGGCTACAGTGACTTTGACTTACCTAACCACCTAACCACCTGATCATCTAATTCTAATCAGTTCATCGTTGAGTCCAAGTGAAAGTTTGTACCAAATCTTAGGAAACTCCCTTCAGGACTTAATGCAGTATTGCGTTCATGGGAATGAGACAAATACAAGGTTACAGTGACCTTGACCACTGACCACCAAAATCTGATCAGTGCATTTTTCCAAGTGAACATTTGTGCCAAATTTGAGGAAATTCCCCTATGGTGTCCTTGAATATTGGATTCACTAAATTAGACATACAAGGCCATAGTGACCTTGACCTTTAACCACCACCACCATTGTTGAGTCGAAGTGAACGTTTGTACCAAATATGAAGACATTCCCTCAAGCCGTTAACTTAAGATATGACATTCACAAGAATGAGATGGATGCAAGGTCACAGCAACCTTGACCTTTGACCACCAAATACTAATCAGGTCATTGTTGAGTCTAAGTGAATGTTTGTACCAAATCTGAGGAAACTCCCTTCAGGACTTAATGAGGTATTCCGTTCAAGAGAATGGGACAGATGCAAGGTCACAGTGACCTTAACTTTTGACCCCAAAAATCAAATCAGTTCATTGTTGAGTCCCAGTAGATGTTTGTGTCAAATCCGAAGTGGCATTTTGAAATATTGCGTTCACAAGAATGGAACAGACAGACAACCTGAAAACACAACGCCTCTGGCCACCGCTATCGCCAGTGTGGAGGCAGAAAATTGGATTAGAGGGTGTAAAAAAACGTAGCGTGTGTACGGGGCCTTAATCAGCATCTCCACACTTTCACATCCACACTGAGGACGTCAAACTGAAACAGTCAGTTAATGTTATTTTGTTCCCCAAAGCCTGTGTCAACCAGTTTCAGACACTCACACAGACAATCTTCATCTGTCATTCGTTGTTACCCCAACATCTCTGCTTCCACCATCAATGTAAATAAGCTCAGTTCTATTCTGCCACAGCAGTGATGGAGGCAGCGCTTCAGGGCGCAGCACATAAATCAGCAGCCTGATCTGTCTTTACGAATTAGAGGACAAGAAACATCAGGAGTGCAGATACTGTTATACATGACAGGAGGGCTCACTGAATTATTTGACGAGTGTTTAAATAATCTGATCTCAACTAAACTATGGGAGATCTTTGGCACTAGAAGCACCACGAACATCAAAACACCAACAGATGCTTTTTTTATGTTGGTTTTTATTTACCTTTTTAGCAAATTCCCATTTGCCATGTATTGATACGGGTGTGAGACTGGCGTCACTTTCAAGTCATTTCAGATTTTTTAAATGCCTCTAAAAGACCCAGGAGACAATTAGTAAACTAACTGTTCTATTCCATTTAGCAGACCTATTGTGTGCTTAAAAGGCCTTCTGGGTTTTCATTGTTTAAAGCTGAATTTGGTCCTGTCAACGGTGATAAATTGACACAACAATGGTTTAGATTCTATTAGATGTGACTAGTGTGGGTTTCTGTTGTAAGGCCAGATGACTGTTGCAACTTGTCCCCAGTTTTAAGGTAAGTTAAAGGGACATTGTAGAGTTTTGGACAGCTAGTAGCGCAATAGAGCAAAGTTTTTACGAGTTTTGTTCATAGCCTGCACGAAGACGCAGGTGGTGCCATTCACATCTAGTTATTAGTTTGACGTTAGATCAACAGTCGGGGGTGGTAATTTGCCAATAAACATAGAAATGCACCAACAAAGGCAGTGAAAAAGAAAACTGTTAGTTTTAGTCAGCAACAAAACATATTTTAAGAACCATTTCCACCGAATACTATCAGTACAGTACCTCTGTAACCAGCAGTAAGCCTTCAGACATGGTACCTAGACCCTCGGTCTGTTTAGTGTTTCCATCACAGACAGTCCTCTTAAATGTGGGCGGGGTTGTTGTCACTCACTGCTCTGTCCAGCACTCGCTGTATTTCCACATCAGCGGTGACACAGATGGAAGTCTGCACCTGGTTTATTGTCCACAGAACGAGGCTGCACGCCGACATTTTCAGAACAAAATAGAACAGGCTGCAGTGAGAGTCTCTCTCCATGGGATATTTAGAAATAGCAGCTTTGTGCATTTAGTCCTTCTCAGGCAAGCTCAGGGGTTTAGTGTTGCTGTAGCCCGACGCTACGCAACCCTTTTCTTTTCTCCGAGTGAGGATTAGAATATATGCAGTTCACATAATCCAGCCAAAATGAATATATATATATATATATATATATATATATATATATATATATATAAACGCGTGAAGATCCACTCATTACTAAAAGTGTCATTTAAAAACTAAAGTTATAGTCAAAGTTGTCACAGTGAAATTTAAGGTGTGTTGATGGATTCACGTCATCAACTCACGCATTGAGTAACATTACAGATTAACATTCCACCTTAAAAGTCACCGGCAGTCTGTCCAGTAAATTAAGTTATTTAATCTGACTCTGCTGCGAGAGGATGAAAAACCTCCTTTCATTTTATAGTTATAGTTTACTGATTTAAAACTTACTGCGATATGAACAGAGGTTACAACACCAGCCACAACTCAAATTGGGACGGTACAAAACGGTTCCATTGGTACCATCCACAACTTTTCAAGTAGGAAAACGGAAAAAAGGCATACCGAACTGAACTGTACTGCTCGGTGGAAATGGTGCTTTAGCCACCTAAATAATGTCCCAATTAAAAAAATCAGTTTAAATGTACACTGTATTGAGAGTATTTTTAACCCCCTTACCTTTCCTGTCAGACAGCTTGTTCCGATGGTGGCTGTTAACTGCTTCAGTTCCCATCTACGCTCTCGTCAAAGTCACCAGACTCCATTGAGAAAAACAGTAATGTTAGCTCGCTGAACACAGGAGCTGCTGGTCTATCGCTGCTTCGATCAGTTAGTTAGTTTGTTATTGTGTGACTTTGGTGAATCCAAACTAACCCTTTTAAATGCCAAAGTCAAACAATAACACAAACAAATTAACTAATTGAGGCAGCAGCAGACCAGTAGCTCCTGTGTTCAGCAATGTTAAATTACTGTTTTTCTCAATGGAGTCTGGCTTTGAAGGGAGCGATATAACGGCTCTATTTTCTAGCTGGAAATCACTGTCTTACATTCAGATAAAGCAGTGAAAATATTCTAAATATAGCATACACTTAACGTTAAATACATTTTGTTGCTGTCTCCTCCACAGCAGTACATTGCTTCCGTGTCAGACTCCAGCCTGCTTCTCCAAACTGGGGACGTGCGGACTGACATCTACTGTATGTAACATACTGTCAACAACCCCAATTCAGTAAATCTGAACTATGCCTTTAAGTTTATTTATTTAAAATATGGATCAAAACATGCCTTACTTTATCAAGTTGAAATTAAATCTGGTGCATAATTATATCTGTCCAGAGTGAAGAAACTTGTCAGTGGTCTGACATCACTGACAGTGTTTGTACCGACTGCTGAATTGATTATGACTTGAAGAAGAGTAAGAGGGGGAGTTAAATGACCGTCCACACACACACACACACACACACACACACACACACACACACACACACAGAGCTGATGGATAGTAATTGAGGGGAGAGCCTTCTAGACCTCATTAAACAGAAACGTCTCCCACAGCTGTAGAACTGGGGGGTAGATCCGGCTTCCTCCAGCACGCATGACACACACACAATTACAAGAGTAGGTGGTGTTAGCTGCTGGTGACGGATTTCTAAAAGGGTAAACCACAGACTATAAAAATGACTGTTGCTGTCTTGTCCCCCGTTGATTCTTTGCCTTTCTTTGGTACTAGGGAACAATCAACATCATAGATAACGTCAAAGCCGTAGCTGAATCTAAATCTAATCAAGCTTAGTTTCACATGAATTTTGTATCAAAACATTTGTTTAATTGATTAGACAATAAACAGAAAATCAGTCTATTTTGATAATTAAATGTTTCGGTCATTTGTTAAGCAAGGACGTCAGATTTTAGCTTCGTGTGTGAGGTGCTGCTTTTCTTTCTTATAACCTAAATATCTTTAGGTTTTGGACTGTTGGTCAGATGTAACAGGATTTATATTGCCTTTTTTTATTGAGATATTTTATAGACGAAGTGATTAATTGATTGATCAAGAAAAGAACAGTTAGTCGACAAAGGCGAAAACCACCTCAAGTGAGCGTAAAAATGTTTTGCACAATTGATAAGTTTTATATGATTTTTCTGTTTACAGGTATCTTTTCTGATTTGATACTTTAAAATGGGCATAAAAATATGTAAAGGTTAAAATGGCTAATGGGAGAGGGTAATTAAGAACGTTTACTTTTATGTACCCCGGGGTAGGGGGTTTGAAGCCCCTCTGTGCAGAGTTTGCATGTTCTCCCCATGTCAGCGTGGGTTTTCTCGGGGTACTCCAACTTCCTCCCACAGTCCAAAGACATGCAGGTTAATTGGTGACTCGCTGTGAATGTGAGTGTGAATGGTTGACTACACATCTGAGGTACTTGTACCTAATTTGAGTATTTCCATTTTATGCAACTTTATACTTTATTCCACTACATTTGTCTTTTCAGATCACAAATTTTCATACCTTTGTGTCTCTTTGTGTTGAGAAACTTCTCATATAAATTCTTTTTCGCACAATTAACACAATAAACTGTCATAGAAACATTTCTGACGCATCTGAAGACAAGTTTCTTCTACTTTCAGTGATTAAAAAAATAATTTGATAATGCTTAATTTATTTATGGATAATAAACTTCTCAGGAAAGCTTTTTAAAAAAATCACCTTGACACAGATATTTAACTTTAGAAAAGGTGATTTCTGTGACTTTAGTCAGACTAAAGGCAGCAGTACAGCTGTGTAGTACACCCGACCTCCCACAGTCATCACCACATTACAGCATGTTTTATTAAGATGATCAACCACATCAACATTCGGTGACTGTTGAACCATTATTAGTCATGTCCTGTCGTTCAAGGTTGAGCGCATTGCTTTGTTTGGAACAAGCAAACCCCTCCAGGGCTTCATTAATGAGGACTTCCCTCAGGCCGTCCTGCAGAAGTAGGATGCTGCACAGGAGAGAGGAAACACTGCCAATACAGGAGCGTGTAGCAGCAATAATGTCCACCTGCCCACACACTCTTATCACTCCTACACTCCAGGGGCTGTATTCACACGTAGCTGCTGCATCTCGAAAATTAGTGACCATTTCATCCATAGTAACATGGAGCCATTTGTGCAGGATAAAGGCTGTTAATTAATGAGTGGCAAATACATTTTGAGCAGTTAAATGTCATTAAATCCAACAAAAAAACACTCAAAGCTGATAAATGATTAAATACATCATTAATGAAAAATGAACTAAACAGGGGCGAACATTTATTTCTCTATGGGAGATGTGGTGGTTTTAATACTGAGGATGCTATATAATTTTAATCTTCTGTGGAACATGTGATTTTTGTCCTCCTACCCAAAAATTAAAGCCCCAAACTTGTTGTAGTTGTTTTTTTCTTTTTATGCCTCTGTGCCAGCAGCTGTGGGCTGACATTATGTGTTTTAGGTTGTCCGTCCATCCATACGTGCCATTCTTGTGAACGCAATATCTAAAGAATGCCATAAGGGAATTTCTTCACATTTGGCACATATGTCCGCTTGGACTCAACCATCAAGTGATTAGATTTTGATGGTTGAAGGTCAAGGTCACTCTGACTTTGTGTCCATCCCATTCTCGTGAGCACAGTATCTCAAGAACACCTTGAGGGAGCTTCCTCAAATTTGGCACAGACATCCACTTGAAACCACAAACTGATTAGATTTTGGTGGTCAAAGGTCAAGGTCAGTGTGACCTTGCATCTATCTCATTCTTGAGGGACCTTACCTTGAGGGACTTTCTTTAAATTTGACAAAAATGTCCACTTGGACTCAATTAAGAACTTATTCGGTTTTGAGGGCTGACTGTCAGGGTCACTCTGACTCTGCGTCTGTCTCATTCTCGTGAATGCAATATCTCAAGAAGGTCTTGAGGAAGCTTTCTCAAATTTGGCACAAACATTGGCAAAACACTTGGACTCAACCACAAACTGACATTTTAGTGGTCAAAGGTAAAGGTCAGTGTGACCTTGCACCCATCTCATTCTCGTGAACACCATATCTCAAGATCACCTTGAGGGAGCTTCTTCAAATTTGACACAGACATCCACTTAGACTCACTTACGAACTGATTAGAATTTGGTGATCAAAGGTCAATGTCAGTGTGACCTTGCATCCATGTTATTCTCATGAAAGCAATTTTTCAAGAAGGCTTGAGGGATCTTCCTTAAATTTAGCACAAATGTCCAAGAATGAACTGGTTAGAATTTGGTGGTCAAAGGTCAACATCAGTGTGACCTTGCATCTGTCTGATTCTCGTGAACACAAAACCTCAAGAACACCTTAATGGAATTTCTTTAAATTTGACACAAACAGCCACTTGGACTGAAGTATAAACTGAATAGAATTTTGTGGTAGAAGGTCAAAGGTCAAGGTCAGCATGACCTAATAAAATGTATTTATGCTAACTTTGACAAAATGTCACACAAATGTCTGACAGGATAAATGATGAGGTGGTGACATTTTACATTTTATAAGGTCATAGGTCAGCTTGACTGTGACATAATCATGTTTTAACATCATATCTCAGGAACAGAAGGGGAGACATTTGGTCAGATACTGAATTGGCGACTCTAATCTTGAAACTGTGCTGATTGTATAGATCTTCTGTGTGTGAAGCATCCATGTTTTTACTGACATGGATGGAAACTGTACATGCATATAACCACGAGGCACTAATTCTAATTCCTGCAGTAATTAAAGTTAAATCGACTCTGGCAGCTTTTGTTTTAAAAGGCAATGTGCATAACTGTGAATGTGGAGTGTAATGAAAGAATACACATACAGTCTTACATTGGTTTTATTATGATTATTGGAGTTGAAGGTTGGGGACTGTGTTCAGTTTCTTCAGAATCATCTCTTGTAATTTGGAGCTGGCTAACACACTTTAGTTACAGAAGGACAGTGTGTTTTATTACTCACATCCCCCTGGAATATTAATCGTGTCCCACTTGTGCACTGCTTTGTCATTATTTATGATTCTGTTGTGGTCTTAAGAAGGCGAGCACTGTGGGAAAGACATTCACAAATCATCTTATGCCTTTAATATGGCTGTCCATGTGTAATAAGACTGCTCAAGGTGTAGGGAAGATGACTTTAAGAAAGTTCCCTAAGCAGAGGAGGAAGTGGTTGTATTGGGGGAAAGTTACACAAAATGTTCCAAAATCCAAAACAAAATCTTCTACTTGCCATCGTTACTGATCTTGTCAGCAAGCTTTTCATCCTTCACAGTCGACTTCATATTGAAAGCATTTGACTCCAGGTTGTTAGGCTGGATGTCGTCTTCAGGCAAAATTATACTTACAATGCAACTGTAGATGCTATGTATCTATAGCGGTGAGGGTTAATGTGACTGAAGTCTTGTCATCTGCTCTAAGGAAACCAGACCCATGAGAAACCTACCTAAACCCCAAGACCATACCTTTTTTAAAAACAGAGGCCAGATCTAAACAAATCCCTTATCATTGGACCTCTCACTGTGTGATGTAGGACCATTGAGTTAGAGCCACGACCAAAGATATCGCCACGTTTCCTTCATGTTGGTCATTTCTAGTCAGCGACAGCCCAAAACCGCACAGTGTATACCTGGCATATAGAAGAACCCATTAAATTATGGAGGGGATCCAAATCATGGGGCGGATAGACTTATTATTTTTCACTTTGAGGAACACAATGAGAAGGGGCATTCAGCCTTGGCGCACATCTACACTGTTATGATAGCTTCATTGGTAGTTTAATGTCTTGTGGGTGTGATATAGGCAGGTGGTGGGAGGCAGGGTCAACACTGATGTCACACTTGGGGGTTGGTGAGGCCATTGAGCTGAATGGACATGCCACAAGGGAGATGCTGGGGGCAAGACATTCTGAAGACAGAAGAGCCTGAGAAAGCATTTGACACCACAAATAATCCATGTAAATACACATTCACTCTGAACAACCACTAAGAAGAGCGAGCTGGTCGGCCGACGGGTCCAACGGAACGACACCCAAAGGGTGTCCCGCAGAGTCCTCCGGTCGTGAGGATTAAGAGCAGTGGCCTGGTGGTGAGTCAACCACACACACCCTCCCAGATAGGGAAAGTCGCACTCATCTAGGGAAGTCCAGGCGCATGTCTCAAGACTAATGCAACACTAGGGAGAGGCACTAAGTTACGGGCTTGCTAGCCTTAGTTGATGACGTATTACAAGCCAGGTTTAACATAGCAGTGTAACAACACTCTCTGAGTACCCTTCTTTTTGCTTGGATTTGAAAGGTTTAGGAAGGAAGGTAGTGAACCTGGAAGAGGAGGTGGAGGTGGAGTTTCCCTGCCTTATTTCCTCAAACCTTTTATTCTATAATTAGAGTGCTGACAGTAGAAACATTACAGGAAATAATGGGAGAGACAAAAGGAATGACATGCAAAGGCCTCCAGTGTTGTGGGACGTAATGCTTCACAGTATGGTGCCTTAAGATTTTAATTCAGTAAAGGAGGTACGTCAGTCTCCAACCAGCAGGATGAAGCTGTATTCATGGCGTTGGCTCTGACGATATGTTTTCACCTTTCTGCTTTAATTAGAACATCAAAGGTCAAGGCCTGACCAGACCCAGCAGATGCTTCTATAGCGAGGTGCTGCAGTGTCACAGAGAAACGTACTGTGTGTCTGACCACAGCAATGGTCCAGAATAAAGCTGCAGTCCACAGCTCAAAATGGATTTTGTCACTTCACAGCAGACAAATCAGACCATCCACTAAAGTCCCACATGTACTGTCTCAGAATGAAGTGACCTCCTTTCAGAGCTGAACTAGTTTCAAAGACAATGGATACAGCTCTCATCACCACATTCAATGTACATAAAACAACATCAGATGCCGCTCTGGTGAAAGCTGCCTCTTGCCACGAAAAACCCAAGCAGACGCAGCTTTAAATGAAAGTCAACACGCGCTCTGTTTGCATGGAATTTTTTGAAAGTCCTAGTTTTTCACGCTACCATCTGTCTGTCCACTGGCTTTTCACTGTTTAATCAGAGCAATATGAAGCCAGGAGAGTTGATCCCCCTGGAGATATACATCCTCTGAGGCTTGTGGGAAGTAACTGTATGGCTTTCTAGAGCACCTCTGAAAATTGAGGCTGCTTGAGGCTCCATCAGCCTCGTTTAAAAGGGGGTTTTCTTTGACTTTGAGGCATCCTGTGTCAAAGAAAAAGAAAAATGCTGGCCTGGTAAAGCACTCAAAACAAATGTGAAGGTGCATATGTTCTACATGTTTTGGGGTGTTTTAACTCCTCGTCCTTGGTTTGGCTGTTTTTTCTCAGTCCAGTCATCCATTAATAAAACTTCCTCTCCTCTTGTGCCCCGTAGCTCTGGTCTGGGCTATCCAAGCCTTTGAAATTAGTTGCAGGAGTAATCCCTTAATCAGAGTGTCTCGCTGGGATTACCACAGAAGCCAGCCTCAGTTACTGCCCTCCACCACCACTGGCAATTGTTGAGCCTGCAGTATTTGATTTACATCCTCTGACTAGAACAACCATGAAACGATTATGTTAAACAATATGTTCTAATGTGACCTTGCCTGCTGCAATGTCAGTATAATGAACACTTTGTTTTATGCCATCACAATCAAAATAGTTTCCCCTCATAGAGAAAGACAATTGTGGTGTTATAATTATTTGTTAATAAGTGTTTAATAGTGATAGGCAGTGGGGTTGGGTGACATGACGGTATATACCAGGCTGGGATAGAAATATGTTCACCAGCCTGGTATATAGAGATTTGGCAGTATCGTTTCCTTCCTTCTATCGTGGGAAATATTTGGGGTAGGCTATGATGCAAATCAGGGCCGGATTCTCCCGTGATCTTGTGAACTTACAAAGCCAGCTACCTTGCAACGTAACCAGTCCCTCCAGGATTTCGCAGGCCGTTATCAGGACTGTGGTGGCCTGAAATGCCTCATTTAATGGCAGCTTTTCAAAAATATTGCGATGCAATATATTGTAGCTATAGCAGTTAGCAGCTAACTCAAAGGGGAATGGCGGCCGTAAATGTTTAAAGGAAGACTGTAGTGGTCAGTCTCAACTTTATTTTACATTTTACACATACTTCCATTAAAAAATGGAAAAGTTTTTTTTATAGTAATAAAACATTTGTTCAGCTAAAAATAACCTTGTTTTCATACCTTTTAGGGTCATTTGACTTATAAGGGGCATGCCGCGTTTTTTGCACCCTCAAATTTATTGCTTTCAATGAGGATGAGTTCCTGAGCGCCTGTTTTTCAGGGCGCGATGGCTGCACCCTGAGATAAACCAAGTTCAACTTTTGGAATGAAGCAGCGCTTACCGCACGTCATGTGACGAGGAACAACTAATCACAGCCGACAGATATCTTTCCTGTCTTCTGTAAATATCAGTCTGTGGTAAATACGGAAAAGTTGATCATGTTAGTGCAGGGCACAGGGCTACCCAGAGCTTTACATCTTCCAAAATGTTTAAAGACACGGCATAATCATAATATATATATTATAATAATAATAATAATTCTGTAGTGCCATGATGCTGTGAAACCACAATATTTTCTGAGATGGTTATCTTACTGTGAAAATCTCATACCATTGCAACCCTACTGCTGACGCATCTGTTATACATCACTCTAAAGGCTGACGCTGTTGTGTCACAAGTCACGGTCGTCACGCCTCTTTTGCTGCTGTTTGGTTCTGTGACAAAATGCAAAGGCACCATAAAGACAGGACTTCGTAGCAACTCTATGGCGCAGTCTCTGTGTAAAGTTACTGACAGTCATGAGCATTTCAGAGTCTCCTGTTCACCTGAGCTGTGGCAGGAAAGCAGAGCACCCGGAGGCAAACCATGCAAATAAAGACAGAACATGCAAACTCCACACAGACAGGACAGGGACTTTAAACCAGAGCCCTTTTGTGTGTTACATGCCATTATGCTGCTTCAATAAGCCACGGTTTCTTTTTAACAGATCTTCCTGCTTAGTGATGTCGTCATATCCAGGCTAGCTTTTGTTCCATGTCTCATTTTGCTTTTCTTTTAAAGTATGAAAGCATTGTAGGGCCCACAGAGCAAGCACACTAGTAGTGAATTTTACAACTTTGTGGACACAGTGATTTAAATAAGGGCGATTTATGGGTTCATACATGGAACTTGATGTATCTAAACAACATTACAGCATTCTCTTTCACAATGTTAGAATATGAGAAAAGTATTTTTGGACCCAATAGCTTCACGTGATGGACCCTGAGATTGTAATTACACAGTTTGGCCACTATGTGAAACTGCTCTGCTCTGCTCAGGGACTTGAAGGAGGAGCCTGGCACCATCTTTGTCCATACTTTCAGCGGTCTTTCTGTTCCTGGGGTTTACTTCACATAATCTAGTTGATCAGCATGAACTACAGCAGTTGCAATGAGAAACTGAAATCTTTGTGATGTCAACACAGTTAAATTGAATAATATGCAGCTTCCATGAACAAAAGTGTCAGTGTGGGTACTTAAGTCATTGTTATGCGGTTTTACCCATCTTCTAAATGGTTTTTTTCTTTTAACTCTGTAGGTGTAATCTCTGCCGTCTTAAAGCTTCCTTGTCGAGCTGTGATGTTTAGGTTTAGCCTGTGTTCCTTAAAGATATAATGCGCATGATTCTCTTAAAAAAAAGACTCATACAGGAGTGTGTGGCAGTGTTGTCTGCAGACTCTGCCCTCTGCCTGTATTTTTTTATTTCTTGTTATTTTGCTGTGTACAGGACGTTCCTGGGCACAGCACGCAGTTGAGGCCAGGATTTTGTAAAAAGGCAGTGACCGGGTGCCAGACGGTACGCAGCACACATCCAAGAGGAAGTCATGGACAAAGCACAGAAAAAAATGCAAATACAGCAAAGTGAAACTGGGTTTGGCTTTTACTTTCACTTTACTGGCAATACTGTTAACAAAGAGGAAGTGACAATTCCTGGATAGTAAACATTTTAAGGCCGATAAAAAAGCGTGACTATTAAGAGGATTAGTCAGTCAACTATATTATCAGCAATGATAATTAGTTAATCGTTTGAGTGCATATTTCAGACTTAGAAAAGCCACAGATTCTCTTGTTGCAGCTTCTCAAATGAGAAAATTTGCTGCTTTGTCTTAATACAGCAATAAATTTATTTTGGGCTGTTGGTTTGACAAAACAAAATATTTAATCTCATTTTTCATGGTGGAAAGAAAATAAGTACTGAGGTCCTGGTGCAGGTAGCTGACAATAAAAACAAGAAATGAAAACACAATAAAACACCCATTAAAAAACTAGAAATACTGCCCCAGCGTTGTACACCTCCATGCACCAGTCAAGTTTCTCTGACAGTTTACATCCATGTCTTTGAAAACAATTCAGTATCTGACCAAATGTCTCTCCTTCTGTTCCTGAGATATGACGCTGAGTAATGGACAGAAAAGTGTTTCATGCACGTTATGATGTCACAGTGAAGTTGACCTTTGACCTTTTGGATATAAAATGTCATCATTTCATTATTTTATCCTATTAGACATTTGTGTGAAAGTTTTTTTGTGCCTGTCCCAAATATAGGCCCATTGAGTTTAGTGATTTAAAGGGCCAGTGTGTAATATTTGGCATGGTTTATTGTCAAATCTGAATCTGAATCTGAATATTCTACCCATTAATATGTTTATATAAGTGTATAATCGCTATAAAATAAAATTCGTTTGGTTTTTGTAGCCTTATAATTATGCTTTTATATATATATATATATATATATATATATATATATATATATATATATATATATATATATATAGCAAGGGCCTTGCTTTAGAGAGGTCGCCATCTTGCGTCGCCATATATGTACGGCAGCCCGAGCGGACAATCCAGCCAGCCAGAGAACGCGTTTCACGTGTATAAATGAACCAACGAAGACAGCGGAAGGAAGGAAGAAGGAGGAAACAGCAGAGAGTGTTAGTAGTTCGTTGATAGAGAGTAGTTTTTTTTAGTTATAAAGTTTGCGAATGGACCACACTTACCACGCAACAGGAGGGAATGAACCGGAACCGTCATCTACGAGGAAAAGAAGACGCAACTTCACTCCTTGTGATGCACTCTCTGCGGCGCTTTTCCTCCTGATGATATATCTCCCCAACAATGGCAGCACCGTATCCCATTCTGTGCATTCAGCCTCCTTTCTCGCCCGCTCAGCATCCAACACATGGAGTTCCTCATCTGTATGCTCCGGCTCAAACAGGTATGGCTCTGTGTCCGCTACAAGATACTCTTCAAAATCGCGTTCAAAGTCATCCATTGCAGCTACTATAGTCCGGAGATATTGCTAGGCTAAATAAACAGCTGAGCTCTGTTTACAGGCTACGCTGTCAGTAGTGTGCGGGCTGGAGATTGGTGGAGCAGAGAGGGGAGGGGGGTCCCCACTCAGTATGGTAAACGAGTATGTGTGTAAAGTTATGAAGTGTGTCTGTTACGCTAGAAGAGTCAGAGTTTGGGATGGAGTGTTACCGGAGTTTCTGGAGTGCTCAAATAAACGGACCTTTTTCCCGAACGCTCCTCTGTTCTCCTGCTCGTGAGGGATTCATTACAACATCGTAACGTGGCTTAGATTTCTAAATAAACATTCACCTCGTCGCTAGATAGACCAACTCCTGAAAAACTCGTGCGCAAGGTCCCTACGAGGCCACTGTCATTTACCCGACGGGAGGGGTGAGCGAGTGAGCCCTGCAATCTAGAATTTGACCACTGATGTCACTGTTTTCAACCCATTTTACACACTGGCCCTTTAAGCAAATAATAGCCCAGGCTACTAATTTAAGTTTTACTGTGCATCAAAAGAACAACTTTGTCAACATCTATTTTATCTAATGAGATGAAGTTTTAAAGATAACATTTTTCACTTCAATCAGTTTTATTGCAGCAAAATGTGTCTAGTGGACGGAAAAACAAATTTTTGTATTGTATTGTATTGTATTTATATTTGCAATATTAATAATTTATAAATATTTTAAAAAATAATGTGTCGTGTATCAATACAATATCGTCACGCAAAATATTGCAATATTATGCTCTATCAGTTTTTCCCCGTGGTTATTATTTATACAGTAGAATGGAAATAATCAGAGGGAACATTTTGTGTATGTTTAAATCATTCGGTGTGTTTGTCACATTGTCAATGTATCATATGATTGATGGCTCAGTACCAATAATGTTGCATGTGATGTTGCACGAGTTACTGTAAGTTGCAGGTTGACAGCAGCAGCAGGAGGGACATTTACAGTGCGGCTGGTTCACGGTTTATAGCTCTGTAACACTGGACTGTAAAGAATGGAGAATCACCAGTCTTTCCAGCAGTGGTTCACATTGATGTCTCTAAAACAAGCGCCTTAATTAATTTCAGCTCTGGAGAGGCCCCATTTTTGGAAGTGCAATGACCTTCAAAAGTGTGCAGTGTCCTCCTTTCCCTGTTACAGCTTTAATGGATCGACACTTTGCAGAAGCTCTTCCACTCTGCTGCTGCTGCTGCTGCTGCTGCTGCTGCTGCAAAGTGCCGGGCTGTCTTTGTTCACACAAGGTGCCCATAATTCAAATGATGAGTCATATGTTTGTGGAACTGAATGCAAAGCAGTTCAGCTCACATTATGGTCCAGGATCCCTACCTGTCTGACCTTGAAAATGGATTTGAAAGCTGCTGAATAAGTGGAGAGAAGGGCAAGTTGAGCCTAAAGCAGCCACACGAAGAATAATTAATTTATCTGAATGTGAATGAGCTCCGAGAGAAAAAGTCAAACAGTCAAGTCACAGCGTTGGATTCCAGCGTGGTAAAGATGTTGCTGGAATTTAATACATTTCAGGTTTTATTGTAAATTAATGCATGTAACGTACGTCAGCCCACTTTTTTTTATTAAGAATAACTGCCACTTTCTGGGGTCAGTTGTTCAAATACAGACTCTAAAATACTAAAAAGATTACATAAGAAATGAGCTGCTTAAATTTTTCAATGATTTTAATTACAAAGCAAGGATTTTAAATTTAATTCATTTTTCTTAAGCATTACGGGGCCAAGGTTACATTTATCTGGGAGATGTTTCACAACAGCTGTTTTCTGCCAGTGTGCAGGGAGCGGTTCACAATCAACCAGCATTTTCATCCTCTAAGCAATTTAATACTCTGTTAAAACAGATGGTCGAGACGGGATCAAGTCAGCACGCCAAGGCTTGAAGTGACATTTCTTTATACACTGAAATATTTCCCTTTTGACGGCTCTGAAGGAAACCTCTAGACTGTGGTGGGCCGTGCCGTAGAATATGAAGGAATGATGAATGATAAATGAGTCAATTACAGAGGATGTGTTTGAATCTTTCCAACATGGCTGCAGCAGAGTGGATGAACAGGCGGTGGGGGAGGACAGTGCAGCTGTTCAGTACATCTTTAACGCATAAGGCTGCAGATATTCTATATTTTATCATCATCAAATAATCCCAAAGTAAAGACAAACAATGGATTTATTCTTCTAACACAACCTGTCCAGGGTGTACCCTGCCCCTCGCCCAGTGTTAGCTGGGAAAGGCTCCGGCCCCCCCACGACCCCTGTCAGGACAAGCAGTTACGGAAAATGAACGAAGAAGCAATTTGGCAATTTCTATGGATGGATCATGTTAAATGTTAAACAACAACGATCATTTCACATCCAAACAGAGTTAATAGTATACAGCTGTTTTTTTATTTTTTACGCAATGGTATTATTTCTACTCGGCAGATGCATAAGTTCAGGCATCTGAGTCGGTATCTCTGAGGTGAAAATGGCATCTGAGCATCTCTAGAAAAAACACCTCATGAAGCAGATGCAACATTATTGCTTTCGTTTTACGGCCTGCAGCTTTATTGACTTTGTTAAGATAGAAAAAAAACAACTTCCAAACCCACTGTACACCATTACTGGCAGGGGAGATACCATGATCAAGAAGGTGGTTCACCTTCACCTTTTACATTGTATAAATTAGCCTAGCAGCTAGCAGAGATTTCCTCTACTCATATGAAGCCAGGATAAATCACACACAAGACTTAAAATGCTATTTTTGTGGAGGTTTCTTATCTGTGAAATTAAAGTAAATCAGGTCTGCGTCACTGTGATGTGTTGTTACATGTCTGGGGAGGTGCACGTCAGGTTACAACGTAGGGTACGTCAATCCGACGCGGAAGTATAAATTCCGCCTTAGTCGCGCTCTGATTGAGCTGCTACGAATTTTCCAAATGTGGGAATCTTGACTGCATATTTGTGAGTGGTGAGTATCCCCACTTGTCACTCAGGAGGCTGAGGATCGGTTTCCCGATGGGGAGGCTTATTAGGGGACCGCGGTAGTAACTTGACTTCAGACCCAGAGGATTGAGGTTCAAGTCCCAGTGCAGACCAAGTATGGAGCTTGGCCTGGTAGCTGGAGAGGTGCCAGTTTGCCTTCTGAGCACTACTGTGATACCCTTGAGCAAGGCATTGAACCCCCAACTGCTCGGGGTGCCATTCCAAGGCAGCCCCCTTGCTCTGACATCGCTCCTTTAATGCATGTATCGGTCCTGTGTTCTCATCTTCTTCTTACCCAGCGTCAAAACAGCACAAAAGCACATTTTGAGACTAGCTGGTGATCAAATGGTCCTTTGTGGAGCTTTAGATGGGTTGGAAATATGTATTTTTGCAGAGAGCCAGGCTAGTAGTTTCCATCTGCTTACAGTCTTTTTGCTAAGCTAAGCTAATCCCCAATAGAAAGTGGTATTGATTTCATCATCTCTTGGCAAGAAAGCAAATCAAACTATTTCTTTAAAGCGCATTGATTGAAAACAGAAAAATGAAACATCCAATGGCTGAGAAGAAACTGGATTTTTTGTTTATGACTGTATGTTCTGTAAAGGTTAAGTCTGAATGGGGAGCTCTGACACTTTTACTGCTCAAGATGTGGCAACACTAACATTTCATTGCTGACACAGTTAAGACTATTGTTTATGTGAAATTGGTCCAATTAAAAAGGAGGTTCTAGAGATAGTTCAAGTCAGGGCATGATGTGGCTCTCACGGATCCACCAATGATCCAGCTGGTAGATTACATAACACTGCCTTAAGGCTTTGTGCAGAGCAGCACTGGGCCTGCTCAAAAACCTCACAGGGAATTACATGCAACTTCCCCAGTCTATCTGTGGAGGCAGAGCAGAGGCTGGAGGCTTATCTGGAAACTGACTACACTACAACAGACACACAATCATTTCGAAAACATGACACATTCAAACACTCTCCAGCTCTTTCTTCTCGCAGTGCGTCACCTTTAAGTCTCCAGCTGCTGTCATGTCTTGTTGAAATAGTGGACCCGCTGCCTACACAACACTCAGAGATGTACTGCAGGTTGTTTTTTTTTCTTTCTAATTTTATGACAGATTAGACACGCCTCTCTGCAGCCGACATTGTGCACTTCATCGTAAGTGGAACACGGCATCGCAAGTGCACAGAGCAGCACTCTGTGACGTCTGCAGTCACAGTCACTCCATCATTTCCACGCTGCTTGAAGTGCACTGCGTTACATCAGCAGAGCTCTGAAAACGTCCAGAGGTGTACTTAGGTTATAACTGCTGAGAGGGCAAAACACACTTTTTGTTGACATCTGCTGGTCTTCAGCTGCTGGCTAAACACACTGTGCACATTTTACTGTTTGATGAGCTCGTCTTGTGATGTGGTCAGTGAGACAACACATCTGTGCAGAAACACTTTTGTTCTGCAGTCGTCATAGTTTGGGCTGATTTCATGTTGTGTTTGTCATTTTGTCAGCATCAAAAACTACAGCTCTACTCAGTTCCCAGTAGAAACTTGGGAGGTATGAAAGAACAAGTCGTGATAATTTATGTTTTTCTTATTGTCGACAAAAAGAACAAACCCAGCAATGAGTCGATGCCACTAACAAGTATCGTCTGATTCCTCGGAGCCACAGAGCTCCATTGTTGTCCAAAAACACATCAGTGAGCCACACTAGCGCACTGGGTGTCATGTTCCTTCATTACCATGAACACACACACTGTAGTTGCAATCCCACACACACTGTCCTGCTGCTGCTGCTACTGCTGGATACACACAACACACTGGCCCTCATTTATCTAACGAGCAAACAGGTGCAGATCCGAGCACAGAAATCACAGGGTTCATATGTGATTCATGAAATGTTCTTATCTCGCCTAGGAATTATCGGGCGTTGATAAATGTGGCCGCTGGAAACAATCATCACTGACTAAAACCATGGTCTCTGTGAATACTTGATTCTGATTGGCTGCAGGGTGTCTGTTTAAAAACTGATGACGGTCACCTACTGAGTAGTTCTGGTGAAACTGTCTGTTCACTGTTCTAAATGAATGTGCCGGCTACATGATAGTATCAGTATCTGTAATCTGTTAACAAATAATTTACAACACAGAGAGTAACGTCAGTCCATCAGTGCGTCGTCCTTTGAACACACACAGGATTAAGACTGTAACACTCTGCAGGTACGACACTGCTCCTCTGAACTTCAACAGTCATCTCTCATCCTTCAACTCCCAACTTCAGGCTGTGGCTGACAGTAACATTACACATGGGGAATCGTATGTTAGTGAAACTCTGACTGATAGTGAGCTCTTGTTGTTAAACATACTGTCAAATTAAAATTCGGACACAACTCGCGCAGGTCTCATTTTGCCAGTCGTTATGCTCAGACTTCCCAAACACATGCATTTTTGCTAAAACCTCACTATTTACAACACTTCTGCACAAGCAGTGTCACGCGCACAGATAGTGCTCCTGTACTGGCCCCATTATTCCAATTCATCAAACACATTCTCTCCATTATTGGGATTCTTCTTTCACTGTGGAGACATGCAAGAAAAAAAAAACGTTATCTTTTCGAATTTAGCATAACACGGGGTGTGTATTTGACACACAAATTATGTCAAAGGGTGATTGGAGGGCATCACATTAATGCAAATGGACCAGTATTCCTCAGATAAATCTAAATTTTCCTCCAAACTGCCACACTGCACCTACATTTACATTTAAATGTTATCATTTTACAGTAATAAAGATTGAACATTAATTTCTGTTACCATGGAGAGGATGAGGCTGGTGTTATTCTGTATTTTCCTAAGTGTAAACATGTCAGTCCATCTCTCAGAACTCTTCTACACTGTCTGTGGCTCTCAGCCTGAAGCCCTTTCATTACTACTGAAGATGTAAATCTTTAAAGCGGTTCATTTTTATGAGATGCTACATACTTTCCCAAATCAGCTGGGCACAGTGGATTTTCAGCATCATTCAGAGTAAATGCAGCATTTGTTGGGGCTGTCGTCAGTTGTGGATTAAGGAACATTTGGTGCTCTATTGAGTATTTACAGCGGCAGAGCAGAGGCCCAATGCATTAATGATGCATTCATCATCTCCTACATGTAAACAGGTATTTATAAAATCAAAATGAGCGGTGAGACTGTGTGCACATCTAGTGTCCCACAGACCAGTGCTGCTTATTTTTTTTATACCACAAGGATTGAGAAACTGGAAAATAAGTCAGTTTTATGATATGACAACACTCTGGTTAAGGTTTGGTTGAGATTAGTCACAAAAACAACCTGGTTAGAGTGAGGGAAATATCATGGTTTGGATTGAAATAACTTCTTGGTTAAGGTTGGGGCTGCTTCGCTGTTGTGGTTACAAAAATGAAAACTTGAGAGAACAGCCCACAGTCTCTCTTTTGATGACACAAATATGAGCTGACTTTGTTATCGTGAGGAGGAAGAGTTTGTGGCAAAGCACTGTTCAAGACCAACACACAACAAAACCAGTTGTAAACGGATGTTTTGATCAAATGCTCAGGGTTTCCCGCACATTCATTTATTGGTGGCGGCCCACCACGATTAAAACATGTGCTGCCACATTCTGACTTCCTATTTTTGGAGCTGGGTCATTAATTAGGAGCGCTGTTGAAATATATATACCGTTAAGTTATTCCTCTCTCCATACTCTCACAGCACAGAGCGCACTCTGGGCACACGTCAGGCACAGTGACAGTGAAACATATCCGTTCATTCACTGGCTCAGAGAGTTGGTCTCTGCAGCAGCTGCTCCTCTCATCCATCGATCTGATCTGATCAGCTCTGATTGGTTCAACAGATCAATAATCCGCAATGACTCTAAATTTTTAGAGAGGAACACAGAATGATGCACAAGGGAAAAAAAAAACAAAGCAAAGCAAAAAAATGGAAAGTTAGCGACAATGTTTTCCTACAGAATTAAATGTAATATTTGGTGGGTAACTGATGTACAAATGGTCACTTTGTGGGTTCAGTATTCCTTTAATGTTGATGAATGCGCACTGTCCAGAAAAAATAAAATACCTATCGTACATTTGAATCCACACATTTTTATTTTAATGCCTGAAAAAAAAAACCTGAGAAAGAAACAAAGAACAAAAAGGTTTTACCCTTGATTGAGCTGAGTGGATTCCTACTGCTCACCATTAGATGCCAGAAAGCCCAGCAACAGACTAAAGCGCCACATGGTGTGTGTGTGTGTGTGTGTGTGTGTGTGTGTGTGTGTGTGTGTGTGGACCGAGGAAACAAATTAATTCATCAAAGTCATTTGAAAGCCATCTGAGGGGAGAAGCAGCAGTAAAATGCTATGATTTAAGGGTTACTGGCGCTCTTTGTGTTATGTAATCCTGTTCCACTCTCTTGAGAATACTGCGCTCACATAACAGCAGTTGTTAGAAACACACTAAAATTTCAATTTCCTTTTGACCGCATTATTGGAAGATTGGATCAAAAAAATAAATTTGTGAGATTGGAAGCAGCTAAAGGATTTTCCCTCAGTGTTCCCAGAAATGTCTCTTCCAGGTTTCATATGAGGAATGTCTGCTACGAGACATATCAATAGAGCCATGTGCGTTCCAGTGGATCCACACTCTCACCTCCACTTGGCACAGAAAAGGTTCAATATTTAGAATAATGAAGTGGGAGCTTTTTCAGTGGGTTTGGCAACAGAACGACTGACACCATTGACTGTCAGTCACTTGCTTCTGTATCGCTATGGAAACAACCTTGTTGCTCCACTCCGGGGCTAATTCTGTAGAAAAGAACAAGCTTGTAGAAAGCAAAGAAAAAAAAAACATGGCTGCATGCATGAGTCATCTGCTAACACATACACTCAGAGCTCTCCAGTTTTATCACCACCAGCATCCTGTCAAAGCCTCCCTGCACCATTATTGTGGCTAAACGCACCACACGAGGGAACAAAAGCAACACCAGACTGTGGCAACGGCCACGGGAGAAGGCAGCAACCACCTCGGACTCCAAATGTTACCAACAGTTGAAGCTACAGCCAGGGTGCATTTTAAACAGGCGAGCGTGGGGGATATGTTGTGAGAATTAGAGAGAAGATATCACCATTAAACGAGGAAATTCAATCCATTCTGATCATCAGGTCATTTTTCTAGGCGAGCATACCAATATGATGAGTTCCTTCTTTTCTCTGTTTTTTATCACTTTGAACTGAATATCTTTTGATTTTGGACTGTTTTTTTGTCAACTAATAGGCATTTGAAGACGTCACCTTTGACTCTGCGACAGCTATTTTTGATTAAATTCAACTGTATTGCTATTGCACACAGTACTGAGACAATGAAATGCAATTTAGCATCAAATCACAGGAGCAAAAAGCAGTGAAAGTGCAAAGTAAAATACAATAATAATACTGTAAAACATAGATTAACACCCCAGGCCTATATTTGGGACAGGCCTCTAATTAAGACAGGTGTTTATTTATCAAAATACTGTATGTATCCACACCGGGCTAGTTGAAGGCTTTTAATTTAAGTTTTAGGGTAATAATAAACTTTATTTATATAGCACCTTTCAAAGCGCAGTTATTAAGTGCTGTATAATAAACACATTTAAAACACAAGGAGAATGAAACAAACTAAAATGTTACCAAAGTAAGAGATAAAATAAAGACGGCCAAAACTAAAATCAAGATAATAAATGGGAATTGAAATCAGTAAGGTAGCAATAAATCAGAAAGCTCCGATAAACTCAGGGTATGTTCCCCGATAGAAGTTTATTTTTAGGAAACACTTAAACAAAGACAGTGACTCAAATATGAGTAATTACTTTGCTTTTACTGCTTTTTGTACGTCTGCTAATAATAATTAATATTCTTCACTATCTTGTGATGCTTTATTGATAATCAAATAATTTAAAAAATAATCGAATGATGGAGAAAATTATTGGCAGATTAATCAATAATGATAGTAGCCATAGTAATCTATTCTAATATTCATATTTAGATCATATTGTCTTTTTGTGTCAAGGCCCTTTGAATTGGAACACTGTGGTTTCTTTGTTTTTTAATATCGAAACTGTGACTGTAGCACGAGATGGGTATCTGACCGGTTCCAAATCGACAATCTGGAATCAGTTCAAGTTGAAAATCAGTTCCAAATTGTCTGATCCATCAGAATAATTTTCCCTCGAGCTGTGCGTTGCATAACATCCATCCATCCATCCATCCATCCATCCATCCCCAAAGCACCCCAGAAGTCCCCCCTCCCCAGCGGAGCACCCCGAGGCGTTCCCAGGCCAGAGGAGATATGTAATCCCTTCAGTGTGTTCTGGGTCTGCCCCGGGGCCTCCTACCAGTGGGACATGTCCAGAACACCTCTAACAGAAGGCGCCCAGGAGGATCCTGATCAGATATTGAACCACCTCAACTGACCCCTTTCAACGCAAAGGAGCAGCAGCTCTACTCCAAGCTCCCTTCAGATGTCCGAGCTCCTCCTCATATCTCTAAGGCTGAGCCCAGCCACCCTACAGAGGAAACTCATTTCAGCTGCTTGTATCCGCGATCACATTCTTTCGGTCACTACCCAGAGCTCATGACCATAGGTGAGGGTTGGGACGTAGATGGACCAGTAAATTGAAAGCTTTGCCATCTGGCTCAGCTCCCTCTTCACCGCGACGGTCCAGCACAGCGCCTGCATCACAGCAGAAGTCGCACCATTGCAAAACAGAGATGTCAAACTCATGCATCTGTCTTGCTGGAAACTTGCAACAAGGAGTCATGGTTGAGAGGAATAAATGATCCAAAGCTTCATTACATGAAGAAAGAAGACAACAGTGATGCTTGTTATGTCTGTAAAGTGATAATTTCAAGTTCAACTCCCAATCACATTATCTGGGTGTGTTAGTCCGACTTTGAGAAATTAGAAATTAGTATGATTTCAGTTGGACTGACACAATAAATCTATTTTCTCTAATGTCATGTAAACGTACTGACTGTTCGGTGGTGACTTCTAGTGACTGAAGGAATTATGATGGGAGAAAAGGAGGAAGTCAGGTGACATAGTAGCCTATAAAGAGACTTTCACCCAGGAGGCTGCTGTTCCTTTTTCGTGTGAAATCCAATCTCAACATAACAAATGTACATTTTTAATGCAAACCATGATATTTTTTTCTCAACCTAAACTTAGTGACGTAACTTTTGGGGTAACCACATGATTAAAACTGCGACCATCAGTACAAGCGCCTGTGGCTGGTCCTCTCCAGCGGACATATATGTTGTTTTGGGAATAACTGGCAAATCGCCAAACCTGCTATTGAGGTGTGAGGATGTGTTGCTTTTGTTGTACTGGATTATTTGTGTATGTTTGTGTATATCAGTCTTCACCGTATATTGACCACCAGTTATTTTCAAATATTAAAATCAGGAGACAGACGGAAGACAATCCACAGAGCACACTGTAAAATGGAGCATCTACAAACAGAGTTTAGAGAAAAAGCATCTCCCTCACATCACTCTGAATATTTGAATCTGACCACCAGTTGAACCAGCACTGGCCATCAGTCGTGTTGTTGCAGTGTGATGGTGTGAACTGAGATTAAGCTCTCCTTTAATCCTCCTCCGCTCCACATGACCTCACTGTGATGCACAAGCCACAGGGAGCTGCCATTGGTGCGCCTTGCATTCTGCTGTGTGACCTGCAGCCAATCAGAGCCTCTGAGCTCAGCATCCACCCCCACAGGGCAGCCAGTGGTGGAACGAGTGAGGAGAGGAGAGAAAGAGATCGAGGGGAAAATGTTTCTATGAATGGAAACATGGAGGAGAGGACACTTGTGACGAACAAACCCAAATACCGACATCCCCACCCCCTCATCTCTCCATCTTTATCTCCTTTTTGTCTTCTTTCATCTACTGCACATTGTTATACGTCTCTTTATTTTGATCGCATGTAGTATGATGTAGTACACAACAACCAGACTTCCTATGCATCTAAAATAAAAATAAAAACCTCCTACATACCCATACCTTAAGTGGACTGCTCTGTACAGATAGTTCACCTGTATGTTTCTGTTCATAGAGAATACTGCAGAGGTCGAGACATTACAAAAATCTGTCTGAGTTGCTAAAGATATTGTTCAGATGGGAGTGAGGAAGAATATGAGGCCCTTATATACACATCCTCTCCCACTGACTATACGGCAAACAGAAATTCCAAAAAACAATATTATACTTAACATAATCCAGTTCAAAAGGACAGATATACATTTTCAAATCTGTTTTCTAAACAATATAAACATGCCCATGTGAAGCTTAATTCAATAGACCTGCGTGATATGAGGAAGATATGCAATATGAAGAAACGCTATTGAATATGGCAGTAATGATACTGGCTGCGTTTCCCAGTTAAGAGCGATCTTAGGACTTAGAGCGCAGTTAAGAACGTCCTTGGTAAGAAGGGTCGCTAAGATACTAGTGTTTCCCAGATGCCTTCTTAATGCCCTTCTTAGGATCGCTCTTAAGATCGCTCTTTAAGACGCTCTTAACAGGAGCTGACCACTGCTGCGGTGCTGAAACTAGGCCTAAATCAATTGATGTCAGGCACATCGATCACCCACCACTTCATCAGCGCATAAGTCACACTAATTCCCTGCTGCTCATGTGTAGCCTATGTGTGTTCTAATAATTCTAATAAAAAACTAAGACGATAAATAGCCTATTTGTTGATGATCTATTTTCATGACGAAAATAAGACTACAACTAAATAAGAAATAGTCTTGGTAAGAGAATCATGAGGAAATGTATTATATTTAAACAAAAATATGAAAGACGGATGAAAGGATAAATAAACTTAAGGACCTGCATTGTATCCTGACCATATTGTATCCTACTTGCATTCTTCAACGTTGTGTCTCTGCTATTGATCATCTTAGCGTGACCAGTTCACGGAAGGACAAAATTGACAGATTTATGGACTATATCAATCTACATTGAGAATCAGACAAAACGCCATTGCGGCATACATTTTAGGACATCCTCAGGTGTCAGGCTTCAGTGTCAGACCTTAGATGAAAAGGCATAAGGTCTCAGGAAAACCTCTGTCAGATGTCACACTAAACGGCCTCAGAAAAAAAGTCGTCAGACAACACGGCCTCAGAAAAAAAAGTCATCGGACCAAAAGGCATGAGAAAAAAAAACATCAGACTAAACAGAAAAATCAGTCTCATATAAAAACGGACTATTTATATATATACTATATATATTTATATATAAAATCATTAAAAATTCAACATCACGCTCTAAACTTTTGGGATATCGGGTGTTGGACTTGCATGTCCTGTACGCACACCGCTTCAGTAGCCTATGTGCTGAAGCGGTGTGCGTATGGGCGTCTTATTTTATATTTGTTTATTGTCGTAATGTAGATGGATTCACTACGAACTGTACATTTTATGAGCAGCAACAGCAGCAGGTCAGAGGAGCCAACTAACTAACTTACCAGTTAACAGTGAGTCATTACGTTTGCTTTTGTGAACTAACTGACACATGCTGAGAGAACGACGAGCAACATTTGTTTGTAGAGGGAGGTTGTTTTTGTTGTTGTTGTTATTGTTGTTGTGGCGGCGGCGATATAGCTAGAGATGTTATTCAGAGGATACTCAGAGTTTTTTTTCATATTTCCCATTCATTCGACTTGAGCAAGTGTTATAATGATGGGAAAACCCTGCCTTCACCTCTCAAATGACAACTGTAGTTTTAAAGCTTTGATTTGGGCTTTTAGGCGAAGGATCCTCCAGACAGGGACTGTTTTCAGTGACTGAAATACAACGGTGAGACAAAAAAAAAACGAAAAAAAAAAAAAAAACAACAGTGGCGAGAGCTGATCATAATCACCCAAAACTTGTAGTTTGACAACGTCTCTTATGTTAATGATCAGTGAGATGCCTTTTGGTCTAATAACTTTTTTTCTGATGTCCTTTGGTCTGACATCTTTTTTTCTGAGGCTGTTTAGTCTGACGATTTTTTTTCTGATGCCTTTTGGTCTGACGTCTTTTTTTCTGAGGCTGTTTAGTCTGATGACTTTTTTTTTCTGATGCCTTTCGGTCTGATGTCTTTTTTTCTGATGCCTTCTGGTCCGATGACTTTTTTCTGATGCCTTTTGGTCTGACGTCTTTTTTTCTGAGGCTGTTTAGTCTGACGACTTTTTTTCTGATGCCTTTTGGTCTGATGACTTTTTTCTGATGCTTTTTGCTCTGACGCCTTTTTTTCTGAGGCTGTTTAGTCTGACGACTTTTTTTCTGATGCCTTTTGGTCTGACGACTTTTTTCTGATGCCTTTTGGTCCGATGACTTTTTTCCAAGGCCGTTTAGTCTGACGACTTTTTTTTCTGATGCCTTTTGGTCTGACGTCTCTTTTTCTGACGCCTTTTGGTCTGATGACTTTTTTTCTGACGCCTTTTGGTCCAATGACTTTTTTTCTGAGGCCGTTTAGTCTGACGTCTGACAGAGGTTTTCCTGAGACCTTATGCCTTTCATCTAAGGTCTGACGCTGAAGCCTGACACCCGAGGATGTCCTAAAATGTATGCCGTACGCCAGGTATAAACTATGAAAACACACAGGCAGCATGCTGACAGTTGTAAAAGAGTAAATGTGACGTATATGTGCGGATGTGTGAAAACACACAGCTGCTACCCAACGCACTAATTCCCTGCTGCGCGTGTGTGTAATTACAGGTAACAGGTGTATCCAAGTAGCAATTACATCCATTTATGCAGATATAAAATGACCTGTGGGTATAGGTGCACACATTAAGACGAGAAGCAGAAGCAGGGCGCAAGTGGGCCAAGCGGTCACCTGCATTCACCCCAGAGGAGATGACCATCCTGGTGGATGAAGTATGGCAGCAGCGGGACACACTCTTCGGCGGAACAAAAGGGAAAAAAAAAATTTAGTGGCCAAGAACCGCATTTAGCATGCCATCGCTGAAAAAATGGCTCCCTCCAGCCCCTGCAGCCTGCGAGACTGGGTGGCGGTGATAAAGAAGTAGCAGGAGTTTCAGAGCCAAATGAAAAAGAGGGCTGCAAGGGCCAGGCGAGAGAGCCAGGGCACAGGTCGGGGCGGACCTGGCGACACTACCCTCGCCCTTGACGAGGAGAAGGTCTTGTCAATAATTGGCAAGACCGCCTCTGAGGGCATCGAGGGGGGGATAGATGTCCTGGGGGACGAGGGCCTCTGGTCTGACAGTGACTCGGGTGAGGATGAGCCATTTGGGAGCGGGGCCAGAGCAGCTCAACCAACATCTCCACCCCTCAGCATCAGCCTGCCTGACAAAGACGTCCCCTGCACACTCTCAAGCTCAAGGCCTGTACCCGTGTGCCAACCCGCACCAGCAAGACCCGGTGTCCACATGCGGGGTGGCCTCAACCGGCAGCCCTCTATTACCACCTGCACCTGCAGGTGATGCAGAACCCATGTGACGGGAGGGGTCCCACCGCTTTAGGCTATCTTGATTAAACTTGGTTTCCTTTTCAACCATGTGTTGTGTGAATCATTGCACATTATAAAGTAAGGGTGTCAAATCTACACACAGATGGTCCCAGGGAACTGATATAATTTCACGATTTATTCCTAAAGACTACTCATGACATATGTAAAGCGAACACTTTTGCACTTGACTGAACAGATTGCAGATGTTTTACATTATAAAAAATAAACCTCATTGCCTCCGTGCACTGCCTGTTGGCACCTACGTCCTATCGGACTCGAACTTTGCTTTTGGGCACTTAATCATGATGTTTTCTTCTAACTAGATCTTGCTTTTGTTGTATTAACACTCAGATGTACGTTGCTTTGGATAAAGGCATCTGCTAAATGAAATTGTAACATTGTTAAGTGTGCATAATGTGCGCCTCCAGCATGACGCACGTGCCTCTTCCAGCCTGATGTGCACAGCACATACAGGAACACACTTGTTATTCCTCATACTTATTTTTCTTCCGCCAGATTTCGGTGCGTAATTTGTGCCACAGCTTTGAGTGCACACAGGGTCTTCATAAAACATATAGATTCAAGATTCAATATGCACAGTAAGGACACGCGTTTCCCTGTAGAATGAAATTCCTTCTTTTCTGTCACCAATTAATGCTAAACAATATAAATCTGAAGTATAAAATAGATCAAAATATATACGGTGCGCACTGTTTTAATGTCTCCTCGCTTAGTGTGATACTAATGTGCCTGCCGGTGACTGGAGCTGTGAGTGTTTGGTCGCTAAGAAGGCTGAAGGCTGTGGGTCAGCTTGATCTTACAACTCCTTCTTAGTGAAAGATCTTCTTAGCACTAAGAGTGATCTGGGAAACGGGGCCATTTCTTGTGATAAATCAACTGATGTTAAAGAGCACTCTTTTTTTCTGCTGCTTTCAGTGTACTGTTTTAAGACAATAAACTGAATGTTGAATATAAAAATCCAACTTTCTTTTATCCACTAAATTGAACATTAAACTGATCACAAAGGCACGAATAAAAAAAATGAGTTACATTTGAAAGAGCAGTTTTCTTGCAACAAATTAAGAAATCCCTGAGTGAAATATCACATTCTTTCTGAATAGGTTTATCAAGCAAGTCGACATGGTGATGACTAAAAAAAAAAAAAAAACAACAACAATATTGTGTGCAACCATCACTGTCACTGTTCACTGGTTCACTGTTTTTGTTCCCTTCAAATTCTATTCCAATGTGAAGTGAAGCCGGACACAATTTACACTCCTTGTTCTGTGCAAAAAATAAGTTTAACAGAAGCTAAAATGAGGCTTTGTCTACAATTTTCAGCCCTGCATGAAAAAAAAAAACGGCCATTTTTACTAACTTTAGTACCCATGGGTAGGAAACCCCTAAGACATGGCGCTGTTTTGACCGAATGTTAATGCTTTTTTTAAATTACCGTTTGCTTATTTAGCCAAACAAAAATATGTCACTGCCTTTCCAGCGGCTTTTTAGCCACCAAACGTGGGTGTTTTTCAGCAACCTGTCTCTGTTTTCCCAGCGGGGATAGTGCCACAACAAGCAGATGTTTTTTTTCACCGAGACATAGCTGCGTTTCCTGCTGGGATTGCACCAAAAGAAGTGGTGGTTGTTTACCGAGACTAGAGATGTAACAGCATGAAAATTTCATATCACGGTTACTGTGACCAAAATTATCACGGTTATCATTATTATCGCGGTATTGTATTTGCAGGAACTTCTTGTGGAGAATTCAGTAACTTGTATGTTTCGTACGGTACTTCAAATGTAGCTCCTGCCGTCTGCTGCCGCTTTAAGTGACTACAACAACATTTTGTCTTGAACAGACACAGTGACTGAAATAATAGTAAAAGTAATAAAAATAGGACAAGAATGACCCGATGACATGAAAGACGACCGGGGATAATTGGTGTGGACCATCGTGTAGTGTGTCATGTCTGTCCGCCAAGTCACGGCACGATTTTATGACTCCACAATCATGTAATGTGGCATAGTGACTGTCAGAATGGACGTGTAGTGTGTACTAGGCACAGGTACACTCGCTGTATAGTTGTAGTTGGTGGTCACGGAGATGGCTCATGAAATTTGAAGTGTTATGCCCCCTTTTTTTCTGCATTTCCTGCAGACAGGGCGACTATCTTCAATTAGTTTCCCCTCAGCATCCTTATAAAACCCAAAATACGTCCAGACTTCAGACTCTGTCCTTTTAGCGGGGGGAAACTTAAAGAAGCTTAAAGTTTCAATGTATCTGCTACACAATAATGTACAAATGAAACATATCTGCGGTTTGTAGAAACGTACAATGCCAGCATTTATTCTGGCGACTGGATTGTGCAAACCATTATATCTGCTGTAGCTCTTTTCTTTACATTCTACAGTCAGTATTTATTAGTGATGGTTAATATCCTTTGCAGTTTTAAATGTCAAACTCAGCTTACACTTTAGTTGAGACAGTTTTAAGGTAAAACTTGAGCTTGTGTCTAAAACTGGACCAAATAACCCAACAGTAAAATAAAAAATAGAACTAACACTGGGTCAAAACAGCCCACTGGTACTGGCTAAAGTTAACTCAGTACTGACCCACATTTTGATCCCAGTGTTGTCAAGGTGGATTTTCTGACCTGATGGTGGCACCAGAATAAGAGGATGTCTGTGAAGTGATGGTTGAATTCATGCACTGACTTTGAATTTAGGTTTGTTACATAACTTGTCTCGACAGAGCTGTTATACTCTCTGTGATAAGAACATATTTCACCCATACAGCGGGCACATTTTCAAGGAGGTTACTATGGTTACTGCATTATGGGGGCAAGCTTCAACTCCTCCGTTCCTGATGTTTCTAGCCCTTGACCCAGTTTGAGAACAAAATCAAGGACCCAAGGAAAAAGTAAGTCTCTAAGTGAGGGAGATTTATTGCAAGACTGAATTTACATATCTCTGGTCCAGATAATCTTGTCTCTGATGCCAACAGTGGCTGCAGTTTAAAATTTGGACACTTTCAACAGGAAAAATCACAACATATTGCTGCAAGCCATTTGGACCATCACTGTTTGGCGAAATGGAAATTTTCCACCTTCAAAGTCACTGAACGATGGCACTAGTCGTAAATCATGAGGTGTGGGATCGTCCAACCTAATTTCTAGGGATGCTGTTCAAATCAAATGTCAACAGCAGATGTGAGTCGGATCTTAAGTGTCCATCACTGACTCTTTATTGTTAAAATGTTGATGCAAGAGAGGAGCTGCCAAGATTTGGAGAACATACGTCACAAATTGTCTGAATTATATTCTGATACAGTGTCAGGTTGGATGAAAATGAGTAATTGCCTTTTTGATACGTTTAACTATTTCTGCACAGCATGTGAGATGGTCGTCAGCGGAGTTATTTGTAGTTTCAGTTGTTGCCATGGAGAGAGGAATATTCCCTGTTGTGTCTCAACTTTACATTTGAACTTTTTCCAACACTACAATGCACCGAGAGAGCAGAGGAAAAGAGACGGAGAGTACACTTCGTTTTTTTTTGTTACTGACAATAGTAAATGCAAAGCAACACTGTTTATATGGCATGTTTCAATTCAAGGGAAATGCAGCGCAGAGACCTTTAGGTGTGTGTTCACATGCTGAGAACACATTTCACACTCCTTATCCTGGAGAGAATATGGATGGAAAGATGTTACAAGATTCTTTATAACACCAACACGGAAAAAATATCAAGACAGAAGGTGCTGTAGATTATGCGGAGCAAATAAAGCAGATCATTTTCATGTTTTCTAGGGCTGCCCCTCCATCAGCTGAGGACAATTATGTAAAGTATACTGAGGGTAAAATTTCCATTTACATTTGAGACATTACATTTAGGGAAAATGAATAAAGGTCTTACAAGAATTAGAGATAAATATATGTTGAGGATTATATTAATATCAAGTAAAAAAAGCTATCACCAGAGAATGTCTGAAGACAGAGGCACCAATGATTAAGGACTGGGTGGATGTTATATGTGATATATACAGTATGTGATGGAGAAGTTGATCTTTTCTTCCAGACTGGAACTGGACAAATTTCATAGATTTTGGGAAAACCGGATTGAGGACATATCGCTAAGCAGGTTGGACTTTGTATGAGAGACTGTGTAAACCGAAGAATCCCTTGGTTCATTGCTACAGATGAATTTCTATAATTGTTCACGTGTTGTGCATGAGGGGAGGAGGAAAAGGACTGATCTTTTTTTTTTCCTTAGTATTTTTGTTGCCTTTTTTCCTTTGTTTCCTTTTTTTCTTTGCTGTTCTGTCTAAAATGACTGATGGAAGAGGTGTAGACCGAGGAATATGTAAGTGTAGATATGGAACAAGTTGATCAAATGCTTTAACTTAGATTTATAATTACTGGGCAGATCTAATGACAGCTGCTTGTGTTTATATGTTGTTGAGTTAAATTATAGAACAGGGCATAACAAAAGCCTGTAAATCCTCTGTGGGTTCTTTTATTCTAAAGGGTAAACATTAAAACATATTTTCTTCCTTTAAAACGTTGCTAATGTCTTGTAATCGTGGGGAGTAAATTGCGTAAAATTTGCACACCTTTCTCGAAAGAGGACTGCTTTGTTTCAACGGGAAGTCATTGTTTTGTGTGCTGTTTTATTTCCTCTTTTTATTCTGGACTTTTCTCTTGGAAATTATGCAAGGAAGACACTGTGAGGTCTTTGTCTCTCCACCCACTACAGTTTCACCAACTTTGCATGCTCAACAGATGACCTAAGAGATCTGACAGGCCCAAAATGACAAAGCATGTCAGAGAACGCTACGACACAAAGCCGTGGACAAGAATTTATAATGAATACTCAAACTAAGCAGAAGCCGGTGCAGAGATCTGCTGTGACCACATGTTGCTAAAATACTGGTGCTAGCACAGTCATAGCTGTAAACACAAACATCATCTCTCATACATCTCAGTGGTTGCAACATGTTATTTCACATAAGAGCCACACAGGCCCTCTCACACTTAATACACGCTGTTTAACTGCAGTGTGTGTCCCTGTGTTGTACTCAGCCAACCCCAGGTCATTTATTTGGATAAATTAAACACACCGCGATGACTATTTCAAGTGTGCAACATCACATCATCTAACATGTTACTGAGTGTATCTTTGAGGATTCAGTTGGCGCACTGCTGCATTTTTAATTAAAATGAACCAGCAAGAGCTCCATCTATGGTGGTGTAGAGTAAAATATTAGGAAATAAAACGGTCTGTTATGTGGGACGCACAAAAAAGGGGTTGAAATCTTTGGACCACAGAGCAGGAGGAAAGAGAAGTTCTGACAAAAAAAATATCAATAAAACAGACCCTTTTATGTAAAATCTTAATTTTAACTTAGTAATTCATGTATTGTATTTTTTAATACTAGCTGCATAGCTCTATGGACAGTCTAGTCCAGTGAAATCTTAAGCAGACATTCATGAGTCCCTCAGGATGAATACACCGAGTCACTGTGACCATCACGCTGTAAACAACAGCCCCTCTCAGGCAGACAACTGGCAGTTTATTCCAGTCGTAGAGTTATGTGAAATCTGCAAACCTGTTTATTTCTGTTGTCATCTTCAGCCATAACTGTAACATTTAAAGATATATAGTTACACACGGTGGAGCGACCTATCTAACGTTCCTGCTGTCCTTATTTTATGCACTGTGTTGCTTTGCTTCTGTCTTTGATAAACCAAATCTGTCCATGTCAGTGAACACTGCATATGGAATATCTTCTCTCCTTTACCACACACACTAACCAATTCAGGTAGTGGTAGACCATCAACTCCCGTGTTCTGCAAAGTAAAATTACCTATTTTGTCAATGGACTCTGGTGGCTTTGTGAGAACAGCTTTCGTTCCCCGTCAGAAAACGCCGTCTGACTGTACGGTAAAGTAGTGGAAACATTCTAATATAACATGCACTTAAAGTGATGTTGATTTTTTTTTTTAGGTGGCTAAAAGCTAATCAACTCAAGCAGCATTTGCTCAGTGCTAATTCGGGGTTTCTACCTGGACGTTATTGTAAACAAACAGTGTGATTCAGTCTACGGTCATAACTCACTCATGCCATCATCAGGTCAAATTTTAAACTGTGCAATGTATGACCATAACACTAATGCAAAAGTACTGACATTCCCATCAGCCTCAGCTGTACTTTGTGTTTAGTGCTAATCAACATATATGCTAACATGCTAAACTAACACAGTTGTACGCTCTAAACATTAGCTTGTTAACATTGTGTTAGCATACCTGCATGAGCATTTAGCAAAAATCAGAGGTGTGGACTTTCTTCAACTTGAGAAAATCAAGCCTTGCAAACCATAACTTGCAACTCGACTTGAACCACAACCATGTGACCTTATTTGGACTTGAGCCTTTTGACTGTAAAGTACTTGACAGGCTACAAATAGCACAAGGTTTAGTTACATACAAAACATGTGTTTGTAAAAAAAAAAAAAAAAAAAAAAAATGCAGATGCAAAAATGTAGGTTAAAAATTTCAAACATCAAAGTACAACTTACAACTTTGTGGAGCATTTGAAGTCGCACAAAGAACAGTTAGGCACAGCTAATGTCAACATTGTTAACAAGCTAATGCTTAGCTTAAAGCGGGACTGTGTGCTGACCCTACACACGTAGCCTGCACACGTCGCCTGTGTTGTTGTGGGCTTGGGCACTGGGCTTGAGTGCAAAGAGTTTAGACGTACTCGTGACTTGCACAACAATGACTTGGTCCCACCTCTGGTGTAAATCCTCACAGAGCAGACAGTGTGGCACCTCGAGTTTATTCCCACGTTTATCTGTTTTTGGGAAGTTTTGGGGAAGTACTCTCTGAGTGTTACTCATTATCTCCCACCTGTTGTCCCAATTTAATTAATTAAAAAGTGTCAGACTTGGGTATTCTCTCCTGACTTTAACCTGACCTGCTTCCCTGACCTGACCTTTGACCTGTTATTTGACTCATGAACGAGCCATGTAACCCAAAAAGGCTTTCAATCAAAGCTCCACATTACTTTGTTGAACGTGTATCAAGAATAAAAATATTTGAGGACAGATTATTATTCAGCACAGACATCAGTAAGTAATTTTTTATATTTCTATACTACAGCACTGCAGCATTCTTTGATTAAGAAGCTGTAACGTCAGTTCAGGTTTATTTTCAACTTAATTTGATTGTAAAGGACAGCATCCTGAAGTTGGGTTACCATGGTTACCTGCATCTGGAGGTGACCCAGTTATCTCGGTGACTCATTTACAGCCAGCCTTCAGTCCTTCAAACGACCCCTCTCTTCCTCCTCCTCCTCCTCCTCTTCCCTAACACTCTCGTTAACCTTAAGAGGGGACACACCTCCCTCCTCCAGCACAGTCGCACACACAGTCCTGGCCAGATGTAGTGATGTACCGCTGCTCTCAAAAAGAACTGTTATATCATTTTAAAATTCTCCAAGGCACAAATTACTGGCACCAGCTCGCTCCAGCTGATGAGATATTTGTGGGTCAAACAGGAAGTCCTAAAAGAGTAAAGTTAAAAAGTTTGAAATGTGGTATGCAGTGATCAGAGGGGTTTGGATTGTTCCATTATTCAGTGAAAATGTTGTGTGGTCTTTACCCACTGCTCATATTACTGTGTGCAGGTTATATCAGTCTGACTGCTGCTTATGTTTGAATACATCTTTTGTTGTTTCATAATGATAACTACACATGAAGAAAAATCGACCTGTTTTCAGCTTTGTGACCACTAATTTTTCAGATAATTGACCTTTTGCTAAGCCCTGCCCCTGTGTGACAGTCCAGCAAGCTGTCGCAGTAAGCATGGAGCCCACACTGTAACTAACTGCACTCCCTGAAGAAATATTATCATATTTTTGGAAAACTGAAAGAGTGATTCCAGAGAGAAGCAGACAGAGGGGTCTACAGTCTGAGTTTGAAGGATATATCCAGGATGTCAAACTGACTCAGCATCAACAACAGGTTAAAAAGACAAAGATAGTTAGAAGCTAAAGCCGAACTATAGGCTACAGATCCCTTGGCTTTTCATCTCATGCCATCTTCTGGTTTAATTTTTAAATTTCTCCCAAAAATTTGGTGCTTTTCAGGTTTTTATGACCAAATACCTGCAAAACTGATGACATTCCCATCAGCTGTACTTTGTGGTTACTGTTGAGTATTTGCAGACTTCTAACTGCTACACGGAAAACAGACCACATCACACCTGTACTGGCATCCCTGCACTGGTTGCAAGTCAACTACAGGTATGAGTTTAAGGTCTTATTGTTGGTTTTTTAAGCCTTACATGGCTTGACACCCAAATACATCGCTGAGCTCCACTGCCCCCTTTCCAACACTAGATCTCTCAGATCCTCAGACCAGTTGCTCCTGGCAGTCCTGCGATCCAGACTAAGGGTAAAGGGTGATTGTGCATTCACAGTAGTTGCCCCAAAGCTTTGCCACAACATATTCTTTTCAATTAAGTGACCCCCTTTTGTGGACACATTTAAATCTACGCTGAAGAGACATGTGATTTCTAAGGCCTTTGACTGTCCTTAAGGTTTCTGTTTTACCTTTAATATTTTATTTTCAGATCTCACTATTCTGTGCTTTATTTTCTTTTTATTTGTGCATGTTTTTGGGTTACTTATTTCTCTTACGTTTTGCTGTTACCATGTTGTGTCATTTCACTGTACAGCACTTCGGTCAACTCATGTTTTTTTTAACATACTTTATATATTTCATTTGAAGTACTTCTAATTAGCTTAGGTGTTCCGCAGGGGTCAATTTTGGGTCCTGTCTTTTTTACCATTTTCAACTTTTGTTAAGTTGCTGATGACACAGGTTTGTGTTTTATTGCTGACACTGCACAACTACCCATTGACAACTTGCAACTCTTCTTTTAAGGCCCTGTTTAACAAAAACAAAAGCAAATATCCATGCTGTTCTCGCACCAGAGACATTAATTACAATAATGAGCGTATAACCTCTGCAAATAGATCTAATGTTGACAGAGTTATGAATTATAACTACCTTTGCATCTGGCGTAATGAGAAATTTACACTTTACCTCCATAATGTTAATCTTGTGAGTAAACTGACACAGAAAATTAGAAACAGAAAAAGGTTTTTGACCGTGGTAATGTAACTTATGGACATGCTGCTGCTTCCATTCGTAAATCCCTCGACATGGTCTATCATTCTGCCTTTAGATTCATTCCTGGTGATAGCCATGATACTCAGCATTGTTTTCTGTATTATAAGGTTGGTTGGCCCTCTCTTGCAGGAAGATACAATAAACACTGGTACCATATTTTGGTTTATTTACAAAGCCTTGAAAAGCTGCCACCTTACATCTCTAAAATACTGGATTGGAACTCTGGCCCCTTTAAAACTCGTTGAAATGACCGGCTTGTGCTTCAAGTCCCCCGAGTGTGCTCTGACCTTGGAAAGTCTACCTTTTCCTTTATTGCTCCTGATTCTTGGAACGACCTTCAACACACATCAGATCCTCCAACCTTTGCACAGATCAAAACCATAAACAAAAACCACTGATATGTAACTGTTTTAGCTTATCGTCTTTGTTTTTAAAATGTGTTTTGTGTGATTGTTCCCTGTTAAGGCGACCTCAGTGAACTTTAACTTTATATAGAGGTTATAATTAGGGATGAGTATATATCTTTTCAACCAACTAATTTCTTTTTCTGGGACTAAGCAACCAATGAAATCTTGCCAACTAATTACCTTTCTGGTCGACTTATTAGGGGGCAGCCCTACTTACGTGTATTTTAGAAGTCTGGTTTTAGTCACACTAACACAATAAATCAATTTGCTCTAATGTCTTGAAAATGTACTGACTGTCCAACAAGTTTGCCACCAGAAGGAAACTGTATTTTAATGCAAAGAAGCAAAAAGACAAGCGGCTCCAGCTGTTCTACTTTCTATAGTTTCTCATGATGAACGACATGTAAGGGCTCTTTAACTGGAGACTGCACAGCTGCATGTAAACGGGAATATTAGTGAAATATCCATTTTTATTAGACATGTGAACAGCTTCGTAGGAATATTGTCTTTTTTGGAATAAGGGCGAAAAATGGACGATTATGTGCATGTACACAAGTGTAGCCATTGTTGATCTCCGCAGAGGATTATCATAATATGATTTTTGTTTCTGACCCATTCATAACTGTGTCGTCTCTCCCCACCACAGTAACTGCCCGTGCTCCTTGGCTGCAGCCCTTGCCAGAGCCACAGCAGACAGCCTCCTGCAGACTGACCTCTCCATCCACCACCTCAATAAGACCGTAGAAGATGGAGCTGACCCATTACCACGTGAGTCCCCGGGGAGCCCACGAGACTGCTCTCTCTCTCTTGCACACGCACACACACACAGACAAATTAGGTCTCCCACGCACATACACAGCAGGCATCTAACCACCAGGGCTTTGTCCCAGTTCTCCCCCGCAGAGCTGCATTAAGTGGTATTTGACCACTAGAGGGCAAAAAGTAGATTCCATAACAAACTCACAGGCCAACAGATTATTATTAAAATAATCATCCGGCTTTGCCTTTAATCATCTTACTATTAAAGAGGTAGTTTGAATACTATTATAAATACATTGAGCAGACTGAAGGCTGAGATAATGTTGAACTTGCAACTTTATACAGCATGCAAATATATATACAAATTATATTCAGCAGTCTGTTAAAGCTGCAATAATCAGCATGTTTGTATCAACAATTGATCAAATGATTGTGTGTGTGTGTGTGTGTGTGTGTGTGTCTGAAAGAGACAACAAATGCACTATTTATTTACTCCTGTGTGAGTAGTGTTTGCCAAAAACTGCAGCTGCCAGCTGTTATGGAAATTACTGAGCCTTTAAAAGTGAATTAAAAATTAAACTATATATTTGTGACCTGTTTTTAAAGATTTATGTCTTCAGTAGGAATGGGTTGGAGTGTCACAGGCAGGGCGGGGAAGTATTGAGAGAGGTTTTGGTCTTTTCATGGGGTTTATTGACAACAACAAACAGCCTTATCCTGTAAGACATGTCAAATGCAGAGCTTATGAAGTTATTAATTAAAGCGTAACTTTGGTCATTTTCAACCTAGACCTTGTTTTCCCATGGTTTTCTGTCTAAGTGACTAATGGAGACAACAATTTTTGAAATTGGTCCAGTATTGAGTGAGAGTGCTGCAGCTGGCAGCTGCGAAACGGGCTGAAATATATATAAGTGGCAATATGCACTGTCAATTTACCACTGACAGACTCAGACTGTAGTTCTGAGTGTCTGACAGCATCATGGAAAGGATCCCTACAAATTTGAGAATGTATAGAACCGGCATATTTTCACATCAAACACAATTTTTGACATTGGTCCAGTACTGAGCGAGAGTGCTGCAGCTGCAAAACATGCTCCAATGGAACCAATGGCGGCATGTGCCACCTCAATATACGTCCTCTAAAATTGTGTGTTTTTGTCACTGACAGGCTCAGATTGTTACTCAAAGTGTCTGACAGCGTTGTGGAGAGGATCCCTATAGAGATAGACCTTTTATTTGAGAGCAAGATCTGTTTATTTAACTAGAAACAGCTCTGAAATCACTATCGTCAAACACACCAGTCTCCATGTAAATAATCCGTAATTTTATTAGCATTAAACACATTTCATTTGAAGTCGATAGAAACAAAATAAAACTCACAAAAACTGTCTTGATTCTTCTCTCCACTGTTGCAACAATCACTAACTAATTTTTGGCTGATATAAACCATTATTTCACTCAGTTCGATGTAAAAATATACTGGCTATATACACACTAAAATGACTGATTATTTAAATGGAGTCTGGTGGGTCTGGCAATAGCAGTTTCGGAGCTGTTCCTGGTTAGACAAAAAGGATCTTGCTCCTTTTTATTTAAACAATTTTTATTGAGTTTTCATTTGACATGTATTTGCAAGCAGTATACATTGCCAATGTGTAGCAACACAAAAAAAGCGAGCAAATAGCTTCATTCTCATTAAAATCAATTACAAAAAGCCGTCTACAGCTACTGAAACGCTTTCTGTGTGATCAGGGCCCATGAGTGTATCTGATTATCTGAAGTTTGAGGTAGAGTCTCTATTCCATCTTGTGACTTTTGGGGGTATTTGTTCCTTTCAAGAGAGAAGAATAAGGCATCTGGCAATCAATGAGGTGAACGCTTTGGGGCGCCTACTCTACCACTAAGCCACCAGTGCCCCAGTGTTTGTTTTAAACATCGTACAGTAAACACCAAAAGTGTTGGTCCAAAAAGTGCCAAGTCTGGGGATCTTATTTTTTAACAAAGAGCTCTATCTCTGTAGGGATCCTTTCCAAAAATGCTGCCAGACACTTAGAATAACAATCTGAGCCTGTCAGTGGCAAAAATACTTAATACTAAATGTCAAATGACATTGCAAACATGCCCAGAGTAGTTACGCTGCAGCCTGTCTCGCTGCTGCTGCTTCCTGCTGCACTCTCACTCACTACTGAACCAATTTCAAAAATTGCTCTTCGCATTAGTCACTGAGACACAAAAACATTGAAAATAAGGTCCAGGTTGAAAAATATCTAAGTTAGACAGCTATTTTTGTTGTTCTGTTCATTAAACATATCTTGTCCAATACACCACGCTTTAACATTTTTGCCTTAATCAGGGTGCCGATAGCAAGAACACATGGCGAATAACACACTGGAGGAAAGTTGTGCAACCTCTTTCAATTTTGATGGAGTCAAACTGCTCTGAACCTCACTGTGTGTGTGTGTGTGTGTGTGTGTGTGTGCGTGCGCTTTCTCTTAGTAAGAACTTATTGTGTTGTGTAACAGCCGATCACAGCCTGTTTGATGTTGCTTCACTGCACTCTACTGTTGTTTTTCCTTCAGCTGTTTGTGAGGTGTTATGTGTAGCTCTTGATGCCAGATGCAGCGCTCAAACACCTTCATTATGAAGCGAGGGGGTGGAGTTTAGTATTGGGGCACTATTTGATGTGCATGTACTTTTAGAAGGTGGAGGGGTGAGGGTGAGGAAATGGGACACGATGTAGGCTGGTCTGTATCTGTCTCGCTGATACCATATTTGGGAGAGCAGCGTGAGAGAGAGGACATTGGCAAAGGCAGGATAGACTATTATACCTGCAGCTAACATTAGTAGGTCAAGCCCATGTGCATGCACAGCCTGTGTCTTTGTTATCACAGAGAGATGAAGCCCTGATGCCACTTCGGGGCTTGCCTCTGTTCCACTAACTTCTCAATGACAGTGAATTTCATCTGCCTCTCTGAGAAAGTAAAACAGGTCACTGGGGATGGGGACTTTTCAAAATTAAATTTTTGACACAGTAGAAAAACTAAATTAAAACCTTTCAGTTTAATTTACCTCCTAAGATCCCTCTAACTACCGTCGTCTGACTGTCCAGCTGTTTAAATCCACATGAGAGAATATGAGAGACACATTTATATCTCAAGACTACAGTCAGACTGCAGGCAAATCTGATTTGTTTCTCAAATCAGATCTTGAAGACCGACTGCCCACACTGTTATTTGCAAATGATCAGATTAGATTTATGTCCAAACATCACCAACCTATCTGCATGGGTTGCCGTGGTAACGACCTCGGTGTCAGTAACTGCGCAGGTCCATCATTTTCACCCTCCAAACAGTTAGGCTGTTATGTTGCAGTGCAGAACTCCTCCGTTGCACAGTTTTTTTTGGCGTCCTTCCACAGACTGGTATTCTCCATGTTGACCTCTGTAGCTCTGACAGGAGCAGCAGTGGATGTATTATTAGATCCTGATAAAGAACCCCAAGATGGCGCCTATTCAGTCCAATGAGAACTGCTCGCCTGGCACATATGCCAAAAAAGTTTTGAGTGCCCGGGCTACCTCTGCAATATGCAGTCCACTGAATTTATACAGTAGTGTTTCTCCTGCTGGTGCTGCACACAAGCTCTTGCTTGGCTCACAGACATTACACTGTGATGAGGTCACAGATTTTTAAATTGTTTTCCTCAACTTGAGGAAAAGTTTATAAATATAAAATCTCCACTGATCAGATTTCCATAACAGAAAGAGTCATAATTGACCTTGTTTGCAGTTTGAGGTGTCCTGTCAACAGTCGGCCCAGACACACCAAACCAACATAAAAAAAACTAGCGGCAACGAAAGCCAACTGTTGTGTCACCTAGGGGTGGCCCTAAAATAATATCACAATATTTAAAGCTCACAAATACAAAAAATGTCCCCTGGGATCTATATATATTCCCACCTGGACCTTTATGCTCTGCCATTTCTCCTCTAATCATCACGCTGTAACCTGTGACAGGCTTTTATGATACCACAGCTATCACACGTTCACATATATGGAGTTTTTACACATAGGTTTACATTACCAAAGGTTTATGACAAAATCACTTGAGGCACGGCGAAAGAGGAGAGGGTCTGTAATAATTTCACTTTCAGCCATACTTGTTGACGCAGTGGGTAACGGTATGATGTCATATGTCAACAAGTCAAAATATCGCGAGTATCACGATATGGATTTTTCATATCATATTAAAAATTCTACCGGTATTATCGTGAATGAGATGATATGGCACAACCTGGTGTTGCCTCATGTTGTGTCTCAGCCAGAAGGTTGTACATAAACACATGGCAAAGACAGCCAGTACGTGCATTCTGCGCCTGCGTGAGAGAAATGATCTCTCAACGCCAGCAGTCTGTGGTAGTCTGTGATGTCATTCAAAAGTGGAACCAGAGGGCCGTCTTGATGCTACCAAGACTACCCTGTCTCCCCGGCGAGACGGAATAACGGCTTGAAATTCCTGCCTTGAAGAGACAGTGTAAAAGGGGCTCGTGTAACAAAGAAGTAGCGTAGTTGTATTTTATATTGGTGAAACTCAAAGTAGTCGGAACACACTGAACATACAGAAGTGGACTGCACTACTAAGTGCATGTCTTAGTTACACTGTGCCTTGTACACTGAAGCTTTTTGACTGATTCTGTGTGTGTGTGTGTGTCAGAGATGGAGTCTGTAAAGCTGGCCCGACTGGTGTTCAACAGACTGTTTGAGATGTGCTGCCTCTGGCTGAAGGAGCTTCCTTTTCGCCGCCGTCCACAGCCGTACTACGAAACCTCCATCCATGCCATCAAGAACATGAGGCGCAAAATGGAGGACAAACACGTCATCATCCCTGACTTCAACACGCTCTTCAACATTCAGGTAGATAAGACCTCCTCACGCCATTAGAAACATCTTCATACCTTTTCAAGTTTTTGAATCTGTCTTCCAAGTTTGGCAGCTTGATTTCTGATGATTTCTCAAATTCAGGTAGTTTTAGGGTAGAGTTGAAGTATAACAAAAACAGCATGGAACAAAAACAAAAAGGTCTCAGTGCTTTGTGCCAGGACCACTGCTAATTGCTGCTTGCGGCAAATTACGAAGACTATGACAATATCAAAGAAAAACAAAACAATACAACGCTGAGCTGCTAAGTACAGTGGAGGCAGATAAAACTAATTCATAATAAATCATTGTGACTGTCATTAAGATCAGCTTTGAGGATAATTCATAAAACCATCTACTGTAAACAGTTATTTAATAAATCACAACTCCATTTAGTCAATCTTAATAGATCTCAACCAGGCTATTCAATTACAAATTCAACTGGGCCAGATTTAAAGATGGGTCAGACACTTTCAGCAGCCTATACAACACCTTGTCTCAGCTTTTGTTAATAATAAAGAGCTACCAATGCTATCAAAGCACAGAACCATAACACACTATCTGCTGCCCAGATGTTTTAAAAGCTACTAAGCATGGTCAGAAAACGCTGATTTGTGAAAACTGTGACTGGCAGCGTTACTGTACTGATTTGTATTTCCTCCCTGGTCGGTGCAGCACAGGTGTAACTCAACAGAGATTAGAAGGAAGCGAGATGGCTCACTGGTTGGCTTCCTGCAGACACTACATGGGCATGCCAGTACACACACTACCATATCATGTAGTATGCCACACAAGATTCACTGTCCCAGTACACAGTATGTCAAATGCACAGGGTTCCTGCAGACTATTTAAAGTCAAATTTAAGACGTTTCAAGACCTTTGTAAGACCTCAACAAAGAAAAATTAATACCATTTAACACCAACAAAAGTGAGACTGCATTACCAGTAATAAAGTAATAAAATCATATTACTAATCATGTAACGAGATACAGTAATAGGTAGATTTGATTAGGAATTCAGACATGTCTCTGTTGCTCTAAGTTTCGACTTCTCACAAGTAAAAGACTTTTTAAGACATTTTATGGCCTTAAATTTTCAAAATCAAATTTAATACTTAAGACTTTTTAAGGAACACTGATTGCAGTATGCCAAAAATACCAGGATGTTCTACATTCTGCAGTCTGCAAGCCAGCATGCTTTTCTGGTTATCATGACCCACAATCCTCAGCTCATTGACAGCAGAAGAAGTCACAATGATGGTTGACAGCACATTCAAGTGACTGATGACCAGTCAAACAGTCGCTGTATAATAGGAATAGTAATTATTTAAGTGATTAAAAAAAAAATCATTTTTCACGGGGCACGTGTCCAAGGGCAGCCCCCTCGCTCTGACATCTCTCCATTTAACGCATGTATAGGTCCCATTTGTGCATGTGTGTGTATTTCAGGCCTGTGTGTGTGTGTTTGTGTGTGTGTGACAACAAGGTGAAACAATTGAATTTCCCATCAGGTGTTATTAAAGTACATCTTCTTCTTCTTGCAATGCAATGACGTAGTAATGTAGCATAACCCCAATGAGCCTATACAGTTTGTAATTGAACATTCTAGTTTTTCACATTCTTGCAAAAATATGATGTTTTTATGATTAGTGAGAAAGTGATCACATGACACTTCTTATTAAGGCTGTGGGGGAGCCTCTCTACTCAGTTTGTAACTTATCTATCTTGTCTATTTTGATGACCAGTTGCACAGAAATCCATCCTAACAGTCTGCACTGATTCATGTGCCTGTGGTTAAATGTTGTGTCCTGACCCCAGTATACCTGCCTGCAGGTGTTCTTGTATTTGTATTTGTATAAAGGTAAAACTGGAGGTGAGTGGGGTTTCTTTCATTGTGCATTCTCCTGTTGTCAGGATGTGCATTAAATGCAAAGAACTTTGTCATTTTCACCATGTGCATATTTGTTTTGAGTGTCTGTTTCCAATCACAATATTTCCTACCTGCAGACCTGCAGTCCTAACGGGGTAATGTGTAAATTCAACCCTGCTGACTGGCTTCAATTGTCTCTCAGGATCAGGAGGAACAGGCTTACTTTGCTGTGTTTGACGGTCACGGCGGTGTGGACGCTGCCATTTTCGCTGCCAACCACCTCCATGTCAACTTAGTCCATCAGGAATCATTCGGCCAGGATCCCATCGAGGCGCTCTGCAGAGCCTTCAAAGCCACGGACGAACAATTTGTTAAGAAGGCTTCACGAGAGGTAACCTCACCTGCAAATGACAAAACACATTCACTATTATTTACGCTGAACTGCACAGAAGTCTGAGCAGTGGAGACCTGGGGATTATGAAAAGTTATCATGTATTATATTAACTGAAATGTATTTATGTACCAATATATACCACTACTACTACTGCTGCTGCTTCTGCTAATGTTCCCACAGGTAGTTTTACTACTACAACTACTGCAAATAATAACAATGACATGAGCACTGTTACTACTAGTTCTATGGCTACTACTATTACTGAGATTACTGCCATGTCACCACTGCCACCACTGCTACAGTAAGCCTGCTACACAGTGCACAGTAATACTACAACTAAAGCCCCGTTTCCACCAAACACTTTCGGTATAGTACCTTTGGAACCAACAGTAACCCTTCAGACATTTTGTCGAGACTTTTATCAGTCTGCACCTGGTTTATCGTCCACAGAACGAGGCTGCACGCCGACATTTTCAGAACAAAATAGAACAGGCTGCAGTGAGAGTCTCTCTCCATGGGATATTTAAAAATAGCAGCTTTGTGCATTTAGTCCTTCTCAGGCAAGCTCAGGGGTTTAGTGTTGCTGTAGCCCGCAGGAACAACACTCCAAGACAGTTAGGATTAGAATATATGCACATCACATAATTCGGTCAAATTTAATATATGTAAAGGCTTAAAGACCCACTCATTACTAAAAGTGTCTGTCATAAAAAGTTGTCATATTGAAATTTAAGGTGTGCTGACGGATTCACGTCATCAAATCATACATTAAGTTACAACAAGTAAATGTTCTACCTTAAAAGTTGCCGGTAGTTAGCCCAGTGAATGAAGTTATTTTTGCTCAGACTCCAGCTGCTGTGAGAGGCAGCAAAACATCCTTTCATTTTATAGTTACAGTTTACTAATAAAACTCTCCGCGGTATGAACAGTGGTTACATGAGCTTACTGATTAATCAACTAATAACATATTAGTTTGTAAAGTTACTTGTAACTAAAGCCCTTAGAATAATGAAGTAGAGTAAAAAGTGAGAAGAGAAAGAAGAGATTCCAACTTTAACGTCACGTTCCTTCACTGCACACTTGTCCACAGTTTAACGCTGAGCTGACAGAGCGAGTATCTGTTCTCTTCCCATTTTTACCTCGTTGTCCTGCTGCTCTCATGTTTGGTAATCCTCTCAGAAAGATGCTCGACATCCTGAAAGCTTGTTCTTGACCACGCATCACATCCCCTCGGATCAACACAAACGGAAAGCAAAAAAAAAACGAAAAAAAACCAAAAAAAAAACAGTACACCCAAACAGTTGGGAAAATGCCACTGTTCCTCGAAGCTCTGGGCAACTGCTCTCCATTCAGGACTGCGGCTGCTGGAAACCTCCAGATAGTCTGTCCTCAGGAATCTGTGAACATAGGTAGGAAGACAGAAGTCAGATTTTCATCCTGGTTTACACCATAGCCAACAATCCCTTCTGTTTCCTTCTATACTCCTACTTAATTTCTCGATTTAAGGGTTAAAGTGTGCTTTGGCTCAAAATATTAGACAGTTTTTGTGGGGGGAAAAGACCTTGCAGGTTCACTTCACTGTCTCAATCATGATGGCAAAGATGGCAGGACCACTTTACTCAGAAAGAAACACAGACATGCACAATGATTCCACTGTGAGCAGAAATGTGAGGGTGACAGCCAGTCAGACGGCCTCCCTCATCGCTGTGTCTGTTTTTGTGATGTGAGGTGCCGCCACACTTTGTCGAGCCTGGGGTGTACTCTGATCAGGGCTCCCACACATTTTCATGGACAACAGTTCAAAACTTTTCCATGATTTCTCAAGAACTCATGATAATGTTTTACTGTCTGCCCCACTTGCCCGGCATTTTTCAAACACATCAGATACAAACTCAAAATGGAGAAACGTACATGTTGGTAAACAAAACGTTGTCACACATTGATGCCTTTTAGCTAAGTTACGTCATCAACAACAGAAAATAAATTTACCGTTATGTTACATTATGTGGAAGTGTATCCACAAAGATTACTGCAACAATTTCATAACACACACAACAAAACTCCATGACTCGTCCAAAACTTTCCATGACCGTGTGAACCTTGTCTGATCCATGCAGAGGCAGATTTACATGGAGGACTCAGTGGCATACAGTAGTTAGGATGGACCCCAGTGCACGTGCATGCTGTGATGACAGGCCCTACTGTCAGATTTTACGTTGAAACAGCTACAGGTACAGACCTGAATACAGACTTAAATAGATTTTTTTAAGTTTATTTATAGCTTATATGGTTTATGTAAAATGAACATACAATTTTGTTATAGACTGACTATTTAAAAAAAAAAAGAAAAAAGAAAAGAAACATTGACAGAGATGGGTTTGCCTTCTCAAGGGCAAAAAACATGGCATGTGTACGGCCCTGTTTTTTGAACATAGGCGTATTTCTGGATTGGCAAATTGAATCACTCACAAGGGCCCCCCACCCACTGGGCCCCAGTGCAACTGCACTGCCTGCATTGTCTATATTTACACCTCTGGAAGTGCTGCAATGATTAATTAATTAATAAGTTGTCAAATATTAAATTAATTACCAACTAATTTAATAGTTGATAAATCAGTGTGAGTATTTTTTTTAAGTAAACCTTTGTAACCTGAAGCAACATCACTTGTGCTGCTTTCTGACGCCTTTTGCAAGTATTTAAACCTTTGAACCTCGAGCACATTGGTGCAAGTTCTTTTGGAACTTGGAATAAGGCAATGAGCAACCTGGTAAGAAATGTCTCACAAATTGCAAGAAATAAATAGATTTAGAAAATCATTTTAAAGAGCTAGGGAAAAACCAGGTTGGAGGTTTCATGTATAAATAGTCAGCCTAACAAGCTAGCAGTTTGCCATTTTGTCCCGGGTAACCACGCGACGTTAAATGAGATTATTTTTACCTGAGGTCTGGTTTGTAACCGTCTCTCAGCTGCTCGGCTCATCTTTTTTGTTTGTTTGTTTTTTAAATTGCAGATTTTAAAATTATAATTCTGTAGAGAAAAATCCACTTTGTTCAAGGCGACAATAGTTTTTATCTTCTTAAAAAAAAATGAAAAATAAAAAGCTAACGTCTGCTATCAACGAGCTAATGAAGACAACAATAGGTACGTATCAAACAGCCAATCAGATCGCAGCTGGACAAAACGGAACCATCTGCATGTGCAGTCAGATTTTATCGATCTGTTTTTATTGCCAACGGATTTTGCAGTGATGGCAGAAGTATTCAGATTAGGAATACACAATCTTGTTTTTTTTATTGCTGATATCTAATATGTATATGATAGCTAATATACTGTATAACAACTCATTTGGCCGATAACCGATACAGATATATCCATATGTTGTGGAAAATTATGCAACTTTCTTCCGTAAATCCTCTGGCTGAATATACCTCTTTATCTGTATGTGTGTTCCCTGATTTATCTTTATTTTTATATGAATTTTCATTTATGTATATAATGTATATTTCATTTATTTTTTCAGATGTTTTGTTACCTGTGCTGTATCATAATAATAATAATAATAATAATAATACATTTTATTTGAAAGCGCCTTTCAGGACACCCAAGGTCACTGTACAGAAAATATAAAAACAAAGATATAAAATACAAGATAAAAGACAACAAACAATAAAAAGGGAGGGGGGACTGTGTGAAGCAGTTTAGAGAGAGTAAGCAAGTCTGAACAGATGAGTTTTGAGTTTAGATTTGAAGATGGGCAGGGTGGCAGAGTTACGGAGGTCAGGTGGCAGTGAGTTCCAGAGTTGGGGAGCAGAGCGGCTGAAAGCTCTGCTCCCCATAGAGCTAAGGCGGGCAGCGGGTACAGTGAGATGGAGGGAGGAGGAAGATCTGAGGGCATGGGATGGGGTGACAACGTGCAGGAGGTCAGACAGGTAAGGAGGGGCGAGGTTATGGATAGACTTGTAGGTGTACAGAAGGATTTTGTAAGTGATTCTTTGATTAACCGGGAGCCAGTGGAGTTGCTGAAGGACGGGGGTGATGTGGTGGGAAGAGGGGGTTTTGGTGATGATCCGGGCAGCAGAGTTCTGAACCAGCTGAAGTTTATGGAGGGACTTTTTCATTCACCTGATGTTTTGGATAGGGAGGGTTTGATGAAACACTGTCATCTGACAACTGTGCATTACAAAAGTAAAATATTTACTCTTTGAGATGTGGTGGAGTAGAGGTATGAAACTGCATAGAAAGAAATACTTAAGTTAAGTACAGTTATTGAGTAAATGTACTTAATTATATCCCACCACTGATCTGAAACAGTTCAACAATGATAAATAAAAGCAGCATCTGAGGATGTTTGTCAGACATAAATACAGCTATGTTCACCTCTAAATGACTCAATATCACTAAAACCCACACCTGCTGCTGCGTGGTGTGTGAGCTGATTACTGTAACATGTGTCCTGTGTTGTGCAGCACCTGCGTTGCGGCACGACAGGCGTGGTGACGTTCCTGCGAGGTCAGACTTTGTATGTGGCCTGGCTGGGAGACTCCCAGGTCATTCTGGTCAGAAAAGGACAGGTCGTGGAGCTGATGAAACCACATAAACCAGACAGAGAGGTAACACACTCACACACATCCTCACACACTGTCAGGTCACAAATCTATCACTTCCAATTACAGCGGCCCAGATCATTACGACATGGGGTCACATGTATCTCCAGTACAGTATGACGAAAATAGGTTTCAAGATTATTAATGTTGTTTGCACCAAAGTCCTGTTTTGTGCAGATTAAAAATAGTTACATCACAAACATAATGTGTGGCAACACCTCTATGTCCAAAGCTTCAATCTTTTTTGGGGTGAAACCTGCAGCATTATGTCTGAGGTCATGAACACTATGATCAAGCCTCTGCTCATTATTTGTGGAAAGCTGAAGAAAGAAAGTGACACAGCGGCGTTTGCTCTCTTACTGCCTCATAACGGCAAGAAATTAAGGGTTTTTTCACACTTGGTCCTTTTCAGCCCTCGAAGTGGGCTCAGAGCAGTGACTCAGAATTTTTTGCGCCTGTGCCTTGTGAACACAAAACGCTCCGGCTCCACTTCGCCTTTTGCTTTTGTATCGTAGCCCTCCAGGCTTGCCGTAGACAGATCACACGCTATTTCAGTGGGACGCATAATAACACAACAGAGCCATGGCCCCAGGTAACGACAACACAACTAGTGGACGAGGAGCACTTTGGTCTGACGATGAAATAACTGCATTCCCCCAGATATGGAAGAAGGAAAACATCAACTGTCCACAACGCAAAGAAATGCCAAGGTTTTCCTCCAATTTTAAATTCATAACCACACTGCAGAGCCACATCAAAGTAAAAACAAAACTACTTCAACATATATTTTATATAGACTATAATGTGAATAGAAAGAGGACTGAGGCCCCATCAGAGCTGAAGTTGACCAGAGAGAGAACTGAGTCCTTTTTCAAATGAACTGACAATGTGAACGCAAGAAGAACTGAGTCCCTTTTCTGTCGGTCCACTTTTTGGTCCACTTTAAGAGGTCTGAGTTCATTTAAAAAGGACCAAGTTTGAAGAGGACTGGGTTCGGTTCATTTAAAAAGGACCAAGTGTGAAAACAACCTAATTCTCATTTCATGGAAGAGCACAACTGTCCCTACCTGAGGGCTTTTTTTCACATATAGTCCTTTTTAAATGAACCGAACTCAGCCCTTTTAAAGTGGACCATCAGAAAAGGGACTCAGTTCTCTTTCTGGTCACACTATAGCCTATATATAATATATATTTATGTAGTTTTGTTTTCACTTTGACGTGTCACTGCAGTGAGGTTATGAAGCCCCTCGCTTTTGGATGAACTTAAAATAGGAGGAAAACCTTAGTGTTCCTGTGCTGTAGACTGTGTCTGTTTTTTCTACATTCTACATTCCACATCTGGAGAGGTGCAATATCTTCTGTGGATCAAACTACTCCTGGTTCTGTGTCCTTGCAAGCGTTACAAGCCGATGTGTGTTTCGTCCGTTATTTCAAGCGTCCCAGGTCAACAGCATGTGATCTAGAGGGCTAAATACAAGAGGGCAAAGAGCAAAGCAAACCTGGAGGGCTTTATTTTCACTGAGCACAGATTCAGTGAACCGCACCGTGGACTTGAAGTGAACCAAACTCACTTCAGAGGGGTCTGAGTTCTCTTGGAGTGTTCACTGATCCACCACTCTGAGTCCGTTTAGATGGCTGAAAAGGACCAAGTGTGAAAATACCCTAAGATGTGATTGGAAGATTTAACTAACACACTCCATTTGGAAAGGATAAGATGTGCCCTGAAAGACAGGCTCCAACAATTTAATAAAACCTGGAAACCCCTCATATCATATCTTACAATACAAATGTAGCACAACAGTCCAAACTGTAGCACACACTGTACAACAACTGAGATGACGGAAGAGTGATGGGTCTCTGTGGGTGGAGGGAGGTGGGAGGAGTGGAGAAGTGGTCTGAAGCTAATTGTGATTTGTGATTTTGGGCTATATGAATAAAATTGAATTGAACTGAAATATTAGCTCATTTGAAGGTTAAAAACTGTGCAGCATGTGACAGTCATCACCACTAAAGCCAGCTGTGCTTCATGTGTGTCTGCAGGATGAGAAGCAGAGGATCGAGGCTCTGGGAGGCTGTGTGATCTGGTTTGGCACATGGAGGGTTAACGGCAGTCTGTCTGTATCCAGAGCAATAGGTACTGTTGATACTCAATATGACCACATGTTGCTCTGTCATGCATGGTTTTACTTGTTTTTTACTTTAAAAGAGCAGTGTGTAGGATTTAGTGGCATCTAGCAGCAGTGTTGTGGGTCGTTACTCAAAAAAGTAATGTATTACACATTACACAGGAAAAAAATAATCCCTTACTTTACTTGATTACTCCCTGGAGAAAGTAATTAGTTACAATACTCATTACATTACTAGTTACTCTGTAAAATTGCCTGAAATGCATTGTCACGTAACTTGCCAGTTAACGATATATATATTAAACCTTCCATATGTGTACCTCTTCAAAACAAACGGACCAGGTGATTTAAACAGGTAAAAACATTGAATAAATCAGTTTTACATTGAAAGCAGTGTTTTTCCGATGCTGTTCGGCTCATTGCAAAGCCACCAAGTATGGTGGCTGACAAGAAAACACAAATGTCCCTCTCTAGAGCCAGTGTTTGGTTTGTCGGTGCTTGACTACCGTAGACACATGGAGGTGCACCATAGTGATCTCCATAGACGATGACCTGCTCCCTGTGTAGATATGAAAAGCTCATTCTATGGTAAAGAAAACACAGTGATTTTTTTTTTTTATGTGATTATACACTGAAGAAAACATACTTATTATATTATATTCCATTTCCACCAGTATGTCCCCCAAAATCCTACACACTGGACCTTTAGCTTTGCCAGCTGAGAATCTCCTTGTTCCACTTTTCTGTCCTGAATGTCTGTATGAGCAGACACTAACAGAATAATCTGTTACCTGTGTTGTCAGGTGACTCGGAGCATAAGCCCTACATCTGTGGTGATGCAGACCATGGTATCTTCCCATTGGATGGTACAGAGGACTACCTGATTCTGGCCTGTGATGGCTTCTGGGATACCGTGGGTCCAGACGAGGCGGTGCGGGTGGTCAGCGACCACCTCCAGGAGAACTCCGGAGACACCACCATGGTAGCCCACAAGCTGGTGGCCTCAGCCCGTGACGCAGGCTCTAGTGATAATATCACAGTCATAGTGGTCTTCTTGCGGGACCCACGCACCCCACCACCCACTGGTACAGAGGACGAGGAGGAGGGTGTTGTAGAGGGAGAGGTGGAAGAGGAGGAGGAGGAGGTAGCAGAGGTGGAGGAGGAGGAACAGGAAGAGGAGGATGAGGAGGAAGAAGAGGCAGTCAGAGTAGAGCGTGATGGTGGTGAGGGAGGCAGCACTGCGGACATCGGGGGGAAGGGTCGCGGAGGTTGGCCCCTGCAGCAGTGCTCAGCCCCTGCCGATCTCAGCTACGAAGACCGAACAGACTCGCTCACAGACAGAACTAGCCTCAGCCTGCTGGGGCCGTCGCTGGAGGGCCGCATCACCCTGACCGGGGGCTCACAGCAGCCCTTCTCCAACTTTAGTCCCGACCTCTTCACAGCCTCCCACATCTATCGAGAAGAACGCCCACTGAGGCGCAGGTCCTGTATCCCCTTTCAGGAGGCCAGCATCTCTAGCTTCACGGACCCACTGTGGCCCCAGACAGCCGTGCTGTTAGGCCAGGCAGTGAGGCGAAGCCGCAGGCTTGGTTATGGTAGTCGCCGATGGGGCCGAAGGAGGCCAGGCGCATCCAAGGAGCTGCTAGGCCTGTTACCCTCTGGCCACTTGCTGCCGCACATGCAGCGCCACTCCAACCAGAGGCCTGGAGTGGCAGTGCCTCACCTGCCCCACAATTCCACCATCTGAAGAGGTGACCCAAACCAAACCATCTCCTTCATTTATTCAGTCCTGCCCCTCAGCCCACCCACCTCTGCCTTCAACATGTCTTTCTTTGATAGTAGGTAGTTGTGGCTCCTGCAGTCGTTACGTGATTATTGAAACTCTGTTGGAGGAGTGGTGCTCTCTGTCCTAAGCCGAAATGTCTCCAAATGTAAGCCAGCCCACTAAACACAAGCCCTGCTCCTCAGTGCTGTAGGTAAAGCGCAAAACTGCATCCTCTCCATTGTGACCACTGATCAGTCATCATGAAGCCAGAGCTGCAGGCTGATGAGATGTGTTCAGACTGAATGTAAAATGAATCTGCACAGTGCAAGACACAGTTAATTGTTGGCAGTGCAAAAAACAGAAACACCTGGAGTTCCAGCCATATTTTGATTAAATAGCCAGGACAGTGTATTGTTAACTCGCTAGACTAGACCACAAAAAGCACCAAAAGAAGCAAAAGTTCGCTTGCATTCAGTCTGAACACAAATTTAATTTACGTGCTTGGTTGCTCCACATTCTGGCCAGCATCTTTAGACTAAAATTATGTATTTTGGACAGAAAGAAAAAGCCTTCTAGGTGAAAATTAGTCTCTTTCAGGTTAATGGAAGGAATAAATTTGATCTCATCACTTGTCAAGCTTGCAGAGGAAGTAAGAATATACACTACTTGGCCAAAATTATAGGGACACTTAAACATTACACCTTTATATGGTAGCTGAACATGTCATTCCAAACCCATAGGCATAAATGCGCTCTTATAACAGTCTCCACACTTCTTTGAAGTCTATCCTCTAGACCGATACAGGATTTATTGGATTTTTTTTTTCTTCTTTTAAATATAAACAAAACTTACAGGACACATTCTTGATGAGGATTGCTTAAAATATGGTTAATGAAGAACTGCAATAAAGTATGGTGGCCCTTAGGATCAAAATGCAACATTTCAGAAAACACGACATTTTACAAAACCAACCCAGTCTCACTCCGAAGTCATTGAAATCCAGTGCTTGGGCAGCGACTTGTGCCATCGGACACAGATGAAAAAAGCTGTCCTTAAATGTTGGCATGATACGCGGCCGGTCGACGTTACAGTTTAACAGCACCTGATGGCATCGGGGGAAATGTGACGAGACAAGAACGAAAGTTAAGGTGGCCAAGGTCCAAGTGGGGCGGGTGGGAGTGGCTGATGGATCCAAGAAACGCCGAACTTCACCCGGGAGAGCGGTGTTCGCGTTCCGTAAGATTATAAAGCCAAACCCTGTTCTTTTTTCCTAAACCTAACCAAGTGCTTTTGTTGTTGAAGGAAAAAAACCGTCAATTCACGGTGTTGTACCAACATAGCGCTTCTATTTTAAAGAAACTGAAGGTAAATGGTAAAGTTCCTAAGAAAACAGAAGTGTATTTTGAAAACAGACAATGCATGTAACAGGCTGAAGTTGACACGCCGTCCCAGAACGTCAGCAACCAACACACCCAGGGTACCTTGGACGTCATATGTGGACGTGGAAAGTCCATGACCAAACGTCAATATGTGACGAGGTCGGAGTGAGAGTGTGTTGACAAAACACAACATTTCACAAAACACTACTGACGGCACGAAATGTTGTAGTGTATTGACCCTCAGGGTCACCATAATAAAGACATGTATTGGGTTATTATTTTTTTGCTACTTACTGGATGTTGAACAAAGAATAAAATGATATATGCGCCACTACAAACATTAGCCAATAATATTGTCAATGCCGATGAATCGGTCATGCTCTAGGTGAAAAGGGAACAAGCCTTTTTATTTCCCTAACTTAAAAGGCAGTTAAAACGCAGAGACCAAAACATTGAAAAACAGCCCTAAACCAAAAGTACACCAAATAATTTGATGTTAATCATTTCCTGTGAGATGATGAGTGAGATGACACATCTTTTGTTTTGAGACTGCTGTCCAGAATGTCGAGCGACCGAACATTAAAATAAACTCTAATGGCGGAGTTTACCTTTTTGTCAGCAATCCTTTGGTGGCAGATGAATGCAGTTCATAGGCACTGAAGGCACATGCTGTTCCTTCCCCTTCCCATACAGTCAGTGACCCAGCCATTATCCAGCCACAATTTGTCTACAGATAAAAGCACTTAACAACGGATTATAAAAGATTAGCAGTCACTTACCTGAATAAATGCTCCATGTAGTCCAGTATTCCAGATGGGGATATACTCCTGAGATCATATTTTTTTTCTTTCATGATGGAGGAGAAGGGTATATTTTATGTCATAGTTGTTGGGCCACATAGCTGTTGCAAATATTCCAAGTGTATTTACTTTTACACAAAAACCCATCCAAGAGAAGTATTTTACAGCAGGTTTGATAAGTGCAAACCATTTAATGTCGGGCCAGGACAGTTGAAACCTGCAGAACACGTGCCTTCCATATGCGTTACTAAAGCCTACTTCCCTACTACACATATATATTTACTAATTACTGAATTTGTTAACAATTCAGGACAAATCTGGCTTTCACTTGGGTTGTAGTTTGACTCTGTGCCACTTTAAAGGCAGGGTCAAAAGGTTTGACATTTTGGGAAATAGTCTGATTTGCTTTCTTGCCAAGAATCAGATGAGAAGATTGATACACTCTCATATCTGCACACTAAATATGAAGCCACAGCCAGCAGCTGATTAGCTTAGCTTAGCATAAAGAGTGGAAGCAAAGGGGAACAGTTAGCTTTACCTTCTAGGACCAGTTGCACAAAGCACCTTTAGTTTACTCCTTACGTATGACACTTAAGGTTTAGTTTTTCCTTAGCTGAGGAAATAACTTAAGGGTGTTGCACAGAATCTCTTAAAAGGTTTCCTTAGTCAAGGAAAGGCGTTCAGGCATTTACTGCACTGAAAGAGATTTTACAACAGTGAAATTCTGCTGTTTCCATGGAAATTTGTTTGCTTGAACAGGCGCTTGTGATAACTATCGCTTCCTGTTGTCGCACCTAAGTAGCGTCTCCAAAGTCAGCCTGATATTAAAAAATATGGCAGAAGATAAGAAGACAAAAAACAAAATGGCGGGAGGAAGAAAAATCAGACTTCTAGAGGAGTTCATTAAAAGAAAAAACAAACTGAAAAATAAATCTGATCCAAAAATAACAGCCAACATGAAGCGACAAATGTAGGAGGCAACGTTTGGACGGGAACTTCACCACACTGTTCGCCGAAGGGTGAGGGCGTTTGAAACCCAGCGAGTGACATGGCATACTGTCGACTTGTGTATGTGAAATACCTCGCCAATGACTGATTGAAAAGATCCTTTTGCATTAAAACCATAGGGCAATCATTAGTTGCCTGATCTCACTCCGAAGTCGTCGAAATCCAGTGCTTGGGCAGTGACTTGCGGCCTCAGAAACCAATGAAAAAAGGCGTCCTTTAACGTTGGCATGATAGGCGGCTGGTTGCCGTTATAGTTTGACGGTGCCCAGCAGCATCAGGGATGAAAGTTAAGGCGGTGAAAGTCAGACTGGGGCAGGTGGGTCCAACAAACACCAACTTTCACCTGTGAGAGCAGTGTTCGCGTCCTGTAGGATTCTAAAGCCAAACCTTCTTCTTTTTACCTCAACCCAACCATGCGACATAGTGCGTTTATTTTGAAAGAAACTGTATGTAAACGTTAAATTTCCTGTGAAAACTGAAATGTGTTTTAAAAACCAACTAACCAGCTGCTGGCTACATAGTAGCTGCACATGTAGCGTACAGACATGAGAGAGGAACCAACCTTCCCATCAGCAAAGTGAATATTTCCCAAAATGCCCTTTTAGATCCAAAATCCTTTGGATAACATGAAGAGAATCTGCACGTTAGAGAGCATAGTTTTCTATCTGTAATCTATACAGTCGTGGTGCTGATGGCCCCTCCGGCTCTGCAACAATACTACGCAGCAAACATCCCAGTCATCACCTTCTACAAGATAGCCGGGCTCCTGTGGCCCCATGTCGCCTTTAATAATTGGATCTTTCTCTGATCTGATCTAGATTCAACAACGGAGAGCCCCCTCTGTGCCGTCTAACACGCTGCTGACAGCGCTGCACTTCAGTTATGTTAGCAAGTCTTTATGCCACCTTTCATAAGACTGAACTTGTCCATGAGACCTGAATGCCAGTTTCAACATTCATTGGTTTCATATATCTGACGCCAATATGGTAGCGTTCCTCTTTAATGCTAACTCATAATCATAATTAACAAATGTAATCTAATACTAATTTGTATGATAAAGTATGACAGCACCCAGTTAACTTGGAGAGACTGATCTGTGGAAAGACGTCTGTCACTTTGCTTTAAATGTGTAGCTTTTGTTTTCAAATACACACAATAGCATTACTGTATCTAACCATACTTATTGACTATAAACTAGCTGTAACACACACTTGCTATGAAACTATTAAATGATAGGTAAACCTTGACCCACGTTCCCCCGAGTTACTAACTCTGACTATAATTTTCAAAGTACTAAAATGGTTTGGTTGCCTACTAAATATTTAGTTTGTTGTGGGAGCAAATGACTGTTCGCTAAGCCTCACCCCCGCTTAGTTACTGGTGTTACAGCTGTCAGGCTCTCCGTTCTCGCATGATAAATATGCAGATTTAGCTACCACTTGAAATTGGTAGTAATTTTGTTAAACAATAAGTCCTTGATTTCACTTAAGCTTCTCATTTCTGGTCGCCAACTAGGTAGCATACTTTTATTGTAGCTTTTACCTCATTAGAATGCTCATCTTACAGAAAAACATACTTGGACAAGCAACACAAACAGTGTGTCTCTAATCGCAAACTTACGTTAGTACACTTCAATGTAGTACACCATGTACACTACGTACTTCTTGTGTGGTGCACTTATTTCAACAGGGTAGTGTTGTCTCAAACTGCGCACTAACGTATTGCACTTACTGGAAGTGACGACGGCTTTTTTTTAAAACTGCCTTTTCATCTTCATTATCTTTTTATTTTGAATTGGCGAATTGCAAATGTATGGTGGTGCATTATTGCCAACATCTCACCACTATCTCCATCAAACCGTACACATTTCTCTTGTGTTTTGGAGTTAGGAAAGGCTACAAAAGAACCTTGAAACTCAACATACCAACTATGTGGAATCATCCAAAGTTTGACAGCCTTCCATGCCTATGTACAGTTGATATGTAAGCTTTGATTGGACAGTTGCTGTTTGAGGGTGGGTTTTACCGAACAGTCATTTTGGACACATTAATTATTCCCTAACATTCCCTAACATCGTCACTCCCCACTCTTAAGTTGATGCAGTTAATTTCTAAAGGTCAGGATGTTAGTGATGACCAGGTTCTGTAAATCGTGCCTCCACTCTCCTGGCCCCGTCACACATGAAAGGTGTGATATGAGAACACCCGATTCACCAGACAAACAGGTACTGGTTTGAGGGCCATCACCTCCTCTTTCAGTCGTATTAGTGAACGGGGGACTCTCTCTCCCGCGAACCATCCCATGGACTGACTAGTGAAGAGCATCAGTGGAGCAGAATGTACCTCATGTGTCCCAGAATGTCCTCAGAGACTTGGTGAAGTGTGTCGACATGACTTGGTGTTTTTTTGGGGAGAAGATTCGTCTCTCCAAAAGGCATCTTAGCTATGAGGAATGTACTATTGAGACACTCAACAAACTAAAGCCACTGGATCCCTTTTGTGGTCGATACCCGAAGATGATCAACGGAAATCACAGTCATTTCGAATATTCATGTAGGCGTATGTATATTATGAGTATTAACTGTGAGGCAAGCGAGTGCTGGAGGAGTGTACATATAATAATTCTGTCTTGTAAATCAGTAATTTTAATCCATGCTCCACCAGGCCCGATGGTAGGGTCAGATGTTGGATCTAGGTCCCAAAATCTCCCGCCACCAGGCTGAGGTGGAGGTAAGGGTGTGATGTAACTGAACAGCCTGAGAGGGGCATCAGTTCATAAACACTGCCGCTGCCTTCGAGAGCTGCTAAAGTATTTAAAAGGTGTTGAACCAGTCTGGCTTTCACTGGAGAATTGTAGTGTACTATCGTGGCCTAGCTGCTGTTTGTCCCTGCTTTCTTACCCTGACATGAATAAAAAAAAAACAGGGACATAAAGATGTTAATTATTGGCTTGAAATACTGTATTTCCAATCTGCAGCTTAGATTTTAAAACATTTTTATCAGTACCAGCCTTATAAAAACATCTTGCCAATCAAATTACGTCAGTAGTTTGTAGGTTTTCATTCCAACTCTGCAGGTGTTAGATGATTAGCATGGTGTTGATTAGAGACGAGGAACACGAGTGAACGGAGCTGCTGTGGTGTTAGGATTTAATAGTTTCACTGTGTTGCAAGTCTTTTAGATAACAGTAGAGTAGATCTTTTACATGGATCACACAGGGCAGTAAACTCTAGAGAAGCAGAGCTGCCACAGTTTGTCTCAGGATCTTGTTATAACGACAAAGTGTTTTTGTTTCAGGGGGAATGGACCCTGTAACTCCTAATAATCAGAAAGAATTCAAGAGAATAAACAGGCTTATCCCTGCCAACATCACCTCTTCAAAGCCTGATGTCAAAACTACCGATGCTGACCTTAGACTAAGGGTGCTTTCGGACTTGCCCTGTTTGGTTCAATCAAACTTGTTTGCCCACTAAGTGCAGTTCGTTTGGGCAGGTGTGAACACAGCAATTGCACTCAAGTGCACACCAAAACAACCGGTCAGAGACCTTCTTGAAGAGGTGGTCTCGGTCTGGTTCCAAACTTTTCTCGTCTTGACATTCCAACAAAATCAAACATGTTTAATATTACCGTAATTTTTTTAGTATGGGCTTTTCCAAATCGACAAGAATACTGTTGACATATGACACCTTTTATCTTGTGTTTCTAGAGTTACGTGTTTTTGCAGACATGTAAGAAATTGTCATATATATCACATTTCTTAAAGGGAGTTTGGCATAATATTTTACACCAATAACAGGATGGAAAGTAATCTCAAAAATGAATCTAGTTGTCGTCTTGCAAATAGTGACCCTGCAAGATCATCAGTCTTTGCAAAATCTTACGGTCTGTGACCAAAAACTGACATTCGGTTCTTCTCAAAGTCAAAGACACTCCCTTGGTAGGACGGGTCCTTTCAAGTCAGGTCCTATGGAGGTTAGGTGAGACTCCTTCCTAGCATTCGGTGAACACACACTGGAATATGCTAGCAAGTGCTCAGGTATGTGTTATTGAAGAGGCCCTGCCTTCAGTTCCACCAAATCATGCTCAAGAGTTGTGGGTACTTCATGCCTGCTGACGATACACACATGCATCTTTGAGAATTCTCTGATGGAAGGACTCGGTCCACGCTAGAATTCAAAGGATCCTTGACTTTGGAATAGTCCTTCTGCGAGATATGATGATGTAGCCTCTTTGAAGTATAGCTGTTTAAGGGGCCCACATGCCAAGTTTTTTTGCACTCTCGACTTCATTGTTTTTGATGTAGATGCACTGCAGGTGCACTCAAACACCAGAGTGACGGCATGATAAACTGGCTTCAACTTTTGGAATGCAGCAGTGCACTCTGCATGTCATGTGACAAGGACCAAGTAATCATAGCTGGCAGACATCTTTGCCTTCATCCTTTAATATCAGTCTGTGATAAATAAGGAGGAGAAGTTAAGTATTTTAGTCCAGGGCTGCCAGAGTTTTTCATCTGCCCCACGAACAGCAGGCTTACACACAAAGAGCGCCTCAAAGAGGAACAGCTCTGCACTCAGGATTTCAGGTAAATAAGCTATGACAAGGTGCTGGTTAAGGTTGCCTAGCAATCTCAGACGCAACCTGCCGCCATGCTCTGGAAAGGCACAAGAGTAGCACCCAACGCCTGACCTCATGTCTTTCAGGTGGTTAGAAACGCTGCATGTGTATGGCCCAGAAGGTGGGCATTATTGAAGACATGGCAAATTGTGCGCAAAGAGTTGTGGGTACCTCATGCAGGCTGAGGATACACACATGCATCCTTGAGAATTCTCCAAAGGACAAACTCTGTCCTCTGTAGAACCTGAAGGATGCTTGACTTTGGAGCAGACCTTAGGCAGAATTCAATGATGTAGCCTCCTAAAAATTCAGCCGTTGAAGGATCCTTCCTTGACTTTGAGAAGCATCAACCTTTAAATATGAGAGGGTGTCAGACTTTAGTCCTTTAAAAGGTCATATTTCAAAGTTTTTGGGTATGGTGGGCTTTAGTCCCCAAAGATGTGCCCAAGATATTTTTTCCAATCAAGGTAAAATGAGCGGCACACGTAATATGCACCATGGTTACCATATTAGTTTAGCACATTAGCATGCTAACATTTGCTACCACTTCATGCTGCCACTGTCCTATCAACAGAAAAAATAATCTCAAAAAATATCTCTGGGTACAAACCGCTCTCATCTTACAAGATGCTTTGTCATTGTAACAAGATACTCAGTCTTTATAAGTCTTTATAACACGATCTTAAAATGAGACGATGACATTCTAACAAGATGAATTTGAAGACCACAGACGCGTCTTTTTGTGAATGGTTGCAGATCATTGGATCACGTTATAGCTTGTGTCCACACCTCAAAGCAGCTGTGCAGTAGTTTTCTGTCCCCTGTGATTCACCAATGTAGTTTCACAGCAGGTCTGCAGTGTTGATGTGAACTCTCTCTGCGCTCTGGAGGGAAAGATGTACTACAACAGTGCTCAGTGACAACGCTCCATGGGTTGCATTCACCAAAAACCTTGTGAATCAGTTACACAGTGTTACTCATCGTAATTTGCAATCCGCCAGAAGTTGTCACCATATGAGCAATAAAAACATCACTCCTTGTGGTAAATCCTCTACCTAAAACTCGAGAGCCCCACACTTCCTCCCTCACTCACGCTCTGCTTGCACTAAAGGTTCCTCTGAGTCGGATGTTTCCCTTCCCTGGTGATGATGAAAGCAAGCAGAAGTTCAGCTCTGCTCTCCCATAATAATCACTGTCTAACTATAGGGCCCCTCCATGAATCTGCACTGTGTGTCTACACACACACACACACACACACACACACACACACACACACAAAAGCTTTTTCTTTTTCTCTGTAAGCAATAATGACGTTGCATTAAAAGGCTCTCTGAGGGTTTGTCTTCTGCTGAAGGACGCAACAAAAATGTGGTTCTGTCAGCCAGAATGAAAGGTCACAGAGCAGAAATGCTGAGCTCCTGAAGTCAATTTCTCATTCATTTTCCCCCTGTAGAGAACAGGATTATGAGTCATAATCTGCTGCCTGTTGTAAGGTTCATTTAACACACTCCTACACCTCCTGTAAAAAGTCTGTAGCCAGCTAGTTTGAGTCCAGAATGCTTAACTTAAATGATCTTCAAGTCTTTGGAAAAATGAATTTGAAGCTTTCTTCTTTACGTGATAAAGGAGGCAAGACGTTTCGGCATTCCTCTGCAGCTGGTGTACATTTGAAGAGACTGCCTGGACTTCTCAGACCTGTACACTCTGTTCAGATGTACACTAATGTGGATGAAAGGGAGGATGACTAAGCTCACTGAGCGCTGTGATTGGTCCCTTCTTCTTGTCCTCTGAGCTTGAAGACAAACCCCACGATTGGCTCTTCTTCAACATGCAGGTTAGGTTAAAAAACATACAAAAAAAGAGTAAAACACACGTTGAGTATGTTATGTGTTCCTGTAGTATATTAAATATGTGTACTGTATCTGGTGACTAATTATCATGTATATAAAGATTAGAACAAGTCTCCTCGACTGTTGCCTTTTCTTTCCTCAAGAGTTGTGATCGTTTTATCTTTGTCAGTTTGGTTTCTCTCACCCAGGATCCTTTGCATCACCCAGTGGGGGAATGTAACTAAAGCCTCATGTCCACCAAACAGTACAGTACAGTTCAGTACGCTTTTTTTTCTGTTTCCACTGTGAAAAGTTGTGGATGGTACCACTGGAGCCATTCTGTACTGTCCCCATGTTTGGTCCCCCCTCTGTTGGGGTACCTAGCACACAGATCTGGTACTAAAAGGTGAAGCTGTGAACACTGCAGTCTGATTGGTCAGTAGAGGACGGTCACTCTGCTCAGGGCTGAGTTGTGGCTGGTTTTGAGGCTCACGTAACCACTGTTCATACTGTGGAGAGTTTTATTAGTAAACTGTAACTATAAAATGAAAGGATGTTTTGCTGCCAACACTTTAGTTTTAATGAGTGGATCCTTAAGCTTTTACATATATTAATTTAGACTCCGATGGCACATATTCTAATCCTTACTTGGAGGAAAAAAGAATCACGTAGCATCGTTCCTGTGGGCTCCAGCAACACTAAACCCCTGAGCTTGCCTGAGAAGGACTAAATGCACAAAGCTGCTATTTTTAAATATCCCATGGAGAGAGACTCTTACTGCAGCCTGTTCCATTTTGTTCTGAAAATGTCGGCGTGCAGCCTCGTTCTGTGGACGATAAACCAGGTGCAGACTTCCATCTGTGTCACCGCTGATGAGCAAATACAGTGAGTGCTGGACGGAGCAGTGAGTGACAACAACCCCGCACACATTTAAGAGGACTGTCTGTGGTGGAAACACTAAACAGACCAAGGGTCTAGGTACCATGTCTCAAGGGTTACTGTTGGTTCCACAGGTGCCATACCTAAAGTGTTTGGTGGAAACGGGGCTTAAGTACACACACTTAAGAGCACAAGCTTCTTGTGTTTTATTTGAATTTACTTAAGGACTGTACCTCAGTACAAATTTGGGGTACTTGTACTGTACTTGAGGTTTTTCCATTAAATTTATCTGACAGCTTCAGTTACTTTACAAATCAAAGCAACAGATTATAAGATTTAAGGGGATTTAGTGGCATCCAGTGGTGAAGATTGTAAAATGCAACTTGCTGAAACTTCTCTCAGTTGGATTTTCTTGAGGTTTTTACTGCAGACGTCTCCTCCTCTCCAAAACAAACAGACCAGCTGATCTAAACCAGTAAAAACACTGAATGAAGCAGTTTCGTGTTACAAATCAGTGTATCTCCGATGCTCTTCGGCATGTCAGATGAGAGAGCACCTGGCCAAAATTGCATGCAAAAAAATCTACATCAGCACACCTTAAATTTCAGTGTGACAACTTTGACCAGCACTTTAGTTTTAATGAGTGGTTCTTTAAGCGTTTACATATATTAATCGCCAAGGTACAAACGTATGTTTATCTAAAAAAACAACAACTTTATTTTCTTTGCATGCAACTTTGGCCAAGATATTATCTCCTGTGTAGGAGATAATCAGTGATCTCTTATTAGACTGTGAATAAATTATTTGACAAAACCCTAATAACTGGAAAACAAACAGCAAATATATTCTACACATTGCTCCTTGTGATATTATCTCCTAGGAGATATTATCTTCTACGTAGGAGATAAACTTAGATTTTAATCAAAACTGCATGCAAAAAATATATGTTTTTGGATAAACATGTTTATCCTCTATCTCCTACATAGAAGATAAAATCTATGTAGGAGATAGGGGATATTACGAAATGTTATCTCCTACGTAGGGGATAATACCTTCAAGATCGGGGATAAACATATGTTTATCTAAAAAAAATTTCAGATAATCTAGTAGTATCTTCTCCTATGTAGAAGATACTACCTCCTACATAGGTGATAAACAATGATTGATCTACTTATTTGATTTTTGATTAATGATCTATTAATTTATGATTATTTAGACTATGTTCTTAGGAGACTTTATCTCCTACATAGAAGATAACATCTCCTAATATCCCCTGTCTCCTACATAGATATTATTTTCTACAGAGGAGGTTATATCTCAGAGATACAGGATAAATATGTTTATCTAAAAAATTTGTAATCATTTCTGTAGATTTTTCTTTACTCTAAACAAAAGCTCTACGAGGCAGGGTGAAAAATATCTGGGCAATGTTGGCCCAAACCTAACTTTATCTCTCACTTAGGAGATATTATCTCCTGCATAGGAAATATGTGTATGCCCCTATCTCCCACACAAAAGATAACATCTCCTATATCCGTGATCTCCGACATAGATATTATCTAAAAAAACAATAGAAAAACTTTTGGATCTCCTACATAGGAAATAATATCTTCTAATATTCCCCATCTCCTACATAGATATTATCTGCAATGCAGGAGATGATATCTCCTATCCATAGAACATAGATATATCTCCTGTAGAAGATAGGGGATAAACACATTTATCTGAAAAACCTCAAGTTTATCTAACAAAATATACTTTTTGCATGCAATTTTGGCCAAAATCTAAGGTTAACTCTGACGTAGGAGAAACACATTGGCTAATCTCTCATTGAATAAATTATTTGACAAAACTCTAATAACTGAGGAACAGACAGTAAATATAATTTACACACTGCTCCCTGTGACATCTCCTGGGACAGGTGTCGGCAACCTTTACAATCAAAAGAGCCACTTCTGGCAAAAAAAAAGAAAAAAAAAAAAAAAAAATATCTGTCTGGAGCAGTAAAATATTTCTGAGCCTAAGGGTAACACAGCCTGTTAAGTGTAGTTCAACTTATCAACATTACTAATGGGTCTAAATGAGCATTCACTAATACGTTATGCCACGAGGTAGCCGCTATGCAGTGGGATATTTATGATGACGAACTTTGCACTGTTGACGGTGACGGTGCACTATTAAATTCTGTATTTATCTCAAAGACTTTTCCTTCTTTGGATTTGGAATCCACAGCCAGCCTCGCTAGGGAGACTCAAGACGAGCCAGCGCTATTTAGGTTTGGCAAAATTTAGAGGAAAAGGTGTCCAGCTGTAGAAGTATGACTCAAATTTTAGTTGTCAAAACATTAAAAGATGTTTTTAATTCTGTGTAAAGGCTACATATTTTTTACAATTGGAGAATGTACAAATCATGTTAGGCCTACAATAATAAATGAAAAGTAAAATGTGGATTGCCCCCTCCAAGTTGGGAGTGAGTAGCGAGTAAGTTCAAATATCTCAGGGTCTTGTTCACGAGTGAGGGTGGAAAAGAGTGTGACATGGATCAGCAGTTTGGTGCAATGTCGCAGTGATGCGGGCACTGTGCCAGACCGTCATGGTGAAGAAGGAGTTGAGCCAGAAGGCAAAGCTTTCGATTTACTGGTCCATCTGTGTCCCAACCCTCACCTATGGTCATGAACTCTGGGTAGTGACCAAAAGAATGAGGTCACGGATACAAACGGCTGAAATGAGTTTCTATATATCTATAGATAGGGTAAGGAGATCGGAGTAAAGCTACTGCTCCTTCGCAGATCAGTTAGGGTGATTCGAGCATCTGATCAGGATCCTCCTGGGCACCTCCTGTTAGAGGTGTTTCGGGCATGTCCCACTGATAGGAGGCCCCGGGGCAGACCCAGAACACACTGGAGGTATAATATATCTCATCTGGCCTAGTAAAGCATTGGGGGTCACCCAGGAGGAGCTGGAATGTGTTGCTGGGGACGTCTGGGGTGCTCTGCTTGGCCTGCTGCCTCTGCGACCTGGCCCCAGATACGCGGATATGGATGGATGGATGGATGGATGGATGGATTTAATGTTAAAAAAAGAAGAGACGCATGTTGCCTACCCTGGTCCTAGGAGAAAAAGTTAGGTTTGGGCCAATATTGCCCGCAAATTCTTTTTCACCTTGCCTCTCAGGGCTTTCGTAACATTTAGTGAAAAATAATAAGAAAAGATTACAAATTTGTTTATCTGAGCTTTCACTTCCTCTCCCATTAATCATCTCACAACTCCACAGATTTATCTCAGGACTCTTCTGAGCTGCACAAAGGTTTTTTTTTCTGGCTCCAGTTACTGATGAAGACACTGACAGACAGAAACATTCAAACCATCCCTTCAGACAGCTGTGGGTGATGTCACAGATGTTCCATCTTTGGTTTTCTTACAGCCTAAAAAAAAGAGAGCCATCTGTGTGAAACTGAAATACAAAGCAAAGGTTAGCTGGCTAACCCACTAATCCGTCTCCAGGGTTCTGAAAATCAAACAGCGGATGGGTCAGCAGAATAATAGGAAATCTGAACAAATTTGTTTTCATGTAGCAGAGTGAAAATGCCAGAAGCCACAGTGTGAGGAGTGATGTGATGCTGTAACAGGGCTTTCATGTGGAACAGTGCTGTCTGCTGTTACATAAACAGCTTTACAAAAAAAGTGAGCAGTCCTCCACATTCTTTCTATAAAAAGACTCATCATTTCACCCCGCTCATAATCTGGCTTTATTCTCTCCGTTCCAGCAGTTTTAAGAAAAAAAAAGGTGATTAAATCCAGACAGACTGAGAAAACGTGAGGGCTCTTCTTCCAGCGTGGAGACCAGGAGCAATGTGTGGATTATGCATGCACAAGAGGGTGAGACTGACTGACAAGTGAGTCCTCCTGGTCCTCAGTGAGGTAATACAGGCCAGGGATCAGCTGAGGATGAGACCCAACAGCCCCGACAACATACAGGTGACAATACGGACCGCTCAGTAACATGGTCCCTGGATGTTTATCAAGTTAACAGACACATGGGAAAAGTGGTCGGGTGTGATGATCCCTGTCGGCAAACACTAGTCCTACTGTAGGTAGGGACGGGGTGAGTAGTAGCTCAGACATGGGGGGGGGCTACTCAAAGGTAGACCCAGGACGTAGAGGGATTTCATATCCCAGGTAGCATCTCAGGAGGAGCTGGAGGATGTGGTTAGGGAGAGGGAGGTCTGGATTTCTCCTGATAAGCCTGCCACTACAGAGAGCTGGCCCCAAAGTAAAGGGTGGGAAAATGAACGCTCAGATGGATAACACAATGCGGGTTACATGTTCTCTGCTCAGGATGCCAATATACCACTATATTGTTAAATATCAAAAAGCTTGCTGCTTTATTAACGGTCTGGATATTGTATAAAGCACCTTTAAATACCTGTATAATCTTATATTCTGTTAAAAGATACTTAAAAGTATAATAACATTCAAATTGTATTTTGTCTGGCATTTCTTTCTGAAAAACACTTCACTCACAGTTTTAATTGCTGAGATCTGAAACGAAGTTTGAGGCAAACTGAGTCAAGGAACCCTGTTTTGTAAAAATCTTAATTGTACATTTAAATGTTTTATATTCGCCATGATGAAGCATCATCTGAGTTCAGAAACTCAAAGTAGTGGGAGACAGAAGACACAACAATGTGGTCATTTCCAGGATCGTAAAACATTTTATTTATTACACAATAAGGAAATGTACACATCAAATAATGCACAGTGCATTCTGGGAACATTCAAAATAATAAAGCAGCTGTTGACACAACAAGCACAAATAAGAGAGAAGGTTAATAAACGGTGAGAGCCTCCATCATGTACAATGTGTAACGCAACAGGAACAAAAATTACATGATTAACAGGACTGGAGTTTTAGAGGTGAACACATCTTAACATCGACTTCATTCTAGTGAACAATTTCTGTTTGTCTTGTCATGAATGCGAACAAGACGTTTTTCCTCCTTCGGTCCAGCCAGTAAAGTCATGCACTTTCAGGCACACGTACAGCGAGTTCCGCAACTGAGTACACTTTAAGATATTTACAACGTAAACTAATGACTACAGAAATGTGCAATGTAATTTCTTTGATGCAAACTTTAAAGGGTACGTTCACTGTTTTTTGACCTGGATCCTATTTTCCTATGTTTCTGTGTTTAAGTGACAAATGGAAATGACAGTTTTTAACACTTGTCCAGTATTGAGCGAGATCCCTGCAGCCAGCAGCAGTGTAACTACTCTGGGCATGTTTGCGCCGTCAATGTTCCTCCAATTAAAGTGTTTTTGTCACTGACAGGCTCAGATTGTTATTCTAAGTGTCTGACAACATTATGGAAATGATCCCTACAGTGATAGAGCTTTTTGTTTAAGGCTAAGATCCTTTTTGTTCACCAGAAACATCCCAGAAATCACCATCACCAAACCCACCAGACTCCATTTCAGTAAACAGTAATTTTAGTGTGTATAGAGGCAACATGTTTTCACATCTAACTGGGTGAATTAAGGGTTAATTTCAACCAAACCAGAGTTGGAGATAGTTGGAACAGTGGAAAGATGAACCAAGATGGTTTCTTTGAGTTTTATTTTGTTTTAGTTGACTGTGAATCAACTGTGTCTTATGATGATAAAATTCTTATTATTTAAATGTAGTCTGGTGGGTTTGGTGGTGGTGATTTTGGGGCTGTTTATGGTTAAATAATTAAAAACAGGGATCTTACTCTTTAACAAAAAGGTCTATCTCTGAATAGGGCTGGGTTGTAATTTCTCACAATTCCCCTAAACCTGAATTGGGTTAAATTCTCGCCATTTAATGTGTTTTTTTTTTTTTTATGAAACTGGCAGTTCTTGTGCATAAACGGCAGGAGTTTTAATGGACTGAACAATGAGTGAAAGAGGGGAGGACTGCGACTGAGAGAGAAAGAAGTGATGTAACAGGAACAAGGGAGCAAACAGGGGAACCAGGGGAAAGACAGAACGCGCCCGAGAGAGGGATGGAAAACGAGACATAGAGAGGAGGGGGGCTGCGAGGCGACTTGGTTGGCAGTGTTTGCTTCGGTCTCCCCAGCAGTGGGAGAAATGTGTGTAACATGCAGCAAACAGAGGTGATGAGGGGAAACACACCAGCCCTTTGCTTGTAATATTCTAATTCTTAACCGGAGAAAAAAAGAAAGCATCACAGAGCGTCATTCCTGTGGGCTCCAGCAACACTAAACCCCTGAGCTTGCCTGAGAAGGACTAAATGCACAAAGCTGCTATTTTTAAATATCCCATGGAGAGACTCTCAATGCAGCCTGTTCTATTTTGTTCTGAAAATGTTGGCGTGCAGCCTCGTTCTGTGGACGATAAACCAGGTGCAGACTTCCATCTGTGTCACCACTGATGAGGAAATACAGCGAGTGCTGGATGGAGCACCACATTTAAGAGGACTATCTGAGCGTTACTGTTAGTTACAAAGGTACTAGACCAAAAGTATTTTGGTGGAAACAGGGATTTAGAATTACTATCTGAGCATGTCAGTGACAAAAACAAAGAGTTTTCATGGACATAAACTGACGGTGCACAATTGCCCCTTAATGTTAAATTGCAGCCTGTTTCCCTTGCTCCATAGTGAATTTATTTCAAATATTGTTGTGCCCATTTGTTACTCAAACACAAAAACATGGGGAAATAGGTTCAAGGTTGAAAAACACTTAACTTACCCTTTAAGTGACCTTGAAAATAAAATGTGGATCGAGGGTTCACTGTCGATCTTAGTCAATCAACAGTCTCACAAAGTGTAGAAAGGTCTGATAAACTGCTGACATGTCATACTTCTGTTCTACAATGTGACACAGCGAGTCAGTGTGACGCTGTTCCACTTAAACACTGTGTTTTCTCCCAGCTTTGCAGCAGCATCTAACATGTGTTTGCTGTGTTTGCTGGGAGTACTGAGGTGAAAAATAATATATCCATGAAGAAAAGCCAGTGAAGCAGTGAGCCATCAGTGCAGCACAAAGCACACATTACATAACTACACAGATTTTTAAACCTTTGCTGTCAAGTTCTCTGAGAATTACAAAAAAGGACCTTCAGTGCACCACAGTTTCAACCTGAAGTCTGTTCGCCCAATTAACACAAAACATTTTCAATCGGACGTCTTGTGGTTTATAACTCTGCAGATGTTTTTACTTTCATTTGTGAAAGTTTGGAGATATTTGTCTTTGAAATTTCTGCCTCCTCACCAACACAATAAAGCCAGACTAAATTTAATTTGTGGTACTCCCACAACAAAAAACATCCCACAATGTCACAATGACACTGCTACTTTGGGCAATCCACAGACACACTGTCAACAAGTTTTACTAGTGGAAATATTGAAGAGGGTCCCAAGTATCTCCAAACGGATATTGACAATAAAATCTTTTTTTTAAAGGCAAAAAATGTCCAAATCCAGTTTCTGAAATGTGAATATATTCAAACTTTTCTATTACAGTTAATTGAATAACTGTGTTATGGACAGTTGATCAGACAAAAGACGATATTTGAGAATATTAATGAGAAAAATCACTCCTTACAACTAAATGACAAAATAATTAGTATATTAATCATCAATAATGAAACCAATCATTTAAATCCAACATTCATCTCTGCTGTACTGGTGTGGAGGCAGAAATCTCCAAACCTGGACAAATAAAAACTATCTGCATCGATAGATACCACCACAGGGAAGTCATTTGGGTGAACTATCCCTTTAAAAAGATGGCTTTGCTCTGTTTTTAGCACTAAATACAAACCAGATATTGGACATGTTGACTTATCACAGCAAGAAAAGCACAGGTGTGTGTAATAACATTAATGATGGCTGAGTTCCATTTAGCTGCATCAGTGTCACACCAGCCCCTTTCACACTGCCTCTTCAAGGAGGGAATGTCACACCGTAATACTGATTTGCCGTTCTGTATAAAAGGTACAACCACAGAATGCGGCGAGGGGAGGGGTGTGGGGGGGTCAGAGTTATGTTGCCTTTAAGCTGGCATCGTTAAGTATTAACAGCACTGAAACAATGTCTGATGTCAGCTAGCAGGGCAAGATCATGGGCAGCAGAGGTGTGACGTTTTGATGACATGTTCAACCCACTGTGGGAGATTTAAAAAGTAGCGGTAGCAGAGTTGTGTTGCCTTTAAGCCAGCATTGGAAGTATTAACAGCACTGAAACAATGTCTGATGTCAGCTAGCAGGGCAAGATCATGGGCAGCAGAGGTGTGACATTTTGATGACGTGTTCAACCCACTGTGGGAGATTTAAAAAGTGGCAGTAGCAGTTAGCAGCTAATTCAAATAAGACTAGCAGCATCCAAAAATTTCCAACAATGAGGTCCAGGAGCTCCTTACCCTCCGAGCAGAAGACAAGATAAGCCGCCATATAACAGACGGTAGATAATTGTTACTGCCATGTTGTGTCACTGTTATCATGTATAAAACGCTGCTGACATTTATAATATATGTCACACTAGAGGCCAGCGTTGTTGTTACATGTCACACCTCTTTAGATTCCATGATGCCGGCATGCTCTCTTAAAATCACACCCTGGAGCGACACAATGCCGCCATTATTTGGTTCTGTGTAAAACTGCGAAGGAGGGATGAAGACGGGACTCATAGCGTCCATAGTGGACACTTCAATAGAACAGAGGCATCATTAATGTTATTAGTAACGCCTGTGATTTTCCTGCAACGACAAGTCAAAATGTCAGCTGTTAAATTTCAGGTACTTTGTTTGATGGCTGTTTTGGCGTCACTGACTGAGGTGCAACTTATCTCTACGTTTCCAACTGAAGAGAGTACTACTCTTTGATAGCAGTCTTTATGCTAAGCTAAGCTAAGCAACTGAATTCTCATCAAACTCTCCAACAGAAAGCAGATATTTCCCAAAAATGTCAAACTGCTCCTTTAAATGAAAACAATGGCTGCATTGTAAGTTGTGTATAAACTGTAGTGAGGCAGCTCTCTGTGGGTGGAAGCCATGGAGCATGCTCCACTTTAGTCAGTGATGTCCGAGCAGCCGTTGCTGTCGTTGTTACGGAGTCAGATCTGCAGCATGTTTCAAAGTTTCAGCCCACAGACATCATCAGAGCAGCGGCAGCAGTTTCATAAGCCGTGTGATTCAGTGATCATTCAACCTTTGCAAATGTCACAAAAAGACAGACATGGTGGTTGCTGCTGCCGCTGTTATTAAGAGACATTTACATAAATTACCAGAAACGAGCTCTAAACGAGGTTCACCTCAGGAAAATAAAAAGCTGCGGTGTCACTAGAAGTCAGTGTTTGAGGAGTGAATAAAGTCTGTTTGGCACCGACGCTCGGAGGTGCAGGGACACGGGTGAAGGAAGTCGAGTAGGTGTGGAGACTAAAGCTCAGACAGGCTGAACTAAACATCAACAGCAAGCCGTTATAAAACACTAAGCTCTTATGACAGGCTGCAGATTATGTACAGTTTCTCCTCAGGCTCCTGCAAATATCTTGTAGACTTGATTTACAAAAGCATTTATACACGGAGAAGGTGTGCAGGCTTGTGCTGAATAAAGTGAAGTAAAGTGACTAAATGCCCTGTAGCTCAGGTAAAATGTGATGGTTCAGGTTTGCAAAATAAAAGTACATCAACAGTTTTTATGCCATAAAGATTTTTAGAGATTCAGTCAGTGCACAAACAGCTGTGGCTGTCGTGTTTTCCTCTCAAGTGTTTACTAAACTGACCATGAAAGAACTGAAAGTACATTTATCCCTTTAAAATGACGACCAAGAAACGCATCAGGGTTAAAACACGAGGTCAAAAAATATGGTGAAAGCCCAGTTTTAGTTCTTACAGCTCCACTGTGTTCACATAAAATTAATGACACTCATGTTACGTGGTCACCCACCACCACAACCACCCCAATTACTGGCCGTCATTACCAGTGTTTCCAAATCTGAAAATATTCAAGACACAAAGAGAAATCTGTTTCTGGACAAGCAGGCGAGTCTTTGCATCGTCTTCATTTCGGCTTCATGCATAACGAGCAGTTTCTACTCTATAGATGTGTGTAACGAGCGATGTGTGTGTCGTCTCCGGGACATTATTGCATCGCCGTGTGGCCATTTCAGGATAAAGCAGTGGGTTTCAGAGGGAATCACCTGTCAGCAGGCAGACTCATGTCATCAGACAGAAGCTGCTCTCCTGGAGGAAGGAAGAGGAGGAAGAACTCATGGACAAAAATCCACATGTTGTAAGGTGGTTGATACAAGACATGTAAAACACCTGCTATTACATCATTTCACCTCTTTGGGTGAAACGTAAGGTTTCTGTTATCACAAGACAAATTGCTGATGCTGTAGTGTTGGTGAAAGAAACTATAATCAATCATGTGACGGACAACAATGTGAGGTCACATATATTTTTAGACATGTGACAATTTTGGACCAAAAAAAAAAAACAAACAAAAAAAACAAAAAAACGCACTCAGTGTTCAAAGGCCTTAAGACGCTGAAGCTCTAAGGGCCCGTACACATGCAGCATTATTTTGCACCCTCAAATTCATTGTTTCCAATGTAGACATGTGAAATGTGCGCTCAAAAGCCCGAGCGACGGTGTCACAGCACACCTGTTTCTCAGGGCTCAACAGCTGCGCCGTGAATAAACAAGTTCAAAGTTCAACTTTTGGAACAAAGTCAGTCTATAAGTCTATGATAAGCCAGAGCTTTATTTGCAGACAATATTAAAGGGTTAATACACACTAGACAACAGCTGGAAGAAGATCAGCTCCTAACTCAGGATGTCTGATAAGTAGGCCATGACACTGAGGTGGTTATGGTTGCTCAGCAACTCCAGATGCAAGTTGATCACAAGAGTAGCACCCATCACTTGACTTCACATTTTCCAGGTGGTTAAATGTGACCTGGTTTTAAATGAGTGTCACAGAACACTCCAAGATTTCACCATGTTTGTCTGACATGTGTCATGTTTTGTCTGGGACAGCCCAAAATATCAGAGGGGCTTTGGCCACTGCTGTGTGTGCGTGTGCATTGTCATGGACGCTGTGTGTGTTGGTTACCTGTGCAGGGAGGAGTCTGGTTGTCATAGTGAGAGTTGTTGCTCTGCAGAGCCTCGTCCTCAGTATCACTGTCACTGCTTGTTGCTGCCACCAGGACAGACGGCGACTGATCTATGAACGGGGCAAGAAGACGAGACGGGATGAGGCCATCAGACCTGTGCATTTTATTTAAACGTGTTTTAGCAATTTAAGTTTAAGCACAAAACAGAATAACAGATTTAGAACCAAAAAACCTTGGCAATAGTTTGGCACTCAACTATCCTCAGTGGACTCATGTCCTACACAACACAGATTTACAGCTTCCTCTCAGATTCTCTTTTCCCCAAAACAAATGCGTACTTTAAATTTAATTATTTCATTTGAACACACATAAGACTGCATAAAATCCAGATAATATAAGATATGAAATGTGTCAGTAGAGGTCAAGAAGCCGCAAGATGAGCAACTTAAAGCAAAAGTTTGACATTTTGGGAGAAACAATTATTTGCTTTCATGCACAGAGCTAGATGAGAAAATCAATACAGCTCTAATCTCTGTCCATTTGATATAAGGTGTTAGCCAGCAGCCAGTTGGCTTAGCTTGTGCTTGACTACTTCTTGGCTCTGGGCAACGAACGGACACTTCAGGAAAAAACAGGTCCCAGCCAAGAAAAAGTCAAGTACATAACTGGGATCATAAAACAGCAAATTAAGTGTTTGTAAATATTAAACAAACAAGATATAACGTGTTAGTTAGGGAGCTTCAGAGGTACTGGTAGGTTGAGTTCATTTTTGTTGGACGGAGCCAGGCTAGCTGTTTCCCCTTGTTTCCAGTCTTTGTGCTGAGCTAACTGATCATTCCTGCTGCACATGCTAAACAAACACAAACACATGAACACGGGTAGACATACCCTCATTTGACTGTGGCTGTGCAGAGGGTCCCTCCAGTAGGGAATGATGGGAGTTTCCTGAGTTTTCAGATTCACACTCCAACATGGCCGCCCTGTAGATAGAACAAAATGGAAGTCTTTATGAGAGACAGAGAAGACAAATAGAGACAAGAGAAGTTCTCTGTTGTCGTGAGTAACAAACTGTGCGTGCTGAGGCTTTGAAACACACCCCAGGGTCCTACTGCCGCAGTTTTTGCTGGCAGTCATGTAGCTTGGTCCTCCCAAGGAGAAGATGTCGTCCCTGGACCCCGAGGGCCCGTACAGCTGCTGCTCCGACAAGTACTGCTGCTTGGAGGTGGAGGGCTGCTCTGACGAGGAGCTGCCGAGAGACACAAGAGGGCCCTGGGTGCTGTCAGCCTTCGGTACTCCTGGAGCAGAGACAGGAGCAGAGTTACATGGCTGAGAAACAATGGAGTAGTTTTGTGTTGTTTTTCAGTGCAAGCGGGTGTTGAGACCTACCAGCCTAAAGATGCTGTATTTAACTCTGGAGAAAGATAGTTGATTGTTGAGTCTCATCCCCAGGTCTTTAAATGCAGACACTTTGGGTGTTGGTCTGAACCACAAACCCAAAGCGTTGGTATTTGACAACCTAAGACCCAACAATCGACCATCTTTCTTCAGAGTTACAAAGAGCACTTTGAATTGATTTGTCTCATACACAGTTAGAAAACTAGAAGCAGAAACATCATCATGACTTACAATGAACGCTGCTGCAGACTTTCTGGACAAGTAAACTGTTTGCAAACAAGCTCACTACATATGCAGAATTTGATTAACTAACTCCTGACCTTCTGCACCTCCCAGCACCTCTTTAAGATGCAGGCTGAGCTCTGTGGCCACATCGGCTCCTCTTAAGTCCTTCTCCATCTCCTCTGGACTCCTCCTCTTCACCACCAGAGAGCTGCTGCTGCTGCTGTCCAGGACAGGAGACAGAGATTTCCTGGCTGCACACAGAGCAAACATAGATAAAATTATCTCAGATCTGTAGACCCTAGAAACTGCAGAATCACATCACAATCATCACAAAACTAGAATTGCTGCTTTGTGGTTGTATGTCTCCACGAACCAGTCAAGTTTATCTTACATTACATCCATGTGAAAACATGGATGCTTCACACACATCTTCCTCCCAACAGCACAGCAGATCTATACAATCAGCACACTTTCAAGATTAGAGTGACCAACTCAGTATCTGACCAAATGTCTCCCCTTCTGTTCCTGAGATATGATATATTAAATATAATTGACCTTTCGCTAAGCCTCGCCTCTTTGTGATGGTGCACCAAGCTGTCAGAGTAAGCATGGAGCCCACACTGTAACTAACTGCACTTCCTGAAGAAATATGATCATATTTTCGGAAAAATGAAAGAGTGATTCCAGAGAGAAGCAGACAGAGGGGTCTACAGTCTGTGTTTTAAGGATACATCCAGGATGTCAAACTGACTCAGCAGCAACAACAGGTTAAAAAGACGAAGACAGGTAGAAGCTAAAGCCGAACTATAGGCTACAGATCACAGTGTAAAAGTGAACCACCACATCACTGCTGATCGCCACAGAACACAATGAATATAAAGGAAAACTTTGCTGATACTGAACCAGTTATGTGGCATCACCAGACGGAAGCGGATCTGCGGGGGAAGTCAAACAACGTTCATCTGTTCACACTGTGATGACACAGCTGGTTGACGTTTTTCCAAACAACTTTTTATGTCGGGGCTTCAGGACACTTGGATCACTACAGACGAGCAGCATGGAGATATTTTGTGGTTTCCATTATGTGTTTTTGGATGTTTGAATCTGGGGCGCTGTAAACCTCCATTAGGTGGAGTTGTGTTGCTACCCCCTCTCCCCTGGGATCTCTTCAAGTAATGTGAGGACTCTAAAACTTCACCTGAGCCTCCCTCGGCATATGGGTGAGTAGATAATGGCTGAATTTTCATTTTTGGGTGCACTATCCCTTTAAGCTACGACTTAGGAGAAATGTGGACTCTGTGGTAGGGTTGTGCTGATGGGCGATAGAAGGGTTGTTTCACGATGTCTTTTTCAAATGACGATGCAATCGCGATGTGTGGGTGGGGAGACAGAGCGTGTGTGGAGCATGCTGACGAGATCGAGGCTGAACGAGGCTGTAGTTTCCTGTAAAAATGTCTGTGAAAATCCCCGCGATGTGAAAAATACATGCCGAGCAGTCACCGGTGCGCACGGTCGTAAAATCTGAGCTTTGCGTGCACAGGGCTTGCGGACGTCCGCTTTGAGTCCGCACGGACCTCCGCGGAGTCCGTTCCGCCTATGTTCCGCCCAAGTATGTTCGGGCCGAGCGGTGAACAAACCAAACAACACAATGTCAGGAGAAATTGAAAAGATATGCCGTCTATGTAAAGTCAACTTGCTAATTAAGGAGCCATTACATGTTCAAGAGTTTTATAAAGCTGCTCAAACGCCAAAGAGAGGCTATAAGTGAACGTTTCAGTGGCGACGCGTAATGACGCCCCCCCACCCCCACACCACCCCCCGTGCGATGACATCGTTCATCGGCGATTTCACTAGATGGTGATAGGACGATAGGATATGGACAAGATCGCCCAACTCTACTCTGTGGCTGTACCAGATGGGAACACCTGCTTTAAACTAGCCTCCAAAGCCACCTGGGACTTATTTTTACACTGTGAGAAATTAGTCTGAACTGAGAGCTGACTTCTGTTATAAACTCCTGTAATATGCAAAATGTGTCAAAATTGACAGGAGCAGCAAATACTGACCTTCAATTTTCGCTTTGACAGAAAACAAACCATCATTATTTGAAAGAGAAGATCGGCCAGTTACCTTATTTCAGTTGCAACAGTAAGGCAGGTTTCACAGAGCTTTTGTGTTAAGTTTGATTTCAGTGACTCACACAGTCTGACAAAAAACAAAGTTATTTATACATATTTTTGATTTCCAAATCAGCAGTGTATCATTCCTCACCAGGGCGGCAGGGCCTGGACCGAGCTGCGGCTGCTCTCCCCAGCAGGTCCAGCTCACCGGGCTTACGACAAGCTGTCAACTCTGAGTCAGCGTGGTGAGAGGGCACCTCCTCCACACTGAAGCCCCCCGAGGGCCCAGGCCTGGGCTCTCCAGTCCCCCGAGCCTCCAGCACTTGACTCTTGACATCAGACATCTTGCTGCGAACCTCAGCCATCTGAGCCTTGAGGCGGATCAGGACCCCCGAGTCTGGAGCCGATCGACGCACCACCTGAGGCCGCCGCTCTCGGTCTTTCCTGGAGTGAGGATGAGCTGGAAGAAGAGCAAGAAGCAGAGGAGTGGAATTGAGAAGTGAATAAAATAAATCCTTTAAAAAAAAAAAAAAAAATGCTGACACTTTATATTCAAACAATCTGTCTCTGTGGCCGCTTCAGTTTCAGAGAGGGTGATTTCATTTCATCTTAGCCACATCTAGACCGGGTTTAAAACACTCGCCACACTGGAAAGTAGCCATCACTAATATCAGAGATAGTTTTAATCACAGAAGAAAAAATGAAATGAGAAATGTATTAATCTTTTATCAAATGTAATGTTACAGTGTCCCTTCAAAAGATGAACCTCTGTCGGCTGTGGCTGCTGTAGAGCTGTGATCATCCAGAGGGATTCTGCTGTGGGTCACAGAATTGATTCTCATTTAAGCTGGATTGATTTGCTGTGATTTGTGAGAGTGCACAGTGTGTTTACAGACCTTGGCTGTGCAGCAGAGACACAGGAGGCCGAGGCTGGAGGCCCCACAGAGACTCCACGCTGCTGCGCTCTTTCAGATCCAGCAGCTGGATCAGGATGACGGGGTCGATCTCCAGGAGGCTGCTGCTGCCTGGACCAACAGCACCAGCAGCACCAACTCCGCTACCACTGGCACTGCGACTGGCAGCAGCACTGCGGTGTAAGGAACGCACACTGGAACTGGATCCACCTGCAGAAGACAGAGTTTACATGGTTCAGATATTTTCTTCAGGCTTATAGCTTGTAATAATCTAAAGCAAAAGGAGTAATGTCTTTCATATAAAAGGCAGTGGCGGTGAAGACGGTGTTGCACGAGAGATAGGGCTGCACAATTTATCGAATATTGAACCGATCATGATTTTGGCCTCCCACAATTAAATGGACAGATTGACAGCGATATTAGCGGTTAAAAAGTGTGCTCCTCTCGAAGAAAACTCTGCTGTGTATCAGATGAAGAGCTTCCTACAGATATGGCAACTGTAGAGGCTGCTGTAGAAGAGTAACATATAACAGAAACAGACGTGCAAAATAAAAATCAAATGTCTGGAGCAGAAGGCAAAAACCTCCCTCAAAACGGATCATCATTAGTTGAAGTATTTCAGACTTCTTGTTTTGGATCAGAAAATCATAAGCACAGATAAACTTATGAGAGAAAAGGGATGGGCTCACAATAGGGTGTTATGATTGAGCCGGCCATCTCAAGGATGCCGCACAGTGTCAGAGATGCACTGATTTGTGAAACTGAAATGAAACTGCTTCATTCAGTTTTTAGCAATTTTACTCGTCTGGTCCATTTGTTTCGGAGAAGGAGAGATTCTGCTCCCGATAAAAAACTCCTGAACAATATACTGAAGGGACTGTAGTCATGAGAAGTTTTAGCTGGCTGCAATCTGCAAACCTCACTGCTAGGTGCCACTTAAGCCTAGTTCACATTACATGATTTTCATCACAATTTTGACGTCGCAGAGGATCTTGAGAGCCACCTTGGGTCGGAGGTGAGTTGGAAGATAGTCTGCCACAACGAGTCCTCATGTGTGAACAAGCCTACGAGCAAGTCGCCCCCTCGCCAGTGACTGGGACTGGATATCTGGCATGCTAGAAAACTGTGACACGACTGACAAAGAGCATCAGCCAATGAGAGGTGGGATACGTCCCACATCAGCACGCAGGAGGACGGAAGAAATGTGAGGAGGACAAGCTGCAGGGTTGCCAGGTCCGCACATTAACTGTGACTTTGGGCTTGTTTTTTTTTAAGGTTGCTTACAGTCCTGGGCTACGTTTTTTTGGGCTGATTTCTAAAGTGGAGTTGCTTATTTGGGCTTGCTCTCTATACATCACCTTCCTCTATATATTCTTCTTTTGGGCTTGTTTCCATAGCCCTGGTTACTTGTTTCTCTCCCAAGATCAGGCAACGCTGAGTCAAGCTGGCAAGCAACAACAACAATGGCGGCGTCCACAGGATCACGGGGAGCACGTTGTGTTTGGACCCAGGCCCTGAAGGCAGATCTGATTCAACACTGGGAAGAATATCCATGCCTTTACGATGTGTCGTCTCCAAACGTAGTTTGGTGACGTCACCGTGTTATCTGGGGCTCTGTCAGCGAGGGCTCGGTGGAGAAATCTTGTGGTGTGCACACACAGGTTGTAACGCAGCTGGTGAGACTCCCGATGACAGCAACACACGTCGCCAGGTATGAACACTCAAAAGATTACGATAGTCTCTGCAACGCAAAATCAGGGTGAAAATCATGTAATGTGAACTAGGCTTAAATCCTGCTGAAATCTTACACACTTCACTTTTAAGTAGCAGGAATGCAGCACAATGTAAAACTGAAAGCAGTAATCTGTTGATAAAACTTTGGGGGAAATTATCATGTCTCTAGGAGATAAACTGTGATCAAGGACCAGTCTTACTTTGATGCAAAGATCTGTACGTTAGAAGGAATGTAGAAAAATATGGACGTGAAAGCAGTGATCTTTATCTCTATTTAAATGTGGCGGTGCAATAAAATAAATTTTATCCCCACAATCAATAAATAATTGTGATCACAATGTTGATCAAAATAGTCCTGATTATCATTTTACCGCTCGCCCAATGTCAGCTGGGATAGTCAGCCTATATTCTTATTATTTTTCAGCGCAGGTCTTTCCAGAAAAAAAACAAACAAACTTCTGTATCAAAACTTAAAACTGTAGGTTGGCTGTACGAGGCTAAACTTTATTGTTAAAATAGCATCAGAGCAAAACTGATAATAAACAAAAATCACGACACTGTGGGACGTACAGAATGTGCAGCAACGTTGTGCTGAATTCGACTCTGACATACACACACACACAACCCCCACACATGTGCACATACAGACACCAAGTGCTTCTATATCGGCACGCTGCAAGGTGTTACAGTGCACCAACAATGACTCATGCTCTCCATGCCTTTCAACACCAACACAGTCAAACACAGCGAAGGAGCTGCTCTGAGGCCCACTATCGTATCACTATGTTCTGCTTGTACATCTGCCAAACAACACAAATAGATTTGACTCCGTAAAGTAGTGGCTGAAGCTTTTATTTGCATCAACTGAAGAGAGAGTGAGGGCTTTATTTGAGGAAGGACATTAAATATTTGATGGCTACAGCTTCACAAATGTCAGGATTTGTAGCTTTTCTCTGTCTGGATATCTCTGGGTTTTGCAAAATCTTCAAGAGAACATATTTCTGATTTCACAGACCAAATGATTAACTGAGAAATAATCTATAGTAATGTCATGTAATCTATGTTTGCACCAGTGCTGCTCAAACCGTAGTCAAAGTTTGTAGTTTTGTCAATGTCTCCAAAAAATATACAACATGAATGAACATGATATTAGGGATGTAATGATACCAGAAACTCACGATACAATATTATCACGATAAAGAGTCCACAATACGATATATATCACGATATTTATACGAGAGGGAAAAAATATATTATATATATTATATATATATTATATATATTATATATATATATAATATATATATATATTATATAAAAAATATTCAAAAATAGTGCATGTACACTGTACAGCATGTTGTTTTTAACTTGGAAGCGTATCATAAACAAATCAACACACAGTTGAACATGTACTTTCATTTCCCCGCTATTACTGCTAGGCAGGCAGACATTAAAGTGCCATAACAAAGTCATGTCAATTAAAACTATAGTGACAGAATATGAAAATGGAAACATTCAGTATTTTTTAACCTACTCTGAACAAAAGTAGTGTAGTACTATTACTAGAAAGTCATCTGAATGACATCAAATTATGAGGATAGAGTAGTCTTAATATTCATCAAATATACAGAACTTAGAACAACCAGACCCAGAGAGAGAGAGAGAGAGAGAGAGAGAGAGAGAGAGAGAGAGAGAGAGAGAGAGAGAGAGAGAGAGAGAGAGAGAGAGAGAGAGAGAGAGAGAGAGAGAGAACTACTGCAGCTCTGCCGGGCCCTCAGTCTGTACATAGTCAATGGTCGGGTAAGAGGGGACTCCTTTGGCCGTTACACCTACAGTTCTTCTCTTGGCAGTAGCACAGGAGATTATGCACTAAAAGATTTGGACCCTTTCTCTTTTAGAGCATTCACAGTTAGGCAACAAACCCCCTTTTCAGACCATAACCAGATCAGACTATATCTAAAAAGAACACACTCTAACCAACCATGCCCAAATCCCAGTAAATTATACAATATAACAACTCACATCAACAATATATTTTATCATGTGGCACAACAATCTAACTTACCCTTCCCAAAACCAAAACAAAAAAGGGGACAACAAGAAAAATGGTTTGACTCAGAATGCAAAAATATGAGGAAAAAACTAAGACAACTATCTAACCAAAAGCACAGGGCTCCAGAAAATCAGGAGCTACGTATACACTATAGTGACCTGCTCAAACAATATAAACAAACATTGAGAACTAAAAGAAACTGAAACTGAAACTGAAAACCCTAAAGTGTAAAAAAGCCAGTGGACCTGATGGCATTCTAAATGAGATGCTTCAACACACAGACTCCAAATTCAGATCAGCCATTTTGAAACTCTTCAATTTAGTACTCAGAGTTGGCTATTTTCCTGAGTCGTGGAGTGAAGGACTGATAACCCCCATATTTAAAAGTGGAGACAAGACAGACCTTCAGAATTACCGTGGGATCTGCATAAATTCATGTCTGGGAAAGGTTTTATGTAGTATACTAAATTCACGAATCATAGACTTCATTACAGAACATCAGCCATTAAGTAAAAGCCAAATTGGATTCCTCCCTAAATTCAGAACCACAGACCATATTTTCACACTGCACACTTTAATTGATAGTTATGTGCACAAAAATAATGACAAAATTTATGCTTATTTTGTGGATTTTCAAAAAGCCTTTGACTCAATCTGGCACAAAGGCCTTTTCTTTAAATTAATTGAAAGTGGTATTGGAGGAAAAGTATATGACCTGATAAAATCAATGTATACTAATGGAAAATGCTCAATTAAGATTGGAACCAAGAAAACAGAATCTTTCTTCCAGAGACGTGGAGAAAGGCAGGGCTGTAACCTCAGCCCCACCCTATTTAACATATATATCAATGAATTGGCAAAACAAATAGAAAAGTCTCCTGGACCCTGGACTGAAATTACAAGAGACTGTAATAAAGTGTCTCCTCTATGCTGATGACCTGGTCCTGTTGTCTCCAACAAAGAGGGCTACAGCTACACTTATCAGAACTGGAAAAATACTGCCAAACCTGGGCCCTGACAGTTAACCAACCCAAAACCAAAGTGCTTATTTTTCAAAAAAGATGCAGATTACAGAGAAACAATAACTGTTTCAAAATTGGGAAAAACTTTATTGAACAAACAAACCATTATACATATTTAGGACTAAACATTTCAAACACAGGGAATTTTAACATGGCTGTGAATGATCTAAAAGACAAAGCAAAAAGGGCTTACTATGCCATCAAGAGATCAATAAACACTGAACTACCAATAAAAACATGGCTCAAAATATTCAAATCAATCATCGAACCCATTGCATTGTATGGCAGCGAGGTGTGGGGTGCACAAACACAGCAAGACTGGACAAAATGGGACAAACATCCAATTGAAATCCTGCATGCAGAGTTCTGCAGAAGTCTCCTCCAGATGCAGAGAAGAACTCCAAACTCTGCATGCAGAGCTGAACTAGGCCAATATCCTCTACTGGTAAATATTAAAAAACGAGCCCTAAATTTCTGGAACCACATTAAAACAAGTGACCCACTCTCACTTTCCTATAAAGCCTTATGCTACCAGGAGCTGAACCCACAAGGGAGTTCCCTCTACCTGCTTGTCCAGAGTCTGACCGAACCTTCAACCACTCAGGTCACTACATCACAACCACCTCAGCATCAGGACACATGTCCCCGAAATTAGACCCAACCAAATTATGACAAAAGAAAAGAAAAATACAGAGAATATTGGACAGAACTAATAAAATCCCAGAGCAAAATGGAAACGTAAAGCCCTCAACAGACAGTACTCTGTGGCAACCTACCTGAGCACAGTGCCTGATAGGAATATGAGGAAAACGATGACTAAGTACAGACTGAGTGAGCACAACCTGGCAGTAGAAGTCGGCCGCAAACAGAGCTGGCTGCCCAGAGAGGAGAGGTTGTGTTCTCACTGTGACCAGGGAACAGTAGAGACTGAGCTGCACTTCTTAACTCAATGTGACAAATATCAATGCATTAGAGAAGAGTATTTTGCAAAAATAATAAAGATATTCCCAGAGTTCTTGCACTTGAATAACTTAGAGAAACTTACGGTCCTACTGGGAGAGAGGGAGGACTGTTGTGTACTGGCGGCAAAATATGTAACAGCCTGCCATCAACTTCACATCACACATGATGATTGATAATTGTTTATATACTGATAATTAATCTGTTGTATAAATTCATTTCTTTATGACTTTTACCCTGCCATAGCCACCCATGCTCTCCATGTTTGTTTGTTTGTTTTTTAATTGCAATTATTATAAATGTATTGTTATTGTTTATGCTCGTTATATTTGTGTTAATATGCTTTGGCAACATTGTTTTGAATGCAGTCATGCCAATAAAGCAGCTTGAACTTGAACTTGAACTTGAGAGAAAGAGAGAGAGAGAGAGAGAGAGAGAGAGAGAGGTGGGTAGAGATGTGTGTAAAAGAAAACCAAAATAGATAAAGCCCAGCGATTTCCCTGAAAGTCATAGAAAAACTCAAAAACACACATTCACTCGGTTTGTTCACGCCAGGTTGACAATCTTGACATCAAGGAGACCCTAACACTTTCTCAGAACAGGAGATGAGGAGAGGAAAGCTCTGGTCCTGCGTTTTCATGTGATATGCGTGGCATTTCTGTGCGACCCTGTATTCGCGAGTAATCCATCCAAGAGTAATGTGTGTGCAAAGCTGTATGAAAGCTTTGTTATACATTATTTTAGTGTAACTTTATCATTTTTTTTTCGCTGTAAAAACATTGGACTACCGACAAGTGCTTGGTCTTGTCGGACAGCCACGATTCCGCTGTTTCACGTGATACATGTGGCTTCTCGCTATGATGAATGGTCGCGGAGAAAATCAATAGAGAAGAACAATCAATCTCCTTACTTTTATATGCTGTTTCTTCCGGTCACGCACGGGTCAGAGTCGGAGGCTGAGAGGCTGAGCTGCACGAGTCTGCTCTCACCTGTGCGTGCAGTTGCATGCAAAGGATTATGGGGATTGTAGTCGCACAGTCATATTACTGGCTCTGTAGGAGAATGCAGCTATATAACTACCGTGGCATTCCCACGACGGTATCGAGAATTTATTTTATCGTGACACCCCAAATTCCATATATCGTTACATGCCTATTAGATATATAAAGTGTCTGAATTATACCTGTGGCTCCAGCCAAGTCATCAGGAAGCTCTCCTTCTTCTGTCTCCAGGTTCCCAATGAAGTCTACATCATTCTCTCCCGACCTATAAATGTATACATCAACAACAATAACAACAAACACAATAATTGGCTAAGTATGCAAATGTTAAATTAACATTTCAGAACATTTTATTTCCTCCCCCTCTGCCACAGCTTGGCAAGAAAACTGAGGATTTCACGTTCTAACCACTGTTATACATTATTCTTTGTAAAGAGTTATGTCATGCATGTATGATTTCTTGAACTTCAATGATATGTTACATTAAGAGATGGAGAGAAGCTCTACTCACATGGTCTCCTCATCTATGTCATTCTCCTCAGTGTTGCTGGTGGCTGTGGAGCTCCCCGAGGTGCTGCTGCCGTCCAGCGGGTTCACCTCCTCCTCCGTCAGACAGTCCACCTCTAAGTCTCCGTCCGACAGCTCCTGAACAACACAGTGAAGCTAAGCTCGGGATGTAGTGGTAGACAAAGCCAGATTTCATTAAGAGTGACTTCTCCCAGTCCAATAATAAGCACGCCAACCAGTGGTTGTAACATGCTTTGTTCACAACCTATGCTGCAGTGATGCACTGTGACACTATAGTACCAAGCTACATCACAGTTGGGAGGGGTCGCGATTACAACAGACCACACCCTGCATCAGTCAGAGGTTCAACAGAGCTTTTGGCCTTTTAGCCAGTGCAGCTACTATTTTCCTCTTTCCAAAATCTAATATGGACTTACTCTTTAAAGACTGTTTAAATTTCTTGAGCACTGGGGATGTTTGGAGCCAATTCATAGGATGAGGGTCTGCAAACGACTGTTTTTTCAATCAATCAATGTCAGCCAAAAACAATCCCATTGTTTGTTGATTAGGATGAGCAATTTGGTTAAACCTTTCATTAGAACATGTCACTGTGCTCAATTAAAACACTGGAGCTACTTCTGTCTCACAGATTTGCAACTGAGATCAGGACCCTTTAATGACGAGATGAAGAAAGGAAAACTTTCTTAAAACTATGAGTAAATGTCTCCATTTCTATTTTTGGAGACCATACAAATCATGTCCCCAACCTCTGTCTACAGCCACTCTACACTTGGTTACCAACCAGTGGTTACCAACAAGTGGGTCGTGGTCCAAAAGTGGGTCGCAGGTCCATTTTAAATTGCCCGCAAGTGACTCGCAAACCTGTCAGGTTTGTAAAAAATACACTTGTTTTTTTAGGTACAGTGAATTTCTGGCACAGAGCTTTTATTTTGAAGTGCTGTCTCCTGCCGCAAACTAGCTAGAATTCAGGACCCCGTGGCTGGACGAGTTGGGAAACACTGCTTTAAAGGACCATTAATGCAAAGCTTTGATGGATACATTGATAGAGAGTACAGTATGTTACAATCTCCAAGATATACATTAAATATGGGATCAGACTGTATTAGCAGTAAAAGGAGTTCAACTTTTCTGCCAGGTTCCTGCACAAATTTTGATCCGCATTCAACCAAAAATAAATTGGATCTCAACCGTTAAAGTGGTTTCCCAGCTGGAACCAAAAAACAAACAAACACACACAAAAAAGCAGGATTTCCTTGACCTGAAGTGTGTGACAAAATCAGTGGGCGGGTTGTATTCTACAGGTTGGAAACAGAGGATGGAGTCTTGCACATAACAGTCTTCTACGTCTTATCATGAGGAGTTGGTCGATATTTGGTTTTGAAATCACGTAGGAAAAAACAAGCACTCTCAAAATAAATACACTTGTAAGGTGCACAGCCAAACACAGTGAAAAAGGGAAAAACACCAGCACTCTCAAATGTCCTTTTGGTAAGTTTAATAAACCAGCTTGGATAGCAGTACCAGTACACAGACGTTTCGACAGAAAGTCTTCCTCAGTGTGTAGCTATGGTTACGCTTGAAGCAATCAGAGCAGGTGTGTGAAAAACACTTAACACTTCCGCCATAAAATATAGCACCAACTCACAGGCAAAGAATAAACAAAAAACAATCTTAAGAAAGTATGTCACGGCTAACAGCAGTAGATGCACAGAAAACAGATAAACATATGGATAATATACTCTGTTCATACAAAAAGGCACTGTGAACAACAGTAAACAATGTGCATAAGACACCTGCTCTGATTGCTTCGAGCGTACTTAAACACTACTTCAGTAACCATAGCTACACACTGAGGAAGACTTTCTGTCGAAACGTCTGTGTACTGGTACTGTCATCCAAGCTGGTTTATTAAACTTACCAAAAGGACATTTGAGAGTGCTGGTGTTTTTCCCTTTTTCGATATTTGGTTTTGGACAGAAAAAAACAAACAAAAGAGAAACCCCACAACAAAATCTGGCAGGTAATCAATGCCATCTGCCTCCTTGCTACGATTGTGCGTTTTGCAAAGCCTTCCACTGCAATCGCATCGTTAATTACAATAGTTCTGCTCAAAACTAATGTAAACGCACAGTGGTTAGCTAGATCGCTTGAAGAATCCTGAACATAACTGGCTCAGGAACCAGAGATAGTTCGGTGGAAAAGAGGAACCAGAAGGACTTGACCAGGATGTCCCTATGTTTAAAAGATTGGATAAATAAATGACATGCTCTGTGAAACCACTTTATGGCCTCTGCAGCACAATAATTTATTTTCCCCCATGTGCACATACAACTTCAATTAACCAGGCAACCCAGTAAAACAAGTAAACAGTAAGAGATCTGGTGCAGTATACTTCACCCTTACATTAGAGTCATCGTGCTGTGTCCTCTCTTCTTCTTCACCCTTTTTAGTGTTGGTCAGAGTGGTCTGGATGTCGTCGTCGCTCTTCACCGAGCGGGGGTCTCTCTCAGAGGCTGTGGTGCCTGCAGCGAGCCTCAGGTCGGGGGGCGAGGAGCTCCGTGATGTCTGACGGCGAAACAGTTCGATGGCCAACCTCTGAAATCAGAAATATCAATCAGTCCAGGAGACTGATACAGTGGTCGCAGCTTGATCACTCAGTTTCTCACTCAGGGCAGAGAGGAAGAGTAATCAAGGAGGTAGTTAAGTACCTCCTTCAGGTTGTTGATCTGCTGGATGTAGCCGCTCTGGGCCGACTCCAGTTGGCTGATGTACCAGTACTGATCTCTGCACTTCTGGAAGAAGGTGGGTGAGCGGACCTGGTAGCTGTGCAGCACATACACATTAAAAACTCTCTGTTACACTGTTCGTTTCTATGATATCAGACTGGTGCAGGTGAGCATGCTCACAGAATGATGATAATGTGTGTGTGTGTGTGTGTGTGTGTGTGCACGCGCACGCCCACCGGAGGACCAGTGTGTCGGTCTGCATGTTCAGGTAGCCCTCGCTGGCCAGAAGGTCCAGTCTGAAGAAGCGGTTGTAGCCCCAGCACTCACCAACCTCAAAGTCAGAGGCAAACTCCCGGATGATGTTCTTGGTCGGGTCACTGGAGGCCTGATGGACCATCTCAACACGGTACTCATACCTACACCGAAACCAAGACATTACACTGCTACACAGGAAATACACGACAAGAAATGTGGTGAAAAGGAATCAAGGAGTTTGTAATCTTTTCTCTGTCATGAAAAAAGAACAAACTGTAAATGTTTGAGCTCATTCACTGTTTGCTTTTACTGAAGACTGACTTCCTACAATATGAGGTTTTGATATCTTGATAACTGAGGAAATATAGCAGTTTCACTACTTTTCATAATAATAATAATAATAATAATAATAATATTACTACTATTTCTAGGGGTGTAAATCACCAGTTTCATCACGATATGATATTGTATAAATTCTTTGGACAGGATACAATATTTGCCGATATTACAAAGTCCGCCACGATACAATTTTGATTCGATGTGATTCAGGGGCCTGCGATGAATATGAGACGATATTATCTGCCTGTTTAAAACAATCAGATACAGAAGAAGCTGCTGCACCTTTCTTTGTCACCTATGGCCATAAAAGATAAAAACAACACATAAATAATAAGTGCAGTAAAGTTTACATTTCTTACTTTTTAAACATCACATGGGATAAGTTAACTTTCAGGGCTTTCTGATAGAAAGACCTCTCTGGAAGATTTCTTTCATTTTAATACAAACCATAATCTGTTTCATAAAACTTCAGGACAATCTGACTTAAAGTCCTGAAGGAAAACTTCTCCAAACAGCCATAAAACTACAACATTCTTAAACAAAAGCATCAAACTCAGCTCAGTAATAACTGTCAAGTTTCAGGTTTCTCACTCATTATTAGCTTAAGCATGTTTACACTGCATAAATTAGCCTAGCAGCTAGCAGAATTTTATTCCTCTACATGGCTCAACAAATTAAATGAAATGTTCACACTTTTCTAACTCACCGTTGGTTTAAGTCACTGCATCTCCTGACAGAACAGCTCATTTGAATTTCAGCCTGCTTGCTCGTTTTTTCAGCTGAACATTTTTAAACAAAGCAGCTAATGTTGCAGCAGGAAGTTAGCGGAGTGAGATGCCCATGTTTTACCTCATAAGGACATTGTTCACAGACGGCATGTGCTCCGTCTGTTGACCCTTTCTCCATAATCGAAAATATTTCCACACTGCTGATTTGTTCCAGAGTAAGTAACTTAATCCTCAGCATCTTTCTCTTGGCTGCTGCTGTTTGACGGTAACAGAGAATTTCAAAATAAAAGCGTATCCTAATGACGACGATACGAATCAATGTTTTCACTTTGTACTGATAATACTGGATCGTTGATCACTGAATCGAGATATCGATCCAGATCAATGGATCATCACACCCCTAATTACTTCCATCTACGTCCAGTTAGCTTTAAACAGTGTAACATTTAGGTACTTAATAATCTTTCATAACGGTTTAATGTAAATATGCTCTCCAGAACATAGGCTACACAGACAGAGAGTGACAGCCCCTCCTTAAGTCCTACACAGTTGGTAATATGATGATGATCCTGGCAAGATTACTGAAGTAAATAGTGACACATTGTGAACTACTCCAGGGGTGAAGTGGTTTTGTTTTGGTCTAGCTTAGTATATCAGCTAGTTATGTGTTTTTTCCCCTTAAGTTGAACATACAGAGGTGGACGATTGTCTCGAAGACGCTAGAACATGTTGTTGGAATTTGTAGATATCCTAAATGCTCCAACACTGCCGATTTAAGGCACTTCGTAGGCACGTGAGGCTGGATTTTAAGTCACCTCTGACATTTTCACAACTCTTCTTCTCAATGCTTCAGGTTAGTGGTTGACTCTCTCTCACACGCTCAAACTGGCACACGCACACATTATGACGCTCACAAGAGGAGATACAGCTGCACTCACAAACGTGACTCACCAGATTTGTTTTCAAAAGGCAACAATGCAGGAATCTGGACACAATAGATCTCATAGTTTGCACAATGCTTCCAGTCTGTGTTGGAAATTAACTTTTTTGTCCACCTGCCACTGTTGCTGGTAGACTCCAAAATCTACCAGTCACTGAACAGATTACCATTGTTGTGTTTGGCTGGTGAATCAAGCAAATCTTGCAGCCACTTGTATATCTGACCAGCATTTGACTGGTGGCTGGTGATCATTTCCAACCCTGCTTACAGTTACAGTTATGGTACAACCAGTTAATCCCTACAGACCTACTGATCCCTCTTTTCATACATGTTACAAACGTTTTCATCTCAGTTCATTTAAAATGCAAGCAGATACGCTGCATCTTAAATAATGACGCAGGCAATATATAAAAAACAAAAATGTGTCTATCCTTTAAATACTGTCTTGACTTCCCTACTCTGGCACTCCGCATGCGCACTATCATTTGAAAAAAGGCTAAATGATTTCCTGAACAAGCCTGTCACTGTAGTTTTTAGCCAACGTTACTCATACAGGAGTAGATGGTGCATTTGGGAACCATTTTCATCCGAGGATTAATACACATTTGACGCTCCAGGGAGTTTTTCCAGCAGCAGAATCGCTTCTGTGGGATCGATTCCCAGTAAACTGCAGTGTGTGTATTAAAAGGTAACGACTGAACATGTGTTTGTAATACTTTTTGGAGCAATAAAGCTCTACGGCACAGAGACAGATATCTCTTGTTAATACTTGCTAGGAGGATGAATTCTTTCAGTACAGTTACACGCACAGTTTAGTGGAGCTACAGTTACAGCTCGACTAGGACATTCAACTGGACTACTGTCCTTGTCCCAGTATACAAGCACGGGAGGGGAATTGATTTATTGACCCTAGTATGTCCAACTCCTCTACGATAGGTGGAGATGTGCCCCCATTCAGTTTGTTAGTATTGGACCTTTTTCCAGCTGACCTATTACGTCACAGACCAAACACGTTAGCTACAGTTAGCTAGCAGCTAACTGGTACCATGGTGGACAACTTTACAGCTCTGTACATTTGGTCTGTCCAAAGAGTCACGACTCTGGATGTAGATTTCTCCATGTTGTTACCGGCTTCTTCTTCTGTCACGCATTTAATGCTATTGGTTAAACTCCAGGGTGAAAACTGTGGAGCGTGCTCAGAGCTCCTCGGCCAGTTTGGGTCTGATTGACTGTATACATGCAGGAGTCACATTATCTGGGTGTGTTAGTCCCACTTTGAGAAATTCGATCGAGTGCAATTTCAGTCAGACTAAAATGTTTACATGTATTTTAAAAGTCCAGTTTTAGTCGGACCAACGCAATAAATTGATTTTCTCTAATGTCATGTAAACGTACTGACCGTCTGTTAATCATTATCTCTTCATTGATCTTTTTGGCAAAATTTCTTTCTGTCATGATCACAAACTGCTCAATGCCAATGTCATCATTATCACAATAAAACAAACAACATTATGCTGGAAAAGACTAGAACTCCAAAAGCAGCGCTCTAAATCTGAAAATTCATTCTCACCTCAGACTTCACTTTACAGACAAAGATCATAGAGAGCGATTTAAAGGAGATTTTCTCAAAGAAATAATTCATACTTTGATGTTTCAGGGAGTCCAGCAGACAGCTCCAAGAACACAGACAGGTAGTTTCCACGGACCACACCGTTTCCATCCTGAGGAAACACATTACAACAGTTACTAACACACAGACACACATGCACTGGATTTGGAACGTTTTTAAGACTCTGTGCTATTTTTTTCCCCTGGTTTTTCAGAACTACTCTAAACAACCATCATTATGTAGAGAAGGAACTAAGCACTGTAGTGGTCTGATAAAAGGAGAGAACTAGTCCTTTTTCCAAAAAAAAAAAAAAAAAATCAGGCTCATATTAACAGATCTTCATTTCTAATATTCCCTGTTTTATACAGATACTCAGATAGATATTTTCACAGATATTTTCGTTAAGCTACGTTCACATAAAAAACAAACATGGCCCAAATCCTATTTGATTTTGCCCTCATGTGACACAGGTTTAATTTTTTCTGAGTAGTGTGGACACAGAAAACTTGGGGGCACCTTCATATGTGGTTCAAAATCTGATACATATCCAATCACTGGCTATTTGACCGCAATGAGAATGGTCATATCTGTATATCTGAAGTCATTAGTGTTTTTCCCAACCATCCATCGGAGCGGTCTGCTGAAAAGCTGGAACATAGCCCTGGACACCTTAAGAATTTGGAGGTGCTGCTGCTCCATGAAACCCTCAAAATCACGGCCCCACCACTCCCAACCTCACCAACACGTCTCTCTACAGAAGTCCCAGCAATAGCTGCTAATAGAGCTAGTTGACCAAAAACAAACACCCAGTGCTCCGAAGGGCCACTTTCCCAAACAAATGCATATGGCTGATTATTATGTAGACTGATGTCATCTGACATTCCTAATATGGCCATCATTTGGGAGATGAATTCACTGGTGTGTCATTCATCTTGTCCTCAAATGTCTGATTTGCAAAAGTGTTGTTTTTTGATGTTTTTTAAACGCGCACATGTGTGACATTATTGGTTGCATATGAGGTGTTTCAGGGCAGAGATCTGTTCACACTTCAAACATGAATGTGAACAGTCTGGAGCAGCTGTGACTCAGAAGCGGAGCGCGTCCTCCCTGGCTCCTCCAGTCCACGTGTCAAAGCATCCTCGGGCAAGATACTGAACCCCAAATTGCTCCCGATGGCTGTTCCATCGGTGTGAGAGTGCATGTGAATGGTTACTGAGTAGCAGGCGGCACCTTGTATGGTAGCCTCAGCTGCAAGTGTGTGAACATGTGTGTGAATGGGTGAATGTGACATGTAGCGTAAAAGCGCTTTAAATGGTCAGAAAACTAGAAAAGCCCATTTTTCATTTAACCATTTAGGCAGAAAGATCGGATCTTGGGGAAGAAAATTGGAACTGAGCATCAAGACCTGTGATGTGAACGCAGCTTCACACATCCTGATATCTGAAGTTCTCCCATCTGACTTTGCTGTTCATGCTTATAGTATATTTTCTCCCACATCTTTTTTTTTGTTTAGGTGTTATAGTGCAAAGACAGCATGTACAGAAAATAAAAGCTCAAAAAGAACATAAAAAAAAAAAAACAACAATCATGTTATGCTCACCACTGTGCTGCTCTAAGTCAGTCACAACTGGGATTATCATTACTGAGCTATAGAAACTGTTTGTGACCAAACACTGAAAAGCAACACATCGTAATGTGAATGCTAAAGCTCATTCTGCACACTGTAGCCAGGCTTTAATAGAAATCATCAGTGTAAGGGGAACTCACTGGGTAAACTTTGAGTCTCCAGCAGAGTCCAGATATCTGTAGAGGAGGGCTGTAGACCGGGTCAGCTCGCTGCCTCAGGGTGCTACAAACACACAAAAACACAAACATATCAAACACACACATATGGACACAACTTGGCAAATATTTACATCCAATAAACTTTGCTCTTATAATGTATTATCTGGGACCACTGGGACCCTTCAGTGGACAAAGCTCAGCGCTCCTCAACCACTGACTTTCTCCTCCCAGTTATTTCACCTCATGGTGATCTACTTCATTCATTTCAGATACATATTTTTGAATAAAGAGAAAGTTTGCAACCTGCAGAAGTTTGTGTCACAATAACAGCAACAGTGGACACAGCTGCCAGCTACACTGTGTGCCAACTGGCATCAAATATTACTGTCTCGTAATGTAAAATGGAACAAAGTAGGGATGCACTATAATGGAAATATTTAATGTCAAAACATTGTTAAATATCGTGATTACAATATTACTTGTGATACACAGATATTAAAATGCACTCAGTATTTATTCAACCCATATTTAACCAGGTAAGTCCTGTTGAGATCAGCAAGGTCTTTTTCAAGAGAGACCTGGCTGAGACAGCAGCATAACAAAAAGTTACAGCCAACAACAACACAATAAAAAACATAAAAGATATTCAGTATCCTGCTGAAATACAACAAACTGCTTGTTAAATTAAAAAATGAAATGAAATAACTTCCAAAATTCTTTGATTGAACAAATCGAACCTTTACCTAAACATAAAAGGCATCAATAAAAAAAAAAAAAGAAGAAGAATGGATTCACTCCTCGGTCCTCCACCTCATCCAAACACGGTCACTTCTGGCTCCAAAAGAGATGGCTCCAAGATGGCAATGGCTGAATTGCCAAACTCAAGGCCTCAAAACGTGAGTCCATAAACCAATGGGTGATGTCACTGTAGCTACGTCTATTATTTTTTACAGTCTCTGGTGAAAGTAGCTTGAAATATCTTGATGCCCAAATGCATTGAACTACAGAATAGTTGGGAGTCGAACCAGGTCGAGGTGACAAGGTGTGTGGACAGTAGTAGTGGTTAGGTTAAAGGGTACAGTAGTAGTAGAAGTATTAAAAAAGATGTACATATAATACGCACACACAGCTGACAAAACTCTCAACAGCTCTGAGGTCCATTTTTTGTCCGCAGTAACAGTGATGGCTAAATAAGGGGAGGATTTACCTGAAGTTGACCAGAACGAAAGTGCTGGAGTCATAGGCAGGAACCAGCTCGCTGAAAGCACACAATACAGAATACACACTGAATAAAGCTGTAGTTTACTCACACTGTCTGGCTGCTCTCTTCTGTATTATCAGTCATCCATAGTCACACAGGCTTAAATACATTAAACATCACTGAACACTCAAAGCAGCATCCTTTCTATTTTTGATAGATAAGTATAAACATGGAATCCAGACATGAAGCTTCTTTATGAAAGGTTAAAAACAGCTGATCATAAGGAGCTAGTTATGTCTGTAATGTAAAAATTCACTTTAAAAATTACTTATTACATCTTGATACACTCAAACACAATTTTATACATGCTGTATTTATTCAACACATTATTGTTTATTCTGTGTGTACTGTGCATTACTTTGCATCTTACTGTTTTCTGCACTTGTGGTTAGATTCTAAACTGCATTTTGTTGTCTCCATGTTTGTATGATGTGCAAAAGCTATAAAGTTGAATCTGATCTAATATGTCTATTAATAATTTCAGTCATTTATCAAGGAAAAATGCCAAACGTTCTCAATGTCAAGATTTTAAAATGTGAGTATCTGCTGCCTGTGTTTTAGTATCTTTGGGTTTGGAGCAAAATGAGCATTTTAACTATTTTGGACATCCTACAGTCCAAATGATTATCGAATAAATAATTCTAGTTAAAAGATTTAATGGACAATAATAAGAACGTGATATTTTGTGACACTACTGTGACCTTTCCTACAGCTGAGCGGATTACCTGGTGAAGTCTGGAGGGACCGGCGTGGTGACGAAGGACTGCATGGGTTTCCGATGAACCTGCTGGAACATGAGCAGGATCTCTGGGCTCTTGGAGATCAGTTCACTCTTACTGCAGGAGTGAAGCTGTTCAACACACAAAACAAAAATAATCACGATGAGGCCCTCAATGTGAAGCTGAAACAATGATGGCACATTGTTTTTGGCCCTTAATTAAGGAAACATACTTAAGTTTCTGTCAGGAACAGCTGAGTGGATCTCATCCACCAAAATAAATTCACTAAGTATCTTTATAGGCAATGAATGATCCCGTGCAGCGCAACTAGTATTAGTTCTGTAAACATGTACTTACCCCAGTAATGGAAGAAAAAAGAACAGTGTTAACATTTTGGTTAGGATTTAATTTTTTGGTTTGGAAACATTAAAGGGGACCCATTATCCTCATTTTCAGGTTCATACTTATATGTTGGATTTTTATAAGAACATGTTTAAATGCTTAATTGTTCAAAAACACTTCATTTTCCTCATATTGTTTGATAAAATTCCACATGGAGTCCCACAAGGCTCCATTCTGGGGTCACTTACTTTTAAACATATTCTTAACTGGCTTAAGGTTTTAAATTTGAAATTGGCAGTCTGTCATATTTCTTTCTTAACAACTGCAGAATTAATACTCACACATGACTACAGTGTATTTAATTCATTTTAAAATACGGAAAAGCAGCCTGTCTCTTTAAGCACCCCCTCTGAAAAAAGCCTAGTTTACTCTGATTGGTTAGCTTTTCCACTTCTTATCTCAGCTTCTCTGCATTGTCACTGCAGCCAGGAGTGACTGCAACAGAGAATAGTGGAACTTTTTACCATGAAAAATCACCAGTTAAAGCCACAGGAAAATTAGCAGCAGGAAAATTATCCGAAATTAGGGCTGGGCAATATGGACTTAAATTCATATCTCGGGATTTTCAGGCTGACTGGCAATACATAATATATATCTCTGTATTTTCAATGAAATGGGCTACATGTTCAAGAACTTGTACATGAATGTTATTCTGGTTGGAATATATACAGCTGCACAAAATGTACATGAAACATCACATTAAATAAATAGCAGGGTGAGTGAGTGAGGGGGCGGAGCTGTGCAGAGAGGAGAGATCAACACCGGTATGTGTCATGTAAAGCAACTTGAAACGATTTCAATATAAACGGTGTTGTCTAAATTTACATCATGCTTGAAAATATATCGATATATCATATAGTTGTCATATTGCTCCGCCCTATCTGAAATCAGAGATAAATTGACATCAGCAACCAAGGTTACAAGTTTCCCTCTACATTAGCATGTAGCTACATGTAGCAGTGTCTTTAATGTGAACAATTGCAGTAGCATGCCTGGAGCAGATGACCATATAAAGAAAAGCGATAACGTCAGCTTATCTTGAAAGAAGAAAAACAATATAAACATCTGACATTATATTATAAATATGACAGAAAATAAGGACAGGCATAATAAGAGCCCTTTTAAATCAACTCTGATTGTTAGTAATGCATTTCTGTGTAAGCTTTAAATGTAGTATTTTAAAGGGTGATTACACGTTGATGCCTTTGCAGTATTTTCCCATGAAAAGACCAAAACCAACAGCGCATTAGTCTGACCCTCAATTCTTATCGGCTTCCCTACACTGTCTGTGGCTCTCGGCCCCATTTTTATTGGTTCCTACTAAAGATATAAGGCCTTAAAAACAAGTCATAAATGTATACTTTAGTTTTTTAAAACATTAAGACTGAATAATCTCTGCTGGGCACTGTAGATTTTTAGCGACTCACACAGCCAATATGTTACATAGCTTCTATGTTCACACTGAATCCGTCAGCTTTAAGTTCTTCTTCCTCCCAGAAATACATTAATTTGTTATTAAAAGAGTTAAAACACCGCTGTTTTACTACTAAAATATAGATTGGGGGGTATTTAAGATAACTTTTATGATTTAAAACAATCAAACAGTGCTACATAACACACCACAGGCTTACAGATTTAGCACAGTGTTGAACCGTACAGCTTATACCAATAACAACAACATATAGCACAGCTAAATGAATGGAGGCTCTGAGCTGCTGCAGAAAACCAACCTGATGCTCCACCTCCTGCAGGAGAGACTCCAGCAGCTCCGTCTCCTGGGTCAAGGACGTCTTCTGGCCTGGTGGGGAGGAACGCATTTCTATTTTCAGTGTACTTGTGCTGAATGTCAGCCCTGATGGAGGCTGCTGAGTGTGAGTGGTTGGGTGTGCAGGTTGTGGGCGCTGAGTGAGTGCATGCATCTACTCAGCGCAGATAAATATTTCAGATGTATATTGCTCTGTAGCTATAAAAGGTGCCTCTCACGGCTTTCAGCGGGGAGTCTGCATATTTTGTTAGGTGAAGGTCTCAACCTTTAGACACAGTGTGCCCGTTAAGGTGTCTTGCATCAACAAGAGATCTCTTAAGACGTGGATTACGTAACATTGTTGGCATCATAAAGCTGTTGAAGTGATTTTATTTTTTGTCCTTTAGACAGAGGTGACTTGTGCACTATTTTATGTTTTACGTCTTATGTCTCAGATTCTCATTTTAACTTTATCTATGTGCTTTTGTATATACTGTAGTAGGAGTGTTGCTAATGATTTAGCGACTTCTCAGACCCTCTAAGCGACTTTATTTCTGACAAGCAACTAGCGACAAATTCAATGACTAATTCAGACCATCAGGGAAAAATAGAAAAATACATTATATTGTAATAAATTCCCATGCATGCTGCTCAGAATAATCAGTCTGCAGCTCTTCCACCAACAGCGCAGGGGTCTTTCCCCCCTCTCTTCTCTCTACTTTGTGCGGTTGGTGCGTGACAGGCAGGAGGGAAGGAGACGTTGCTTGCAGTGGTTACGTTAACACTCTCTTTCTCTGGATTAAAAAGCATGACAAATAAGTGCACTAAAGTAAAAGTGCCAATAGCTCTCACGCCATTCAAATGTTTCGCTGAGGATTTTTCTATTGAAACTTATTCAGCAAAGTTTGAATACTTCCGTTAATGTACAACGATGTCAACAATATGTCAGTGAGCGTATGACATCATCTGGTGATTTTCTGCGACTTACTTTCGGAGCTAGTGCTACTTTCACTGGAAAAGAGTTGGCAGCACTGATTGTTGGAGGCCTGAGAACAAGACTTTCATTGCCCAAGACTGCTCCAGTGAAACTGTTATGCATGTGACAAATAAAGACTAGTTTTGAGCAATGTCTAACAAATTGGCACACGATGATGATCACAGTGAAACATCTCTGTGGACGATAATGTTGTGTGAGGGGTCTTCGTCTGGGTTACTCCTATGAAGGTACTATCATTTTTTTTTAGAAACTCTCTTTCATACTTTTTATTTGTATGCATGTTGGATGTTAATTGCTGTTTTTATTTTTTGCACTTTTGCGCCCAATCACAGCCCATCCTTCCTTACTTTTTCTCCCTATATCTTAACAGCTATCTCATTAAGCATATCATGTGATAATAAAAAATATTTTAAATACTGGTGACAGTGGTGTAGTAGCGTTACGGCACAATATACCTGTGAATTTTTTTTATTTTTTTTTTATTTATTATTTTTTTTTTTTAGAAAAAGCATGAGATTAAATAGGCTGTTTTCCTTCTGTAAATCAGGTGCAAGGAGCTGTTATGATCATTAGAATAAACCCATTCTTAATTTTTGCGCTTCCTGGCTGACACTCTTTAAAATACAAATCTATCAGTTCTAAGGCACCTCAAGTACATACCCTGATGTCCACATTCAGCTGCGCTGGTAAAATCAATGTGCACGCCAATCAATCACACATTGATGCCATAAGTGCAGTGCAATCCTGCACCCCAGGGTTGGTTTGTGTGCATGAGGGGGGGCTTTTAAATCACGACGTCATGCTCAGTGCTTAATGACTGTCAGCCATTAGCGACGATGCCCAACAACTAAAACTTAACATTGATGTCCCTTATAGCTTTATTCACCAGACTGACAGGATGTTTACATAAAGAGCTGCATGCTGCCGCAGTAACTCCTTTGAGTTTCCTCCAGGTACTCCAGCTTCCTCCCACAGTCCAAAGACATGCAGGTTAATTGATAACTCTAAATTGTCCGTAGATGTGAATGTGTGAGTGTGAATGGTTGTCTGTCTCTATGTGTCAGCCCTGTGATAGTCTGGCGACCTGTCCAGGGTGAACCCCGCCTCTCGCCCAAGCAGTGATGGATAATGAATTAATTAATCTTTATATTTCTTCTTCTTTTACTGCAGCTGCTGTGCAACAGTTTTCCTCAGAATAATAAAGTTCTCTTATCTTATCTTAGTGTTGGTAACTGTCACACATTTCAAACGTTCAAGTCTCCATTAACGACCATTTTACCATTTATTGTTTAGTGTCTACTTTATACTGAGACCTTTATACTGACAACCTCAGTTGACACGGATCTAAGGTAATATAGTTAGTATATTATTATTATTACTACGGCTCTTTCAGTGCTCCCTAGTTTATTAAACTGATTTTAATTTTCGTCATAAGTTAATAAAGAATGTGATACATTTTTTCTAATGATCTCCTTCAAGACGCTAACTCATAATGTCTCTGTTTATTGTGCTGCTGCAGCCGTTACTTTAATGTGACAACATTCAATTTAGACTAAGAATGACATTGTGACTTCTATGTCAGAGTGACACTTGTTCAGACGTGAGACCAACGTGTACAGTAACTGCAACATTTAAGTAATGAGGTGTATGTTTGAAAAGGGTTTACTGAAATTGAGACTAAATGACAAAAAACAGATTTGAATTCAAAATGACCTGTGTTTCATCCTTTAAACTTAAATTCTTGATTAATAAAACTCAACGTTAAGATTTTAACAACTGATAAATACCACTGTACCCTGCATAAGAGTACTTGTCAGCTTGTAGGAGTGTCTTATAAAGTCAGAATCAACACAGCTGCAGTGTGACAACAGTGTGCACAGGAGGAGTCTTACCCATGAGGGTGATGAGTTTGTTCTTGAGCTGGTTGTCCAGACGAGCGATCATCATTTCCACTGCGTTTCGGATCTCTCTGACCCTCTCGTCTTTCGCTCCCCTGACAGCCTCCACGTTCCTCTCCTGACCCCATGACAGAGTGCACACACACACACAGACACACACACAGAAACAGAAACACACACACTTCAGCTTCAGACATCAACTCAAATATCAACATCTTACTGCCATCTAGTGGATTCAAAAAACACCCTACATCCAAACTTCCTGAACTTTTAAAGATTTCTGTAAAATAACTTTAAAATGGAACAAATTTAATCTTGTTTTAAAAAGTTATTTTTATGTTTTCTGGTCCCCTACTAATTCAGTGACTGTTTATCTCCATCTTAATGCATCATAAGAGAGCTATAAGAACCAATAACAGAACTGATTACCAAGAACCAACCAACAGATTATTATAAAACTCACAGGCTCTCACATTTAGAGATTTGGTGGTCTTTGAAACTGCACAATGAATGCATGAATGAATGAATGGGGGAGGGGGGGGGGCTAACATAATGGTAGGGGAAACACTGAAACACATCAAACATGTTAATGCATATAAGACAGCATCACCCTGATATGTCTATCACTGGTGCGAGGAAAAAAACAACTTGTGTGCAACAACTTATCCCCACTGCTTTTAAACAGCCTCTTGACATGAACACAGACAGGGCCAAAAACATCAACAAAGCAACTGGCATATACATATCCACATCTATGCGCCCATATGCCATAGTAGAGGAGCCCGGCTTCAAGTATTTATTGAAAGCACTTGAGCCATGCTACAGTGTCCCATCCCATGTGCACATCAGCCAGTCTATGGTCCCTGCCATTTACAAGCTTGCAGGAGTAGTGGTGTTTTATTCTGTTTATTTTTTTACTTTTATAACAGGAGATGGTTTTAAGTTTTAGAGTCAATTGGTGTCTGTTCAAAGTAAATGAAAAAAAAAGCTAGTGTAATACAGGTGACTTTTTGTTGCTGTTGTCCCGTTGTACCGAACCCGTACCGAACCGTGACCCCCACACCAAGGTACGTACCAAACCGTGACTTGTGGTGTTACACCCCTGTTATGGCAACATATAAAACTACACACTCTCTGTGCTTTCTTCCTGCACTGAGCAGAACTCTGTCTGAAGCTGATGAGACGGTGGGCCTCATCAAAGAACAGCTCATACCAGCAGATTTGTTCTGAAGTGGCTCGTACGAGTGAGTTAAAACAACTTGTCACATTTGGCAGTTTTCTCACACTTAGGATTTTCTCACACATTTTCTCACAGGTACAAAAGGATTTTAGGAACGGTCCAGACCTGAAGAAACACTTAAGAATTATTATGCAATAATCTGAATGGATTTGGAAAATGATACAGAAACCCACCGACATAAAAACACACACAGAAATACACTTTTCTGTATATTACCTTTTTTCAACTGTAATTATGTCCCCACAGGATCAACATCTGTTTTATCTAATAAGATAAATTTTTCAGTCTGTTCATCTCACTACAGACATTTTTTTTTTTTGCAACAAAACGTGTGGACTGAAAAAGCAATTTATTATATTATTCTGGTAGGCTACCTAAAGTTTGATTTGTATTTGTGATATTAATTATTTATTGATACAAAATCAATACTTGGCACTGTTCAACAATACAATATTGCCACATAAAAATATCACGATATTGTGCTGACGCTACAACATGTTAAATGTAATTTCATCTTTGGCTCAATAAAAATACTAGAGGAAGAAAACCAAATGTGTGCAACTGCAGCAAAGAGGAAAACCTTGTGGTGTTGCGCCTGTATGATGTGTCCTCCAGCTCTTACCATGATCAAGTAAGGAAGGACAAAGCATGGAAGGAAATAGAGGTGGAGTTGCAGCTGCCAGGTGAGACACCAAGGTGCTCACAAAACTTATGGTTATTTAATAAAGTGACCCTCTATGTTGTGCTTCACATTTGGAGAAGTAATGACCCGTGCAACATCCTTGCGCACTCACTATGGGAGGCTATCGCATCGTAGGTGCTGTCATCGTACAGTCTGCAAACATAAGACTTGATGTCGTACCCAAGTTTATTAGATCCATGTTGCACAGTGAGGCTGCACTAAACTTATAAGACTACTGAAACCTCACAGTCTGCAGGAAGCTTAAAAGCAACAAGCAGTCCTTACCACTTCCTGCACCAGACTGATGAGCTCCATGAGGCGTCGGCGGAGCTTTGCGACCTCCTCCTTCACCTTGGTCACGTGCTGCTCGTAGATCTCCACCAAAGGCTTGAAGGTGTGGCCACCATGCTGGACACAACAAAAACACCAATTGTTCTCTGGTTCCAGTTTTTCTAGTGTCAAAAATGTCACTGTAAACTGAGTATTTTGGGATCTCGGAGTGCTGACAAAGCAAGTTATATACAGATACCACCTTGGGCGTTAGAAGCTGTGATAGGCATTTGTTAGTATTTTCTGACATTTTACAGACAAAGATGTTAATTGATTGATTTATCGATGATGAAAATAATCATGAGTTGCAGCCCAACTTTGACTCGCTGAAAAAGTTTTAATTGGAAGTGATTATTCACGGTGTTTGTGCCTTTGCTTGCAAACTATATTCTAAAAATAAAAGAAGGGAAACGTTACCATGCCTCCCCACAGAGCGCACTGATGACAGATGCATTTCTTACAGGTCCAACAGAAAACACTCAGCTTCTCATGGTGGTTCTCACATCTGCAGAGAGATAATCCAACAACACCAGCGTGTTATACAAAGAGACAGAGAAGAAGCTTTCTTGGGAACATTTTTTTCAACTTGGTATCACTCAGAAATGTTTGCCTGTTTTACTTCAGTGTTTCTACAAGGTTTATGAAACTAACAGACATTATAAATGCAGGTGGCAGAGGATGACGATAATGAGCGTGGTAAAGGAGAGGCAGGAGGGACAAGAACATCTGAGTGAAACACTGGGGATTGGGGTTCCCAGTGTTTTCTGGGAATTTTGGCTAAAATCTGCTACTGTATCCTGGGAAAATACCTGCAGGAATATAGGGGTTTTAGCGTGTATGTGTGTGTGTGTGTGTGTGTGTGTGTACAACAATTTCTGAAATTTGTCCAGCGCTGAGCAAAGAGGACTGCAGCTGCCAGGTGCCAAACAGGCTGCCATGTAATCACTCTGGGCATGTTCGTTTTGTCAATTTAAGTCCACTAAAAGTGTTTGTTTTTGCCACTAACAGGGTCAGATTGTTTTTCTAAGGGTGCATTCACACCTGCCCTGTTTGGTTTGGTGCAATCAAACTCAAGTTCATTTGCCCCCTCAGAGCGGTTCGTTTGGGCAGGTGTGAACACAGCAATCACGCTCAGGTGTGCACCAAAACAACCAGACCGAGACCTTCTTGAAGAGGTGGTCTTGGTCTGGTTACAAATGAACTCTGGTGCGGTTGGTTTGTGGTGAGAATGTGTTCCAACCTGGATCTGAACCAACTGCAGTCACATGACACATAGTTTGGGTTAAACATGAGCATGTTACAGTCCTGGAGGATTATTAATGTGCACCTCCTCCTGTGCTGCCTTAATATGCACATTCAGCACATCCAATGCATCAAAACATTGTTTTCTAGTTGGAGCCGCGCCTCGTTTTCAAACTGTATGGTTTGACTAAAATGAACAATGACAGCAATATAGTCCACGATGAGCAGCGCTAAAATCAACCTGCGTAGTTGTCCCTCCACTGTGACATTAGAAAGTGTCACATTTATCTTGCAAGTGTACTCTTCTACAACATTTGCTTTACTTCCTGGATTTTTCACACATGGAAATTCTGACCAATCAAGAGCAGCTTTCTCACACAAGGCATTTGATCTGGTCTGCTTGTAAATGCTGCCGTGAGAACATGAACCAACTCTAGGCAATTATACAACTTTGGAACAACATGAGTCCCTGATTCAGACCAAAGGAGACAACTCTAGGTCTGAAAGCCCTTTAAGAGTATGACAACATTATGGAAAGGATCCCTACAGAGATAAACCTTTTTGTGAAACCAGAAACAGCCCTGATATTGCAGCTGCCAAACCCACCAGACTCCATGTAAATTAACAGTAATATTAGCGTGTACAGAGGCAGTATATTTTCCCATCTATCAGGGTGAATTAAAGGTTTATTTCAATCACACCAGAGTTGGTGATTGTTGGAACAGTGGACAGATAAACCAAGATGATTTTTGTGAGTTTTCTTTTGTTTCTGTTGACTTTGAATGAAGTCTGTTTTACAATGATAAAATTACGGATTATTTAAATGGAGTCTGGTGGGTTTGGTGATGGTGATTTTGGGGCTGTTTCTGGTTAAACAAAAAGTATCTTACTCTTTAACAAAATGCTCTATATCTGAAGGGATCCTTTCCATAATGTTGTCAGACACTTAGAGTAACAATCTGAGCCTGTCAGTGACAAAAACAAACACTTCTAGGGGACGTACATTGAGGTGGCACATTTCCCCACTGGTTACTTGCTGCCTGTTTCGCAGCTACTGGCTGCAGCGCTCTCGCTCAATACTGGATCAACTTCAAATACTGTTGCTCTCATCGGTGACTTAGACACAACAACATGGGAAAATAGGGTCCAGGTTAAAAAATAAGTTACCGTATAAAAATTCCACGTAACTCGTGGATATACTCTGACTTTGAAATGCTGTTATGGAAACATAACTAGATCAACTTTTCAGCTGCAGGTTTTAGAGTGCAGTCTACAGACCAGCTGTGGGTTTAAATATTGTTTTCAGGTTAACAACTTTGACACTTTTGGGGTGAGCCAGGTGCTTTCTCAAGGTCTTAGCCCACCCAAGCAAATCTCATGCCAAAGAACAAGCAACAAAGCCACTCCTTGATTAAAAACATATTGCTGTAAGTAATACAGACTTCCTATGCAGGACAATGTCTCAACGTCAGATTAATCTCTGCATCTGTGCACAGAGATGGGGCCATACAGTAAATACAATTTCTATGCTTTTCATTTCATCTCCAAAAATCACAAAACACTTTTCATGCATGTTGGGTAGATTCTCTTTCACTTTGCCCTAAAGTTTTCCATCTAACGCAGTTTGAAACGTCATTTTTAATACAACTTCTAATGATTACAGCAGAGCAGATCACAAGCTGAGTCTAACTGATAAAGTTGTCCAAATGTCACTGAATGTAAATCCAGAGCTTTGCAGAAACATCAATACTTATGTTCTCTTTGTTGCCCTCAACTTTTTATATTCTTTCCTTTGAGTTTAGTAAATACCTGCAGGCATCACACAGCAGCAGGTCGATATGTGCACCTTGCATGCATCGTTTTTATTTTAGGCAGAGGATCAGACAACTCCCAGCGTGTTGTTCTACGTTAAAGATAGTTTACTTTTAAAAGAAACAGTTGTCCTACGACCACATAAACTGACTAATGTGTAGGAAAATAAGGTGAAAATGATTTTTATCCTCAGTTTTGTGGTTAAATTCAGATCACACTTTAGGTCAGAAATCCCAGGAAAGGTTTAATATACCAGAAAGTAATAATTTTTGAAATCACAAGAAATCTTTCAATAAAAACAAAAACATGGGTGGAGAAGGAGACAGGGAGCGGAGGAGTAGCTCACTTGTCCTTGTCGTTATCCTCGTGCTTGGTAAGGCTGCAGAGCTGCAGGGTGTCCAGCTGCTGGGTGACCTCCTCTGCCCAGCGACAGTTGACCAGCTCCCTCAGCTGGAGTGGCGCCCTGTGTACACAAACACACAGATTGTAATACCTTACCTTCTCCTATGCTGGTTGCATTTCTACAAAAAATAATTTCACTCACTAACTTAACTACATTTCTCAGTAGCGTGATGATGACATCACTACCTTCTGAGACAAACAGCATTTCAGCAGTGAAGCTGATTAATTAACAGCACAGTAGCGTCAACAAAAGTTACAGGCTATTTTTCTGAGGAAAAGCTCTGAAGTGCAGCGGACTTTTTTTCAGTGGAGGTCTGGATAAATGTAAGGTTAATAAAACTGAGGATAAGTAACGAGACTGACACCAGCGCCACACTGAGGCATGTAGACAAGGGAAGCACTTCAGTATGAAATCACGTTCTAATCAGACCCGCCCTACTCTGATTGCCTCCAGTTGGCTACACTGCACTTATTGATGCGTCTCTCATGTGTCTCGCCCATAGACTGTATATATTTAGTGGATTTGTGGTGGACACCAGAGAAATAGACACAACAAATGCTGAGAAAAGAGCTGAGAGACAGAGAAGACAGGAGAGAGGAGACAGAAACATACAGATGTCATGTGTTATCTGCAGGACATGTTTATGTTCTAATGAATAAAGAAGAGTTTTTATTTAGCTCTGTTATTTTTTATTGTTTATGTAACTGTCTTTTATGTATTATGATTTTATTGACTGAAAAATATACTTTGGAATTCAGTTTTTGAATTAGTGACAGAGTCAGACAGCCAACTGAAAGAGGCCGTGACAGAAAAATGCATTAAGTAGGATATGGAGTGAAACAGAGAGGGAGCAATAGACCGACTGTCACAAGGTCTTCAAATACAACAAAAAGAAAGAAAAGAAGACAGTTTTAATTTAAATGCTGATTTGACATAAAATAAAAAGTAAGAGTAGCTTCGCAATTACCAAGTTACTTTTGCCATTTTCTCATAGCTTAGCTTGCAACGTTTCTCTGTAGTGAAACTTTATTTTGATGTAGAGTAACTGGTTGATTAGCTCACTACATTTTCCAAGTAGCTTCCCCGATACTGCATATTTAATTTAAAGTTTGTACACTGGCAGACAGTACAGAGAGTTGCAGATGTGTGTTGGCAGGCGCTTACCGACAGTGTGGACACTGGGCTCTCTGCTCCGTCAACCACCGCTGTCAAACAGGACATAACAGTTTAATCATTACTGCATCTAAATACAATCAGTGCAAACATGCTGCCATTGCTAAATACACAATTCTTCTCAGGATGCAGCTGCCAATACTCAATGTTCAATTAACATTTGATACAGGATGCTCCAAGACGGTTAGTGTCATACATCTATAATAAATTAATATAGGCCTACATCAGGAATGAAAGCATGGGAAGGGATATACTTACTCTATATACTATATATACTCTTCCTCCCTGCCGTATTATTAGACTTGTCTTAATTGAAGAAAAGCTGCTAATAAAGTTTCGCTAATTCGGGAATAAACACATTTTAATTCCTACGGAGTCTTAAAAATAAAAGTCCCCTGTTATTTTGTAATGTAAAAACTTTTATTATGCAGCAGCAAAATAAGGAAATGTTGAGTTTTCAAGCAGTAACTTCTCACAGCTTCTAATACGGCTGATAGCGAACATGAAACAGTAAAATACAGCAGATATCTAAAGTGAAAACAGGACGCAGGTGAGAAACTAAACTCCAAACCATAGAGATTCAGTTAGAAGCTACAGACGTACTGAGAGCTGAACACAGAGACTTTTAAAAACACCTTTCTCTCTGGTCTCCTGCAGACAGAGGTGAAGAGAGTCTCACAACACACTGATAACTTGCTTGAAAATAGTTTAAAGTTTAAAGTTTAAAGTTCCACTGATTGTCACACACCTGAGTGTGTGAAATTTGTTCTCTGCATTTGACCCATCCCCTGAGGGAGCGGTGAGCAGCAGCGGTGCCGCGCTCGGGAATCATGTGGTGATCTAACCCCCCAATTCCAACCCCTGATGCTGAGTGCCAAGCAGGGAGGCAATGGGTCCCATTTTTATAGTCTTTGGTATGACCCGGCCAGGGATCGAACCCATGACCTCCCAGTCTCACTCGGCGGACACTCTACCACTAGGCCACTGAGCTGGTTCATATATACTGATATATTGTAAAAAAAATTCATATACCGCCCAGCCCTAGTATATACACTTGAAATTTAGTCAAAGAGCTTGTCTAATGCCAAGATTAAGACATAAAAATGGGACTGGTCCCGGATCATTATTGCTCCCAAATGATGACTCCCTTTTGGACAGAGCTCATAAAATCTAGCTGGCAGGCCTGAAGAAGTTTTCAGTCCAGTGTTGGAAACCCCCCTCATGATATCTCAGGTATTCACTGGCGTCTGAGCTTTTTGGACACTTCTTACCTGAAAGTATCATCAGCAAGAGTCAATGATGCACATCCAAATTATTTTTTAGTGTGGACAAATTTGATATCTAGTTTAAAAACAGGGAAGCAGGAGAGAAACTAAACTTCAAAACACAGAGATTTAATTAGAAAATAAAAGTGCTGAGAGCTAAACAGACAGAGACTTTTAAAAACGCCTGTCTCTCTGGTCTCCAGCAGAAGAAGGTGAGGAGAGTCTCCCAACACATGCTTATTAAAGGGGGGGCCTCAGGTCTCGGCACGTTTAAACTGACAATGGATAGGTGAATTGGCCCGGCATAGTTTGACTTGGCTTGGCCAAAAGTGCCAGTGGAAAAGGCCTACAGTTAATTTGCTAATGTTGTCATTAATATTCATTTGAGCATCAAATTTGTACAAATCCACTGCTGAAAATAGTCCCCAATGACTGCGCTATTTACTCTCTATGTATAACATTTGAAAGATGTGGGCATTTATCAGGCAGTGACACTATTATGCTGCACATTGTGGGAAAAGTAGTCTTCAGTGTTTTGGAACCTGCCTCATACTACAAACTAAACAGTCGACACATCTTTGTCTCTGATGTTTCAATTTGGACCATTTTTGTTTTTTTAACTGTCTCTTGTGACCCTCCCCATTTTACATAAGTGTGCTACCGCATATGTTCAGGCTATAAAATTGTGCACGTCTTTGCTTTAACCCCCAAAATTAAGCTCGTATCTGTTTGTTCTGCCAGAAATGATTCTGAGAAATAGAAGCCCTTGTATGTGTGTATTCATGATGACAAGATTTTGTGTGTGACACCAGAATTCACAACTAATATCAGAACGCAGAGCGGTGCTGCTGTGAGGGGAACATTTTCCAGACACTGCCGATGGAAACACACTTACTCGTATGCAGCTGAAGCAGCAGAGTTTGGAGCAGTGTGGGCACAGACGAGCATCCCTCAGTTTCTCCATGCAGATGAAACAGCGAAACACCTCTGCGATGCTCTGCATGGGGACAGGGGAGACGTCGAGACTCAGTGCTACACTAACTACAGCCACAGACAAAAACCAAACATCATGCAATTCACAGAGGTTAACAGGTTAACTGTAAAGCTGTTTTAATGAGTTATGTTGGATTGTACATCTGCGCTTAATAAGTGTAGAGTAAAGCAGATTTATAAAATCATTTTTTATCAGATGACACAGTGTGCACATCTCTTTTCTAACTCAAGCCATGTCTAAATTACAGTCTGCCTTTAATCCAAAACTTGTACTGAATGGTAATAAAGAAAAATATATTTTATTCTAAAAAGCCCATAATTCTATTTTACATCTTCCTGCCATCCTTACACAAAAATGGTGTGAAATTGAAGATGTTCAATCATGTAAATATCTGGAAATGTGGTTAGGTAGCGATCTTACTTTTGAACTTTGTGTGGAACAAATGGCACAAAAACTAAAACTAAATGTGTCTCATATCAGAATAAAACGTGTTTTTCTCTTTAGGACAAAAAAAAACAAAAAACAAAAAACAAAAAAACACCTTTTGCAAGCTACCATCATGTCCGTGTGAGACTACGGAGATCTCATGCAGCACATTCCATTGCGTAAGCACTTTCTGTGTTTTGTTCATACCTCACCGTACCTCACCGTTAGTCACCTTTTGACACCCCACGAGTAAATACTGAACTTAGGGAATAATATAATATAAATATAACATAATATAATATAATATAATATAATATAATATAAAGGACAATACAACTTTAAAGTCTCATTCTGTTGGATGCACTTTAATTTTAAATTTTGGGCCTCTTGAGAGATGTCCGTGATTGTTTAAGACACTGTTTGTATTAGGGATAGGCCTTTTAAGTCATTTTCAAAATGCACACCTAAGCAAAAATGTCGGCATGGTTTCAGTGAACACGCTTTTCTGCATTCCTCAGCCTTTAGAGATTAGTTATGATACTCAAGTTTGATGTTGCAGCTTGGACTGCACGTTCATTTTGTTTATTTTATTGAAATACTTCCAAACATCACTTTTATGCCTGATAGGGCTGCATGATATCAGGAGAACATGCAATATGCGATAACCTTGTTGACTATTGCGATGAGGATATGACTCGCAAAAAATAATCAAGTTTTAATGTTAATGTCATTTAGCTCAAGTGATGTCTGACTGAAAAGGTTAAACATTATCTGGGGCTGCACAGATTTATCATTTTTGCAATATGGGTCTGGGCAGATTATCAAAGATAGAAGTGACGAATACTGACGTCCAAATGGAGTGCTTAAGTTCTCATGCCCCTTCCCTGGTTTACATTTGCTTGTGTGTGACTGACTGTGTGTTGCTGTGCATCTAAATTCTCTTCTGTGACTCTCTGCTGGTCTCCCTTACAAATAATGAGCATAATAAACTGATAATATATACTGCACTTATCAAAACTAATGACCTCTGTTATCATGATCTGTTCTGATTACAGGGAGAAATTACCTCTGGCAAAGCTATACGCTACAATATAAGTGATGCTATCAGTCGTTAAATCACTAAATGCTTTCCTGCCATACCAGGCAGCACCCAGTAAATGCTTTTTGGTGGTCTCGATATAAATATATTTTATATGACATTGTTAAGTTGCGCTTTATCTTTGCCCGCAGTAAAAACAGCAGCCTTCAGTCATCTGCTCCATTTGTAAAAGGTCAACACAGATGGAGTCAACGTATTGAGTGTATTAGGCCCCAATCTGTTGTCCAAAACAATGCCTGACCCTTGGCTTCTCTGTTCCTGCCTCTGCAGCCGGCACAGCGCTCTTATCAGGCCTCATCATCCAGCTGTTAGCCTGGCCTGCGGCGTGTGATACATACCTCAACGCTTTGTTCATCCATCTCAGCCAGTTTGAAGTTCTTGATCTCAGGGACGAATCAAAGAAGTTGTAGCCGGTGGTCTAAAAAGAAAAGCATTGTTATAAACTGAGCTTTAAGCTTCCAGGTTCACAGTTTGACATACCTGATATTTCTGTTTTGCCTCTTAGGACGCATTCACACTGGCACTATTTGGTCCGCTTCTACGGATAGTTTGGTTCGTTTGGAGTGGTGTGAACGCTCATTCAAACTCTGGTGTGGACCAAACGAGCAAACCCTGGTCCGCTTGAAAACTGCAGGTCTCGGTTCACAAGCAAGTGAACCGTGGTGCGGTTCCACGTTTGTTTGGAGTGGTGTAAACACTCAGACCAAACAAGCAAACCCTGGTCTGCTTGAAAACTGGGGGTCTCTGTTCACTTGCAAGTGAACCCTGGTGCGGTTCGCTTACAGTGGGAAATGCAAATGGACTATCCAGCGAACCAAAGAGAGGAAGTGACGTAGAGTGCGGTGCATTCTGGGTTGAAAAAAAAAACAAAAACAAAAACAAAGCCAACAGCGGGAACCGGGAGAAGCAGAGGTAAAAAAAGAAAAAGTTGTAAAATGTCTGGTGGGCAGACAAGGAGTAGTGAGGAGGTGCAGGCGCTTATTGATATATGGCTAGAGGACTATTGCTCCATTGGTTTTGTGGTGACCAAGACGGTTGAAAGGGATGGATTTCCATTTTCTGTCCAGACCAATCGATGAGCCGGGTTTTTCTTCTTCCTCATGCTTTTTTTCTTCCTGGTCTGTGCTCGTTTTAGGCAATACCGCCCCCAAACAAGCAGCTGTTGTAACTGCGTGACGTTGTCCAGGCGGTTTAGTCCACTTTAAAAAGTGCAGTGTGAAAGTGAACCGAACCAAATGAAGGTGTGAAATTTTCCGGCATTCCCCGCCGAATCAAACCAAGTCCCCTGGACTGTCCTGGTGTGAATGCGCCCTTAGTCACTGTAGTAGAGCGTCAAACAACACAAATGTGCCACTGTGCTACTACGTACAGACTCCAGTGAATGTGTTACACTACACCTTGAGCAAGGCACCAAACCAAACCAGACATCTCTCCATTTAATGTATGTATAAGTCCTGTTTGTGCGTGTGTGTGTGTGTGTGTGTGTGTGTGTGTGTGTGTGTATGACAACAGAGCTAAAAAATTGCATTTCCCCTCAGGGATTAATAAAATATATCTTCTTCTCCTCTTCTTCAAGCTGCAGGTGGGATAGGGATGACTGATTGCTACAATAGTGGAAATAAAAGCATGGGCTAAAATCTCTAAATCTTTGTTGGGCAGGACAGGTTTTAATTTTGCAAGTGACCTAAGATGGTAAAAGCCAGTGCTAACGACAGAGTCAATTTGTCCATCAAATTTTAAACCAGAAACAAAGTATACACCAAGATTTTTTGCATGTGATCAGGAATGCATGATACTGAATCTTTTACCGGTATCTGATATGTCATAACTCTACTGATATCAATATATCCACTTTTTCTGTGGCGGTATTAACATCATATCATACATGCATACTCTTATTGTGACAGCCCACCAGCAGATGGAGACATGAAATTCACTTTTCAGTGTATGTAATATTTATTCATTGTGCAAAAGTAGAAAAAGCATGGTGGCTGATTCTGATAGTTAATTTAAAAGCCAATATTGGCTGATAGCATTGACATACCGATATTATCATGCATCCCTACATGTGATTTTAAATTTAATAACATTTAGACTGATGGAATAAACGTCTTGGGACAAGGAGTTTTGTAGGTTGTAGGTGTTACTGTGTGATACATGCACTTTCTTTTTCTTAAATCTAGACAACATGTTAGTAAAAATATTTTAAATACTATTTGCTTTGTGTCTGGGCCCCTGTTCTCAAGCTTTAGACAGCATATCAGGGTGTCCCATGTCATATCTATATCATGTCTCATGAACTGTACTTGTAGTTTTAACTGTTATTTTTTTGTGAATAATGCTCCAACAGTATCGTCCCCTGACATGTGACACTGTGGAAGTTTGAGTCATCTATTTTTTCTTCTTTTGGGGCCAAAATTATTTCAAATTTTAATCGAATTAAACATTTGGTGGCTGAATCACAGTGTTTCTATCCCTGTCGCAACAGCCATTGTTAAAGTAAAAGAAGAAAAACATCAATGTGACGGTAATGAACGGTAATATGCATAATCTATTGTAAAAGATAATTTGTATGGTTTCTTAAGAAAAGCAGAGTTAATACAGAACTACCGTTAGCATGTGCCAACACAAGGCCCAGCATCAGCACACACACTGACAGCTAACTCACCTGTCCGGGAGCGGCCATGACAACAGCTATCTTTATGCTAGTAACATAAATCAGCGGTGTCGAAGTAAATAACCAGAAAATATCTACATGTAATCGTGATGCTAGCTAGCTTGCTGTCATTAGCAGGGTGGCTCACTTACCTTCACTGAGACTCGGCTTCGTCTGTCACACCTGACAAACAAACGATTAGACTACATTTATGTGTCCTCACACACCGTTGGCGTCGTCTCGGCTGGTTAAACCACCATAAAAGACCAGATTTAGTCCGGCAGCAGCTGAGCTAAGGCAGAAGTTCTGGTGAAAAACGGCAAAACGGTTTGTTTTTGCCCTAAATTGAAGATGTAGCGGTCGCGCTTGCTCTGAGGCTGCCTGTCCCCTAGCAATAACCAATCGAATGGCTCCATTTCTTCTTCGCTTGATTTTAACAGTTTCGCGTTTGTCGGACAGCAGAACGGCTTTTACCGCCACCTACTGGACAAACAACAGACTCACAGAGGAGATGCTGGCACAGGCAGCAAATATAGCTCCTCTACTTTATTATTTGATTTGTTATTTACCTTTATTTAAACAGGAAGTCCCATTGAGATTTAAAACATCTTTTACAAGACACAAAACACATTAAAATGCAACATCTACAAAATATAATACAAAAATCCACAATAAAACATAACCATTCAAACATAGTGGCATCTAAAGAAAAACAAGCACATCTCTATCACCACATTCTTTATACCATTAAAATTTGTCAACGGATATAAGTGTTTATTTTAGATCTTTTTGTAGATTGTTCTACGCCCATGGTGCAGAGTAGGAGAATGCAGTTTACCCACATCTGTTAAAAACCAGAGTACATTAAAAAGCAACCACCTGGAGGAGCATAGCTGGTAACTACCAGAACTGACACACAAAAGGGTGCAGAGGTCGGCTGTAAGTTTGCCCAATATTGTTTTATAGATAAAAAATATACCAGTGCTGCTGTCTTTGAGTGGTCAGTGACGTCCAACCCACCAAATCATTAAGAATGCAGTGATGATTCTTGGAATTTGCATTTGTAATAAAATGCAGAGATGCATGGTACACTGAATCAAAGCTAAGTAAAATGGAGGAGGCTGCATGCATATACAATATGTCACTGTAATCAACCACAGACAGAAAAGTATTTTCCTCAATTTTTACCATTTGTATTTCTAATTTAACCCTTTCATGCATGAATTATGACTATTTCAACCAAGGTTCCATTTTTTCCATGAGAATTTTCTACAAGAATACAAACTTAAATCAACTTATCAGTCACTGCAGACAAAGTATTTTCAAGGAAGCAGCAATAGTATTATTTGTAGTTGAAATATAGCAAGAGATGCATGATGTCCAGTTTAGTGGACAGATGGTTACTTGTAATTTCCTCCAAACATAAAATCATTTTAACAGCTGTATTACTCCTCAGATGTTACTTGCTGTTACCAAATTTTATTTACCTGCAGGGTCTCCTCTTATAGACGGATTGGTAAGATATTCCTGAGCTGCACAACATTTCTTGTGTTCCGTCGGCCATCTTGACTTTGAGAGATTTGTGTTTGCATGATGTGACTTTGCCAAGTAGGACATACTCCTGGAACAGCATACCACATCACGTTCCTGGATCAACCTTGCAATCATCCAAACACAGCCCTCTGACATCATCAGTGTGCTGCTCCTGTGCTTCTTCAGAGCTAAGCTAGTTTTCCAAACTGAAGTTAGTACAATTAAACAAAATCCTCAGCACCCTTATGAGCTACTGCAGAGTTAGCGAGCTAGCTTGCTAAGTAGGTTGGCTATGCTTATGAGTAAACCTGCTATAAAAAAGGCTATAATATTGTTCACTAACATAAAGAGCAAAGGTTGCTAAGACCTGTGATGGATACATTTTCACTTCTTTTCCATTGCCTATGTCAAACTTTTTTTGTTTTGTTTTGTTTTATTCTGCAAGATTGCAGCACTTGTGTTGACACAGAAACATCACTGCCATGTTGACCCTGGATAATTTGTTTATATCGATTAAGGATCATTGTCAACATGTTAATCCTGGATAGAGTCGCTGATGTTGATCTGGACCATCACTGCTACGCTGTGTCAACTTAAACAAATTATTTAGAATCAGCCTTACGATGATGATGGTCCTACATCAAAATAACAAATCTATCCAGGATAAACAAGGATTGTCCTGGGTTCAACAGAAACAAAATATCCAGGGTCAACATGACAGCGTGGTCCTGGCCTGCAATCTTTCAACCCTTCCCTCCCTCTGCTCCCAAAAAGAGATTTTAATAGGCTATAAAAAAGGAGGGAATATGTGTTAATCACAGGTAGTTGCAACTAAAGCTTACTTGTTAGCATAGCCTACCTAGTTAGGAAGCTAACTTGCTAACCCTGCAGTAGCTTATAAGGTTTTTGTTCAGTGTTGCTGAGGATTTTGTTCAATTGTACTAACTTCAATTTGGAAAACTAGCTTAGCTCTGAAGAAGCACAAAGGCAGGAGCAGCACACTGATGATGTCAGAGAGCTGTGATTGGTTGATTGCAACGTTGGTCCAGGAATGTGATGTGGTATGCTGATCCAGGAGCATGTCCTACTTGGTAAAATCACACAGTGCATTTATGGTTCACTTACTACACCTGGCCAGTGGGTGGCAGTGTCTGGCATGACTCACTAGGGTCCACTGTGGCGGCTTTTATACAAGCACAGCATCCAAACCCAGGCTTATACATGAAGATGGCTCTTAAACGGCTGACCACTGCAGTGACCACTGACCATTCAAACATTTAGCAAATACACTTGGTTATTGTTTAACGTCATTATAAGTGAGCAAGGTTTTATTCATTTGTATTTAACCACCACAGTTCTTTTGACATGGTTTTAAATTGTTTTCCCAAGTGAACAAGATTATCAAGATGTAAGTTGCTCTGCAGATCGTTCCAGGTCCAGGGAGCAAAGTAGGAGAGCTCAGTGCAAACCACTGGAACATGGTGAGAGAGCCACCTACGGGACAGGACGTCTGAGGTGCTGAATGTCGGTACTACTTGATGGAAGCTTACTCATGCCATGAAAAAAAAAAAAAGAAAAGAAATTTTAGAAATAAATAACTGAATTTAATTTCTATGCCCAGCTTGCATAAGCTGACTAGACACCATAAAGTCATACAAGCCAGGAGCAGAGAGCAGTGAACACATTTCAAACAAAGTCCAAATATTTAAAAACAAAAAACAAAAAACAAAAAAAACAGCTGCAGCATCATTCACAACAATTCAAACCATCACTGAGAAGGCCTTCAACACGGTTCACAAATCACTGACTGAACTGTCACTATGTGGACCTGGAAAAAACAGAATAACTAAATAATCCATCTTGATTTTTTTCAGGCTTTTGTGACAAAGCCTTTCCAAATTTGGCTCATTAGGAATAGCAAAAATGAAAATAGTCATGTTAAAGGTTCCATATTCTGCTCATTTTTCAGGTTCTGACTTGTACTTTGGGTTTCTACTAATCAGGGTGTCTACAGTCTTATTAAGACCTTTTTAAAACCACCTTATATGAAATTTAAGACCAAACCTATATATATGTATGTATGTATGTATGTATATATATATATATGTATAGTATAACAGTAAGGAAAGACAACACCAATTAGGTGAGTTTACCTTCAATGTGTTTAATGTAAAAAGAAAACAAAATCTCATCACTGTCATAAATGCTTTATCATTGCGATTCTTCGGTCTGTTCCATGATTGTAAACTGTCGGTGGGTCTGTCAGGCTGGAGGAATTTTCATGGAATGTGACCGAAAATATTTAAGACCCATTGAATATGAATTTAAGACTTTTTAAGGACCTGCTGACACCCTGCTAGAACATGTTGACATTACATCTCTACTCCGTGTTTGTGTGCCTGTTTGCGTACATAAAAGCGGCGCAGACGCACAGACAGCGGGAGGAGCGGCTGCTGCAGCATGATAATAAATTACATCCAATTGTATACAGGTAAGCTAACCTTTACAGATAAAAGAGCCGGTAATGCTCGAGCTTCTCAATGCTATGTTTGTTAATAATTTAGCGAGAGTAATGGGGAAAGCTTCACACATCCGTGGGGAAAAGTGAATATTAAAAGATTCATCTCAGATTTTATAAAAACGTTATCATCAATTTGAATCAGATGAATCAATTATTTCAACACAGTCCTGTGTATAAAAGAACATACATGTTAAATTGTGGCTTATTATTGAATGATTTTAACTTAAAATCATGGAAATCTGATTTTTTTTAACAATATGGGACATTTAAATTAAAACTTTGAGACAGTGGGTCAAAAACTCAAGATAGAAAGTAAAAAAAAATTGCCTTTTATGCTAGATTTATTACAGAGAAGTTGAAATTTAGGCTGATTTTAACCAAATTATGAGAAAGTAAAAATTTTTTAGATATTTTTTTGGGCCATTTTGCCTTTAATGGATGGGACAGGTAAGCGTGAAAGGGGGAGAGAGAGAGAGAGAGAGAGAAAGGGAGGGAGGGAGGATGATGACATGCAGCAAAGGGCCACAAGCTGGATTCGAACCTGGGCTGCTGGAGCAACAGCCTTGTACATGGGGCACCTGCTCTACCACTAAGCCACCGACGCCCCAAGAAAGTACAATTTTAAATTAAAATCCTGCCCCTATCACTAACACAAACTGAGCTCTCTTAGATGGACCCATTCATAATGTGTTCAAGTTTGAAACAGTCTATATATAGCTGTGACATCACAACTTCATGGAAATCCTGACGGCTCGTTTAAAGGCACAGTTTCTGAATACGCACTGCATTCATTTCTCTTTGGTTTTCTGTTGTGAGACTTTCACAGTATTTATATAACACCTATAACTGCTTTATATTAAAAGAGACATTGAAATCAGATTTTCTTTATGGGACCTTTAAATTAAAACTTTGAGATAGTGGGTCAAAAACTCAAGATATAAAGTCAAAAATGTTGACTTTTTAAGCTAGATTTACAAGAGTAGTCAAAATTAAGGCTCATCTTGTCCAAACTATGAGACAGTACATGACCAATTATTGAAAAAGTATATTAAAGTAAAATTTAATATAATTATTTAATGATTTTGACCTATAGTCCCCCTCCATCACTGACACAAACTGAGCTCTCTCAGGTGGTGGGAATAATACATCATCTCGTTATCCAAAGCACTCTGAAGATGACTCCTTTCAGCCTTTTTGTATGGACACACACACACACACACACACACACACACACACACACGCACGCTGTAATTTGCAGTAACCCCATTGTTGTTTTATGCAAACAGCCTGAAGCTGGATAGGACGCACTGAGACATATGCAAATCAGCCTATCAGGCAGCGCAGGGTGTACTGCAGAGGTGAACGTTTCTCCACTTAGGAAAATGCTGATGAGCAGCTGTGGATTTCCAAAACTTTTTATCCCAATACTTGCTTCATTTTGAGTCATCAGGGAGGACAGACGGCAGCCAGAGCGGCACAACCTGTTAGTCTCTCTGAGGTGAGTCACTCCTCCTCATCAATGACTTTATTTATTACCTTAATTATAATTTTAGGGGTTGAATTAAAGGTTTTTGTGCTCCTTAGTTAGATGATGGGTGCGTTACAGGAATATCTGCCTTGCTTATGAATATTACAGCTACCGGTGTGGAGGGGAGGGCGCATTAGAATAAAGTCAAGATCATTTTCCTGGGTGGCCCGAGTGCTTCATTGTCCTGGTGAAGTTACAATCCTGTAGGAAAATCAGCCATATTTATCATTACAGATATTAAGATGAGCGCAGACACGGTGGAGCAGTCGGAGGCTCCAGCCGAACAGGCAGGTAAGATATATTTCACCTTTCCTCATGGTGCACGTAAACACAGCTGAACCATCTTAACACACACACACATACATACATACACAGAGAGAGAAGTTCAGCAGATGTGACTCAGGAAAATGTGCTGTTTATTCTGCCTCTGCTAATGATGCTGCACGTCTGCAGGGAGAGTTTGTTTGTTGACCTTTCACTGAAATACTTCATTTGATTTGTCATGTTTTATCAGCCTCAATATGCAGAGTATTAATAGGGAGCGGGTTGCTTGTTCTTAAGTTTTAATGTATAAACGGTGTCTGGAAAAATCAGGAATTATCTGAGAGGATATTTGTTGACAGAACATTTTGAATTCTGCTTTTCATTGTCTACATTTTACTTCTTGGTTTTGTGTTTTATCACTGTTCAACGATCTGTGGTGCTGTTATTTACATCAGGTTTTAAAAACTACAATATTATTTAAGTACAATTTTCCACAGTAGCTCAATCCAACTTCAGTACAAAGAGCACGTTATAACCAACAAATTGTTCCTCATACAAATACAAGCAGCATTTTGACCTGCTCCTGTTTCAAAGGGAGCCATGTTTTAGTGTGAGTGTGTGAGTGTGAGTGTGTGTGTGTGTGTGTGTGTGTGTGTGTGTGTACTGTGGCAGTTGGTTGCTATACCAGGATGCACCTGAGGCTGTTTGCAGAGAAATGCTGGCTGCCTGGGGGCCAAGTACGCTAACCGACCAGCCACAAAACAAAACCAGGAACCAGCAGCAACAGAAAAAGTGGAACTTTTATTTAGACAATGGCTGCGTGAGAGAAGTGAATGGCTCCATTTCATAGAAGTGCTACACGTCATGTGTCTTTTGTCGATATACATGATCAGCACGACTCTTTTCTGTCGGTATATGATCAAATGTGCTGCAACTGCGCTGCCATTCGGAAGAAACTTTCATGCAACTCTCATCATCAGTCATTGGGAGGTCTGACTGTAATAATGTCAGTTCATCCACATTAAAATATAAACATATATAATATATTTTCTCACTTGCATCATGTAGCATCTCTCCATGCAGGTAGTTTTGGTTTTATGTGTCCAGGTTTTGAGATATCTGCCTCTGAGATTTCTGCCTCCACTGAAATACAACGGAGGTGAATGTAATAATAGCGTGTGGTGCTCCCTGCACCAAAAAATAAGATTAAAAATAATCAGCAGTAACGTGTTCCTGATAAAGTGATAATCCATGGACAGTTTTTTTTCTTTTGAAGAAGTGGTCAGTACACTACATACACTAAAATCCACTTTTTGCTGAATTTTTTCACACCACCACAAACTTAATTCCATTGACATCAACTGTACTGGAAAAAATCTAAGGGTGCATTCACACCTGCCCTGTTTGGTTCAGTTCAGTCAAACTCAAGTTCATTTGTCCCCTCAGTGCGGTTCGTTTGGGCGGGTGTGAACACAGCAATCACACTCAGTTGTGCACCAAAACAACCAGACCGAGACCTTCTTGAAGAGGTGGTCTCGGTCCGGTTACAAATGAACTCTGGTGCGGTTCGTTTGTGGTGAGAAGGTGTTCCATTGTTTGGATTAAACATGAGCATGTTACAGTCCTGGAGGATTATTAATGTGCACCTCCTCCTGTACTGCCTTAATATGCACATTCAGCACATCCAATGCATCAAAACATTGTTTTCTAGTTGGCTAGTTGACTTGCATAGTTGTCCCTCCATTGTGACATTAGAAAGTGTCACATTTATCTTGCAAGTGTACTCTTCTTCAACGTTTGGTTTATTTCCTGGATTTTTCCCACAAGGAAATTCTGACCAATCAAGAGCAGCGTTTTTCGCAGGAAGCATTTGATCTGGTCCACTTGTAAATGTTGCTGTGAGAACATGAACCGACACTGGGCAAGTATACAAATTTCGAACAACATGAGTCCCTGATTCAGACCAAAGGAGACGACTCTAGGTCTGAAAACACCCTTAGAGACAAACCTGAACAAATAAAACCAAACCTTTCTGCGTGGAGAGCATCGACTCTTTATATATAAAGATGGGCGATGATAGATGCCGCATCTCCACCAACCCCGACAGTACAAAAATGCAGCCAAAATATCGGAACAACCTCCATCTAGGCTAAGTCCTCACAGTGGCCTGGGTTCTACTTCAGCCTGTGGCCCTTTCCTTTCATTTTCAAGCTGTCTTGTAATACAGGCAAAAAAAAATGGAGCCTTATACCCTGTTCTCATTCCAAAGTTGTCAAATACTGCTGCTTGGTCACTGATTCAGACAACGACAAAAAATAGGCATCTTTTTGTGGCAGTATGTTACGCCACCAGACGGCATCAGTTTGAAATGTCACCAGACAACAATGTAATTTAAGGCCCAGGAAAGTTCCTATAGGGTTGGCAGGACAGCCCAGACTTTCACCCAGGAGGCTGGTGTTCGCTTCTCTTATGAATGTTGAGTCAAACCATGATGAGGTTTTTTAACCTAACCACGTGCGTTTGTTGCACAATTAAATAAATATAAATATGAGGTGTTTTACTGATGTAAGTTTATTTTGAAAAAGGCTGTATGCATTAATGAGCAGAAACTGTACATTTCCTGTGAAAATGGAAATGTATGTAACAGGCGTAAATTGGCATGGCGTCCCATAACAACAACAGATGCACCCAGGATATCTAGCGTGCCATATGTAGACATGAAAGTCCACTGACCAAGCTGCAACATGTTACGAGCTGGTGTTGAGCCAAAATATCTTGCATATGGTCACTGCCATTTTGCGCCAGTGGTGTCATCTGGAGCCAGAATCTGTGCAGTAGCAATCTCCGGGGTGTCATGTTCCTGCTTATACACCTGTCTGACCAATTGTGAGCAGTGCCATTGATCACAAGCACACCAATTGGCCCACGTAGCTGTCAATCATAACATCAAACCCCTTTTAATAGCATCAAATAACTAATTGAAACCAAATTTAGCAGAGAAACGAACACTCGAACAAACATCAGCGTGATAAGAACTACCTAAAATGACAGAACCCATCTTTGGGAAAAATTTATTTGACGTGTACTTTGAGTTTTTAGTTTGGTCCATATCGCATCTGCTAATATGGCAGGGGCGGGGTTTATGACCTGTACTGCAGCCAGCCACCAGGGGGTGATCCAGATGTTTTGGCTTTGCTTTTACGGAGCTGTCACATCGTCTATCTTTATATATAGTCTGTGGTAGAGAGATATACACTACAGGTCAGATAATTTTTGTAATTCTAACTCTTGCACGTTTCTAGTCTTCTGACCACTCAAAGTGCTTTTCATGCAGTCACATTCACATTCATACACTGGTGGCCAAAGCAACCATACAAGGCGCCACCGGCTACTGAGTTTTTAACACACTCTCACATCGATGAAACAGCCAGGATTGAACCGCCAGTCTTCCAATCAGTGAACAACCTGCCCTACCTTCGGAGCCACAGTCGCCCTTCGCCTGACAAAGTGAAAGGTTTCACTGGCGTTTTCAAACTGTAGTGTTTATATTTACAGCTGTGTATCTGCACCTGCTCACTTTGCGCAACCTCGTCCCCTAGAAACTGTATTTGCATTTTGGCAGTAAACCTAAACCTGCTGCCTTGATTGTGTTCAGTGGAAATGGTTTTTCTGGATGTCATATGGTGTCTGGGTTGACAGTAGTGGTGTTATGTAGTGTCCACGGGCCCTACACACACAAAGCCAAAGAGATTTAATTTTGCTCCCCTCTCCTCCTGTTCTTTTCTCTCTTGTCTTTTTTTACTGCCCCTGGTATGTTTGAAAGACATGTCTCCTCGCTCAGCATGCAGATGTGCTCAGCTTGCCAGTCTTGACAGATTTTGTGGCTAAACTAGCTGGCGTATAGCATCTCGTCTCACCACATGGTCAAAAGGAGACTTGACATTGGGCAACATCCATCGTACAAAACACCAAAGGAATAAAGTAATTCTTCTTTTAACTACATACAAGACTTTGGATACAAACTCTAAAGCTTTGAGGTCAAAATCCTCAGCTTTATGAGCCCACCATCAACCAGGGGCGTAATTATGGACCCAGTGCAGGCAGTGGGGCTGCACTGGGTCCGGTGGAATGGGTGGTCCCAAAGGGAAACCAGGCCCTCCAACGATGACATGACATTTTTGGGGACTCCCTGGGAGGAACTGTCAACTAGGGAGCTCCCCCAAAATCTATATACCTTCAAGAGCCTTTTTTCTGTTTCCATTTGCGCCACCAATAGGAATGCTAAATCAATCAGTCAGCCAATCAGTCATTTATTATACAAGATACTTTGTCAGATAATGTGCAGGTTTACATTCATACTGCACGGAGCAACATGCCTCTCATCTCAGCTGAAATTTGATCATAATTTACAGATAATCTGCAAGGTTCAATGTGCCCCACATTTCAGAGGCAATTTATTTATTTTAGACGTTATTTTAGTGGTTAACTTTTGACCACCAACCTGCCTCCCTACAAGCAATCAGGACTGCTTCCTTGTTTACTACCGATAGCGCATTCGTCTCGTGATCGCAGCCTTTCAAAATATGTGAGATATGTTCAAACTTGGGTACACTGCATTTTGTAGGAAAACATATAAAAAATTTGTGAGAGCAGCCTGCTGTGTTCAACCAAATACTATATACAACAATACCCAAGTTTCACTTTGTGCCTGCGGAATAACTCTGAAAATACTCTGAAATACGAGCTAAAAACGTCCCTCAAAATGGTGTTCTAAGAACTACGATCATTCCTCGCTCCTTTTAGTGCTTTGAGAAAAGTTCAGGCAGAGATCAGGCCCTTAGGAATGATACAGATTTTTATGATCAGATCTGATAAATACCCGTGACTACTGCAGAGTCATTTCTACTGGAAATGAATGCTGATTGTAACATTTTTCTTTACAGTAAAAGGGCCGGTGTTAGTACGTTTTTTGTGCAGTTGGAAAGTGCCAGCAGTGACAGACAACCATTCTCGCTGACATTCACTCCTACACCCAATATAGAATCCCCAATTAACTTGCATGTCTTTGGATTGTGGGAGGAAGTCGGAGAACTCACAGAAAACCCACAGTGGCGTGGGAAGAACATGCAAAACCACACAGAAGGGCCCAAGCCAATTCGAACCCAGAACACTGTTGTGAGCCAACAACGCTAACCACTGCACCACTGTGCACATCATTATTAAAAATGTTTCATCTCATATTAATAAAAAAGCAGGATCAAAATAGCATTAACATTTCTCAAATAAATGCAAATCATTTCTGGGAATCAGGATTGTATAGCGAGATTTATATCACATATCTGACAACAAAAAACAAATGAACATGCGAGTGCTGCTCCACATCTTTATAAAGACCTGAGAATTTACATTTTTTTATTTGCATTTTTGCGTAGCTTTTTGCACAACGTCCAAGAAGCTAACACAAATGAATACTCAAGTTAGGATCAGGGTCAGAGTAAGCAGTCAGCTTGTTTTTGTTTGTTGATTTCTTGTTGTCAATGGAGACAGCAACACTTACCCTAGTTTACTGATTAATTAAAAAAAAAACAGGCCATTTTTGTGTTTAGTTTCAAATATTAAGTGCCTAAACTTAACACTGTATGAGCTAAAACTCTTTTTTACACTTTTTTACACTAGAAAAATGACAAAATTAAGCACATTTAAAGAAGCTGTTATATGTAACAAAAAATCTGCTATATATTTGAGGCAGCTGTTGATGTACACTACAGCTCCCATGATGCACTATTGTCAACAAATATTACAAAACGACTGAAGCCAACGGTGAATTGATCCTGAAAACAAGTATCGTATCAAAGTCTGATGCACTGTAACTTATTTCTTTGTGCAGTCGAGCTCCACTGTTGTCAAAAAAACATTAAGACACATCAGTGAACACACACTGCAGTTTACACACTCACTACAGCAACAAATGTGGATTAATCCACAGCTGAAAGTAGTTCCAAACACAGGGGGCTGGGGAAGAAATCAATACAGCCTAGTGCTGCAATATTTTTGTGTGGCAATATCCTATCGTCACAAAGTGCCAAGTATTGATTTTTTAATTGTATAAATTGTTAATATTACAAAATTAAACTTTAGGTAGCCTAATAGAATAATAGAATCAATTGCTTTTTCAGAATAAGAATCAGAAACACTTAATTGATCCATGAGGAGAAATTGTGATTCATTACAGTCACTCTGATGTAAAGAATAAACAATTATACGAAGTAAGATTAAGAGTATAAAATAAAAGTATGTAAATATACAGCAATACAATACAATAAAATAGAAATTAAAATTTGCATTAAAATAAAAACAAAATGTTCATTATGCTACAGTGTTTAACACTACACTTGAGATATTAAAAATATTAACAATAAAATATATATTGTCACTGCTGAGGCTCTAAGTGTAAAAATGTTAACTACAATATACACATCAATAGAATAAAACAAGAGAAGATCAAGAGTTAACATAAGAAACATGTACAGTTAATGTACAGTTAAGTTTTTCAGTCCACTAGACACATTTTTCTCCAAACAAAATGGCTGAAGTGAGATGAACAGGCTGAAAACTTTATCTTGTTAGATTAAACAGATGTTGACGAGGTTTTCCTTTGGGGACAAAATTTACAGTTGAAAAAAAGTAATTTATTGCAATTTATTTTACTGCAATATTCAGCATATCGCAACTTATTTGAAATCGTAATAATATTGTATCGTGATAATATCGAATCGTGGATCCTCTTGTGATTCCCAACCCTACAAATACACTATTTCCTCTTGTTTCTTTGATAAAAACTATAGAGACTAAATTTTAATTTTCTTTTTTTTTTTTTTTCAAATGAAACTGTATTTTTGTGGCTAGTTTTTTAGATCAACTAAGAACCAACTGTCTGAGAGCCACAAACAGGAAGTCAGACATTATCGAGAGACAAGCTGACAGATCATTGGTTTTGGTGTTTGAGATTTGTTGACAATAAGGTAAAATATAGAATGACACCAGACATGTTTCAAACAGTTGTGGCATTCTAGCATCCCAGTTTTTGATGTCTGTTTGCACAATATGGCAATTAGTATAATAGCATATGCAGTATATTACTCATTAAAGTGGGTACATCCTCTGTAATTCTGGCAAAAGGCAATAGGCCTACTTTTTGCTCGAGCGCTTACTCATATTTGCATCCATTTCTGCACATTGAGTGCATGCACGTTTATAAGGCTACTTTTACTCATTACTTTTAACTCTTATGTCAATGCTTGTGGTATCTAATATTTGATTCTTCACACTGTTCTTGCTCAGTGTGGTTTTGTGTGTGTACACAAAATAATTCTCTCCGGGGATGAATAAAGTAACAAGGTTATCTCTACAGTACTAATATTCGGCTGTAGTATGGGACTGGGACACAGCTTCCTCTGTGACTGACGCTATGTTATAGAAAAGTCACATTCAGCCCTCGAGACTAACTGAAGTCAAACACATTATTTTGCCAAAGGGATGACATCACTCCACTTGTTTGCAGTGCAGTTTATAATAACTTAATCGCACACTTTTCGGACTAACAGATAAAGTCAGAGACAAAACAACTGGTTAAAATGGAGAATATTTTGAGTGCAACCACCGTTCCCAGTGTGTGTACAGACAGAGCTCTAACACAGGCTTCCTGCGCTCAGAACTGATTTGCATGTCTTGGTCATTTCCATACTGGAAGTTTGGCTGTGAAGCTGGTTGTGCTGGGGGGCAGTGACGGGGCGGGTGGTGGTGAGGTGAGGGGGGTGGGGGAGTGTGTGTGTGTGTGTGTGTCTGTGTGTGTGTGTGTGTGTGTGTGTGGTGGTAGTGGGGGTTATTACAGGTGTATTTGCATTGAGTGTCTCAGCAGCTCACAGCCTCTCTCTCTCACACACACGCACGATCCCAAATAGTCCCATTTGACATTCAAATGATGCAAGCTTATCCAGCACACCTTTGAACCCTCCTCCTCCGGCAGCCCGCTCCTCGTCATCTCACTCAATAACGACGGCCGCACACTGCAGGAGGAAAACTGCACTTCTTGAAAAGATGTGTCAGATGTGTGTTTTTGTGTACACAGATACAGTCAGCAGCCGGTGCATTGAATAGCCTACACTGCATACTAGGCTACACAAAGTTGTTTGCTACTGATACCAGCACCTCCAATACTGCCTAAAATGCTGGATCTGATACAAGCAAGTGCCTGAGTATACCTGGATCAAATGTTTACCAGAAATCAGTTCTTCTTCAATACTGTTGCTTTCACAGCAAAGCCCCTTTTCCACTGCACACATACACAAAAAACAGCCACTAACATCTGGATCTTTAATGTAATAGGAAAGGTTAAACTCGACTTCACACCTAGGTCAAATAACTCTGCAGTAGCCACGGACATTTATCAGCTCCAGCTGCGAGCAGCGATGGAAAGTCAACACCTGGGTGAGCGCACTAATTTTAGTCCCTTCACAGACGAGATGCAATGGCATGCTGCCACAAAAAAAACATCTGTCTCCACCCAAGCAGCACTTAAACAAAGTTCCAAATTTCTCTGCACTTTGTTTGACAGAGAGACTGAATAAGTAAGATATAAAAAAGGGGTAACCACCGTAACATTTTCACAGGCCTCCATGCTCCATTCTGCTTTTTACCAAACTGTTTTTCAGCCTGTCCCTGATGTCGAACATGACACACCAAAAAACATCACAAATACACAGACAGGCATACTCGTCTGCTGCAGAGCTGCATACACAGCTCTGGTCTCCTGGCAACAGGAAAGTTGTTTATCACCTATATTTAGCGGTTTTACCTGTGTTTAAAAAAAAACATGCACACGCTAATTTTGGGGGAGAAGGGGCACAAGTCTCACTGTGCAGCCGATGGCGACTACTGTTTTAGAGCAGCGGAAATGAATTACTTTTCTGTAATTAGTGTAACGTTAGCCATTAGCAGGATGTCAGCAATACTGGCAGTATTTTACACCGGAAGTCCCACCAGCAAAAAGGCAACAGGTAACGTGTATGCAAGGATTTAGTTTCAGTGATAATTGTACACCACTGTTTTTTGTTTTGTTTTTTTTTATGTTTTTTTCATGCAATGGTATTAGATCGGTACTCAGTGTAGGCCAGAGCGCAAGTTTAGGTATTGAAATCAGTATCAGGAAAGACAAAAATAGGCACCTTCAATAGAGTGCTCCAGGTACAGCCTTCATTGCAAGCCGAAGCAGAAGTTAGCGTCACCCTGGTTCCCTCGTCAAAAAGCCAATGGGATTTTTCAACTGGATTTTGGATTACTGCCAAAAATAAGCTTTGTGGCAAACAAATCTTGATGATGATGATACTTGCATGTTTTGTTCAGAGAGATAATCTTCACAAATGAACACCACTCTTATGATTATTGAAGCCTAAATGCAATTGCCAGTGGTGAAAAGTTAACATTAGGCTATACACAAACTACACCACAGTCGCAGGATTAAAGGGATAGTTCGGATATTGTGAGGTGGGGTTGCGGTGTCCGACATAGAAGCTAAGCAATGAACTGCTGTGGAAGGTAAGAGTATGCTAAATTTAGAGTATTTTCACCACTTTACCTTGACGCCAGACAGCCCATTCCCTTGGGGAAGCTGTTAACGACTTCAGTTCCCCATCTATGCTCTCGTCAAAGCCACACTCCATTGAGAAAATCAGCAATTTTACCTCGTTGAACATGGAGCTGCTGGTCTACCACTGCTTTGATCAGTCAGCCAGTTTGTGTTACAGTGTGATTTGGTGAATCCAATATGAACGCCAAAGTCACATAATAAAAAACTGGAGGTATGCCATCTTCCCCAAACAACTCCACTTCAAAGAAATCTAAATTATCCCCTTACCGTTGCCGCCACAACAAGGCTGTAAAGTCATATTTAGCCACTTGTTAGCAACCCTCTTTTTTTTAAGAAACATAAAAGCTTCAAAATACACAAGTGGGGTTTTTACTGGTGTCTTTTATGTTGAGGAACAAAATATTAAAGTCTCTTCAGTTTGTGTTCACCACAGACCTGACTTCAGAGACAGCTTGTTGTCAGTTTTTTTTAGAACTCATTCATTACATTCAGTTTCTAGTCGAGCTTTAGTTTTCATCATTCTGTTTTCTTATTTGTGGAGTACATCTACACAGGGTATTAATCTGTTTTTGTTGTGTTTAGGTGTATTAATGTGGCACAATGCTTTGGTTTACTTTGCACCTATGTAATTTTGGTTTTAAGATTCAACTGTCAACATGTTTCATATTATAACTGTCACATATTTTAAGTTATAAGTTGTTTTACTGTCACATTTTACACCCTAAAAATAAAGAAAAGCCATAAAAGTCACCTTTATTATTCAGAAATAGTTTTCTCCTGTTTGATGTTATGTGAAATAAAGTCAAATGAAGGTATACTAATTTAGAAATTATGTTACTATAGCTGTGATAAATAATTTAGTGGTGAAATAATTGTATAAGTAAACAAATTATCCGACCACAACACTGAAGCCATGTCTCACACACACATTGAGTGCTAACAGACCTGTTTATGTGATTTGATTTGTTCTGTGTGTCACTCTGAAGCAGCTGAACATCACAGTGAGACACAGAGCGACATTTTAAAATCTCTTTCTCTCTCCTGACATTTAGATCAAAATGGAATCAACTTCAATCGACAAGTGAGTAACATAGTTTTTTAATAACTCACTGCACTTCCTGTGTTCTAATTCCCATGAATGAGGATTTCATCAGGAGGATTTGGGTTGTTTTGATAAACATGTTGTGACCTATTCCTGTTAGTCAGCATGCTGAGACCCTAATGTTTGGATCCAGCACTGACAGTGGAGCTGTTTTCATGTGCACTCTTTCATGATGTATTTCAAGGGCAGACATGGATCAAATTCACTTCCTAATCTTTGACACAAATATTAAACGTTACAGTACTTTGCTGTTTCTAGATTTTAAGCCTTTGTTTCTTTCTAAAATAACCGATAATGCCTGTAAATGTTGAGCAGGAGCATCAAGAGAAAGCAAAAACTAAAGCAAACCAAAAGGGTTCAGAGGGCTGGACCATGAAGACAGGTCAACAGAGCCAGGCTCTCTTTATCTGAGGTGGCTCGACAAACTCCAAAGCCCCAGTCGGAGATAGACATAACACGTGTTAAATGACGCATTCAGCACATCATTTGACTAATAAAATGCTGCCTACTTCCACCTTTAAAGAATATTTCTGAAAGTTTTACAGCAAGAAGCAACACTGTTGTGAGAGAGGTATGCACAGTTGGAAACATTTTAATCGAGGTCTTTCTCCCAGAAAGGGATCTTGGTTAAGGTTATGAAAAAAAATTGTGGTTTGGATTAAAATTAATAGATTTCTGTCATAAAGGGGGTTTCTAGGAGAAAGCCTCCAAGGACAACTTCTCCCACGTGCGAGGAATACAGAAAACTATTAATTGTACAGATTCACAAGTTAATATTTTTATTTCACTACTCTGTTTATTTCTAAAAGCTATATGGAGCCATTAGAGACCATATTTGGACGAGAGGATGGAGCTGTGGAGGAGTGAGGGGGGAATCTGACTCATAGACTGCAGTCACGCCTCACAGACATCCTGTCACACAAGCGACTCTGCCCTTAAATATGAACTTAACTTAAACTTCAAGCCTTAATAAAATGTAAACAGGTGGGTTATATAAACATTCAACCCCCATACAGCTTTCATTAATGTTGAAATAAACTATAGAGACCAAAACTGTTTATTTCTACTGTAAACTTGGACATTTTAACGTGGGGGTCTATGGGGATTGACTCTTTTTTGGAGCCAGCCTCACGTGGCCAATAGAGGAACTGCAGGTTTTGGCTTATCCATGTTGGCTTCATTTTTCAGCCTCGGCAGTTGCCGCTTGAGAAATACCAATAGACTACTTTATAAACCGCAGTGTAAAACGGACTTCAGTAAATCAGGACCAAACATAAGAGCATAATCCAAGAAATCCAAGAAATTATACGCATTTCATATGTAAGTAAATCTCCCGCGGTGGGTTGCACGCATAACACATCATCAGAATGTCACACCCATCCCATCCATGATCCTGCCAGCTGTCCTAGGGCTCAGAATCACCAAATGCTCCCTGATACGATATTATAACAATACAATGTTATTGCGATTTTTGAAATGATAAAGTCTTTAGTCCGTTCATCTCACTTAAATCAATCTTTATTAAGCCAAATGTATCTAGTGGACTGACAAAGCAATTGATTTTATTATTCTAGTAGGCCATATGTCAGGGATACTTTTTAACCACTGATGATAAGGCATGAATGTGCGCCGTGAAGGCTGTTAAAATGTGATAATGGACACCTCCAAGGGCATTATTGTGCTTACACATGGTCACTTACCAAAGAAATAAAAAGTAAGAATATTCATTGATATTTATTTGCTTTTTTGCATCAAAATCTGAAGTTTTTTCACAAGCCATAACTCGGTTTCCATGGTAACATGTGAGGGTTTACCTAACACCTGGAACAATCACTGCCGCCCTGTAAGGTTCTTGCAGAAGCTATTAGCCAGAAAGCTAACATTATGCTAGCAAGTTTCAAAGTCAATAACACTGCATACAGTTGACAAACAGTAAATATAATTTGGCAGTATGTTTAGCAACAAGACTGGCGAGCTATCAGCCATGTCACTGTCCCCAAATCAATATCAAGAGTTTCATGACCAACCGATACGCTAGGGCTGGGCAATATAAAGATATTATATCGTTACTGAGATATGAGACTAAATATCGACTTAGATTTTGGATATCATTGTTTCGTGATCAGATATAAATGGTGTTTTCCCCTCATTTTAAATGCTGCATTACAGTAAAGCGATATAAATACACTGAACAAAAATATAAACGCACCACTTTTGTTTTTGCTCCCATTTTTCATGAGCTGAACTCAAAGATCTAAAACATTTTCTATCCACACTAAAGACCATTTCCTCACAAATATTGTTCACAAATCTGTCTAAATCTGTGTTAGTGAGCACTTCTCCTTTGCCGAGATAATCCATCCCACCTCACAGGTGTGGCATATCAAGATGCTGATTAGACAGCATGATTATTGCACAGGTGTGCCTTAGGCTGGCCACAATAAAAGGTCACTCTGAAATGTTCAGTTTTATCACACAGCACAATGCCACAGATGTCACAAGTTTTGAGGGAGCGTGCAATTGGCATGCTGACTGCAGGAATGTCCACCAGAGCTGTTGCCTGTGAATTGAATGTTCATTTCTCTACCATAAGCCGTCTCCAAAGGCGTTTCAAACAAATTGGCAGTACATCCAACCGGCCTCACAACCGCAGACTACGTGTAACCACACCAGCCCAAGGCCTCCACATCCAGCATGTTCACCCCCAAGACCGGACGACGAGCATGCAGATGAGCTTCCCTGAGACGGTTTCTGACAGTTTGTGCAGAAATTCTTTGGTTATGCAAACCGATTGTTGCAGCAGCTGTCCGGGTGGCTGGTCTCAGACGATCTTGGAGGTGAACATGCTGGATGTGGAGGTCCTGGGCTGGTGTGGTCTGTGGTTGTGAGGCCGGTTGGATGTACTGCCAAACTGTCTGAAACGCCTTTGGAGATGGCTTATGGTAGAGAAATGAACATTCAATTCACAGGCAACAGCTCTGGTGGACATTCCTGCAATCAGCATGCCAATTGCACGCTCCCTCAAAACTTGCGACATCTGTGGCATTGTGCGGTGTGATAAAACTGCACATTTCAGAGTGGCCTTTTATTGTGGCCAGCCTAAGGCACACCTGTGCAATATTCATGCTGTCTAATCAGCATCTTGATATGCCACACCTGTGAGGTGGGATGGATTATTGCGGCAAAGGAGAAGTGCTCACTAACACAGATTTAGACAGATTTGTGAACAATATTTGTGAGGAAATGGTCTTTTGTGTGTATAGAAAATGTTTAAGATCTTTGAGTTCAGCTCATGAAAAATGAGAGCAAAAACAAAAGTGGTGCGTTTATATTTTTGTTCAGTGTATATCCATCTACCAGACTTTTCTGTTTGTTTTAACGCTTGCCTTAACCCACTTAGTCATTACATTATCCACATTATTGATGATTATGGATCAAAAATCTCATTGTATTAATATTTTCTGGAAAAAACAAACACTCAAACAATTGTCAGACTCATCCCAACAACTTTTTGTTTCTCAGTCTTAGCATTGATGAAGTGCTTTTGAGGAGGTATAAATATATCGAGCTATATATCGTGTATCGTGATATAGCCCAAAAGTATTGTGATATAAGGACATATCACCCAGCCCTGCAATACGCCATGTGTAACAATACTGTTGGCCGCAGCCTGAAGTAGCAGGTTGGCCAGAGGATGTTCAGAGCACAAGGAGCTGGAGGTTACGAATGTTACTCTCAGTAATGTAAATGTATTGTTAACAGATTGCGATTAAGTCTCTGGCGTATTCATTCAGAACAGTGAACACACAGTTTCACTGGAACTATTTAGTAAGTGTTCCTTACCAGTTTTTAATGGACACCCTGCAGCCAATCAGAATTGGGTATTCACCCAAACCATGGGATAATAATCATTTATATAATACAAAACTAACCAAAAAGAAATTTCCGATGCTGTGCTGTATCGATTTTTGCCCCCACGCCTGGTGTTAAGGGGCCTGAGGTGGTAAAACAGTCAAGCAAAGTTATAAGATCACATCTGGGCACTGTAGTTTAGTAAACGTTACTCAAACAGGAGTAAACAGTGTATTTGTTCAGGACTGTTTTCAGCGGTGGATTAATACACATGTGGTTCTCTTGTATTTACATCAGCAGGACGGTGTATATGAGACTGACTCAAAATATTCATGTTTTTAATTCATGTTGTTGGTCGATGATGGCACAAATGAATAAGACACATCAGGCTTTGGACACAGATAATACTTGAATACATTGTTTTCATGGGATTTGATAATAATAATGAAAATTTAATTATCATTAAGACTTTCTGTATCCTTAATAACGTAGCTCAGTTGAAATATAAATAGCCCCGAGCCACGAGAATGGTGCTGAACTTTTACCCGAGGCTCAACTGACTTTTAGACGGCTAACATCCTGGGGATAAACTACCTGCTCACTCCACAGATGTCAATAAAGACTGACATCTTTTTTAGAACATCTCAAATAGTTTGCAGCTATTTGGATACTTCTACAAACACTGTTTTTGGCAAGTGGAGGACATTTCTTGCAGTGCTTGTGTTTTCAGACAGTGACATGGCTTTCAGGGGTTAGGTGCGGGTGGGTGGTGTGAGGATGGGGAGCGATATTTGCATACTGGCTTGCCCAGGGGGGAGGGAGAGAGTCTATCAGTCTTTGTATCATGTTTAGTGACCAAACAGGTCCTGGAGCGAATGTTCACCACTGTGTGTGTGTGTGTGTGTGTGTGTGTGTGTGTGTGTGTGTGTGTGTGTGCTCTGTCTCTATACACAGACACTTACACAGATGTAAACATGCACTCATTTGCCCCTGACACAGATGTTTCCCATCTTTCTTCTTTTTTACATGATTTAATCTGTTCATAATACTGTTTTGCTTTCGACATCGTAGATAAAGACAGAGGAGATCAACGACTCAACTCATCCAGCTGCCCCACTGAAGACATGTCACCTGACACAGAGCTCTCCAGTGCACGGAGGTCAACTGTCTGGGGTAAAATCAACAACTTTTTATTGTGCTTTTCAACACATGTACACAAACACAGACAGCTCCAACAACAACAGCATAGTGGCCACCAGAAGTAAACTCCTGACGTAGATCCCAAACACGTGAAGCACCCATTTAAATAAAACCAGATTCACAATGTTTGAACATTAAAAAATAAACAGGTCCAACTTATGATCATGTTGAAACCAAAAATGATTATGAAAATTAATTTTTGAGGGTTGTAATATTAAGGCAGACACCACATATAAATCATGTAAAGACAAAAATGTCAAAGTCTATTGCAACTTCATTAAATATATCATCTCATTCTTTTATAGTTTCATACATGACCTACTGTGTGGAGCTTTGGGGAAATACAAAACAATCACAAATCCAATTTGTATGCCACAGAAGCGAGCTATGGGAATCGTAAGCAGAGCTGATTATCAAGAACTGACCAACAAATTACTTAGTAACTCACATGCTCTCAAATCTAGAGATTTGGTGGACTTTAAAACTGCACAATTAATGGATAAATTACAAATAAGATGCTTCCAGAAGTTGTTTACAATCAGTATGTTGACATGACATCAGAGAAAATCAATTTATTGTGTCAGTCCGACTAAAACCAGACTTTTAAAATACATGTAAACATGTTAGTCCAACTGAAATAGTACTACATCGAATTTCTCAAAGTCGGACACACCTAGATAATGTGACTCCTGCATGTATACAGTCAATCAGACCCAAACTGGCCAAGGCGCTCTGAGCATGCTCCCCAGTTGCCACTCTGGGCTTTGACCCAGAAGTCCAATAGCATTAAATGTGTAACAGAAGAAGAAGCCCGTAACAAGATGGAGAAATCTACATCCAGATCCGTGACTTTTTGGACAGACAAGGAGACACAGCTCATGCTGTGTCAGCTGAAAGAGTTAAATACTGGGGAGGAAAACACAGAATGGCGATTGTTTGGTGTGTAATGTAATATATCAACCGGAAAAAGGTCCAAGCTGAAAAGGGGCATATCTCCACCTATCGTAGAGATCTCTAGCGCCCCCATTTTGTTTGATGGGGTCAATAATGGAGGGGTCCCCTCGGATTATGTGTGGTCATATGCCTACAAAGTTGCGTGGTGATTGGTGAAACCCCTGAGATGTTATACACCTTTATGTGATGAGCCACGCCCTCCGCAATATTCATTGCCTTATAGAAGCTCAGTTTTAGTAAGTTTTCCAACTTTTGCCAAGAGGGAACTTTAGATATTGGTCCCTAGATTATGTTCACCCAGTTTCATGCAGACCGGTCAAACTTCCTAGGAAGAGATCGATTTGAAGTGTTTTTCAAAAAATTCAAAATGGCAGAAAATCTGGGGCACCGGTGGCTTAGTGGTAGAGCAGGCGCCCCATGTACAAGGCTGTTGCCGCAGCGGCCAAGGTTTGACTCCAGCCTGTGGCCCTTTGCTGCATGTCACTCCCTCTCTCTCTCCCCCCTCAGGCTTGTCTGTCCTATACATTAAAGGCAAAAAAGCCTCAAAAAATATCTTAAAAAAAAAAAAAGGCAGAAAATCTATATAACTGGAAGTTATGGGTTCTTGAGGCAAATTTGTTCCTCATGAGGAGAGGCATCTCTGTGCAGTTTCATGTCTCTACGACATACAGGGCATGAGATATGCCCATTCAAAGTTAGCAATTTCAATCGGTTGCTATAGCGCCCCCCTTTGGCCAAATGATGTAATATTGTTTCATTTGCATCCTCCCATGACCCTCTACCACTGTGCCAAATTTCACATGGATTGACCAAGTCAGTGAGGAGAAAAACGTGGAACAGACACACAGACAGACAGAGTTTTCGTTATTATATAGTAAGATAAGATGGTTAAAAAAAATGAAACAGAGTTAAAAGGGTGAGTGTGTGTATATAAATATATGTTTTGGACTTTCTGGTATAAAGAATATATATAATTTGTTTTGATTGTTTCTTTTTCATTTGTATTGTAGAAATCTAAAAAAAAAGAACAGTGCAGACACACATCAGCATGATTTACTCTTCAGTCCTCTTTTGTTTAGGGAACCAACCTATGTGTTGTCATGCCAATGACTCATTAATTCATTCTCATTTATTTGTAAACCCCTGGACTTTAATTGCTCATATGTCATGCTCACAGAGAGAGAATAAAAAAATAAAATAACAAACAAACAAACAAACAAACAAAACAAAACAAAAAACTAAGCGACTGATCAGTTCAGGCTTGTTTTCAGCAGTAGGCTGCAGAGCTAGGTGTGGAGGTTCCCTGAGGGGTGTGGGATTTTCTTTGTTGTTGGGTTTTTTTTTTGCTTACATGACTTTTTTTGGACAATGCACATGTGTATATATTGCATTGTATGCTTTCTTGTTGTGTAAATAAACAATCCTCAAGGCATTCTTCTCAATGGTTTTACATTTCTTGGTGTGAGCTATTTTTCAGAATGTTTTTAACAAATCATGCTTTTAAGAAGTGACGAGGACTCTTTCTATAAAACACAGCAACCTTTTATAAATTACATGGAAAATCTCCCATCCCATGTGACTGTCTGCATGTTTTTATAAGAGACCGTGTAATTGTGGATAAGAAAACCTGATATCTCAAATCCCCCCACCCTATGTTTTTGTAGTGAGGATTTAATTTTATTAGTTACATTTTTATTTGCATTGTTATTATTTTGTTTTTTTAAATGTTCGTAATGTGAAATTGGTGTTTGTGTACTGTCAATTTGTGACTATGTGGTTTGTATATTCTGAAAAACTAAAATAAAATATACCCCAAAAAAAGTAATGAGGACTCAATTGGCCATTTAAAAAAAAACGATGGGGTCCTCTATGAGCACAAATTATGCATTTTAAATATTTAAGAGGAACTCGGGGGATTTTTACACATTAAGATCAGTTTACTCACCAACAGGAGTGCTGAAGAAAAAGGCAATTTGCTGAAACACTAAGTGAAATAATTGATTAGTCAACTGACAGAATATAATTGCCAAATATTTCAGTGACTGAATAGATCATTTATCAAGGAAAAATGTTGTACATCATCGTAAACTGAATATTTCTTTATATTTTAGACTGCTGGTTTGACATTTGGTCACATTTGTATTTAAGAAATTGTGATTTGACAACACTTTTTATAGACAAAGAGAATAACAATAAGAATAATTCATACTGTTACCAGCTTTAACTAGTTTAAATAGCTTCGGGAAGTTTAATCTATTGCAAATCATTATATTTTATAAGCTATCACTTTATATTTAATATCACTTTACTTCTCTTTAAAGTAAAACTTTAAACTGTACCTCTGTGTATTTATTTACTGCCTTGCTAAGCATATTTATTTTACCACAGCATATTCCTGTTACTGTGTCTTCTTGAAACTACTGATTCATATCTCGTACTTCATATTTTATCTTCCTATTTGAACTTCTTTATGTCCCTATATTGTAATATTTAGGTTCGCTTTTTGTTCCTACCTGTGTGATTTAAGTATTACTATTATTATTTTTTTATAGGCCACATACTTAAATTGCATAGTTGGAGGGAGTCTGTGACCCAAGTTTTTTAACTGCTTTTGTAATTGTTGTTCATTTGACAATAAATACATAAATAAATAACCTTGACAATTATCATATGTTTCGTATGAAAAATAGCAGCTATAGTTGTTTGATAAATGTAATGGCAGAAAACATAATATATTAACTTCTGAAATGTCGTCAGTAGTACAAGTAAAGTAGCATGAAATCAAAATATACCTATATATATAAGTAGTAGCTCAGAACTAGTAGTAAGTCAAGTTTTTTTGTACATTCACTTCAAACCCTGAAGCTTAGTCTGTGTTTACAGGCGACTCATGACTCATACTGGTGTTGTGTTTTGTGTCTTCTCTGCAGGAGCTCACCTCTCTCCACCCCATGCAGCAGCTGGTACTGATGCCACCGTCTCACTTGTCGTCTCCCTCCCCCTTCCTGCTCTCCCAGAGTCCCACCAGCCACCAAGGTAAAGTCCTAAAACTGAGACAACACAGAAAATCAGCATAGGGGGACTTATTTTCAGGGATTTAAGGCGCCATTTTGGTTTTATTTCAGCAGTACTCTAATACAAAGTCTTTCTTTATTAGACTGATGTTTTGGATAGTATATCAGACTTCTTGCTGAGAGTAAGGGAGGGTGTTAGGTGGGGTGTGACTTTGTTTTTATTATTCAATGCATGACCCACTCCATCATTCATTCATTCATCTTCTAACCGCTTCATCCTCTTGAGGGTCGCGGGGGGGCTGGAGCCTATCCCAGCTACATCGGGCAAGAGGCAGGGTACACCCTGGACAGGTCGCCAGACTATCGCAGGGCTGACACACAACCATTCACACCTATGGACAATTTAGAGTTATCAATTAACCTAGTCCCCAATCTGCATGTCTTTGGACTGTGGGAGGAAGTGCCCGGAGAGAACAAAGTCTGACACGGGAGACTGATGTTTTGGATAGTATATCAGATTTCTTGCTGAGAGTAAGGGAGGGTGTTAGGTGGGGTGTGACTTTGTTTTTATTATTCAATGCATGACCCACTCCATCATAATTTAGACAATAGCTCTTTAAAACTTACCCTTTGATGTTTGAAAGTTGAATTCCTGAAGTCCAAAACAAGCCATGGTTTTTCACTCTTGTTTGTGCAAATGGTTTATTTTTGCCCGAAATTTTAAATGAGACGTAGAAAAAAATGATTAAGATAAAATATACGATTTGGTTATGTTTTGTTTCTTTTTTCTGACGGAAGCATTTGTTGCACATTATGTGTCCAAGGACCATCAGAAGTTTTAAAATCCAACAATAATTTCTGTGTTCACAGTTTCTGGCTGTGATACATGGTGTAATAATTGGTGTAAATCTCATACCATTGCAGCCCTACCCCACAGTGGTTAAAAAAGTATTTGACATGTTCCCCTCTTTTCACACCACCGCTCCCCCCTTACTTTTTAAAAATGATTTTAATATTTATTTAACCAGAAAACCCTATTGAGATTTAAAATCTCTTTTTTAAGAGTGCCCTAGCCACGACAGGAAGCAACATAAGTTACAGACAGACAACACAGAGCAAAAAAATACAGAATAAAAATGTAAAGCTCTAAAACAAGCAATATAAATCACAAAATAAGATTACTACAAAGTAAATATACTAGAAAATATAATGTGTGCTGGAAATGAACCATAAAAACACAAAAACACAGCAACTACACATGAATGCAAAGACGGTGTGACACTGGCATATAGAGGATTGTGCACAAAAATTCTGCAACTTATAAATAATGAACAGTCCCTTAGATGAGAAGATCCACTCCTGTGTCTGTACGGTAAATATAAATCTGTGGACACCAGCCTGTTAGCTTAGCTTAGTTTAGCTTAGCAATAACAACTAGAAATGTCTGAATCCATTAAAAGGCAACAAAATCTTTGTGCAGAAATATATTTATTGTTAGAGTAGACCTGTTGTCTTTAAGGAAATTCCAGCATCTTAAAAAAGCATAATTTTTTCCTTACAAATATTAGTTTACAAAACTATTTTCACCATTGTCTGTGGGTTTAAATATAGAGCTGGAGCTAGGACATGGTTAGCCTAGCTTAGCGTCAAGAGTGAGCGCAGCTAGCCTGTCTCTCTTTGCTGTTTAAGCTAACAGGATAAAAACAAGAATTTGTGATTTTAGGGGACTTACCTTGACAAAGAAAAGGTTATCCATGTGCCCAGTGCGTCTGCATCTGTTTAAGATAAAGAAATAAACCTCTGAAGCTCACTAAAGTTTAATTCGTTCATAAACTCAAATGTAGACTAGACAGTTTGCGGGGTTACTTCCCACCTAGAATAGCGGACGCCTGACCCGCCCCTTCTCTGCCTTGATTGGCTGACTCTAACCAATCTCACCCGTCATGCCTACTCTTGACCAATCCAATCAATGATGGCAACAGGTATCAGCCAATCAGAGGAAGTTTAGGGCGGGCAATGCCTTCTTCATCCTAGTAAAGAATTCACTGGCTGAACAGTACATGTTGCATCTGTCCCTTGACCCTCAGCAGCAGCTTCTCACAGTTGTACTGACACAAACATATAATTGATCAACACGTGGTGTTTGTCTTTGCAGCCCTTCTGCAGCAGAATCTGCTGTCTCTTCCCTGTCAGAGTCAAACTAGTCTCCTTCAGCATCAGCCTGGACTGGCTCTGACTCCACAGGTACATCCACAACACTCTCTGTCCTCAGCACAAAGTATAAAGCACAAAATTATGTCATAGTGCCTACATATGTGACATTTGATTTATATCCTGCAACTCTACTGTTTAACTATTTTACTGCTCTCATCAACTGTACTAAACTGTAGACAGACATAGGCAGAGGTTGCTCTGTAGTTGCTGGATGTGGAAATAAGCAGCTGTTTGCTAACATGTTCACAGTGTTGGGGAGTAACTACTCACATGTAACGAGTTATGCCTGATTCAAGCCCGACACAGTGATGTACGGTGTCGGCATGGATTGTGAACGACAATGAGTGTCATACACAATAATCCATCGTTTCATCACATGTAGTTTGTCATAGTAGATGACAACCGACACCACATCTGGGATGCCTCACGATGTTCCAACAGAAAGTCTAGCATGTTTGATTTTCTTTTGTGTCTTTCATGACTGCTCCGATTACTTTGACCAATAGGAACACAGAGCAATCTGCTGCCATAAACAACTGTACGGCAATAACAACCCAGCCTTTTAGATATTTCCTGTAGGAACGTTACCACACAGAGTAAAAAAGAAACAGCAGGCACTTGATCAACCCGCTGAGTACTGCCATTAGCATCAAGCTAGCAAAGAATGTTATTTCTTTATAATGGAGACGGGACATAAAGTAAGAAAATTAAAAAATAGTGGCTTTTACTCACCACAACTGCAGAGGCTACCAGCTTCATTTGAAACAGACTACATTAGAAACGGGCCGTTATTCATTATTCCCTCTGTATTTTTATATTTTTACTTTTTATCCGCTCCCGTTTGCCTTGATAAAGTAAATGCCTCGTGCCATCATTTCAAACTCAACACTTCCTGTATCTGTTTGAAATTAAAAGCCCGTTAAAACTTCAGTTGAGAGAATCCCTTCATTTTCTAAATATAGGCTTTTATTGTGAAACATTTGCAGGAACTTGTGGAGGATTCAGTGACTTGCATGTTTGCGTACGGTTCTGCAAATGTAGCTCCGCCCATCTGGTAGCACTTTTTCCATTACAACAACAACATTTCGGCTAGCACATGAACAGACACAGTGACTGAAATAATAGTAAAAGTAATAAAAATAGGACAAGAATAACATGATGACATCACACACGCTGTGAAAGACAACCGGGGATGATTGGTGTGGACCATCGTGTAGTCTGTCATGTCTGTCAGCCAAGTCACAGCATGATTTTATGACTCCACAATCACCTAATCTGACAAAGTGACTGTTGGAAGTGACAGAAATGTCTTGTAGTGTGTACCAGGCATTACATGTAATTAAATTACAAATACACACATTTGCGAGTCACTTGCAGTCCATTTAGAACGGACCCGCGACCTACTAGTTTGGAACCACTGACTTATAGATCAGTGCTGCATTTACAGCTTGTTTCTGCTGCCACCAGGTGCCCAAAAAATATGTTAATTCAGTTAAAGGTACAATCAGAGTACAAAATGGTACTGTTGGCAAAAATGGCACAAAATGTTCTCGCTAGTACCTGTACATTAAAGTGCACCAATAACAAACTTTCAAACAGTACAATTCTGCTTTTTATGTGAGTGCAGCTAGCTTGGTGTACGTGGCACCACGAGCCAGGACAGAAGTGAGCTGCTGATGAATTCATACTGAAGTCGCCACCATTGTTAGCAAAGACCAAAGGCTGAGGACACCATCAGATCCATCATAGTCATTGTTTTGGTACAGGACAGTAAAAACCTGCTGTTGTTGTTTTTACATCGCCTGGAAACTGAAGATTTTTCTGTGATGTCTCTCTGATCCAGGCGATGAGTCGCTCAGGTCTGGCAGGACCGTCTATGGAGAACCACATGGACATGTCCCACTTGCAGATGCCCAAACACATGTCAATACCATCACAGGAGGAGCCCAGTGATCTGGAGGAACTGGAGCAGTTCGCCAAAGCTTTCAAACAAAGGCGCATCAAGCTAGGATTCACTCAGGTAATCCAGAGGAAGAACCCTGCTGCATTTCTTAAGAGGCCCTAAAAACTGTTGTTTGTTGAGTTATGAATATTAAATGTTGTGGAGAAGATTTAAAGTTTTTTGTCTCCTGTATTTCTCAGGTTGCTTCCTTTAGGTTGTATTTATGGTTTGTGCTGGAACCCTGCAAGATCTGGTACTTGAGCGTTATTACAGCTTGAGTCTCATTCGTTTTGGCCATCCTGTCTATCAGAATAATAACCCGGGTGGTTTAAAAACTTTATTTTCAAAGGTTATTGGGAAAAATATAACCCAAACTGGCCAGTGTTAACATCGGTCACAGTTTACAGACTCCCTGCATCAACTTTGATTGACTATGCTCACCCAGGGATGGCAGTGTCGGCAGCTAGAATCAGGACAGTTTATTTGGCCCGATTCTTGGGCATCATTCATTTCAAGTCCCAGCTGAGTTCGGCAACTGAATGCTGTCTGGCTTCTTTCTTCCAGGTGCCAAGTTTGGGCCGTTGCTTGGCTAGTTAACCTTTGATAATGGCCCAGCGATGGCAGTGTCGGCAACAGGAATTGGGCCAGTTTATTTGGCCTGATTATTGGGCGTCATTCATCCTGAGTCTTACCCGAATTTAGCAACCGGATGCAGCTTGACTTATTTCTTCCAGCGTGCTGAGTGCAGGCCAATGCTGGGCCAGGTCATTTTGGCTACCTGGGTGCTTTAGTTGTGTGCAGACAACTGAGTATTCCTTCTAAATAAAAGAAATGAAATTCCTTCAAAATAAAAACCTAAATATAATGTTGGTTATTACTGTTGGCGTCTTGTTTTCAGTCTGTGTGATCATCTTGATCATCTTGATCGTCTTGTTTGTTGCCCTATTGGACTTGTAGCAATGTCACTGTGTTCCCTGATCTCAGTGATTACTTTAGTGAGTGCCACTAGTGAGTTGAAAGAGACTTTACAGCGGTAAAAGTTTCTAAAGAGATCGTTTGTTTGCTTGGACTCAGGCTTGTGATGCCTGTTATCGTCTCACAAAGCTGGCTCATAGTTAGATAGTGAAAAAAGGTCAGAAGAAAAGAAGACAAGTAAAACTATACTGGTCAGAGCAGGAAGAGACTAAACTTCTGGAGGAATACAATCATGGAAAACACAAACTACAAAGTAAATTTGATCCCGAATTACCAGAGAACAGAAAACAACTGTAGGAAGAAGCAACGAAAATTAATTCAGTGTAAAATCAAAAGCATATCCATTAGGTCCTCCTGGTTACAGAGCACTCTTCTGGGGTAATTTTTTCATTAATCACCAATAACTCGATCATGTTGCAGTTAAGATAGAGTCAGAGGTACCTTAAGTTTTTTTTCTTACCTTGTTGTGGTTGCTGAGGTCTTTTGTGCAATGGTCTAGGGGTTTTAAGGATGTTTTATGCAACCAATCTTATTTTGAAGAAACCTTAACTAGGACTTTAAGGAAAATCTTAACTTAAGGCATTTTGTGCAACTGGCCCCAGGATCCCAAGACTAAAATGGCTCTGATAGCTGATGATATCTGATCAAATACGAGCATGAGCTTTTATTCATGATCTCGGAAACAGCAGTTTGACTTAAAACCTTAACTCAAGGTTCACCTCAGGCAAACTCCATCCACTTTTTTGTCAAACTGATCAGATATATTTTGTGCTTACATGTATTTTCTAACTTTTGCGTGAGAGGGTGATTTAGTTCATGTGTGTTTGTGTGTTGTCACAGGGAGATGTGGGCCTCGCGATGGGAAAACTGTACGGGAATGATTTCAGCCAGACCACAATCTCTCGCTTCGAAGCTCTCAACCTCAGCTTCAAAAATATGTGCAAGCTCAAACCTCTGCTGGAGAAATGGCTGAGTGACGCAGGTATGACACAGTGACCACCAATTTTTATTTTTTTAAATCAGTACTGCTGATTATTCTGGCTTGATATAAAAAAAAAAAGGCGCCAGAAAAAAATGCAAATATTCAATGAAATCATCTCTTTGAGAGGAATTTTTAAGAAAAGGGTTTTTTTTTTTACTTTGGAGAGTTTAGCAGAAATCAAATTTGCATAGACTTCTGAGCCTCTTTATAACTAATGCTGCTACACAAAATCTGCCAAAAAATAAGGGTTTTAACTGTAACTTAACTGATTTTATTATTGTGGATCTCTGTTATATTTTTGTTTTACATCAGAGAGCTCACCTTCTGACTCGATGACCAACCCCACCTCTCTGCCACCACTGATGGAGGGCTACGGACGCAAACGGAAAAAGAGGACAAGCATTGAGACGAACATCAAGATGACTCTGGAGAAACGTTTCCATGATGTGAGTTTAAGGCTAAATCAATAATTAACTTTTATGTAGTGAGTGCTTTCTAGATTATAGCATTTATTGTGTTGTGTGTTGCTTTTCAGAACCCCAAGCCCAACTCCGAGGAGATAACTCTGATCTCGGAGCAGCTATCCATGGAGAAGGAGGTGGTTCGAGTTTGGTTCTGTAATCGGCGTCAGAAGGAGAAGAGGATCTACTGCCCAGTGGCCAGTTTATCAGTCAAATCCCACAACTACAGCTCCAGAATGGTTAGTTAACATCCATCTCTTTCACTTACAAACACGAAACGCTATACTGTTCTCATATGACACTTAATGTTCGTGTGTGTCGATGATCTCTTGAAACAACCTGCTCAAATATCTCACATCAGTGGGTCTGATATTTCAGTGTCATTTTTGAGATACGGTCATTCTCTTCCTTTATGAGACTGAGATGAAAAGATTGATGTAGCTCTCATGTTCGTCTGTTATATGCAGAGCTGGAATCAGGATGTGTTTAGCTTAGCTTAGCATAAAGACTGAAATCAGGTGGAAACAGCTAGCATGGCTCCATCCAAAGCTTAAAAACACATCTATCAACACATGATACTAACATTATATTAACACATTATATTGTGATTAATTTGTGCACAAACTGAAGTGTTAAGTTGTGGTTTAAGGAGGAGTGCCTAGTTATGTACTGTTTCTTGACAAACAACGGTGTATCAATCCGCCCAGCACTTCTGTTCAGCATCTCTGGCTAAAGCCGAGGTTGCCAGATAGGATCATAGCGAAGCAGAACCAGACCTGCACACTGTATTCAAAGCTCCCAGTGGTTTTAATTGTGCAGCGTTTCGATCTAACAGAGATCTTCATCAGGCATTTTGAAATCACCATCACAAAGCACAACAAGAATATTAAGACACAGACGTTAGCTCAAGTAACTAACAAGTAACTAACGTTAGCTCAGGTGAGTAGCCAACAACCCGGTTTTATACATCCAAATAACGTCTTCAAAAAAGAACTGCTAGGCAACCAGACATGGATTCTCATTATAAACATTGTGTACACACAAAACAAGGTCTGAAAGAGGTGCATGCCACTTCCCACGCAAAAGTTGTGATCTATAAAAACAGACTTGATGGGAGAAACTTTGACCCATGCTTAGGAGACAGGAAATTGGCGACATAGATGGGGTGGAAACCTGACCATAGACATTAGCCCCTTTACCACCGCAGGAACTTTTCTCATTTACCCGGGATTTTGAAAAACCTTGGCGTGTTTCCACCAAAATTACCCAGGGAAAAAACTTTCCCTCAACCCCAAACTTTCCTTGAAAAAAGTACCTAGTAGGGGGGTAGGACTTTTCAGATTACCCATAATTCTTGAGGGGCGGGGCTGTGTGCTGAAGAACGCTGATTGGTGGAAAACACATTTGATGCTTTCCGCACTTCCTGGCAGGGGCAGCCGCTGCAAACCTTATTTCATTTCTACAAACTCCACTTTGTTTGTGTTTTGATTAAGGATCGGTACCGAAACCTGGTACTAAATTAGCCCCGGGGCTAAATTATTAAAGACTGTAGTATTGATAAGCGCTAACGGTATCGGTTCTTTTGTGCCGGCGCTGGACTCCTCCACATACACACACACACACGCCTACATGACATGGTAACCGGTGAACAGCCGAGCAGCACTTGGAAACAAAGTGAAGATAACTTGAAAATGACTCGAGTTGATGGCAGCTACACTCATTACTGTAAGTGACCTTAACCCTTAGCGAGTAAGAAGCCAATACTTTATCAATACATGTGTTCAGCAGCATGAACATGTAAACATGTACACAGGATATTTAACTCCTGCAAATAAAGGTTCTTGGAAATGTTAGTGGAAAAGGGGCTTTTGTCCAATTCTGGATTTTGTCCATACGTATATACAGACCCCAGGCCTCTAAATGAGACAGGCGTTGATTTGTCAAAATGTGTAGCCACACCTGGCTAGTAAAAGATACTGGGGGTTAAATTCATAACTTGGATTATTTTTGATAACAAAGAGGACTCTTATGGAAGAGTGAAATATGAATAACCTACCGGGCAATCGAAAACTAGAACTATTGTGACTTTATGACAGCCTTAGAGGGAGGAAGTCACCCCTTTTTTTTCTCCGTCTGTCTTGTTTACCATGCTGGTAAATCTGAATGAGTTATTCTCTGGTGCTCATGGTTTCAGTAAAATGAACTTAACGATTGAATTGAGCTGACGATGTGTAGCATCTCCATACTAACAAAAGTTAAAACATTTCTATCTGTATGTGCGATCGAAGCAGCTGACTAACGTTAGCTCAAGTGGGGAGCCAACAACCTGGTCTTAAACAACCTAAGAACTTCCATAGAAGAGAACTGCCTGGCGACCAGACCAGGCCTCTAATAGAGACAGGCCTTTATTTGTCAAAACGTGTAACGACACTAGGCTAGTAAAATAGACTGGGCGTTTAACTGGGACCAGGCTTTGAACTGAAGTAATTTTAAAATAACTGATATTGGCCATCCTGCATCATGAGCGGGCTACATTTACTTTTTGTACTTTAAGTGTATTTTAAAACAAATGATTTTGTACGTTTACTCGATTAGACTTCCGAATGCAGAACATCAACACTGTGGTGTTGTTACTTTTACACAAGTACTGAGTACGTCTTCCATTAGTGGTTAAAAATATAAATTGTTGGTTATAAAGCAAACATATATTTTACAGTCTTAAAGTGAAGTTTTTTCTTTGTCTTATTTATTTTCGTTCTGTTTCAGGCTTCATCATCCAGATCCTACAGCCCTCTGGCTTCAGGCGGAGGCAAGTACTGTTTCCTACATTCACCTGTTGATAAAGTTTGTTCTTGATGTCTTATTCTACTATCCAGGACTAATTTTCACTTGAACCAAAAACAGTTGGTGCTGTTTATGATCCATGTATGTTGGTTTCTGCATGCTCATTAATGTTTTTGACCTTTTCCTTCCAGTTTCATCAAATTCGTCTCCGAACAGTGTGAGCCGTGAAGCTTCTCCCAACAGCCTGTCCGCAGCCTCCGTCTCTTTAACGTCTCAGGTCAACCCAGCCTCCTACAGCACGCCAGGGTAAGAACATCTAAACACCCTGCACACTGATTTTTCTCACATGGAGCCTTTCAGATGTGTTTGCATTGGAAAGAGCCAGGCTAGCTGTTCCCATGTGTTTCCAGTGTCTAAGCTACACTAAGGTAGCTGCTGAGGTAACTTCATATTTATTGTACAAACAGGTAAAATGAAGCTGCAACCAGGAGACACTTAGCTTAGTTTAAAGAGTGGAAACTGAGGGAAATGTTTGTCAGTGTTTTCCTATCATATGTGATGTTTCTGGTTTAATACTCCAGCTGCATTAATGTGTATGGTGCTTTTTTTTTTTGCTGTAGATGTTTAATGCTGAGCTCATTTTAACCCCTTTACATCCTGTTGGTTGTTTTGATCTACAGCGCTGCATCATAATCTATAAGATCATCATATGTTTGTAGTGTGGCTGTCCTGAGAGAACCACGCATCTGTAAAAAGTCAGAGAAGCAGCCTGTTTTCAGCTTTGTGACAATGCATTTTCCAGCTGATCTTAAAGGGTTTTTAAAGAGTTTATTTAGAAGGAAGAGAATTTTCTCAACACATGAAGAAACAGGGTTCCTACAGCTTAGTTGGATTTGAGACTTTATTAGACCAATTTTACAATAACCAAAACTGAAGATAACAAAACATGAACTGACATGAATTACTCAGGGTTAGGGACAGGTTAAAAAGTGAGATGATCTACTTCAGATGTTGAATCTTTTTTTTTACATTTATGAGAGTGGAACACATGGAAAACAACAAGGCCGCCCCCTGAACGTAAGAGATTCAGAGACCTCTCAGTAGACTGAGATTCCTCAAAGTTGAGCAGGCTTTTTTTTTTTTGCCAGTCAGTTTGCTGTGTGCTTCTAGGGACCTTTGGTCACCAGGGGTCTCATTTATAAAACAGTCCGTAGGATCCATACAAAAAATGTATGTACGGACAAAAGCCAAAAATGGTATACACCAAAAAGTATTTAAAACAATATAACAATTTCTACAATCAGGCTTCCACCTCACCATCTCTTGCGTGAAAAGTGGCGTATGCTTCTTTTGGGCCTCGTTTATAAATGAGACCCCAGATTTTGCTGCAGGGTGAGCACTCTTAACTTTCACACTACTCTTTGGTATAGACAGCTGCAGACACAATGCAGCAGCGCAGAGGAGGAGAAACTTTGCATCATAAGGCTCCACGATAACATTATCTTCTTTCTTCTGCTGAAAAGTGGTGAATTTACAGCTCACAGACACTTACGACACAGTCTCTGAGTTTTATTTGGTGTCCAGTGTTGGCAAAAAAATATTGTTGCACATTTCCAATCCGTCGTTCACTGCTGTCACACTGAGCGTCCCGCTAAGCCTGATAAAACTTTAAAACTTTACATTGGAAAAAAACCGAATATTTGTAACGAACAGTGGATACGACTGATATAATTCTGGGTCGGGTACAGCCCTAGAAAACAATCAGCATATTAGATAAGTATCGGTTTGGTTTGAAAAAGGTTTGTTATTTGTTTTAATCAATGTATATGTTTGGTTTTGGTTCAGCTGTCCTGATCCGCATGACATTAATGTTAGGCATTAAGCAAATTATTTTATTTATTTATTTTTAATAGATGTTAACAGTTATTTTGAGGTTTTACAACACAATTTCAGAAAAATAATAATAATAATGATAATTAATTCCATTTTATTGTTATCATTATTATAAATAATAATAATAATAAGAAGAAATAAATGAATGAATGAATGAATCAAATAAATTTTATTAAAACATTAAAATAAATTAAAATGTCAGAATTAGCCAAAAGGCTTCATCTGTAGTTCCTTGGCCAGGATGTTACACAAGGCTACCTAAAATACAACAAAGCACAAAAAGCAAACCAAAAAACGACAAAAAAAGAAAAAGAATCAGGGCATACAAAGTCTTTTATAAGACTGATTGAAGATATTTTAATACCAAATAAGGCAGGTATTTTTAGACCACTTAATTCAAGTAGTTTAAGACTTTTAAGGCTTCTCAAGCAGCTGCAGGAACCCTGAAGAAACACTTCATCCTTCAGTTTATCAGAAAAAAAAAATCACATTCAGTGTCACCAGAATTGGAGATATGTGGTTTTCACTGGACAGTAAGTGGATGAGAAAGTGTAATCTAAAGAGTAACTTTTATTTGTCTGAATAAATAATCCTGTAATCCTCCGTCTGGTCTTTCAGGTCCTGGTACCGATGGAATCCCACTGCGTATCATCACTGAGAAACGTGAACTGTATCATATGAAGATTGTTTTGTTATGAGAAGGATTTACACTGAAGACGTGACCGAGTAACACAATGACCCCTGTTAGGAACAGGGTTACAACTGCAGGCTAAACCGTAGACGGACTCATGAGACAAAACAGCAGAGGACTGCAAACACACACACCACACAACACAACACACACGCACACCACACAACTGTTAGGGCAGCCTCGAGCTGTTTGATTTGTCTTCATGTGACTCTTTTCTTTTCAGAAGGAACACACTCCTGACAGAGATCACAAACACTGGTGGGGAATTTCACGCTCAATATGCTTCAGATAATCTGTTTGAATGTTGAAGGATTCAGGTTCGTTAAGAGTTTGTTCCAAGCTGTTGCCTTTTTTTCTGCCGTCTTTACGCTGGGCTGCGATCGTCTCAGCTGTTGCTGTTGTTGTAAGTTTTTATGTTCATAGTTTCGTTAGTGTTAGTGAATTTGATTCAATCCTACATTGTGTACAGCAAGCCTGTCTAAATAAACATACCAAAAAACTAAAGGATTTCATACAGCTGTTCATGGAAGAAAAAAAAACTTTTGAATTAATGTTTTATTACAGCTTGGGTCGTATTATTGCAGTTTTGGCCATCACATCTATCAGCTATGATAACAACAATGATCCACAGTGGAAGACACACGATCAGCTTATGCAGATAATCACTCTGCAGTCACCAGAAGTGACCTCAAGTGTTGCTATGAATTCCTCAGTGCACCAGAGAACTATGTGAGTTTAGTAGGTGACAATGGAGCTACGTCTGTCTGAAAACTGTGATGGATGTTTACAAAGGACAGTGTGCTTAATGAGTTTGCTGTCTGCCTTTGTTTTCTCCTCCACACTAAGTTTAAACCCTGGGGGGGGGGGGGTTTTGCAACCTGTCTGATCCCCTGCTCATGTTTCTCCACCTCTTCTTAGTGATGCTGCATGATGTTCCCACACATCAGCCATAAACATGGTAAAAACTACAAAAATAAGAACCAAGATGTAATAAACCGGAGTTATAAGACACTTAAAAGGCCCCTGAAAACACAATTTTCTGACAAAGTTAAAACTGTTTTTGGTTGTTTTTTCACAAGAGAGATTTCTGTATTTCTGTTTTTGTTCTTGTGTTTTTTCCACCACTTTGAATTGGATGAGGCTCAGTCACAGTCCTGATGAAGCAGAGTAGTAGCAACAATGTGATAGCCCGCCTCTTAAAGGTCTAGTGTGTGGGGATGTAGTGGCACCTAGTGGTGAGGTTGCAAATTGCAATTAACCGAAACTTCTTCCGTGTGCCAAGCGTGTATGGTGAATGACAGGAAATGTGAAAACCTGAATGGCCCTATGTAGAGCCAGTGTTTGGTTTGTCAATGATTCTTAGTTTCAGATTATTATACACTAATACATAGGCATAGATTTAAGGGGGGGTGACAGGGGACATGTCCCTCTCAGCCAATCAGGCGCTGTGTTGTAGCTGATACTGTAAAATGCAGGCCACAGTCTGCAGAACAGTAATGGCGGCTCCTTAAGTAACAAACACCAACTCTAATGTAAGTGACCCCTGGAAGTTATTGCAGAAATAGAGTCAATAACAAAAATGAACCAAGAACAAGAGTACGCACTCGTAAGGTTTCTCAGTGGATAAGACGGTTTCAATGTTTTTCTGACTGGATTTGGCACAAGTTTGATTTATCTACTGGCTCCATTAGTGATGACGAAGATGTTCCCCTGTGTTTTGTTGATGACATTCCCACCCACTGAAAGTGTTTGGGGCAACATCAAGTCCAGACTGATTCAGAGAGCGAAATAGAACATTGAGCAGGATGGTCTCACCAGGCTACTGTTTCATATGTGTCCCCCCAAATGTTGAAACTTACACCCCTGCACTAATGAAAACAGTTATAAATATTATATTCCATTACTTCCAGTATATCCTCCTTAATCCTACACACTGGACCTTTAACACTTTAAATTTTCTGCCTTGTCTATAGCTCTCAGCCCCCAAAACTACCAGATCCTTCTTTATATATCTAATATATATTTTCACTTTTAAAAATTGCTCAGTAATCTCCTAACACAGCTGGGCACTGTAGGTTTAAGCAATGACTTCTCAAACAGGAGTAAACTCTGAATTTGTTGGGGACTATTTTCAGTGGCGGATTAATACACATTTGGTGCACTAGTGAGTATTTCCTCCAGAGAACGAACGATGTGAGTGCAGATTTACAAAAAAATTACTGAAGCCATGCTTGTGCTAATAAAGGAACATGTCATCCAGTGCGACACTGAGTACATTTACATGCACTAATTTTTTTTTACCCTTATTCTAAAAAAGAAAATACTAAGCTGTTTACAAATGAAAATGAATATTCCACTAACATTCCAGTTTACATGCAGCTGTGTATACTCTCGTGGGAAAGGTCGACGTTAAATAGTGGTAATATCTATATCCAAAAACCTGTAGGTATCCAAGTCCTTCGAGTGTTTCTTTCCTCTGGCCAGAAATGTAGGCTTCTCTTTTGGGCATCCATCTCGACCCCAGACTTGCAAAGTGTTGTGAGGTGTAAACTCAGACGCATGATTCAAATGTGCTGTATACATGTCATTTTGGAAAAGGCCTAATTGTGAATGTTGAAGCGTAATAAGTTGTTGACATGACCTGTATCAAATTCAGAATAGTAGTAAAACTAGTAGGATCTGTTCATTGTTTGTTTTGGTGTTTACGTGTTGATGATAACAAAAAATTAATCTGGTTGTGAGGAGATGAGAGAAGATGTTGACCTCTGCTGGTCTAACTCAGCTGCCGGGGCTTCTGTTTACTTACTTCCTGCCGTAGCTTTTTGCGCTGTTTAATACAAACTCTCAAAAAAAGGAAAAAACTGCCTTTCTGACAAATTGAGGTCTGACTACTCTTGTCTGTTTGGTTCTTCTGTGACCCTTTTTAAAAAATGTAATTGCTGTTTCGAGTGTCCATTGTATATCTTATTTTAGAGAAACGTTTTGCAGTGGTTTTAAAACTCTGAGCTACGTAAACGAACCACTATAATTACGTTGTATACTGTAACAGCAGGTACTTTATAAAGTGAAGTTTTAATTGATGTAACTGAGGCTGCCATGTTACGATCCTCTGAGTCTCAGGGAATCATTTGTCTTTACCTCTTAATTCCAGGGACGCTTTTTAACTTTTACTTGCTGTCATTAAACAGAGGATGGCCATGTGCATTGTGTGTGTGTGTGTGTTTGGCTTTCTTTCTTTTAAAGGTATACTGTGAGGGTTCGGTGACATCTAGTGGTGAGGTTGCAGATTGCAATCAACTAAAAGTGTGTAGGGGAGCTATGGTGGGTGACATAAAAACACAAATGGCCCTGTGCCAGTGTTTGATTTGTCTGTTGTGGGCTACTGTAGCAACAACATAGTGGACTCAGTGGAAGAGGACCTACTCTGTATGTTGATATAAGCAGCTCGTTCTAAGGTACTAAACACAACAATTCTTAGATCAGGGGATTATACACTACAGAAAACATCCCTCCATTTTCATTTGCTTATCTGGGCTATGTCGTGGGGGCAGCAGGCTGAGCAAAGCAAACCAGACATCCCTCTCCTCAGCAACGCTTTCCAGCTCCTCCTGGAGGACCCCGAGGTGTTCCCAGGCCAGGATGAGATATGTAATCCCTCCAGTGTGTTCTGGGTCCCACTGTCCCACTGGTAGGAGGCTCGGGGGCAGATCTGCCCCCGGGCCTCCTACCAGTGGGACATGCCCAAGACACCTTAAGCAGGAGGCACCCAGGAGGATCCTGATCTGATGCCCGAACCACCTCAATTGACCCCTTTTGACGCGAAGGAGCAGCGGCTCTGCTCCGAGCTCCCTCCAGATGTCTGAGCTCCTCCCCCTATCTCTAAGGCTGAGCCCAGACACCTTACAGAGGAAACTCATTTCGGCCAATTGTATCTGCAATCTTTTGATACATAGGTGAGGGTTGGGACGTAGATGGACCAGTAAATCAAAAGCTTTTTGTAAAGATTATTACATCAATCTTCCTGAGGTATCTTCCATTTTTTCCCAGTTACAGGTTTATTTATTTTTTATTTTTTTCCTTTATCTGAATGAAGCATCTAAGAAGCAAATTTGTGACATTGGGCTGCATGAACAAAGCCTATTTGACTTAAATCTCTGCTCTTACATGACACAACCAGTACTAAAGGCCGCTGCAAATGCCACCAAACTGTCAAATGAGATATTTGACCTGGAATGGTGGGTGTTGTGAGGATAGAGTAACTAAGGAGACAGAAATTAAGAAAATGCGCAGTATGTACACGTTTAATGATAAAAGAATAATAAAACAAACAATTTGAGCAGATTAGTCATAATAAAAAAGGCGTTGTCTCCATAAAGACATATTTCTCTCTGTTTTACAATAAGAGGAAGGCTTTGATCGTCAGTTTAGTGCCCTGAATTTTCACTGGTGGCTCCACTGGTTTCCATTCAGCTTAAATGGAGTGAGGTTGTCCACCGGTTGTCCGCTGAGGTCAGTTTCAGCATTGGGTCCCTCTTTTCTTCGTTGGGTCCCAGCTTGATAGTGTGAGTGTTTCAGATTTCTTTGAACCTGGAATAAGAAGTTGAATTAGTAAAAAGTTACAGTTGGTTGGAGAATGAATATTAAGACATTTATAATACCATCAAACACATTAACCTTGCCCAGTGTCCATATTTTATTCAGTATGTAAGGGAATAGTTTGACATTTTAAGAAAAATATTATTTGCTGACTTGCAGAGAGTTTGATGAGTTGAGAGGCTGTTAGCTTAGCTTAGCATAAATACAGGAAACAACTAGTCTGGCTCCGCTACAAAAAAATCAACAAACCAACATTCTTAAAGATCACTAATTAACATGCCATGTCCCGATTAGGTTGGCGATGATGGAGGCAGTGTAAAATGGGAGTTACGTAGTGTAACTATTTTTTGATGAACAACAGTCGATCAGTCTCATCAGCACTTTGCTCCCCACAAAACGACAAATTACAGCTTTCATATTTCTGTTTTTCTCCATGTACGGGATAAAAAACATGTCAAAAGTCCCCTTGAAATGGAAGTTAGCGTGCTTGTAGTTTCTGCACTGCGACAGTGTCACATCTCTAGTCTCCACTTCTTCATCTGTTGTTAAATGAGAATGAGCTGTACCCAACATGCCGTTCAGTTGTGTAACAGTTTCTAAGGGTCCCTTCTCAACAAACCACACGGTGTGTACAAATCTCGAGAGCTCGCACTTAACACAGCACTTCCTAAGGTACTCGGCAAAACACCCACCAGGTGTGAAGCTGACAGACAGAGACTCAGCCTATTTCAGTTTGATACTATCCTCTGATTTTACTGTTTTTCAGTTTGCTATCCTGTTAAAAACATAGGCAGTTAAAACCTCTTATATGTCCTGTAAAATTCACCCATAATGCGCATCCAATGCTTCGTCTGAATATTTTGTGACTGAATATAATTTGTAGCTTCTTAAAATCTGAATGAGGATAGTGATAGTGAGATACTGGCTACAGTGATGAAACAAAACAAGCATCAGATGGACTGTATTCATAACCAATACGCCACAGTAATATAAATAACCAGCTCCAGTTAATCAGTCAATGAGAATGTGTGTATGTGTGGGCGGGGCATAAGCACATACAGCCAGCAGCAGCAACACCCCCTGTCTAACACCAGCACACCATGAGGATGGAAACAAGGGGCTCGGTGGGGATGGAGCACCTGCTGCAGCAAGCAAACACGCCTTCTGCGGTCATTTTGACACTACAACCTGATTGACTGCAGAAACAGGTAACGTGCTTTACGTTCTAAAACCAGCTGCCGTCAATTTGACCAGCTGAGTTGCAGGTGACACCATCAGCCGGCTTGAGTCAAGCGAAGACTGGCCAGTTCACAACACTGCAACTTTTCTCTGCAATATTCTAAAACAGTTTCGTCTCGTCACGAATCTTTGGTGCGAACTGGGCTTTAGGAGTTCAAACCTCCTGTGGAGCTCCAGAGTGTCACTGACTACAAGACCCAAAAGCCATAGCACCGATCGCTGGCTACTGATTGGCTGTAAACCAGGAAGTGTGAGAAATCCACAGGGTTTCATCACAGGCCCTCATTGACTATTAAGGCCATAGAAACAGCACTGGAAGCTCCTATTGGCTCAAGTGAGGTATCAATGAAAAGGTCAGGAGCTCACTTCCATTTAATATCTGGAGTCAGCATAGTAACATACAAACGGCAGAATTTATGGATAATATGTGGAGGAATATTAACACTTGAAACAATGCAACAGCAGTTCTTGGATATCTATGGATGTAATAATGTGTTTGGACTAAATATTTTCGCTGGATTTATATCATCTGGACTGTCAGTGTGTGAGAACTGTGTCAGCAGCATTTCTGTTTGGATAATATGGATCTGTGGATTCAAATTATGCTTAATGGGTGAGTTACAGCAGTTTGTTTTTTGCCTGACAAAAGCATTTATTGATCCTGCTGTGGTGGTTGTATCTTGAAATGGTCAGCATTAATGGCACCGCAAGGAGCGTAGATTTCAAACTACAGGTTATAGTACATACAGAAGTAACTGACGTATCATAATCCTCAAACAAAGCCTTAAAAAAAAAAACATGGACGGGCCATCGGATTTCTATTAAACTCAAGGGACTTCCCCAAATCTAAAAATAATACCAGTTTCTTTATGACCACAGCGGGTGTTGATACTCACCCTCTGACTCGAGGATTACGTCCACACCAACCCTGAGCTTCTTTATAAACAAGCCTGGACAAAAACTGAAGACAAACAAATGTGTCAGTCCGGGCCTTGTTACAAAGCTACAGAAACATCATTATCCAAAACATGACTGAGAGCAGTGATGGCAAAAGGATCCTGATGTCTGAAACCTGCTGTGTTTAGAGAATAAAGATATTGAGTTGTTTCTGACCAGGCAGGCTAAGACATCGGCAGAGATGAGCATGTAGAAGACGTTGTTCCAGCCAGTGGGAGAGATCACACCGGCTAACAGAGGACCCACCGCCGCTCCTGCAGAGAACACATGAGCATCAGCACATGAAAACCCTACAGTTACAGCTGGATGAGAACATTTAACTGGACTACTGTCCTTGTCCCAGTACACAAGCACGGGAGGGGAATCCATTTATTGACCCAAGTATGTCCGACTCCTCTATGATAGGTGGAGATATGCACCCTTTCAGCTTGTTAGTATTGGACCTTTTTCCTGTTGACCTATTACGTCACAGACCAAACAATGGACAAACAAGTTAGCTACAGTTAGCTAGTAGCTAACTGGTACCATGGTGGACAACTTTACAGCTCTGTACATTTTGTCCTTCCAAAAAGTCACGGCTCTGGATGTAGATTTCTTCATGTTGTTACCGGCTTCTTCTTCTCTTACACATTTAGTGCTATCGGACTTCTGGGTCAAAGCCCGGGGCAGAAACTGTGGAGCATGCTCAGAGCGCCTCGGCCAGTTTGGGTCTAAATTGACTGTATACATGCAGGAGTCACATTATCTGGGTGTGTTAGTCCCACTTTGAGAAATTTGATTGAGTATGACTTCAGTCTGGCTAACATGTTTACATGTATTTTAAAGGTCTAATTTTAGTTGGACTGACACAATAAATTGAATTTCTCTAATGTCATGTAAACATAGTGAATGTCTGACTGTCAACCATCCAGTCACAGTGGGGGAGGGACAAATACTGCGAAGACAAACCGTCACATTTTATATGTACAAGTGCTGAACAACAACGGAGTAGAAATCTATTCTTATACTGTATATATGTCAAGTTTCCTCTCATGAAACCACACAGACCTCTCTCCCTGTATGCCTCAGCTTTCCCTTCATCTAAAGCGAGTATTCTACCCTGTGCCGACATGTTTACGTCCACAGATATTCTGTATCATAGCAACCAAACCAACCAAAGCATTTCAGCCGAAAAAAACGCTGTGCATCCAAAATACTTTTAAATGCATTTTTTAGCTGGGAAAAATGCTTTATTGGCCTAAACCTGACTACTGAACTATAATAATAGCTTATTTTCCATTTTAATTTCAATTCTAGGCAAATATATCCTCCACATTATCCTCTAAAAGGGTCTAAACTATCAGTTGCTCTCGATGCAGTTAGAATTTCTTCTGTTATTACTGTATTTATTTACCATCTAAAAGGAAAGTGATAATTGTACAGTTATTCTTTAACTACAAACTATTTGATACATAAGCCGTCATCATGGATTTTTTTTGGTCACTTAGCGGCAGCAGAACAAACTGTAAACAAAGCACCAACATATTATCACCGTTTAAAGCTGATATGGCAAACACATTGAGCAGACATTATCATCTATTTGGAGCTGTGTTGTCAAATTTTCATTCTCCTTTCAGCTCTGTTTTTGATCTCCACCACCTGCTGAGGAAAATATATGTGTCTCTAATGCTTCACGTTATTAAGCAGCTTGATGATAACTGTGTCTGTGTGATGTTTAGCGCTGGGCAGGTCCTGTACAGTGAGTTTAACAGGGCTGAAAACCTGGAAATAAGGCTGAGACCAGCGTTTGTGGGTCATAAAACCAAAACAATGAGCCAAAAGAGGCTTAAATCCATTGCACAGCTGAGGGGAACTACAAAGCTGCTGATAACACTAATTTAATCATTATTAAAATTACAAGTAAAGATTAGAGTAGCTTCAGAAGAGAAATGTAAAATAATTCCATACATACCTACTGAACCTGTGCCGTCAATAATTGCCGTCACCGTTGACAACGCCCTGGAGTTTCCTCTCAGACACTCATGTGTTCCCTGTTGCAACGAAGACACAGTGATGAGAGATGTTTTTACTTCTGCTGCAGTAAAAGTAGTAACACTACAGTGTAGAAATACTGTTACAAGACCTACATTCAAAATGTTACTGAAGTATAAACATATCAGCATCAAACCCGGTCGTCACTAACACAATTAAGATCTGGCTTCAATTCAGGAAACAACACAGTCTACTTAAGGCTTCGATCCATGCTCCGATATTGAACAATTACTCATTTCCTCACTCCTGCTCTGATCCCACTTTTCATATATGGTCAACTAAAGGCCTCAAAACACTTAACGACCTGTATGACAGAGAGACTTTTTCATTCATGTTTCTGTCAAGTACAATTTGCCCAACAGCCACTTTTTTCGATTCCTCCAAGTGAGGCATTTCCACATTTCCCGTACCACCCTCCTGAAGCAGAAAAAGACCAATTAATTTTCCTCTATCCTGATCAAAAAGGACTGATATCCACCATCTGTACCAAAATTGGCTTCCTGAATCCAGTCCTCACTATATCGCTAAAGGATTTGTGGGAGCAGGATTTAGGGACAGTGATAACTGACAACCAGTGGAGAAGCATTTTAAAACTGGTCCATTCTTCATCCATATGTGCCCGGCATGGCCTCCTGCAGTGTAAAGTGCTCCATAGAGCCCACCTCACCAGTGCTAAATTAGCTAAAATTTATTCTAACCACAGTGATGCATGTAACCGTTGCAGACAGTCCCCGGCTGATCATTTGCATATGTGCATCAGATATATTCAAAACTCTCGAACAGCCCCTTAACACAAATTCAGAACTGAACCCCCTCACTGCTCTTTTTGGTCTCCCCCCCAACGGAAAACTTGCCTAATATTACAAGGTGTGGCATTGCCTTCACCACTTTGTTGGCCAGGCGCACAATTCTTTCCAAATGCAAAGATGCTACTCCAACTCACAATAGATGGATACAGGAAGTCTTACACCTTCTGCAACTAGAGAAGCTAAGGTCCTCACAAAAGGGGTCCGTGACATCCTTCTATAAGACCTGGGACCCCCTATTAGCCTGACAATGCTGAGGTCACCCCTCAGGCAGAGTCACTGACGGAGAGAGAGGTCATTTTCTCAGAAGTATCATTTAAATATATTATACTTGTATGAAAAAACAGCATAAACCTGTCTTTTTAGAAGATCTGGATTCCCCCACAATGCATTATCTTTTACACTTCCAAGAGGATTTGACATAATGATTATTTCCATTACTGTATAAATTACACATTTGCTTTAATACACAGAAAAAAACATTACAGGAATTTCCTGATCAAAGATGAGATGTGAAAGAAAAGATTGGGTTTGATGATGATAAAATGACAGTGATAATGATACTGACTGACCAAGCACACTACATGAAAAAAAAACAAAACAGAAATGAATCAGTAGTATGAAATGATGGTGCACATGTGTATATTGTGGGTATGTATCTGTCCCAACACACTCACTCCCAACGCAGCAAATACCGACGCTTGGTCAGTGGCCCTACACTGGGGGTGTGCCATATCATCTTGTTCACGATAATACTGGTGTAATTTTTGATATGACATGAAAAATTCAAATCGTGATACTCAGGATGTTTCGTCTTGTTGACATACTGATGTCATACTGTAACCCATGGCAACAACAAGCATGGCTGAAAGCAAAATCATTACCAACTCCACAGTGGTTCCACAAAGGGGAGCAGCTTTAGTAGTGTGGAATAAACTGTAGCGTCCTGAATGTTTTATGAGCAGCCCCGGATTCTCAGACTCTTGTAGTGACTTACTGCTCAGAGGGAACTCATTCAGCGGCTCTTCTGGCAGCAGCACAGCGTCTCTCCCTCTCCTCTCTCGCCGTGTCTCAAGTGATTTTGTCATAAACCTTTGGTAATGTAAACCTACGTGAAAAAACTCCATATATGTGAATGTGTGATAGTTGTGGGATCATAACAGCCTGTCACAGGTGACACAGGTTAGAGGAGAAATGGCAGAGCATAAAGGTCCAGGTGGGAAAAAACCCAACTCAATCATTTAGGATTTTGCTTGACAAGAAGATGAAGTCAATGGTTATACTGTTGAAATATCAGGAGACAGAGGGGCCACTCTGAGCTGTCTCAGCTGATGAACATGGATGTACACCACGTCTAATATTGTCACTGCTGTGGGGGTCACAGGTGTTCCTGCTGCAAAGCCATTATCAACAATAACGAACAGACAGCTGGGATGTTTCCCATAATGCCTCAGGTCTTACCAGGTCAGCTGATACAGCAGTAGTGATAAGGGCATACGGTCCGTTCACCAGGCCTCCACACACCAGCAGCATAGCTACATATGGAAAAATGATTAAATAAATAAAGAATCCACTCCTCTTTGTTTTTTTACTACGCTGTATGTGAATAAACTCTCACAGGTTGATCATGATCTGACTCTGACTGCTCCAAACATCACAGACTAACTAACTGGTTACTCTTTGCATTTCCATATAAGTGAAACACTACAAAAACCCTGATGTGAGTATGTCGTTTTCCTAAAATCTTTTCTTAAAAATCACAATCTTTTATCCCAGTGCCACTGAAAAAAACAATATTGGAAAAAATTGAAATTTTATCGACTTTGAAGTGATCTTTTATTTATGTGTTTATTTTGTTTGGTAAATTTTGTTTTATTTCCCTCAGCATTAAGACATACAGAATAGACCTGTAGCTTCTGAATGAGTGGAAGAGATCTCCCTCCTTAAAAATATGCAGGGGCTGGTTGCACAAAGCACCTTAAGTGAAGATTTTCCGAGTTACGACTTCCTTTAAATAAAATCTGTAGCACAAAACATACTTAAGTCTTCTCCTTAAGTTTTTCTCCTTATCTTGGTCTTATATTTCAGGTGTTGCTTAAAGTTTGTTAAACCATTGCACCTTATTGACCAAAGTAAGGAAAAAATCATGAGGTACCTCCAGAGTTGGGTATAACGAGTAGAGTACTTTGATTACTTTTTGCAGTAACGAGTAACCTAACGCGTTAGTTTGGTGTTTGAGTAATCAAATACTTAAGTACATTTTCAAACAAGACATCAGTTACTTCCATTACTTTTAGAACGCTGGTCCTTCAGCTCCGAAACAGCAACGGCTGTCGTTTGGTTCTAATAACGGAGATAACGTTAAACCTATCAGTCTGAAAGAAGCCACGGAGCTTGTGGCTTGTTACGTGGTCGGAGAAATGCTGCCGTTGTCTACGGTGGAGTCTAAATAGGTGGAGGAGGACTCACTGACAGACATATTTCAGACTCAGGACTTGCTTATGCCTGGTACACACTACATGCTGGTACTCACCAATTATCCCTGGTCGTCTTTCACGGCGTGTGTGATGTCATCGGGTTATTCTTGTCCTATTTTTATCACTTTAACTATTATTTGAGTCACTGTGTCTGTTCATGTTCCAGCCGACATGTTGTTGTAGTCACCTGAACTTCCCGTCCACACGTCGCAGTTTCCTCCTACACTGGTTGCTTCACGTTGGCTGTTACATTTTCGGAGCAAATTTATTTTTCAGTTTAGTCTTTCTTTCATTGAACCCCTCTAGAAGTCTGATTTTTCTTCCTCCCGCCATTTTGTTTTTGTGTCCTCTTATCTTCTGCCATTTTTTCTTTACTATCAGGCCGACTGTGTGAGACGATACTTAGGTGCGACAACAGGTAGCGTAGGTTATCACGAGCGCCTGTTCAAGCAAACAAATGGTCTCCATGGAAACAGCAGAATTACACTGTTGTAAAATCTCTTTCAGTGCAGTGAATGTCTGAACGTCTTTCCTTGACTACAGAAACCTTTTAAGAGATTCTGTGCAACACACTAAGTTATTTCCTCAGCAAAAGAAAAACTAAACCTTAAGTGTCATACTTAAGGAGCAAACTTAAGGTGCTTTGTGCAACCGGCCCCAAGCTCTCTATGAATCATATTCAAGGATCATAAGGACCTTTCTGACCTTAAAGGACGATCTTGGACATAAAGGTAAGACGTTAAGCATTTCACCTTCACCTATGATGTTCCTGCCTGTTGTCTCTGGGTTTGTCTGCCTTGTTTTGTAAAAACAAAACCCAAAGAAATAAAAAGGTAAAGTATAAAAAATTTTTTTATACTTTGGCTCATTCTAGCTGGAAAAAACCCAAAACCTTCTGAGAAATGAAACAAGAAATATAGTAAAGAAGTCTTACCGACTGTAGTACCCATGCTGCGTTGTCCAATGTAATTATAGAGGAAAAGCTGGAACATAAACAAAAAAACGATCAGCAGACATCAGAGTAAGCTTTAACAGTTACACACACAGAATTTGACTCCAGCATCACACATTCAACTTAACGTTCCCCTTATCACAACTCATTAAGATAAATCTGTGCTGGAAATTACATCAGTCGACTGTTAATATGGTGCATGACACATACACACACACTGCACCAGTTTCAATGATATTTTGTTTCTCAAAATACATTTTTGTCTTATAAAATGTTTCACTCAACTGTAATACAGCCTTTGAGACATTCACAGCACCAGATGATAAAGGTGTTTTTATTATTGTGTCCAACACTTCTACCTCTTAATAATAATAATTAATGACCACAGTGGCCACTGACAAAATACACTGTAGGTGGTGAAGTCCTATGCTGCCCCCCAGTGGCCACAAATATCAGTTAAAGCTGGGATAGGCAGTTTTCTGGGAGAGGGAAAAAAACTTCAGAATTTGAGAATCCACCCTCCTCCTGCAGCACATCCTTTTCTGTCCTGAGCTCAGTGTTGGGTACGTTACTTTCAAAATGTAATATATTACATAATGGATGAGGCTCATATTGTTTCACAGAAGCTCCAGTTTGTTACAGGTCATTTAAAATCCAGTGCTGCAGGTCTGATACATTCATGTGTTCACATACAGTGGTTACTGCTTGTATTAATAATAGCATGATGATATAGTGACATTAAATCTCCTTGGACACAGGGAGGGTCAGGCAGAGGATCAAAGTCTGATAATTATGAGATATGGATAAATATTTGTGGGCCTATGATATGAAACACAATAAACAAATGTTGAAGTTAACACAACAAACAGAATGGTGTGTGACCAAGTCACTAAGACGAGCGCAAATTAAATTGCCAGTCAGCACCAGAAAGAGTTATGCATAAGAACAGGACAGTGTGCTGGTGTTGCTCTGCAGTTGTAGGAGATGTGAATGGAAACACATCCAACATATACTAACAACACCCAGATGTGCCGATCACCACGATGAGGGAAAAACAATCTGGAGGCCAGCTCCTTATCCCTGCTGCTTCAAGGCAGCGTTAGGACGCAAAAGCAGAACAGGATATGTGGCAGGTGTATGAATGGAAACACACTGGACATGATAACTCACATAATCACTGGCACCCTTCTATAACATAGCATATAATGACATGACAGTGTCAGTGACTGAAACAGTGTAAAGAGTATATGGCTGTCAACTCTCAGTTTTTCAGTTATACTCAACTTATGCAATTTCAAGGATGTTCAGGGACCACAGTATGCAGAAACATTTAAATACACCAATTTGAAAAATCCCTCGACAATTTTAGCATAACTTTGGAGCTTTATTTGGCCCCCTTTCCAACAAGATAGCATGACATGGTTGGTGCTAATGGATACCTTAGGTCTTAAGTTTAATTTGATAACTGTCTCTTTGCTGTAGCCTTAAAACTGAGCCTGATAGAGCAGGTTTTATTTGCTAAAAATGAGTCTGCCTCGCGTCTTATCTTCAGCTCCGCCTGTCACACCTGCTGCTTCTTCACATTTTTCTTTTCTTTTCTTTTTCCAGACATTTGACTATCACCTCTCTGCTCCTTTCATTTTCTCTTTCTGTCTGTACCCTGACTTTTCTTGAAGGAGGGAGCCCTGGAGTTTTGGCAGGACATTCTGACTGACACGTTTACATTAGCGGCACTCGTGAGTTCTGCGTCTCACACACCTGACCCATGTCAGATGGACCGCAATATTTCACAGTACCTGCAGGGGGTGGGAGTATCAGATGGCACGTTGAAATATGTTTTAATTATAAAATTACATTTATTTATCATGAAAATACATTTAACTTGTATTGTCAGTGATTTTAGTCAGTAAGTAAATTGTTGTACTTCATTTAAGGATCAACCATAGACCTTTTCATGGGCCCCCCTTGGCCTTGGGTCGGGGTCATCTATACCATTTGACCCCCCCATAGATGGCGGGCCTGACTGAACGTCTGGCCTGTAAATCTGTTTGTGATGACATACAGTGATTCGAGGCTCTAGCTAGCTGCATAGACTTTAATTAGCTGCAGCTGTTAGCCTTTAGCTCTGGTTAGCAAAAAGCTAAACTTTTAGCAACATTTTCTTTTAATCGCTGAAAGTCTTCACAGACACTTTTTATTGCATTTTTTGTCTGACTCTCTTTTATATAAATAATCTTCTTTTTTTGGGTTGCTTTGCAGTTTAGACAGGTGTTGTCAGTGCTGGAACAGCAATTTTCTCTGCAGGATTCTCTGCCATTAAATTGCCAAAAAATTAAACATCTGTGATGTGCACGAGCATCTGCGTTTGTAGAACAACCAATAAGAACGCCCTCTCTCTGAAATGACCTGTGATTGGCCATCATGGGCTCGATTTTCTGAAGCTTGACAACAAGAGGAGGTGCAGAAGTTATGGAATAACATGTTGTTGGCCTCATCCTTTCAACACATACAGGCTAACCTTTGGAATGAAGCCACAGAGCCACTTGTAAAAACGGGTGACCTTGCAAATGTGTCAACAACAGTGCTGTCAATAAAGATTCACTGGATGACACTCACCATTGGACCAGCAGCGAGCAGCATGACGCAGCAAGTTGTTGCTCTCCCTCCCGTGTAGTCAGACACAAGGCCTGCCAGTATGCCTCCTGCAGACACACAGAACATTGCAGTCAGAGTGTTTGTCCTCCTGCAGCACTGTGATGATATTCATCTGTTAGACTATTTTAACTTCATGTTTTTAGTTACAAAATGATGTTGGGGAGGGAGACAACATGTTGAAAGACTGATAATAACTAATAAACGTAAAGCAGGATCCAGGGACAGACAGACTAACAGACATGAGGTTAATTAGACATTTTCCTTCTTCCTTCACATGATCAGAGCTGACAGAGTCTGCTTTGATCCACTCAGGTGTTAGATATATTGATTATCAACAAGCGACAAGATTAAGCTGAAGACAGTCGAAACAAATATAGAACCTTCTTAAATTTCAAGGAGCAAAGCAACTGAATGCCTAATTGTGCAACTGAACCATTACTGAAAACTTTATGCTCAAATTTAAATACCACTGAATTTACAGCACTGATTTTATATTTAATTATTGTACCCGACTGATATTTTACTTTGAAAACCATCTATCTGAATGTATGTGGTTTCAGTTTCCCTTGAAGAATTAAATTAAAACTTTCAAGTGGTGCAATTTCAAACCTTGTTTTTCCCAAAAAGTGCAATATTTTTTTTAATTAAAACACTATATTTAGGAGTTATTACGGATGAGCAATCAAGCTTGGATTGAATTGATCTGTCTGCTCAGGTTATGTTCTGTTGTGTTCACACCAAACGCATTTGAACGCTAGAATATTTTGTGTTGACTTGCTTCATACGCACGAATAATCCACATCATACATGAGTGAAATCACTGAATTGATGAATGAACTTCCACCATCTTAGGCATAATACGTCTCAATGCTGGTTGACTATCGCGGCACGAAGTTTCGATTTTTCAACTCTGGTGAAAAAGTATGTTGAGATGGTTGAACATATTTTCTTCAGCCTGAAAAGGAATTTGGGCTTGTGTTTCAGAGTTGGCTTCAATCTAAAGATATATTGATAAACACTTTAAATGTGATGTCGATTAAAGCTGAAAAATTTGGAGTTTGTAATAAACAATTTGATTCTGCTGGGCGAACACTTTATTCATAGATGTAAATATCTAAAGGTTACGCCTCACACCGATGGAGGGAAGAATGAACTCAAGTTATTTGCAAAATGTCTTCATACATGATGATCAGAAATGCCCGGAAACTATTTTCCTGAACTCTGTATTTGAGGATTATGTTTTGATTTGTGTTGCATATTTTGTAAACCACTGTATCGAAACAGTTAAGTCTTAAAGTATTGAAAAATTTCTGAAAGTTTTTACTTGAATGGTGTTGAATAATAATAAAAACTAGTGAAAAAGTGTATGATGTGAAATTGTGCTACTTGCTTCATTTACGCCACTCAATTCGCGTATTTGCATCATTCGCGTTGCGTCCATTGCGCAGCCCAGCGGGAATTCGTGTCTAATCATATCACTTATGAAATTAAGATATCAAACTCTAAGACAATATCTAGTCTCATGGATCACAATATGCCCACCTCAACTTTCTTCCCTCATAAATACCCTGGCAAATCAAATTTTGATTGGTCGAGGCTGAAGCTTACCCACAATTCCTCCCACATCAAATAGTGTCGACAAGTCTCCCGCCTCTTTGGCCTGAAAATGTGCTGTGAATTAAAAACAAAACAAACATTTAAAGAAAGACTTTAAATGATGTGGATCAAACAAAACCACATGTGTGATATTCTAAAACAAAAACAAAAAAATCATGAATGTGTGTTTAATACTGACCAACATTTGAGATGTAGAGAGGAAGCCAGTAGAGGAACGTGTAGCTGACCAGCTTGGCGAACAGCAGGCAGAGAGAGAACTCCACCACTCCCTGTGTGAGACATAAAAACACCATGTGAACTCTGCGGGAGGCGTTCATCACCTCCAAATGTTTTCATTATGACAGAGCTGTAATTCATAATCAGCCATCTGGGACACACAGCCAGGGAGATGAGAAAAGCAAATGAAAACAATCCTGTAAAATGCCACAGTCTGACATGACAGGGGATCATATATCAAATGCTGATACCTGAAATTCAATATTGATATAAAAACAATACTTTTTTGACATTACCTCTCATTACGGGAAATAAAAATGTGTTTCATTTTGTCTCATTACAGAGCAGCTGTGCAGGAGCTTTACCTCAGTAAAACCCAAATGATCTAATATCAGACCCTTCTCACAGCAGACATTTTGACTTGTTGTATTCAGAGAAGCACAGGTGTTACATTAACATTTATGATAAGTAAGCCGTGACACTGGTTACATTAACATGTTATATTCCAAATATGGCAGAATTTGATACGGGTGATGTAAGTGTATTTATATGTGTATGTGTGTGGAAGCATATGTGTATTATATTCTTAACGTGAACCTTTTCTAGAGGGTGGGTGAAGGAATGACAGAGGGAGGCTGTGTTTACACGGTTGAACAAGTCTGCCACCTGTAGGAAACTCTGAGAAAATCCTATGTTGATGCAAAGAAGCAAAATGGCACAGGTGATAGCTGTTCCACTTTTCCGTATTTTGACGTGATAAACGACATGTTAGGTCACGTTAATCAGTGTATGCACAGCTGCATGTAGATGGAAATATATTCTTTTTTAGTGGACATGTTAACAGCTAAGTAGGAAAATTGTCTTATTTGGAATAAAGGCAAAAAATGTATTATTTTGTGCAGGTAAAGGTGGTCACTGTGACAGTGAGCGAACATGCACAATACCAGGGCCCAGAAACTGAAGCAGGTAGTTGAAATTCAGCCATCATTTATTTTATTATTTACTCCTGCGCTTTTCTTGCTGTAACATGTCAAAATATCTGCTGCGAAAAATGCCCATCGCCTCCCTTGATTATACGTAGCAGTCGCTGTTCAATGTGGCACTTCTGCTGAAGATTACTGCTATATTTAATAACTGTGTCATAATTTCCTTTCACTGTGGCACACCCCTGTTATAGTACAAATATATATAATTGTTGATGGGTCATCTACATCCCAACCCTCACCTATGGTCATGAGCTCTGGGTAGTGACCGAAAGAATGAGATTGTGGATACAAGCGGCCAAAATTAGTTTCCTCCGTGGGGTGTCTGGGCTTAGCCTTAGAGATAGGGTGAGGAGCTCAGACATCCAGAGGGAGCTCGTAGTAGAGCCGCTGCTCCTTCGCGTCGAAAGGGGTCAGTTGAGGTGGTTCAAGTATCTGATCAGGATCCTCCTGGGCGCCTTCTGTTAGAGGTGTCTTGGGAACGTCCCACTGGTAGGAGGCCCCGGGGCAGACCCAGACCACGCTGGAGGGATTACATATCCCAGGAGGAACTGGAAAGTGTTGCTGGGGAGAGGGACGTCTGGGGTGCTCTGCTAAACATGCAGCCCCGCGACCCGGCCCCGGATAAGCAGAGGAAAAGTGATGGATGGATGGATTGATGGATAGATGGTTAAATATAGCAGTAATCTTCAGAGAAAAGTGTTGGTGCTCTTGTTTTCAATAAACTGTCGATGCGTTTAGTGTTCAGACAGAATTAAAAAAGCTGAGATTGAATTTAAAAAAACCTTATTAAGCTGAATTTTGTAAATCTTTTTTGTCTAATCAGCATTAAAGGAACTGTGGGTCTATCTTCTTATGTGGTAAGACCAGTTATCAAGTTGTATACATTTTATTCTGAAAAACTTAATTATACTAATTTGAACGCGTGATTCCTGATGCCGCCACTAGAGGTTGCTACAATAAAGAATTTTTAAATCCTGCTCATAATAGCTTGACGTCTTTTAAACCACACAAACATAAAATGAATATAAGATACATTATCATTATGGTGAGATACCATACTAATAATTCAGCACCTTCAAACCAAACAAGAAAGACATCTGATGGTTAAAGAATATTTATATTAAAACTGCTGGCTGGTGAATTGAGTAACATTGATCATTTTGTTACAGCGCAATGATCTTCTACCCCCCAGCAGCACAATGCACCATGTCACACCACAAAACTGCTCAGGAATGGCCTAGGAGACGTGACTAAGAGCTCAAGGTGTCAACCTGGCCTCCAAATTCCCCAGATCCCAATCTGATCAAACATCCACTGGGCATGCCCGTACCTCACCTTGCAACCCACAGGACTCAAAGGATCCGTCGACAACGCCTTGGTGCCAGACAACACAGGACACCCCCAGAGGTCCTGTCTCCACCATAGATCAGACTTGGCCCTGACCTGTCGAGGCCCGGACAAAGGACCTTTGGGGTACCAGTTTGTCCCACAGATGCTCGATCAGATCGAGATCTGGGGAATGTAAAAGCTAGATTGATGCCTAAAGCTCTTTGTCACGTTCCTTGGAACATTCCTGCGCAGTTTTTGTGGTGTGGCATGGAACTGCCTTGCTGGGAGGCTACTGTCATCGGGGGTGCTGCTGCAATAAGTGGGGGTACTTGGTCTGTAACAATATTTAGGTGGGTGGAGTGCGTAGGCATCCACATGAACACCAGGACCAAAGGTTTCCCTGCAAAACATTGCACTGTAATGAAATGATCAATGTTGTTCACTTCACCAGTCAGTGGTTTTATTGTTACGGCTGATCGGTGTATACATGATGGTATAAAACAGTTGTCTCCACTCACAGGTATACTGAGAGCCCCACAGAAGCTGATGGCCTCCGTGTGCTCCTCTATAGGCTCCACAGGCTCTCTGGTGATGGCACCGTTGTCGGTTCTGTCAATATGGGACGGGTTGTGCACCACGGGCTCCGTCTCGCCATTCTCCTGTCCGCTCTGACACACACACACACACACACACACACACACACACATACACACACACACGTGTGATGAATCCGTCTTGTTACAGGTGAACTAGAGAGATAAATGTTTCTGCTTTAACTCACGTGGTGCTGAGGAGGAGTGCAGTTGACGTCTTCAGGTTCTGAATAAAGGAGAGGAGAAGATACAGCTGAGGACTTTAAAGCAACATTCAGGTTTGACAGGAGGTGTCATCTGAATGACAGCAAGATACGACATGTAAATATGACATATTTCATATTGTCTTTGTGTGAAGCCAGACTAAACAAGTCTCAATTAAAGTCTTGTTAATTGTGCGTCTGATTTTTTTAAATTTTTTTAAGATTTTTATAGGAGTTTGCATTAACTTGTTATTAAACCATGAACTACGACAGCCCTAGAAAAAAATAAAATAAAATCCATACATCAATCAGCGATACAAAAAGCAGCTGGGAGGCCAGACAGAGCTAAAGGCTCACTCTGAATGAGCTGTAGGTCAGTTAAACATCAACCTTTAAACTTACAGCAGCTGAAAGGACTTTGCATTACAAACATGAGGTCGAGCACGATCCTGTAAGTGCAGGCGTGTCTGTGATTTGCTCAGAGAAACACACTCCAGATAAATGAACTCTTTGGATTTACACCAGTCGTTCAGGCGCCATAGTTTTCACAAGAGCAAATTTGTGATCCAAACTGATCCAACATCAAACTGTCTGATGCTTGGTGCTTTGTGTGCTTTGTGTGCTTTGTGTGTGTGTATGTGTTTCTCTGATGAACAGAAACTCACTCTCAACCAGGAAGAAGAAACAGAGGACGCCCGTGGAGGCGATGATGAGTCCAGGGACGATGAAGGACATTCCCCATGCCGTGGACACGAAGGCTCCTGCGATGAGGGAGCCCAAGATGTTTCCCACTGAGGTGTGGGAGTTCCACACACCCATGATAAAGCCACGCCTGTTGATCAAAACACAAGCACACAACAGGCCATGAGCACTTCTCTTTTCTCTTCACACTGCTGCAACATCTATTTAACATCATATTATGCATGCGTGCTGTTATCGTGATGACCCACCAGCAGATGAAATAAAATTATTTTCAGGGTATGTAATATTCATTCATTGTCCAAATTAAGAAAAGGCACCTTAGCTGATCTTTTTAGTTCATCTTAAAGCCGATATCGGCCGATACAGATGACGTGCTGACATATATAAATTTGTCATATCTTGCGGTTGCACGTATGCCTTAAAAATCCCACAAATTGTGCTCATTTGTGAAGATTATCTTGCTGAACAAAATGTGCAAGAATCATAAAGGTTTGTTTGCCACACAGCTTTTTTTCTGCAATAATACCCCCGGGCTATTTGTCGAGGGAACAAGGGCGATGTAAACTTCTGGTTTGGCCTAAAAAAAAGTGTCATCCCTGCAGGGCTTTATCAGTAGTCAGTCACGTTAAATAAGTAGTTTAACATTTTAGAAAAAACATTTCTTTCATTCCAATATTCTAACAATAATAAGTTTTATTTACAGGCGCCTTTCAAGACACTCAGGGTCACCTTAGGGGTGGTGGGAGGGAATTCCAGAGGCGAGGGGCAGAGCGGCTGAAGGCTCTAGACCGCATGGTGGTCAGGCAGGCTAGCGGGACAGGGTGGGGGTGTGGATGTGGAGGAGTTCGGAGAGGTACAGAGGAGCTAGGTTGTGGATGGCCTTAAGAGTGAGGAGTAAGGTCTCAAAGTTAATGTGGTATTTATCTAATCCAGTCCCAACATGAGGCCAAACTTCTGTTTCTAACGTGAGGACTGATGTTGCCTGTTAATTCCAGCTTGTTACAGACATTATTTTGCACTTGATACTGAAACAGAAACATGTTCCTGTTTAAATCTGCACACACTTTAGCCCCGTTTCCACAGAGCAGTACCGTTTGGTTCAGATCAGTACCATACGCTTTTTTTTCTGTTTCCACAGTTAAAAGTTATGGATGGTACCAATGGAATCATTCCGAACTGTCCCCACAATAAACTCTTTATACAAAATAAAAGCTTTTGTAAAGAGGACTTTCTGGAAACTAAAAGCAAGGAACAACATTCAAAAAATACAGAGCAGTCCTCTCTGCTGTCTGAACGGTGTATCTATGAGGGGCAGTTTAGATTTATGAAATACAGGATTTGCTGTTTGCGGTCTGAGATAAATCAAAGCCTGAGTCTCACTGTGCTGTCAAAACGTGACAAATGTGCATGTGTGAGTCAGCCAATTTCAAAAAAAGCATCCAATGCTGCATCGTCAGCAGGACTGCGTCCCCGCTGCACATCGCTCAGTACTCACTTCCCCTTTCCGAACCAGTTGCCGACACAAGCCACCACTGCTGGCCAACCGGTGGTCTGCATCAGCCCGTTCATGACCTGCAGAATGAAGCAAACAGCCGGTGTTAACTTAATGCATTAAAGCCTCTTAAGTCTGGTACGACCCTGCGAACTCTACATAATGAGGAGACTGAGAGGAGACCAGTGAGTACACCATTCCTACACCTTAACATTCCCACACCAAACCAACACAAGCCCAGACACACTCCTGCAGTCATATGATGCAGCTGTGAGTCATGTGATGTGTGTGTGAGGAAAGCCTGACTGAGCCACTGTGAGATCTCTGCTTTTTCAAATGGAACATATGATAAATAAGGTGTGTACCCACCCACAGAGCTCACAGTGATCACACCTGTAATGGGGTAAAAGGATTATTAATCAGTACAATAAACATAATGCAACTTCCGTCTTTAAGAAATCTCCTTTTCAGGATTTATGTATTGTATTTTGAGCTCTATTATTTCAAAGAGGACTGTTTTACACCTCATAATCTCATTTTAATTTAAATGAGTATAACGTTGATTTAATATTTATAGCATGAGTACCAATTCTAATTATAGTTTCCTATGGGTTGGGAATGTGACTCCCGGAGACGGTCATGTGATGGTGTGAGTCTCATCTGACACTTCACAATTACATTACAGAGTAGATTCTAACTTACTAAAGTGCACATGCACCGTTACAGCAGACTTTTGGATCAGTCAAGTGCAGCTTTAACAGCACTGAAATTGATCTACAGAAAAAAAACTTCAAAAATCTGAAAGAAAGAAAGAATCTAAGTGGTTTTTGTCGTCATAAAAATCTCTGTTTCCAGTCAATACATTTAGTTTTTGGATAAGATAAACAACTCTCATCTGCATCTTTCACAGTTTTCCAACATTTTAGAGACTAAGTGAGTAAACTGGCAAAAAAATCTATATAATAAAGGCTGCAGCCTTAAAACACGGAAAGGGAAAATAGCTTGTGTCCAAAACTGGTGTCTTCACTTGTTTCTGAGGTAAACCAACTCTTATACAGCTAAAATCTGATCATGCAGGGTGTGTGTGGGGTTATTATTGGCCAAAGGGACTTCTGAAAAAGACTGAAGTGAAACACATCTCTTCTGACAAGTGCCTTCACATGCACTGAGGCAATGAGGAACCAACGCACATTTACTACAGAGTTCAGCGACTAATGAAACCTGGCTGTGTGAGTGTGTTGGTGTAGATGAACGAGTCAGCAATAACATCTTATCTTTGTGCTTCCCTCTTTCTCTCCTAATGTGATTTTGTAGTTCTGCCTCGGAAACTGGACGAGAGGTTGGTTAGAGCTGCTCAAAGCTTTATGATTCTGTAAAAGGTTTGAAGGTACATTTCAAACTTTAACAAAGACGGGAGGGCAGAAGGATGCACACAAACTAACAGTGTTTAAAGGACTAGTTTTAGTTCAGCAGGTTTTTGGGGAAATATTTGCTCTCTTTCAGAAGGATCCATGCACAAACAGAAACAGAAAAACAACAATTTTAAAACAGCTTTAAGGGAAATTATGTGCTGTAGTTAATTTGTGACAAACTTTAGCTTATCCAGTCAGGCAGAACTTCTGTGCAGCATCTCCAGCTATGGTGTGGCTTACCAGATATGGTCAGTGAGCACAGCTGTTGGTCTCTGCTGAGGCATGATAGTACAAAAACTGTGAAGCTGTACATGCTGCCCAGCTACCAAGTAACTTCCCCTGAAACCACAAACTGTTGTTTTTACGTTTCTGTTTGTGTGCGGCTCAAACAAACAAGATAAAAGTAAGTTTTAGAGGTGTTGGACAGAGCCAGGCTGGCTGTTTCCCCTGCTTCTAGTCTTTATGCTAAGCTAGATGTGCCAAAACCAGTACATGTACCGAATTAAACTCCAAAAGAAAGCAACAAATAATCAACAACCTTTAGTTTCTTCTGATGATCACTGAGTTAGAGCTGCCCTTTGAGAGTCAATTCAAATCATCAGTCGGAGACCCCTCAGTCAACTGTTTCAAGTTAAGCAGTCTTTTGGTTTTTTTGCAGTGTGTTTCTGGAGATGTTTTGGTCCCCAGATTTTGTTGCAGAGTGAGTGTTCTTGGCATAGATGCTGCTCTTTGATACTGACAGCTGTGAACGTGATACAGCGGCACAGAGGAAGAGAAACTTTGCACCATAAGGCTGCGAGGAAACATTATCGTCTCTGTTCTGCTTAGAAGTGGGGAATTTACAGCTCACAGATATTTAATATGACACTGTCTCTGGCTTTTCTTTGATATCTGGTGTGGGCAAAAAAATGTTGTTGCACATTACCGAACCATCGTTAGTGCCGTTAGCTTGTTTACTATATTAAATGAATGCCACTGTCACACTAAATGTCCAGCTGGGCCCTGTTCAAAATTTAAACCTTTATATGTAAAAAAAACCCACCCAAAAGCGAAACTGATTCTTCTTTCTTTTTTTTGTTCCGCTTATGTCCATGCACAGCAATCAGATTCACGATCACAGCAACCCTAATGCACATTGCACGACCGAAGAGGAGCAGGGAAAGAAAACAATCTTATTTTACCTCCCCCTCTCTCAAAACACTAATAATTGGAAGAAATAGATGATCTGTCAGTTACAGTTAAAAACCAATACTTACAGTAGCTTCAGAAAGAAAATAAATAAACAGAGAAGAATCATCAGCTATACACAATGCCCCCTCCAATAAGGGAACAGCTTTTACACGACAGCTTCATATAGTCTAATAATTCTTTCCTTATTCTGAGTTGGGTACAGCCCTAAATTGAGTTTTGTTTACACTATCAATGTTTTTAAACCCAGTGATATGAACAGGTCTGCAGAGAAATATAAAAATGTGCATTTCTTAATCTATAACTCTTTACTTACACATGTGAATAATTCATATGTGTCTATGAACAAACCGCCATAAAACTTGATCTGTGGTAGAGCACTTGACACTCTTAATGAAAGTCTCAACAGAAATTATGTATTTCCGTGAGAAAACAGTGTTGCCCGAAACTTTTCGTTCAGGACGTCACGGACAACGTCATATTTTGTTGTGCAATGTGGTGCAAAGTGTGACGTCACTGTGGAGATACTTCTTTTATACCTACACCAACTCCAACCTGCATTTGGAGTTTTTGTCCACAGAGGCAGCCGTCTGTCATCAGCAGTGGTCAGCCGAATTGCCTTCACCAGGCTGACTGACAGCAGACATTCACTGAACCACTGTCAACTCCAGGTGGCAGTGTTCTTGTAATGCATTTAATATTCAACAAGATGGTGAGACAAGTGATGTTTTTTGTTATCTACTTAAAGCAGAAAACACACATTTGCTTCATGTGATTCAAACATGTCATCAGACTTGTCTTGTGACAAGTCACAAGTCTTGTGATTGGTTCGCTCGCTCCACGTACAAGTGTCTTTCATCAAATGGAGTGTAAGCCTTTAGGTGCTTGTCCTGCAATGTTACTGCTTTCATTCACAACACAGTTGTACCAGAATTTTTTCTGAAATGTTACCAGGTCATGAGGTTGAAAATTGGTCGTATAGATTTCCCTGAATATTGATCCCTGCTCCCATTCACACAGGACCCTATACTATCTGCATGTGTAAAAGGGGCCCTAGTGATAGTGTGTCTTTACCTGGATGAAGGCATAGTACCCTAATGAGTGGATGCCCCAGTAGTAACCGAGGCCAAAAAGACATGTGAACAATCCGCTTGTCAGCATCCCAAAACTCAGGTAGTACCGAAGAGGCAGGCGCTCGCCAAATATCCCACTGTGAACACAAGACATGATTATGACTCAACATGACACACACATACACACATTCAGAGACAAAACATAGCCAAATCTGCAGGCAACAGAACATACAAACCTGAAAAACATGCCGATGGCGTAGGCAACCAGGAAGGAGTTATCCAAGACCCCAAACAGAGTCTGGTAGTTGTCCTGGTCTGGAGAGACGACAGATTAATCAGTTAGCTTCCTCTATGTCATCGTTTAGAATTATGGATGTTTTTCTTTAAATAATTATAGACAAAGTACATGACATTATGCATCACAAAATATAAATGAACCCCCCACCCTAAACTCATCATCACCACATACACAATTGGCCTAGTTGTCAACAAAAATACACTCCATCATATGCAAAACAAGGAAGTACATAACAAATACATATTTTTGTCAATGCACAGACAAACATACAAATCCCACAGAGTGTAGCCCATGTCAGGCACGCCAGTATTTGCCCCAGCAGTTTATAGGACATCGTTTGCTGCCACCTCAACAGCTCATCCTCGAACTGAGGGCACCCTCAGATTCAGAAGAATCTGTCTGCCTATCATAACATTAGTTTTGCCCAGACTTGCAATGTGTTTGTCTCTTCCCATTAACACTAATCCATCACTTAAATCTAGAATTACGCCTTGCTGTTTTATGCCTCTGTGAGCCAGTCAAGTTGCAGTTCCAGTTTCTATCCATGTCGGTAAAAACATGGATGCTTCACACACAGTGTCAACCTGGCAGCTCAGAAGAGCTATACAATCAGCTAAGTTTCAAGATTAGAGTCACCAATTCAGTATCTGACCAAATGTCTCCCCTTCTGTTCCTGAGATATGACTCTAAACAATGACCAGAAAAGTGTTTTTGCAAAACATTATGATGTCACAGTGAAGTTGACCTTTGACCTTTTGGGTATAAAATGTCACCACTTCATTATTTTATCCTGTTAGACATTTGTGTGAAATTATGAGATAATTACCATATGTACCATACCAATTCTTGCATTATGGCCAAAAACATGTCTTGTGAGGTAAGAGTGACCTTTGACCATCAACCACCAAAGTCTAATCAGTTCATCCTTGACTCAAAAAGTGGATGTTTGTGTCAAAATTTAAAGAAATTCCCTCAGGGTGAGATATTGCGTTCAAAAAAATGAGATGGACGAGGTCACAGTGACCTTGACCTTCGACCACCAAAACAAATCAGTTCACTGCTGCATCCAAGTCAACGTTTGTGCCAAACTCCTTCATGGCATTCTTGAGATATCACGTTCGTAAGAATGGGATGGACAGATGACGCAGGGATGGACAAACAACCTGAAAACATTATGTCTTCAGCCACGGCAATCACCAGCATGGAGGCGTAACAAGTCATTTGGGGCTGAGCGAAATTTGTGTCTCTGAAATCTCACAGAGGTTATCATATATCCTGGCCCAAAATTCTTGAACAGAACCATAAAACATGAATTAGGTGACTGTTCTTGGACTTGCATCACCAGCAGTTTGGCGTGTCTCTTGGCTCAAGTGGAAAACAATCTGGAGTGAGTCCAGTAGAAGCGATGCCCAATCTTAAATTGAATGAGGCGTACCCTCACGGTCTTCGACACTGTTTTAACGTTCTTACAAATCCTATCCCACTCCTCATCAGAATTCTGCACGTTATATCAACTAGTAAGAGTTGTGCAGCATCAAGAGCCCTCGACAGCTTCCCACCCACCAACACAACCACTTGTGTTTGTTGAAATGCGTGACTGAGCCAGGGACTCACACTGCTAAATTAACCTTGTGATGATGGGAGAACAGAACCTGTACCTTAATATCCATATCGTGCCTACATGTTGAGGTTCACAACTTTTACTCTCAGCGACCAATACTAAGCACAGACAGTCTTTGACCTTTCAGCTGTAATGTGTTCATTTCTGTTTTGTCGACATTAAATGATCTGTAAGTGCCAGTGTTGTGTTTGTTGTGTGATATTTACTTACCAAAAGGTGCCCAGTCACACCACGTCTCATTATTGGTAATGTTTAAGTCTGCTGGTCGAATGACTGAGGAACAGTTTCTGTGCAGCTCACTCTGAGAATCAGACAGAAACACATGGAAGGAAAAAGGTGAAACCACTCGGCCTTAACTCTCAGCACCACAAATGTTTAGATATTAGTATTATTACACATCACTGTATCCTGTATGCTTGGGTCGGCTGGCTCTGTTTAAAGTAATAGTAGTAATGTCATTGAGTGTTTTGTGTTGTTTGTTTTAGAGCTGTATATTTTTATTCTGTATTTTTGTTCTATGCTGTCTGAACTGATGCTGCTGCCTGTCTGGGCCAGGTTTGTCTGGTTACATTAAAGGTTAAATAAATAAATTCTATCTATCTATCTATCTATCTATCGATCCATCCATCCATTGTTTTTGATCAAATTATCTAAAGCACTGGTTCCCAACTAGTGAGTCACGCTCCAAAAGTGTGTTGCAGGTCCATTCTGAATGGACCGCAAGTGACTTGCAAACACATTTAGTTTTTAAAAAACATTCTTTATTTTTAAGTACAGTGAATTTCCAGCACAGAGCTTCATTTTTAAGTGCTGTTTCCCACTGTAGAGTGAGTGACTAACGGACAGCTACTTCAGACAGTACGTTTACATGCAGCTTGAGAAATTCAAATTACTGGCTTAGTCCGACTGAAACCGGACTTTTAAATGCATGTAAACAGCTTAGTCTGACTAAAATTGGACTATCTGTAGCTCGACTTTTGTATCTTTATATGCTGTGGTGTGTGGCATTTACATATGCAACATACTTGTCCCTATACAAATAAACATTAAATAAAAGAAAGCAATTGTTTAGTTCTCTCACCTCTGTGGTTACTCTACCTTTACTTCAGGAATATGCGCTTTCAATCTTTTAATCAAACTGTGAGAGACGGAGAGCAATGGCTTGGGTGGGTGCTAAGATTTTCTCTAACTTTCTGTAGAAGATATTTAGATGTTTTTATATGTTCATTGTTCCCCTTTTTAATCCTGTTGTGTTGTTTAATGAGGAGAGGGGAAGACTTGAAGCTAAGATTCCCCATGTTGGGTGAAGAAATCAAACAAAGTATAGATATCAGACAGTTTAAAAACAGGTACAGAATAATTAGAGGGAATGTAAAGCACACTCAGTGTGATACTATTGTGATACTAACTCGTATGAAGGAGCTCCAGAGATCATAATTTACAGGCAGCATTTGACCCAAACTTGACAAGTGCCTGCAAAAACTGTGACAAAAAGAAATGGGGTTGTCCCTGGTTACCTTAACAATGCTGATAGGTTTCCGTGACAGATGGTAGGCTGTGTAGAAGAGGAAGGTGAGGAAAAGAATGAAACCGCGATACCTGCAACAGAGAGATAGAAAGATTTGGTAGTCAAATTCTTTCTGATAAGACAAGAGGCAGTTATAATGACGGTGTAACTAATTAAAATACTGGCCCTTAAGAATCTTCTTTATTTGTGTGTTGCAAAAACAGAACAACAAATAAAAAAGATTTTTGCTTGTCAATCTTTAAATGAATCACACCAACTCACCAACTTTGACATAAATAAAAATGACTGTAAGAAAACAAAAATGAGAAATCTTAATATGCTTAAAACCTCAACAAAACTTCTTATTGATGGAAATCAAATATCAGTCAAGTAAATATTATTTTTAATGCATATAAACTATTTAAAAACATCAAGTTTGGATATATGTGACACCAGTGGTGGAAAGTAACTAAGTACATTCACAAGTAACAAACTTCTGTCTGATTTTGAGATACTTCACTTGAGTACTGACATGTTATTATGACTTTATACTTCAGCTGAACTACATTTCAGAAGGAGAAGTACTTTTACTCCACCTCACTTCTCTTATGAACATTACAAACTCCACACAGACAGGATTTACTGCCGGGCTGTTTGTTTGCATTAGATTGCACAGGTGTACCTAACAGACAGGTTGGATGTGCAGTGAGTCCACACAGCGTCAGCCATGTTCAGATCTCTGTTGTGTTTTCATCATGTACACTACAAACCTGGCGTGGCACTGTGACAGACGAGTTTCAATTAACACGCACCGTTCATTACTCGGAAGCTTTTAAAGTATGTTGCTGTAACAGGCTGCTGTAAATACTGAGAAATGAATAACAAGTTGGTAAATGTGTCAGAGCGCAGGTACGACAGTAAGTCAGGTGCTCATGTTAAAGAAACAATAATAATCTTCACAGTCAGTTATTTGTAGGTTTCAGCGTCTCAAATGTGTGGATTTTATGTTTTTTTCCTGTCTTACATTATAGTAAATAAAAAAATATTTGGATACGGGACTGTTGCTCTCACGAAAAATGCTATTTGAAGACATTCCCCTTTGGCCTCTGGGAAAATATGACAACCATTTTTCAGTTCTAAACATTTACTGACACTGAAACTAGTTATTAGATGCAGTCCTGCTCAAAATGTCTCACAATTATGACCCTAAAATTTTGGCGTGGCCTAAATAAATAAAGTGACGAATTATCCTCACAGTGTAAAGTGATATTAGGAACAGAGATACTCGTAAAGTAGGGTGACCCTAGTCTTTTTCCAAATTCCTTAAATTCTTCCTAAGTCAATGACCGTTATTGTTTCGTTAAAGGTCAAATCTGTGTCAACAAGGCAGGTAGCCCAGAAATGACAACTTTCTGAATGGAGTTTGGTGTGGCTCCTGATTCTGTCTTATTGTTCTGACTTAATATGACATTGATACAAGATACAAAGTGATTATTTGGACTTAATTAGTCCTATTTTTTAATTTCTCATTAATTTATCTCTTCTTCCTGGTGGGAATGAACTTTCTCACTGAACTGTCGGGGGTCTTGATTGATGCAAAATCAGCAAAAAAGGTAATATAAAATCCCCTCACCGTGAAGTGATTTTAGAAACTGAGATGTTATTAAAATAGGGTGACAATAGTATTTTTCCAAGTTCCTTGAATTCTTCATTTGTCCACTACTGCATTGATTCGTTAAAGGTCAAATGTGTGTCACCAAGGCAGTTAGCTCAGAAATGCCTTTTTTTTTTAATGGAGTTCGGTGTAGCTCTTGATTCTCACATCAGAACCCAAATGTGCCTGGTGCACACATCCCAATGAAAACAGGCAGCGGTGATGAGTTTGTCACAGGTAGTAAGATATAGAAAGTAGGGGTCGACAGATAATCAGCCTGGCCAATTATTGGGGCCGATATTATGAGTTTTTAGGGTTATCAATATCAGTGATTTTTTTCCACTGATATGCCGATATACAGTTTTGTTTTCCTTAGTTGCGCTGTTTTGCCCCTGGCGTGCTTCTCACTGCCTGCACGTACCACTCTAGGCTCTTAAAAGCAAACTCAAGACCTACCTTTTTTAGCCTCGCTTTTAATTGAGCTCTTCTTTATTTTATTTTATTATTTTTTACTGTTTTTCATTTTCTTTTTTAAATTTTGTATTTATGATTATTGTGTATTTATTTAATAATTTTTATTAATCTGTTTTTATTTAGCTGGCATTTTCTTCAACTTTGTTACTCATTTATTTATTTTTAACTTATCTACTTAACCTCTTTATTGAAAGATCTAAAATTTCGTTCTTTATTCTGAGTTTTTATACTGCCTATGGTGTTTTCTTACTCATGATAGCGTTTCCTCAGTTACCGTTTTTATGAGTGCTGTTATAATAGCCTGCTACTGTTCAGTCCTTACCATTACAGTGCTTTGTCAGTGTTTTTTTTTTTTTTTATTCTCTGTCAACTGGGATTTTTACAGCAGACGTGTATTGGTTGTAAATATCGGCTATCGCTATCTCTGTTAATATGTATCGGCATTGGCTGTGAAAAAAACATATCAGTCGATCCCTAAAAGAAAGAAATTATTAGTTGCAGTCCTGCTCAGATTATCTTATAATTATGACCCTGTCTCATTATTCTGACTATAGTAAGTCATACTTAGAAGATACAGAATAATTATCTGGATGTAATTAGTCCTACTTTTTCTCATTTTTTTATTTAGGTCTTTTTTCTTCTGGTGGGATGTAACTTTCTTACTAAACTGCAAAACTGCCCATATCAGCAAAAATAAATAAATAATTAACAGTGTTAAGTCATATGAGATGCTTCACATTCCTTAAATTCTTCATTTGTCCAGGACTGTATTGATTCATTAAAGGTCAAATCTGTGTCGACAGGGCAGGAAGCCTTTGGTCTAACACTTGATTCTCACATCCGAGCCAAAATGTACCCTGTGCACACATCCCACTGAACACACGCAGTGGTAATGAGTGTGTAACAGGCAGTAAGATATAGAAAAAGAGGCCATTATAAAGTGAATCACCGGAATTAGTGAGCCCAGTACAGATCGAGTGTGTGTGTTTATTGATGAGGTTAAGACAATCATTGACAGCAGAGGAGATAACAGGAACACATGTAGAGCTGTGGTTGTGCTGAGGATGTTATTAAGTCTGGAGAACAATGGGAATGGACGACGATGGAAACTTACCAGCTATCTCTAGAGAAGGCGGTGATGAGCCGGATCCCGGGAGCCAGAGACGACTTCATGTTTCGATGAACACTGTGTCAAACTTTAACACTGAAACAGTCAGATCCCAGGCATGTCCCCGGAGTCTGCTGGAGTCACTGCTGGTCCTGGACTGTTTGAGGCGGAATAACTTCAGTTGTATAACGGGGTTGTAACCACAGAAAGCGTGTCAAAGAGTCGCTATCCCGGGACAAAACATTGGGTTTAGACTACCTCACGTTAAGACACAACGGAGCTTTTAAACCTGGTCAGATAAAGCCACCGGTTCACATCAGAAACCAGCTGCTAACTAAAATAATAAAGCAGCAGCGGAACAGCCCGGTGGGTGCAGATGGAGTCCGTTAACGTCCAGCAGGGCTCCATACTGAGCCGCTCACAGTTTATATCCTGCGGGTCCACAGAGCCAGCCTCCCCGGGACACCTCTTACACACAAACCGGTACAAACAGGCGGCCGGTATTATTAAAAACACAGATTATTATTAGCCGTGATTTGTTATTCCATTAGATTTTCCAGACGGAGCCTCCCGTCGGCCACGTGATCGCTTGCTCTGACGTCAAACAGGAAGCTGCTGAGGTGGAAGCGGCTGTTATTCAGAGAGGGCCGGTCGCAACATGATTAACTTGATGGTGTTTGATTAGAAAACATAATGCAAGTGTCTCAAATGAAATCTAAAATAAAATGAAATAAAATAAAAAACGATAAAATAAAATAGCATGAAATAACAAAATGACACAAAATAAAATTGCATAACATAAAATTAAACAAAATAAAATAACATAAAATTAAATAAGATAACAAGGAAATAACGTCAAATGAAATCAAATACAATAAATTAAATTAAAATAAAATATGATACAATAGAATGAAATAACAAAATAACAAAGAAATTATATTAAAAAAACAAAATAAAATAACATAAAATAAAATACAATACAATAAAATAATGAAATGACAAAAAATTCAATTAAATCAAATAACAAAATGAAATAACAAAATAAAATAAATAAAAATAAAATAAAATAAAAACGTGTCTCTCTCTCGAATTAAAACTATTCAACCTTTACTACTGACTTCTGTTCAAACTTAATTACAAACATACGCAGTTTTGATGTGTTATAATTCCAAGTTGGCACATCCATAGTGTCATTTTGATTAATAGCAAGTGAGTAATGATATCTACAGCTGCAATAACAGTACACAGTACAAAGTGAAAGTAATAACAGCGATATACACCGATCAGCCAAAACATTAAAACCACTGACAGGTGACATGAACAACATTGATCATCTTGTTACAGTGCAATATTACATTGGGAAACCTTGGGTCCTGGCATTCATGTGGATGCTACTTGACATGCTCCACCACCCAAACACCGTCGCAGACCAAGTACCCTCTTATGGCAATTGCACTTATGGATGGCAGTGCCCCCCCAGCAGGACAATGCACCATGCCACACCACAAAAACTGCTCAGGAATCAAGGTGTTGACCTGGCCTTCAAATACCCCAGATCACAATCTGATCAAACATCTGAGGGACAAGCTGGTACCCCAGAGGTACCCCCGATCCACAGTGTGTCCTCCTTGGACCTGAGGCATGAATACAGGATCTCTGGGGGGTGTCCTATAGTGTCTGGCACCAACGCCTTGGCTTCAGATCTTTTGGGTCCTGTGGGTTGTGAGGTGGGGTAACAGCACGTCCCACAGATGTTTGATCACATCGGGATCCAAGGAATTTGAAGGCCAGGTCAACGCCTTGAGCTCTTTGGCACGTTCCTCAGACCACTCCTGAGCAGTTTTTGTGGTGTGGCGTGGTGCATTGTCCTGCTGGGGGGCTACAGCTACTGGGGAGTGGTGCCGCCAATGGGGGTGGGGTGGGGGTGGCAACCACATGAATGTCAGAACGGTTTCCCAAAAGAACATTGCACTGTAACAAGATGATCAATGTTGTTCATGTCACCTGTCAGTGGTTTTAATGTTTTGTTCATTACTCACTTGCTATGAGTCAAAATGACACTGTGGATTTGCCAACTTGGAATTATAACGTGTTACAACTGTGTATGTCTGTAATTAAGTTTGAACACAAGTCAACAGTAAAGGTTGAATAGTTTTAATTAAGTTACAGATAACTATAATAAACATTCCCACAAGTCAGAAATTATCTGATGATATCAAGAATTAACTTTTTGACAAGTGAGAAATAAACTGTACATCTCTTTAATTAAAAATGCTGCTAGTCAAAATTACATTATGAATCAGTTGGCTTGGAATTCTCACTGGTCAAAAAGCAGTTGCTGATATCTACAGTTTCAATTACTGCTACTGATTAAATATTAAAAGGGTATATGGCTTCTGTTCCTATAAAGAATGAATTCAAGTGACATCTAATTAAAAAGATGAAAGAGTTAAAGAATGTTGACGTGACCTGTAGATTCTTTAAAATCCCTTACAACCAACAGCCAATCCTCAAAAAGCACATTCTCAGGTTTGTACTGATGATTTAACCATCATAGCTTTGTGGAGATTACACAGGCCTGCATATTTCTGCACAACAATATTTATAGTAGACAGCTGTTGAGGTTCATCTTGTTCAGCTCCGTTGTCCTTGTTTGAGCTGTATGTCCATTCTATGTATGTGCATGGAGAGCAGCACAAATCTGGAGTTGGATTCCATGCATGTGCACACACACTTGGCCAATAAAGCTGATTGTTGTTTCTTAATTATCAATAAATAAACTAAAAGTAAATTCCTGTGAGGTTTTATAAAATTTTAAATACATTTAACAATCCAGTCTTCATGCTGAGAATTGACATCTAAGAACCACGTGTGTTTCTGGCACAACGTCAGCATGCTGCTGCTCCAATCTGACAGCAGACAAAATACTCGGAGCAAATGCAAAGCAATGACAAAATACTGCTTAAAGGAAAACGAACCCCACAAAATCATCATTTGTAAACTAATTACTCACCCCATGTTATGCTTAAACTCAAAGACAACTTTGTTTTTAAGTGCTTCCCAAACAAATCCACTATTGCTAAAACCCAACGACTAAAACACTTACACATGAGCAGTCTCTTGTACAGACGAGAAGCACCTGATGCCTGGGTTTAAACTCAGTGCTTCTCATCCCACTCATGCACGAGACTGTTCATGTGTAAGTGTTTAAAATATTAAGGTTTTAGCAAAAATGCATGAGTTTGAGAAGTACAGTGCATACAGCTAGATGGTAAATGGACTGCACTTGCACTGCAATTCACACACATTCATACACTGGTGGCCGAGGCTACCACACATGGTGCCACCTGCTACTCAGTAACAATTCACACACCGATGGAGCAGCCATCGGGAGCAATTTGGGGTTCAGTATCTTGTCCAGGGATACTTCAACATGCAGACTGGAGGAGCCAGGGATCAAACCACCGTTCTTCTGACTAGTGGACAAGCTGCTCTACTACCTGAGCTACAAATAAACTAAAATATGGATTATATAGTTGTATGAAAGTTTGTAAACAGAACATTGTGATATAGTTTTGCTGATTTTGAACTTAGGCCCCTATGACTTCAATTAATCATCAATTTTCTCTGACTCTGGATTCTTTGTTCACCATGGAGGTGTGAGGGAAAAACAAAGTGTTCTTCATGGCGTCAAGGTAACATGCCATGAGCTTTTATGGGTGACATATTCCTTTAAAATGTAAATAAACAAAAACTCAGTAGAATATTTCCAAAAGTCGATCCTTCATGTGAACACTGTGGACCTGCAACAGCATCATTGGCTCATATGTTCTGGAGTTGCCCAAGGATATTAAACTACTGGAGCATAATTTCTCAGACATTACTGAGAATTATACAAAACCTACTGACTCAGATCCTCTGATGGTTGTTTTTTTAGGAGTTATAGACCCAAACATAGTAAAGATCAGTGTGGAGCACATCATGGTGTCATTTGTCAGCCTTCTAGCACGAATATGGATCTTTTCTAACTGGAAAAGAGAGCTGCACCGACACATTCAAATCTAATGATATAATGAAGGGCCTGGACTGAGAGAAAATTAAATTCTATTAAAAAACAAAATTTGGCAATCTTTCATAGCCTATTTTAATTCTATGAAATTCTCTGATAAGGGTTTATTAAGATGACATCCATCTCTGCCCTTTTTTCCTAATCTTTCCTTTATAGATTTTATTCTAATCCCCCTTCTTTTTGCTTTTTCTTTATTAATTTTATGCTGTACATTGATATTATTATTATACTTTTGTGTGTATAAAAGTTTGTATATTTTGTGTATTATTGTAAAATAATATACAGTTTCAAAAAAAATGTAATCAAACAATTTTAATTAATCACTCTCCAACCAGTAGACAAGTTTAAATCAGCATAAAGAAATGTATGTTTAATGTGACTAAAGCAGGAATGTTGGTGAAACCGTCTGCATTTATCTTAAAGTTAATGTGAGAGATTCTTTAAGTATCTGTAGTCATTAGTTTTACAGGTAAAAAGTGAAATTATGACCTCATGATGGCACCGCCAGGTATCACCAAAGTCTTCAGGATACATCATCTTGGAGCCATAAATGTCTGTACAAAATATTGCCCCAATCCATCACATATACTGGGTCCTGTGGTAGCACTAGATGAAAAGTCAGGGATCATAAAAGTCAGTTGGATTCATCTTGTGGAAAACATGGGTGCTTGTAGAAAATATACATCCATATTTGTTGAGATATTTCAGCCTGGAGGCTAAACACATCCTGGACCTCTCTCTGTGCCAGACAGCAACCAACCTGATATCACAGTCATCCACATCAAACCAGATAAAGTTTAGGTTTACATTTTAGATTTTCTTCAAACCTTACGTACATGTAATGTTTATTTCTTGGTGCCAGATGGCAAACACCTCCGTCTGATTTGACACACATCAATCTTCTCATCCGTATTACCCAAAATGTTGGACAGCAAGGAGTCTACTTCATCATCATCTTCGTTTACTGTACCTCCAAACTCAACAGTGTTGAATGTAACGCCTTGGCGTACGCTGTGAAGAAGACAAATAACTGTCAGTGTTTTGACTGATTTCATGTATAGTTCCTCTGAAGCTCAGTGGCAGTGTGTGAGGCAGGTGTGTACAGCGAGTACCTCTGGGATTGTTATGGAAGACACAGTTGTTAGCACAGGTGTCGGGGTGAGAGTCCCAGAACGAGGACGCACAGCAGCAGAGAGGAGGCGGCTCCAGCTTCTCCTGAGACAGTCGCTCTTTCATCTGAGCTCTCAGAGCCTCAATGTACCTGCCAAGAGCGACAGTCAGCATGTTCATCAGAGCAGCTCCAGATTGAGGAAGGTAGTCACATATTTTAGGGTGCATGTGTAGTTTAGTGTGCATTTAGTCCAGGTTGTCCACAGATCGCTGTACTGAACTACGTGTGTTTATCCTCTGTAGTGTCACAAAGAGCTCATGGAACTAGAACTACCAGTTATCTGTTGAAATTAGTGCACCACGCAACTAGTACGTAGTGTACAAAGTGTACTACACTGAAGTGTACTGACAGAAGTATGCGATTTGAGAATTTGAGACACACTCGTAGTCCTTTTAATTCAACACAACCTTCTTCCTTGACAAAAGCTGGTGTCTACATTACCCACGATGCACCTTAACCACCAACAGCTCTCACTCCCGGGAATTGTGTTACGCATGTAGCAGATCATGTAGCCTTGATGAGGAGCAGCTACAGAAGTCTGGTCAGCTCACTTCTTTCTAACTCTACACCCCCAGATTTTTTTCTCACTTTTAAACTTGTAGTCTTCAGCTCCAGCTGATACAGACTCACGTGACATATTTGAGTCAATTCATCAAACTTCACCCAGAGAGGCTTTATACAACATTTTTCACTTCTGCAGTAGTACACTCCGAGTCAAGTAAACAGACTTCAATATGTAAAATCAGGGAGTTCCCCGTTAATTTTGTCAGCTGGATCATCACTAATTACCTCACAGCTACTTTCCCTTTTTCCTCTCTTCTCATCCTCCTCCTCTGCAGCTCCACCACTCTCTCCTCCTCCTCCAGCTTCAGCCGCTCCAGAATCAGCAGCTCTCTCTCCTCCAGCTTCTGTCGGGCCTCCGCCAGCTGCCGAACTCTCTCCAGCTTTCTCTCTTCCTCCAGACGGCTCTGTTCTTTCTCCGCTTTGATCCTTCAGTGACGACAGGGACAGTTGAGAGGAGAGTTTCACTGAGACCAAGGCTTAGGAATCACATGTAATTTACACTCATATGTTAATCTCTTAATTATTCTGAATGTTGAATACAGAAGCAAAGTATTCAGCCATATTTTTGTAAAATATGGCAATGTTATAATTTTTTTTCAGTTGTGAATACTTGTCATTACTGTTGCATGTTATAAATGACTTGAACTCATTCACAGAAACATTTAACAGCCATCTTTAAAAGCTACAGATTGTTTGATGCTCTAAAGACATCAATCATTCAAATGATGCCGGAGAAAATACTGCGGTCTTGTCACCTTGCTGTCCTCTTCAGGTGTTTCCTGTTCTGCTTGTTCTCCTTCACTTGCTCTCTCTCCATGTTCATGTACAGACGGCGGTGCATCAGGAACTGAGACTGACGCTGCAGAGAGAGACGTGCTGTCTGTAACATCTGGTCTGACAGGGCAGGGTTGGTACACGTAGAGTCAAAGCTTCATACACGTCTGATTGTGTCTACCTGTCTTTTCAGTTCCTCTTGGTTAGTCAGAGGCCACAGGGCCTGTGAGACTCGGAGGCTGGACTTGAAATCAGGATCAGGCTGTGATTTGTCAGCATCCCACGACACAGGTCCGCTCACCTGAAACACAGACAGAACAGAGTTTTATCTAACAATATATGTTTTATATATCTTCAAGCTCACCACTTTTTCAATACAGATGTTATGGAAGATGTTTGGTGATATTCTATAATTCCCTTATTGTCAACAAATCCCATTAAAGAACTCGACAAAGAAGTATTGTCTAACATATTCCTCTCTGTGCCTTGGAGCTCCATCCAAACACATAAGTGAGCACGGGACTGTTGCACTGTGACATGTTCATTCTACAAAGGCACACACTATAGTTTATTTCGGGTAAATCCAACGTGCACTGTCCTGCTGCTGTAAATATTCTGTAAAACATCCAACCCAAGGCTGAAAAATGTCCTTCACTGTGTATACCGTGAAATACAACTACACTGCCAGCTGTTTCAGGAAATTATTGAGCCTTTATGTAAAGTTTAAGTTGTACGCCTTGAGTGGGAACTAACAGATTCATGCAGGGATGCAGGGATGAGTACTAGAACTGAAAAATGAGTTAGCATTTGTGCACCTCTGGGTGTCAGACGCCTGAAATAAGGTCTGTGGTTAACACAAGCTTAAGAGACGGTCACGTTTTCTTTTGTACTACACAAAATTTGTCGGTAGATATCCCACCGCTGAACTCTGAAGGTTTTATGTGTTTCCAAAAAGGTGGTTGTCAACAAGTGGCAAAGTGAGACCACAAAAGGTCATTATTTCTGACACACTTGTCCAACTGAGCAAGTGAAAAAAAGAAGAACTGGAATTACAGCCTCGTGTCTGTACGCCTCCACGAACCAGTCAAGTTGTAGTTACAGTTTCCATGCATGTCTGTGAAAACATACTTCACACACATCTTCCTCCCAGCAGCACAGATGATCTACACAATTAGCACAGTTTCAAGATTTGTATCATTTATTCATTATCTGATCAAGTGTCTCTCCTTTCTTTTCCTGAGATATGATGTTAAATAATGGACAGAAAAAAAAATATCATGTCAGAGTGAAGCCGACCTTTGACCTTTTGGATAGCTAATGTCATCACTTCATCATTTTATCCTGTTAGACATTTGTGTGAAATTTTGTCAGAATCAACTTCTTGAGTTACAGCAAAAAAAACATGTTTTGTGAGGTCAGAGTGACTTTTGATCACCAAAATCTGATAAGTTCATTGTTGAGTCTAGGTGGACGTTTGTGTCAAATCTGAAAAAAATTCCCTCAAGGTGCTCTTGAGATATCACATTCCCAAGAACAGGACTGACATACGTACACACAACCTGAAGACATAATGCCTCTGGCCAGAGTCCTGAACCGTGTCGGGTACCCGCAGGTACAAATGCTGTGTGACAGGAGCATATATATATATATATATATATATATATATATATATATATATATATATATATATATATATATATATATATATATATATTTTTTTTCTTCCCAGAATAAAACAAAGTAAAAAGATGTGCAGTATGTATGTAATATTTTAACATCTAAATCACTATTATCAACCCACAGTTCCTTTAATTTTGAAAGTCAATGACACAAGTGTAACCTTTGACCCCGTGGTCACACTGGTCACCGACGTGGAGGACTCCAGCCATGAAACTTTGCAGCCCGAGGATGAGGTGGCAGCCTACATGGAGTTCAAGACACCCAAGGAGGATCCTTTGGAGGTTTGATGGTGGTGGAAGGAGCATGCTAAAATGTTTCCTAACCTGGCAGTGATTGAATGTTTTCACCATCCAGTCAAAAAGACGTCCAATTCAAGAACGGAGAACCAGCTTAATGTGAGAGGCTGGAGCCTGGGGGGGGTTTAATCACGGGTGCAGGCGGTTGCAGCTTTGACTTAGACATGATGACAGGTAATGGGTCGGGTCTGGTACCGAGCTTTAGGGGTATAAATGAGTGTGGGTTTTTTTATTTTACTTATCTTTTTTATATATCTTTTAGGACTTTCTAGCCTTTAATCGATAGGACAGATTATTAGCGTGAAAGGGGGGACAGAGAATGGGGCTGACATGCAGCAGGGGGCCGGGTGGTTGGAATCGAGCCCACCGCCACTGCAGCAAGGACAGGGCTTTTGCACATGGGGCGTCTGCTCTACCAGGTGAGCTAATGGGTTTTTAAAAAATGGACCCATACAGGACTCTGCCTCCAGCCACAGATCTCACCGGCACAGAGGCATAAAAACATCAGCATTAAAGCCTGTGTTGGTGAACGTCTACATGTCATGCATCCCAGATGAGTTTATAAAAAACGCTTTGCAATTAGGAAGCCATTAGCATGGCACACAGACTGAACCAAAATGAAAGGTGCCACTGCTGCATCATGGGTAATCATTAACCTTCTGCTGAACAAGGGGACATTCGTGTTGACTGGTAAAGAGATAATGATCCTCCTCTTCCTCCTCTTCTTCTTCTTCTTCCTCCTGAACATCCTCCTCCTCCTGCTCTGCTCTCAGCACATGAGATCCGGCTCTCTGTTGGGTGCAGAGAAGTGATATTACACGCTGGCTGTGCATGAATACACACACGTATAGGAACAATGTGTTATTTAAAAAGAGGAACGAGTGTGAGACACAGACGCTCACATGTGTGCTGGGAGAGATGTTCCATTCGCCTCCAGGAAGATCTGAATTCATTTCCCCGTGCGAGATCATCCGACAGGCGGCCAGTCTGAGTCTGACCTGCCTCATGCCCCCACTAGACTGGAAAACAATGGAAATAAATCATCGTCCAGATTAATCACTGTCACATTATTCTATCACTCACACAAGGAAACAATGCAATCATCCCACCTGCCAAAAACAACACACACTGCTGATTTTTAGAAAAAGGACCACAGACATGAACACGACAAAGGGACGATAGAAGATAAAAGTCTGCCGGGTCCCTGAGCTGACTTTGACCTTCCTCTGTAAACACAAGAGCCTGACAAATACTGGGGTTTTGAGGCCAATGCCAATATCGATTTTGAAAGTTCAAAAGATCTTAGACAAATATCTGCTAAGAATATTATTGGTGGCGGGTAAGTAATCCCTCATTAAGACATGGCTGAGAAAATAAATTCCTCGTGTTGACGAACGGATCGACTTGGTATGTTTAATATTTATGTAATGTAGAGAATGACTTTTAGTTTGAGAACCCAGAGGGAAAGTTTTATAGAGAACTGGACAAAATTGATAGTGTATGTCTCAGATAGACCTGATTATGTGTGAATAAGCATAAGAAACACATTAAAGTGTCTCTGTTTGTTTGTTTTGAACCAATATCTCTGTTTACAGAACACATTCATTCGTCATTTTCCTGGGTAATGCTTTGTTTTACTAATCTGTGATTTCACAATGATTTCTACATTTCTTGAAAGATTTCTGAGAAGTAGAAGAAAGTTCTGTAACTAAAATGACTCCATTTAGACCGCAGTAAATGTTTATTCATCATTCATCATTATTGGAAACTTTATTCTTCATATTTCACAAACTCTGACACATTTTTAACGGCTCATTTTTTTGTTCCATTTCTTTAAGATATCTTTTGCATCTACTTATTTTCTATTCTTATTTTATTTTACCATTTTTCATTCATTTATTCAATTTTACTTGTGTATTTTACTTACTTTTTTTAACGCTCAAAAGGTCTTTATGTTGATCTGGTTGCGCATTTTATTCATGTATATTTATATTGTTTTTATAAACTAATTTAAAAAAAAGAATTATAATAAAAAGAAAGTTCAAAGCAGCAATAAATTTGAATCCGTTTAAGAACTGTGACCAACACATGTACTGAGCAAGACATGATACAGCTGAAATACTCACAAGTGCTCTCTGGTGGACAAAATATGAAATAAGGACACTGTTTCTGACTCATCTCAAATACATCTTTAAAAGGGGTAATAGGGATTCTTTGAAATCGGGTTGTATGAGGTACTTGTCCACAGTCAGTATGTCACATAGAGTAGATGTCAGTCATACACCCCCAGTTTGGAGAAGCAAGCTGGAGTCCGATATACGTGATCTACTGCTGTGGAGGGGTAGCAGCAAAACCAATGTAAGCCACCTTAAAAAGGTTCTATCTGAGAAGATCTATATTAGTTTAAGTGTACAATATATTTAGAATATTTTAAGCCCAGTTTCCACCAAGCAGTACGCTACGATTCAGTACAGTTCAGTATGCATTTTTCCCATTTCCACAGTGAAAAGTTGTGGATGGTACCAACAGAACCGTTCCTTACTGTCCCCATGTTTGGTCCCCCCTCTGTTGGGGTACCTAGCACACAGATCTGGTACTAAAAGATGGAGTTGTGAGCCCTGCAGTCTGATTGGTCAGTAGAGGACGGTCACTCTGCTCAGGGCTGAGTTGTGTCTGGTTTTGAGGCTCATGTAACCACGGTTCACACTAGTGTTGCACGGTATACTGGTACTAAAATAGTACCGCGGTACTGGAGTATTCCAAATGGTACTATACTGCATTCAGAAAATACCGGTACTTTGAAACTGATTCAATTCATTAATTTAGTTAATTTATTTTACTCAATTATGCACACAAACGCCTTTCTTGTTCCTATTGGAGCATAGATTGCGCAAGTGGTGTGTATGACAACACCTGTATCAACATTCACAGCTGGCGCACATGAAAAAAGACAAGAGAAAGTCTGCCTTGCAATGGGAGACAACACAAGACAACACAAACTTGGTGGAACATTTGAGTTACCAAACCGTGACGTCCGTACTGAGGTACTTACCGAACCATGATCTTTTTTGGTACCGTTACACCCCTACTATCTATAGTTCTAAAGGTTTGTATCCAAAAGGACTTTTCCTTAGGAAAAGTACCGAAGAGTATCGCAAAATAATCGAAATTCATATTGGTATTGGTGCCGAAACAAAGATTTTGGTATCATGACAACACTAGTTCAAACTGTGGAAAGTTTTATTAGTAAACTTTAACTATAAAATGAAAGGATGTTTTGCTGCCTCTCACAGCAGCTGGAGTCTAAGAAAAAATAACTTCATTCACTGGGCCGACTGCCGGCAACTTTTAAGGTGGAACGTTAACTTGTTGACGACGTGAATCCATCAACACACCTTTGACCAACTTTGAGCATTACTTTAATTTTGTATTGTCTCTCTTGGATGACAGACACTTCTAGTAATGAGTGGATCTTCAAGACTTTAAAAATATATAATCATTTCAACTGGATCATGTGAACTGCATATAATCTAAACTTAACTTGGAGAAAAAAAGTGTTGTGTAGCATCGTTCCTGTGGGCTACAGCAACACTAAACCCCTGAGCTTGCCTGAGAAGGACTAAATGTACAAAGCTGCTATTTTTAAATATCCCATGGAGAGAGACTCTCACTGCAGCCTGTTCTAATTTCTTCTGAAAATGTCTGCATGCAGCCTCGTTCTGTGGACGATAAACCAGGTGCAGACTTCCATCTGTGTCACCGCTGATGAGGAAATACAGCGAGTGCTGGACGGAGCAGTGAGTGACAACAACCCCGCCCACATTTAAGAGGACTGTCTGTGGTGGAAACACTAAACAGACTGAGGGTCTAGGTACCATGTCTGAAGGGTTACTGTTGGTTCCAAAGGTACTGTACTGAAAGGGTTTGGTGGAAACTGGGCTTTTTTTTTTAATGCTTTACCTTTCCTGCAGTGTCACCATCAACGGCTTCAGTTCAGTTTTGTGTTCTTGTTAAAGCCTCTAGACTCCAGTGACAAAAACAGGAGCTGCTGGTCTACCACTGCCTCCAACAGTGAGTTTGTTTGTGTTATGGTGTGACTGTGGTGAACCAAATGAATCCTTTGAAACATTTACTTCAAAGTTTTCTGGAAGAAGCACTCATCAAAACACTAACAAAAGCTGAGATTAATTTGCTAAAACTTCAGTTATATAATAATAATATGATGCCCTCTCACCTCCTGAGAGCTCCTCTCTGTCACTCGCTGTTGTGCAACTCCTCCTGCAGACATCAGTGTCTCACCATCAGACACATGCTGGGTCCAGCCCTGATACTGCTGTTGTGGGGTTCTCCTGTCAGGTTTCATCTGGACATAAACACAGCATTTTACAATGAAGAGGTCAATCAGACAGGGAACACAGCAGAATGGGCGAGCCGATGGCTCAGTCATGCTTCACTGTCTCCATGTAGAGGTTGATTTGCTCCGATTCTTTGTTTTACATCATTGTAAATCTAAGGTCCCCAAACTGTCCACTGCTGGTGGAATGAAGCCATTCAATGAAATGAAAAATGATGATATTTTTCTGACACTTTACAGACTAAATGTTTAACCAATTAATTAAAAAACACCCCATTAGTACTTCACTGTCAGTCATAGTAATGTTATCTTTACCACTGAGTCCGTCTGAGGCTGCCATCTCTTCTTGCTGACTTGAGCCTGCTGTGCCACACGATGGCGTACTTCATCCTGAAATCGTCGGAGGCTCTCTTCATTCTCCCTCCTCTTCTCTGCCTGGATCTCCTCGGTTAGCAAAGCCAGAGCCTGAGCAAAGACATGGGTGAGTATTTGGATAACTCTGGAAAAAATCAGGACACTGAATTCATGTGACTCTTGCAGAATCAGCCCATCAAAGCTGCCAGCATTTTCACCTGTGACACATTACTCCTTTTTGAGGTTTCAGAGACTAGAGCTATCAAAATGCATGTACTTATTTACTATCAATCTGATATTTACTGCCAGTATCTCAGCTGTTCCTAGGACTGCACTCTTCTGGACAGAAACATCAAATGCTATACCTTGAGTGTGCTGGAGCCACTCTCCCAGTTTGGGGGTCGCAGCCCTGAGTGCTCCAATCACCACCGGCACCACTGTTGCCTTTACTCCCCACATCTTTTCCAGCTCCTCTTTCAGCCCTTGGTATTTTCGAGCTTCTCATGTTCCTTCTTCATGATGTTGCTGTCATCTATCACCACTGCCTTATTCTGTTGTTTGTCGATCAACATAATGTCTGGTTTGCTAGCCATCACCGGTTCATTAGTCTGGATCTGGAAGTCCCTCAGGATCTTAGCTCGGTCATTCTCAACCACCTTAGGAGGTGTCTTCCATTGTGACCTTGGAAGTTCCAGCCCATTCTCAGTGCAAATGTTCCTGTACGCTACGCCAGCCACTTGGTTACGGTGTTCCATGTACGCTCTTCCTGCCTGCATCTTACACCCTGCTGTTATGTGCTGATGGTCCTGTCTACTGTGGTAGACCCCTGCTTCTACTGATCTTGTACCAAGTGCCTGATCCCGTGCCGCCATGATTAGTGCCTCTGTGCTGTCCTTCAGTCCAGCCTTTTCTAGCCACTGGTAGGATTTCTTGATGTTGGCCACTTCTTCAATCTGTCGGTGGTACATATCATGCAGGGGCTTGTCCTTCTATGTTGGTTCGTCCTCTTCTGCTGCCTGAGGTATTCACTTAGCAGCACATCTTTGGCGGCCATGTTCTGGATATATTCCCAGACAGTGGCTCTGACGCTCACCAGTCCTCAGCCCCCCTCACTACGCTTAGTGTACAGTCTCACATGGGAGGACGAGGTTTTAATCCCGGCCTGGGCGCACATCATCCAGTAAGGGTCCTCAGGCAAGACTCCTAATGCTATACATGCCTACCTCAGGAAAGAGCGATTACAGTCCTGATAGAGTTAGGATGTTGCCCGGGTCAACAAGGTCTGCATCCTTTGCTAGGGAACCAGGGCAATCTGATGACAAATGGGCTACTGGAACAAGTCATACATGGGCAAGGGCGGAGAACATCTGAAGTGTGCAGTCCTAGGAAGAGCTAAGATACTGGGCAGAACCTTCAAACTCCCAGGCCTCTGATGGAGGACCTGAACTTGAGAATGATACAGATACCACCCTAATGTGTTAAATATAATGGGTTTACTACATTTTGAAAGCAATTCAAAGTTTTAGATTATTAAGACAAAATATAAATCAACTAATGAATTGTACGCTACACAGCAGTATATAAAGTAACTGAAACAGGCTCCACCTTTACCTGCTCCAACATTTAAGTAATGAACACATTAATGCGTCAATAATTATACAGTACTATAATATATATGATATTGAAATGGACTATTCTGCATAATGAGTGCTTTAAACTTAACACTTAAACTTGGTTTTGATGCCAATACTTTAGAGAACAGGTAACAGTATTTTTAAACTGTGGTATTCCTACTACTTCTACTGAAGTTAAAGATCTGAATATTTCTTCCACCAACGTTGACTATAGTAAAACATGACTTTGTTAACCCTGCTGGTTGTTTGGTCACCACCAGTGACGGTTTCTAAAGAGCCTGGCAACAGAGCCGAAGCTAGCTTTGGTCATTAGCATTAAAACTCACAGACGGGTGCTCCAGGAAGTCTTGTCCGCCCTCCACCCAGGCTCCCACCGCCACCACCGCCGGGTTCCTCTCAGCCAGCACCTTGTTGGCTCCTCTGGGGGCTGGGGGCTCCTTCGTCCGGCTGACTGAAGCTTTACACCTGCAGCTTGTCGCTGTCATCCGCCGGGTGGCACTCATTAGTGACGTTAGCCTCGTTAGCTAGGATGCTATCTCACTGCTTTTTTAAATACTTTGTTCGTGTTCAGTGGGCCTCGTTATAGATTGATATTTACGTAACAATATGGTGGTTTTAAGGACTGTATAACGCACGATATTCGCTTAATGTTTGAACAATAAAACAAAGAAATGACCCGCTAACGTTTGTGAACAGTTGCTGAACACCAACAGGTTTGTTTGAGTTTCGCTCATTTAATCTTCTTTTAGTTTCCGGCGTTTCACAAACAGCTCACTGGCGCAGTGATGTCCCCATCTGGACAGGAGGAGGAATAACATAACATAACATAACATAACAAAGAAAAAAGAAAAGAATAAAATGAAATAAGATAAAATAAAAAAAATGTTATAATTATTACCATTATATATATATATATATATATATATATATATATATATATATATTTTTTTATTTTTTTTTTCTAATATATTTCTTATTATTATTTGTACTTATGTATATATTGTGATGTATGTAGCATTACACATATACTGATGATTTTATACCTACTATTTATAATTACAAATTTTGTCCAGTCGTTTTATTAACTTTTATTGTATATTATGGAATTGTTTGATTTTATGATTTTTTTTTTTGTAGCTGTGTCTTGTAAGGTGTCCTTGAGTGCTTTGAAAGGCGCCTATAAATAAAATGCATTATTATTATTTTTTATATTTCTAACTTTACACACAAGCTTTATACACTTTAATGTAGTATTAAGCACATATTTTTTATACATTTTACACTTAACACTCAGCACATTATACTTTTAAATATTTTACATACTGGTGTTAACATTGTAGCATATTTCATTTTTATATTTTTACATACTTCATATTTTTTATATATTTTTCTATAATTCCCTGCAATTTACATCTGAGCGACTGCAACAAATAACGATTTGTCCCTGGAGATCAAAAAAGTATTTATAATTCTAATTCTGAATCTGACAACAGCAGGTAGAGTTATCAATTATCCCAATAACACCGGAAATTAACTAAGGACATTTACTCAAGTACTGTACTTAAGTATAAGTTCCATTTCCTGTTATATTTCTACTTCACTAGAGAGTAAAATATTGAACTTTAGACTCCACTACATTTATCTAACAACTTACTTTATTTAGGATAAGAATACAAAATTGAATCATTTCATAAATTATGATAACTGGATAACAGTTTGAATTTACTGATCCCTTTATAAAATGCACATGCTACCAGGCAGTATATATGGTATTTAAAAAAGAGAAATTAAAGAAAAAAGCTCCAAATTTACCAGCTGCAGCATTAAAGTGTTGCACACATTAATGCAGCTTTACATCATTATAATTCAATAATATAATAAACATCTGAAAAAGGGAGATTTTGCAAAAGATTTATTTCCCTTTTGGTGCAAAATGTATATTTTGATGCAAATATTTTATATACATGGATGCATTACTTTTACTTGTAACAGAGTATTTCTACACTGCAGCACTGCTCAGATTATAATATTAAATACTCCTCTCATAAGCAGCAGTGAACTGGTGAAGACTCAAAAGACGGATAAACCCCTCAGAGTCAGCTGGATAGGATGAGACAAATTGTTGTGTTCTCTCAGGCTCTGAGCTGCTCTTCAATGTCACATTGCATTGTTTCAGCCTCACTGTGCTGCTCTGGATTCACTGCTGCCACAATACCATCACTATATGCACAGCTGACTGGAGATCAGTGGGAGAAAGCTAAAATATAAAGTGATGAAATGCCTCCTGAATATCACCGACGCTATCAGGGAACTTCAGTGTAACACCAGGGGCGGGATGTTCTGCATGTGGGTCATTGTAAAAGGATTAATGTGACAGAGATAATAGTGTGACGGAAACTTGGAGGTCCAGTGTTTAGGATTTAGTGGCATCTAGCAATAAGGTCGCAGATCTGAAACTTCGCCTGTGTGCCAAATGTGTAGGACAACTACGGTTAATGACAGGAAGTGTGAGTGTTTGCCCGTTCACAATTTTGCAAATCCTAGGATGGTGAAGGAACCACCTACCCTAGTCTCCCTATGACTTGCCAGCCATCGTTGCCTTTGTTGGTTGGACTGGTTAGGTTCAGGCAAGAGGAGGACTGGTTAAGGTTAGAGTAAGAATGTCAGAGTAAGCCACTCAGAGGCAGAGTAATTCAGGATTTATACTTCTGCGTCATATCAACGCAGTACCTAAGGCGCTGTACCCAACACCGTAGCCTGACATGCACCTCCCCAGAAATGTAACTACATGTCGCAGCGACGCAGACCTCCTGTCTGTTTTTGTAAGCTGAAACCATTTCCCTCAGTGGAAACAAAGATTTAAATTTACAGGTAAGAAACAATAAATTGAAAAGACAATAAAGCCTCCAGGAAAATAACATTTTAAATCGTGTGTGTGATTTATCCTGGCTTCATATGAGCAGAGGAAATCTCCGCTTGTCGCTAGGCTAATTTATACAATGTAAAATGCCATAGGCTTGTGCTAATAACGTTAGCATGTTGTATTTGTATGGAAAACACGTTTGGTATAAGACAGGTGTTTTGTCAGTGAACCTTGTGAGTTGTAATGAAGCAGAATTTTGTAACATTACCTTTGTTAAATGTTGCTGTTGTCCCTGGCTGAAATATGCATAGAGGAAAAGTTCACTAGCTGCTAGGCTAATTTATACAATGTAAAATGCCATAGGTTTGTGCTAATAACATTAGCATGTTGTATTTGTGGGGAAAATGTGTCCAGATAAAGACAAGTGTTTGTCTGTGAATGCTGCGAGTTATAGTGAAGCTGATTTGTGTACTTGTGTTTGAAATTGTCTCTATTAAGCCATGTTTAATGTATGTTTAATGTGTGTTTGATGTGTGTTGTTAATCAGCCAAACTTTTTTTTTTTTAAAGATATTTTTTGGGGCATTTTTAAGCCTTTAATCGATAGGACAGATGAGCGTGAAGGGGGGAGAGAGAGAGGGAGTGACATGCAGCAAAGGGCCACAGGCTGGAGTCGAACCTGGGCCGCTGCGGCGACAGCCTTGTACATGGGGCGCCTGCTCTACCACTAAGCCACCAACGCCCCAAATCAGCCAAACTTTATAGCACTTCATAGAAACCCCGCTGCCAACTCTGGGAGGTGTAACTGCAGCGAACACACCCCTGGACAATTTTAAATGCTCACAACGGTGAATGGCCCACCTTAAGGTGGGCCATTCCTTCCCCATCCTACGATTGACATACTCGCTGCCCATTCTGGGCTACTGTAGAAACAACATGGCATACTGTGGAGGAGAAAAAAAACCCTCTATTGAACAACAGTAGGTTCCTGGCAGAATGTTGGGCCCTGGCACTTTTGTGCTTGGGCCCTAATTAAGTAATACATTAAACTACTAACATTCAAACAAAGGCTTTACTTACTTAATTTCTTTATTAAAAAATGACAGTATTTTACCAAAGGAAAATAGAATTACATTACACTGCACAGTCAGTACGTTGACATGACACTAGAGAAAATTGATTTTTTTTGTGTCAGTCCGACTAAAACCAGACTTTTAAAATAAATGTTAACATGTTAGTCCGACTTAAATAGTACTAAATTGAATTTCGCAAAGTCGGATTAACACACCAATATAATGTGATTGGGAGTTTAATTCCTCCTGCATGTATACAGTCAATCAGACCCAAACTGGCTGAGGCACTCTGAGCATGCTCCACATTTTCTGCCCCGGGCTTTGACCCAGAAGTTGAAGGCATTAAATGCATAAGAGAAGAAGAAGCTGGTAACAACATGGTGCAATCTACATCCAGAGCTGTGACTTTCTGGACAGACCAAAACCAGTTAGCCGCTAGCTAACCATAGCTAACTTGTTCGTCCATTATTCGGTCTGTGACGTAATAGGTCAACTGGAAAATGGTCCAATACTAACAAGCTCAAAAGGGACATATCTCCACCTATCGTAGAGGAGTCGGACATACTTCAGTCAATAAATGGATTCCCCTCCCGTGCTTGTATACTGGGACAAGGACAGTAGTCCAGTTAAATGGCCTAGTTGAGCTGTAACTGTAGCTCCACTTCACTGTGCATGTAAGCGTACTGAGTGTGCCACATGGTCATTTTCAGATATAAAGGTTGCTCTGAATGTTGGTGGTTCTGACAAATTTGCGAAGGACGTCTGTGCTCGGAGACATGTCGAACTGAGGGGACAGAGAGAGAAAACAGGAGATCAAAGTGTTAACAATGAGGAGAACATGGAAAGACTTCAGATACATTTTAGTTGTTCTCTGACCTTTAAATATAAAAAGAAAAGCAGCTCACCTGTATGGACTTGCCAAGGTTTGTAAGTGCAGGCTTGAAGGTCTCCATGGTGACAGAGTCAGGGCCGATGACATCACTGTAACACTGGTAAACAACAGTGGCGATGCGGTGGACCTCGCAGTGGTTCAGTACTGATGAAACAGCATAAAAGAAGAAGAATGCAAGGTTATCCAACGACCAGAATATGAATCAGAACGGCTGAGGACTTTGAGTATCTGTAAGTGCACCAGCACCAAAATGACCAAATCAGGATAAAGGACTGTGTGAGCTCAGAGAGTGGAGAGGACCACTAATGGCACTACATTTCATTCAGTTGGCAGATGCTTCTGTCCAAAGAGACTTTTCCCCCCACAGACACACACCAGGAGCAATTTGGGATTCAGTGTCTCGCTCAAGGACAATTGAGCAAAGTAGAGAATCAAACCCGGCCAAAGCTGGATTTATAGTCCACACAAGGGGTTAACAGGTGCCCCCAATATCCTGCTGTGTGTTTACACTCTGCCATTTACATCCAGGTGACATTATGTCACTTTCAGGATGTCTGCTCTGCAACTGCAGCATTTTAGCTCATAAATTCATAGTGAGCAGTGATCACAGTGAGGTCTGCAGTGTCATACTTTTGCTCCATGTGTATACTGAAAAGATGAAGCCTACAGAGTCTTCTGTCAACTTGCTCTATGTTGGCATAAGTATCAACAGTCTGTACCGGTGTGTACTTTAGATCACGCCTAATAACCTCGGTGAAAATTAAGTTTCTACTTTCCTGGCAGACGTTATTGGAGGACACACATTCTTTCAGACTGCATTTTAAACAAGCCACAGAACACATCCCCTCTCTATAATGCACAGACTCTGCCCTACTATCAACAGTGAGCAGTGATCACAGTGAGGTCTGCAGTGTCATACTTTTGCTCCATGTGTATACTGAAAAGATGAAGCCTACAGAGTCTTCTGTCAACTTGCTCCATGTTGGCATAAGTATCAACAGTCTGTGCCGGTGTGTACTTTAGATCACGCCTAATAACCTTGGTGAAAATTAAGTTTCTATTTTCCTGGCAGACGTTATTGGAGGACACACATTCTTTCAGACTGCATTTTAAACCAGCCACAGAACACATCCCCTCTCTATCATGCACAGACTCTGCCCTACTATCAACAGGGTTCCTACAAACTCTCAAAACGTTACCATGACTTTTCAAGGAATCACAGTGGTGCAGTCATGGCACTGCCGCCTCACAGCAAGAGGATTCTGGGTTCAAATCCACTGGCTGTCCAGGGCCCTTCTGTGTATAGTTTGCAGGCTTTTCGAGCTCTATCCACTTGCACTCTGTTTCCACGTGTCCACCACATTAAGAGCAGTCCCAAACCAACCAGTGAGGACTGGAAGAGAATTATAAAACCCTCCAACACAGGCCTGCACCGATGCCGACTTACTGACCATGTGCAATGCAAAACCGTGTTTGTCATGGAAGAGGCTCCGTACAAATCAAGTTCCAAGCGAATACCCTGAGAAATGTAAACTGTACAAACTAAGACAGACATTTAATGTTGTCGTAAAGATGTTGTCAATGTAAGGCTACGTTGAGGATCAAATATACACCTCTGGTCTCTATAAAACAGTAGTCATGTTTTCTTTACAGTAAAGTGTAACTCGAACTGTTGCAAAATGAGCAGCTTAAAAACATCAGAGTGAAAAACAAGAATATGTTCAAGAAAGTAAAATACAAGAAATGTCACAAGTACATCCCGGGGATACATTTTATACTCCTTTAGAGCTGCAACTAACAATTATTTTCATTGTCAACTAATCTGTCGACTGTTTCGATTAGTCGACTAATAATTTTATCAAAAATTGTGTCAAAATGTTGAAAAATGTCGGTCTGTCTCCACCAAACCCAAAAATGATGTCATCTAATGTCTTGTTTCATACTCAAGCCAAAGAGTTTTTAATTCACCGTCATGGGAGAGTGAGTAAAGCTGCCAATATTTGAACGTAAGAAGCTGCAATAAGAGTATTTTGGGGTACTTTTATAGTTCTTTTCAAGGAAAAGTGACTCAAACAGATTAGTCGACTACTAAAATAGTCACCAGTTATTTTAATAGTTGAGTAGTCATCGATTAGTCGACTAATCGTTGCAGCCCTATACCCCTTTATGTATTATTTATTTGTTTGTTTATTAATTTAGTTGCTTATTTATCAATTAATGTATTTATTTGACCGGCAAAAGGATAATATGCACTACCAAAATTCTGGTAAACAGCAGCAGGAATCAAATAAATGTGATACAAATACAAATAAAGAACTTTAAATGGGAGTTCAAATAATGGGAGTATTATTACTTTTCTCCATGGTTACGACAGCTCCTTTTTCTTTCTCAGAGTGGCAAAGTGTGTCCCAAGGCTTGCTGCTGTGTTTATACTCTACACCTGAATGTAGGGAGCTTCATTAAGCTGTGAAGGTGACTACAAATGGAGTGACACTCTGAGACAGAGTGGGAGTGGGTACAGTCTGGTTTTGTAAAGGCCCTGCATGTTTTTTCCGTGTCAGTGTGGGTTTCCTCCAGGTGCTCCAGCTTCCTCCCACAGTCCTAAGACATGCAGGTTAATTGGTGACTCTAAATTGTTTGTAGGTGTGAATGTGAGTGTGAATGGTTGTCTGTCTCTATGTGTCAGCCCTGTGATAGTCTGGTGACCTGTCCAGGGTGAACCCTGCCTCTCACCCAATGGACCAGGATAAGCAGGTACGGAAAATGAATGAATGAATATAAAAGGAAAAGCCTGGCCGATGGATCCCAATTAATAATCCTTTTTACACAGAGAAGGCACTATAGAGACGCTAAAAAGTCCCTCCTTTATGCTGCCTTTGCATTTTTACACAGAACCAAACAACGGCAGCATCATGTTGCTCTAATGTGTGATTTTAGACAGCATGCCAGCATCACAGAAGCAAAAGAGGCATGGCATGTAACACAACAGTGTCGGCCTCTTGTGTGACATAACATACATGTCAGCAGCGCTTCATGAACAGTAACAATGGCATTAACATGACAATTACGAACATTTACCGTCTCTGTTATATGGAGGTTGATCTCGTCCTCTGCTCAGAGGGTAAAGAGCTCCTGGACCTCATTGTTTTCCCAGTTTGCGGACATTTACAGTTGGTGTTTCTCTGCTTTGAGTTAGCTGCTAACTGCTATCAACTACTTTTCAAAATTTCCTGCAGTGGGTTGCACGCATAACATGTCATCAAAATGTTATAACTGTGCCGTCCATGATGCCATCCTGCCAGCTGTCCCGTTTATACAAATCTTGTTTCGGTGCTGTTACTATCTCCTATGCTGCCTTAAAGGTGAGACAACACTCCCCTCATTCCGCACTTGTACTTTTTATACAGAACAGCAAGGCGACAGTTGTTGAATAATAATCCTTGTTTTTCCCAATTTGCAGATATTTTCAGCTGCTGTTCTTCTTCTTCTTTGAGTTAGCTGCCAACTGCTAACAGCTGCTTTTTTAATCACCCATGGTGGATCGCGCACATAGCACGTCAAAACGTCATACCCATCAAGCCCATGATACCATCCTTCCAGCTGTCTTGTTTATACAGACAACGTTTCAGCACTGTTACTACCTCACGTGGCAGCTTAAAGGTGAGACAACTCTGTCCCTCCACTCCGGGATCGTGTCTTATAGAACAGGGAGGTGGCATAACAGCACAATGTTCCTGCCGTGAACAGGCAGTGTTTAAGGGGCTAATGTGAGTTTTCAGACGCCTGAAACACAGAAATTTGAAGTGTGGAAAATACCTGCAGCTGGAAGTCCAGTAACTATGTTGGGTTGCTCCAGTGACCTGCAGACAGGCTGACCACTGAAGGCACTGGTGTGGAGAGAGCGCAGGAAGGGAGCAGAGCTACTGCACACATAGTCTGCTGTCTTGTACTCAGCCACAGAGCTGTCTGACAGCACCGTCACATTCAGCTGTCTGTGCTGCAGACAGTCAAACACCTACGAGAGACAGAGATACACAACATCACCTTCACCACTGTGATCACCCCGAAAAATGCCCTGAATTTCTCTGCATAACAACCCAATTTCATCACAGAGCCATCGACATGGTTCTGCTGTATAAACGTACCTTTTCTGTCCACTGGAAAAGCTGGTCCTCAGCTATGTAGCAAGTCACCTGGCAAACCAAAACCTTCAAAGAAAGAAACACAAGAGATATTTTACGCAACTGTCATAGATTAAACACATGCTTAACTTTGTGTGAAACATACAGGTGTCACTTAAAGACAGAAAAGACTGATAATACAGATGGATGACAAATTAAAAAGTGAAAACTAACACATGAAAATGTTCTCATTTCACAGTTTGTACTTCCTTGATTCCTTTCCTCTCCTCCTCTCCTTGCTTCTTAGTCCTTCCCGAGATGCAAGCAGAGGAGGCAGAAAAGAGACACGAGGAGAGAGGAGTCCAGGAAAAAGGCATTTATCAAAATGGAGCTGTCATTTTAAAGTGGCAGAAATAATGTATGTTCAAAACTTTTCCAAAAATTCTCTCAGGCAGTAGAAAAATAGTTTTTCTAATTTTACTAATACATTTTTCAGGAATTTCTTGACTTGTTAGATTCAACAAGGTGCTTAGGGTTGGGTAAAAATACACAAAATACACAGAGACACACACTCTCCAACCTATAGATGCTTTTAAATCATCATTAAACATTGAGGTTATGATAATGGGAATTTGAGTCCATCAGTGATCTGTACATTAATAGCTGACAGGTGTTGCAGTATGTGTTGTTCACAGCTGCTTCACACTGAATGAAAATCTTCTCCTTCCGCTCATTAAAACCCTGCAGCTGTCTGAAGGCAGCAGAACAGGAATGTGTGATAAATCTGACGCTTCACACACAGCCGTTAACTATGTTTATCTTGATTAAATCACGTGCAAATGACACCAGGCTGATAGAAAATAACCACACACACCTCCACACACACCAGACTGGTCGGTTATAACTCTGTGTCCTGACAGTTTGTGGAGGAGACGGCAGATTACAACTCATTAATTCTGGGTGTCACAGACTACTTTTTCAACTTCTGTAACTGAAGTGAGGTTTCATTTTATTCTTGAAACAGCTTCATTACAACATGATGTGAGAGGATTCATGTATTATATAAAGTGCTTCAACAAACTATTACTGTTTCTATGATTAATTCTTATTGTCATCAGAAGCATCTGCATTCCTTATGATGCTCCAATTAATTCAGGCTTGCTTTAATGTGTCGTCTGTTTGTAGCTTCACAATAAACTGTGTACAGCCATTACGATGCGCTCGAATTACACAAGGAAATAAACAAACAATTTACATAGACGATCAGGAGCAAACTCATTAAACTGAACGATTATTATTGAAGTTTACAACAGGTGCTTTCTGAGGCATTAATCAAACAGCACAAACACACGCTGCTCTGCTCAGTGTGTCACTCACTGATGGGTTGTCCTTGTGTCGGTAGAAAACGCACGCCGACTCCTCGCTGTTTTGCCCAGTTACAGCCCCGCTCCTCTCGTTCCACACGGATGCATGCCCCACTGCGTCCCAGTTTTCAGAGGTGAGGACGTACGCTGACAGACACCCTGTGGAGACAGACCGACATTAAAATTACACACCTCTTCTCACAGCAAACATCGGGACAGGTGTAACTACTTTCATTTAGAGCTGATACAATTCACAGATTAATCATCTGACAGAAAATTAATTGGCAACTGTTTTGATAATTGATGATCGTTAAACAGAAGAGATAGTGGTGGACTTTTAGGAGGATGGCGTATGATCACTCTTGCTGTCCATAAACGGCTGCACAGTGGAGAGGGTCAGGACTACTAAGTTCCAGGGTGTGAACATCTCTGACGACTTCACCATGGGTCTCATTTACAAATCTATGCATAGGATCCATGCTGTAATTGTATGTACGGACAAAAGTCAAAAATTTCTACAATCAGGCTTCCACCTCACCATCTGTGTCGCCAATGTCCCATCTCCAAAATGTCTGTAAGCACGGGTCAAGGTTTCTATAGATCGCAGCTTTTGTGCAGGAAGTGGCATACGCCTCTTTCAAGCCTCGTTACGGCATACACAATGTTTAATGAGACTCCTGGGCACTATTTCAGAAAGCAGAATTAGTGAAAACTCTGAGTATGTTGAGCCTTCACTCATCTCAGTTCAGCATAACCCAACCCGAGTCAGTTACTATAGCAACATACTCAGTAAACCTACTGGCTCACTGAGCATGAAGCAGGAAAGAGAGACATGGCATGTGAATAAAGTTGTCGTGTTTTAAGGATTTACGGCAACAGATATTAAGTGTAACGTCGAGCTGCTTTAATGTTGAACTACATTATAATTGATGAAGGTTTTCCACAGCCGACAACACAAGATACAGAACTTCAGCTCAAACTACTTCCTGTTACCAACCTTTCAAAATAAGAGCATGATGCAATGTATTGAATACCACCACAAAAGTTGTGAGGGACAATTTATTCAGAGGCTGTAGCATCAGGAGAAGGTGATCAGACCCAGTTTGGACGTCTTATCTTTCCCGGAGGAGTGTCTATATGAAAGATACAGTTTCACCTCACACTCTATCATTTATCTAACAATCTGTTCCCTCCACATATATCAAATATTACACATTGTGGACTTAGATTATCATCGCCGCAAATTTTATGCATTGCTCTTTGATTCTTTTCTTTATAAAATCACAGACACTGAAAACATCAGCGAGGCAGCGGTGTGTCGGGCCGTAAGAAAAGTGTCTCTGGCTCTGAAAAGACTTTTGCCCGTTTTTGTGGTTTTCCCTGAACATAAATCAGAACGGATCATCAAAGAGGAATTCCACAGAACTGCAGGTTTGTCAGTGTTAATAAGAAATTAATCTACGTGGACACATGACGCAGTGATTCATGAATACTTTTCATATATTCAAAGATTCCGCGGTGTAATTGGCTCATTTATGGGACTCAACATCCCATAATAGCTCCGTCTGAGCATAAAGGAGATTACGTGAATTGGAAGTCATTTCACAGTATGATATTGAAACAACAAAACATGTGAGTGAAAGACCCTGCAACGAATTGTTAGAGCTGCAGAGAGGATCATTGGGGTTTATCTTCCCACCATCCAAGAGGCGGTGCACACGCAGAGCCTTTGCAACTGTAAAAGACCCCTCCGTCTGTTCACCCCTCTGCCATCAGCCAAAAGGTTCCACAGCATCAGAACCCGTTCCACAAGGTTCTGCAACAGCTTTTTCCCACAAGCTGTTAGATTTTTTAACACTTTGCTGCCATCCACATGATGAGGGTTCATACACAGCGTGGACATTTACTGTATGACCACTACTTTATTATCCTGCAAATGTGTTTTTAATAAACTCTGAAACAAATTATAACTGTTATCCAGATCATCATTTTGCTGATTTATCAGTTCATTACTATGCAATTTATTTCTCCACACTTACCTATCTTTATTCTTATGAGTATTCACAATGTACTTCATTGCATTTAATGTTGTCCTGTCCACGTTAAATGTTGTGTTTGCTATGTGCTCTTTACTGCATTCATGGATTCAAAAATTCAATTGTTCCAACTTCTCAACTGTGAGGATTTTCTGCTATAATTTGATGTATGTGACGGTAAACTGAATATGTTAAGGTTTTAGACTATAACACGTCTTCCTAACATACAGCGAGCGAGCGAGGTCTGACAGATGGAGCCCAAAAATTGTCCAGATATACTGTGAGTGATGTCACAGCAGGATATTGGGTGTTAAGGCCCTGACACACTAAGCCCATGGTCAGTGTGTCCTGCACTGTCGCCCCTCGTTGCCTTTTTATTCCCAGTCGATTCAGCATGTTAAATCAGCGTCAGAGACAGTGGAGCCTGTAAGTGAATAAAATCACTCTGATTGGCTCTTTGAGCTCTTTAGCAGAAATGTTTCCTGACAGTTTGTGTTATTGTTCAGTGATGCACAGTAAGTATTTTCTGTTCTTTCAGGGTTGTATTGTTAATGTGCTAAATGGCGAACTAGGCTAACTAACTACAGACTACTGACACCTGCTGGTGTTGAGTTATTCATCCTTTATCTCACGCAGGTGCAGATCATACATGCTGGTTGGCCAATTGTTATAATCTTTGCAGTGTGTTCATGTTAAGGCTGCGCACTTAATCGTCTGGTGATCGCGATTACGATTTTGAGGTCTGGAGATGTTATTTTGTCTTCTACAGAAGCCATGCATGCGCAATACTGCTCCTTCTCCTCTCCTCTTCACTCCACGAGCCAGTTAAGTAGGTGAACTACGAATAATGCGAGGGGCAGGTGATCGCGGAAGAGTTCAAAAACAGCGTGCGGAAAATGGCAGAGGGAGAGCGAGAGAGGTTGCGCACATGTCTGTGTGGGTGTGTGCGCATCGGGTCCAAACTCCTCTGTGCGTGATACAGAGAGCAGAGGAGAATTGTAAACGTGCGACCATGTAGAGACAGAAATGACATGCCGTCGTGTAAACAATATAAGCCATCACGTGCGTCGCATAATCGTTTGCATAATCAGGATTTCAATTTTAACCAGCAGCCCTGAGCAGCCCTAATTCATGTGCAACTTTTTTGGCCAAGACACAGGTGACGTTAGGCAACGCAACAGTTGGCTTTCATCACTGCTAGTTCTCTGATATCAGTTTGGTGTGTCTCATCACAGGTAATGTAGCAGACAGGAGAGTTGCGACACTGGAAGCAGCCACTTACTGGAAGCGTTGTGTCCCACAGCGAGGATGAAGTCTGAACACTGCAACTTGTTTCCAGACTTCAGCGACTCAGAGACGTCAGGGCTCCAGTGCAAATGAACCTCCCTGATAAAAGATGTGCGTTAGAGAAAAAAGAACAGTTGTGGAAAAACACTGTACACCTAAAATATGTATTGAATCCATTGGGGTAGCAGGTGCCTGAAAATAACACCATTACGTCCTTGAATGAATTATTTGCAAACAGGTTTCTTCAGCACTGTTCACCTTACCAACATTGTTATGGTCTTATTTCTCAGGTTTTTACTCAAACTTTAATGTTAACACAACCTCTGTCTACTTAAATTAATCTTCTTGACCACAATAACCAAAACACTCTCCTCTAAACAGTGGTGTACATTTGCTCAAACATTAAGTAGGAGCATTTTGAGGTATCTGCACTTGTTCATGTTATGCTTCTTTGTACTTACACTCCACAACAATTCAGTTGGAAATATTATATTTTTCACTCCGCTATATAAAAATATTTGACAGCTGCAGTCAAGACAGGACTGCCAACCATGCAACCCGAGGCCCATAAAGCTCAGGGTTCACTGTGTGTGATCATTCAACTGTAACTTTATTTGGAAATATGGACCACTGAAGTACTTTATCAACTGCCACGATGATGGCCTTAAGGTGAAACTGTTTTAAATAACTGTGACGTGCCTTTTACATTCAGAAGAGGTGCTAATTCAACTTTATGATCACTTTATGATCGTAGTTTGTGGTCCTGTTGAGCTGTCCTGCATTATACAGAGAGGTATTTCTGTTATTATACCGGTCGTAAAAGGGGTGAACAAAAAAACGGAAACACCCGTCATTATAGCAGCACAAACCGCAGCCCCAAAAATGAAAGTAAAGATGCATCAACACTCTAAATCAGCTTCAACTACAACTACAACATTATAACATTATAACCGGTAGGATTTACTGCAATACTGTTACGTTAGACTGTATTAGTTCAAACTGAGTGTACCTAATTAACTGGCAACTGAATGTATGTCTTTGCTGACAAATGCTGTAAAACTTGTAATAACACAGATCCATTACTTGGTCTTGGTTTTATTCATTTGTCTTTTTCATTTCCTGGTGTGTGTGTGTTTTACTGCCATTGCTGTCATTAGTTTTATTATATCATTATCATTTATTTTATTCACGTTGGTCTTTCTTGTTTATCTTCCCCCTGACTTTTCTTGTTTTTAACTTCCTCACTTTTACTTTTTTCTAACGGGATTTGTTGCCTCAATCCTCAGTGATGTCCTCTTCGAAAAGACTAAACTGATTGGAAAAACAATAAAATAAAATAAAATAAATTAAAATAGTAAATAATAAAATAAAACATATCTATCATTGTTGCTGTTAGTTTTATTGTCATATAATTAATTTACTTTGGTTGTTCTTGATTATTTTCTACTGCCTTTTCTTATTTTTTAACTTTGCTTTTTTTTAATCGTCTGTTATATTATCTTTGCACACACTGAAAAGAGAAAAGAAAATAATAATAATAATAATTATAATAATAATGATAATAAATAAAAAACCCAAAAAATCGACCATTGTTGCTATTAGTTTAATTTCATCAATATCATATAATTAATTTGTACATGTTGAGGAGAATATTGCTTTGGAAAAAAAATAAAATAATAAAAGATAAAATAAAATTAGTACCTGCCATTGTTGCTATGAGTTACATTATCATATAATTAATTTATTTTGGTCTTTCACATTAATTTCTTTTCTTTTTTTTTAACTTTTTTTTTTTTTACTACTAATTAAAATTGTCTCTCATAATACTTTGTCATTATCCTCTTGTACACCTCAAAGAAAAAAACAGATTGTAAAAAGAAGAAACAAATAAACAAAATCACAGAAAATAATAATAAAAATGAAAGATAAAAATGTCAACTATTGTTATTACATGATTATCATATAATTATTTTATTTATTTCTAATTTATTATTTATTCTTATTTATCCCACCTTTCCTAATTTTTAACTTTGCTTTTATGTCCTTTTTACAGATTGGAAAAAAAACAGAGAAATAAATACAATAACAAAAAATGAAATAAAAAATATATCTATCATTGTTGCTATTAATTTTATGACATCATTATCACACCATTAATTTACTTTGGGTTTTCTTTTTATTCTTCTCCTGCCTTTTTCTAAATTTTTAACTTTAACTTTGTTTTTATTTTCTTCCAATAACAATGTCTGTCTTAATTAATTAATGTCTTATTTCCTCTTTGTACACATTGAACATAATAAACAGATTGGAGAAAAAAAAAAGATATAAATGAAAAAAATGATTAAAAATGATTTTAAAAAAATATCTCTATCTATGACTACATTATAGTATGTTAGTTGGTGTAATAATGTAATAATAGGGATGGACGTTAAAGTGTTAACGTTATTCAAACATCATGTGTCATGTTAGCTAGCTACCTCAGATGCTAATTAACGTTATATCAAAGAGTGGCGGGAGATATTAACAAAGGGAAATATAAAGATGAAGGCCACATATAATTTCACGTATTAAAAGTAATTTCTAAATCTTTATTGAGCGTTAATTAATCTAATATTTCCACGCTTTCGGACTCCCTGTCTCCATGCTAACGTTAGCATGGTAACATTATTTACCTCTTTTCCTCCAGCTCTCTGCGGATTTCTTCATCTTCTTCGTTTTCATCGAGCTCCTCTTCATCTTCCTCCACGGCCCGAGAGTACACCGACAAAACTTCACCGAAAAACGTCGCCATAATCACGAGGTTTCCTGGGGAAAACGAAAGTTTGGCTAGTGGTTCAGACCTGCAGCCATGACACACATCCGCCACTTCCGCCGGCAACGACACCCCTTCAAATTAAAAACCTCAAACCTGGAATCCTTCAGAATAAAAAATTCAGCAAAACTGGACAAAAGCTCATCTCACAAGACAGATTCTGCAATTTACATTAAAAGAAAAAAAAAAATTCTCTTTTTTTTTTACCGATGGATTTCCAGATTGGACAAAAGCAAACAATATAATATAATATAATATAATATATATTTTAAAAAATCTCTCTTTCAAGAGTGTCAGTTAGACAACATAGCACAAAAATACAAAATCAAAATATGCAAATCCAAAACAAGCAATATAAAACACAAAAGAACATAAAATCAAATTACTACAAGGAAAAACTCAAAAGAACGTTGATATAAAACAGGGGCAACTACAAAAAAATTAAGAAGTCCAGCTAAAATACACCCTGACATACAATCAATCAAATCATTCAAAAGTCCAGCTGTCAGGGAAAACTAGACTGAGCATTAAGCTCCTTTACAGCAATGCCCTAAGTTCACATTCAGTGGGCTGGAAGGACACAAATAAAATCACAATAAAATGATAAAAAAAAAAGTCCATAAAAATAAATAAGTAGCAGTAATGTCTATCAAGAATTATAAACAACAATGAAAAATAGTAAAAACTGTAACTGCTGTGAAGGATGAATACAAAACAATAACAACATTTTTTAAAAAATGAATTTAAAAAATGTGGAGGAAAAAAACATTGGCATAAAAATGATGACATACAAAATACCTGAAACAGCCTACAGAAACCAGCGAGTGCAATTAGAAGTCCTTCCACATGTATATTTAGTTTATTTTTAATATTTATAGCATATTTTTGTGCAACAAAAATCAACAATGACATTTGTAAACAGTGGAACAATAGTGCACTGGTGCACAGTGCAAAGGGCGCTGGAATAAAATGTGAAATAATTAATGTAACAGGTAGTTTATATACACTGTACAAGAGGTGGGTGGATCTGACATTATCAACAGTAAATATATCCTGCTTAGATTTATATTTGACAGTTGTGATATCTGCATGTTTAAAAACTGTGTATTTAAACCATAAAAATATAGCATATGCTATATTAAGATTAGCATATGCTTTATTGTGAATCAAATTCCAGCAAATAAGATCTGACTAAATATTTAAAATGCAGACAACACACAGTCCATGCAAATGGAGACGTGCAACACCAGTCGCTCTCCACAATCCCTGTGGGGAGCTCAGAGCCCCGGCTGCCTGCATGAGTACTGCCTGTCCAACGCATTTCTGCCTGAGCTCCTCACTTAAATCAATGAATGATTTAAGGCCGTGTCTCTCCGGTGGATTCACATGGTGTTTGGTTATACAATGCATAGGGGCGCGTATATGACTAACAATTAAGCGTAGGAATGCTTCATGTGCTATTTCTGGCCTGTGTGCCAATTAAGGGCAAAGCTGACGTACCACATGACTCTACCAGCTTCTTAGTGGTAATACATAATTAACATGAGTGGCAGAAACAGGAAAACATAATTCTTAGAGGATGCTGGCAGGTCGTTCGGTTGTATAGCTCGATGGAAACACAAGCCAAGTCATGTTAGGGCAAATTGGCCTCAAGATGACTGCGGAACATCCATCCTTTCCATTGTGTTGTATAATTCATTTTCCTGTAAGCGGTGCCCCGGGAGATGAGGGACAAACAGAAATGTGATGACATCAGCACGGCCATAAAAATGCTTCATTGTCACCAGAAAAAAATGTCTAGTGTTGGAAAGACAAATTGGATGGCGGGGCAAAGCCTGGAGTAGAATAGAGAGTAAGCTCTATTACCAGTGCAGTGCGATGATGTAGCAAGAGGCCATAAAGTAACAGCACAAAGGTTTCCTGTCACAACATGGGGCAACATGCTAGGAGGACGCTTCAGGCTGCTGTTAATATAATTGATAGTGGAGGGAGAGATAGAGGAAGAGTGGGAGGGAAGTTCTGCAGCTTAGCAAACACTAAAGCCCCCAGGCTCCTGACAACAAGAGAGGGACGTCAACAACAGGACAAACAGGGAATGTCACAACACTATCGACTTTTAAAAAACCAAACGGGACAGTAAGAGGACATCCACAATGAGCCTGTCTGTCTTTATCTTGCCCCAGCAGGACCTGAGGATAGCGTTCGTCTTCCCTACTGGCCAGACTGCCATGCTGGTTGGCACGCACAGATATTTTAATAGGAAGTGGTTCAGTTACAAAAAGGCCCCCCCCCCACCGCCACCACCACCCGTGCACAAATTAAGTAATTCAAGGGCACAAATTCAGAAGCATACAAGGTTTATTGCCAAGTGGGTTTTCGTATAAAAGAAATTTGCCTTGGGGTTTTGGTGCATAACAATAAGCATAGTAAGAAAAATATGTAGGAGTTCTGCAACAGTCTAGTCTGTGTCGGTGGGGGTCCTGGGCTTTGTTGACAAGACCGTTCAGCTGCAGTTGGGAAGAAACTTGTTACTGTGCAAGGTTTTGGTCCTGGACCGCAGCCAGTGGTTCAATCTGGAGATGTTCCAATACCACTGAATTTGTGTATTGGACAATACCGAGTACCGATCCAATACTATGCCCCCTAAAAATACAGCTGTATACTACTAACCCTGTATGAATGTGAAATGATTGCTATCACTGTCTGGCATGGCTCAGGTTAAACCATACGCTGTAAAAACACTGGACCAAGCTACCGTGATGTCACCCTGTGATTTGTGGACTCCCATTCTGAAGCCTCAAGTTTGGTACTTCGGCACAGATGGCAGAAATTTTCCTCAAGGGCTTTCTACCAGAACGGGATCTCTTGGTTAAGGTTAGGGAAAAAAGTTGTGGTTGCGGTTAAAATGAATAGATTTCTGTCAGAAAGGGCTTGGTTGGGCTTTGATGACGAGGCCGTTCAGCTGCAGTTGAGAAGAAACTTATTACTGTGTGAGGTTTTGGTCCTGGACCGTAGCCAGTGGTTCAATTTAGAGATGTTCCCCTGATACCAATTCTGAAGCCTGAACTTGTGTATTGGACAATACAAATTGTAAAACCACTGGACCAAGCTACTGTGATGTCCCCGTTGATTTGTGGACTCCGATTCTGAAGCCTCAGGTTCAACACATTCTCACTCTGAGCTTGTCACATATTGACAGTTGGTCATGGACTTTCCACGTCCACATAAGACGTTCAAGGTTCCCTGGGTGTGTTGGTTGCTGAGAAATTTTCCTCGAGGATTTTTAACCAGAAAGGGATTTCTTGGTTAGGGTGTGGAAAAAAGTTGTGGTTTTGGTTAAAATGAATAGATTCTTGTCAGAAAGGGTCTTCCTGGAGAAAGCCTACAAGGAAAAAATCTCCCATGTGCACATTTCGGCCCTCGCCGTCTTGTTTCTTTTGGAGCCAGAAGTGACCATATTTGGGCAAGAGGCTGGTGTGGTGGAGGAGCGAGGGGTGGATCAGAATGAGAGGCACAGGACACTATTGGCAGAATGCCTGTCACTCAAAGAGGCTCATCCTTAAATATGTGTAACAAGGCAGATGATATGGACAGAAAAAAAAACATGCCCTCAAAAAAAAAAACGTTCACAATTGTTTTCCCTTTCTTTAATTTTTTTAACCCAACCCCCTAGTATCGAGAAATGCTCCCAGTACTGCCTAAAATGCTGGATCGGGTACCGGCAAGGACTTGAGTCTATGCACAGATCCGATACCACATGATTTATTAATTTTATTTTTAAGTAGTTTCATACATACAACGACAGTTTCCCTGGAAATAAAGTCTTCTTCACTGCTCTAAAACAGTAGCCTCCACACAGCAAGTTACACTGTAAAGCCAATAGATTTCTGGTAAAAATTGTAACATTAACTGTTAGCAAAAAATGTCAGCTGTTCATGCTCATTTTCTGTATGTATTTTTTCGTGTTTTTACAAAGGGTTTCCACCAAGCGGCAACCTCTGTGGCTGTTATGTCCTTTTGTTGTTGCTTATCTTTATGATTACTTTGTTCACTTAGACAACTAATATTAATTTTATTACTATCTGACAGGTCACCAGTCACTTGAATGCACTGCCATCCATCATTGCGGCTTCCGTCAGCTGACACCTGGCTGTCAATCTGTCTGCAGCTCAGTCAATATGATGATCTTCAGTTCCAGTGGCAACCTCTGAGGCTGTAAAATCAACACATTCTCACTCCGACCTCGTCACATATTGACGTTTGATCATGGACTTTCCACGTCAACATATGACGTGCGACGTACCCTGGATGCGTTGGTTTGAGTGACAGGCTGTCTGTAGGTAGTGTCCTCAGCTTCTCAGTCAGATCTACCCCTCACCCAAATATGGTCACTTCTATCTCCAAAAAAAAAAACAAAACAGCATTACACTGAAACCTAGTTAGTACCAGGTCTAAATGGGCTCATTGAGGTACAAATGGTAATTCTGTGGGTGAAGAAGTCCTTTCAAACAACGCCAACAACTGAAGATGGACATGAACAGGGAGCTCAAAATCAAAATCTCATAACAGAAAAAACAGGGCAGCAATAATACCAGCTTATTATTTCTATTTCTATGTCCTGGGGAGCTTCTTCAGCTACAGAGGGCACAGAGGCACGTCCTTGACAGGGTCTGGAGTTAAAGATTCCTAATTATCCTGTTAATCAATCCCCCCAACCTTTCCACCAGTGCCACCATTTCCATCTAAGATCTAACTGGCAGATTATGAGATTTATTGAGCATAGCCATGCTCCCTCATGGAGAGGGCAAACCTTTTATTTTCAGCTGATTAAAGTATGTTTCTTGTGTGGGGCATAATGAGCCCTACACCCTCGAGGGGACACCAGCAGGGCTTTAGAGCTTCTTAAGGTGGGAGATTATTTAGAAACTGTTACCCCTGAAATACAGCTGCATGAATACTGAAGGGGTTATTCAAAAAAACATGCTACACAACACCTTTCAGTGGTCCCACCATTTCATTTCCATATTTATAGTTGTCATAAAGGGATGGAGCCTTCCACGCACACTCATATAGCCATGCACCCACTCCATCAGACCACCTACTCACACTCCCATTAACTCGTAGGGGTAATTTAAAGTGTTCGCTCCAGCTGAGCTGCATGTCTGTGGACTGTGGGAGGAAAGTGAAAGCGCCTGGAGGATTTCCCACGCAGACACACGGAGAGAACATGCAAACCCCACACGCAGAAAGGATCAGTTGCTTAGGAACAGAGTTGTTCATCAACTGGGGGTGTGATCACTTCTGAGCAAAGTGTGGGGTTTAATCATACGAACTTGTGTGTGAATGCGAGCAGGGCTCTGATGATGCTCGGAGTGCCTGGGGGTGGGTGGAAAAGGTGAGCGGCTGATGATGATGTACCATCCAGCAGATGAAGAAAAGATCGATATAACGACGTCAGTGAGCAAACTGTGAAGAGGAGGATGTTTATAGAAGTTTAAGTTTTTATTAAATATATATAAATAAGCTCACTGACTGACTGACAATGATGTTTTTCAGTAGGAAATATAACCTTTAATGGTCTGCTTGGGAGAGCGCGGTATTGAAAAATGTGATTCACTTGATCTCATTGAACCATCTCCAGCACGCTGTTGAAGTATGTTAGGGCAAAACAAAGACGTCCCAGGTTGCCAGACCTTTAGGCGGCTTCCTTCCAAGAAGTTACCATTCGATAAATCACTCTTGGCATCTGTTCTGTCATGAAGTATGCACTCATACTTATATAATTCATCAATTATTTTTTTTTATTAGTTTAGTTTTAGAGTTCTTAATGCACAAAAAAGTCCTTTAATGGTAAAAGTTATATACAGTCTCATACAAAAATGTTACGTGCCAGTCAAGGAACCAGGACCCAGTAGCAGAGTTCAAACAAAAGCTTTATTGCCAAAATGTTCACAAAAGGAAGTAACGAGGAACACGCTCAAAAAACAAGGAAACAACTGAAAGCGCTCGACAAAGCACGAGGAAGACGCTGAGGACTACACGTGGCGACAGGCAGGAGATCACTGGTGGTGGTGGCGCAGGAGGCTGGAGGGGGCTCTCAGTGACAGGTTTGAGGAGGGAGACGTGGAACACTGGGTGGACGTTCAGGGAGGCTGGGAGGCGGAGGCGGACGGCGCTGGGGTTAATGATCTTGTCTATTGGGTAGGGTCCAATATACCTGGGGGCGAGTTTCCTGGACTCAGTCTGGAGAGGGAGGTCCCGGGAGGAGAGCCACACTTGCTGGCCCACCTGGTAGTTGGGTGCGGGTACTCGACGCTGGTCCGCCAGGCGGCGATTGCGCTCAGCCGTTCTCCCTAGGGCGGCTCTGGTCTCCCGCCAGACGCGTCGGACCCGGCGAAACTGGGCCTGGACTGAGGGAACCGCCACACCGGATTCCTGGCTCGGAAATACTGGAGGTTGGAAGCCATGGTTGATCATGAATGGCGATAAGCCGGTGGCCGAGCTGATGAGGGAGTTGTGGGCGTATTCAACCCAGGGAAGGTGTGTGGACCAGGAGGAAGGGAGGCGGGAGGTCACACAGCGCAGCGAGGACTCCAAGCTCTGGTTGGCTCGTTCCGTCTGTCCGTTGGACTGGGGGTGGTAACCCGATGAGAGGCTGGAGGTGGTTCCCAGAGCCCGGCAGAAAGCCTTCCAAACCTGCGAGGTGAACTGAGGTCCGCGGTCTGACACAATATCTTGAGGAATCCTGTGTAGTCTGAAAACATGCACCACTAGGAGATTAGCAGTCTCCAAGGCGGTGGGGAGTTTGGGGAGAGGAACAAAATGTACCGCCTTGGAGAATCGATCCACCACAGTTAATATGGTGTCGTTACCTTCAGAGGGAGGTAGGCCGGTAACGAAATCCACCGCGATGTGTGACCAGGGACGTGGAGGGATGGGTAGGGGTTGCAGGAGACCCGCTGGTGGTCGGTGAGTGGGCTTGCTGCGCGCGCACACCGTGCATGCAGCAACGAAGGTCCGGACGTCAGCGGCCATGGACGGCCACCAGAAGCGCTGCTGGATGAGGGCTAGCGTGCGGTGGACCCCCGGGTGGCAAGCTATTTTAGACGTGTGCCCCCAGGTGAGCACGGATGATCTGGCAGTCTGAGGCACAAACAGCCGCCCAGGCGGACACCCCTCCGGAACCGTCTGTCCTTGAAGTGCCTCTTGGACCTCCCGCTCTACCCGCCAGTGGACCTCCCCCAGCACACACTCCGGATCCAAGATGGTCTCCTTGGAGGGCTCCCCCCCCTCCAGGGTGAACTGACGGGAGAGTGCATCAGGCTTAGTGTTCCGAGACCCAGGACGGTAGGTAATAGTGAACTGGAACCTGCCTAGGAACAGTGCCCAACGAGCCTGTCGGGAGTTCAGTCGGCGGAGCGAAGGTAGGCTAGGTTCTTGTGATCTGTCCATACGATGAAAGGTTGAGCTGCCCTCCAGCCAGTGCCTCCATTCCTGCAGAGCCATCACCACCGCCAGGAGCTCCCGGTTCCCCACGTCGTAGTTGGATTCTGCGGGGGTGAGTCGACGGGAGAAGAAGGCGCAGGGGTGGAGCTTGTTGTCAGAGGGTTGGTGCTGGGAGAGGACGGCCCCGACCCCGGAGTCCGAGGCATCAACCTCGACCACGAACTGCCGCTCAGGATCTGGGTGCACAAGAACAGGGGCATTAATAAACATATTCTTAAGCTTTTCAAAAGCTAGTTGCTCAACCATAGACCAGACAAAAGTGAGTTTGGAAGATGTAAGGCGAGTGAGTGGAGCCGCCAGGCGGCTGTAGTTTCTAATGAACCTACGGTAGAAGTTGGCAAACCCCAGAAAGCACTGCAGCTGTTTCCAGGTGGTGGGAGCCGGCCAGTCCTTCACGGCAGCTACCTTGGAGGGGTCTGCCCGCAGCTGCCCCCTTTCGACCACAAACCCCAGGAAACTCACAGATGACACATGAAATTCACATTTTTCCGCTTTAACATACAACTTATTTTCCATTAACCTCTTTAACACTTCTCGCACATGGCACACATGTTCCTCCATAGAACTGGAGAAAATCAGAATATCGTCCAAGTACACAAAAACAGTCTTATTGAGCAAATCGCGTAACACATCGTTCACCAAACACTGGAAAACTGCAGGAGCATTAGTGAGTCCGAAAGGCATGACCAGATATTCAAAGTGACCTAAGGGGGTGTTAAATGCCGTTTTCCACTCGTCCCCATCTCTAATTCGGATGAGGTGATAGGCGTTTCTGAGGTCCAGCTTGGAGAACACTTTGGCCGTGTGCAGGGGGCTGAATGCTGAATCAATCAGAGGAAGGGGATACTTGTTTTTTATAGTGATCTCGTTTAGACTGGTGTAATCAATACATGGGCGTAGTGTTGTCTTTTTTTTCTACAAAGAAAAAACCCGCCCCTACAGGGGACGAGGAGGGTCGAATTAGGCCGGCTGCCACTGACTCTGTAATATATTTTTCCATTGCTTCCTGCTCGGGTTTGGAGAGGTGAAAAGTCTTTTGGTTGGGAGAGGCGCCAGGAAGCAGGTCTATGGCGCAATCATAAGGTCTGTGGGGGTAAAGAGGTGGCGGCCGTTTACTGAAAACCTGCTGCAGGTCATGGTAATCAGAGGACATTAGATAAGTTGATTACCTCGGGAGCTGGGGCTGAGTCCGTGGATCTGGCTGGCAGAGCGGAGCGGAGGCAGTGGGCATGGCAGTGAATACTCCAGTTGCGGATGGTGGCGGTGGTCCAGTCAATGTGGGGGTTGTGAAGCTTAAGCCAGGGTATTCCCAGAATGACAGAGTTTAGAGGTGAAGAAATAACATACAGTTCTACGTGTTCATGGTGGTTACTGGAGAGAACGAGCTTAAGAGGTTCCGTCTTGTGTGTGACCAACTCTAACAGTTTGCCATCTACTGAATGCACCTCTTTTGGAGATGACAACTCGTAAATAGGGATGGCGTGAGTTTTAACAAAGTCAGTGTCTATGAAATTGTCGTCGGCACCAGAATCCACTAGCACCTGAGTGGGGACTGAGTGTGTGAGGGCGTGAATCGTACCTGGCACTTGTACTCTCGAGGCTGAGGAGGAGGAGATGTGGCTCACCATAGTCCCCCCTTCTAGTGGTGAGCCCCGCCTTTTGGCACCTCCGGGCAATGGGAGACGAAATGGCCCTGTTGGCCACAGTAGAGGCATAGCTGGTCTCGCATTCTACGTCGTCTTTCTGTTGGTGTGAGGCGTGCCTGTCCCAGTTGCATTGGCTCGTCGGCAGGTGGCGGTCGCTGCTCGTGTGCGAAGGAGGTGGTATCTGGGGTCCCGAGGTGCAGTCATGGGAGTTGAGGATGCCAGGAAGGAACCGCCTCTTCCCCATCCCCTGTCGCTCCCTAGCTCTTTCCTGATCCTGTTATCCAGGCGGATGGCCAAATCTATGAGGGAGTTGAGTGAGCTACACTCCTCCCGAAGCCAGCTCATCCTTTAATTCCCCGCTAACCCCTTAAGAAAAATTGCCCGTAAGGCTGAATCATTCCACCCACTCTCTGCCGCTAGGATGCGAAACTAACTGCGTATTCAGAAAGCGGATAAATTCCCCTGTTGTAGGTCAAGCAACCGGCTTACAGCCTGACTACCCTTTACCGGGTGGTCGAAAACCCGTTTCATCTCCTCTGTGAATTGGAGATAGTCGTTAATTAACTCTGGTTGTTGGGTGGAGATGGCTAAGGACCAGGCGGCAGCCTGCCCTGTGAGTAAACTCATAGTGAAAGCTACCTTAGCTTGAGGGGTGGAATAAGTGAGGGGTTGCTGAGTGAAAACCAAATTGCACTGGTGCAGAAACTGTGAGCATGTCCCTAAATCTCCTGAATACCTGGCGGGTATGGGGATATATGGCTCCCGTGCCTGAGGTGCTGGGCTGGTTGGCAGGCTGTCGGCTGGGTGGTGATCGCCGGGGCTTGGAGAAAAGGTGAGGCGGTCCTCCAGGGCCGCCAGTTGCCGACTTAGTTGTGAGACGCCGGCCGAAACTCGTTGCATGTGCTCCGACATCTGCTGCAGGGCTGACTCGGCCTGGTTCACCCTGGCCGCTTGCGAGGAGAGTTCCCGTTTCAAAAAATCTGACTCTGCTGGGTCCATGCTGGCCGGATTGTTCTGTTACGTGCCAGTCAAGGAACCAGGACCCAGTAGCAGAGTTCAAACAAAAGCTTTATTGCCAAAATGTTCACAAAAGGAAGTAACGAGGAACACGCTCAAAAAACAAGGAAACAACTGAAAGCGCTCGACAAAGCACGAGGAAGACACTGAGGACTACACGTGGCGACAGGCAGGAGATCACTGAGAGCTCGAGCGAGGAGAACCAGCATAGGGAACAATCCGGCACAGGAGACAGTGAGAGAGTGGCTTAAGTAGCTGGCTGATTAGGCAGAACAAGCTGCAGGTGTGCTGGAAGCCCTGCTCCCAGTGATCGCCCCGCCTCCCGGCACATCCCCTGCAGGCAGAGGGAGAGAGATATCAGAAACATATTTTCACAGAAAAAACGACAAAAAACCGGACCATAACACAAAAACTTTCTAAGGCCTAGATCACACAGAAAATGCAAAACGCAAGGCACACCTCACTGCCTGTTTTTTAAAACTTTTTTACTGAATGCCACTCGTAAGGAAAAGACACTTGCTGCACCTTTTTATTGTTGCTAGGCAACCACCCCATCACCTCCTTACACTAACCTCTCCGCGTAATCCATCTACCGTTTATTTTGGCTAGCTAAAACTACCTACTTATTTCACAGTAATCTGTGTGTAGTTGCTGACATGTTGAGGCAGAGGGTACTGTCTGTAGCTCTGGTTGAGGGTGAGAGGCTGTCAGCAGATAAACAGAGATCTGTGTGGGTACATGAGACCCTAAATAAAAGGCTGGATCATGGGGAGTACCACCAGTTGGTCCAGGAGCTTCTCCTCCATGATGGACGTTTCCAGGCATATTTTAGGATGACTCATGGGTAGTTTGACAACCTGCTGTCTATCGTCGGGTCCTATAGCTCTGGGTATCCAGCAACCACTACCACCAGTTTCTCCTCCATTGTTTACCAACTGTAAACTTGTTGTCGTGACCACCACAGAAGGCCCGCCACTCAAATCATCCAATTGGACAATGGGGAAAAAGCAGAAAGGACATGGGGCACTTTTCTGCTCTGAGTTGAAGCACCGAGAGCGCAGAAATACGAGGTGCGTCACAACGTAAAAACAGCGAGCAAAAAGCTTCATTCTCATTAAGAATTACAAAAAGGCACCTCCAGCTGCTGAAACACTTACTGTGTGATCGAGGCCTACCCAGCTGGCATTCTAATGTTCATTCACTGTTGAATCAAGGTTGAATTATGTTTTGATTTTGAAACTAAAATCTAAAATTAATCAATGTTGAGCGTTGTTTTATCAACTTTAAATGTTGTTTCAAAATTGTTTCAACATTGAAACACATCTTTCTAAAATTTCAGTGTTGATTTATAAGAATTTTTTAACCATTTTACAACCATTATGACAATATTGGTAATGAGTGACAAACAGTGGTGGAAAGTAACTCAGTACATTTACTCAAGTACTGTACTTCACAACTTTCAGTGACTTTTACTTCAGTATTTCAATTTTATACTACTTTATACTTTCACTTCACTACATTTCTGTAAAGCAAAAATATTGTACATTTTACTCTACTACATTTATCTGACACACAAAATGTGACACTGTGCTACAAACTGTGTCCTCAACAGGGGGGTCTGTAACCCTTGGGGGGTCCCCAGAGTTATTGCAGGATGGCACCAAATTGACCTTTCAGTAAGCCCCGCCCCTTTGTGACAGTCCAGCTAGCTGTCACATTAAGCATGGAGCCCACACTGTAACTAACTGCACTCCTTGAAGGAATATCATCATATTTTTTGTAAAACTGAAAGAGTGATTCCAGAGAGAAGCAGACAGAGGGGTCTACAGTCTGTGTTTGAAGGATATATCCAGGATGTCAAACTGACTCAGCAGCAACAACAGGTAAAAAAGACAAAGATAGTTAGAAGCTAAAGCTGAACTATAGGCTACAGATCACAGTGTGAAAGTGAACCACCACATCACTGCTGATCACCACAGAACACAATGAATATAAAGAGAAACTTTGCTGATGTTGAACCAGCTGTGTGGCATCACAGTGTGTGCAGAGGTCAATCAACACCTCTCACACAGCACCACCTTTTAATACCAAATCTGTGTGCTAGGTACCTCAACAGAGGGGGGGCCAAACATGGGGACGATAAGGAACGGTTCCATTGGTACCATCCACAACTTTTCACAGTGGAAATGGAAAAAATGGTTACCAAACTGAACTGAACAGGACTGCTTGGTAGAAACAGGGCTATAGACTTTGGGTTAGTCCCGCTCAGGAAGATGGAGGCAGGTAGGAGTGGTTGGGGATTTTCCATGCAAGTAGATGGACACAGGTAGAGAGGTGCCTGGGGATTTTCCACACCAAGTATTGATATTTTATCATACAAATTAGTAATATTGCAAAAACACTTAAACTTTTGGTTGCCAATTGTGATAGTTTTTTGAATAATATGGCAGACAGACCTGGGATGTTCTCTGGACGAAGAGCAGTGGTTAAAAATTCTGTCTGACAGTGGTAAATATGTCCCAGAGCAAATTCACCTAGTATAGAATAATGCACAGATACTACTAGACACCAGCAGGGCTGCATAGGATGTGTTTATTAACAAATGACTCATGTTGGAAATGCCAGCAAGAAACTCACACCTTTTGACAGTGTATTTGGGATTGTCCACTCATTCGGCCCTTTTGGAGTAAGATTCTTATAAGACACATCAGTAAATGGTTCGGTAAGACATTGCCTCATTGTCTCCAGGACTGTGTTTTTTGGGGGACAGATCAGAAGTATATAATGTGTCAAGGGATGAATTTTCAGTTGTTATTGCTAGAGTCATTACAGCTGCTAGAACAATACTCAGGTACTGGAAGTTAACGAAACCCCAAGTACGAATCCATGCTGACTAGGATGACTAATCGTACTCAAGGACCAATCTGGGGGGATTTTTGGAATTATTTTGCATTGTTATTTTTAAATTTTATCATTATTTATTTTAATGTGTTTATTTATTCAAATTTAATTTTGTTATTTTGATTATTTTTGGCAGACTGGGCCTGGTGCTGTAACCCCTCTTGCACAGATCTCTGTTACCGTGTTGGTATTGTACTCTTATTTTTGTTCGTCAAGATCGAATGTCTCATTTGACATGTAGAACTGTCATGCACCAACCTTGCCAAAATCAGTAAATCATAAGATGTTGACAAACTTTTCCTTCGAGGACATAATTTATATAGTGATAAAGTATCATGATAATATCATATTGTGGGGCCTCTGGTGATTCCTAGTCCTGCCATAAATGAGGCCTTGGAGTGACTCTAGTGTAAGAGATTATCTTTTTTTTCTAGCTTTCCATGACTTACGTAGACATAATATATATTCAACCTCTACAGGCAGGTGTCCTGGTCACCTCGTGGCCAATGTAATATCCATGTTGCAGTTGATGCTGAGGATGTATTAACCCTCGCTCTTTCCTCATGTTTCCTGTTCTCTGCCTCCACTCTCACGATCCAATAAAGCCATTTACAAAAGGAACAAAGCAGGGAGGTTGTGTGTCTTCATTTAGGAATGCACGAATGTAAAATCGTCATATTATAAATCCACACACTCTATCACACACTGCTGCTTGGTGACAGGGTCATCATTAGGAAAAAAGAAAAATCAATTTGTGGAAGACATTTCCTCTCCTCGTGCCTCATTCATTCTTTCCTAAAGCCATTTCTGTTGAACACAAAAGGAAAGTTGCTCCGTATGTGTGTGTGTGTGTGTGTGTGTGTTTGCGCGCGCATGCATGAGTGCATGCATGGTGAAACGGCTTTTGTGCAGTTCATTAGAAATTCTGCTGACAGAGACTTGCAGTGAAAGCAGTGGTGTGTGCGTGGAGGGAATATCAAGAGGATGGCTCCAGCCTGGAGATGGCCTGCAGCTTTAAAGATATCAGCTCATTTCATATGAAGATGCCACACACACACACACACACACACAAAATGAGAGGGCAGCGGCGTGTACATCAATATATGTTTAGCATTCAGGCCCACAAAGCTTTCTCATTACAGTTAATAATCCTGATTAACACAGGCTGCAGTCGGAGCGTCCTGGCACAGGAAGAGGACGGAGTGGCTCAATAATCGGCAGATACATAATGTACAGTGTCATTAAGGAAGACAAAAGCGTAGCTTCAGTTATAGTTTGGATTTATAATGAAACTCACAGTGATGGAAAGTACCTGAGAACATTTATTTACGTACGATTTGGAGGTACTTGAGTATTTTCTACTATTCTCCACTACGATTCAGGGGGAAATATTGTACTTTTTACTTCACTACAGTAATAACACAAAATAAAATCAACATATAAATTGTGATGTATTATCATAAGACTTTATTGATCCACAGGGTAAATTCACAAGCTACCCAGCAGTATATAAAGTACTGAAAATTATCTCTACCTTCGCCATTAAATTCAAGTAATGTGCACATTAATGCCTCAATAATTTTGATCCATTAGTTTACACACCGATCAGCCAAAACATTTAAACCACTGACAGGTGAGGTGAATAACACTGATCATTTTGTTACCATGCAGTGTTTTGCTGGGAAACACTGGGTCATGATATTCGTGTGGATGCCACCTGACACACTTCACACACCCAAACATGGTTAAAGACTAAGCACTCCCCGATGGCAGTGGTACCACCAGCAGGACAATGCGCCATGTCACACCGCAAACACTGCTCAGGAATGACCCGAGGAATGTGACATAGAGCTCAAGGCAACGACTTTGCCTCCAAATTTCCCAGATCCCAATCTGATCAAGCATTTGTCTGACATGCCAGTAACCCATGGGTACCCCAGATCCAAGGTGGGGCCTCCTTGGATCAGTCTTGGCTCTGACATGTCACGGCATGAACCAGGCTTGTGAGGAGGCAGGTTGGGGTGGTGGATGGGTCACGAAAAACTAGACTTTTGCCCAGGACTTTCCCCTAAAATCACATGTTCAGATCCATGTGAACTTTGCATCATTTGGATTGGATTGGATTGGATTTTAAGGTACGTCCTCAACATGTTTCTTTTCCTAAACCTAACCTCAGTAACTTTGTGTTAATTACATAACTGTACGTTAAGGACGTAATGTCATTCGTGGGCGCAAATCCGTTGGATATCATACAAACCATTCTTTGAAAATACATTGCATCGACACAAGACCTCTTGGGACTGTCCTGCGGTGTCTGGGTTTTAGCAGTGAGTCCTTCTTTGTTATTATTATTTATTTTACCTTATTTTCATACCTTATTATTATCATTATACTATTATTATATTACTGTCCTTTTGTTTTTGGTGATCTTTACAATTATTTTGTTCACTTCAACAACTAATATTAATTCTATCACTATTTAGTGCACAAATTTCTTGTGTTTATTTGAAGTTCTTACTATTTTACAGGTTGTTAGTCACATGAATGTAGCCGCTTTCATCAATCATTGTGGCTTATGTTGGTGAATAATGACTGTCGGTGTCTGACGCTGGAAGTAAATGACCAAGCGGCAGTATTTGATGACAAAAAACTGGCTCTCTGAAGGGACACTTGAGGCTGGCTCTAGAAGCCAGTCGGTCCCCATAGACCTCCATGTTAAAATGCCCAACTTCAAAGCATGAATAAACATGTTTACAACCTGGTACAAAAACAGTTTTGGTCTCTGTAGCTAATTTCCCCATTCATGTCAATTGTACAGGGGTGAATATCTAAATAACTCACCGGATTACATTTTGTTAAAGCTTAAAGTTACACATAATTAAGGGTAGGATGCTTTGAGTGATGGTGTCCTCAGCTTCTCAGTCAGATCCACCCCTCGCTCCTCCACAGCTCCACCCTCTCATCCAAATATGGACCAAGAAATCCAAGATGCAATGGCTGAGATGACGAACTCGAGGTTTCAAAACTTGAGTTCACAAATCAGTGGGTGATGTCATTCTACCCACGTCTGTTATTTACAGCCTCAAAATGCTTGTTCTTGCTGGAGCTCCAGAGTAAAGTGTCACAGACGGGATGGAAAACTATAATAAGGTGGTTTTTGGTACTTCAATATATCTTCATATAGGTATCAAAACTTTGATTAAAACACCAGAAAAGTGTAAAATGTAGGAGCTATAAGCTTAAGATCTGAGTCCTTCTTCCACCACTGGGATCTAAACTCAAGGAATTTTTGTAAAGATCCATAACAACACAGGCAGGTGAACACAGTGCAGAAGCAACAACAAGGCGTTTAAAGAAATGAAGCATTTAACTTACCAAACTCAGTTTATAGCAGACCAAAGAAAACAGAACTGGCTGGCTGGATAACACGAAGATCAAAACAACATCTTTAAACAACGGGATGCAAAGACCACCAACTGACAAGAAAAACACACATACACACTGAGAACTAATCACAGCAACAAGACACAGCTTGAGTAGGCGGGCACTAAAGAAAGGAGGGAAACACAAGGATGGCGACCATAGTCACTGTAGCCCCTCTGACACTGCCGCTTCAAGGCAGGAATGTTACACCGTAACGATGCTCGCCGTTCTGTTTAAAAGGTGCAATCATGGAATGTGGGGGTTATAGTTGTGTCACCTCTGAGCTGGAAAGAGAGGTAGCAATAGCGCCAGGAGTTTATATTCTATAAACTATAAATCAGCTATTAAAATTGTTAAATTAAATGAATAATTTCTTATTTTCTCACATATCACAGATATGCAATGATGATTGCTAGGTAATATGTATAATGATGTTATCCAATGTGAAGTCTCTGATCATGTGATGAGACAATGTGTGTATGATAGGGTGGACTTGGGCCCATCGTAACTACCTTACGCCACTGATGTTTATTATATGTTGAGTCAATATTTCATTCTAGGGATGCCATTTGTGGATTGCCACACCATTTATTTGTCTAAATGATTAAACATCCACCCCCTCGCTAGTCAGTACCAGAAATATTAGTCGGTTAAACCAATTAGTGTTTTATTCATGTACAAGGCTGCTTAACTGTCATGCAGCCACCCACCACTGGTGGGGGCTACAGAGCCATCAGACAGCAGTACCCCTCCCTGTGGAGTTATAAAACAGCATGGTGGGAATTTGGAGAGATGTCCTCTCACAAAACCAGCACGGTTTGGCAGTACTTTGATCAAGAAAATTAAAACAAGGTAGCATGTAGGCCGTGTCAGAAAAAACTGGCATATAATCACTCGACTGGAGAAATGCACATCCACATTCAACTCAAGCATTTGTATTTTAACCTGCACGGAACGACGGCTGCTGCTGCCAGCAGTGCTCGCCACACTCAGTCCAAATTGACATCATTCACCCGGAGTCGCTGTGATCCCACCTGGTCTGAGAAGATAACGCAGCTCATCATGACAACGACCTCGCAAGGTATGCTTCCACTTAACTTTGTTGAAGGTAAAGGCCTCAAGAAGTTAACTGAATATTTTGAGCCTGAAAACACCGTACCAAGACGCAAAATGATAACCTCGAGGCTGGAGCACATTCACCATAAAATGAGTGTTCTCCTTTTTTAGATTAGTCAACTAGTCTTAATTAAAGTTTTCATTTAGTCGACAGGGATTTTAGTCGGCAGGAACATCCCTAATACATTCAAGAGGCGCTGATGAGAATAAATTAGTATACTGCAGAATGTAGCCACTAGCAGTTAGCAGCTAACTCAAAGAAGAAGAACAGCAGCTGGAAATAACAAGGTCTCTGAGCTCCTTATTCTCCATTCTCCTTCACGCCTCTTTTGCTTCTGCGATGCCAGCATGCTCTCTTAAATTATGCACTGCAGCAGCATGATGTTGTTTGGTTCTGTGTAAAAATGCAAAGGCGGTATAAAGAAGGGACTTCGGGAGGCTCTATAACACCATCTCTGCGTAAATGGGGCTTATGTATAATGTGAAAAATGTTGCTTGTACTAACAAACCCAGAGTGTTTCAGCATCTTTCAGCTCATTGTAGTTTTTTATAAAACCAAAACAAGGTGGAGACAAAACACAGAGCTTGGAAGAGAGTGAAAATGGGACTTGCTCTCACCAGGCGACCAGAAACACAACTCCAAATGAATAATAATGTTGCTGTGTAACTATTGGATGTGTATATCAGCTGCTGTTTGCTAACTTCACCATATCAGCGTTTCAGCATGTCTCAGCTCATCATTTTGGTTTTACAGCCCACAGCTTCACTGTTGTGGTTCACTCTCTCATCAACCTTGTTTCCAGCCTCAGCAGGCCGTGGAAAAGCACCAATAAACCAACTGCTGCTTGGTGACGGGCAGGTGGCAAGCAGTGTGCAGAGGTGTGAAATTGGACAGGGTTTAAACTTCTCTCTCAAGCTCTTTTTTTTTTCATTCTTCACACAGCCGCTCTGTCACTTTTTGTGTGTACGACAGCATGAAAGCCTTCAAAGAGAGGCAGTCTGAATGTGTGCACCATTATCTCCATTTCTACAACTCATGACTGACTACAAAGATACACTTGGCGCAACATCATCTGTTTGAAGAGGCCTTGACTCTTTCCACTCTTTCCAGAAAATACAACTGCTTTTTTTTTTTTACATTGCCTGTTTTTAAATCTTTTTTTTTTTTTTTTTTAGTTTAAGTCGACCTCCAGGGCACCAAAAAAGCTTTGGCTTGGGATTTTTTTTTATAAGTTATTCCATTTATTTGAAGATTAAGTGGCTCCTCTGTGGTTGGAGTCGGGTCTCTTGTCTAATGTGGGTCAGTCTGACCCGTAAAACTGAGCGGACCTGTATGAATATTAAAATAAGTGCTATAATCACTCTCCATTTAACAGCCCTAAAACATATGCCAGGCCTTAAACTGTGCATGAATAGTTGTATAAATCTTTCAGCATGCACTCATCTTCAGTGTGTTCATCATCCAGGGACCCTCTCTCCCTCCGAGGGCATTCATTTTTCATGGAGCCCTGCTGGTGATGGAGCATGTCCACAAGTAGGAAATTACTGTGAGAATCTTAAACGCTCTGTGGTACCAACACAAAACAGCACAGAGACTTCTTCTTTGCTTTTACCTGTTAGTACACATCATGCTGCTACACAGTCTACTTTAACTGAGGCTCTAAAATGCATAGTCTTTTGAAATGGTAGATTATTTCAGATTAAAAATCCATTCTAACATAAATTTTAAGGCATCGGTGGAGATTTCAAGGGGACGTAGGAGACACATCCCCTTCAGAATTTAGAACATGTGCATTTGTCCCACCCACAATGAAAAGGTATAGAAGGGCTCCCTGACCCTGGGGCTCAAACCAGGAACCCTCTTGCTGTGAGGCGACAGTGCTAAACATTACATCACCGTGCCGCCTTTTTTAATTTCAGTATTAATTCATTTTATGTTCTTATTTGTATACTGTTGTTTTTGGGTCATGGCACCTCTGTCAGTCCTGTCCTGACTTTCTATGTCTCTATTGTACTCACTATTTTCTCCTTTGCTTTATCACTATTGTACTGACAAAATATTATTGTGTCGTCTATGTGTTCTGTTTTTGGAAAATATCAATAAACAAGAAAAAAGTTCAGTCTTAGCCTAACCGATGTCTTTCTTTTTCAGTTTTCATAGGACTGTTGAGATGATTTAAAGTCAGATCAAAGAAAGGCTGTGAGGACAACAGCGATGACGAAACAAACACCCCACAAGGGACAGTCCTGCATGTTCACTCTTCACAGACTTCAGATATTACACACAGTGTTTTCTCAGCTCTCCGATGACTCTGCTGGTGTGGTGTTTGTCAGCAGGGACCAAGAGGCTGAATACAGAGGTGTTGTGGACGGGTCTGTGGAGTGGTGTGTGGGCTGAACCACCTGCAGTTAGTGGTGGACTTCAGGAGAGACAAGACTCCCCTGTTCTCTGTCTCCTTCAAAGGAGATGATGACTACTAGTACCTGGGAGTCCCCCTGGACAGCACCGAGGCCCTGAACAAAAAAACAAAAACAAAACAAAAAAGTGCTGCTCAGAGCCGGCTACTTCCTGTAAAGGCTCTGCTTGTTCAATGTCTACAGTATCAGGCTGCAGATGTTTTATCATCCCAGCTCAGTACCCTGGAGAATTACATCCATATTAAACAATCCTACGTCTCCTGATTTACAATACAACGCCAAAGCTCAGAGCCAATGTTCCCATCTTATCACACAACATGACTTTCTCGTTTACTGTAGCCATGATGTTTCCCTTACTTTTAAGTGATATAATCAATATTTTTACATTAACAACCAAGCATGCAAGCAAAACTGTATTTGTATAGCACATTTCATTCCAGGTGGAAGCACAATATGCTGCATGAGCTACCATGAAATTTACAGCAATAAACACTATGTTGATTGTATAAAGGTAGAGACATACGTAAACACAGTTAAAACACACACATAAGTAATGTGGCTTAAAATCATTAATTAGTAGGAATAAAAAATACAAATAATTAGAGGAGCTCTATGCAATGTTAAGAGCAATAGCAAACCAAACCGGTCTTGCTCTGAAATTGATAAATGCCGGCGCTTGGTCAGTGACTTCTGGGTGTCAGACACCAACAAAAAAGCTGTCCTTTCATGTTGGGCAGGGGGAAACACAGCAGGACAACAGCGTAAGTAAAGAGGGTGAAACTCTGAGTAGGACTGGCGGGAGGGGTGGTGAATGGGTCCAACAACCACCAATTTTCACCCGATGTGAAACAGAAGTAAGGAAAGTAAACAAAAAGCTAAAGTCAAGAGGAAGTGAGAATAAAACAAACTTGTTACATCAGGTAAGATTATTTTTCTTTAGCCATTGAGCTCTTCAGCAGAAATGTTTCCAGGTGATTTGTGTTGTCATTCACTGGCGCACGGTAAATATGCTCTGTTCCTTCAACACTGGATTGTGTTGTGTATGTGCTAACTGGCTAACTAGCATCAATACAGTCTTCTTGTTTCCCTTTTGAATGACGAATACAAACTATGGCCATCTGCTGGTGTGGAGAGTTATTTTCTGTCACACGCATGCAGAATGTACGTGCTGATTGGCATCGGCTGTGGTCTTTGCAGTGTGTTCATGTACAACTTTTTGGCTGAAACACAGGTGACACAGCTGTCAGCTTGTGTCACCGCTAGTTCTCTGAAGTCAGTTTGATGTGTCTGGGTCTTAATCTGAGCTTGTCTGTTTTTTTTGTTGTGGCAGCCAGAACTAAAAGAGCTAAAAGAAGAGTGCATTTTGGACTTATAATGACCAGGTGGCCAGAGACACAACTCCAAATCAATGAAAGTGTTGCTCTGTAACTGCTGAAATTTAAAAAAAAAACAAAAAAAAAACTAATTATTGAATGTAATCCAGGGTTTTGTAAAATCGTTCAATATTGACGCGCTTGTCTGACAATAGAGTTGATCACTCTCTGGTGGTCTGTGTCTTCCTCTGTATGCTGTGGCAGCAGACTGAGCAACTGACACCAATAAAATCAACATCAATATCAGGAAGGCTGGCTTCATCCTGGAGGTGGGAGGTGCATCTCTGGCGGAGGTGTCAAAGAGGCGCTCAAGCTGCTGAGCATCGTGGACAATACTTTGGATCACTGAATGCCACGGCAGGCCCTTAGTGGGTGTTCAGTGTTTTTGTCAGCATCAGGTGCTTGCAAGATGATGCAACTTGATCCTGGAATTCAAATTTGAGTAACAGATCCATGAGTTTGAAAGATTATCAGAAGCCAAAACCCTACATTGTGGTTAATTGTATTATTATGAAGGATTTCACTGCTTTGGAAGGTTACTGCAGCAGCAATCATTAGAAATAAGGTGTTCACGTTTCAAAAGAATCTACCAGGAATGTCAGCTGGCACACTACTGGGTGGTTAATGACTCCGGGTCAGATGAGTTAAAAGGTTACTACCAATTAAAGGAACAGTGTGTAGGATTTAGGGGGATTTAGTGGCACCTAGTGGAGAGGATTGCACATTGCAACCAGCTGAAACTTCTCCCAGTTCGGATTTCTTCAGAGTTTGTTGTTTAGGAGGTTTTTAGACAAATTATCCACAGAGGTATCTTCCTCTCCAAAACAAACGGACCAGGTGATATAAAACTGGTAAAAACAATAAATATAACAGTTTCACGTTACAAATTGGTATTTCTCCTACACTGTTTGGCATGTCGCAGACAGGCCGCCAGCCCAGCACCTGCTAATGTGGGCTCAATTTTTTCTCTGATGACTTAAGATGCAGATGTTCAGGAGATTTTTTCTGGGAGCTGAATTATCCACAGAGGTCTCTTCCTCTCCAAAATAAATGCACCTAGTTATTAAAACAAGTAAAAACACTGAATGAAGCTGTTTCATGGTACAAAAAAAAAAATGTTTTCGCAACATTCTTGTCATGGAGGGTTTGCTGACTATAGTGGCTGATGAATAGAAGTGAATATCCCTGTCTAGAGCCAGTGCTTGGTTTGTCTGTTCTGGGCTGCTGTAGAAACGTGGCGGTGCAACATGGCGATCTCGTTAGGCGAAGACCCGCTCCCTTTGTAGATATAAACAACTCATTCTAATTTAACAAAAACACAATAATAATTTTCAGGTGATTAAACACCAAAGAAAACATACACCCTGCTAACATATCAACCTAAATTCACATACTGGACCTTTAAACTTCACAAATAGACACAAAAAAAGATTAATTGTTTTTATTTTGGTTTGTTTTCTGCTGTGTTCATTCAGCTGTTTCATCTCTGTCCAAATTTTGTTCTGTTTTACAGCTGTGAGCATGCCCTCCTTTTCATCTGTGCAATGCATAGTGAGAAAATAGAGTCATCAATCAACACCACACTCAAAAATCTGCCTTTTTTTTAGTTTGCATATTTTACCACTTTTCCAGTGTGAACACACTACATACTGAAACCTACTCAGAATTAGTATGTAGTGTGGAACTGGGCTGCAGAACATCAGCTGTATGACACCAAGATACTTTGGTGCTGCAGACATGATCAGTCGTAACAGCACAAAATGGAAAATGATTTTTTTTTGTCTGGGAAAGTACAGTATGTTTCCAAAATGCTTTAAGGTAGGTCAAGGTGTGGCCTCATTGTAGAAACATCTCCACGCTGCGCTCTCCTTCACCCACACTTCTATATTTGGAGTATATGTCACATAGCCTGCAGCAATCTTCCAGTCAGGGAGGAGCTGAACTCGATCTGGTGGAGGTCTAAATTGGTGGTTTTCTAACTTACTTCCATGGGTGGATTACGAGACAATGGGCCCCTGGGCACAGATATGCAAAAGGCCCTCCACCTCTCCTACACAGGAGCAAGACACATTGACTTTGTGGTGGTTTTGACTCTATTTTTGTTGTTGCTGCTGGAACTGAAATGTGTTATTTATCATCATCCGAGTGAAATCACATATTGAAACAAAATAAAGTAACAATTTCCATGGACATTTCTGAGTAGGATGGAATTAAAACAAGTTATAATAGCTTAAAAAATTAATTTGACCGCTAAATATCACCACAACTTTTGGATTAATATTAAGTTGGTTTAACTTACATAGACTTGTCAAGGTCAAAACAAATCATGTTAGTTGTAAAAAACTGATAAGTATCTCAGACTATAAATAAAAACAATCAAAGGATTTACCTAATAATACCAGAGTTGTAACTACTTATAAAGATGCATGTAAATTGTTTCATTACTTTTTTTTTTTAAAGCTGAACCTGTTGATTCTTTTTTTTGTTTAAAGATATATTTATGGGCATTTTTTGCCTTTAATTGATGGGATAGTGCAGTGTGAAGGGGGGGGAGACATGCAGCAAAGGGCCACAGGCTGGAGTCGAACCCGGGCTGCTGCGGCAACAGCCTTGTACATAGGGCGCCTGCTCTACCACTAAGCCACCGACACCCCCTGTGGATTCTTTTAAGATTGTTTTCCGTCTTTCTTTAGTCGTTAAGCATCTTTTTTGTGGTTATGTGGGTCTTTGGGGTAATTTTATGTTTATTTTGGTCATTTTTTTGTCCCATTTTAGTGATTTTGTGTCTCTTTGTGGTTGTTTTTGTAGTTATTTTGTGTATCTTTGCAGTTTCTTTGCATCCTTTTGTGTGTTTTTTCCCTGTTTGATTGTGTTAACTCAGCTTATTCTCAGAACGGTTCATATGATATCCTATGAATTTGTGCCTCACCCTCATATATGACGTTACGCCCTCAACGTACAGTTATGATATTAATGTAAAGTTACTGTGGTTAGGTTTAGGAAAAGAAACATAGTGAGGATGCACCTAAAAATGATTCAAAGTTCACAAGGCTACGAACACGTGACTCCAGGAGAAAGTCCGTTTTTTGTGAAATTGTGCCTCACGAGTAACGTAACGTCCTTAATGTACAGTTACGCGTTTAACGTAAAGTTATAGAGGTTTGGTTTAGGCAATAAAGTTACTGTGGTTAGGTTAGGAAAAGAAACATGGTGAGGACAAACCGTAAAATGACTCAATGTTCACTCAAAGTTCACATGGATCTGAACACACGACTCCAGGGGAAAGTCCCCGGTGAAAGTCTGGCTTTTTCGTCAGTGCATCAGTCACTTGATTGCAGGCTTTGGTGGGAGTAATTTGAGTGCAATGCTTTTCGAAGGAAAACATACAAAAAATTTGTGAGAACAGTCTGGTCCATGCCTTGACATGTCAGAGCCAAATCTGATCCAAGGACACCCCACCGTGGATCAGGGGTACCTCTGAGGTACTGGCATGTTCCACGAATGCTTGATCAGATTGGATCTGGGGAATTGATATCCTACAAATTTGCACCTCACAAATGACATTATGTCCTTAATGACATTATGTCCTTATGTAACTGTACATTAAGGACATAATGTCATTTGCACCTCACAAATGACATTATGTCCTTAATGTACAGTTACAATGTAAAGTGATGGAGGTTTGGTTGAGGCAAGAAAGTTACTGTGGTTAGGTTTAGGAAAAGAAACATGGTGAGGACAAACCTTAAAATAACTCACCATTCACTCAAAGTTCACATGGATCCGAACACACGACTCCAGGGGAAAGTCCCAGGTGAAAGTCTGTTTTTTTGGTGACTCATTCACCACCCCAATGTGGCTTGTCACAAGCGCTTGGGACTGCTTCTTTGTTTACTGCTTTCAGTGCATTGGTCACGTGATCACAGCCTTTCAAAAAAACGTGGGATATGGGCTCGTTAACATGAACGATGGGAACCGAGTCGCAGCTGGGAACCGTTCTTTTTTAATATCACTGTGTGCTCCTCCTTTGCTCCTCCCCTGAGCAAAATTCATTGAAGCCTGCTTTGTTTTTAATGTTTATTTGTAAGTGTTAAGGTCACGGTGTTGCATGAATAACAAGTCATGGTAGCTTTACACACATACAAACAATTTGTATAAAGGGTAAATCCAAAATAGTGATGTCACTGTCAAAGCAGAGTGATATGGTGCAACCTTGTGGAATATTTACAATGAATCCAGATCAGACTTTAAAATCTAGTCCACACATGTCAAATGAGGTTATAATCAATATTTCAGAATAATTCAAACTCAGATATTTCAGATATCTAATTTTGTATTATTTTGTTCCAAATCTTACCCCATCATACCTCCCAGTGATTATTTCCAAGATAAAATGAGTTACCACCAGGCTGGCTTCTTAAAACTTAATAAATATAAAAATCAGTCAAATAAGCCAGTTTTTTGAACGTCTCTTTGAAAGGAACGGCTCACCAAGATCCGGCTCCCCTCAAAGAGCCATAAATCCCATCTCTATTGGGTGCACTGCTTTTCGTAGGAAAACATATGAAAAGTTTGCGAGAAGAGCCTGGTCCATGCCTTGACATGTTGGAACCAAGTCCGATCCAAGCGAGCCCCACCATGGATCAGGGGTAACCCTTGGGTACTGGCACATCCCGTGAATACTTGATCAGGTTGGGATCTGGGGAATTGATATCCTACGATTTTGCACCTCACGAATGACATTAGGGGGCCCCTGACACTTTGGGTCCCTGGAACTGTGCTCGATGGGCCCATGTTTACTTTAAGTGACTTTTTTTGTAAAATATTTAATCTCCTCACCAGAAGTAAAAGTGAGGGTGTTGTGTGTATTACTCAGGAGTAGTTTTAATGTGAAATCAAGTGCTCGACAGTTATATTGGGGCTTTTTATCTGGAACATTTCCTTGCTGAATTTCATAACTGCACTGAGTCTATTAAGATCACCAGTTATCTAAGTGATTTGGGCTCATTACTCATCACCATCAGCGAGCCAGAAAATCCAAATTTGGTCAAGAAGGAAGTCTGTGTGGAGATGGGGAAGTGGCAACATCACTGCTGACTTTTCAGACTCTGAAGTGATTTTGAACGGTGTTCAATAAAAGCTGAGATTGTGTGAAGTGCTGGCTGCTTTAGGCTGACATAAAACTTAAGTAATATTATATTAACAACATTTATTATATCAAACGTTTGCCCCCGGAACTGACTGCAGCCACGGGTCCCCTGCAGATACAGCTGTCAGTGTGTTTAATGAACATAGAGGCAGTATTTAGACTGGCTTAATTAAAAATGCAAGAAATTTTTAGTTCCACAGTTGTGATAAATATAGTACACGGCTGTTCCCCATCATGGGCGTTGGTTTCCTGTCAACATTGTGGGGGGCACATTTGAGATGGGGGGTCTGCGGTCGTCTGCCAGACAATTTTGAGCATCAAACACGTATTTCCTGCATTCTGATTGATTGTTATGCACCAGTTTGTGCCTTTTCTGCATCGATTAATGGTTTAACACCCAAAACACGCTGCCTGGGTGAGCAGCCCGTGACCACAATCTCGCTGGACTGCTACAGCTTGTATGTGTTCCATGTTCACACAAACAGTGTTGCTGCTGGGACTCTGCTATAACTACTGTATTTTCATAATTAAGAGCCGACACTCCACTAATTTATGGAGTCGTGCAAGCCTCTGCATTGTCAACAACACGATCCTTCAAATATTTCACAATAAAAGCCTTGTGTTAACAAATAAAGGGATTCTGTCCACAGAAACACTGTCAGAGGGCTTTTATTTTGAAACAGAGACAGAAAGTGTTGAGTTAAAGGAAGAATTGTATTTTTTCATGTCGGTGCGAGGTAATGACATCGAAACTGTAGTGAAAGGTGGTATAAGGTGTCAATATGATCAGCAAAAGACCATTTTCAGAGTCTATTTTTTGCTGAAATCACACGTCACACAGAAAAAATATCAACTCGATCTCACTCTGAAGTCGCTGAAATCTAGCACTTGGTCAGTTACTTCTGGTGTCAGACACCGACGAAAGAAGCTGACAGATAGGACAGGGCGTATGGGTGGGGGGGGTGGATGTGTCCAACAACCACTGACTTTCACCCGAGAGGTTGGTGTTTGCTCCCCATATGACTGTAAAGCCGAACCCTGTTTTTTTTTTTCCTAAGCCTAACCACGAACCAAAATTCATGGTGTCGCGCTGATGTAGTGCATTTATCTTGAAAGAGACTGTATGCAAACTGTACATTTCCTGTGAAAACAGACGTGTATTTTGAAAGAAGACGATGCATGCAACAGACTTAAGTTGACACGGCGTCCCAGAACGTCAACAACCAACACACACAGGGTACCTTGGACGTCGTATGAGGACGCGGAAAGTCCATGACCAAATGTCAATACGTGACGAGGTCCAATATACAGAAATGGTTGTGTAAACTTAAATAATAGCAGAACCTATATATGTCATATAAACACATTTTTAACAAATATAAATATGTACTTAAGTAGGTCTTACAAGGGGAACATGTCCCCTGTGTCCCCCCTGAAATCCACACCTGTGTATACCATGCACATATTCCACAGTACCTCTGAAACTGAAGTAGATGTCCAAGAACATGTGCTTCATACCAACTTTTCTTCTCAGATTCTGGAAAAAGGCAAATAATTGACACATACCTTGACTTAATGTGGCCCAAATGAACGAATGGCAGCTGGACATTATTTACAACCATTATAATAAGGGTTAAACGCTTCAAATCATGCAGCATTTGACTGACCACACCCTCAGGAATGCGTGTGCTTACCGATCAGGCTCTAATATTAAAACTCTCTGACTTTATCCATGATTTGATTCAGCTGTGAAGTGAATAAGCATTTGTTAATGTAGAGATCAGAGTGGAACAAAGGCACTCTGGTGTTTGTAATACATAATCTGAAGAGGAAAAAAACCCACAGCCCTGCCAGCTGACTATACGGGACCTTTAATGCAGCTGCAGCTCTTCATTCAGATGCTGAGTGGAGCAGCGGATGACCGGATGAAGGGACGCTTTTCTAGGAAAAACCAGACCACAGCTTTTTTCTAATCGCATTTTCATAACCCACTCTGATGCACACTGAGGGATTCCCCCCCGTTACTTATAGTGTTTAGCTGTGGAAGCGCTGCCCTGGATGCAGACTGAGCGGATTGCGGCAATCAAAGCGTCCTGAGTGATCGGAGCTCAGCGGCAGCAGCAGCATCTCATTGTATGAAATGCGTCACCGTGATCCTGTTCTCCCATTTACTCATCTCGGCTCTCACCTCACGGACTGTTCCCCGCACTGACAATTTCATCAGGTAAGAATTGCCTTTATTTGAATTTATTTGACTTGAGATGCAACAAATGCAGACATTATCCTCGGACATTAGAAACGCTGCTGCGTGGAGTGCAGGAAAGGATGGCTTCAGTTTGGCTAAATCTTGTAGGCCTACACATTACAATAGATGATGTATTGTCCCGACTTCTACCCCATTTTATATGCACAGTAGCGTCCGTGTTTCTAACTGAGCACACGCTCTGTGAGGGCTGGCAGCTTTAATCTAACACTGATGTAGTGTGAAATGGTGCGCACTGGCCAGGTATATGTTTGATAGTGGTCTTATTGATGAAGCCTGGACCGGTTAATAAGGGCTGGTGGGCGGGTTTGTTCTGATGGGCAGTCTCCTCTGGAGGAGCTGGAGGAGCGGCTCTCATGTGTCTTCTTTTCGGTGCAGGTAACCACATGCGCGGGCCGGTGTCACCGCGCTGAGCCCGGAGAGCACGAAGGGTACTGGGGTCAGAGAGACAAGAGCGGCCGGGAAAGGTGGACCGGATGTCAGCCAGAACCTCTGAGGCCTCGGGACTGTCGGTGCCGCTGCACCGCTGTCACGGGGTTTTCCAGGCCAATAACGGCACCTGCGCGGAGCAGCTGAGCTTTTTTCCGCCGTTCTCCTCCACCCTCGCGCTCCTCGTGCTGGTGGCCGTGCTCGTGGGGATCATCCTCGTTTCCCTGGCAACGTTCCACTTCCACAAGAGGAAGCTCCGGAATAGGAAGATCCAGCGCGCGCAGGAGGAATACGAGCGCGACAGTCGCAGCCCCGCGCGCGGCGCCGGGGCGAGCGGGGAGCCCGCGAGGCCGTGCGTCATCGTCCGGCCGGTGAGATGTGAGGAGAAGCTTTCGTGCCAGAGCGCGGAGCCTGAGAGCGGGGACGCCACGGAGGTGGCGGAGGGCGAACAGGCGCTGCACGAGACAGTTCCTCTTGACTGTTAACTTGGTGCAACTTCAGGGAATGAGACTGTGGAATAAACAGGAAAAGCAATAAGGCACAAAGAACTCCCACACCCATCTCTGCTGCTTGTAGATGACTTAGAAACATTAACGCAGAATACTGAGCAGAATAGAGGTAGATCTACAGTGGCATAGGTTAGCTATGTGGCCACACACCTTCCTAATACACTAGTATTTAGCCAACCAATTCCTTATGGCACTGTATAAAGTATTTGCCTGCTTTGACTTTTGGACCTCCTCCTCTTCCTCAGCCTAAAACGTTGTTTAAACCTCAAAGATGTTTAAACTTTAAATCCTCCCTGGGATGTGACACACGGTTGTGTTGAATTATTAAGAGTTGGTGACACAACACAGACCATAATGGCTCGCTGATCTTCCTTGGCATGTCTCTCTGACACACTACCAGTATGTAGTTAGACTATAATGGATGTTGTGGTGCTGTTAGGCAGTGCAAAGCTGCATATAGGCTGTAGAAAAATGGCTTATTTGTTTGCGTAGTATTTTTTCCTTCAATTAAGTGACTTAGCATATTTGCCTAAAGTACTGTCCTCCAATGTCTGGTAGACATATAGCTCTAGTTAGCCTGACAGGATGCAAGACTTTTTTGCCGTAGTATTGCACATAAGATTTTTTTTTTTAAAAAAATGTGTCAGATAGTAAGTTTTAGCGCTGATATAGTATTTTCATTTTTGAGTATTTATAATGTATTCTCTGACATGTAATAAACTGAGGATCGGTTTCAGTTCAAGCCCGTCCTTTTGTTTTTTTTTTCTTTCTTAATCCTTCATATTGTATCATCGTGGGCCTAATAGAAATTCTGTGTCATTTATTATGATATGAATTCACTGTAAATGTATGCCATTATGAGAGCTGGAATGTTTTACAGTAACATCATCTTTCTGGAGTTCATATAATCTGCCTTATCAAAGGAAAATATGTAATATTCTAAGTTTATAAATAAATACTTACATTATGTTAATCCTTTGAATGTGTCAGTAACCTTTAACAGTTGTGACTCGTTGACTATCATAACAATCCTAATACTCATTGCCATCATTCACTCTACATATATATGCAAATGTTTGGATGGATTTTCATTACATCACCCATTTACGTCACGAGACAAATGACCTTCCTAAGGGAGATCCATAGCGTTTGGGTCTCCTGCATAAGGACCCATTAAGAATCACTGCTCATATAGGAACCATATATAGTGCAAACACTGTCCACTGAATACAGAATCAGACCCACTGCAAATAGAAAGTCTCCCGCATGGACCCCATCAATCTCTCAATTTGATTTATTGACATGAAGGTTATCCATAGAGGTACCACCCTTAATCTCAACATCTCCCCATAATGGCGCCACAGCCTGTCTTATTGGAGGTCAGTGGAAGTGAATCAGCATCAGTCAGTGTTGGCCAGGTACCAGGACACCATGTTCCTAATTGTCCCCAGCAAGAAAAGGCCTGGGAATATGAAGCAGTCTTTGGCAAGGCTCCAGCCCCCTGGAAGATGCACTGACAGACTGCCCGTCGTCTATCTTATCTCATTGGCATAAGTGCAACAGAATGAAACCATTTATCTTCACGGGGAAATTGGAAGTAAGTCAACGAAAGATGACTAATGAATTCTACTTTCAAATGTACATTTCCATCGGAGCAATTTATAGATTGGGGTTTGGAAAATCATACATGTTTACAGCATAAAAACGAAAGGAGCAGCATTCTGTAATAATGAGAGGAGGATTTCTACTCCAAGCGACTGAGAACAGATTCAGTTTTTTCCACCGTTGGTCATAACCAGATATAATTACAGTATTTACTTCCATCTGTCCGTTTGACCTGGCTGTGAGACACATTTCCATCTGCTTAAGGTGGAGTTAAATTATATTTCTTGGGGGTTGGGAGGTGAAACACCTCATGTTGATAAGATAGGATGAGAGAAGAAACTTCCTGTCAGTGGCAAATAATGGATGTGAGTGACTAGGGATGGATGGAGGTCAGTGGAAAACAGATGGATATTGGCAGATCGAGATGGATGAATTTGTGGATGTCAGTGGCTAGGAGAGGATGGGGGTCAGTGGTACTCTGTAGGAAGGGATGGAAGGAGGTCAGTGGAGAGAAATTGATGGAAGACGATGGATAGGAATCAAGGAAGGTCAGTTGGTCTGGAAAGGATGGAGGTCAGTTCCTAGGAATCAGTGGAGGTCAGGGCGAGGAATAGATGGATGAATAGGTGCAGATCAGTGGTAATACGTCACTAAGGATGGAGGGAGATAAGTGGCTTGGAGAGGATGGAGATCAGCAGGGCCAAGTTTGGTCAGTGTCTTGGAATACAAGGTCAGTGGCTGAGAAGGGATATAGTTTAGTAGCAGTGAGTAGCTAGGAATGGATGGAGGAAGGCAATGAAGTTAATAGTGATGGGTTGCTAGAAATGTATGAGTTTTAGTTGCTAGAAATCAATGGCGATCACTGGCAAGGAATGAAAGAACAAACACGGCTAGAACATACACCGATCAACCAGAACATTAAAACCACTGACAATTCCCCAATTCCCAGTCTGATCAAACATCGGTGGGACGTGTTGTTACCCTACCTCACAACCCACAGGACCCAAAAGATCTGAAGCCAAGGCGTTGGTGCCAGACATTATAGGACACTGTCCAGAGGTCCTGTGTTTATGCCTTGACAGGTCAGAGCCAAGTCCGGTCCAAGGAGGACCCACCGTGGATCGGGGGTACCTCTGGGGTAAAAGCATGTCCCTCAGATGTTCAATCAGATTGGGATTTGGGGTATTTTAAAGCAAAATCGACACCTTGAGCTCTTTGTCCCATTCCTCGGGTCATTCCTGAGCAGTTTTTGTGATATGGCATGGTGCACTGTCCTGCTGGTGGGGGGTCACTGCCATCGACAAGTGCCGTTGCCATAAGGGGGTTTACTTGGCCTGCAACGGTGTTTGGGTGGGTGGAGCATGTCAAGTAGCATCCACATGAATGCCAGGACCCAAGGTTTCCCAATGGAATATTGCACTGTAACAAGATGATCAATCACTTCACCTGCCAGTGGTTTTAATGTTTTGGCTGATCAGTGTACATGGATGGAGGAAAGGATGAAGGTCAAAAGTAAGTGGTTAGTACTGAATGTAGGTTGGTGGCTGGGGGTCAGTAGAGGTGGTGAGGAATGATAAAGGTCAGTACGAATGGATGATGGGCAACAGCTAAATGGACAGAGGTCAGCTGCTAGGAATGGATGAGATGATGGCAATCACTTCACCTGCCAGTGGTTTTAATGTTTTGGCTGATCAGTGTACATGGATGGAGGAAAGGATGAAGGTCAAAAGTAAGTGGTTAGTACTGAATGTAGGTTGGTGGCTGGGGGTCAGTAGAGGTGGTGAGGAATGATAAAGGTCAGTACGAATGGATGACGGGCAACAGCTAAATGGACAGAGGTCAGCTGCTAGGAATGGATGAGATGATGGAGATTATTAGCCGGGGATAGATGAAAAAGGACTGTAGTTTTTTATTGTCACACATATGGGGCTGCACTGGAAAGAGAGAGACAGAGGGAGAGACTTTTGTGTGACTTAAGTTTGCTCTGGGAATAGCCTAGTTATTGTGTATAGCCTCATTTAGAATTAATGAGGCCAGTTTTCAGGGTTTTGTTGTCCCACGGGGTTCTGCTCCTCGGTGCTGCAGATAAACTTTGCAAGGGACGATGGCTGGCCAGTGAGTGGATTAGGTCCTCTGAGGCTGTTTATTATAGCATTAATATGGTTGTGTGTATGGTGTGTGTCGCCTCAGGAAACTGGTCTTCAGTTAGGATAAGTATTTAAATGGGGCCACATCTAATAGGAAGATGAGGTGAGCTTTTGTGCTTCCAAGTGCATAAAGGCCTGGTTTTGAAAAGTATTTAATACATAAAGTTTTACTTACTTACTTACTTCAACATTGATTTATTGTCCCACCAGGCCTCTCCCTGAGTGCCATCCCCAGCATGGGTGGATTATAAGGAAACAGGCCCCTGGGCACAGATATGGAACAAGACACAAAGATTTCATAGTTGTTTAGCCTCTTTTTTTCCCTTTTCATTGTTGTTGAGAGTCCCTTTTTGTCTCTTTGCAGCTGTTTTGCATCTTTTTGTGGTCTTTTGTGTCTCTTTGTAGTCATTTTTTGTCTTTGTGGTAATTTTACATCTCCTCCTGGTGGGTAACAAGGAAAATATGAAAGAAGTTAAGGTTATGATGTCAGTGACAGCTTTCAAGATAACACATTCACACTCCAGCCTCATCACAAATCACTGCTTGGTCATGGACTCTCCTGGGTGCATTTGTTGTTGACGTTCTGGGACGCCGTGTCAACTCCAGCCTGTTACATGCATTGTGTCTTTTCAAAATGCACATCCATTTTCACACGAAGTGTACAATTTGCATACAGTCTCTTTCAAAATAAATGTACTTCATTGCACTGTGATTTCACGTTTTTTCTTTAAACACCAAACACACGTGGTTACGTTTAGCTAACACATGCATGTGGTTAGATTAAGGTAACAAAAGCAAGAGGTTGAGTTGAAAAAAAAAAAAAAGACCAGGGTTTCACCAGCTTCCTGGGTGAAGGTCAGTGGTTGTCCTATTCGGACTTCTTCCACCTTAACTTTTGTTGTTTTCTGGCTATGTTTTCCCTGGACACTGTCCTGCGTCGTTAAAAAATAACGCTGACCAGCCGTGTATTATGCCAATGTGAAAGGTCAGCTTTTATCGTCGGTGTCTGCTGCCGGAGGTCACTGACCAAGTGCCAGATTTCAACAACTTCAGAGTGAGATCGGGTTGATTTTTTCTGCATGACGTGCAGTTTCAGCAAAAAATAGACTCTGAAAATGGCCTTTAGGTGATCATACTGACATTATGCCACCTTTCACTACAGCTTTGATGTCTTAATCTGTCACAGGCATGAAAAAATATAATTATTTCTTCTGAACGCAACACTTCCTGTCAGTAGCAGGTAGCGTTAGCTATGTTGGATCCAACAGGTTGAGATGCAGCTGACGGACAGAGCCATGATCTGTTTGGAGGCTAATAACAACAAAAACGAACACACATACTTAGATACAAACATCAGTAAGCTTCACATAATGTGTGTTTTTAATCTGATGGAAGGATTTTTCAGTTAAAGGTTAAACAACAAAGATATGTGTCAAGCAGAATCTGATAATGGACTCACAAAGCAGATTCACAGACTTGGATAAAACTTTAAGGTCTTCAATCAGACTCAGGTCGGTACACAGGTTGTCAGTTATACAGGCAAAGGTATCCAATACGACAAGTAAAAAGGGTGGTCAAAAGGCAAAAAACAGTCAAAAACACACTCATAAGGAACACTAGGAAAACGCTGGAACTCAAGAGACAACCTGACAACAAACAGAGAAGACAGGGACTTAAATAAGCAAAGACAAGACAAGGGATCAAACATGATAACGGTAAGGAACAGTTCCATTGGTACCATCCACAACTTTTCACAGTGGGAATGGGAAAAAAAAGCGTACCAAGCTGAACTGAACTCTACCGCACTTCTTTTGTATTTTTCCTGGTCGGTACGTGTCTCTTTGGGTGACTTTTTGCAGGTGAAGGCAAGGGGACCCCTGACACATCACATTGAGTGATCCATCCAGGACCAAGTTTAGCCCCACTGTAGGAGCAGAGTATGCATGAATAATTTTCTGTATGGTGTATATGTTGTATTGGGTATCAGGTCTCACAGGGTAATAAGCGGCCACCACTATAAATGGTTGTAACCTTTATTTGTCATGTTCGAGTTCAATGGACACTGACAAGTTTGTGATGGAAAATAAATGGATGGCGTGTTCAACTGGCAAGTTTGACTCAGACTCTGATTCTTCAGACATGGTAACAATCAATCGATGCAGCATCTCAGTGGCTTAAAGCATTGGCTTACACCCAAATTGATAAAGATTGGTGTTGAATTCATTGGCTGTACTTCGATCAGTTTTTTTGAGACATGGTTTGGACTGTCTCAGTTCTAAAATGTCTTTTGAATCTAACTTACTGAGCACACAGTATTCAGTATTTCCCCCTCTCCTTTGAATGTGTTTTTCAGCCCTCTAGACAACCATTGGTGTTCTTTCATTTCTGGAAAGTATGAAGATCAATTTGCAGATGCTTGAAACTTAGTTGTGTTGGAAATCATTGGTGTGGTTCACACTCACAATTGTTAATCTTGCCTGCTTTGGAAATGGTCAGAATTATTCTAAAATATAATACAGTAGGAGTTTTGTGGAAGATAGAAGAAAGCATATGGTCCTTTCAGTTATTGTTCCAGGAACAGGAAGATCTCCGCACAGCAGGTATTCAACAGGAGACAGTGTGAGGCTTTTGGGACGCCTCCAAGTAATGGTAGAACTCAACTTAAGTTGTTCCTACAAGGCCTGGCAAGTAAACTACTGGGTGCACTAATTAATAGGTTTCTGGTTGCGCTCAATATAGAACTCACACCCTGCCAGCAGCCTGCCAAACTGCCTGCTGTGGAGCATCAGACTCCAAGGGACCACACTTAAACAAAAGCAACATGGGTGAATACAAACTATTTCATAAGGTGAGGGGATGAATCATCAGGCCTGCATTCAGTTACGACTTACTTATATTGATGAGATTCTGCCCTCGACTTTACGGCCCACTCTTATTATTCCACTGAGCTGCATTAGCAGATTGCCTCTGCACTCTATATCTCAACTCACAGCGATGACAAGTGACAGTTCACTGTCAGGAAGAAAGGACACCGCTGCTCCTATTCTCACCCCTGTTGTCAGGGTTCGAGGTGGATGATTTGTCACCACCAGTGTCTGTTTATATACTTCATTACTGCAGGTTCAAGCTGTGACAGGTAGCAGGAACGCAGACAGTACCTCCACTGTTCTGTATGCAAGGGAAGGAATAGCAGATCAGCCTTGTTCAAAACTTGTAGTATTTTCGATAATGAAAGCTTTACTTTGAACTTCTGGTTGGAGCTCTTTGATACGTACAGAATTGTTCTGTTCTCATTCCTCCATTATCGTTCCCTGTATATTTAGCCACAGCTAGCTGCAGTTAGCTGCAGTGTGGCTCTAGGGACGCCGATGTCAGCCTGACTATTAGTCAATTCACAGCTATGGTCCAGACTAAAATTTCTCAACAACTAATGGATGGACTTAAGGTTAAATTTTGTCCAGACATTCATGGTGCCCAGAGGTTGAATCCTGAGGATTTTGCTGGTCTTTGCTGAAAGAGTTTTTTACTTTTTAAATGTTTCTCCCACAAAGTTGAGATTTTGGCCCCAAAGTGGAGGGAAAACTCATGATAATCTACTAGAGGAATCTTAAACCTCATGGTGGTGTTGGAGAAAAGGTTGTGGGGGTCCAGATTTAATGGTAACCTGATCTGTGACCTCAACATTCAATTTTGTTGGTGGATGGGTCCAACAAACTCTGGACTTTCACCCACTAGTTCACCATTCACTTCCCATGTGAATGTTAAACCAAACCATGATTTTTTTTTTTCATATACCTAAAAACGTATTTTAAACAGTAAACAAACGTTTACTGTAACATAAAACATGACTTTTTTTGTTCTGGTGAAAAACTTAGGAGGAGCAGCTGTACTCCAAGCTCCCTCCAGATGTCTGAGCTCCTCACCCTATCTCTAAGGCTGAGCCCAGACACCCTACAGAAGAAACTCATTTCAACTGCTTGTATCTGTGACCTCATTCTTTTGGTCACTACCCAGAGCTCATGACCATAGGTGAGGGTTGGGACGTAGATGGACCAGTAAATTGAAAGCTTTGCCTTCTGGCTCAGCTCCCTCTTCACCACGACGGTCTGGTGCAGCGCCCGCATCAATGCAGACGCTGCGCCAAACCGCTGATCCATCTCACAGTCCATTCTACCCTCACTGGTGAACAAGACCTGGAGACTGGGCAGTCTCCGCTCCGTAAATCTGAGAGAGGCTGTACATTCAACTGATAATTCTTGGTGGGTTCATTACTACGAGTGACCTCTTTCACATTGTCATTTGATCACATTACAGCCACTTAAACAAGACACCACTAGACATTAAGGACAGACCTTGTGCTCTATATTTTTCTTAATGTCAGTTAATCCTGTAAAAAGACCCAAACCAGCAATCTGTCTGTGACTTCTCTACTCCATCTCTGAATAAAGTCAGACTTCTTTTTTTGTAATTGGCGTGAACCAAAAATTGAATCTGTCACTTACCAAAACCAGGTTGCCCGGCCATTCATTGTTACGACTAAACCCAGGAACCATTAGTGAAAGATCTGTGAGCACCTGTGTCAGAATTCACCTTTCTGTGTCACATGATTGGACTGGCCGGTGAAATGTAACCCCATTATATAACATTCTCATTAGGAAAAACGTCACTGGCCTCTGCACAGGATTTCATGTTGCCAGCCTTTTTGCTATAAACTAAGGTGAGCAATCACACAGAACTGTGATTCAGCTGTCAGGAAAATGATGCAGTGGCCCACAAATGGATTACTATACAGGACATGAAGCCATGCTGCCATAAATCTACAGCAGAGCCAGGCAGGTATAGCAGCCCCATCCATCAGTTATCTCATCTCTGCTTCAGAAGGGTGGGAACCAACAGGAGCCATCTTGCATACAACAATGTGTTTGGCGCTGCACTCACAGTGAATTGTATTTGTTTGGATTCCCAGCGAGACACAATGCATGGTGGTGTATTTGTGCTATAGTGTGTCCTAACTCAAATATCAGAATTTGAATCTGTAGGATAAAAGACTCCTCTAATCAATAACTGATGAAAAATGTTTTTAAATCAGGGTTCCTGTGGATCCTTAAAAAGTCTTAAAAGGCATTGAAATCACTGATCTAAAAATAAGACCTTATTAGTCAAAAGTGCTGAGCATACAACTGGATAAATGAGACTTGGATTATACTGCACAAGTTCAGTGAGAGCTCGTAAACAGATGTTTTGGTGTAGTTTTGCTCTGGTTCAAATATGACTTCAATTCATCAAGAGTTTAAGTTTTGGGATTCTTCGTTCACGGTTACAAATGGTCGTTTGTGGGGTTGAAGTATTTCTTAATGAGAAAAAGCTTTTGGAAACCCACTGTACACTTCCTGCTCAGCAGCAAACAACAGACAGATACAGTCAGAGACCAGCTGATGAACACAGTGAAGCATTTAGCAGCTGAAGAGACAGATATTTCCTTCAGGAGTTGGTGGAGACAAAAAACAGAGATAAAAGAGGCTGAATACTGGATTTTAATTCATCAGGTGACACAAACACACAGAGTCAAAATAAATGATGAAGATGGAAATGAGAAACTGTTTGCTCACCACAAGTTCACCACATCAGTTTAAAAGTCATATATCAGAAGCCCGTTTTACACAGTGATCATGCAACAGAGCCGCTACAAAGTCCCTTCATTTCACCGCATTTGCAGTTTTGCATACAACTGGATAAATGAGACTTGGATTATACTGCACAAGTTCAGTGAGAGCTCGTAAACAGATGTTTTGGTGTAGTTTTGCTCTGGTTCAAATATGACTTCAATTCATCAAGAGTTTAAGTTTTGGGATTCTTCGTTCACGGTTACAAATGGTCGTTTGTGGGGTTGAAGTATTTCGAGTTGGTGGAGACAAAAAACAGAGATAAAAGAGGCTGAATACTGGATTTTAATTCATCAGGTGACACAAACACACAGAGTCAAAATAAATGATGAAGATGGAAATGAGAAACTGTTTGCTCACCACAAGTTCACCACATCAGTTTAAAAGTCATATATCAGAAGCCCGTTTTACACAGTGATCATGCAACAGAGCCGCTACAAAGTCCCTTCATTTCACCGCATTTGCAGTTTTACGCATAACCAAACAACGGCCGCATCATTCCGCTCCAGGGTGCAATTTTAGACGGCATGCCGGCATTGTGAAATCAACAGAGGTGTGACATGTAAAACAGCAACATTTGCCTCTAGAGTGACATATAATATATGTGTCAGCAGCGCTTTATAAACAATAACAATGGAATTAACATGACAATAACAATCATTTACTGTCTCTGTTATATCGCGGGTGATCTCCACCTCTGCTCGGAGGGTAAGAAGCTCCTGGACCTCATTGTTTTCCCAATAAGTGGACATTTTTGGCCGCTGTTCTTCTTCTTGAACAGCGCTATCAGCTACGTCTCCGTTTTATATTGCACAGTGAGGCAACATAACGGTGCAATACTCCTGCCCTGAACAGGCAGTGTAAAAGGGGCTAGTGTCGGTCATGTCTCGATGGCAGCCCAAGATATGCAACAACTCTAAAGAGATTTCATGTTCTGAGTTTCAGGTGATCATTTTAAACCAAACCATTATCTTTCCCTAACCCTAACCAGACCTTAACCACAGTGTTGTCACACCATAAAACAGCAAAACAAAAATATTTTGAAGCAGCTAGGGTTACCGTCTAGCCACTTCCACGAGCTTTGTGCAATTGTTTCCGCTGCCACCCATAAGACACTTGTTGAACATTTAATTTTATGTGCCCAGCTCTTTAAACCCAGCTGGCCAATGATGTCATTAGACAACTGTATTTGAAGTTGGGTTGTGACATCCGGTGACCGAAATGCAATGTCAGGATAACATCTGATGCCAGGATCAATTTGACATAGGATACAGTCAACAGATGAGGCTGATATGTTGGTTTAAGTTATGTTGTTAAGTAACCCAAAATGCTACGTCTTCCAAATGCCTCAGTCTGACATCATCTTGATGTAAAAAAACAACATTTAGTCGTAACGTATGGGGAACAATACCCAACATACAAAAAATGTCATATTTAAAAGACATTTAAAGTATTGTCAACCTGATTTTCATACCAACCAAAATTTAACATCGATCCTACTAAAGTATGAAAGAAGTCAAAATGCTAATGAAACCTAAATGGAGCACAATTATTATCATCAATGACTGCAGTTGGTTTTTTGGTCTGCGTAAGGCCAACTGACATTTTACAGTTTGATGGATTTGTAGATTTTATGGTCATATGAATATTTTTCCTTGTTATTTTGTGTTAAGTTAGTAAAAAGCTGAGCTGTATATTTTACCTGTTTACTCTGCAGCTGGTGAAAACTTCTTTACAAACATACGTCAAGTTTAAAGTGAATCCAGGTTAGATTTTTTAACAAAAAGAGAGCTTTCCTGAGAATTTGGGTGTTTTGGCACCCTGGGGATTGATTCTGGCATTTTTAGACAGAATATATTTACATTTTGAAGACTTAAAGAGGCAGGTTAAAAAGGAAACCCTGACTGTAACAGCAGACTAATCAACCTTATCAAAATTAACAATGGAGACTATAATATTCAATGAAAAAACAAATGGTCTGAATAAAAAAATGACAGAACTGTTGTTGTTGTGATAGAGTTGTAATGGATTTACAGGATGAGAAATGAATTTATTGTTGGAGACATTTTTTCTAACAGCATTCACACATTAGAAAAATAATCCATCTTAATTCACATAGCACACATCTTAAGTTTTCAGTGTGTTTAATCATATCTGATATGGAAATGTTGATATTTTCACATCGTCCAAACTGAACTGGGAACCAGGTAAGTCGAAAAATTGAACAGACGAAAACACGGCCTCATTAAAAAGGAAATGAACATTAAACATTAGTGTCCACTTTACATTTGCCCTCCTCCCTCTTTCTTCTGCTTCTGTTTCTTCTTCTTCTTCTTCTTGGCTGCCTTGCTGTCAGACTGTGTCTTGCTCTTCTTGGCTGGGCTGGGCTGAGAAGCCGAGGCGCCGTCGGCCGGTCGTTTCTGTTTTGTTTTCTTGTCATGTTTCTTTTTGGCTTGTCCTTTGTCTGCTCCCGCTTTGTCTTTGGAGGTCGAGTTGTCCGCCGCTGCCGCTGCTGCTGGCTCCAACACAGGCTTGTTGCGCTTTTTACGCTTCTTTGTTTCTGGCAGAAAACCTTTCTTTTTCTTGGGAACTTGCTGTTGGCCGTCCTCCTTTTCAGGCTTCATCTTTTCGACTTTGGGTTTCCTAAAATGTAATAAAATGCTTTTAATCAAACTAATTTGTTTCAGAGAACACTGTTTGAGAGAACACTAAAGCCAACAATTTATATGGAGCTGTGTTTATTAGTTAAATAATTTTTTGTAACAGTTAATGATGAACTGAATTGTAAAATATATAACATAATGGTGGAGAAAATCGCAACTGTACAATGAGGACACACTGGTGCTGCTAGTTGAGATATATTAAAAACTTTACACTGCTGCTACAAATTGAGGAAGCAGTGATTTAACGTGCACTGAAGTCACTGGTTTACACTCAACTCTCTGCAGAAATCTGATTTCCTAAACACCTCTGAAGCAAGAAACCTGGTTTAGGTTATCAGGGATTAGAGAAACCTGATTTTCCCTGCTAGATTTCTCCTGGAGAACATCAATCTCTTGGCCACATTAACATGTAACTGGGTGTCTAACTGGCTTTTGTATATGCACATGACAGTATGGCTGTGACAGCAGAGCACACAGAGATGCATCCTTGTATCTAAAATAATCCAATTCAAAGTCTAACTGAGGCTTAGTCCTCATGAACAAGGGTACATTTGAAAACAGCTTTTTCAATGCATTTTGGCCTCTCATCCACACAAACTGTGTTTTAGGTCATTGAAAATAGATCTTTTGTAAAACTCCATCCAGGGAAAGATTTTATGAAACTGTTTTCAGTGTTGACACTCAAACAGGGACTTTCTTGGAGAGCTGGTCTCTGCTTGGTGAGGCATCACAAATGAGGCAACATTTTATGCACTGGTGGACATGACTGAAACAGTGCTATTCCAACTTTGTTAACAGGACTTTTTATATGTTTACACATAAATGTACAGCCAAACCGACCTATGTGAGTCAAAGCTCACATAAAATACTGAGCCTGAGCCCAACCAAGCCCGACCCCTCCTAAAAGCACTAGTCGGCTTCTAACGCTTGGGACACACTGGCTGTGTTGCGGCACAAGCCACGCCTGTCTCCAGTGGTAAATGAACCAGCTCGGTGGATCAGCGACTCTCCTCACTGTATTTCCAGGCCAGAGGAAGGACAGAGAGTCCGGCTCAGAGCCTGGCTGCTCCCTCTCTTTCTGTCCCTGCCTGCAGGGTGAGAAGTAGAGGGAGCTGCTGTCTGCTGCTGATAAAGCAGTTAAGGAGCTACCAGGCTACAGCCAAAGAAAGGGGAGATGATATCAATCATTCAATTAATATATAATGTACAATATATGTTGGATTTAAATTTTTTAATATAATTTTTTTACATGAATTTTACATTTTAAATTTAAAATTTAATATACATTTTAAATTTCACTTTAAATTTTGTTTTATTTATGTATTTATTTATTTTCTAATTCTAAAAAAAAAAAAAAAAAAAAATCCACAGCCCAGGCCCTACCCAACCCGGCCAATCAGCACACATTTTCAGGCCAAACCCGGTCCGACCTCTTGGGCTTTTCGAGACCCGCTGGACTCAGGCTGAGATTGAGAACTCTAAACAGAGGCGCCATAAGTTGAATCTGGCTATCACTTTAACCCACCCGAACCCGGCCCAATCTTTTGGGCTTTTCAGGACCTGTCGAGTTGGACTAAGATTGAGGACTCTAAACAGAGGCGTCAGAAGGCGCTACAAAGGTAATGTAATATCTTGTTTTAGGCCTCTGAATGGCCGATGTCCTCTTCGTCTTTGCATGGGTTTAGGGGGTTGGCATGCTTTTGACAGCACTTCAGCTGTGTTTATACACGACTTGTGTGACAGGAAATAGGAATCATTTATCTGTAATACAAGTTAAGACAGACCGAAAGTCTGGACACTGTGATTTATGCCAGAAATGTGATTTAATGCACGGATGTTTCCTTTATAAGTCACTGTGTGCAGACTTCTCAGTTTGTCTTATGTACTGTTTTTGAAGTTCCGCCCCCATGCATGACATTCAATAAAAGAAGAGGAGCGTTGAGGATGTATCTTTACAGTCATGTTCACTAATTCAGGTCAATATAAGTGAGTCATGGTACCAACATTATGTGTGGGACGAGGGAAGGAAATCTGATTACTGACCTTGTGCATGTGTCTGAGGATTTTACAGAAACCTGATTATTACCTGCATAACCTGATTCCTCCCACTAATCTTGTTTCTGCGCACGCAAACACACACTCCACATCTAGAGCTCACACCACAGTGACTCACATGACTCCAAAGTGTTTCATCACGGCCCAGTAGGTGTCCTCTAGCTTGCCCGTCTTCTTGAAAGCAATGACGCCGGTCAGAGACTGCAGAGCCTTCTGAAGGGGCTCCAGGTCCACTGACAGTTTCTACACAGTGCAGGCGGCAGAAAGCAGAGATATGAGTCTGGACTGAAACCACAGCAACACATTCCCTCCCATGACTTCATCCTCACACTCGCAGCCTACACCTACCTGCTGCTGAACGTGCTTGACCAGGAACTGACAGAGCTCCAGGCTTTTCAACACCTTCTCCTTCACCACTTTGCTCTCAGTTTGACCGACCTGCTGGAGACTCTGAGAGGAGATGACACTGAGGTTAGAGGGTAGCCAGCTTGACTTCATCATCAGCTGATCCAGTCACTGCCAACAACATCTGATATGACAGATATGATATTAATCATGTATTTACTGGCCAAGTGATGACTTTGTCTTTGACCCCAGAAAAGGACATAGAAATAGTTTTATTAAGATGACATTTAGACATTTTCGGCAGCTGGTGATGCCTCACTGTCAGTCTTCCCATTTAGCATTTATAAGCAGTACAAACATTTAAAGGAATACTGATATTTTGTATATCAGTTATTCATCCTGTGTAAAGCAGCTCAAAAACGAGGACTGACGTTACATCTTATAAGCAACTTTTTATAAGGAAAGTTTTGGCACCTGGAGTTAAAAACTCTACAGAGGAGTTTGCTGTTTGTTTGGCAGGTCGGTTTTTGTCGACACAGAGGTGATGTGGTTTGGCGAAGAATTGCTGAAGCATGTAATTATGTATGTGTTTACCCTCAGCTGTCCTGTGGACGCACAGAGGTCAGCAAGAGGCTCTAATCATCATTTATCACAGCACCATGCAATTTCATAAACCCTCTACAACATTATAATTAAAATTTGCAGAAGCCTAAAGGATGATGATGTGTGATTGTCTCTGCTAACAGTGAAGAACTGATGAGTAGTTAAAACCTCATGTTATTTTACACATAGAAAAATGACTTTTAATCTGTTCAGAGGTTTACAGAGTTTTTAAATTTAAAAAGAGAGGACAGGCACTAGGGTTGTGCCAATGGGCGATCCGATCGCCCATCGGCGATAGAAGGGTTGTTTCACGATGTCTTTTTTAAATGACGATGCAATCGCGAGATGTGGGGGGAGACAGCGCGTGTGTGGAGCATGCTGACGAGATCGAGGCTGAACGAGGCTGAGTGAGAGGAGACAGAGGGAGACTGCTTAGTGAGAGAGCGGAGGGCGGGGGGGGGGGGGATCAACGCCTCCGCCCGCTCGACACAAGCATACTCGGGCGTACTATAAGCGGAGCGGACTCCGCAAGGAATATCTGCAGTCATTCGGGCTTTCATAGTCAAGCGCACTTCCGCGTTGTAGTTTCCTGTAAAAATGTCTGTGAAAATCCCCGCGATGTGAAAAATACATGCCGAGCAGTCACTGGTGCGTGGAGCGGAGTCTGCGCGGTTGTAAAATCTGAGCTTTGCGCGCACAGGGCTTGCGGACGTCCGCTTTGAGTCCGCATGGACCTCCGCGGAATCCATTCCGTGTATGTTCCGCCCAAGTATGTTCAGGCCTTAACGCGCGGAGTGGTGAACAAACCAAACAACACAATGTCAGGAGAAATTGAAAAGATATGCCGTCTATGTAAAGTCAACTTACTAATTAAGGAGCCATTACATGTTCAAGAGTTTTATAAAGCTGCTCAAATGCCAAACGGAGGCTATAAGTGAACGTTTTCAGCACCCCCCGGTGATGACATCGTTCATCTGCGATTTCACTAGATGGCGATAGGACGATAGGATATGGACAAGATCGCCCAACTCTAACAGGCACTGAGTCGGTCTTCGGTTAGGTCTTACAAATCAACGTCCAATATTCACTCTCCTTTTAGCTCCGTTTTTGGTCTCCACCAGCTCTTGAGAAAAAGTCAGCTCTTTAGCTATGTTCAGGAGCAAGTTGCCAACTTTGTTTATCAGTTGTTTGGTGCTGGACAGGGAGTGTTCAACTTCTGACTTTTTAAGCACCCAGAGGTCAAGCCAAAGGTTTTTTAGATGTGTCAAAGTTAACATGTTAATACTGAGTTAAGGCAAATTCCTTTTAACGCCACCAATGTTTCTGATGCGTGATTAACGCACTTGCATTCTGTAATTATGACCCTTGGCCCACCCAGTAGTTTGGTAAATCAGGAAGCGATGCAGCCAAAGGTTGAGGATGGCGAGCAGAAACAAACCTCTGTGAGGAAAGACATCTTTTCAAAGCCCAGCAAAATGATTCTCTCCACTAAAACAAAGTTATTTGCATTTATTGTCGATGTGTGTAAGTTACCACTGGAGTACGTCGAGCTGCTTAAAAAATGGGGTGTTTAGTGATCCTTACGAAGGGTAAAGACACTACATTGTGTTAGGGTTACTAAAAAATGTTACATTCAGGTCAATATGCTCATCTGTTGTTGCTTGTTGGGCTTGAGTTTGCCATGTTGCAAGGAGCATGCTCAGTGTTAAAGGATTACTTCAGCCCCTAAATATTTATTTATTTATCAATTACTCACCCCTGGTTACGTTGACTTTGTGAGGAAAACTGTGCTTTTCCTGCATGCCTCCATGGTGAATAAAGAATCCAAAAGTGGAGAACACTATCGATGAATTCAAGTCATAGGGTCCATATCAAAACATCTGTTTACAAACTCTCTCACAATTTGTTAGTCAGTATAATCCAAGTCTCATTTATCCAATCGTACGCTCAGGACTGGCCCAGGCCCAGGAGATGCTGGTCTACAGTACTGAGCATACAACTGGGTAAAAGAGACTTGGGTTATACTGCATGAGGTGTGTGATATAGTTTTGCTGTTGGTAAACTGCTACAACTTCAATTCACCAAGAATTTAACGTAACATGGGGTGATCACTTGTTTGGAGGGCAGGAAGTGTTCCTTTAACCTTGAGATGTACCCCAGGACTGTGATGTAGAGCTGCGTTGACCCACCTCCACCAGCTGACCTGAGACCTTCGCACAGAGCTCCGTCCACGGAGCGCCGCTCAGCAGCAGCCGAACCTCCCTGCTCTGCATCCCCCGCAACACCAACACACACGCCTGACCCTGAACACACACAAAACAATTTCCATCAACAGGAAGTCCAACGTACACATGAAGTAAACAAACAGAGCTGAGATGGAGGAGGTTCATCTTTACCTGCTGGTGTACTCTGACCCCAGATGTGATGTGTTGCACGGCTGGGTCCAACAGCCTCACACACAAAACCTGGAAATAACACACAAGCTGCGTTAGTTACTGCCAGCGGAGACGTGACTTCTGTCTCCACGGTGACCTGAGCTAACTTCATGTGATGCTGTACTCACGGGGAATCTGGTGAACAAGTCTGTGAACATCTGAGCGGTCAGAGGGCTCTTCCTCCTGCCCATGAAGGAGCTCAGAGCCTCAGAGAAGATGGCGGAGACTCGGTCTACATCCACGTTACCCATAAACCTCAGCTGCACAAAAACACACCATGAAAGAGCAAATACACAACATCAGGAATTTTCTTTCTGACAGCTGTGAATGCAAATTTTGACAAGTCTTAAATTAGTATACCTCAATAACTATTCAAAGGATAACCATGAAATTTTGTGCCACATTTATGTTCTCCAGCCTATAAAATCTACTGACTTTGGTGAAACACTGACTTTTCCTCTAGCACCACCATGAGGCCTCGATCACACAGAAAGCGTTTTAGCAGCTGGAGGCGGCTTTTTGTAATTGTTTTTAATGACAATGAAGCTTTTTGCTTGCTGTTTTTGTGTTATCTAACAATCATTTTTCTAAATTTTGTTGTGTATTTTCTCGTTTGGTCTGTAAAAGTCACATCCCAATTTCTCTGAGCACAAGATGTCTACAAATATCTTGTTTCATCTGACCGAGTCCAAAATCTAGAGATATTCAGTTTAGGAGGCTGGAACTAAAAAAAATAGCTGAAATGATATATTGCTTATCAAAATAAACCAGAAATATGTGTGTGAAAAAGACGCTCTGGCTAAAAAAAAAACAGGGGGCTGAGTTATCCAGGACTGACCCACTTCCTGACCCAGTAATACAGGAACAGACCTGGAATTTTTCTGGTGCAAAGCTGGACTGGAGTAACAACTATTGTGCAGTTTTCTAAACAGAGCAGCACCCCCGAGTGAAATCACGAGTTCAGTGAATTAAGGCAGGTGACAAATAAAAACATACTTCATTTGCTACAGCTCCGTCGGCTGTCTGCTCGTCTTTGGCCTCAGCAGGTGGAGTTCCTCGCAGTACTTTCACCACGTACAGAGCCGCACTGCAAGGACAGGTCAACATCAGCAAAATACAAAACATTAGAGGCACAAATTACGTTTGGGGGCTCTGATATTCTATCGTTCATCTTGGAAACAGACTGCCATGTCAATGCACATTATTGTTGTTTGGGTACAGTCAGAAGTCTGACAGGACTACTCCATATTTCTGAATGCTCTTTCCTGCTTTTAGGTTGTCAAAAGTCCTCTTTACAAACACTTAAGTATAAAGGAGTTTGTTTTGTACATGGAGAACAAAACCCGATATAATGGTTTAACCAGACTGAGCTAAAAGAGACAAAGATCCCCCTGAGCAACAGATCAGTAAGAGGAGAAGAAATCATCAATCATTGGTAAAATAATTGGAAATCTTAGTGCCAAAATGTGTGCAGATTTAAACAAGAACAGGCACCTATTTTTTCTTAGCACTGTTGGAATATCAGACAGTTGGCCCCTTTCAGTCTAACCACTGAATGGACTGCAGAGGGTCGAAAGAAAAAAGGCTTCCCAAAATATTTAGAGCCCAGTTGAGGTCCAATAATGAATTGAGGGTCACTGGAAAACAAATTCAAAATCAAAGTTCCAACAGTATTCTCCCATGTCATGCAACAGAAGCTCCGTTTACACGGCCTCTTCGAGGTGGGAATTTCACGCTGTTACGCCGCTTTGCCGTTCTCTATAAAAGGTACAATTGTAGAATGAGGGACAGAGTTGTCTCGCCTTTAAGGAAGCATCAGAGATAGTAACAGCGCCAAAACACAATGGGACAGCCAGCAGGACAGGATCATGGGTGGCACAGGTGTGACAATTTGACTTGACAATTTGTGTTAGTGTGCAACCCAACACGGGAGATTTAAAAAGTAGCTGACAGCAGTTAGCAGCTAACTCAAATAATAAGAACAGCAACCAAAAATGTCCCCAAATTGGGAAAACAATGAGATCCAGGAGCTCCTTACCCTCCGAGCAGAGGACAAGATCAGCCGCTATATAAAAGAGACGGTAACTGTTTGTTATTGTTTATAAAGCTTTGCCGATGCACATGTTAGATGTCACACTAGAAGCGAACACTGTCGTGTTACATGCCATGCCTGTCACGCCTCTTTCAATTCCACGATGCTGTAATGCTGTCTAAAATCACACGCTGAAGTGTGACGATGCTGCTGTCGTTTGGTTCTGTGTAAAAATGCAAAGGAGGCGTAAAGAAGGGACTTCGTAGCGGCCACATAGCGCCATCTCTGTGTACAAAGGTCTCTTGGGACATCGACTGAATGGAAGTTTGAATTGTTCAATTCTTCTTTTGGGGCTGAAACTATTTCAAATCCAAATAACACATTTGGTGTCTGAATTACTATGTTTTTATCTTTGTGAAAATATAAAATATTGACAGAAAGAGAAACATCATTATAACAGTTGATTCCAAACTCTTGAACGGTACTGGAGATGTCTCAGAATCACCGAAAGTCTGAACTACATATTATCTCAAATATGTGTAAGAACATTTTCAAACTACTATACAGCTTTCAACCACATCTCGCAATCATATTTTTCATCCCTTATCCTATAACTCTACATGCTATAGTACTGAAACTGTCAGTCATGTTATGCGTCATACCCTCTGTTTGTTCTGCTTTAATATGAATCCCATTTTCTCTCTTTGTATCAGTGACCTATTTTTCCCCCCACATGGCACCAACGAAGACTCTTCTTTAGCCACACATTCACAAATGTTCTTAAATAAATCATGTTTTTATGTTGTATCCCAATTCTGAAGTGCCAGCAGATCTTGTGTTACTAAGGATTCCTGTAGCAGTTCCTGTTTTGATTTTTAATGACCTCTGCTCACTGTGTATTGTGCTGTCAGGAAGAAAATGGTCGCTGTACGGTGGAAACCACCACATTCGTTGTCTGAAAGGCAATGGTTACTAACTTTTCTGGGTATTATTCAACATTATTCAATGTCAACAGCTCGGATAAATGGGGCTGAAGAGAACAAAGTGAACATGTAACTCACAGCAGCAAAAGCAGTGAAGATCCTTGTGTGTCCAACTGTAATTTAATTATAATGCGCACTGTTGAATCTCATATTTTATGTACCTCTTGAACCTTTCTGAGTGTTATGTATCTGTAGTCCTGTCGGTCATTAGGTGGGAGTTATGGGAGGAGGGAGGGAAGGGAAGGGGTTGTACATTTCTTTGATTGCACTTTGTTCTGCCAAGAAAGACGGGAATAAAAATTTGATCACAAAAAACAGTGAGTTGTACCTGAAGTAGTAGAGGCAGACTGAGGAGTCGGACAGTTTCTGGGATTTAGTCATCAGTTTGTCCAGCAGGTCATGGAGCTCCTCCTGTCGGTCCCCGACGGTCCTGCAGTAAACCTTTGACCTGCACAGCTGGTTCCTGGAAAATCACACAAACAGGCCACGTTAAGAAAGAATAAGTAAATGCCTACATATCATCCAAGCTGAGCCTGACAGCAGCAAATCTTATTGGAAGATCTGTGTCAAGTTTAGCTCCATTTCTTGGGCTGTGTGTTGTTGGCTGTTAAAATTTCACAGCTAAGTATCACAGAGGAACCACATGTCAATAAACTGCTCCTTTTAAATAAAACAAATATATTCTATTAGTGTTAAAATTTTGTTTTATTTATACTGAAAAAAAAGAAAAAAATTAAACTCAACCCTTTTGTTTTTGCTCTCATTTTTCACAGGTTTAAGTTAAAGATCCAAGACTTTTTTATGCTCAATACATACATTTCTCTCAAATTGTGGTCCCAAATTTGCTAAAATCCTTGTTAGTTAGCACTTCCTCTTTTCCAAGATCCATCTGACAGGTGTGGCATATCAAAATGCTTTTTTATTGATTAAAAAGTATATAAGCACACAGGTTGACCTGTCATCATAGTTTCCTGTGAGTTTCACCAATCATAGCAGTCCCCTGCATGACAGATATGCGCAAGACACATATCTCACATTTGTCATAAAAAAAAGAAAAAGACTGCTGAAGACCATGCAAGGTAATTCCCTGATGTTCTGAACAAAAGCCGGGGTTAAATGTTTTGCACCACGTGCAACACTGTGGTGGAACACAAACGACAACGATTCTACTGCAAAACATCTCAAGAGAATGGCTGAGACACGTGGACAACAAGCAAGACAAATCACCATGACAGAGGCTGGTGCATTCATATCTACTGCACGTGCTGAAAAAACAACAACACACTCACACACACACACAAAAAACAAAAAAAAGGACGGAGACATCAAACATTAAAACAGTGACAGACACAGATGTTGTGAAGCAGCTCAGTGCACCGTCGATGCGAGTTACCTGAAGATGTCTGCAGCTCGCCGGAGGAAGTCCTGCTCCTGCTGATTGCTGTCGGAGCTCATTCCTCTGTCGATGATGGTGAGCAGAGGCTCCACCAAACCCAGAACAAGAGGACTGCCAGCCTGCCGGGCCACGAACACCTCCACCAGGTCCAACACCTACAGCAAGACAAACAAGACAGGGAGACAGCTTTAAGTTTTATAGAAGGTTTTTTTTTTTTCCACTTTGATGGAGCGAAGCTCTCAGTTTCCACCTGTGTCTAGTCTCTGTGCTAATCTAAGGTCGGCCAAACACGTCCTGGAGCTGCACTGTGCACACAGCTGTTATAAGTGTTGACATCAGACTGAGGAGGACGTACCTTGATCTTAAAGTCTCGGACCAGCGCCTTCTCTTTCTGTATTTTTGTCTTCTCATCCTTCTTGGCTTGGTTCTTCTTCTTCTGCTCTGAGAACAGTGCCGCCAGGCCCTTATCCAGCTCCATCATGGCGTCATCATCCAGGTCTTCATCGCTGCTGCCGTCCTCTTCTGTGGCCTGAATGCACAGCACAACAGAGGACACAACGTGAACTGGGATCTGACACACGTGTTGCTCTGTTTCTCATCTGAAGCGTCTCACAAGACAAGAGCATTGTTTAATGAATCAGGCAGAAGGGCAGCTCGATTATAACTGTAATCACAATTATAATATATGAATTCTTGAGTTATGGTGAAAACCTGATTTGTGAGCTCACAGTGACCTTTGACCACCACATTCTTATTAGTTCATTTTTTAAGTCCACGGGGAAATTCGAACCAAAACTGAGGAAACTCCCTCAAGGCCTAAATATATTTTTGGGGGCATTTTGCCTTTATTTGATAGGACAGCAACAGCATGAAGGGAGGAGAGAGGGGGAATGGCATGCAGCAAAGGGCCAGGGGTTGGAATCCAGCCTGTGGGCGCTGTAGCAGAACCACAGCCTTTGTACATAGGTGCCTGCTCTACCAGGTGAGCTAGTGGGCCCCCCCTCAAGGCCCTCTTGAGCTATTACACTCACGAAAATGAGTTGAATGCAAGGTCACAATGACTTTGACCTTCGACCACCAAATTCTAATCAGTTTATTGTTGAGTCCAAGTGGACGTTTGTGTCAAATCTAAATAATCTGACCAATATATCGGTTGGGCTCCAGTTACACTGACAATAAAATGTATAAAAGCAGAGGTGCAGTCGACGGTACTCTACTCGAGTCGTGACGTGCTGCTCTGAAACATCAAATACAAGCTGAAGACTTGGAAACTAAAGGGAGACTGTACTAGAAACATCTGCTGCGTTTATAACTGTGCTAAGCTACAGAGCTGCCTCAGCTACACTGTGACTGATGTGGAAAATCACACCAAACGAACACCACGTCTGAAAACCCACCAGAGCGTTCTGCTGCTTCAGGACCTTCATCAGCTCCAAACGGAAATTTTGGTCCACCTCTCCCTGCTCCATCTCCTCCTCTTCCCCTGACTCCTCCTCCTCTGACTCCTCTTCCTCCATCGCTTCGTCACCTTCATCCTCATCAGAGTCATCATCTGATCCATCAGATTCCTCCTGGAAGAGCCAAACCCACGTTTCAGGACAACAAACATATTTCTTCTAAAGCAGCACAAAAATCAAACTGTAACAGTGAAGACATGTTTATTAAGAGGAATGAATAAAAGCAGGGTTCCCAAATATGTTCATGGAGTAGTTTAAAAACTTTTCAATGACTTTTCAAGGACTCATAATATTATTTTTTAAAACATATCAGATTCAAACTCTATTCAAACGAATGCAGGGAGAAAATGGAATAATGTACGTGTTCGTACAGAAAACATTATCACATATCGACGCATATTCGAGCTACGCTACATCGTGTTAGAGTACGTGACAGGTTGTCCATGGAAGATTACTGTAACAGTTTCATTACACAACGAAATTTCATGACATAACTTTCAATAACCTTCACTAGTTTCATGACTTTTCCAGGGTTTCCATGTTACTGATAATAAAAGAAATTACTGTTGCTGTATACTCTGTAAGAAGATCTGACCTCCATCTCCTCATCGTCGTCCTCGTCATCTTCCTCATTAGGTTTCTTCTTCTGGGTTTTGTTGTCGTCGGTGACGACCACAGCAGCGTCCTCCTCGTCATCCTTCTCTGGGTCCAGGACCTACACAGGGCCCAAAAGTCCCATCACTACAACCACTTACAGAGCTTCCAGTGAATACACGGGACCTAAGTGACTCTGAAAACAATGAGAGATCACTCATTTATTTTATTTGGGCAGGCAGCCGACAAGACATTTGTCTGTCCATCCATTTTCTGATGGTGATCTGGTCGTCATGGCAGCAGGATAACAGCCTGTTTATATAAAAAACCTGTGTACGACAAACACTTTACAAACTCTGAACGCACAACTGAGCTTGGCTGAAAGCTCTGGAAAAACAAAGTTACTGGACTTTGTGATTGTCCCACTTATGTTTAAGTGTAATAATCCTCCACTTAAACAGACAATGACAGGTGCTGAATTTGACTTTGACCTTGTACGTGTTACTTACATCTAAGATGGCGGTGAGGGCCGCTGCAGTAACGTGAGGGCAGATGGTGGAGAAGACCGTTTTGCAGACCTGTCTGATGTGTCGGCTCGGCTGGGACAGCAGGGACAACAAGATGTCCACCATCACCTCCACCCACTCGGGCTCCTCCTCCTGCTGCTCTGTGGCTGCACCAAGGAGAAAAGCACACTTTAGTTTTAATTCTTTTTTTTTTTTTGGCCCACTTTGGGGCAGCAGAACAAGCTGATATTGTAATTCCTGTCTTTTAAACAATAAGGTTACAACCAAGCGGGAACCTCTGGGGCTGAAAATTGAAGCTGACACAGAGGTGCCAAAAACTGTGTTTTAAGTTCATCAGAGTTAATTGTAGCATTTTGGTTGCTTAAAAGTCTTCAGCATTTGGTTGTATGGACGGTAAAAATGCCAAACTTAGGCTTCGAAATGGGAATCAACAAACCAATGCGTGACGTCACTGTGACTGTTGTTGGTTGTCATACCTGAGACTCCATTTGCTGAATTACTAATGTCTTTTTTTAAAACCAGTGTCCTTTAAATTTGACATTTTTTGCTTCTTGTAAACAACTGACTGACTGTTCTCAGGGTTTTTTACATCACCAGGCAACTGCAAAATATCAAAATGTCTGAAGCATGAAACATGAAAGCCCAGAGTGACATGACTGATTAATGTTTTCTCTGAACACATAGAGACATCCAGTTTGGACTGGTCTCATCTCTCCAGTGACCACACTGACAGCTGATATAAATCTCAACTAAAGAAGGGTCTCGTATCTGCAGCAGTTAGTGGAGGTGTCACGCTCGTCTCTTCTGCAAACCCACTCCTGTACAGTGCAACAGTCAGATGTGAAGGGATGATGGAGGCAGCTAACCTGACGCGCCAGATGGTTTGTTACACAAAACCATCTGAGAAGTCGTCATCAGAAAATATTTGAAAAAGGGCGAGGACCTACTAAAAATACTTGGCAGGTGATTGTATGAATCATCTGTCTGTCACCATCTTTAACGGGCCAGTCAGAAGAACGAAAACATCTAGAAAAGCCTTCAGTGCTGTTCTGTCCCTGATTGACACAAACGCATGACGCCTGACGAGGTGGATTCTCGCATGATGTTGTGACATTGTGAGAATCAAGCTGCTGTCGTCAACACTGTGTATGAGACCTCACCTTGTTTCTTCTTCTTCTTCTTGGCCTTCTTCTCCTGAGCCTTGTCCACGCAGCTCTGCAGGTCCTTCATGATGTCCAGCAGCTCTTCAGGGGCCTTCAGGACAAAGGTTTTGTGTCAGCAGATTAGTGTTTGTTGATTGGAAATTAAACTACAACACCAAATTAAAGGGAGAGTTTGGTACGTATCCATAGTTAGCACACTCCCAGTTTGGAGAAGCAGGCAGGAGAACCACCACTGAAGCTAAGCAATCAAGTAATTGTGATTTGAGGTTATATTGCCCCAACATTTTTACACTGATGTTATCAGTACGTTCTGTTAGTTTTAGATTTTAACAACTTCTAACAGATTTTTTTTAGGTGGCTAAAATAAGTTTTACTGCAGTCCATCGTTTGACTTCCACATTAAACTCCAGCCTGCTTCTCCAAACTGGGGGCGTGCCGACCACCATGTACTGTGTGTAACACACTGACTCTGGATAAGCACCTCATACAAACCCACTTCAAAAAATCCAAACTGTCCCTTTAAGGCTGCAGTAATGTCAGTACTGCTGCTTCACAGCTCTGGCGGTATTCTGTACCTTAAAGAGGTGCATGCCGACCAACAGGAAGAGCTGCTGGAAGGCGTTGCTCTCTGCAGTCGCGCCTTTCTTTGCTTTCTTCTTCAGGTTTGCCACCGACTCCAGCATGCTGGAGAAACACACATGTAGAGGCGGAGCTGTAAAACACGGCCCTACCTCACAGCACTTATTAAACAGACACACTGGTGTAGCAGTGGAGTGTCTCATTTGTTTAACGAGATGGTGAACAGAAAAATTAAGCTGCTGAGTTCAGTGTTATTTCATTATAGAAATGATAAACTACATGAAAAAGATCCTCGCTGTATTATCTGTCACTCCATCAGAAGTAAATGAATAATTAAGCTGTATGTTAATCTTGTCCTGCTCCTGTCAGTCACAGAGGCCACACTCTGAGGAGATCCTGTCGTCCTACCTGTCCCAGGCCTGTCTCTGCTCGGGGCTGAAGGGCTGGCTGCTCTGGACGTGTTTCGGCTGGTTAAGCAGGACTTTGGCGTACTGAACCAGGTGGTAGATCCACATGGTGCCATCGGCTGTGACGCCCTGTACACGCTTTTGGTTGCCTTCGGCCGAGTCCTCAGTCAGAGGCAGGTGGTGCATGGACAGGAGGAGTCTGGAGGGTGGACAGATGGAAAGTCAGTGGTTCAGATCACAATAGTAAAATGAGTCATTCCTCAGGGGGTTGTGACACTCAGAAAAATGTCTTAGCTGATCTACAGGTGTCTCTTTGACAATGTAAGTCTATAAGATTAAATCCTTTTGGGCCCCACAGCATCATGTGACAGACCCGGAAGTTGTAATTCAGCATTTTACCACTCAAAATATTGGCTTCAAAGCCCGACACTCTTCCTGGGGGCCTGGTCTTTGCATATCCCACATTTTCCAACTACATGGATGCAGATGGGTAGAGCAAACAGAAAACTAAGCTGCAGACGTGAGAATTTTAATTCACTGACCCCTGCAGTTTGGGAAAATAAAAGATCCAAACGTTTCCTCATCACAATTCCATGTCAGCTCGTGTCTGCGCAACCATCTGTTTCTTGGCCAGTTCTTTGTGACACCAGATAATAAACCCATCAGAAGCATTAGAAGCGTGACCGAACAAATGCTGAGAGGAGCAAACCACACTGGCTGTAAATGGTGGCTGATATTTAAGAGGCAGCTGAGAAAGAATAGCAGAGAAGCTCATCTCTCACCCAAAGAAAGAATTGACAAGCACTCCTCTGGTTTTCTCATCCAGTGGGGCAGAAAGCTTCCCCTTTGTCTCGGGGATGTCGTCCGAGGCCTTCTTGGCACTGAAGAACGCGTGGAAAAACACAAACCTGGAAAAAAAACAACACCAGCTGATGGCGCTCTCTTCAAACAAACACTGAGACCTTAACATGGCTCAGCTACAGGCAGGTCTCACCTGGCCACATCCATGATGAGATCCTCCTGCTTCTTCACTTGGTAGTTGTCAATGATCGAGGAGAGCCGAGAGACGATCCACTTCCTCAGACGGAATGTGGCGTTCTCCCCCCTGAGGAAGGAAAATCAGTTACATCCATCCACACACATCAACGTGCTGCTAAACAAACAGCAGGCGTGCACACTCACTGTTCTTTTCCTTCCTGACTGTCCTTCTGCTTGCGGGTGCTGAAATCCAGCAGCTTGTCCAGCTGAGGCTGCAGGAACATGTTCTTCAGCCACTCCACGTACTGCTGCAGAGCTGCAGGCTGCAGGTGTTGCACCACCCTCCACACCGACGGCACCACTGGGTAGCCCCTGTTAGTCAGCGAGGAGAAGCCCACCATCACTGCCAGCTGCCTGTCGGCGTCCTGACAGCCCTGCAGGAAGTCCGACACGTACGTCTCCATCTCTGGGGCCAGCTTGAAGCGGTCCTTTGTCTGAGAGAGAAAAATGATGCATGAAATTGTTTAGTTTGCTGTTTGTGTGCATGATCACTGGTTTAAACGGGTATAAAGACCAATCAGGGATGAGACATTAACCAATATAAACTAAAAATCTCTTTAGGTGGCAGCGGCACAGTGCTGCAGTGTTAGCATTGTTGTCTCACACCAAGAGGGTTCCTGGTTGGAAACCAATGTGGGGGGTTCAAACCTTGGGATGGACAAGCTCTTCTGTGTGGAATTACTGCCTCATGTGCCTCCACAAACCTGTCAGGTTGCACTTACAGTTTACATCTATGTCTGTGAAAACATGGATGCTTCATGGATGTTTAATGTGTGTTTTGAATCAACTAAACTTTACAGCACTTCACAGAAACCCCACCACCAACTAGTGTTTTGGAGGTGTAACTGCAGAGTGACATAGACACACCACCACACTAGTATAAATGCTCACAACGGCGTAGGCCACGTGCTTAGGCTCTGTACAGAACTGATGCACAAGTAACGGTCACAGTGTTGTTTAACCTTCGACCACCAAAATCTAATCAGTTCAGTCTTGACTCAAATTGGACGTTCGTGCCAAATTTGGAGAAATTCCCTCCAGGTGTTTTTGATATATCATGTTCACAAGAAAAAGATAGAGAACCTGAAAGCACAATGCCTCAGGGCCGTGGCTACCACCAGTGCAAAGGCAAAAAAAACAACAACATTGTTTGTATGTTAACTTGAGTTAACCAGAGCATATGCTAACACTGTTTGAGATGATGTCCTGTTGAAGAGTGTAACCTGTCGATTAGACCGAGTCACTGACCTGAGCAGACACCACGTGCTCCCCGTAGCGCGTCATCACCTCTCCAGACAGCACCTCCTTCAGCTGGGCCACAGACAGAAGAGGCAGGGCGCTGCCCAGCAGACGGAAACTCAGGTAACTGGACGCAAACAGGACGACACCAGGAGAACATGTTAGCAGAGTGTAGTTACCTAGATGATATCACATATAATTTACAGACGTGATTAATTAAAGGAAACACAGGCTGCAGTTTCGTGTGCAGCTGAGGTGAATATGAAAGCTGCAGACACTACAACAGCTGTAGGATTTAGGGCACGCTCAGCAGAAATGCCCTCAGCTATGACTGTCAGGATCAAAGTTCCTTAGCCCTTTGCTGCGCTCCCACTGTGCAGGCGATGCTCCCTGTGAGGACTCACTGAGCAGGCCCCGGTGGCTCCTTTAGCATGCCGTTGATGATGGCGTTACTCCAGAAGAGCTGGAAGCTGTCTTCCTTCAGTGAGAGCTTCAGGAGGTCCAGGACCACCGCTGGGAGGACACACTCCTTCTTCACCGACTGGGCCGCCATCTTTATCACCTCAGTCAACCTGCAAGACGACATCACAGGGTGCTTAGATTATCCACACAGCAGGTGTAGTGAGGGAAACTGGTGCATACTTAAACAAGCTGAAAGGGGGCATATCTCCACCTATCTTGGAGTAGTAAGACTTACTTGGGTCAATAAATGGATTCCCCTCCTGTGCTTGTGTACTGGGACAAGGACAGTAGTCCAATTGAATGGCCTAGTCAAGCTGTAACTGTAGCTCCACTTAACTGTGCCTGTAAAGGTACTGACTGTTCTTACTTGGGGATGTTGTTGGCGTTGATGATGGTCGACGATCCCAGCAGCTTCTTGAGTTTCTTGGGCTTGAGGGTTTGTGGGAAACGCTGCAGGGCGACCAGCAGCAGCTGCAGCTGCTCTGGAGTGCTGAAGGCTGATGCCAGGTCAGTTTGCAGGGCGCCAAGCAGGACCTCCTCGAACACCTCCTCTGGGATCTGACGGACCGCACACACACGTCAGTTTAAGAACAGAGTGAGTGGATGTGTATTTTAAGAGATGAAAGAATCAAACTACTAAAAGTGGAATTCAGGATTAAAGTAAAAGATAAAACTTAAACGCCTTGTGCATGATGCATATGTATGTATTATGGTTATAGTGATATGGCCGCTGTGTCATTATAAAGTTGTCACCTCGTTGAGGATGTCCATCATGGTCTTAGTGGGCAGGTCCTTCACATGTTGTCTGTGTTGGCCGAGGCTCTGAAGGAGCTGCACACATCCCAACACCACCTGGGGCTCCTGCAGAAACACAAGAGAGACCAACACCATGTTACACTACAGCTCACACACACAACAACCTTCACACACACATCACAGTGTGCAGCTGTAGATTCACTGATGTACACAACATGTACGTTTTGGTTCTGACATAATCACTATTTATCCTGCAAACACAAAAATCTGAGACGATGAATCGTGGTGAGAGCGCTTACTTTGGAGAGGCGGCCGGACTGCTGAAGGGCGAGGACGCCAAACAAGTTTCCAAACAAAGCATTTCTGAAAAGTTTCTGAAAAACAAAAAAGAGAGAAGACCTTGATGTTTTTAAAAAACCCATTCATGAAGCTTTTAGAGTCGACAGAGAAAACGTCAAACACTCACCTTTTTCACTGCCTGCAAATTGTGCTTTGCTTTGATTCTGTCTAGTGTACTCTGCAGGGAGACGTCTTCAAAGGCGCTTAAGACCTGAAGAACAAAAACTCATGTCATTTCCAGCACAGAGCTTTTATTTTGAAGTGCCATTTCCTGCTGTAGAGTGAGTGACTAACGGACAGTTACTTGACAGAGACAGCAAACTAGCTTAACAACATGGTCAAACACAAATCAAGTATGACGCTTAATGTATTAAACTGTGTGGACCTTGAACTACTGACTGAGGACAAATCTGGGCCTGTGGCTGGACCAGTTGGGAATCGCTGGTGTAATGAGCATGAGCCAGGAACGAGAACAACAGCATACACTAATGCCACCGAGCAGTCCTGTTCAGTTCAGTTCAGTACGCTTTTTTTCTGTTTCCACTGTGAAAAGTTGTGGATGGTACCAATAGAACCGTTCCTTACTGTCCCCATTTTTGGTCCCCCCTCTGTTGGGGTACCTAGCACACAGATCTAGTACTAAAAGGTGGAGCTGTGAACACTGCAGTCTGATTGGTCAGTAGAGGACGGTCACTCTGCTCAGGGATGAGTTGTGTCTGGTTTTGAGGCTCACGTAACCACTGTTCATACTGTGGAGAGTTTTATTAGTAAACTGTAACTATAAAATGAAAGGATGTTTTGCTGCCTCTCACAGCAGCTGGAGTCTGAGAAACAATAACTTAATTCACTGGGTCGACTGCCGGCAACTTTTAAGTTGGAATGTTAACTTGTAATGTTACTCAATGCATGAGTTGATGACGTGAATCCATCAGCACACCTTAAATTTCACTTTGACAACTTTGACCATCACTTTAGTTTCTACTGTCTTTCTTGGATGACAGACATTCTTAGTATTGAGTGGATCTTCAAGCATTTTAAAATATATATATATATATATGAATTTCGACTGGATTACGTAAACTGCATAAATTCTTATATTCACGTCACGGAGCGTTGTTCCTGTGGGCTGCAGCAACACTAAACCCCTGAGCTTGCCTGAGAAGGACTAAATGCACAAAGCTGCTATTTTTAAATATCCCATGGAGAGAGACTCTCACTGCAGCCTGTTATATTTTGTTCCGAAAATGTTGGCGTGCAGCCTCGTTCTGTGGATGATAAACCAGGTGCAGACGCGCAATCTATGAGGAAATACAGAGAGTGCTGGACGGAGCAGTGAGTGACAACAACCCATCCACGTGAAAGAGGACTGTTGGCGATGGAAACGTTAAACAGACCGAGGGTCTAGGTACCATGTCTGAAGGGTCACTTTTGGTTCCAAAGGTACTGTACTCAAAGTGTTTGGTGGAAACGGGGCTTAACTCACCAGTTTGTCCACATTTTGTTAGCACCATTTTGTCTTATTTAAACTTAGTAGTGCTGCATCACTTCACAGACAAATAGAAGCATCTGCTGCTTGCAATGATCCAACTCAGCGTGGGCGTTTAAAGTCCGCCAGAAACAACAGTTCCGGACCATCAGGACCAGTTGAACCAGCAGATGGTGGGACAATTTCCAGAGTGGGATTGTTGTTGATGAGGAGTGGAAGGAAAACTTTCACATGTCCAGAGCATCACTCGGATCTCTGAGTGAGCTCCTTTATCCTTTTATCAGCGGGGAGTAGGTGATGATGAGATCTCCAGTAGGTGTTTAAAAAAAGGTAATGTAGCCTGTACACTTTATCACCTACTGCACAATGAGGGGAGAATGCGGCAGACAGCTGACATCGGCAAGCATTTGGAGTCATTTTTGTGTTCTAGTGTGCAGAGATTCTTGAAAAATGAAATTTGTGTAGACAGAGACAGCAGATTTTTTTTTAAATAAAGGAGGAAAATATCAGTTTTTGAAAATATCTGTTTACATGTCACCAGGGCCTTAAACATGTCGCTGAAGTATCTATGAATGCTGACACTGAATAACCATGATACAGCCTGTTGGCCCGACTCTGTAGATGTTCTATGACGGTCACGACTCGCCACAACTCATCATACTGGTTTCAGTGGTCATCTTCACTCACCTGTCCCAGAGCCAGGCTGAATCCAGGTCTGGCAGCCTCTCGTGTGTGAGCCAGTCCGTCGACCAGCCTTTTAAAGGTGTACTCCAACTCATCTGCCTGCAGAGCACAGACAGCAACATTCATCATCAACACTCCATAACACAGATTTAATATAAATAACACGATTCAGATAGATTACAACATAACTTCCAACATACTGGACTCAAGTATGATTTTGAGCTACTCGAGTATGTCCTTGTTATTCTACTTTTCCACTGTCTACTCTGCATTTATCTCACAGCTGTAATTACAAATCATTTTACACACGTCTTATAATGAGCTTGTGAATTAAGATGCATTGTTATAGATTAAACTATCAAAAAGTAAATACGACAGTAAATATATTTGTACATGTCTATACTATATTACACTGATTATATAATAAGATATAAGATATATTATGAGCACACTTACTTTTTTACTTCAGGTATTAGGGTGACAATATTTCAGTGACAACACTCTAACCTACGTCTAACTTACATTAATGGTGTAGGGTTCCTATTTTTAAGTAAATAATAAAAATACTTCTTCCACCACTGATGATATTTACACTGTATGTACCACTAACAACCAGTGGTGAAATATATTTACTTACTATGTGTCATTCCTGTGTTAAGTACGGGTCAATGACTTAACTTGATGATCAAAATGCATGGCCTGATAAAAAATAACACTGTTTCTTAAATTTGACCGGATAGCTGACGCAAGGGACCCAATACTGTGGGCAAACTTTGAAACTGTACTCTCTGAAGTAATTATCAGAACCTTCATCTTGTCTGTGTTTAATCATTCATAGTTGTTTGACATCCAGACCTTGATGGCAATCAAACAGTTATAGAGGTTAAGCAAGTTGGTTTGTCATCAGGCTTAAACAAGACATACAGTTAAATGTTGTCAGCATAACGGTGATATAATATACCTGACAACTGGCTAATGATCTGACCCAGTGGAAGCATGTATAAAGCAAATACTACAGGATCTAAGACAGAGCCCTGAAGTGTGCCACAGGAAAGAGCAGCAGTATCAGACTTGAAAGGAACACATTAATGCCTCAATGTTTATAGTCCAATAATATAATATAAATTATTCTGAATTGGGGCATTCTGCACATTCAATACTTTTACTTTTAATACTTAAGGTTTATTTTGATGTTAATACTTTTATAGTTTTACTTAGGATTTTGAATGTAGGACTTTTATTTGTGACAGAGTACTTTTACACTGTGGTGTTACTATTTTTACTTATTAAAAGATCTGAGTACTTTTTGGGTCACTGCTGACATACACAGCTGTAACACTACTGTTCCCGTCTTAACTTAACCACGTTGTGCTCTCACACAGCCTCTCAGTCACTGTCCTCACCTTGTTGTTGGTTTTCAGGTACTGGATCAGGTCCTTCACCGCCTTCAGTCGGACCTCCTGATCCGGTTTGGCTAAGTCCCAAAAGAAGTCCAGGAAGACCCGGTTCTGTTGGAGGATCCCGGCCGGTCGGACCGGCTCCGGTGCTGTAACGGAGAGCTCCACCATCTCTACAGACATCTCCTCACACCAACACTGCTGCTGTACATGCTGCTGCTGCAGGAGGAAAACGTGCCTCTCATACTGCTTCCGGGTCAACACTTCCGCATTTTTTTTCTTCACCAAAAACTTTATTGGGAAGATATGTACAAATGTTTTTCACTGATTTGTAAATTAATTAAATGTATTCAGATTTTTTTTATTTGTGGAATTTGTGTATTTTTAGATCCGTTTTATATTTGTAAATTATTTTTTGGATTTTACTTTTTCATTTTTTGTTTATATATATATATATATATATATATATATATATAAAAATACATATAGATATTATGAAATGATTATGATAAATAATGGAAAATGTTCTCATACTTTACTGAGTAAAATTAAAAAATGCTAAAAAAGTCCTGAATTAAAACTGTTACTAAAATAGAAGTCCATATGTTTAATCAGCAAAATGAACTTACAGTATCAAAAGTACTCTGATAGATTTGTCTTCATATTATTTGTGTGAAATATTCATAGAAAATAAAAGTTCAATTTACACCAATGGCTGTAAATTGAACTTTTATTTTCTATGATTAATATATAAAAAAAATAAGAGCGGAGTAGGACCAGATAAGTTTTTGCTTTTTACCCCTTTTCAAACAAGAACAATATTTGAGTTGCCTATTTGCTGCTGAGGATTCCGTTTGTTTTTGTTTTTATTGTTTATGTTTTGTTTGTATTATAGTTTAACATGTTCAGTAAATTGACTAAAATGATTTATACTTATTCTAAATATAAATAAATATTTATAATAAATATTAGTTGTATAAATATAAAAGTTTCCACAAATACAGAAACATATTTGTAAACAAAAACTCTTTTTCAAATATAGAGCAGATGCACAGATACAGAAATCTAAATAATATATTTATAAAAACAAAAACACTCAGTGTACATAAATGTAAATCCACAAGCTTATAGAGGAGATTCAAAAATAAAAACCAGATTCACATCTCTCTTCAAAAGTTGTAAATATTAATAAGATATTTACATCTATTTGTAAATTAATTAAATGTATTCACAGATTTTCTTTTATTTGTGGACTTTAATTTTTATAGATCTGTTTTACATTTGCAAAATACTTTTTTGATTTTATTATTTTTTTTATATATATTTGTGGAAGGTGTTTTATATTTACAGTTTACATATTAAAACAGATAGTCAATCTGTTCAACAAATAATATTGAGACAAATCAATCTCCATAGAACTCATTAACGTAATATATTAACATAGAAAGTTATATTATTCTGTTTTTAATAAGTCAATCATTTAAGGCACTAATACAATCCGTTTTGAGAGTGCCAGGCCTCTCAAACATACATATAATTATATATATATATTTTTAGTATAATTCATATGCCAAAAAAATATTAATAAACAGTTAAAGATTAATTTGAATGAAAGCATTATAATTGTGATGATATAATAGTGAATTCTTTATGTAGTGAAAATCTGATAACGTGCCAGCCCTAAATAATTCCTATAGTGTGTGTATTTCACTGAGAACCGAACTGCCAACTTGTTGTCACAACTCCTGCTCTTACAAACATGTTTTAAACTGATATTTGAGATAAACTTCAGCAGATAAATGTTAAAACTCTGCGCAAATCCTTCTGCACAATGAAACACAAACATCAGAGTGAAGGAACAATGAGCCAAACACATGTTTCTGAGTGAAGGAGGACTTTAAATCAAGGGCTGTAAAAGGCAAATATAAAAACTGCCACAGCAGAGATCACACTTCAGACATTACTGGATATGAAACAGGACAAAAACACCTGAACTCAAACCATTTTATCTTTCCATAAAAAGACGCTCTTTATTAAAACAGCATGCAAACTCCATTTCTCCATGACCAGATCATTTAGTGGCAGACAGAGAGTTGAGGTTGAGTCACACTTTCACAATCAGAGGGGAGTTTCTTGGGTCTCTTTCAGTCAACGGGAGCAGCCAGCACAGTGTCCAAGGCGCTCTGAGCCTCTGTGATCTGCTGCTGCAGTCTCTGCTTCATTGCCTCATTTTGGGCCTTCTTCAGCATGTCCTGCATGTCTCTGATGGCCGCCCGGTAACCCGGGGCATTGTGAAACACTCGGATGGCCTTGTCTCCGCTGCACGCCAAGAAGCGCCCGTTAATGTCAAATCTGAGGTCGGTGATCTCCTCGCTGTGGACGCCGTGCAGCTCCTCCTCCAGCTGGCCGCTGGTAGCATCGTACATAGCCACGTTACAGCCATCGCTGATGGCCACCACACGGCCGTCTGGAGACAAGGCCGCCCGGCTACCTTCAGATGACGCACAGGGGACTGTCTTCAGGAGGTAAGGGTCCTGCTGCTTTTTGTACTCCACATTTGTATTCCACAGCTTCCACGTTCCATCTTTAGAGACGGTCACCATTCTGATCAACACAAGAAAACAATCACATACTGTGTATCAAAAACAAGAGATGCTGAGTGCGAAGACTGTGTGAAAACATTTGACTTATTTGCAATCAGCATACAGACATTTATGTCTTGTTTGTGTAAAATATGCAAAAGCCAAAGTCTAAAAACGTTAATAACAAGGTTTAAAAAGGTGTTAACAGACATATTCTTTAACTTTGGGCAGAGCCAAGCTGGCTGCTTCCAAACTTTATGCAAAGCTAAGGTTTTCAGCTGCTGGTTCTCCATTTTATATATTTAGCATGCAGACATGATAGATATCAATCTTCTCATCTTACTCTCTGAAAAAAAAGTAAATAGGCACATTTCTCAAAACGCCAAACTCTATCTTTAAAGTCAGAACACCAGCTGTGGTTACACGGACAATATTCCTTCAATCTGATTGAAATCATTCTGATTAGGAGATTCCAATTAACCGTTTACACAGACGTTAAATAAAGTGGTCCAATAAGATGAGCCTTCACATCAGGCCCACGGGAAGTGTGCTGAGATCTGAAGTCAATTTTTGTAGTAGTCAAACCGTGGTTGCACATTAGCAATAAACGATTGATCTGACTACTCAGGCTGTAACAACAACGTTACATAAGGCTAGTGTTTCAAAACAAAGGAATACATTTATGCATTAAAAACAAAGCACAAGCAGAGTGCGAAATATTATTGAGTTAATGAATATCCTCTGTCAAAATCAGCAGAGGGAGGGCTATGCAGATTGCTGGAAATCTGGATTCCCCTGCCTCAACACCAGATATCACTTTTAAGAGATGGCCAGGCAGAGACCTAAGGGTTATTGACCAGTTGTTCTGTGATAATGTTTTACAGCCATTCTCATATCTCCAAGACAAATTCTTTCTACCCCAAAGTGATATGTTCCGATATTTTCAGATTAGACATTACATCACAAGCCATAAAGATTGGAATAGAATTAAAAATGCTCCAACAAATGTAGAAACATACTTAATTAATATAATTAAACATCAGCTACCCAACAAAAAGCATGTTTCTCATATATACAGAAATCTGTTACTGGATACACCAGACAATACTTTTTATATTAAAATAAATGGGAGCTGAAGTTAAATATTATAATTGAGGATGGAGAGTGGGAAACAATGTGCAGTGGATGTCATAAGGGTACTAATACAGTAGTAACATGTGGAAGGAGTTTGATTGGAAGATGAAGACAAGGTTCTTTAAGACGCCTTCGGTGGTTTCCAAATTTGTAGATAACCCAGCTGCAATATACTGTTGGAGAAAATGTGGAATGGTTGGCGACCACTCGCACGTATTTTGGGATTGCCCAATGATGCTTCCTTTTTGGAAGGGGGTAAAGAGAGCGATAGATAAAGTTCTGGAAATTGATTAACTATTCACCCCAAGTCAGTGTCTTTTCGATCTAACTCCTGAAGACATGTACACCAGAGACCAAAAGCACCTGTTACATATACTCTTGATGACTGCTAGGAAAATGGTGACAATAAAATGGATGAATCCACAGCCACCTACAGTGGCACAGTGGAAACAGAAGCTGAGGGAGGTGTATGGAATGGAGGCTTTAACTGCTCAATTACAATTAAGGTCTGATGTCTTTGTGAGGATGTGGCCACCTACAGCAAGATACCTCTCTAACTGAGGGGAACCCCATACTATGCTGTAATGTCTTAACTGTCCATTTATTTATTTTTCAATCATTATTATTATTCAGCTTTCTGGGCCCCAATGGCTTTTTTTGTTTTGTTTTTTCGCACTGTCATACATATTCTGTGATGTTGTCAAGGAATGTTCTATATTGTGTTTTTACATGTTTAATAAAAATACAGGTCAAATAAAAAATAGGTTAAATAGTCACAAAGAATATATTTATTTCCACCAGAGAGAAACAACCTTATTAACGGTTTAAATGGTTGTTAGGCGACTAAAATTTTCCTATTGAAGAGATAATCAAATGTTTACACCACCCCTCCAGGCCAAATTAGGCCAGTCTCTACATGAGTTACTTTTATGTTGAGCGGGTTATTATTCTGATTATTGTGGAATATTAGGGTCCATGTAAACACATAGTGAGACACCTCTTTGGCGTTGTATTGTGATCAGAAAAGCTGTCCTTACTTGTGAGAGTCATTGGAGAAGGCGAAGGCGTGAACTCCTGCAGAGTGTCCCTTCAGGTCAAATGCTCGAGCCACTTCTCTGAACTCTCCTCCCTTCCCGAAGCACACCTCCCACACCTTCACGTCAGGAGTGAAGCCGCATGATGCTACAAACCTGAGAGCACAGAGATGGACACAACACACAATTGATTTGAAGGATTAAGTTCAAATCAGTGAGTCAGCTCAGTGACACTGACTTTGTTTAGCCCATGTACATATAACACAGACCTGTGGCAGAAAATGCAAAATCAAATGTGATGCCCAGGGCTTCTGACCGAACTGGTTTGGCTTTCAGACATTCTCACAGCTGAAGTACTGACCTAAAAGTTTCCAAATTGATCAATCAATCCCAACTGATCTCGTCCTGAATGAAGGGACCGATATGTTTATAAAATCATGTCCACAGGTAGCACTGCATACAGACTTATTCAGTCAAAAACAGTCTCATCTTCCACTTCTGGCACCCCACAGGCATGTGTCCTGAGCCCCCTGCTGTACACGCTCCTCACATATGATGCTCTGTGAGGTACCCCAGCATTCATATGGTGAAGTTCGCAGATGACACGACTGTGGCTGGACTGAGCTCCTTATTACAGAATTCAAATAAGAAAATGTCCACTTTTCAAGCTCAGTGACCCTAAGCAGGTTTGTTTTCATTCTGACAGTTTTCAATGTTGTGAGACAATAAACCACACAAAACTTGAAGAGGAGTGAATATGTTTTCTGAGAGAGACCCCTGTTTGATCCGTATAATGGAAGGTTGCAGTGATGAAGGGTGGAGAGGACTGACCTGCCACACGGTGAGATGGCAGCGTAAGAATTGGTCATCTGGTTAGTGTTGATAGAGGCCAGCACCTCTCCTTTCAGGTCCCAGATATGGATCGTGGTGTCGGTGGAGGCGCTCATGATGAACTTACCTGCAGAGGAGAAACACTGAATCAGCCCATCTTTGAATTACACATCTTTGAAGACAAACTAGAACATCTATCAAATTCTATTGAAAACATCTTTTATCACACAGCTTCATTTTAAAGATATTTTCTTTCTCAGAAGTAATTCTGCTCATGTGAAACCCTCAATAAATAAATGCCCTAAATAAAAAAGAAACTTGGTGTTTAGAAGGGATTAAAGTCAAAAAAAGAAAGTGATCAATGACAAATGGGTCGAGGGAGATCCTGAGACCTCAACCGCAGGCATAGGTAATTATGTAATTACTCTCTCTGCCAGAGGGGGGAGACAACAGCCCCGCACTGCAGCTTCAAACATATAACAATAACAATAATAATACAAACAAAAACTTTAAATTCATACATGACCTTGAGACATTTTGTGTGTTCTGTACCCGTCTCTGCGATGCCAATGTTGAGGATGGGGGCCTTATGGTTCTGTGGGAAGTCCTCAGAGGAGGCTTTGAAGGAGAAAGTGCCGTCCTCCTTTTTGATAATTTTAAAGATTCGGATGGTGTCTCCATTGGCCAACCAGGTGATAAACGCCCTGCAGTGAAAAGATGAGAGTCGATAAATGAGATGGTGAGATTATTACATGCCTAAAAATTACCTCAACATGAAGGAGTGACATTTCTGTTTGACATGTACAGATTTCTGCTGTAGTTATATCCAGTATGGGTGTGTTGAATGAACCAATTTGAAAAAGGATTAGGCTAATATGAGGAAGAACAAGACACCAGACCAAAGCAGTGGATGCAGAGGTTAACTCACTGTGTTGATGTTCAAATTTAGTCAAATCAGGTCTTTCTATAATCACCTCACTAAACTTTCCTTCATCTCTCAGTGCTGCTTGAGGTATAGGAAGTGGTTTAAGGACTTGGTTAGGTTTAGGCTTGTAGCTCTGATCATTAAGGTTTGAGGGCAGGTAAGGAATGCTTTATGTCAGTGAGGGTCTGCACAAGTACAGCAATGCCCAATGTCCAGCGCATGGTGTAGCACAGCTCAACTGGACTCCCTTATTTTGGGGTTTTCCATTTGCAAAAGTTGCAGAGAGGACCTGGTACCTTTTTGGTACCGTTAGCTGATACTAGCAGGTAGAGTTAAAACACTGCAGACCCCTGATTGGTCAGAGAGAATTGTCACTACTGTCGGGATACAGGTCGACCACAATTTTTTATTCACTCGATCCACTTTTTAAAAAATGGCAGCCCACATCACTATGCTGCACACGACATACATTTTGCCGTACAACCGATGAAGTGCGGACATTTATTTGTTTGGATGGTGATGAAAGGAGTTGGCGAGTGTCTCATTGAAGATGATGTTAGTTTCACGTGGCCTCACTATGGTGATCAACAGAGAATCCCATCTACTCTTTCTATCTGAGGTGGAAGACAACAAAGAAAAGGACTTGAGCTATGGAACTATGGAGCAGGATTTGGGGTTAAGAAGGTCACTGCATGGTTAACTGTGGGTTTTCAGTGCTTCAAAGCTGGTTCACTTTCTAAGCCAGATAACCCGACAGTATCCTGGGTATGATGAACTGGCTTCACGGTACAGGCCTCTGACATCGAAAGTGAGTTGAGAAGCGTCGTGCCAAACCATGCAGTGGAAATGTGGCATAAAAAAGAAGAGAGGGGGAGACCTGGAGTCCGGGCTGAAGCGGACTAGTGTGGCGTGATCCAGCTCCACATTGGCCCTCAGACACTTGTGTTCTCGCTCCAGGAAGTCTTTGGTGCTCCAGATCCGGACGGTGCGGTCGTCAGCACACGACGCCAGATATTTCCCATTACTGCTGAAATCCAGGCATGTCACGTTTGCACTGTGGCTCTGAGAAGTACACAGACACACATGCTTTAAAGAATGACTCTGGAGAAGGAGCCTAAAGTTAAGTGAGGCATCATTGGTTCCAACTGAATCCTTAAAACGCATCACAAATACTCTCAGTTGCTGGTTTTATTAACCATCTAGCTAAAATTGATGCATCGATCAGACACAGTCCTTTTGGAGCTCTGATGTGTTCATGAGTACAGACATGCCATTGAACAACAACCCCAGCGGTGCTCAGAGACTCTTACAATGTGTGTGTGTTTACAGTGTCACCGTGTGCTCCAGTTTACCTTCAGTGAAGCTGCCAGGAGTGGATGGCTGAAAGTGTGCTGAGAAGCTTTGTCCTTACGGCTGCGCTGCTTCTCCTGCTTCGGTTTCTTGGATGCGGCTGGGCCCTTCGACACACTGCCTTCAGCTGAGGGACAAAAGTTAGGATTATGAAAGAACATTTGAGGTTATAATACTACAACATCAATATCATGGGACCGAAACCAACTAAAATCTGAGGATTCTCGTCTCGTCACTCTTGCAGAAAGTCTGCAATAAGGAGATGGATGGATTCTGTAGCATCTGTTACAGCAACCCTGAGCTCTGAAGTAGTAATTATCATTTTATTAAATAATAATCATTTCAACATATGCTGCATGCACTGTTTTTATAAAAATCCCTTGTGCATTTTTGCAAATTCTGAACAAACTGAACTTCTGTTACAGAAACAGTTTAACTTTTTATAAATATTCATATGAACAACTATTTTTTCCACCTACTTGTATGAACATAATCACTCCCTGTTTATTTGTACTAGAACTGCAGGGATGAATACATTTTTTCTCAACTACATAATACATCACCAACTTCTCTGATAATAGATTAATTGTTTTAAGTCATTTTTTAAGAAAGAAAAAGTCAAAATTTGCTGATTCCATCTTTTTAAATGTGAATATTTTCTTGTTTCTTTCTTCCTCTATGACAATAAACTGAATATCTTTGTATTGTGGACAAAACAAGACATTTGAGAACGTCTACTTGGACTGTGAAACACTGATCGACATTTTTCTTCACTTTCTGACATTTTATGGACCAAACGACTCCTTGATTAAACAAGAAAATAATTAACTTCAGAGACAATGAAAAAAATTGTAAACTGCAGCCCTGATTTACACCTGTTTTTGTTCAGCTTTGACTGCATATCTGTTTATATCTTTCTACTTGTCATGGTGCCCTGTGACAGTCTGGTGACCTGCCCATGAAATACTCGCCTCTCACTCAGTGTCAGCTGTGATAGGCTCCTGCCCTCACCCTCGCGACCCTTAACAGGATAAGCAGTTACAGATAAAGAATGAATGAATGAATAATCGTCCTTGTGGCTGTAAGTACACTGCAACCAGTGTCACATTTCTTGTATATGTACACACACACACACACACACACACACACACACACACACACACACACACACACACACAACCATTCATTCAACCAATAAAAAGAAGAATGAAATGATTCAAACTTCCATTTAGTCGATATCCACACAATGTTGTACAATAGGGGATGTTAAGATGAAAGTAACTCACAGCGCATCTCAGCCCTGAAGAAATCTCCTAAGGTGAAAACTGTTGGGAGCAGGGAGGAGGACTTTTAAGAGGCTTAAGAGGAGAAAAGGGTGGAAAGACGAAGAGGTCTGAGACATATTCTGGATGACAGTGAGTAAATGAAATGCGGCAGATTTGATCCTGCAGGGAAAATGTTTATGGTTGATCTCATTAGGGATACGCACACACTTCCCACCTAACACCAAACGCCAGAAATAAAATGATCACAACATTAAGAGAGTTGGAAAACTGGAAAAATGCAACAGTGATGACCTTTCCATCAGCAGAGTGATCACACTAACAGTGACAACGCTTTCACAGTCTTGTATTGTTAGAGCACTGGTCTTCCATGTGGAAGGTCCACGGCTTGAATTCTGCAGAGGTTGACGTTAGCAAAGGCATTTCGCAAGAGGTTCCCACCGCCAAATTAAACAAGATAAGATTCCTTAAGGAGGCTTCAGGATAAGGAATCTGAGCCAAGTCCTCAACGAGGGCGCGTCTCAAGCCCTTTGTAGACGGGAGGTTCTAGACATAAAAGCGGATTCATATTGTGATGCAGTTCATTTCATTTCCACTTGGTGTCCAAACTTTGCAGGCTCAAAAAAGACAACCAATAAACATCTGTTAAAAAAGTGTCATACTGAGCAACAGGACCAACACACCTCCTCACTAAGATAAAAGTTTCTGTCCCTTCCTCGCTCAGAGTTGCTCTGAGAACTTTCCTAAATCACTCCTAAACTAAGACTCCTTGTTAAAGGGACATTGTGTAACATTTTCAGTTGTTTATTGGCAAAAATGGGTGTCAGCATTCATAAATATGTCATCATTGGTGTATTTTTACCTCTACCAATAATTTGACTTATTCTTATAAAAGGAGAATTTCGGATTTGTTTGTACATTGTGCAGGTAAGTCGTCTGGGGGATTCCATAACGTTTCGCCATCTTGAGAATACATCCGCCAGTAAGGGACATACAGCCCTTCCTTCGGCGAATTAAAAAAAAAAAGGTTCAACATCGGAGTAGCCTTTCCCGCTGTTAGCAGCGCAGTGATGCAAGAAGAGGGATGAGGTGTGTGAGGTTGAGCCACCTGTCAGTTGTCAAAAGACAAGACGTGATTGGTTTATTTCGATTTACACCCGCCCCAACAGTCCTACGTTGTAAACATAGCCAGCATGGTGAGGAGGGGGTTGTCAACTTGCGTCGTGTGTGTCTGTGTAGGAGCCTGAATGAATACTCCATGAAGTATCGGATGACATGGTTTCATCAATGTTATCATAGCTTTTTGGTACACAGCCGCTACCGTTGTTGCAATACACGTTTGAAACAGTGAGGCGCTAGAGTGCGCTATCAGTTTGAATGCAATATATGATTTCAACGTTAAATGGGAGAAATTCCTACACACTATGGCTTTAAAAATGTTTGGACTAAGTTAGGAGCTTTTTGAGAGTGTTCTCAGTATATTTGTGAATACAATCCCAGGGGCCGTATTCACAAATATTCTGAGAACACTCTCAGAGAGCCTAAAAATATTTAGTAAGGAGTCTTAGCTTAGGAGTGATTTAGGAGAGTTCTCAGAGCAACTCTAAGCAAGAACAGGACAGGACCGTTTACCTTAGTGAGGAGGTGTCAGTGGACCCTGTTGCGAGGTATGGTGCATTCTTTTACCAGATATGATTGGTTGTCACAGACTTGCCCTTTATTGACCCTGCAGGGTGTGGAGACTCAGTGGAAATGAAATTAACTGCTGACTGCATTGTCATTGTTAGTGTGATCACTCTGCTGATGAAAGGCTGCGACGGACTCAGTGCAGCAGTGATGACTGCTGCACTGTTGTGTTTTTCCAGTTTTCCAAATATCTTAGTTATGTGATCATTTTAATTCTGGCGTTATAGCGTTAGGTAGGAAATGTGTGTGTGTTCTAATGACATCAACCACACATATTATCCCTGCAGGATCTAATCTGTAGCATGTCATTTACTCACTGTCATCAAGTGGAGAATATTTCTCTGACCTCTTTGTCTCTCTTAGGAGCTCTTTTAATGGCCAAGAAACTTATCTTCACAAGGACCTAGTCTTAACTTTAAGGGGAAATTGTAAGAAAACGTCACAATTAAAGGAATTTTCTTAGAATATCGTCACTAGGGGCAACTCTAGGAAGCTTTGAGAATACGGCCCCTGGTGTTTGGAGGTTCCTTTTCAGTATCTCAAATAAAGGGTAAGTAGAATGGTTTAGCAAGGCAACATGCTGTATGTTAATTCCAGGTTGTTGGAGTCATTATTGTGCACCTGACACTGAAACAGGAACCTGGTCCTGGTTCAATCTGCACACATTATGAAACTAAGCCTCCACTTCTTCTTCTCTCCTTATTGAACTGTTGCTCTGCAGTAAGTCAGGTTGTACAGTGATTTATTCTTCATGTACAATCAAACCTTTCATACTAAATGACACCTACTCCAAATTGAACGCCAAAAGCTGCCATCTCATTGGTCCGTCAGTGTAACCTTTGCTGATTGGCTAACGACAGGTGACAGTCGCTCAAAGTTCCCTCAGTTTCTTAACAGATTCAGCAAAGTCCGCCTGTCAGTATGAGCTAGCAGGTGCACCCTTCACACTCGTTATTAATGAATGAATGTATTAATGAATGAATGTTAGAGAGCACAGAGACAGTGACAGAGTTGGTGACTCACCACCCTCCCTCCTCTCCAACAGCCAGCTAGAGTTACGTTAGCTCGTGAGGCTCTTACCGGCAAACTCCGCCGCCTGCTCTATTTCCTCTCGTATTTCTTCTTTCCGTCGGCCCACCGCTAATGCGACCAGTATAACCAGTGCTCCCAGTAACAACGTCAGGGCGAACAGCGCGGCTACCTCCATGTCGAAAGTTTCCTGCCACGTACTTTGCACTGCTAACGTCTACTTGGCTACTTCTCGCTACTTGGGTACTGCGCATGCGTCCAAAGCTTCTTTGTCTTTTTCGTCGATTATATTGTGAAGCGGCAAAGTCGGATACTTGGAATTATCGCCACCTAGTGGACTGGATCTTAAATTATAATGCATAAGTTAAAAAAAACACAATTATCAGCAAAATGTACTGAAAATATGAAAAGTTAATGTTCCCACTGTGCGGTAAAATGTCAGTGTTTCACAATTATATATGAAGTTTTTGGATTAATGTTACTGCTGTATTCATGTGTTCTATCTTACCGCTGTATGTTTAAAGGGATAGTTCAGATTTTTTGAAGTGGGGTTGTATGAGGTACTTATCCATAGACGGCATATTACAGTCAGTCAGTCAGTCTATCAGTCAGCACGCCTCCAGTTTGGAGAAGCAGGCTGGAGTCTGACATTTTTCAGGTGGGACTGTTTCTAGGGGGTAAAAAAAATGCTTTGCTGACCCCTTCACAGCAGTACATTGCTTAGCTTCCATGTCAGACTCCAGCCTGCTTCTCCAAACTGGGGGGCGTGCAGACTGACATCTAGATAAGTACCTCATACAACCTTACTTTAAAAAAATCTGAACTATCCCTTTAACTATAAAAAAAAAAGGTATACTGCTCTAAGTATGATGGATAGAGATGAGACAGAGATAAACTCAACCAAATATAACACAGGGTGTCTACAGGTATCAGACACTCAAATGTAATGCTTTTTAAGACTTTTAAAACTTCATTCAAAATAAGTTTAAAACTTTTTTTTTTTTACATTTATCTTTTTCTTATTCAAGCATCGAAAGTCACTATATGTGATCCCATGCACAGGTACCTTTTATGTAGGAGTATGGTTATTAGAGTGAGTTAAGTTCATCTACATTTTGCTACCTGAAGAAAAATACAAAAGGACAGTTTCAGGTTTGCTAACATGATGTGGACTTTCACGTGGCAGAACTTGACTCATTTTGACAAAAATTAATTAAAAGGAGGGTAAATTTAAGATATAATATGCAGGATTGTGGGTGAAATCAAAGAAGGCACCCCCATTGAGCATTTTCACCTCACAGACTTTTTTTTTGTACATTTGAATAATATTTTTTCAAATATGTATATTGAATTAATATATATATATATATATATATATATATATATATATATTCCCCCCAGACATTCTATCAATACTTTTTCAGATATTTGAAAAACTTTTTTTTTTTTTTTTGGACAATTCATTAGCACTTTTTTGGACATTTTAATAATATTTTTCTGAAATTTATCAACATTTATTCTGATATTTTATTAATATTTTTCCCCCGGGCATTTTATCAACATTTTTTCAACCATTTATTATCTTTTTTTGTTGTTGAGACATTTAATCAATATTTTTCAGACATTTTAATAACATTTTTCAGACATTTCATTAACACTTTTTCTGACATTTTAGTAATATTTTCTGACATTTTATCAACATTTTTCCAGGCATTTATTAACTTTTTTGGGAGGGACATTTTATCAATATTTTTTCGAACATCTAAAAAATATTTTTCGGACCTTTTATTGACATTTTTCAGCATTGTGTCTCTCGCATGCCCGCTGCTTACGGTCTGGCACCTGAGCGTAACGTTTTTATAAAGCCCCATCCTCATAAACATCCCAAACACAGAACGTAAGAAGAAAATAAAAAGATCCAGGGAGAGGGCAGTCTCCATAGATAAATACATTACCACACACAGAGGGGGTCATACATGACTACTGAGAGAGACGACTTCTGTTCGAATCTCTACATAGTTTTTGCATCCTGCATAGTATGCCTTTAAATTAGAATAAATGTTTCCAGCAATTAAGGTGTCACAAACTCAAATTTAAGACTATTTAATGACTTTTAAGGCCTAATGATTTTAAAATTGAATCAAGACATTTTCAGAGTTTTTAAGGACTTGCAGACACCCTGATAACAGTCACATCAATGCCCTGGTCACATGTTTTCACAGGAGAAAAGTACAAGAATGGGACATTGAAGGGTTAAAATGTGTTCTTGTTGGAACATCCATGTCCAAAATTCAGTTTTTATTAATCCAAAATTAACCATCAAAAAAAAAATTGCATCAGATACTGCTCACTTTTCACAAGAAGAGGTGGTTATGACTGAGAACACAAATCCTTTTGATAAAATGCCGACATCAGGTTTACTGTCATGTTTGTTTGACAAAATTCTTCAACTCTTGGTGTGAGTAAGAGACATGAGAGACGACAGAGATCCCTGCATCATAGACAACTTCTCTAACAACCAAGATAAGGGATTGTAATTTTAGTAAATCTGATGTTGTGTTAATGTGGTGTAATCTAGAGATATTCCAGTAGTGGGGATGATGTGTTGGTGTGCAGATGTTTAAAAACTTAATGAATTTATTAAAGGTACATCTGTCTTAACAGTAGTTGAAGGTAAAATCTAAATTGATCTAGTTGATCCTGTCAGATTTATTTGTTCAGTGAAGTAACATGGATTCAGTGCCTGGAGTAAAGAGAGGTAGTCTGGCACAAACAAACACATCTCAGGATTTAAAGATAAAGATCACAGATTCTTTTCACAGGCATGAAGTTGAAGAATTGGCTTTGGTTTTGTCAGCACAGGTTAAGAGGAGTCATCCTAATTACATGCTGACCTGCTAATTACATCACTGTTGGCAATCACTGTGAATAACAAAAAGAAACAAAAAAACAAAAGGCCGTCCACAGGAGGACTCTGGGAATGCTTGCAATGACAAAGAGTATGAAACAAGAACACGAGGGTCTGCACTAACTACATTAAGACATCTACTAAGTCGCCCTTTAAGTGCAGAAACACATCATTCATTTACAGGGTCAGAGAGCCAATTAAAAAAATAATTTAAAATGCAAACATCTCATAACTTTACATTTACACTGCAGTGTTGTGTACCTTATCTGAATCAACTGTGCATGTCACCCTATTCAGACTCGTTCAGATAATGTACTCAAATATTCTGTAACATACAAACCAGTTAGCGCTTCACGTAAAAAAATAAATGTTTGAGCCGAGGCTCCATGTCTCTGCCGGACTCGACTTTCTCCTTAAGACGAACCAATGGGAGTGTCCACAGACTGTAAAGGAAAAGAGAACTTTGGATATGCTTTTGTTCAGAATCAAACTATCACTCGTCTTCTCTCCTCAAGTATAGTACATCATTATGGATTCTGTCTCCTCACTGCTACATTCCCTCACTGGGTCATGTAGTCATCCAGGCAGCGTTAACTCAGCAAGCTGGAGTGCTCTTTCGAACTCCTCTGCAAGCACAATGTTTCGGGCCAGCACAACCCACTGGAGGAGGGGAAGGAAGCAGAGGGCATGGTGGCGGCCTGGTTTGGGGGGTGTCGGTCTTGGAATGGAGCGATGTTAGCCAGATTAACCATAGCAGCAACAGCAGCAACAGCTGAAGTCCTCTGAAAGTGGTGCTGGACACATGTAGCAGGTTACTTCTTCCTGTTGTGTTGCCTCCGCGCCTGCAGCCTCTGGCGTGCTCCAGTTGGCTTCGATCCAGCTCCGATTGAGAAGGAGGGAGTCGCTGGAGACCCTGATGATGAAAACACACAGTGTCATTTTCTAAGCGTCGACCTTTTTTTGTTTTTTACTTCTAACATTTTCACTAGGGCTGTCAAAATAATGCACTAATTTCAATTAATTATTCACAGAAAAAAATAATGTGCTAAAAAAAATAACGCCTCCTTGGTGCCCTTTGACCCAGTGTGTCACTGAAGGCCACAGTGGCTTTGTCACATGATCTAGGCAGATGAGACAACGCTGCTCTGCCCCATGAATAGAACATTTACATCACCCAGATGGAACTGTTGATAGGAGCAGTGTTCTTGGCAGTTTCAGCAATAAAGAATTTTCGTACCATCAGAGAACTTGAAGCCTGAAATATCACCTCAACAAAAAACATTTAGCAGTGAACCCGGTGGTCTGAGCTGGCACAGCCTCTGATGCTAGCACTAGCAGACCAATTTGGGTGGTAGAGGACAGGGGGACAACTGTGTCCAAAATCCAGCAGCTTCACTACGACACAAATCAGCAAAAATTAATTTGAATTGAAATATTCAAATACTTTCGCAGCAAAAATTAACATATGCAATTAATTCTAATTAATTATTCACAGAGCATGTATTTTTTTAATCACTTAACAGCCTTAATTTTCACGAAAATATGTTTTAGTTGAGACCTTTAAGCGGGGCTGCACCCAAACGTTCAAAGTAACAGCTTCTCTACTTTTCTCTCATCTACAGATCACTTCTCTTCCTCTCTGTTGCAGTTAGCTGTGCGGTTACATCATTTTAAAATCAGTTCTGCCAACAATGATGCAAAAACATGCAATGCTTTGACTCAACATGGGGTTCAAACTGAAGGCTCTTTGACTAGTAATTATAATCATTCAAGGTTATGGATCAAACACTTTATGAGGGTTCAACATCACAGCAACAAATGTTTCGATAACATGTAGCAGCAACAGCTCAAAACACTCATCCCTGGGCTCTAAACTTTGACCAAAATGCGACCATTTTCATTAAGCATGCAACGTTATTGGGGGTTGCATTCATGCAAGTGGATTATGCAGACTCTACAAGAGTGACAGTTGACTCATTTAAACAGATCCAACACAGGTTAAATGCGCATCTGCCAGGTCCACATTATATATGTCTGGTGTATGAAATGTCTGTATCCTCACTGTGTTGTACTATTATGATTATCTGGTCACATCTTTCGCCTCATCTTGAAACTGTCTCATTCCCTGTCCTTGCAGTTCTCGTACTCGTACACCTCAAGTCCCATCCCGTAACTACTTTTAGGCTAGCGGCTAGGCTTGTGCCGGTTTGAAAATTTTCCAACCAGTTTGATTTAAAGCCAAATATCTAATCGAACCAATATATCGAATATATACCTAATTTTACCACTGGGGGTCGCATTTGAGCTATATTTCCCAATAAAAGCCCATTATAGGTGTAATGTGCTTCCAATCCACTAGGTGGCGGTAATGCTGTATAAACAGCAAATACACACAAGTTTAGGTTACACAAGAAGAAGAAGAAGACGCAGAAGGACACCAAGGAACCTTCCTCCGACTCCGCTCTCTCAGTGGAGACATGGCGGTTAAGAGGGCGGACGTTCCTGCAGTAGTTCCAGCCCCCCAAATAGTACCAGGAACTTCTTCAGTGGAAATGGGTTACTAGGGCAACAAACTGAATGACTGCTGACTCCCTCGCACTTTTCCCCGCCCCCAATGAAATTTGATCTCTTGCAGCAGCAGCAGACAGCTGAGCTGAGCGGAGTTGGGAGTCCCTCTGAAGCCTCTGAAACAAACTAAACAAAACACTTGTAGGCTCCTCCACTTAATTTATAAACAAACATAAACCTTATTAAGTTGTCATAATGCATGCTACAATGCAAGATAAGTTGTCCCTTGACATGCCACTGATATGAAAAGCTTTTTTTTCCCCCTCCTCCAGTTTATCCAGTTGACGTGAATTAAACCGGGTGGAGCTCTTATACCGGACCTAACCGGTTAAAACGGAAATCGGCACAAGCTTACTAGCGGCAGAACGTTACCAGTGAAAAAACACAGGGTGTTTTTGCAATTTAAGAAATCATACAGCCAAAGACATCTTAAGTGGGTCGTTGGGAGTCTGCAGCTCTTCATCTAACTGCTACTACTCATCATTGCCTTTTAAAAACAGCATAATGACCCACCAAAGGGAACAGAGTTGAAGCCTTGGACTGGAGTTGCAGGACTTCCAAAGGGATTTGGACCTGCAGCAGCACCCTGGCCGAAGGATGGGGTCGACGTCCCTGCAGAGAAAGAAGCACACAACTCAATTAAACTGAACAACTGACTGGGGCTAAACCACTGAGCTTTACTGGGAAAGAAACCCTTGTAGAGTACTATAAAACAAGCCACAGAGACCAGCAAAGCATACTTGTGTCGATACAGAGGTTTAGATGAGGAGGGGTGTCAATTTCCCCATCTCCTTTTTTCAAAATTTTTGAATCAAGAGTTTGTAGTTTTAAATGAGGAAGTATTACTCAGAGATTTCTCATTCATATCGTTTCATGATTCTCATTCAGTCAAAAGAGTTGAACATGTTTCCAAATAAAAGGCTCGGTACTCTCACGTATCTGTCTCTGATTTGTTTTTACCTATATCAAGAGCAGGTCGCTCATCTGCCAGTTATGCTCTATTACGCAATCAAATGGACTAAAATCACGAGTGAATGATTTGACAAAGCCTACTGAAGTAGGAGCTTAAAAATAGTGCCATCTTTTCTTTCTATTGACTCCAGAATTTATCGTCAATCAAACTGTGAAACAAAGAACTGGAATAAGATCATGAGAAATATTCCCAACCATGGTTAAACAATAAAATAATATGTCTGAAGAGCAACTGACTAGAACATGCAGGCTTTTTGTAAACAGGGATTTTTGATGTTGTCTAAAAATGTCATCCTCTATCAAGTCTGAATAACTGTTAAAGCCAATGCAGTACTTGTGACTCTTTCAGAAATCCCACCGTAGCTTGGGTTACAACATAACAAAGCAAAACAAATCTGTCTTTATTCCTTACCGAAAGCTGGTTTGTCAGTAGCAGCAGCCCCAAAGTTGAAGCTTCCCATCTGTGGTGCAGGATTATTGGAGACTGGTGTTCCAAACTGGGGGCATGGCATACCAGCACCAAAGTTAAATCCACCGGGTGCTGACTGAGAAGGGCCGGCAGGAGCTGGCTGAGGAGCAGCACTGCCAAATGTGAAGGTGGCTGAGGAGGAGCTCTGAGTCTGGGTTGCTGCACCAAAGGTTGGTGGTGCAGCTGAGGGAGCGGTGGTGCCACCAAAAGCAAAACCAGTGGAGCTGGCTCCAAATGCCGGTTTAGCTGGGGTCCCAAAAGTGGTTGCTGTGGTGACAGCAGCTGAACCAAAAGCGAAAGGGGTTGGGGCAGTGTTAGAGGCAGGTGTAGATGATGCTCCCCCGCTGCTTCCAAAGGTGAATGGTTTTGGTGGTGCTGCTGAGGCTCCAAAGGTCGCCGTTGCCGCCGTTGCCGAAGAGGAGCCAAACGTCGGCTGTGTTGCCGGTGCCACTGAGGAACCAAAGGTTGTCTGTACTGCTGGTGCCACTGAGGAGCCAAAGGTTGTCTGTGCTGCCGGTGCCGCCGAGGAGCCGAAGGTCGTCTGTGCTGCCGGTGCCGCTGAGGAGCCAAAGGTTGTCTGTGCTGCCGGTGCCGAAGAGGAGCCAAATGTTGGCTGCGTCGCCGGTGCCGCTGAGGAGCCAAAGGTGGTCTGTGCTGCCGGTGCCGAAGAGGAGCCAAAGGTTGACTGTGCCGCTGGTGCTTGAAATGACGACTTTCCAAAGGTGAAGGTGGACTGGGTGGTGGCGGCAGCAGCGGTGGAGGCTGTGTTGGCCATGGCAAAGCCTCCGAATGAAGCAGTGGTTGCATTCTGGCTGGGTGCTGCCTGACCAAAGGCGAATACCTTCTGGTTGGCTGCTTGAGGGTCTGGCTGTGTGGCACCAAACGTGAAGTTGCTGTTGCTGGAGGTTGTGGTTGCAGCAGCGGGGGCAGCTGCAGTAGTGGTGGTAGCAGTTCCAAACTGAAATGTGCTCCCTGTACTGGGGGCCTGCGCTGTGGCTGAGCTGGTACTTGTTGTGGATGGTGCTGACCAGTTTCCAAAGAGGGATTTGATGGCTGGCTCAGCTGCAGACTGTGTGGCTGTGATGGAGCTGGTGGAGGCTGTACCAGTGGTGGTCATGCCAGGAAAAACAGATGGGGTAACGGTGGTGCTGCTTGCTGATCCACCAAACATTGAAGATGTAGTACTTGAGGAAACCGTAGAGTCAGGGTTGGCAGCCGTGTAGGGCGGAGGCTGTCCAAAGCCAGTAGCTGCAGTGGCAGCTCCAAAGATGGGCTTGAAATTTTGGACAGGAGGTTTGCTCTCTGATGCCGATGTAGCCGATGAGGTGGTGGTGACGGAAAAAATGGGCTTGAACCCTGAAGCCAGCAGAGGGTTGGCGTTACTGACCGACTCTGAGCTACTGGCCGGGGCAGTCGCAGCAGTAGTGACCGGGTTAGAGGCTGAAGAAGCAGTGGGGGTGCTGATCTGACTCGTCAATCCAAACAGGGTTGGTCCTGCTGTAGGCAGAGGGTTGCTGGAAGCCTTGGACACCTGACTCAGCACCTGAGTGAAGGCAGAAGGCTGCTCCACACCAGCAGAGGAGGACTGAGACTGGGAGGCAGGAGGGAGCTGTGGTGGAACCACTGGGGTCGAAACATTCAGGGTTAAGCCACTGGGTTGAACCGGTGTGGTTGATGCAGACACTACAGACACAAAACAAATAAGATCTGGATGATAAATACATGTCATGATACATCTATCATATTTACTTATATTTCACAGATAACAAATTGTGAAGACAACGCCTCTGCACAATATAGCATTTTAAGTCTTGTGTTGTGTTGTCCTTAGGGGACTGGGATTTATCCTGGCTTTATATGAGCAGAGGAATTCTCCATTTGTTGCTAGGCTAATTTATACAATGTAAAATGCCATAGGCTTGTGCTAATAATGCTAGCATGTTGTACTTGTGGAGAAAATGTGTCCAGATAAAGACAAGTGTTTGTCTGTGAATGCTGCGAGTTATAGTGATTATTGTGTTATTTATTGAAATTATTTTGATGACAATTGTTCTGAATCTTCCTCAGATTTGTGAAATGTTCTGCTATTTGGCAAATCTTGTCATGTTCTGACAATAAATATTAGTTTAAACCAAAATAAACTTTGTGGTTTCTTCAACTTTCAGTCCGGAGCAAAAATCAGCCTTTAAAACAGCAAAGAAGTTATGATTCGACTTTTTTAGCATGATAATTATCGATATTGATGGATATGAACATTTTAGTTGTGATAACATTTAGTTGTGATAACAGTTAAAACTTGGGGGGGGGGGGGAATAAAAATAAAAAATTATTTATGTTTATATTGCAAAGATGAATTCAAAACTTCCCTGAGAACATCCTCAGTTCAGTGATCGTACCTGCACTTGTGTTGACAGCAGCTGTGGAGCTATTAGGAGAGCTGATCTTCACTTTCAGAGCCTCCAGCAGTGGGTTGTAGGCTGCAGGTGCTGTGCTGACGCTGCTGCCGGGGCTGGGGTCCAGGTTGATGACTGGGATGGCAGGGCTGGACGAGGCTGTGGGCAGAGGAGCGGCCAGGAGGCTGCTCAGGGTGGTGGTGGTGGTAGAGCTGGCAGAGGAGCCAGGCTGGGTGGAGGTGGTGGCTGGCGGAGAAACAGACTTCTCCGGCTCTGGAGCTAAACAAGGACACATCGACAGGAACGTCAGAGGTCAGGCTGGCAGCCACACGAGTCTGGTCTAGTCTAATGATCCTGACACACAACCTCAAAGAGAAATCACTGTAACATCTCAGAAACAAGGAAGCAGAGATGAAAAGCTGCTTCACTATTTGGATGATTAAAATTACTGTACAGCTGTAATACTCAAGGAATTGGACTTTTGAGTCTTGAGTTGATATTATTTCAAGGTTAGATTAACGATGAAGGCCAGCTTGTCATTCTTCAAGTGTTTGAGTCTGTACAGTGCAGCATGAACCAATTAGTGTTGAATTTAAAGAAGAGTTGTTTTCCTGTGGATGCTTCCACTCACCGGGCGTTTCCAGGACCTTCTGGATCTTGCTGATGGCAGCCTTTTTCTCTTCATCCAGGTCTTTCACAGTGATGGTGTAGCCCAGCTCTGGAGGCGGAGGCTGCAAATCAACAAGCACCAAGAGTTAAATAGAGAAAGCGAGGTCACTGTAACACATGACCATATAAACAAAGGTTTCTGAAAGCGTGAAGTCTGAAAATGTGGCCCCGCCCCACCACCTCACCAGAGAGATTTGATCGTCCCGGTGGCTGGACACCAGCTGGATCTTGCGTTTTCTCTTTCCACCACTACCAGTAGAGTCTGTTGAGGTAGGAACTGGGACCTTGGGGACTGGAGTCAGTTTGGCTGCAACATAATTACATAATGGACAATAAAATTAAATCCAACGGAAAAAGAAATACACAGTGTGTGTCTACCTCTATACAACCAACTCAGCTTCATGCAGGGATGCACTTTTCTGATACGCTCCACTGCCCCCACCGTCGTTTGGTGTTTTTTCAATATCAATATTTAGTTGGATGGAAACTGAATGTGTCTGCTCTCTACAGCAGCAGCAGCACAGAGGAGCAGCCCGAAGTCAGATTTCACTTGTCACAAGAGTAAGTAGAGATGACTGACAAGATGTTGGGGGAGAATTTTGTGTCAAAGCGCTGGCACCAAATTGGCATTTTTTAATTGAAACCCGATGTTAATAGAGAACCTGATAATGTTTATCAGGGAAAAAGGAGTTGGTTTCATTGCTAAGAAGTTGGAGGTGTGTTGCCTGCAGCCCTTCGTCTAACAGCTCACTGTGGCTGCTCCTGCTGCTGCATGAAATATTTCAAACGAATAAAAAAAAAAAATTAATGTTGTCTTGTCGATGCAATTTTGATAAATGATAGCGGTATTGCTAAGTTCAGTGACAAACACATTGAACACAACAAAATTCCATGACTCTTCCAAAACTTCCAATGATTCTTACTAATTCCCTGACTGTTCAAGGCTTGGAAAATCCATCCATCCATCCATTTTCATCCGTTTATCCGGGGGCCAGGTTGTGGGGGCAGCAGGCCAAGCAAAGCACCCCAAACGTCCCTCTCCCTAGCAACACTTTCTAGCTCCTCCTGGTGGACCCCAAGGTGTTCTCAGGCCAGACGAGATATGTAATCCCTCCAGTGTGTTCAGGGTCTGTCCCGGGGCCTCCTACCAGTGGGATGTGTCCAGAACACCTCTAACGGAAGGCGCCGAGCCAGGAGGATCCTGATCAGACGCCCGAACCACCTAAACTGACCCCTTTCGATGCAGGGAAGCAGCTCCCTTTGAACAAACTCTGAGCTCCCTCTGGATATCTGAGCTCCTCCCCCTATCTCTATGGCTGAGCCCAGCCACCCCACAGAGGAAACTAATTTCAGCTGCTTGTATCTGCGATCTCATTCTCTCGGTCACTACCCACAGCTCATGGCCATAGATGAGGGTTGGGACGTAGATGGGCCAGTAAATCGAAAGCTGGAACATTTGATTGTGAAATTTCATGACTTTTCAAGGTTTCCCATGACTGAGGGAACCCTGAAAGGAAACACTGAAATGTATTTGTAATTTCTTAAATGTCATATCTCAAAATAAATAAATAAATAAATAAAAATGTAAAAATTCGTAAAAAGGAGACCAAACGTACACCCCAAGTTTAAGTATCTGAATTATTATTAGTCAAACCAGTGTATCAGTAGCTTTTGGTCACAGCAGTCAAAGTGTGACCAACAGTTTACACACACAACGATCCATTTATGTAACACACTGCCTGACCTGCATCTTATGTCAACAGCTTAACACAGAGACACTGCACTTAATCAGGTTTAGAGTGGAGGAGTCTCACACAGGTTACCTCGCGTATCGGAAAATTTGGTACAAAAATGGGTCCTCGGTTTAGAAGGGATATATATATATATAACTGACTATGTGGGATACGTAATGACTTCAGTTCCATTAAAGTGACCTGTAACTGCCTCTGGGGCAAAGCAGAATCATGTAGCTTTTAATTTAGCTAGTCATTAAAATGTTCTGTCAGTATTATACAACCGTGCGTAATCTGCTGCACGTCTAAGCCTGAGGAAGTCCTTTGTTTACTACACAAGAGGACAGCCACTGGAGATAAATGAGACTTACAAGTAACAGGTGCCTTGTCAGAGGCTGTCTGGTCTGACCTCGCTGAGGATGCTGAGCTGGGAGACTGCCCCTCGTCCTCTCTGGTAATGAAACCACAAGTTACAAACCGAGATAATATCAGAAATAAACGTGGATAAAAAGCACAAAAACAACTGAGACGTACCTGGGTCTTTTGGAGGCTCCTTCTGGAGTCTGAGAGCGAGATGATCCAGGGCTGGACAGAGGGGAGCTGGGTGCTGACCGCTTCTTCCACTGTGATGGTAAACATGGAGTTAAAGCTTAACAGCTCCACTTTCTCTCTGCAGGGCCAAGAGCACTTTAATGCAGTGGTAGGTTTTACCTGGCTGAGGCCTAGTGTAGAGCTGTAGGAGCTGTGGATAGGATTTCTCCACGAGCCTGTGGTTCCTCTCGGGGCATGGACCCCACTGCCAGAGCTGATGGAGGAAGTACGAGACCTTTTCATGATGGACTCCTCTGCCAGCGACGCCATCCCTCTTTTCAGGCTTCCTGGCCTGGAGGAGGGAAAGAAAAGTATTTCCACCTACATTTAGACAGCCACACTAACCTTCAAAGCATCAAATACACAGTAAGTAAAACTCAAAAACAAGATGAGACAGTATGACGTCACTTAAGAAAAGTTAAACTCACTTAGGGACCAGCTGTGATGGTGTTCCATTGGGCAAAAGAGGCTCGAAAGCAGAGTGTGCACTTCCACCGCTGTCGTTACGCCTTGAGAAATAAAAATGGATTACACACATGTATACACTCTGACTGACTGAAACTTTACACCTTGAATAAAATGCATCTTGTAGCCAGATTGTATCTAGATACGACAGGCTGTCGACCGGTTTCACCCACATAAACGTAACGCTTTTTAAGAATCTTTGACGATATTTTTAAATTAATTTTAAGGCTGAATTTTGGACAAATCATCTTTACGTATAAAGCTAAGCAATATATATGTAATCTATTGAAGACAGTGCTGTTATTTCAGATTAATTGCTTATTAGAGAGTTGGGTTAATCTACATTTTGCCGACAGGTGATCACAATCTGTCCTTGGCTGCATTTACACCTGTGTTTTCATGTGGTCAAGTACTATCCCATAACAATCTATTCACCCTAAACGCATTTTAATGCCAGGTGTAAAGGTCTGATGTATGAACCAGGTCTTGAATATTATTATGTTGAGATGTCTTGATTTAAGTTGTAACAGGAAAGCTGACAAAAAAACCCCTAAAGCCCTTTTCAGACACATAATGCGTGACATTATGTGTCTGAAAAGTGTAACATTGCTGGGTTCATCAGCTGTTAAAATGATGGTCGTTCAGACAATCTAAATTCTGTCACATTGGCCCCTTTTACACTGCCTGTTCAAGGCGGGAATATTGCGCTGTTATGCCGCCACGTTGTTTTGTACAAACGGTACACTCGTGGAATGAGGGAACAAAGTTGTCTCACCTTAAAGCCGGCATCAGAGGTAGTAACAACTCAAAAACGACCTCTGTGTGAAGGGTACAGCCGACAGGATGGTACCATAGACGGCACGGGTGCAGTGTTTTGACGGTGTGTTATGTGTGCGATCCACCACAGTGGATTTAAAAAGTAGGTGATAGCCATTAGCAGCTAACTCAAAGTAGAACAGCAGCTGAAAATGTCCACAAATTGGAAAAACAGTGAGGTCCGGGAGCTCCTTGCCCTCTGAGAAAAGGACGTGATCAGCTGCTATATAACAGAGACGACTGTTATTACCATGTTATGCTATCGTTATAGTTTATAAAGAGCTGTCGACACATGTTATGTGTCACACTAGAGGCCGACACTGTTGGGTTACATGTCAAATTCCCATGCCTCATTTAATTCCGCGATGCCAGCATGCTGCTTAAAATCACACACTAGAGCAATATGTTACTGCTGTTGTTTGAATCTGTGTAAAACTGCGAAGGAGGTGTAAAGAAGTGACTTCGTAGCAGCTCTATAGCACCATCTCTGTGTAGAGAGGGATATTAATGTACGCTACAGCTTCATTCAGACATGACGGCAACATTTACAGAATGAGCCAGCATGCTGTATGTAAAGCTTTTTGCTGGATATTCATTCATCCATGCAGGAAGTATGATTGGAAAGTGAGTAACAGTGTGCCCTGCTTAGATCATTACTGTGGTTCTTCTTGTCATATTCTTGGTACTGAGGCCAACGTTCATCACACGGTAAGAAGGTAATCAGTGCCAGTGGAGGAGCATGTGAGCAACAGAGTCTTCTCTTGTACCTTCTTTTGCTTTTCTGCTCAGTTGTGAAGCTCCTGTCCTCATCCTCCACCTCTCTCTTGCGGCTTTCCTTCAACACCTTGAGGACACTCTCTCTGGAGCAGGGGTCCACGGGGACCCTGGGGAGCCCCGCACAACTCAGATGGTCAAAGCTAAAAGCAAAAACAGGCGACAAGGAAGTTATGGTTAAGTGTCAGCAGTCAAAGCTAGCAAAGCTAGGTGTTACGTGTCTTAACATATAAAATAGCAGCTTTCAGACATGATATGGAAACCAATAACGTCCTAAAATCTGAAACACAACAGCAGACTGAAAATAGTATATAATAACGTAAATACATTAGTTTACGTCTAGATAGTGAGCACAATCACAAACACACTGGTATGATGGCAGACTGAGAATAAATGTAGAGACCTGGGGGAACTGTGGTGGTCGGGCCTGGCAATCTTCACAGTGACGGGGCTGAGGACAGCCGGTGAGTTACGAGGGCTGAGGATATTTTTCTTCCTGAAGCCATCCCACTTGACAGGAGGGAGGACTCCCACTGATGAGAAACCCGGCTGCTGCAGGGGGTAGTGACGCTGAGGAGTGATGGTGAACCTGCCCACTGTGCCGAGCGGCTCCCTGGGGGGGACAAAAACATGATGCAAGACATGTAACCTGCATCCAATACCAAATACACAACAAAGGTGTATTCATTTTTTATACAACACTAATCTAACTCATTCAGAGCCTCATTTGTGATTAAGTCACAAAGCCTTCTCTGTACAACCCTTTGAGGTAAAGTCCAGGCTTGATTTGTTTTACCTGTTATCCAGCAGCTGGTTGCATCTTCAAAGATATTTCTGTGATTCCACAGATGCCTACTGTCTGCCAGGAATGATAAAAATGTTTGGCTTGGCTGAAAACAGCATTTAAACTCAACATTTCCACACACAGCACTGTCCACTCTGCTCTTCTTCACTACACGCTCTATGTCAGGCCAGCATAACCTACAGAAATGTTGGACTCAAACACTGGTTTTGCCCTGGGTAAACATTTTATCACTTTGGGCAGACAGTCGACATCTCTGAGACCACATGAAGTTCCTTTGAAACTACAATCTGCTGCTGGATAGACTTCCACAGAGGGTTTGAGAGGGGAATGCTGGAGGACCAAAAACAGAGAAACACAGAGAGGGCATTCTTACAATACGCTGAAATTGTTGGTTGTGCATGTTTATGTGACTCTGTGGCTTTTTTCTTGACCAACAGCAGCCTAGAGGACTGTTATACGACAAAGCCACAGGACTTGACTAAAGGATAAGTACCACACTGACTAGTTGGCAGACTAGGTACACTTACAATGGCAACTTTTGATCAAAGAGAACAAATTCAGTGGGTCTTGCTGGCAGTTGGAAACAGGAGATATATCACTGTCTAATGTTAAACATGACATAGATTTATGGATTATTATTATTATGGATTTATTTTTCAGTAATTGATATTATATTACCTTGTCTACTTTCTGACAGTTTCTTTATTCATATGATTCTATTTCCTTGTTTTAGTTCCTCTTATTTTATATTTCTTCATGCTCGACATTGAATATCTGTTGCAGTCTTGATAGAGGATGGGACAATGTAAACACCAAGGAAACCATAAAAGATGTTATTATCCATTCTTGAGAACTGGGACAAAACCTTATTTTTAGGGGGTTTTGATATTTGCTTTTCAATTAGGCTGAGAAAATATATTTTGAAAGGCCACAGTCTTGACAATTAAACCTTGTAATGGTCCAACATCCCAGTGATAACATTTCTTCCTGAATAGCATAGATGATGGATGTCAAAGGTATGATCTGATGGAGTTGACAAAAAACTATATATTTTTTAATTTCACAGCAGTTTTAGTGAGTAGCCATTTTACTGTTCAAAGTTGCTCAGACTTCACTAAATTCTAATTAGAATACTTATTTTTCTTCATTTAGTTTGGCTTTAGACGGGCTATACTGTAGCCCGTCTAAAGCCAACTCTGTAGTACAGAGTTGACCTGTTACAGTTGACATACACCTGATAGAAATATTATTTAATGAATATATCAACAAATAGAAAGCTCACCAGAACTGCAACAGCAGCATTTACACCTTTTTGGAAACCAGGAGGTGAGACAGGAGTCCTTGTGATATAGCTAACCCCTTTTATGTCTGATTAAATAATGTTTTTGTGGAAATCTGACAGGACTGACAAAAAATGGGGCACATTTTTAAAGGGTTACTAATTAATAACTTATTATAGCAGCACATTTTTACACTGATGTTATCAGTGCATACTGTTGGTTTTAGATTCTGAAGGTTTTTAATAGTATTAAGTAGGGATGCAAGATATTAGATTTTTTTTTGCCAATATCCGATATGCCGATTCTTAACAATTCATTCTACCGATCACCAATGTATCCACCCTTTCCCCCACCAGATTTTAGTGATAATGAAGTCTCTTCTGTAGTGGAATTAACATCATATTATGCATACATACTCTTATTGTGACAGCCCACCAACAGAAAGAGACATGAAACACAATACTTTTCAACGTATGTAATATTCATTCATTGTTCAAAATAACAAAAAGCATGTTCCTTTTAAAGCTGATATCGGCCGATACAGATGACTTGCCGATATTATCGTATATCTCTAGTTTGAAGTAGTGAATTCTTGTCTGGACAAGGCTGTTTTCTGGCACAGGGCAAGTCTGGCAGTTTTAAAAAATGAAAGCAAAACAAAATTTTATACAGAGTTTTTTTTCACATAAATAAAACATTTAAAAATAATATTTCACCCCAAAAATAGCATTAGAGTGTTGATAAGTTATAATTGAATGAATTGTCCCAGTTCTCAAAAGTTAGTGTTATAGTTTCCTTACTAAATACCAGCAAGATGGATGGAAAGATGAAAATACGTCAATGGTCTTTCCCTGTAAATGTGTCATGCTATATTCTTATTTTTAAAATACATCACCATGTTGTCAATAAAGGCAGATAAAACGTGATCATGTTTAACAAATATGGAGTGTTTCATACCAACTAGAAGCCAAGTCTTAACTCATTTCAATGGTCACGAACTGACAGTATAAACGTCACTATTTCTACACGTTTGTGTCTGTATTGAACATCCATCAGGAGGCAGGTGCTATATATAGTTTTACTTATGTCAGTGTGCCGTTAAAGACGCTTCCAACGGCTTAAGAGTTAATAATTAACGTTAAAACCCGCCAAGAAATTGAACCTTTATCTTCCCCGCCTCCTGACAGACGTTGATATAGCGTGGTTTGGTTATGAACGTACCCAGCAAATGACAGCCTCCTGTTTGGAGTACAGACAGCATGGTTGGGTCTGGACAGTTTCTCACGCAGTTGTTCTCGGGGGTTTCTGCCCGCTCTTGGCCTCCCGGGGTCGGCGGTTGGACTCTCGGGCTTCCCGATGTAACTCCCCATGAGGAAATCCCGGGGGCTGAAAAGAAACGAGTCACTTGTCAAGGTTTCTCTCCGGTAAATCCCAGGTTCAACGAGTCTTTCTCTGAAGTGTCCCTCAGAGTCCCGGAGCTCGGTTTTGTTTCTGCCGCTCTTCGTTCTCCCCCGTGCGGCTGCCGACACGCCGGTCACCCCCCAGCCCCACAACCAGCGCCGGAGCACGGCAGGGACGTTCAGCCCAGCCCGCGGATTGAGGCCTAACCTGGCGGGAAGCGGTTCTCCGCTGTGATAGTAACACACAATACAACACACTGCAAGAATTAAAGTCGCGTAAAGAAACGTAGGAATATAATAAAGAGCGAGACTAACTAGGCCTAAAGCAGAGAGAATCGCTAAGTGTTTCTCTCTAGGTGACATGGCGGCAGCGCGCCGCCGGAGGACTCTCATATCCCATCATGCTGTTCTCTTCTGACGCTACTTCTTCCTCTCTGGATTTTAGGGCGTTCGACGGTTCAGTGCATCAGCGCCACCTACCGGGTTGGAGTCATATGATAAGATAAGATACACCTTTATTGATCCCACAACTGAGAAATTCCAGTGTTACAGCAGTCAAGTGGAAAGAGTCAGATTAAAGATTTCAGTATTAAAAAACTTAAAAAAAAAAAAAAAACAACTAGGCATGCAAAAAAAGTACAAAAAAATACAAGAAACATCAATAAATAATAATTTTAATAATAATAATAATAATAATAATGAGTAGTGGATAAAAAGTGAGCAATGGATTAAAGTGAGCATATTTAGTGCAAAGTGAATATTGTGTGGTCCAGCCAGTTGAGGCAGTTTAGGTTTATGTGATGGGTGTAAGTGTGTATGTATGACTAGATTCAGGAGGAGTTAAACAGTCTTATTGTCATGGGGACGAAGGAGCTCCTGAAACACTCTCTTCTGCAATGCAGTGAGATGAGGCGACTACTGCAGCTGCTCCTCTGTTGCTCCAGGAGGCTGTGGAGAGGGTGTCTGCTATTGTCCGTTATAGCATTCAGGTTGTTCAATGTGCCCCTCTCCACTACAGCTCTTAGTGGGTCCAGTCTCCTGCTGAGCACGGAGCCAGCTTTTTTAACCAGCTTGTCCAAAACATGGTGTTTTTGTCTGTCAACCTGCCTCCCCAACATACTGCAGCGTAGAAAAGTGCACTGGCACCACTGTGTGATAGAACATGGTCAACATCTACACACACACATCAAAGGACCTTAGTGTCCGCAGGAAGAACAGGTGGCTCTATCCCTTCTTGTAGAGGGCACCAGTGTTAAAAGACTAGTCCAGCTTCTCATCCAAGAGGACCCCTAGACATTTGTAGGTGTGCACCACCTCAATGTCCTCCCCCTGTATGGAGACTGGTTGATGGGGTAACCTCCTCCTTCTGAAATCTACCACCATCTCCCTGGTTTTGGCTGTGTTCAGGCTCAAAGCCATTCCTTCTCATTTAATCCATCTAACTAAAAGTCACTTATGTTAGGGTGAACAAAACATCCCAGAAACTGAGTTTGCAATACTTCTGAATGGTGTCAACACATTTCACAAGACATGTAAAAATAGACATATTTGACAAATTTTTCAAAATATAAACAAAATCACCCCTAGAGGGAAATTTTTACTGGACCTCACATTTGGAAGAGATTATCTGGCAAAAAAAACATGGCTTTTACCTTGTAAGTACTGTATTAACAAAGTAAAGGAAGTTCATTTCAAAATTTTGCTATCTATCCAGTGAAAGCTATTATTTCCAGACATGGATGTTGATAACTGTTGTTCATAAAACAAGAACATAAAACATTCAGGATGCCACAGGCCTAATGTCGCCTTTGCTTTTCAAACCCACTTGCAGGTTTTCCCAGTGCTAAAAAAAAAACCCATTTTAAGTGCCTCCCCCCTTTTAACCACCTCCTCCCCTCTCATAAGTAATAAACAGTCCCTTTCACTTATGGTAAGTCAATAAAAAATTGTTGGAGGTGCAGGGTATCCTCCCCTGGCACACTGAAATAACCAAGATCTATTTTGATATTTAAAAAAAGGGGCACGCCGCCAGGAAAAGCAAACCACACAAATGTTTGTTAGTAGCCCAGAAATGACCACAGACGACAGCGTTTAGCGCAATGTTTATTTTTGAAATATTATTTAAACACAACATAACACATTTTAAAATGTGCCATTACACATTAGACAGAACAACAGGAATTATGGCTGCCCTGAGATTAATATTCATGAAGTGAGGTTGTTAGAATCTATCAGGGAATATCACTTGAAGTCTCTGATTATCTGTGATGGTAATGTGCAGAAACAAGAACTGCTCATTCAGCAACCATTTTTGTAAAACACAACCTCTTGTTCCTCTGCTATGCTCCTGTCTTTCGCGCTGAGTAGGGACATTTGGACTTCAAAGGTTTTGTCAAAAGCGCTGTAGTCCACACGAAACGCCCCTTTCTCCAGGGAAATGCACGACTCAAATCGGTGGCCCCAGAGCACCTCGTCCTCTGTGTAGGAGGTTCTGGCCTGGCATGTCATACCTGCAGCACAACAAAGCATGAGAGGGGCGGATAAATGTCATTTTATTAGAAAAAGAGGCAATATTTTAAATATTTCCACCAGTATGCAAATAGAATAACAACACATAATTTTCTCTCAGTTTCTGGCCTTCCATCCACAATGTCCATACAACGCTTTGGTAACCAGTGAGCATCCAGTCATGCAGAAACAAAGATATGTCCAGCACAGCAGCTGTGTCATGTGATTTGTGATAATGGAAGACATAAGTTATAAGAGAGAGTCAGAGAAGATGGGAACATCCTGAGGATTAAGGAGCAGGCCATCGTCTTTCCATCCAACCACACCTCGTACTTGTGACACCATTTAAAGGTCCAGTGTGTCAGATTTTGGGGGATATATTAGCAGAGATGGAATATGATATGATAAGTATGTTTCTTTTATTGTATAATCACCTGAAAATAAGAATCCTTGTGTTTTTGTCATCTTAGGATGAGATGTATATATTTACATAGAGAGCGGGTCATCGTCTACAGAGAGCACCATGTTGCACTGCCATGTTTCTACAGTAGCTAAGAACAGACAAACCAAACACTGGCTCTATTTGGGACCATTCACATTTTCCACTGTATTTAAAAGCCCCTCTGCAACAAGAGTGTTGGAAAACACTGCACTGTTCAGTGTTTTTTACTGGTTTAAATCACCTGGTGTTTGTTTTGGAGAGGCAAAGACCTAAGCGGATAATTCAGCTCCACTAAAAGCCTCCCAAACATCTGTATCTTAAGTCATCAGAGAAAAAAGGAGAGCTCAGATTAACAGGTGCTTGACTAACGGCCTATCTCCAACATGCCAAACAGCGTTGGACAAACACAAATTTGAACACTGCTTTGTCAGCATTCAGGAATGCCGTGTCAATATACGCATGTTATATGCATGTGTCTTTTCAAAAGCACATGGTTAGGTTTAGAAAAAAGGTCATGGTCTGGCTCAACATTCACATGGGAAGTGAACAGCGGCCTCCTGGGTGAAAGTCCTGGGTTTGTTGGACCCATCCACCTTCCCTCCCATCCGCTTCATAAGGACTTTCCAGCTCCTTATATTTTGTTGTCGCCAGCAGTGTTGCAAACAGACCCCTTTGGGTGTTTTGATTAAACTGCCATGAAAGGTGGCATTTTGCATCGGTGTCTGACGTTGAAATCACTGACAAAGCAGCAGTATTTGATGAGTTGGGAATGAGAATGGTCTGCCATCTTACATACTGTTTCTTTCACTGTTTGTCAACTCTTCTTTGAGGACAGAAAGGGATCTAAAAATGCAACATTTTGAAATGTAGCTGCATTATTGTGGACATGGCCTTAGCTAGTGGGACAGATCATGACCTCAAAATCTTTCTACAAACCTGAAGCTTCCACGATGCCCTCCAGGATGACAATGATCTCAAAGGTCTCCCTCTTCAAACGCTCGGACCCCACCTCCCAGAAAGGGCTGCTTTCATTGATAACGTGGGTGATGGTCTGGGGCTCCACCAGGAGCAGCCTGTCTGCCCCGGTGTCGTAGCCCAGATTGATCTCCGACTGCTCCAGCGGGATGAACTCGCCTTCCTTTGTCTGCCTGGATTTGATCAGCTTGGCCCGGATCTTGGCATCCACCATGTGGCTCGCTCTTAGGTCACCGATGCGGAAGAGCATGCACAGCTTCTCGTCACGCTCACATATGACGCAGTGCTTGCTGAAGATCAGCGTCTGGGCTCTCTGCTGTGGTCGGGAGATTTTAACAAACATGCAGCCTACCATCAGAGCATCGATAATGGAGCCAAGGATGGATTGGACCATCAGGAGCACCGTACCCTCGGGGCAGTTAGCTGTCACCATCCTGGAGCCATACCCAATAGTCCTCTGGCTCTCCAACGACAGCAACAGTGCTGAAAGGAAACTGTCTACATTTTGGAAACATGCCTCCCACAGTGGGTCATGAACGTGTGAAATGTCGTCACGCAACCAGGCACCGAAGAGGTAGATCCCACCGAAGGCCACCCAGGTGAGAATGTAGCACATAGTGAAGACGAGAAGGAACCAGCGATACTTGAGGTCCACCAATGTGGTGAAAATATCTGAGAGAAAGCGACTCTTGTCTGCAATATGTCCCAGATTGACCCTGCACTTGCCGTCCTTGGTGACGTAACGCTGGCGCTGATTGCTGGCAGAGACGTGCAGTGTGTGCTCGTCCCCCAGCAGCTTACAGCGCTTCTTGTGACTCTTTGCACCATGTAGCTTCTCAATCGCAGAGATGGGGAGGTTGCTGCTGCTGGTGGAGCTTCTCGATTGCCACCTGGAGCTGAAACGCTTGAGATGTCTGCTGCGATGCAAACGCTGAGGTTTTTGAGTGTCTTCTGCTGGTTCCAGAGTCGCTGCTTGGATAGTGTGCGGCTGGTGGGGCTCTTGTTGAGCCAGTGTCAGAGCATGAGAGGACGGGCTGCAGGGACTCTGGGAGGGAGAGGCCTCCTGGGATGGTGGGAGTGATGAGCACTTAGCGTAGCTCAAGTTGTGGATGAGAGAGCCTCTTTTTGTGTTCATCATGGCAGCAACAGTAGATTTAGCTGTAACCTGAAAGAAAGGACAACAATGCAAAATATTCATAAATGAATTATTCAAATTTCTTAAAATTACACCTACTTCTTCTCCCTCACTGAAATATCCAAACATCTACTACACTTTTGTGAGTCAAACTCAGATTTTGAGGAAAATTTCACCCACAAAATGACCATTTGTGTATCAGTTACACACCCCATGTAATGCTGAGTTTGTGTGAAACACACAAGCACGGATGAGTAGCGCATGTGTGCTCATATGCAGAAGTGTTTTAAAACTACATTTCCAAAAAAAAGTTGGAATGCTGTGTAAAATGTAAATAAAAACAGAATGCAATTATTAATTGTTATTCAATTGAATACGGTACAGAGACGAGATATTTAATGTTCAAACTGATAATCTTTTGTTTTTTCTAAAGATATTTTTTGGGGCTTTTTAGCCTTTAATGGACAGGACAGATGGGGGGGGGGGGGGGAGTGACACGCAGCAAAGGGCCACAGGCTGGAGTCGAGCCCCCTTATACATGGGGCGCCTGCTCTACCACTAAGCCACTGGCGGCCCCAAACTGATAAGTGTTTGGGGACTGAGGACACAAACTGTTGAAGTTTTCTTGCTCAATATATGACTTCAGCATCTCAACAGTAAGGGGTCTCTGTTGTTGTGTCTTGTGCTTCATAATGTTCCACATATGTTCAGTAGGAGACAGGTGTGGACTGCAGGCAGGCCAGTCTGGTACCAGCACTCTGTCACTACGATGCCAATCTGTTGGAACACGTACACAATGTGTCTCATTGTCTCGCTGGAATAAGCAGGGACGTCCCTGAAAAAGACATTGTCTGGATGGCAGCATATGTTGCTCCAAAACCTCTATGTACCTTTCAGCATTCATGGAGCCCTCACAGATGTGAGGTTACCCGTGATGCCATGGGCACTAACACACCTCCATACCATCACAGATGCTTTGAACTTTGAGCTGGTAACAATCTGGATGGTTCTTTTCCTCGTTAGCCCAGAGGACACAACGTCCATGATGGACTGGTCAGACCATTTTGTGTCAGTCCGTCTCAGACAAGCTCGGGCTCAGAGAAGTGCAGTGATGTGTTTACCGACAGTGGTTTTCTAAAGTGTTCCCGAGCCCATGTGGTAATTTCCTTTATAAAGTCATGTTGGTTTTTGAAGCAGCGCATGAGGGGTCAAAGGTCACGAACATTCCATACTGGTTTGCCCCTTACATGCAGAGGTTTCTCCAGATTCTCTGATATCATAGATTGTGGATGTGAAATCATTAAATTCTTTGCAATTGTGTGTTGAAATATGTTGTTCTTAAACTGTTCGGCTGTTTGCCCACAAAGTGTTTTTACAAAGTGACCATCCTTGCTTGTGAACAATCTTTTGGGGATGCCCCCTTCAGACCCACTCACATTTTTGCACACACGATATCATATAATAGACAGCTGTACCTTGTAAGTATAAGGAGTGTAGCGGACTGACTCAGACTGCGGTCGAGGCAGGTACGCCAGCAGGTGTTTAGCAGTTCGAGCTTGCGTTGGGGGAATGGAGTTCCTGCGAGGCTCGGTCCTGACGGGGCTCCTGATGTGACTGTTGCACTGAACGTTCTGTAGCGTCACAGTGGAGATCATTGTTGAGGTCCTCCAGATGTTGATTTCTCATCAGGTTCTGCTTCTGTTTGGGCCACAAAATTCAATAATATGATGTCGATGTGTCAGTTTTCAACGGAGCTGACATGGCAACTAAATCTCTCATTGGTGCTGCTTTCATACTTCTACAAGGGTTTGTGAAAATGGACTAGAATATAATAATTGGTGACTCAACTCAAGAGGTTTTGAGAATATCATTCAATGGGACATGTACAGTATATTACCTTCTCTCAACCTATACAGCCTTCCCTTCCAAGAAAAAATCCCTGAGAGCCTGAGCTGTGCTGGTGTGTGATGACGTGCCGAAAGCAATGTTTACTTCTTTATCAGCACAACATGAAAGTTTCATCCGCCTGAAGTGGGCTGATCAGCGTCTGAGGCCCGGCTCCAGTTTATTACACATACAGGGATTATCACTAATCCTAAAAATTAATCGGAGAAACACCAAAGAACACGATGGATTTGAAAAGATTACTGACTGTATTTGCCTGAAGGCTTAGACCAAGTATTGTCCAGATGTGTCCAAGTGAACTGTGGTAAATTCACTTGTTTCTTCTACAGCACTGCGATTAATGTATCACAACACTGACACGATCGACATCACATGTGTGACCCAGCTGTGTGCTGCAGCTGTTCAGGGGAGCCAATCAGATGGGCAGGATTTTACTGTGAGGGAACTGGTCCTCTTAAAACGAGTCGATTTAATTCTGATGTTCTGGTGCTGTGATTTGTTTTGCTTTTGTATCTCCTGACGTATGGAGGGTGAAATATGTCCTGTCCATACATACACTCTGAAAAATAATACACTGGTTCAACTTACAAAAAATTTAGGTGTAAATTTGCATGCATCTTTTTAAGTGAGTCCAACTCTGAGTCAATCCTACGAGTCTTTCATAATCTGACAAACTAAGTTAGTTTAGTGCAATCAACATGATTTGCTTTACCTTGAAAACGGTCATTTAATAATATCCAAAATATTTATCCAAAAGTTGATATTTTATTCAAGATAACTCATTTATTTGAATTCTATCCTTCTCAAAAATGTCAAAAATATTTTAGATTTTGACCAACTTCTTAAAATAAGTTGTCAACCTAATAAAACACGTGAATGAAACAATTTTTTAAATACTAAAAATGTCTTTGTCCACTAACCCTATGCATAGTTTTTAGTGTAAACACAAGTGGCAAGGAAAAAGATATGCTCACAGAGACATCAGATATCCTACATAACTACACAAAATAACTAAATATCCACATGTGTTATGTGCCATAATTTGTATGTTAACTATCATGTACAAATACACTTAATTTTCCTTTTTTATACCAGCTTTGATTCTTCATGATCTGGCTTTGGGTGATAAACACACCTCCGTTACATTCATAACTGGGTTCATGTGGGAAACCTACAGGTAACACATTCACAATAACACTAATAAACTGGAGTTTAATCATAAAAGTGTACAACAGTATAAAGTGATATTATTGAAAGTAAAAATACATTATGCAGTAATATTATTTCCTAACTAAGCTCCTTAGAAAGCAGGGAAAATTGGAATTCCCTCATGATTAATTTTAAATATTTATGTGCCATTCTTTTAATTTGTACGGCACTTTGGTCGACTGCAGTTGTTTTTAAATGTGCTATATAAATAAACTTTATTTGGTTTTATTTGATTTAGTAAAAACTTCAAATACGTTGAATTGCCGGCAGACAAATGTCACATGATGTTTGCATGTTTAGCTGACTTTGTAGTGCTCAGTGACGAATACTAAGAGTTACTGCAGTTAGGTAGAAGAGTACCAACTGTACACATTAGTAGCAAATCAGTTAAAGAAACCTCTTGAAATTAAAATATTCAGAGTAGACAAGAGTCGTTTAATCAATCAGATGGTGGATAGAAAATAATCACAAATTGTTTTAATGATTGATCGGTTCTTTAAGTAATGTGATAAACTGTATAAAGTTGTTTTGGGGTTTCTTATTGGACATTTGACGATGTCACTTTGGAATCTGAGAAACTGGATTCACCATTTTTTACTATTTTCTGATTAAACAATTAATCAATTAACAGAGAAAATAATTAACAACAGAATTAATATTGATAATAAATTGGTATTCTTATCTCTAAAATTGCAGCCGTAAAATAAAGCAACACCAAAAACACATATATTGCACCACTGTCTATCACTCAGCTTAATTACACAACATAATCAAGTTAACTTAAGTACTTGAGGTAGTAAATCACTTAAGTTTATAACAGGAGAGTGGTAACTAAGGTCACACTGTTACACGTACCTCAGACTGCAAAAAATAAAATAAAATCTGGTAGTTATGAATACTATTAACATATTCTGGAAATATTAACATCTTTGCATCAATAAAATGTCCAATATCCATATTTTTACCACTGATTTGTCCACTGAATAGATCATTACATAGAGAAATGAATGGCAAACCTCTGTGAAGCATATCTTCAGATGAATATAGCTGCTGCCAGACGTTAACCTCCTTGTTGGAGTCATCAGCTTTGATCAGATGAAGGAGGAGACGTGGAGCGATTGAGGAGCTGCTGTTGTGACTGTCCAGCTGTTTCTGTGTCTCCTCCCCCTGGCGTCATTCACTGAGACAATGCTGACAAAACTCCAAACAGTGCATGTTTTGTCTGTTGCAGCTCCACAGACAGACAATGTGACAATAAAACAACTATTAGAATGTATGATAATGAACTTAAATTAAAATACCGCTTTTCTTAACAAAGTTAGAACTGTTTTACTTGCCTGAAACAGGTCTATAAAAGATAATAAAGTCATAGAATAAGACGAAGGAAATTCAAGGCCTCGTTGATAGTGTCAACAGAACTGCCTTGCAGTTGTGTCTCCGCCAGCCTGTCAAGCTGCTGTTAGTTTCCATCCATGTCAGTAAAAACATGGATGCTTCACACACGGAAGATCTATACAATCAGCACAGTTTCAAGTTACCAAGTCACCAATTCAGTATCTGACCAAATGTCTCCCCTTCTGTTCCTGAGATATGATACTGAGTAATGGACAGAAAAGTGTTTTATGCAGAACATTACGATGTCACAGTGAAGTTGACCTTTGACCTTTTGGACATAAAATGCCATCATTTCATCATTTTCTCCTGTTGAACATTTGTGTGAAATTTTGTCATAATAAGCACAAGAATTCTTGAGTTATGGCCAAAAACATTTTGTGAGCTCAGAGTGGCCTTTGATGTTCAACCACCAAATTCTAACCAGTTCATCGCTGAGTCCAAGTGGACATTTGTGCCAAATTTGAAGAAATTCTTCAAGGCCTTCTTGAGATATCGTGTTCACAAGAATGAGACCTATGGCCAACAAATTCTAATTAGTTCATTGCTGAGTCCAAGTGGACATTTGTGCCAAATGTGAAGGAATTCCCCCGAGGCGTTCTTGAGATATTGATTCACAGTGTTATCGCTGTATGTGTTCTTTGCTACTGTCCCTTTTCCAACCATTGTAGATCTGCCCAGATGAGCTGCCTTGCTTGCTTGTTTTATTTGTTAATAAATCCCATGGATTTGATTGTTTTAAAGGAGTCTTATGTGGTTGTTTTGGGTGAGTGTTGGAGTTTTGCTCGGCTCATAAGGCTGCTCACAGGTGGGGCATGACAGAGCACTTTAAGCAGTCTTACTAAGAGCGAGAAGCCCTTTTTCATCAGCACTGCAATGTTCTTTTGTTTTGTTTTGAACGGCAGAAATTTAGGTTAGAAACTTGTCTTTTGTCTCACATTTGTTTTTCTTTTTGTTAGGGAAGTTCAGGGTCCATGAATGTATTTTGTTTGTCGCTTTGGGCGCTGCTCTAGTCTGAATTTAAATAAACTGCTTACTTTGTCGTCTAAAATGCTGTGTAACTGGCCTTTAATGGGAGTGGGAAGAGTGGGGAGTGACAGCATGTTATGTCTAGGTTACCCTGGACCAGGGACATAACAAGAATGGGACGAACACATGAACCTGAAAATGTAATGCCTCTAGACACGACTATCACTGGCACGGACGCATATAAAAATTACATTTCTTACAGCCCCAGGAGTTCAGATGTTTCTCCCACATGCACTGACAGCATGCAGCTGAACCAGGTGCTTCCTGGACTTGAAACGTTATGACGGGATTAAGCTGCGATTTCTCCCCAACAACGTAAAAAGCATTGTGTACTGACAGTATGGCTGGAACATCATCATCACATTCATCAAATACAAACAGTTTGGAAAAGGTTCTGAAAAGTTGAGTCTTTTGGTTTATTTGGACCAGTAATAAATACATTGTAGAAGACTTCAGATTAATGGCTTGCACAATAAAAACTATTGACAAGAGATGAAAGGTCCAGAGGATCTTAGACAGAACTAAATGGTTGTTGAGAGATGTTTGGGCTCAAACAAACCCGAATGACCTCCTGAAATGACATCAGTATAGAAAAGCTGAGACAAGCTGCAGATGAAGTTTGATTAACAATGTTCAGCAAAGTTAACCCTGGCTACAACACACACGTCAACAGATGGCGGGCCACTGGTTACACAACCTTCAGTTGGCTTTGTTGTGGTAAAGCCCCAAAGCTATATGACTGCTGATGTAAAGAAGCTGTGGTGTAATCTCTGTGGGACTAATTGCAGACTGAATGCCGAGGAACACATCCCACAGATTGATTACAACCAGCTTATATACGCACAGCGACAGCACCTCAGTCACACAGCAGCGATGTCTCTGAGACAAACTGTTCATCCTACTTACATGTAAATGCACATTTAATGCAACAGAAAATGGAAATGAATAAAGGCATGACTCATATTTTCCTCAGAGGAAAAAGTGCTATAGTGTCGTTCATTTGATTTTGGTTAGAGCTACAGCTCTCCTCTCTGTGTTCTGGAACAAGGCTCGGATCAGATTCTTCACCTCCGAACTGGAGAACTCCAACGCCAGCGGACCTTTACTGTCAGCCCACCTGTGGAGAGGAACAAAGACAAATCAGCCAGTCACACACATCGATGAAAAACAAAAGTATGATGGTGACCAGAAGCCCTTTTATTGAATGTTAAAGAGGCACTGACATAAACGTAAGATACTGTGGCAGTGAGTTTGAAGTTAGATTAGCTCAAGGACTAAAAGTCAGGAGATCTCGACCTTAGCTGCTTCAGCTTTGACTACCCTTATGGGGGGGGGACCTGTGTCTTGCTAACTGCAGTCTTTAGAGTTGCACAGTGTCACTTATGCCCAGGTCAGACCAAAGATTCATGACGAGACAAAACCATTTTAGAACGTTGCAGAGAAAAGTCGCAGCAGTGTGAACTGGCCGGTCTGAGCTCGACTCAAGCCGGCTGTTGGCGTCACCTGCAACTCAACTGGTCAAATCGTTATCGTATTTCTACTTTATCATCATGTTTTCTTCTTACCTGTCAACAATCTCCTGCAGGTTGGCCCGCAGCACGATGACCAGCTCCTTGAAGGTACTCCACTTCCTCACGTAGAGAGGCACTTCCTCCTGATACTTCTTGTTCTTGTTTTCCTCGGCCAGAGGGATGAAGACCAGCGGACCTTCCTCGATGATGGTTTGGCACAGTGTGTGGAGGTGCTCCCCGTCCTCAGAGGAAATATCCTGCAGATGGTAAAGTGAGAATTAAAATCCTTATTGATCATCAGTAATGTAAAACTTGGCGTGTACAACAGATCCTCTTCAAATCTCACCAAGATACTTTAACTGTTCTGTTTGTGAACTTAACACATTTGTGTATTTCATCACAGCCCAGTCACCAGATGAAAACCTGCTGGGATAGTACCATCGAAACCTGGTATTTTAAACCAAAGCATGATCTTTCCAAACTCAGACCTCTTTCAGTGCTCAAGAAAAGTCCTTTATTTATGTTGAGGGACTGTGATTTAAAAAAGGAGAGACAAACCTCCAGCATCATGATTTTGGCGATGACCTCCGTGATGGCTGTGTTGAGGAGGTTGCCCATGGCTTTACAATAGATGCTGACTGGTAGGACATCCTGCCACACTGTGCCCAACTGCTTCAACTGGTGGATGACCTGCAAACAAGCAAACAAACCATCACTGTATGAGTGAGAAGCAGTGCACACATGAAAAAATTAACAGCTTTGTGCAGTCATAGATACATCCTGAAATCTGAAAAAGTGAAGCGCTCAATTCCCATTTTCATACTACTAGGACTGCCCCCTAATAGTCAACCAAACTTTAGTCGACCAGAAACGTCATTAGTTGGCAAAATGTGAAACTCTATTAGGAGCTGCACCTTGTCAAAATAAATCCAAACCTATATATCTGGACCATGTGGGACTTAAATTTGAAAGGACAGACACAGGAAGTGTCCACGCTCAGCAGTCAGACAGGAGTCAGGTTAATTTCCAGGGCTGGTACCTGTGGTTATTCCACAGGCTAGTTAATAACATGTCGGGCAGGAAATCCAAAGTGTGGGATCATTTTGAGAAGGTGAAGGACGAACCCAAGGTGATATGTAAACTCATCTTCATTGGTCAACTACAAACATGACGTATCATCTGAAACATGGAAGTAGCTACATGCCCATTAGCCCACAGCGTCATTAACAGGCGGCTCGCTCAGTGTGTGACGTGCACTTGTAGATAAAATATAGGCCTATATTAATGAAGGTTCATTAGTACGCTTTTGTATTTCTCTGTAATGTAGCACAGTGTTAACAATGTTACTGATACTATTCTTTCTCACACCTTCAACTCAAACCACCAAAATATATCATTTAATCATTACATTCATATCAGAAACATGTAGGAGACTAGTCGACTGATGGACCGTCATGATGACTGTTGGCTGACTAGGAAAACTCTTCGTCGGAGGCAGCCCTACATGCTACACTCTTGCTATTACATCAAAATTACATATTATTTTCAGGGCCTTTCCTCTCACCTGTCTTACTGCTTTGCTCGCTGCAATGTAGTTGTCTTCATCATCCAGGTTGCAGAAATTCTGAGCAGTGGAAAGTCTCTCCAACAGTTCAGCTCTCTGAACGTTCATCTGAGCCAAGAAACACTGAGCACCTGAAGGAAAAAGACGACAAGGTGCTCAGCATATTTCGAGGGAAATCTGCAGATTTGATGTTGATATTTCATATGAAGAAGCGCAAATTCTGTTTCTTTACCCAGTTTCCTGAATCCGGGCACCATGTCCACAAATGTGGCAACGCCCTCGCTGAGGGGCTGCGGCAGGTGAGATCTGAAATGGTGGCCCAGGGTGAGCAGGTGGTGGGCCAGGTACATGCAGTTGTTGTGCTGGATGGCAGCCAGGTGAGGGAACTTGAGCAGGTTCTCCCTGGATGGAGTTGCAGACAAACAAAAGACAACAGTTAGCACCTGCAGGGGAAATGTGTCAGTGTGATTTTGCTGTGTTGGATAATGGAAACATCCTCACTTGTGGTACGTCGGTACGACATCGTAGAACAGCTGGAAGATGTTTCTCACAGTGAAGAAGAGTTGTAATGCACTGGAAAGAACAAATACAGGAAAATTGGTTGTATTCTTTAACACTTACTGATGATGCTCTGACATGATTCAAACATTCCCACCCAGTGGCCAAAAAATAAAAGAAACTATTGAGATACAGTATAAAAATGGCAGCATCCGGTGAAGACAATGCAACGTAACAACGAGGGGCAATTATGCACCGTCCATTTACGTCCACTAAGTATGTTTGTTTTTGCCTCTGACAGACTTAGACTATTATTGTAAGTGTGAGACAACAAAATGAAAATGATCCCTACAGACCTTTTTATTAACAAGAAAGATCTTTAGTGTTCGACAAGAAACTGCCCTGAAATTGCATTTGCCAAATCCACCATATTCCATTTAAATCAGTCAGACGTTATTTGTGTAGCACTTTTCATACACACAAAACTACAACACAAGTGCTTTATATAGTACCAAAATACCACAGTAGGGTCTCTGAGCACTGTAACATACCATTGCGTGGAGCTTCCGACGGCTTCGCACAAGGTGTTGAGCGCCAGCTCCATCAGCTGCTGCACTGACTCGCTGATGCGACAGGCTGGCAGACACAGACTCCACGCAGACAACTGCTTTGCGTTCTCCATCGTCAGCTCATCCTTTGTGCTCTCTTGTTTTACCTTCGGTTCTGAAGCTGGAGGAGGTAGCTTGGGAAGACGCAGCTTGTAGTCTGGTGTGATCTAACAGAGGAAGATTGGAAAAAAAAGGGAAGCAAATTACAATTAGATAAGAAATCAAAGAGCATCTGGAGATTTATGGGGACAATTCATGCTAAGCTGAACTACAGTATAGTGCAATTGAATAACGATTTAGCGCACAAGTTTAACCTGTGATAGCTTAGTGTAACATGATTTGAAATGCATCCTCAAATACCAAATTCCCGACAGCAAAAAAAAAAGATCGGTGTAACAGAATACCATGATGGGGAGCCAGAGAAAATCAGTGTAACCTATTCCAAGAGCAGAATGAAGAAGCAGAGGCACAAATGTGGTATTTGGGTTGTGTTAAAACAGAAAGAGGCTGCTTTAATTCTTCACTTTTACAATAGTGAGAAAAGGCTTTAAGGTCGGGGACTATTGTTGCTAACTTAGGTAAAAGTCTTGTTAACGTTTGCTACTAAGACTTTGACCTTGTAAAAAACATGCATGTAAAATGTTTCCTGTTTTCCATTTCTAGCTACAGCAGATTCTCCAGCTGATTCACACTCAGCTCGAGCTCACACATACTTTAACAGTGTTGTGCATCTTGGAGGTCATGAGTTTGCGTGCCGCCACAATGACATCTTTGCACTTCTTGCTGGCAAAGTGACAGTTGACGTCTCTTGCATATTTGAGCAGGTCAGTGGAGTCGCCGTGTAGATACTCCATCTCCTTCAGAGACTTCTCAAACTCCTCAGTTTCTTTGATCACCTGGAACACATCCAATAAAGAATATATTCAGTAAAAATGTAACTGTGTGTACGTTACAACATCATTATAATAAACAAACTGCTGTTGTTCATACAGTGTTGTATTTCTCCAGCTGGCTGCTGTTGGTGGGGATGGAATAGAGCAGACACTCATGGATGATGCACTGGGAAATTTCCTCCCAAATCAGCTCCCCCAAGATGGCTGAGAGCTTTTTGTCTCCAATGGACACATCTGAAAAATAACAGACATGTGACTCACCTTATATTCGTAATTTTAAACTTGTCCACCTGCTGACTTTTTGGTTTCTACTGCTTCTACTGATCTGTCTGGTTTGAGAATGAGAAGCATAAATTACACAAACACCTGCTGAGTGCTTTAGACGCCAGTGGCGAAACAGGCTGCAATGAAAAAACAAAACAAAACAACAACAACAAGGGATGTGACTGAGTTTACTTCGATCAAAAGTCTTTGTTTTTGCCTCTGACAGGCTCAGATTGTTATTTTAAGTGTCTGACATTATGGAAAGGATCCCTACAGAGACAGACCTTTTTGTTTAACCAGAAACAGCCCCAAAACTGACATTGCCAAACCCACCAGATTCTATTTAAATAAAGTTACTTTAGTGTGTACAGAGGCAGAATATTTTCACATCTAACTGGGTGAATTAAGGGTGAATTTCAATAAAACCACAGCTGGTTATTGATGTAACACTGGAGAGACAAACCAAGATAGATTTTGTGAGTTTTTTGTTTCTCCAAACTTTGAATTAAGTCTGTTTTGTGTTGACGAAAATCACAGTTTCACTTTTGAAACCTGAGCAAATTGGATTGATTTCTTTTAAAAACATGGGAAGAAGGCAAAGAGCAACAGAAGAAGAAATGAACCCAAAAACTGCAACAAAAAAAAGAGAGAAAATTAAAAATGAGAAAATTAGTGAGGAGAAAAAAGAAAAAGAAAGAAAGTTAAGAACAAACAAACAATGAAATGACCTGGAAATGTTATAATATAATATATATATACTTGATATAAAATATAAAAAATATACATTTATAACATAAATTATATATTATACATAATTATTAGAAAATATACTATAATGATATATTGTTGTACTAAAAATTATTATTAAAATAATCATATCATTATTAAATCATATTTAATTATCATATTAATATAATTATATTAAAAAAATAAAAAAATATATTTAAAAACATTTTTGAAAAATAATAATAATAATAATAATAATAATGATAATAATTTTCTAAATCTATTTTTGTTTTGTTTTTTTTTGCAATTCTTAGCAAGTTGCTTGTTGCCTTTTCCCACAAGTTTCTTAAAGAAATTGCACCAATGTGCCCAGAGTTCAAAGGTTTAAACAATTGCTAAAGGTGTCTGAAAGCAGCACAAGAAAAGTGATTTCATAGAGTTGCACAGAGTCTGTTGGGTTAGGCAATTTTGGGGCTGTTTCTGGTTGAACAAACAATACCTTACTCTTTAACTAAAGGGTCTACCTCTGTGTGAATCACTCCCATAATGCTGTCAGACACTTTGAACAACAATCTGAGCCTGTCAGTGACAAGTGTGGTGACACTGCAGCCTGTCTCACTGCTGCTGGCTGCAGCGTTCTCGCTCAATACTGGACCAAGTTCAAAAACTTTTGTTCTGTCACTTAGACAGAAAAATATAGGAAAACACGGTCAAGGTTGGTAATTACCAAAGCTACCCTATAAAGCATGACATCATTTCCACATGGGCCCAGCTGGACCGTACCTAGCAGGTGAGAGTGCAGTGTCCTGAGCACCAGGAGCAGTTTGCTGTAGACTTGTGAAGGAGTGGATCTCTCCTCAGGGCTCTCCTCCAAACACTGTAAAGCCAGGACGGTTCCCTCACCCGGCTGCTCTGTTACCCTCACCGACAGTGACGGGTACATCACCAACGGCTTCATCATGGTCTTCAACAGCACCTGACCTGCATGACAACAGCAGAAACCAGCACTGAGCAGGTTCTGACCTGGGATACATTGAGCTTTAGAGCTAGATCGATAGATTAACTGAGACAATTAATCAGCTGATACAAGCTTATTACAGATACATGAGTTTAAATGCACATATCAGCTGATAAAGTAAAAGAACCTGCAGCCTTACTGAAGAGTTTGATCTTGTGCTGAAGGTCCCCCTGGATGGCCAGAGCTTGCAGGACGCAGCACAGCAGAGCAGGTGGTTTCTCTGCACTGTCCTTATTGCATGCATGGCTCAGGTTCAGCTCCACCTTCAGGAAGGACTTCAGACCTGCAGGCTCTGGTGGTACACATCCAGCAGTCACTCCTAGATAGATAAGAGATAGATACGTTTTTGAAATATACAATAAGTAAAAGACCAGTTTATGAAATGCAACAATTTTGCACAATCTGGGTGGAAGGGATCCCAAATCACTTCTAGGAAATGACTGGAATTAATGCAGTCACTGGGTGAAAGGTGAGGGTGAGTATTGCTCTGCAGCCTGTACAATCCTCTGTATGAATGATATCACATGTGTAGATATATGTAGACAGAAAAAAGCAATTCTGCGACTCAGCACAGTACATAATAGAGTACACTTCATACAGTTGTATTCGCACCACACCTGACGCACATTTTGAAAAAGCTTTCAGAGGACGTTTTACCCTTTGAGGACGGTAATCTCCAGATGACGAGGCGCTTCCATTCATCTCCCAGGTGGTAAATTAAGTTTTCTCTCTGCACTGTCAGCTCAGAGCTGAGAGCGCTGAGCAGCGGCAGCTGGGAGGTCTTCCATTCCTTCAGAGAGTCCACACTGGCCCTTGCCTGGAAAAGTTAAATCAGTAGGGCGGGGTATTGTAAAAAACATGCGATACCAGTACCCTTTAAGCGATACCGATACCAACAGAGTCAGTATTTGAATCGTTTGTTTCTGTGACTCAGTGACCAATGAAATCTTGCTGACTAAAGACCTATCTGGTCGATTAACGTTTGGTCGACTATTAGGGAGCAGGCCTAACAGCCATTGAACGTTTTGGTGGCATCTCAGCACGCTGAACTGCATACTCTGTCAAATCGGAGTTCCCACACATTTTCATGGACAAAATCTAAAAACTTTTCCATGACTTTTCAGACCTTTCTTTAATTTCTCGACCCACTTACTCAGCGCTTTTAATAAATTCAGCTGGCTGGCATACACGGAGGGAGAGACAGAACGTGAGGTGAAAATGGAGAAATATACCTCATGGTAAACAAAATGTCACACATCAACGTACATTATGACACGTGTCGTTACGTTACATAATGTGGAAGATTACTGTCACAATATTATTACACACAACAGAATTCCATGACCTTTCCAAAACTTTCAACAATTTTTAATGATTCCATGACCTTTCCAGGTTTTCCAGGACTGTGGGAACCCTGTATATGTGGCCACAAAAAGGATCGGATGCAGGTGTTTGAGTGGAGAAGTTTCAATACTACTTGGTGCTGTGTAATTTCTGTTGATACAAATCAGTATCAGTCAGTAGTTAACCTGCACTTAAGGAACCAGGTCAAGTCAAGTCAGTTTTATTTATATTGCCCAGTAACACAAATCACACATTTGCCTCAAGGGGCTTTACAATCTGTACAGCATACAACACACTCTGTCCTCTGATTCAGTTAAGGAGTGGAGGTAAGGTTGTGGTGACATGATGTCAGCAGCTCTTACCTGTTCCAGCTGGTTGGCTGCATCAACATACTTCTTGTCCATTAAAGCTTTGTTGAAATCCTCCATCGCACTGTGAAACTGAGTCACACACAGAATAGAATACATGACAGACACAGGAACATTTAAACATGAAACTTATGGATGCTCAAAATATCTCTGTTTCTCTGCTGATACAACTCTAAGACTTAAACTTTCATACTGCGGACAATGTGTGTAATAACTGTTATTATGAGACCATTATCTAAAGAAAAATAAACAGAATTACAATCAATTTCTATCACGTGACATTAACATCCTTATGATTTAAGTGTGTGGAGAAGCAAGTTTCTTGTATTTTAAAAAATGCGCGTTACGTTCAAAAAGAACTACCACTGGCAGTAAACCACTGAGATTAGCCACTGTGACTAACCGCAGACAGTAAATGACACTAACTAGCTTACTTCTGCTTCAACTCTCACTGGAAGGTGCACCCAGAATCATCTCTACAGGAGCACCCTCAACAATACGGTGGATATAATTTAACTGTACCTCTTTTAGGTGTCCGAGCATTGTTATGATGATAGTGTTTTTCTCCAGCTGCTGCTTCAGCTTTGCGTACTCAGCCACAGCCACGTGGATATTCTGCTGCACCTGTGGTGACAAACAGCAAGCAGCAAAAAGTTATGACACTGCAGTGAAACGGCCTCAAGTAAAACTGAACCCAGTCTGTTTTTATCAGCTGGTTTATAAACAGTTTCACACATACCTCAGTCTCAATGCAGTTTTTAAGGACATCCATTTCTTTGGAGACCTCATCAACCTGCACCATTAGCTCCTCAGATCCATTAAGACTCGGGAGGAAGTCACTGTACTTCTTGTTTATCATGTCACACACTTCTTCCTATGGAGTCAAAAAGCATGAAGAAATCAGAGTCAACAGATAAATGTCTTTCATCTATTACAATCATTAAAAAGTAGCAAATCCTCATATTTGTGAAGCTGGGACCATGAAATGTTTTTGCATGATGATTTTCAAGGGGTATATGCTTAATATTTATTTGTAAATTAATTAAATACATTCACAGATTTTTCTATGTGTTGGTGTTTTTGCAGATCTGTTTTATATTTGCAAAATAGTTTATGACTTAACACACGGGTTGTCCATCTGTTTACGCAAATAATATTGAGACAAATTTATCTCCATAAAAGAAGCATGAAAATTACAGACTCAAGTAAGGTACAAGTACCTCAAATTTGTAATCAAGTACAGTACTTAAGTAAATGTACTTAGTTACAATTCACCACTGACTTCCTCCAATAATCCGACCCACTGTGAGACGACCCAAGCATCGCCAATAGAAAGTTATTTTCTCAAAGTTTCAAACACGTCCCAACATTGTAGTTTTACTGAATATAACAGAGCCACGTAATCAGGTGTCACCACTGAGTCTGCACATCATCTGGCTAGCTAACAGGCTTTAGCTATATTAGCTCTGTTTAGCTGCTGATGTGACGAGTATTTATTAGCTGGGTGTTATTTCAGGGAGCACCGTAAAAGTCCAGCTAACGTTAGCCAAAGGATAAGAGAAGTTTCATGCCTTTCAGTGTCAGCGCCGCTAACTGCTAACCGCTAACTGCTAACGCTGGTTCAAACTTTAGTTAGCTTAACGCAGCTAATGCTAAGCTAGCTAGTGGATTACCTTCGTATCTTCCACCTTGCGCGACATTTTGCTGATTTTACTGGACAGGTCTTCTTTCTCCAGTTTGCCGGAGCTGGCGAGCACCTCGGTTACAAACGACGCCATGCTGTATCTGTACAATAACTTTATAATCGTGTTGTTAAAGTGTGACAGATCAGCACAACAACATCTCAGGACCCGCCAGGTGGTCTGATTGGCTCCGAGACATCGGCGACTGGATGCCCCGCCCCTCTGTCTTCTTCTTTGTTTTTTTATTTGTTGTTAAAGCATTACCGCTACCGCCACCGCCACCTTCTGCTGAATGCAAAAACCTCACCCACTAAATTAAGGGCTAGGGCTTTTTTTTGTAAACCTTATTCATTTTTTATGCCAAACAGTTCCATTGCATTTTAATCTTTCATAAGTTTAAGGGCTTTAAAATACAAAGGAAACATGTTATTATATTTACTTTGTGACGTGAATAATACTTTTCTGAAAGATCTGTGAAATTCCATTTCTTTTAGATACTATGGGGTATAAGATATAATTAAATATATTTCTTTGGGATTTTTTTTTTTATCTCATTAAAGTGATAAAAGAAAAGGGGCAATAGTCGTAGAATTTGTTCAAATTCCTTTGATTACGGATATAACAGAGCTGGGGTGGCTTGAGTTATAGATTTAAAGATGTTACAATTGCTAATCAAACCATATCTATGAGATATTCTTATACAATGTGACAGATCCACTTTTATCAACCAAATAAGTCACAGACCAAATTCCCGTCTCCATCCAGTTCATGTTATACAATGATTTTTTTTATTCAAAACAAAGTTATAACGGCCTCTACAATAAAAACACAAATAAATAAATTAGGCTGTAAGTAGCAATTGCAGAGGTGATGTAATCTGGTGTGAAAATGTCAACAAATAATTATTGTACAGTCAAACAAAACATGTGAGGAAGTTTTCCGTCATTTTTCGGCTCTATACTTCCGTCCAGCAGGTGGCGGTAATGCTCGTATATATATGCTGCTTTGCCAACTACCAAAAAATTCACACGCGAAGAACCACCCGTATCTCTATGGCAACAACGATAACTATCCGTTTGCTGTGCTTCTTGCTAGCTTGTTAGCTCCTCATAGTAGCTGTTATATACAACACTAAGCGTTTATTTACTGTCATTCTTGTCGCTTCTTATTCGCAAATACTCTCAGCAGTTAGCTAATATATCGCATGTTGTTGCGAGAATGTAAAAGACAAAAAGTAGCTGTGTGCTAACTAGCTAACGAAAAGTGCTAGCTAACATCAAATAAACAGTATACCGCGAATGTTTATGTGCTAACTGGATATTAAAGCTAATTTAATGGCAGACAGTTGGAACACGGATGAGGGGGAAGCTGTGTATCGGTCCCGGGATGCTGTGAAAAACATGAGAATAAGGTAGGTGACGGTAACGTTAAGATTAGCTTAGCTACAAAAACCCCCACATGCTAACATTAACGTTACTCTGAAGGGTTGGAGGAGGATTTACAGTTTACTTTAAGATTCTGCATCTGCACAGCTCATGTTATCATATTCAATTCGTATTCATTTGTTTCCCCACTTCAGGGTGCGTATAGAGAGGGTGACCTCCACAGCAGCCCTCTCTCAGCACCTCCAGCAGCAGGTCCTGTCCCAGCAGGACAGAGGAGCCATTGAACTGGAAACCCTCACTCCACCAGGCCAGACAGGTACAAGTATTTTTACTGGTGAGGGGAAGACTAATGGTGGTGGAGATGGTCAGAGGAGAAATCCTCAGGTGGACAGTCTTACAGCTTTCGCCAGTTCATATTAATTATTCACTTTGTCTCTTGTGCTGTGCTCATGTGTTGCACCTCTTACTCCAACCTGCTTCCTTTACTCGCTCTCTAGTAAACATTTTGGGTCTCTATATTTCCCTTGCTTGACATTTTAATTTGTAAGAACTTCTATGCTTGATTGTCAGCTACGATATTGTCAGCAGGACATGAGAAAAACTAAAAAATAAATAACAACAGTGGTAATAATAAAAATGCAAAGCTAAAGGACAGCACACTGCCAGTTAAAGGAAAGAAAGTACAATTATGTGCCAGTTTGTATTATGAGTAGGTTGTGGTTGACCCCCTTGCTAGGTATGATGCATTCTTTTAACAGGTGTGATTGGTTGTCACAGACAAGCCCTTTTGTGAGCCTTCAAGCTGTGGACACCCAGTAGAAATGAAATGAACTGCTGACTGAAAGAGTTCTCATTGTTAGTGTGATCACTCTGCTGATGGAAGGTTGAGACAGACCCAACTCATTACTGCTGCACTGTCACATTTTTCCACTTTTCCAAATATCTTAGTTTTGTGATCATTTTATTTCTGGCATTGTTGTTATTGCGTTGGGTGGGAAATGTGTGCATGTCCCTAATGAGATCAACCACAAACATTATCCCTGCAAGAGCTAATCTGTAGCATTTCATATACTCGCTGTCATCCACCATTTGGGGAATATTTTTCTGACCTCTTTGTCTTTCCTCCATTTTCTCCTCTGCTTAAGAAACTCTTAAGCCTCTTAAAAGTCCTCCTATCTGCTCCAAGCAGTTTTTCACATTAGGAGCTCTTGAAAGGTCCAAGAAGCTTTGTGAATAACCTTTAACTCTACAAGGACTCAGTCTTAATTTTAAGCAGAAATCCTAAGAAAATGTCACAATTCTAAGGATTTTCAAAAATAATTTTGTCACTGATAGCAACTTTTAGTACCAGGAAGCTTTGTGAATACGGCCTCAGGTGCTCTCACCTTGACTGGCTGAATTTATCTAATAAAACTACTTCCAAAAGAGGTTTTTGATAATGATTTCTCATTTTAAAAGACAAGATCCACCTGCAGCTCAGTAAAAAATATTCATTTCTGTCTGTAGATAAGGTCAGTGTTTTTCAAACATGCTCGTTTATGTGTAGATACATGAATTGCAGATCTCCCAGAAACATTTCACATGCTTTTAAATTGATCTTCAAACATTCATTTGTTTTCAACCAGGCAAAAAATGATCTCCATTTACCATATTGTTGTACATCATAACATCAAGAAACATTTTAAATCAAACACACAGGTCCACAGTTATGGGATTAATCGAACATCTCATTGAAATTTATCTTATCCTCCTTGTCAGCTTTTAGGTCACACTTAAAGAAATGTCTCATTTCATCTTGATTCGTGTGACATGTTTTTTTCTCCTGGTTATTTATATCTTCTTATTATAGGTATGTTTTTATGGTTGTGTTGTTTTCTTTTCCATTTTTCTCTTTGTTTCTGTTGGTTTTCTGGTGCCTGTGATATTGTTTAGTGTAATGTGTTCCTTGTTTGTTTTTGTTGTTGCTTATTTTGAGTAATTTCTCTTTTTTCCTGTTATTTGAATAGGACAGGACTTTAAATGACCCGTTTAGACTTTCCTTTCTCTCTGGAGCTGAAATAACTTCCTCTGTATACATCTTGTGTTTTCTTGTTATTGTGTAAATAAATAAATATTTTAATGACTCGACATTTCTGTTACTCTGTCACCAGGTGATAATGAGGAGGAGCTGGTGGTGGGCTGGCAGGAGAAACTCTTCAGTCAGGTAGGCTGTTTCCTCAAAGTGCTTTAGATGATGTGTGTCCTGGTTATGACCCCGACCTCCTCACCATCATGTCTGTGTGTGTGTGTGTGTGTGTGTGTGTGTGGTCCCAGTATGAGATGGAGCTGTTCCAGAATGACGCAGCGTGTCAGACTCCTCTGGACCGTCAGTACCACACAGAAGTGAAGGCCCTGAACAAGGCCAAGGGTCGACGTAATCACAGGATATTTACATACACCGATCATGACCGCTACACCGCCTGTCTGCCATTCCACCAACTGGTAGGTTATGCTGCATCCAACAACATCAGCGCCATCACCAGTATTTTACATTGCAGGTTTATATTTTCATATACAAAGCAGATAAAGCCTAAATGAGAGTCATAAGAGACAAAGTGAATGATTCCGTTTACTGCAGTCTCTTCCAGTCATGTCTTTAAATGATTCAGTGCAGTCTTTATTATCCACAGTAACAGCAGATTAGGATTTTAAACATGTTGTAGGCTGTCACAAAGCCGTTTTATTCAGTTATGTGTGTGTCTGCCTGTTATGAGAGCAGACATGCTTGCTGCCATGTTCACATTTTTTGTCAGTAAGCTTTTTTCCATGACGAAAACGAGCTGATGAGCTAAAAATAGATCCTGATAGTAAAAACTAAGACGAAATCCATGTTTAATTTTTGTTGACGAGACGAGAAGTGATGAAAATATAGATTTCGTCTTAGTTTTTATTGTCAAAATCTATTTTTAGCTCATCGTCTCGTTTTCGTCATGGAAAAAGGCTTGTTGCTGAAAAATTTTCATCATAGTTTTTGTCAGTGAAATTAACGCATTACTTCATGACTCTCTAGGTAAAATTTTTGGCACACAGGTTCCTCAGGACTTTGAAACTTTGTATCTGGGCCGTGTTTCCTTTTTGGACCAAAGGAAGGATATAAGATTATTACAAATTCTTTTAACGGCAGCTAAAAAATCTATTAACAGGAGATGACTAAATCCAGCACCACCAACAATAGATGATTGGCTTGGAATATTTTTAGAAATATTCAAAATGGAAAAAATAACATATTGTTTAAGAACCCAAAAAGAGCAAGTCTATCTAATTTGGAACAAATCGCATATATTACCGCTATTAGAGCTGACTTTATCTGAGCCTATGGTCCGTTAGACTTTATTTTATTGTGTTTTATTACTCCTGTAACTTTATTATCTGACCTGGCTGGCAACTTTATCTCCCACTGTTCCATGTAAATAGTTGCTTATGTGATTTCCTGTTTCTTATTTTATATACTAAAACTGGGAAGATCTACACTGTGAATGAAGATGCAGCTACTGTAATGTTATAACCATGTCTTTCCAAACAAAGATATAATTATAAAAAAAAAGAAATTTAACGCATTACTCTTGAATGAAAACAAGGTCTTCTTCAGATCCTTAAAAGATTTTAAGAAAAGCGTTGACCTCCAGGGCTGACAGTGGAGCAGTCACTGCACAGTGACATGCTGCAAATCTTTATCTCCTTAAATCATTACTCACCCTCTCTGCTGTGGGACGCCATTTTCTGCTTCCATCATGAAGTCGGTCTTATTGTTGAGTGAAATATAGTAGCTAGCATGTAGCATCTGATCTGACATGCAATTGTCTTTGAGAGCACTTGTTTGCACTTGTTCTCATATGATTAACCTATGAACTAACTTGCAAACTCGGACCACTGATTTGCCAAACCTTCTGATTTTATTTTGTAGTAACAAAAATTCTTAGGGGAAATGTATTGGAGTAACAGTATTCATTTGATTTAGGAAATGTAGTGGTGTAATAGTGAAAGTTGACAGACATATAAAAACTCAAGTAAAGTACAGATACTCCCAAAAAATACTTAAGTATTATAACAAGTCTTATTACTTTGTTACATCACACTGCTGTTGGTTTCTACTACCACTTCGAGAAAACAGAAGACATTTCCTGAGAATTTTATTTTATTCTGTTGAGTGTTTTTTCCTGTTATTCAGGGTCTTTATATTTTTGATACCTGTGATATTTTTTAAATAAAGTTTACCTTGTTTGACACTGTAGTGTTACACATGAACCAGACTTCTCGCCACACACTGTAGCTGTGTTTGTAATTGTGTGTTTGTTTGTTTTTTTTACCCTGAAAGCAGCACTCCACTGACCTACTGACCACAACCAAATCCAGCCCCACATTCCTGGCCGAAAGGATGGCCAGCATAAGACACAGACGGCAGGACAGACGTACCATGTGAGTGAAGCAACGGATCATTTTTTAAAATGGATTGATAACCCAGATTGTCGTCCATGGGGAGATTCTGTCTTCTGCTTTACGATTCTCAAAATGTAATTGAAGTCTCCCCTTGTAATTAACTTTCTGTCTGTGGTTGTTCAGTATCTGCATTTAATTGTGTAAATACAGTTCAGTTATGTTCAAAGTTCATTAAGTAACTTTATTGCAAACAATGCTAATTAAAGCTGGGGTTGGAAAAGGGGTGAAAAAAAAAAGCAAACAGAAGTTAAAAACATGCCCTCCTCCTGCAGCTCTATCCTCTGTGTCCAAAGCCCCTACCACCAGGCAGCCACAGGCATATGCATGCGCTTCATACAGTGACCCAGTGTTCCCCATACATTCATTTATTTAATCTTATTTAATTGTAGAGCTGCACGCAGCCCAGGGTCACACCGCCTTGCTCCCTGCCACTGTGGACCTGCTTCACTGCTAGGAGACCATGCCTTAGCTTTGGACCTTTGGTCTGCTGCAGTAGTGGCTCGAATTTAGCCGGTGCAAACCCACCAGTGCAAAGATGTAACAGTGGGCTGGTGGGTTAAACCTGTGTAATGGCAGCAACAGAAAGTTTGCTGATCAGGTGCGAGGTTGGGGCTGTGTGGTCCCCCTGAGCTGGGGTTTGCGCTAGCTCAATGGAGGTTGCTGCAGCTGCTGGCTGGGGGTCTGTCCTCAGAGCTGCTGCCTGCTCTCCTGTGGGCAAGAAGAAGAAGAAGAAGAAGAAGAAGAACCTATCCATGCATTTAATAGAGAGATGTCAGAATGAGGGGGCTGCCTTGGACAGGCGTCCAGGACAATGGGGGGTTTGGTGCCTTGCTCAAGGGCGCATCGGCAGTGCCCAGGAGGCAAACAGGCACCTCTCCAGCTACCAGTTCACCATCCATGCTTTGTCAGTACAGGCACTTGAGCCGGCAAACCTCTGGTTCCCAAGTCAAGTCCCTATGTGCTGAGCTACAGCCGTCCCAAAAGTGGTCGAGGTGGTCTCTAGCGGCGGAGAGTGAAGCAGAGGACACACTGTGATTTCAAGACTCTAGCTAACGTTAGCAACATAAACGTGAATTTGAAGCTGCAGCCTTTGGCTCGAGTCAGCAGTTGGCTAAACTATAAGCAGTATTTATTTTCTCTGTATCTCTGAAACACTTCAGTTGGCTTTTGTTGCCAATGCCAGAGTAGCAACAGAATCAGGCTTTTACCACCTGGGACATACACGCGCATCTGCATTTGCAGAACAGCCAATAGGAATGGCCTCTCTCTGAAATGACGTATGATTGGCCAAAGTCTTTGATCATGGACTAGATTTTCTAAAGCCTGAAAACAGTAGGAGATGCAGAAGTCTCAGTTCACTTGAGTTACAGTATAAGTTTATTACAGGATTTTTGCCCAATGACACCAAAATAAAACTGCCTACCCCAGGTTTAATCCTCAAAGACAGAACGTGTAGTGTTTAGTATTTTAAACAGTCATGTGATTGGATGGTCTGGTGTACTTACAGGGATTGTAGCATCCCTAAATCAAAGATTGTCAACTGGGAGCCCACCGAGGAATTTGTAAAGAGCCGTCATGTGGTGAATAACGCCATGCAGACCATGCACATCATGGGAGACCTGGGCCCCTCTGGAAGGTAACACCATTAACCCACCTGCAGCACTCTCAAACATTAGTGTCATCCATCAGTTTGCACCTGGTGTTAACTTGCAATCTGTATTGTTCTCACAAGAGCAAAGTCGTGAAAGAACTATTTGCTATTAGCAGGTTTTATTGTCAGCATAAATTGAAATATACTAGTGGATGTTGAGTTGTGATTTTCTCTCTGTAAATTTGCTTTCTCAGGCTGGGCCAGAAAGAGAATGAATATGTGCTGGCAACTGTAAAAACAGATGGGAGTGGAACAGTCATTGTAAAACCTGACTTCAACAAAGGCAGAGAGCCGTACAGGCAAGTTCACAACATGACTGGAGACTGTGTGTAACTCCAGTACTGACAGATGCAACATCAACGTGTTTTAAAACAACTGTCTGACCTGTATGTATGTTCTGTGAATGTGTTGCCACACCAGCGACTGAAAGTCTCGACACAATTCTGATGAAACTGGACTGTTTATTATAAGGATTAATGGATGCATGTTTTTGTGTGTCCTGTTTTGTAGGATTGTAACAGAGGGGAACAAGAGAGAAGTTTGGCGTTTCATTTTGGAGAACGTAAGCCCCGGTATGCAACCAGAGGAAAAAGAGAGGGAGCAGAACATGTACAAAGACGTGAGTTTATCTCCATCACTTTTCCTCCAGGACCAGAACAGCATTTAATAGCATAGCGTTTAATGTTTGTGTTTATGATATTGATTATGGAGTCAAACATGTTTAATGACGAGGACACATCGACTTTTCTCTGTCTGTAGCTGTACGTACGGCATAAAGAGTACCTCAACAGCCTTGTTGGACAGGACTTTGAAATGGTAAGTCATGTAACAAATTATCACTGGAGCTGAATTTGATCTGAAGATAGGGACCGGTGCCTGTTATTGTTTCCCAGAGGCAAAAGTTACATTTTCAAATTGCTTGTTTCGTCCCAGCTGGAACCGCACGTCAGTATGGTGTCAGAAAGATGTTGGAGTCTTTGGTTGAACAGGTTTAAATTTTGGTTAGAATGAAAGTTGGGTTGACAACGTTGTGTGGACGTTAATGGTATGGCGTTTAGCAACTAAATGTCGTTACTCTACATCAAAATAATGTTAGCATGAGATGATTGAAGACATTGGATTTTGGCTACTACCACAGAAATATCAGCGTCATCTGTCATCAGTTTTCAACGTCAAATTAAAATTGGCATTAGATATTGTCCTGACTAGAGCTGCCCCCTAATAGTTGACCAAAAGTTAGTCGTCATCCAGAAAGGTCATTAGTCAGTAAGATTTCATTGGTCACTTAGTCGCAGAAGAAAAAACAAACAAAGAATAAACAAAAAAAAACTAAATGTGAAACTCTATCAGGAGCTGCGCCTTGCCAGAATAAATCCAAACCTATATAACTGGACCATGTGGGAATTTAATTTAAAAGGACAGACACAAGAAGTGTCCACGCTCAGTAGTCAGACAGGAGTCAGGTTAATTTCCACGGCTGGTACCTGCGGTTATTCCACAGGCTAGTTAATAACATGTCGGGCAGGAAATCCAAAGTGTGGCATCATTTTGAGAAGGTGAAGGACGAACCCAAGGTGATATGTAAACTCATCTTCATTGGTCAACTACAAACATGACGTATCATCTGAAACATGGAAGTAGCTACATGCCCATCAGCCCACAGCGTCATTAACAGGCGGCTCGCTCAGTGTGTGACGTGCACTTGTAGATAAAATGTAGGCCTATATTAATGAAGGTTCATTAGTACTCTTTTGTATTTCTCTGTAATGTAGCACAGTGTTAACAATGTTACTGATACTATTCTTTCTCACACCTTCAACTCAAACCACCAAAATATATCATTTAATCATTACATTAATATCATAAACATGCAGGCAGCTAGTCGACTGATGGACCGTGATGATGACTGTTGGTCCACTATCAAAATTCTTAGTCACGGGGGCAGCCCTAGTCCTTACAATAAATTTTTGTCACCCATTTAAAAAAAGCTACCTAAATTCAACCAAATATGAGTGTCTAACGATGTTGGTGGCCAGCTGGGGTCTGACCAACACATCAAACCTAAAGATATTCTGTTTACTGTCATGTATGACACCAAAAAGCAGCCTCACATTTCAGAAGCTGGAACCAACATGTTTGACATCTCTTAAATATTAACATTGGACTTAAACAAAATGTTAAACTAGCTAACTAACACTTTTTATGTTGGTCATTTGGCAAAGGCTTTTGCACTGACTACATGTCTCTCCTTTAGCCTCCGATGGGTATTCTGCGTTACCTGATGAATGGAGAGATAGGTGAGTAGGACAGCTGTGATTGTCACCACTGTTTATGTCTGTCTGTGGCATTTATATCACTTCTTATTCTCCTTTGTCCCCAGTCTCAGCCAAAGGCTTTGAATATGATGATTTATACATCCACTTCTTCATGGAGCTGCCCAACAGTACGTCACATACAGCATATGACACCATTTACACTGTATTGAGACATTCTAAATGAGTTCAATTTAACCACCTCAACTTGTATTGTTCTCCTTTGCTTAAGATTGGTCCAGCTTGCCGTTTCAGTCCCTCTCAGGCGTTACTCAGACCTGCCGGGCCAAAACATTAGGGAAGGTGTGTACACGGTAAAAGAGACGTGTGAACAGCTACAGAGCGTGGCTGCTGAGGTTTGTTTAACCCTCAATACTCTGTCTGCCAACAGGAAAATGTGGCTTTCTTCAGTTTTCCCTTCAGCTTTGAGGCTTTCTACATGACTGAAAAAGAGAGTGAGGGTTAGTATCAGCCATTAAATATAGAGTTAATTAGTTTTTTGCGGTAGTTAAATCTGAGTGGTTCTGTTTGTTTGTGCTGCATTTAAACTGATACATGAGTCTTTGTATTTCAGAGTCAGTTCTCCAGTGGCCAGTGATCTATTTCAAGGTTCTGTCTCTGGACTCCTGGCAGCGCTATCGAACTGAAGGATATGGCTATCTGCTTTTCCCTGCCGTGCCTGGTATGCTGTGTGAGCTGTGAAGTTGTTGGAGTAAAAATACTGAAATGATTAATTGATTTGATCATCAGAGTATTTGCTGTTACTTTGCTGTTGTTTCAGCTCTTAATAATATTTGAAAAAGATATGTAGAAATGTAGATGATGAACTAATCGCTAATTCACCCACAAAACAAAGCACATACACAGTTGGTGTATTAATGGAGATTTTATAGTTTTTGATCATATTTTTACACTTAATGTCTTCTATGTATTTATGTGAGTTTTGTATTTTTCTTTAGTTTTTATTTTTATTATGTTTCAAAAAAAAAATTCAAGATAGATTTGTGTCAGTTTCAGTTTGGATTTTATTATTTAAAAATGTTTATTTTTTAATTATTTTAAAATGTTTATTTTCAGTTGAGTTTTTATTATTTAGCAATGTTTATTTTTTTATTATTTAAAAAATGTTCAGTTTTTTATTATTTCAAAGTATTTCATTTCAGTTCAGTTTTTATTATTTAAGAGTTTTATTTTTTATATTAGAATGTTTATTCTTTATTATTTAACAATGTTAATTTTTATTCTATAAAAGTTAGTTTTTATTATTTAAAAATGTTTAGTTTCAGTTTAGTTTCTATTAGTTGTGGTATTAGTTTTAGTTTTTAATTTTTTGGTGGGATATTTGTCAGGATAAAGATTTAAGAAATTCAGAAGAGATATAACAATACAGACACAACACTTAGTAAACTCACAGTCCAGTAAACATGGCATATTGACAAAGACTAAAACTTAAGATGTTTCTTTTTATTTTATTATAGTCTTGTGTGTACACAATGTTGCTTCAGTTGAGTTCAGATCTTTTTTCCTAAAGTCGAGTTTTTATTTTATTTTAGTTAAATGTTTTTTTCACACCTAGTTTTTAGTTTAGTTTTAGTTTACTTTAATAACCTTGGTGTGTGTACTTCTGTGTGTACCAGGTAAACATATAATAACATGCCATACGTGGAGACCCCTTCAGACGGGGACCATCTCTGCACTGAGGCGCTTCTTTATCGGAGGTTCTCCGGAGCTTGAGGACCTCAGCTATGTCAGAATACCAGGGACCTTCAAGGTAGGCTCCCACCTCTGTGGAAGCTCTCTGAGGATGACACAGCCAATATGAACAGTTTAAGCTAATGAAGACGTAAAGATTCATTTGGATTTATGTTTACATACATTTATTAGTTGCACTGTTTCCTGTGGCTGTCGGCACAGTTTGAGTAAATAGGGTCATCTGGCAGGGAGGACATTTCAAAATAGACTCTAACAAATAGAGAGTGGAGTGAAAAAGGTAGAAAACATAAAATGCTGCAGATTCTGCTGGTCTTGGTTTTATTGTAATGAGGGCTGCAGCATCGATTCTTCTAGTAATCGAGTATTCTATAGATTATTTTGGCGATTAATCGAGTAATCGGTTAAGAAATACTGCCTGTTTTCATTAAATTACTTTAGCTTTATATAAGGACAATAGTAACATGTAGAAGAGAAAATAAGAGTCTGAAATGAGAGAAATGAGCAACAAATTTGTTTCCTTTTTTGAAAGTCAGAGCTGTGTCACGCAGATGACCGATTTCACGTGGACTCACACTACGCTGCTATTTCTCATGCTGTCAAAAATAATTAGTGTCAGGCAGTAGCGTCACTACAAGTAGCAATATTACGAATTAAACAGCATTCTCAGTAGCGTGGAGGTGATGTCACGGGGCACCTACCTGCCAACCATCATCGCAATATTTCAATCTTCATTATGAAACGTCAGACAGATTGTTGTTGATTAATTTATAGCTCTACGGCGGAGGTAACGTAAGCAGGTTGTGAAACAGAAATGAACATTCATGTGAAACACAGTGCGCCTTGTAGTTGTACTGAATTTGAGACAAATAATTTACCTCGAGGCTGTTTAGTAGTCGAATAATTTGAGTTTCCTATCATAGCATCTCTCAGCAGTATTTAAAGGGACCCTCTTGAGTTTTCTTGTAAATAAACACAGCTCTGGTGAAATACAGATTTTGTCACACAGATACCTTATCACACATTAACAATGCTGATTTTGTGAATATTTCAGAACCTACATTGTTTATGTCCATGTTCATCCCCAAATCAAAAATACACATTTTTCCTCTCACCTGTAGAGCTATGAATCAATCGAGATTGTTTTCTTGTGAGTTGCTGAGTGTTGGAGACATCAGCTGTAGAGATGTCTGCCTTCTCTTATAGTGAATGGAACTAGATGACACTCGGCCTGTGGTGCTCAAAGTGCCAAAAAATATATTTGATCATGTAGAAACTATTTTCTCTACATCAGATTACACCCACCAACTGCATCACTGCGCAGGAAGAAGCATGCATCTACCTCTAGCTCACTTAGCACCATTGAGCGATCTAAAGTTACAGCTCAGCCGAGGGAGACGCCATTAATGTTGACATCTTGCGCTTTCACAAACAGTCATTGAGGAGATTAATGCTTCCTTCTATGGGTGATACAGCTGGATGGTGTAGTTCGGTAGAAAGAAAATAGTTCCTACATATAACTGCTCACAACAAGGTCTGTGGATTGTCTTGATTAACCGGGTCATGATTTCTGGAAAGAGACATTGACGAGGTTGAAGTGTATTTTTTGACGCTTTGAGCACCACAAGCCGAGTGCCATCTGTTTTGATTATACTGGAGAGAAGGCAGACATCCCTATGGCTGATATTTCTAACACTCTGCAGCTCACATCAAAACAATCTAGACTGACAAACAGCACGACAGGTAAGAGGAAAAACATGTATTTTTGATTTTGAGGTGAACTGTCTCTTTAATATTTTTGTTTTTATACTGTCATTCATGGCTGCAGGGAGAGAGGCTGAGTCGCTTTGGCTTTTGCACTGAAACCACAGGAAGTGTCACCTTTAATCTGCACTGCATCCAGCAAGCCAGGTGAGCATGCCTGAAATATTTGTGCGCTAACTATCTGAAATATTTCATGTATCATCAACTTTCAAATGTTTTAATTTCCTGTACAGTAGCTGTGCCATGTCTTTAAATGTATCCATGCTGTGTGTGTTTCAGGGCCTTTGTTGATGCAGCCATGTTGAAGAAGAGGAGGCAGAAAGTCTTTGACCAGCTGGGAGGATTTAGTCAGCAAGGAGCTGTTTGCACCATCCTGGGTAATGACATTCATTCAGATTTGGTTATTCAGGAGGTTAAAGCTGAAAACACACCGGGGCTGATGTGTTGCGCTGCAGCTCATCAGCAGATGGCCACACAAAGTTATTGATACTCATACTGAAAGATCTGCATTAGCTTAATCATGATTTAACTTAAAATCATGTGTGGACAGCCACTAATTAAAGTTGATTTCTCACCTGAAGAGCCAACATCTTTTGGCCACTGTCTTTATAATGACGGGATTGTGGGTTGTTTAGCTCGGTCGACCTCAGCAACAAGTCTCTCCTCATCCATTCTTCATCACACATGAGACACAGCTACATCTACAGAGTTCTCTTTATGCATTCATGTGAGGAGAGGGGTTGAGCTGCTATAGGAGCAGAGAAAAAGAGCTGCTTTGGGAGCTGATATGTACAAGCAGAGGGCAGCAGGTCCAGGAGCGCTGACTTGCGTCTAGCCACCACCGGTGTGGGATTGTACATTGAAATAATAGTGGGGAGTGTGGGAGATCAACCCTTCAGGACACAAGTTTGTTTCGGCACGTAACTCCACAATATTCAAGCTGCACTTTTGTTTTAGATCTTTTTTTTTTTTTATAATAAGACAAACAACAACAAGCAAATCTGATCTATTGACAGTTTGTCTTACCGTGGTCATGACATATTATCTATCTGCATTTTTTTTTCTTTGTCAGAGGCCTTCCAGAGGGCCAGGAAAAAGATGCAAGAGGCCCGAGAAAGTCTGCCCAGAGACCTCATCAGCGCCACCTCTCAGCTCCAGATCGAATCCTCTGCATAGGTGTAAGAAATCTGTGAAGGACTGTGGTTCTGTCAAATACATACAAACAAATGTCTCACACCTGCTGTGTAGAAGAGCAGCGACATCACCAGAAAGTTTGAATTGTCGTTTACAATATTACAATATGCTTTGTGAACACACACCATTCATCATGACCTGCTGTTAATAATATGGATTTATATCATGATGAATAAGGAGCAAAGCCAATATGCCTACTAAGTATGGTCTGGTTTGTTTCAGAGATGAGTTTATTTTCAGAGTTCGGAGGTTTGTGAAAACTGTAACAGAAATAAAATCCTTTATTTTAGATTTGGATTGTAGGTTTTTCACATTGTTATTTCTAACATTTAAAATGATATTTGTTGTAATAAAAACTTTTATATGAGCTATAACCACTGTTTTTGTCTGTGTTGTCCCATGTGATTGTAGCCATTTTCATTCAGATGTCAAAATTCTACTTGCACTATTTATTTATTTTCTGTACACAGTTATAGGCTGTGTAGATTTTGTGCAAAGGAGCTCCTGGTGTGTGGTATTGGTTGACTGTAACTAAGTACATTAACTGATAAATCATGATGTATCTTTATTGATTACGCTACCCGTCATTGTCACTCTTCACTTTTGTTTTTGCATCCATTTTCACAGGTTTGAATTAAAGATCCAAGATGTTTTTTTAATTAAGTAAATAAATACATTTCTTTGGTTGCAGATTTTTTAAAATCTGTGTTAGTAAACACCTCTTTTCCAAGATATTCCCTCTACCTGACAGGTGTGGCATATCAACATGCTGATGCATCATTACTACACAGGTGTGCCTTGGGCTGGTCACAGATGTCTCAGGTTTTGAGGGAGTGTGTCATTGGCATGTTACCATGAGACATCTCCAGTGTTGGTGAATTTGCCAATATATCCAACTGTCTTCACAACTGCACAAGTCAGTTACTATGACAAGCATTCAGATGAGCTTCTTTGAGACAGTTTCTGACAGCTTGTGCAGAAACTCTTCAGCTGTGCAAACCGATTATTGCATCAGCTGTTTGGGTGGCTGATCTCAGATGATATTGTAGGTGAAGACGCTGCATGCTAGTTGAGGAGGTACTGAGCTGGTCTGGCCTGCTTTGGATGTACTGCCCAGTACGTTTTAGAAAAGATTTTAGGATATTACTGATTAGTTTTAAGGCTCCACATGGTTCCTGTCCCAGCTATATCTCTGATCTCTTGGTACTGAACATGCCAGGACATACTTGGAGGTCTTTTGTCTGTTCCAGCAGCTGAAATCTAGAGGTCAAAGCTTTTGCTTTCAAGGCCTCGAGGTTCTGGAACAATCTGCCCGAGGAAATCAGGTCGGCCAAGTCAGTCATCTCTTACATCCCCTCTTCAAACAGACCTTTTTTTCCAAAGAGGCTTAGTTAGTTAGCTTAGCTTAGTTTAAAGTTAATTCAAACTTTTATTTCCTTGGTTTTCTACACCAAAGTGTTCATTTCTTTTAAGTTGTTTTCACGTCTTGTCTGTTTAAATTGTTGACATGTAAAGCACTTTGTGACTCAACGGAAACGACACTAGAGATGTCTTAAAATGGTGAAATGAACATTCAGTTCAAGGGCAACAGCTCTAGCTGACATTCCTGCAGCCAGCATACCAACAGCAACCTCCCTCAAAACTTGTGACATCTGTGGACGTGTATTGTGTGATCAAACTGCACATTTTAAAGCAGCCTTTTATTGTGACCATCCCAAGGCACACCTGTGTAGTAATGATGCTGTTTGATCAGCATCTTGATATGCCACACCTGTCAAGTGGATGGATTATCTTGGAAAAGGAGAAGTGCTCACTAACATGGATCTTAGCAAATTTGCGACCAAAATATGGGAGAAATGTATCTATTGAGTGCATAAAAGTCTTAAATCTTTCATTGAACCTGAAAGAAAAACAAAAAGGAGCAACAACAAAAGTGTTGCATTTGAATTATTGTTGAGTGTAGTCTGAACTCCGTCAGTCAGGACATCTGTGCAATCCCAGCCAAGACTTTCCTCTCGTGCTGCATTCACTGCTATGGAAAATTGTAGGAAAGTAACCAGTCACGGCTAAAATCCGTTGTATTTAAATGTAAGTCATTCTCACCTCAGATATATCTCTTGCACTTATTTATTTTTACTGGTGAACCTAAACGACAATGGACCTGATTGATCTGTCCACATCATCCACATGCAGTTGATCATGGGTGGTGTCACTGCAATGACCTTGCTGCGTCTGATATGTCAGGTCCTTTGCATACACGTGCTGTGATAGCTCGCAGATCAAAATGATATAAAATCGATCTGTAAAGCATTGGATCGGTCGAATTTGTCTGTGGTGCAGCACATCCTGGTGTGCAATACCTCCCTCAGTATCAACTCAAAAGGGAAGTTCCCTAGTTTCATGACAGTGAACGCACCATCACAATCCCGATTCTCCATCTTCCTCAAACCAGGCAAGGGACCAACCTGCGTCTGTCACCCACCGTAACATTTTCCCGCTGACATACACTCCACCAGGTATCTGTAATATATCACTTTAACATTTTGGTATCGTTGTTGTTCATTTTGTGTTATTTCGTTGCGATAATTTAGCTGCCGAGCTAATCACGTACACAGCTCCCTGACAGCAGCGGTTACTGGGCCGCTGGCCACTTTTCTGTTTTCATGTTAATGCTAATATTACCAGTCAAACCAGACTGGATAGGCTAATCAAGCTGGCCACCCCGTAACGTTAGCTGGCTGTGTTATTTTGTCCGTTAATTTGTCGTTAGTAGCTAGCTAGTATCGCTAGTCCAGAGGTAGCGTTAGCGCTAATCATTAAACTGGTGCATTTAAAGTTAGCATGCAGCAAGCTAACGTTAGCAGAGCGAAGCTGCTGTGATTCGGGTTAACTGAGGCTTTCTTAACGTCTGAGAGAGGTCAAACGTTTTCATGTCCGTCTGAATTATCACGACATATTGAGGTTTAATTCTGATGTAATGAGTCAATTGACAAAATTACAGTAACACAGGAGCTACAGTGTTAACGTACACACAACTAGCTAGCTTCATCTTTAACAGTTCCATTGCTTTAACATCAAGATACGTTAACGTATGTAGCGACTGCAGCAGATTTAAATAATATTAGCTAACTTACATTGTGTTGTATAACGTGAGCTAGCCACATAAACTACGCACACTTTGCTGTTTGTGTAAAGTGTGATCTTATTTGTGCAGCATCCTTCCTGCATCTTGGACACACTCAGCAAAAGCCAGAATTTTCTGTGTTGTGTGTTGTCCATATACGAGGACAAATGTGCAGATTTAAACAACCTGATGTGACATAAACAATATAGCCAAAAGTATGTGGACACCTGAACATTTCACCCATATGTGACTGTTGAATTTGACATTCAAAGCCACCGTTATTAACATGCATATGAATAGTTATAACCACCTCCACTCTTAAGGGGAGGGTGATACCACAAAATCTGGTTTCGATCAGATACCAATTAATTCAGGGCCAGAATTGCTGATATGATACCCGTACCATACCCTTTATATTTAAACTGGTGTATGTATTTTCATGTAGGGGAAAGCAGTGTGTGTCACGGCCCTGTAATAATATCAAAGGTCATATTAAAGGTTTGCAGCACTGCCCACAAAACTATATCAGTATGAAAAGATCAAGTTGGCCCAAATCCATTTTAGTTTGACACAATTGGAAATCTTTGTGGGGGGAGTTAAAAAGTAGTTTCCAATGGCCTCTCAAATGAATCTAGTGTTGCAAAATGATATACATATTTATTGATTCAGGCTATTAATCTTATAATGCACAGAGCATCAGCAGAGAGGCCGAGGGGGGGAAGGAGCAAGACTTTGTCGTCATTATATATGTCTTCTGTATGAAATGTCCATGTTGTTGCTGTCACACAATACACTCCAACGACCAATGATGCAGCTCACACTCAAACTAGCAAACAAACGCTCACCTGACACAATCAGGCAGCTCTGTCTTCCACACATGCAGCACAGTGCTGGATTGTACGTGTGCTACTGCAGTAAGTTCATTCATCTCACAGACTGATATAGTGTAGCACGTGCAACATATAGACAGATGTCATACTGTAGACTAATTAACAGTCAGATTAAACAGAGGAGCAGCTCTGTGTCTCTCTGAGTGCTGATGGAGAAACTGTGAGTGAGTGAGTGGGGTGGGCTTGAAAGTATGTCGATATATCGTACATAGTTGTCAAATGGCCCAGCCCTAAAATATGGTTGCTTCTGGTCCCAAAAAGCCAAGATGGCAACAGCTGAAATGCTGAACTCGAGACTTTTAAATGGGAGTCCACAAACCAGTGGGTGAGATTATGGCAGCTACGTCCATTATTGTTTATAGTCTATGACTGAAACAGGAATGAACAATTCCCAATCTGGTGCCACAAAGTTGGAGGCTCACTCTTGCCTAAAATATGCTGCATTAAGGTTTCCCTTCGCTGGAACTAAAGTACCTACAGTACAGTAGCCCCAAGCTCCAAACTGTAATTCAGTTCCAGCAACCTTTATAGTCGTCACTGTGCAGCCAGGCAGGTCGAGATTGCGATTGCATCCTGGCGATGGCCAAAGACTTTGCTTTATCAGACCGCCAGATCTTGAAGCCTGATTCATCTCTGCAGATATGACGTTTCCACAGCACCACAGTCAAGTGCTAATGCGCTTAACACAACTCTTATTATGTGATCTTAGGCCTATGTGCCTCTGCGTCACCATGGAGACCCATGTCATGAAGCTGCCAATAAACAGTGCTGACCTTGCTTCCTGAGGTAGTTTGGATCTCAGTAGGTAGTGTTGGGGATTTGAAATGATTCGTAATGCACTTGGTGGTGCTGCAAACTTGTGTGGCCTACTGCTTCATGTGAAGAACTGTCGTCGGTCCCGGAGACATTTCAGCTGAACCATAACGGCACTTTAGCTGACTGGGGCAAAAATAGCAGAGATTGTGATCTAATCAAGACGGTGTCGTGTGATAGTGCCACCTTGAAAGTCTCTGAGCTCTTCAGTGTGACCTATTCTACTGCAGATGTTTGTCAGTGGAGATTATATGGCTCTATGTTTTATGTTAAGCGCTTGGTGTACGCAGTAAAACATTCAAATTATGTCCACTTTTTACAATATAACTACGTGTGTTAGTAAATATACATGGAGAGATGCTATGTAAATGCACAGTAATCTGTATTTGCATTTTAATGCATGTATTGGAAAAGGCAATCCAAAATACCAGTATGGTTGTCTACTTTCTGTAACCCAGTCTGAATCCAGTTTGTATCTTTAGGTACTAATGGTAGATCTTATTAATGTTAATTAAAAATCCATTTCAGCCCAGTCAGGTAATGCTGGAGGCAGCACAGATAAACTAAATGACTGCACTTCTAATGGATCTAGAGTGTGGTTTGATCATCAGAATGCCACATAGTCAAACACCGGCTCAGGGATGAAGAGACACTGAATGAATTAAGAAATTAACTGTTATTGTACGCTGACTAAAAATCAGAATGTAACACTTTTGGTTTTTGCAGTTGAAACAAAGGATCTGAGACTTTTTAGATGCACACAAACAGCTTTTTTTCTCTCAGATTTTGTGCACAAATTTGTTGAAATCTGTGTCAGTGAGCACTGCTGCTTTACCAAGATAATCCATCAGACTGACAGATGTTGCATATCCATATGTTGATTAAACAGCATGATTATTGGGGTGTGCCTCGGGCTGGTAACAATAATAGGCCACTCTGAAATGTGCAGTTTTGCTGATGGCATAATAACGCAGTGTATCTCTTCTCTGCAGACTTTAAAGGACCACAGTCATGACGGACTCCAAATATTTCACAACAAACAAAAAAGGCAAGTAAGGAAGGGAGTGTGAAACATCAGTGGGGAAAAACCTGACAAGCCTGTTAGACTTTGCTGCTATTATTAATTTTCAGTCCATTTTCAGTGACTTCAAACTGTGTTGCTGCCAACACTCGCTGTGTGTGATTCATCTTACAGGGGAGATCTTTGAGCTGAAAGCAGAGCTGAACAATGAGAAGAAGGAGAAGAGAAAAGAGGCAGTCAAGAAGGTCATCGCTGCCATGACCGTTGGCAAGGATGTCAGGTATTTATCAAAATGTAAAGGAGTACTTTGTTCCAGGGTCCGAAATTAACACCTGCCAGGTAAACCAAGTAAACCTAATGCATAGCTATTGTGAGGAGATCTGCTTGAACTGTTTCTGGAATTACATTTTGGCATCGCTCAGAAACAGGAAGTGACATTAAATTCAAGTTCCAGTAACTTTCAGGCATTGCTGGCAGTGTTTTCAGCTGTGATTTATCAAGCAAATGAGTCAGTACAGTGGAACCTGTGCCAAAGCGTCACAAGGTTCTCATAAGTGAAAATTGAACCCAGACAGTGGTGGAAGCGGGAATGTCAGGAATGTGGAGGAAACTGTTTGTGGAGCACTTGGAGCTCTGCCCAATTTCACACCTTTGCACATCTGGACAGTCAGGCATGAAGTCAGGAAACTGTTTTGTTACGTTTACCACTTACGAGCTGGCTGAACGACACCTCTGAGAGAGTATATATCGGCTCTTAGGATGGATTGTTTACCACATTACTCACAGTATAAATGTAAGAATGAGCCTTGAAGCCTCACACTGTAATCTCTGACTGAGTTCTCTTGCTTTGCTGTCAGTTCTTTGTTCCCAGATGTGGTGAACTGCATGCAGACCGACAACCTGGAGCTGAAGAAGTTGGTCTACCTTTACTTGATGAACTACGCCAAGAGCCAGCCCGACATGGCCATCATGGCTGTCAACAGCTTCGTCAAGGCAAGGCCCTACATGAACATGTTTTTTCAACTGTGTATGACACTGCCAGGGTATCTGACACTGTGACATCTAACACGTCTGTGTTAGATGCATCCTTAATTGTCATGCTGTTTGAAGGTGTGTTTTCTTGACAAGCAAAGTCAGGAAGTTCAGGTTATGTTCTCTAGAGACATCAGGCAATTGTCTAAAAATATCTTTTTACAGGATATGATGGTTTGCACACTTGTGTTTACATTGTTATTACCTTATTCTTCAAAGATTTGTTTTGCTCCTCTGTAAACCTACAAAGCCAAGTTGTTGTATAAAACCTACTGATTACTAATATCTGGAAATTAATCATCTGTAAATTTGTGTTAAATACACAAAGGATATTTAAGGTTTTAGAATTAGTCATTGAACGTTAATGGAGTTTGACTTCTGTGTCCCTGAGGGAATGTAACAGTGAAATCTGACTTCATTAAAACTACACCTGCCTTTCTTGTCTTGCCCTCTAGGACTGTGAGGACCCCAACCCTCTGATCCGAGCTCTGGCTGTCCGCACCATGGGCTGTATCCGGGTGGACAAGATCACTGAGTACCTGTGCGAGCCGCTGAGGAAGTGCCTGAAGGATGAGGACCCGTACGTGAGGAAGACGGCAGCTGTTTGCGTGGCTAAACTTCATGACATCAATGCCCAGATGGTGGAGGACCAAGGCTTCCTGGACTCCCTGAGAGACCTCATTGCTGACTCCAATCCCATGGTAGGTGTCAGTTCCAAGGCAGTCAAGGATCAGAGTTTGATTCTAATTTTGGCATGTGTAACTGTTATCCACTCTTAAACACAACCAGTGGAATAAGGTTAAACTCCATCAAACTCAAACTGGGGTATGTCTGGGATTAGGTGGCGCTTAGAATGATTTTAGTGTAATTTAGTGACAGTGTACACGAGATAAAACGATGGATTCTCGCTAATGGCACTCATTGTCATTCACGGTCCGAGTCGACACTGTATGACACTCCGTCGGGCTATAATCGGGCTGATATCATGTAGTCTGAATCCGGCATACGTTAGAATGAAGCAAGACAAGCAGATCTGTCCAGGTTGTTTCTCTAAAGCTGCATTAATTGTGTTAAATGCTTTAACTACAGTTTGCCTGAGTTTTATTTGGATTAAAGTGATGATGAAGTGCTCCTCGCAACCTTTAAATATGTATTGATTTAATCCAAATGGCATGATGGCGACAGACTTATCACAAAACACCTATGTCCTTTAGGTTGTGGCCAATGCAGTCGCTGCCCTGTCTGAGATCAGCGAGTCTCACCCCAACAGCAACCTGCTGGACCTCAATCCCCAGAACATCAACAAGCTGCTGACGGCGCTCAATGAGTGCACAGAGTGGGGACAGATCTTCATCCTGGACTGTTTGTCCAACTACAACCCCAAGGATGAGCGCGAGGCCCAAAGGTGAGTATTGTTGATTGTTATTTGATAGGGCTGCACAATTAATCAAAATGTTATCGAAATCACAGTATGGCCAAGGACAGTGTCCGAATCGCAGGAGCTGCATTTTCTTGTGATAAAGGTAAAATGTGTCACAAATCATATCCCAGAACAGGAAACGTGCTTGTTAGGTACGGGCCTCAGCAAAATCACATCATCATTTTTATATTTTTTCAGTGAAAATGAAATGCAAAAATAACCATCCATCTATTTTAAGTCGCTTATCTGGGGCCAGGTCGCAGGGGCAGCAGGCTGAGCAAAGCATCCCAGACGTTTCTCTCCCCATTGACCCTTTCTAGCTGCCCATGGGGATCCCAAGGCGTTCCCAGGTCAGACGACGGGATATATAATCCCTCCAGCCTTTTCTGAGTCCGCCCTTGGGCCTCCTACCAGTTGGATGTCTGAACCACCTCAACTGACCCCCTTTGACATGATGGATATATGATTTTTTTTAAATTTTGTGCAGCCCTACTATATGAAGAGCACTAATTGTTGTTGCCCCTGCTGATTTTTAAGAAAAAAATAATTGTATTTTATCTGATGAGGAAAGTTTATTTATGAATACAATATAAAAATCCTGACCAGCACTAAACTAAAGATCACACTAAGAGTTCATTATGTCTCGTTTTGGATCTGTGTTAATGAAACTAGTTATGATTAAAGAGTCAGTTAACCCAAATTACGAAAACATATTTTGTCACTTACCTCCCATAGTGTATACCCATGCAGGTAGTTACTTCTACTGACTATCACTGTGCCAGGTCTGTGGATAAGTGAAACTGTTTTTGGAAAGAGATAAATTTAAAGTTTAGATTTTTTAAATGTTACTTTAAAATAATTTGCATAGAGAGATACCACTCGAGGGAAATTAGATGATGTGGGACAACCACCACTCCATCCAGCTTCATCTTCGTAAGGTGCTGGAAACATAAATAAGTCCAAACTGGTAGAAAAGATTTCGGCACAAAAGCTAAAATGTTGTAGGAACAGACACAGGCCCAACACAATCACTAGAACAACTTGATTCAGGTTCATGTTATGTTACATTTCCCTGACTGACTCTGATCTTTCCCTCCCTGTCAAAGCATCTGTGAGCGTGTCACTCCCCGGCTGTCTCATGCCAACTCAGCAGTGGTGCTGTCAGCTGTCAAGGTTCTGATGAAGTTCTTGGAGCTTCTGCCAAAGGACTCCGACTACTACAACACCTTGCTGAAGAAGTTATCCCCACCACTGGTTACTTTGCTCTCTGGAGAACCTGAGGTCCAATACGTGGCTCTGAGGAACATTAACCTCATTGTCCAGAAAAGGTGCGTGACCATAAACAGCAGAGGCTCTGTTTCATTTTTTACTGCTACTGCCCATTCTATATATCGATACAGGCGACAGTCTAATATGTGTTGCTTGTGTGCAGGCCTGAGATCCTGAAGCAGGAGATCAAGGTTTTCTTTGTCAAGTACAACGACCCTATCTATGTGAAACTGGAGAAACTGGACATCATGATCCGCTTGGCCTCCCAGGCCAACATTGCCCAGGTACCTTACATGACAGTGCTACATAGGGTTCTGCTCTCTTTCACAGTCATAGTTTAAAGCAGGGGTCTCTAAACTTTTTTGAATTGGGCCAGCTGTGTCTCACATCAAATGGGTTATAACAAATAAAAAAAAAACGCACAAACAAATGAGACAAATGCAGCTGTTTCATTTTCAGTGAAATGTGTTCAATTTCCGACTTTACACTTATCTGCTCTCGCCATGTCTGCTGCCTAGGAAGTAGGAAGTCTCTGTCGTTAGGTAACCGTTTATTTGCTTGGCCCCCTTGCTCAGACCATGCCTGTTTTTGAACTCACCCTTCATTTTGATCTCAGCCACGCATTTTTAAAGTTTCGTGACTGCATCTTGCTCAGTGCTCATTATCGTGCTGACAAAATCTGCTCACAGACATAAACACCTGGCGAAATACTCAGAACAGCCTCTGTGGTAGTTTCCGTTGTGGTGTCACTAGGACCACATTTCGTCGTGTTCACACACATAGACACACACACACTCACACACATGGTTAAAACAACACCATCAGAGCAACACTGTCAGGGTTAGTAAATGTATGTGGGAGTGAAATATATTGAAGTTCAGGATGATATTTGGTTTTTCAGGGTTTGAAAGATCCAACTCATGTGAAATAGATAATTTTTTTGTTGTGCAAATGATGTCTGTTGTTAAATGGAGTGTAATTTTAGTAAAGACATCAAACTCAAACAAAATCAGTACACTGAATCACATCTAAAACCCTTTAGACAGATCTCTATGGTATGGTATTGGGTACACATACAGTATCTTTCACTTGTGTCCTGTGTCACTTTAGGTGCTGGCCGAACTGAAGGAATACGCCACAGAGGTGGATGTTGACTTTGTGCGCAAGGCTGTACGAGCCATCGGACGCTGTGCCATCAAAGTGGAGGTAAGAAATGCTGTCAGTGCTGCTGATGTCTACGCCAAAGTCCTCTTGTGGGCATTGCAGCACAACAATCTTAATTCTAATCAGACTTGACACCAGAGCACTGTCATAGTAGCAAAATCATCATGGTGACACGGCGCCTCTGTCCTGTTCTCTCCAGCAATCAGCTGAGCGCTGCGTCAGCACCCTGCTGGACCTGATCCAGACCAAAGTCAACTACGTGGTTCAGGAGGCTATTGTGGTCATCAGGGACATCTTCCGCAAGTACCCCAACAAGTATGTTTCCCACTGAAGCGCTGGGAACTACTCAACAAATAATTATACAGACAGCCAGTCACATTTACAGCACTTCATGAAAGATGCTGAGTTTTATTCTGACCTCTGAGATACTGGTGTTCTTCAGGTATGAAAGCATCATCGCCACACTGTGTGAGAACCTGGACTCTCTGGATGAGCCCGACGCTCGTGCTGCCATGATCTGGATTGTTGGCGAGTACGCCGAGAGGATCGACAACGCTGACGAGTTGCTGGAGAGCTTCCTCGAGGGTTTCCATGACGAGAGCACCCAGGTAGGTTCTTCAAATAAGCCGACAGCATGTTTTGAAGCATGTACATCCAGAATCTTTCACGGTTACTGACGTCATATTCAGCACATACAAAGATAATAGGGGCAAATATAAAAATAGCGCTGTTACTCTCTTTGGAAACAGGCTTGTTTTGCAGTAAGGTTTTATGTTTTACACATCAGCCTGTCTGGCTGTTTCCACACTTTGCCTTTCACTCCTCCTACTGCGAGGATGGGTGGCATTGTAAACTGAACATATGATAATCTAACAGCATGTGCTTTGATGTCCAGGTCCAGCTCACTCTGCTGACTGCCATTGTCAAGCTGTTTCTTAAGAAACCATCAGAGACACAGGAGTTGGTGCAGCAGGTCCTCAGCTTGGCCACCCAGGTAAGTGTTGTTTTTTTATTCTCAAGAAGTGCAGACGATTATTGTTTGTTAATTTAATATGGACCCCTCTTAACTACCATAAACACAAATAACAGCAGTCCAACTGATCCACAAGATCTACTCCTTCACTGAATAAATAGGAAACAAAGAAATATGATTCACAGCACACGTGTTGAACTCTCTGCTCCTCTGCAGGATTCTGATAACCCCGACCTGCGTGACCGAGGCTACATTTATTGGCGCCTGCTGTCCACTGACCCTGTGACGGCCAAGGAGGTGGTGTTGTCAGAGAAGCCCCTGATCTCAGAGGAGACAGACCTGATCGAGCCCACCCTACTGGACGAGCTCATCTGCCACATTGGCTCCCTCGCTTCTGTCTATCACAAACCCCCCAGCGCCTTTGTCGAGGGCAGCCATGGAATCCACCGGAAACACCTTCCTGTGCAGCACAGCAGGTCAGACACACTGTGACAAACCAGCATTTCAGTTTTTCTACTGGCAGCTGTGCATCCCATGATTGCACTCACATGGTTTTGACTTCCTTTGGCTATCTTGCCATGTGCACTCTCTTAACATGTAGGGCGATGCGCCTTTCTAAATTACTTGTCCCTCACCAGCACTACTGTTTCCTCCTCTGACAGCATTGACACAGGTGAGAGCCCAGTGAGCGGCGGGCCAGCAGCTGCCATGGACCAGCCACATGTGATCCCCAGCCAGGGTGACTTGCTGGGTGACCTGCTGAACCTGGACCTGGGTCCTCCAGTCAATGTGCCCCAGGTCTCCTCCATGCAGATGGGTGCAGTGGATCTTCTGGGAGGAGGCCTGGACAGTTTGGTGAGCCTGAAAACACACACACACCAATTTAACTGTAGAGTGGAAGCATTGGCTAAGCATGGCTAAAGACTTGATCAGTGTTCTGTGCTTCCTCGTTTTCATACCAATGCTTATCTTGAACAACGTTTTGGTGTTACAAGTCCAACAAACTTGTGTGTATTCATCACTCAAGATTTGTTTTTAATCTTATTACAGTACATTTTTTGTTCTTTTCAAATGAAATTTTGTGTTTTGTTTTTTTTTCTTGCTCATAATGTAAATATGTTTGTGATTTAAACTGTTTAATAATTTTTGTTCTGAAAACTTTAAAATGTATGACTCTAATTGTTGTGAAAAGTTGGTATATTAACATGTTATTATATTTTCAACACAGAGCTACATTAAAGGCGGATTTATGCTTGTGCGTCAGCTCTGTGCAGAGCCTATGCCGTAATTTACACACGTGGCCTATGCAATTGCGAGCATTTATACTTGTGCAGTGGTGTGTCTGTGTCACTCTGCAGTAACACTTCCAAAACACTAGTCAGCAGCGGAGGTTTCTGTGAAGTGCTGAAAAGTTTAGTTGATTCAAAAAACACACATTAAACACACATTAATCACACATTAAACATGGCTTAATAGAGACAGTTTCAAACACAAGTACACAAATCAGCTTCACGATAACTCGAAGCATTCACAGACAAACACTTGTCTTTATCTGGACATATTTTCCCCACAAATACAACATGCTAACGTTATTAGCACAAGCCTATGGCATTTTAAATTGTATAAATTAGCCTAGCAGCTAGCAGATGTTTCCGCTGCTCATATGAAGCCAGGGACAACAGCAACATTTAACAAAGGTAACGTTACAAATTTCGGCTCCATATCAACTCACAACCTTCACAGACAAAACACCTGTCTTAAATTAAACACGTTTTCCAAACAAATACAACATGCTAACATTATTAGCACAAGCCTGTGGCATTTTACATTGTATAAATTAGCCTAGCAACGAGCAGAGATTTCCTCTGCTCATATTAAGCCAGGATAAATCACACACAAGACTTAAAATACTATTTTTGTGGAGGCGTTATTGTATTCACAATTTATTGTTTCTTATCTGTGAAATTAAAGTAAATAAAAGCTTTGTTTCCACTGAAGAAAATGGTTTCAGCTTACAATAATAGACAGGAGGTCTGCGTCACCACGACATGTAATTGAATTTCTGGGGAGGTGCATGTCGGGCTACGATGTAGTTACAGCGTTGATTCGACGCAGAAGTATAAATCAGGCTTAAGCCTTGTTGTATTCTTCCTCTGTTGATGGTCACTCCTCCGCTTCTCCAAGCTGCTGGAACAACTGGACTCCTTTATGATCTCCTTGCAGATTTTAAAGTCTTATTTAATGTCTAACATATGGTATGGAGTTGGTATTTTCCCAGAAGTGAGGGCTCCTCTTGATGGGTTGCGGTTGCTAAGAAAGTCTCTGTCTCTGTCTTTGTTTGTGTGTTTGGTCTGTCTGTGATGTTTGGATGCTGTCTTTGGGGAACTCTCTTCTCTCCTGTAGCTGGGGGGAGACCTGGGCGGAGGTGTTGGGGGAAGTCCAGCAGTAAGTCAAGCCCTTCTGTTCGGCAGTCTGCCTGTCTGCATGCTGCATGTTGCAATTTAACCCACCACACTCTCAAACTGACCTCTTCAACTTTTTAAACCTGGCTTCTCTGTCTCTCACACTCAAATACTTTCAGCTAGAAGATCACGCGGATATTTTGCACGTTTTAGCCCATTTTCTGACCGGGAAAAGCATCCCAAAATTTTCACTTGCGCTCATCTCCATCTGGAGAGGCTGCACATTTTACTCTAGGCCTGCCACCTAATAGTCAACCAAATGTTATTTGACCAGAAAGCTCATTAGTTGGCAAGATTTCATTGATCGTTTTGTCTCAGAAAAAACAAGCAAACAAACTAACGTGTTAAATAAATCCAAACCTATATGACTGGACCATGTGTGACTTTAATTTGAAAGGACAGACACAGGAAGTGTCCACACTCAGTAGTCAGACAGGAGTCAGGTTAATTTCCAGGGCTGGTACCTGCGGTTATTCCACAGGCTAGTTAATAACATGTCGGGCAGGAAATCCAAAGTGTGGGATCATTTTGAGAAGGTGAAGGACGAACCCAAGGTGATATGTAAACTCATCTTCATTGGTCGACTACAAACATGACGTATCATCTGAAACATGGAAGTAGCTACATGCCCATTAGCCCACAGTGCCATTAACAGGCGGCTCGCTCGTGGAAACTTGTGGAAAATGGGAGCAAAAACCAAAAGTATTGCGTTTGTATTTTTGGTCACTGTCACTTTCTAAGTAATGGGCTAAAACACACAAACCACAGGTGAGGCTCTCACCTCACATTTGAGCTTGTTCACACTTCCTCTGTCATAAGGGCTTTGGCTAATCACTTGCTATAGTTGAAGTGTTTTTTTTTTTTTTTTATAACGTTTCTTACTTTGGCATGCCTTAAGATTGTCTGTGTGCTTCTCTTTGTAGGTCAAACTGTGAAGTTGCCAGTGATGCATACTGAAATTATGGTTGCTTAGATTGTGTTTTGTGTGTATGTGTGTGTGTGATTTTGTTGTTACCGCTTTAGGTGGGACAGAACTTCATCCCTTCATCTGTCCCCAGTACTTTTGCTCCGTCACCCACACCAGCTCCTCAGGCTGTCAGCAGTGGCCTTAACGACTTGTTTGAGCTTTCCACCGGCATGGCCATCACCACTGGAGGCTTCGTATCCCCTAAAGCAGTGAGTTCACACAACCTCAGAACATTTAGCATTCAGTCAATTACAGCCACATTGCTCACAGTAAAATAACAAGATACACAGTAATGTGAGATCCTTCAATGTGAGGCAGCGTACTAAATATATACAATCTGTAGAACTGATGATGTTTGTATTGTTCTACCAGGTGTGGCTGCCGGCAGTGAAAGCCAAAGGACTGGAGATCTCTGGAACCTTCTCTCGCCGCCAGGGTCACATGTACATGGACATGACCTTCACCAACAAGGCCCTGCAACACATGACCGACTTCGCTGTCCAGTTTAACAAGAACAGGTGGGTGAGATGAGTGTTAAACAGTAGAGCTGCTTAATTATACCTCATTCACAACAATGACCAGAGTCGATCGGGGTCATCTGACCTGTCTTTTGTCTATTCAAGCCAAGCCAGCCAACATGGGTTATTTCCTGGTCATGACAATTCAGATACGACCTGGATCACAACCCGGAAACAATGCATACCAATTACCTCACTTGCTGAGAACTTATTTGTTCAGGCATTCTTTTCTTCTGTGTACAATGGATGCCTTTCTTATTTAGCAGCCTCCTTGTGTTCGCACACACTACCTTGTCCTTGTCTCCGTCCTGGTCATCTGCTACATAACTTCTCAAGGTCCTTGTGGAACCCTAAAAAGTCTTGAAAGTTATTGAAACCATTGATCTAAAAATAAAGCTTTAGTTTGTATTAAAATGTCTTAAATTGATGTTTCAAAAGTCTTAAAAATGCGAAGACATGGGACGTATGTTTCCTGACATGAAATTGTAAAATCTCAAAAATAATTGGTTTGATCTCTTATTTTTAAAGAAGGATTTACCGAATGTCTCTTGCATTAACGTCACTTAGATCAGGATAGTGGAACCAGCAATACTCACATTTTGTTTCCAGCCACAATGTTCAGAGCAGAGGATCTACCGTCTGCTAGCTCACTGTCACTGTACACTGGGCAACATGGCAAAGTGCAAATGCGATGAAAACTGGTTATTTAACCAAGATTTAGCTGCATGGCTGAAATCGATACAAGGCAGTGCATACTAGGCTCGGTGTATTGTGCAAAAAATGTTTTATAAACACAGCGGAGTGCCACATGTAGAGTGAAGAACAAAAAAAATCGCCAAGAAACCCCACCAACAAACAGCAGGTATTTTCCAGTTGGGTTCTATCCTCGTCTCCGCCACGCCTCCACCATATGTCATGCTTTTGTTTTTCTTCATTTTTTGTTATTGTAAAATTGGTCCTAAATTTAATTCCAAATAGCCTTAAAAAAAAGTCTTGAATCTAATTTGCCTTTTGCTGTAGGAACCTGTTCTTCCTTGCCAGGAGTTACTGCACCTCGAAATCTTGTCACATCTTCATGTTCAAATCGTAGCTGTAGCTAAAAAGATTCCTGCTGACATTGTTCTGTTTATTTCGGGGCTGCGGCGACCTGTGACAATTACGTCTGACCTGTGTGCCCCCATTTGCAACCAAATGACCCTTGTCTGACCCACCTGTCTACCTGGGTCACAAAGCCAAGTCGGTCAGCGTGGGTTCATCGTTTCAAAGAAAATGAACGCTGGTTGAGTCATAGGGAATTGATGAATAACACAGACGCTTTAACCTTTACAAGAAAGACAGGTATGAAAGGAGTATTAGACTGCTGTAATTCTAGTTTGATGTGTAATTGTATATATTATAACTGAATGCTGCCAGTGTTTGATTTTTGTTGCTTTCCACACAGTTTCGGGGTGATCCCTACCAGTCCTCTGCCCATTCACACTCCGCTGATGCCCAGTCAGAGTATTGAGATCTCTTTGCCTATCAACACCATTGGGCCAGTCATGAAGATGGACCCTCTCAATAATCTGCAGGTACAGGAGCTGTCACTCACCAAACATCTGAACAGCAGTGCAACACATTTGCAAAACTGTCACTTGTACTTTCTTGTTTGCGTCCTCTATTTTTTGGAGTGTTTTGTGTAATTGCTGATATCACCCAGCACATCTCAGCCGTGCAGAACAAGCAAAATAAGCTTTTGTTTTGTTTACTTGTGCCCAGGTGGCTGTGAAGAACAGCATCGATGTCTTCTACTTCAGCGTACTCATCCCTCTCAACATATTCTTTGTTGAGGATGGAAAAATGGGTACGATTGTCACTCACGACTTTATAAAACAGCATCACGTTTCTCTTTACACCCTCACTGTCACATTATTCAGTGATAAACAACATCTTCAACAACCACTGAAGCAGGGACAAAATGTTGCTGGTAACACGAGATGTGTCATGATTTCTAAAATATGCATACTGCAGAATTTAAGACAGGAAGCACTACTGTGCGATATCTGAAAACACAGCTATTTGTAGACAGTTTTAAAATCAGGTTTGTGCTCTGTCTTTGGAAGGAAATTATTGCCATAAATATTTGATTCTTATAAGTTACTGAAAGTATATTCTCGGAACCCATCGGCTGTATTCGGTGTCTGACTTCCGGCAGACGGCGATACAGCCTCTGGGGGCAGACCACTGATTTTTTGGCATTCCGGTTTGATTTGGGCGGAGGAGGCGAATTTCCATTTCCGACTTCCATTTATGTAGTAGTAAATATGCTGAACCACTGCGATGGATTCAGAGTTTGCAGTGACGCCAATTATATTATAGTTCACTGCACGGACCGTTTAACCTGGCAACAACTGCAGCTGGCTCAAACGTGATTGGTCAATATCACGTGGACTACAAACAGCCTACAACCGGAAGCCAGGGCTCTTTTCCTCTTCTTCCGGAGGCAAGATCTCTGGGGTTTGCCTACAGAATCTACATTCACTGAATGTAGAGTCTGTATATAGAGACTACTGAAAATATAATTGTGAAATTAAATTACTACTAAATCCTTAATATTTACATTTAAGATTTTACTTTGAAAATGTCTTGTCTGAATTCCTGTGGTGTGGATTCTCTCCTTATTTCAGTGAATATCTCAAGTTTAAACTCAGTTTTAGTCGTGTAATTTCAATTTGCTCCAATTCAACAGGCTTAAAATTTAAACAACAGCTCTGTAAAATGGTCTCCAATATGCACCTGTCGGCTACATAAATGCTATACTGAAAGACTAGAGAATAATGTGTCAGGTTTCTCCATGTGGAAATCAGCTCTCAGCTCAGTTTTTGTTTCTTCCTCCTTCAGAGCGACAGGTGTTCCTGGCTACCTGGAAAGACATCCCCAATGAGAATGAGCTCCAGTACCAGATAAAGGAGTGCCACCTAAATGCAGGTAGGCCAAGCTGGTGAATAAAGTCGCCCTCGGTTACAAAGCGATGATTCTAATGTCCTGTTTGTTGGTTAACAAATAAGAAAATCTCTCTGCTGGACAGTTAAAGTTGATCATTGATTTAGTGTATGTTTATTTGCTTAATCTCACTCCTTATATCATATCATCTTGACATTTACTTTTATTGAATGCAGTTGGAGAATCATCGGTTGTTTGGTTAAAAAATGCGGTCAAAGATTCAAATTTTTTTCCTGTCTTAATGTAAGTTACCATGTGCCTTCTGATTTATACATTATCTAAGTGAAGTTTCATACAAGCAGATCATATTTACGACACTTAGTTTTGGCCTAAGTGCATTTTTTTTCCACCTGATATGCCACCACTTGTTCTGTTCACAAAACATCAGCTGATCATTTCAAATTTATCTGTATGTTTCCATTTATCGTGAAACCAGTGAGATAAGTTTCTGTTGACAGTTGTTTCGTTGGCATGTTTGAATCTGTGAAGAGTAGGGCTGCACCCCCAGATTAAGAGTTTACCTAGTCGACCAGCAGTCACCATTACGGTCCATTAGTCGACTAGTCTCCTGCATGTTTCTGATATGAATGTAATGATTAAATGATATATTTTGGTGGTTTGAGTTGAAGGTGTGAGAAAGAATATTATCAGTAACATTGTTAACACTGTGCTACATTACAGAGAAATACAAAAGCGTACTAATGAACCTTCATTAATATAGGCCTATATTTTATCTACAAGTGCACGTCACACACTGAGCGAGCCGCCTGTTAATGACGCTGTGGGCTAATGGGCATGTAGCTACTTCCATGTTTCAGATGATACGTCATGTTTGTAGTCGACCAATGAAGATGAGTTTACATATCACCTTGGGTTCGTCCTTCACCTTCTCAAAATGATCCCACACTTTGGATTTCCTGCCCGACATGTTATTGACTAGCCTGTGGAATAACCGCAGGTACCAGCCCTGGAAATTAACCTGACTCCTGTCTGACTGCTGAGCGTGGACACTTCCTGTGTCTGTCCTTTTAAATTGAAGTCCCACATGGTCCAGTCATATAGGTTTGGATTTATTTTGACAAGGTGCAGCTCCTAATAGAGTTTCACTGTTGTTTTTTGTTTTTGTTTTTTTCTGTGACTAAGCGACCAGTGAAATCTTACCAACTAATGACTTTTCCCGTCGACTAATATTTGATTGACTGTTTGGAAGTAGCCTTAGTTAACAGCTTGATCAGACAGGACCATTGTGACATGAGCACACCTGAGTTTGCAGTGAAGTATCCAGGCTTCTCTCCTACACTTTGTCCTCCTCGGATGACCATTCATAATTTAATTCAAGTGATATTTGTGGAGATGTGTTCATCTTTGCGGTGCAAAGTTTGTTACACCACTGATGTAGGCCAAATAAAATAAAAATAATTAACATCTGTAAAGCTGAGTGATACACAGTTCAGCCTCCCAGTGATGTTATACTCAATATCAGCACTCAAAGAATGCCTCTTTTTGTAATGAAATGATTCGTTTTGGAAATTAACTGTTTTATGACTTTTTTACAAGTTTAACTTCACATTTTTAGAGTGGTGTTTCACTGTGACCAACCTGAGGCACACCTGTGTAGTAACAATGCTGTTTAATCATCACCTCACCCCAAAGGGTTGCCCTGGACACCATCTCATCCAAAGGCCTCACTCTTCTCTCTGTGTTTGCTTTCTCCACCCACATGCATATCTCTGGACATTTCCTCTTCCTCTGTACCTGAAGGACACTTCCAACCTGCCCATACTTGTGCCGCTCTTATCCTGGCAGCACAGTGGTTAATGACCTCTTAGCTTAGCCCAATGTTGTAGAGTACCCGGTCAGGTTTACTGAAATCTGAAGGTTGTCAGTCATAGTTTATTAAAATCCTCATAGAGCTATTTACCATCAGTTTCCCGATCAACCTTTTGCCAGTAGCAGTTTGCATTAGCTCATGTGAACATTAGCGTTAGTACCTGTAGTGATTACGGCCTTTTGTGCGTGTGTTTCATGTGGTTTCTCTTTGTTCAGTAACTCAGGTATGTGAATTACCTGACTTTGATTCTGGTCTTGCAGACACAGTATCAGGCAAGCTGCAAAATAACAACATCTACACCATTGCCAAGAGAAATGTAGAAGGCCAGGATATGCTCTACCAGTCCCTCAAGCTAACCAACGGCATCTGGATCTTGGCTGAGCTCCGCATTCAGCCCGGCAACCCCAACTACACGGTAGAGTATTCACCAATAACCTTTTGGCCCTCAGCTTTATAGTTGTTTGACGTTTTGTTATTTGCACATTGACTGTGGAAAAATCATAGGTGACATTGACAAGGTTGAATGTAGAACTCCAACGCAGGTGTGTTGGTCATAGAGGGTTTGGTCTGTAAAATGGTCAAAAATGTTGTTCAGTGTTAGGTAAAGCTCAAGATGGCGTCCTCAAATCTCTTGTTTTGCCTCAATCTAAAGATATTCAGGTCACTCTCATAGAGGAGGAAAGAAACCAGATGATCACTTGTACGTACTTGATTGTATGTACAAGTGAAGGTGTCTCCTGTCGTAACTCTGCGACCCCTCTCTGTCTCTTAGCTGTCTCTCAAGTGTCGGGCCCCGGAGGTTTCTCAGTACGTCTACCAGACATACGACTCTGTGCTGAAGAACTGACCTGCTCTCCCACTCAGCAACTTGGCTTCATCCTGACGACAAACTGCAGTGTTTTATCATTTTCTGCCATCTGCAGCAACCGCCAAAACAAAGGAATCCAAACAGTAAATGACGGGTTTCTAAATAATTTGGAATATTTGGTGTTTTTTCCTCTGAAGACAAATTTCAATACAAAAGAATAGTGTGTGTATATCATACTGGAGTTAAAACGTTCAAACACTGTTGATGTTCTTTATTTTGGCAGTTTGAAGCAGCATTGGATCCTGTTTGAACCCCCATTTAAATTTTTACCTCCCAGTGAGAACACGTCAACCATTCCATCCTTAACTTAGTGTCTTAATGTTGTAAAGATGTGACTGATGGTGAAACTGTCAAACGAGTGAAAAAATAATCTCCCCAGTTTCCATGAAGCCATTCTTTTGTACGGTGTGTGGCTCACACTCCTTTTGGTTGTCTTTTTTTTTTATCTTGACTTTGCTTCAGTTGCACCTTCAGAATAATACCAGTGTTGATTTGTTCTTTTTGCCATTAACGTGTGTGAACCAACAATGTGATCAACAGAAGCTACTAACGTCTGTGCTACAGCAGGTTTGCCTCCCGGAGGTCAAAGCTTACAGTTACTTACAGAGACATGCTAAATTAACCAACGTTATATTGCGCAACATACGTGTTCCTGTTCTTCCTGTCATGACTTAAACACAGCGTCTTGTATTTAATGGGTGATAGAAATATTACTATTTCTCCATAAGTATAACGCCCAGTTTAGACCAAAGATTGGCAGCGCAACAAAACCGGTTTAGAACGTTGCAGAAAAAAAGTGTCAGCGGTGTGAACTGGTCAGTCTGAGCTCGACTCAAGCTGGGTGATGGTGTGACCTGCAGATAGCTGGTCAAATCGCTGACGGCTGGCTTTAAAGCACGTCACCTGTTTCAACAGCCAATCAGCTTGTAGTGAAGCTCACTGGTCAAGTCAAAATGACTGCAGGAGGCGTGTTCACTTGCTGCAGCAGGTGCTCCGTCCCCATCAAGCCCTTTGTTTGCGTCCTCACCGTGTGCCGGTGTCAGACGGTGGCGATAATTGGTGCTGTTTTTAAAAATATATATATTACTGTGGCGTATTGATTATGAATACAGTCCATCTGATGCTGGTTTTGTTTCATCACTGTAGCCAGTATCTCACTATCACTATCCCCATTCAGATTTTAAGAAGCTACAAATTATATTCAGCCACAAAATAAACCTGAAAAGCTGCAAATCAGAACGGAGGTACAGAGAGTTGTTGACCAGAGATGATACACTGTCATCTAGTTGCATTGATGTGAACCAGCGGGTTTTTAGAATGTTTCAGTTGCCTGTTTAAACTCAGCTCATCTTGTCTTGAATCTTTGGTCTGAACTGGGCTTTAAATGTTGACCAGTAAATGAAAAACTTAAACTAACATTCCAAACGGGCGGAAACAGAAACGCAGACCACAGATTGCACGAGTGAGAGCACCAGTAACTCTAAAGTGACGACAAAATCCTGGCGTTTCATTTCGGCTCCCCACCTGTGAATTATGGCGAAAGAAAAACAAACTCCCAGTGTGGTGAGGTGTCTGCAGGCTATTTCAGTGGAGGAACACAAACCATCAGTAGGACAGACAGTCGGGAAGCTTCTGACTCAAAGTAACGCACAGTACATTTGTTTAACTTGTTTAAATATCCAGCTTGCCATTATTTTCAACTTGCAAGTCTTCACTTGGAACCACTACATAAATCACAGCAGCTATTGAATATGTGTTAACACACCAGTGCCACTCCGAAGATGATTTGCTGGTTCATTTCACATGTATCTTTTTGTAACAGCCCCGTTTACTGCAACCACTTAGTTGTACACCGCTTTATGCATCGTCATTCCTATTTATTGTGCATCTACCTCTGCCTGTTTCCTTTTTAACTGGCTTCACTGTACCTTCAGTTCTGTAATGTGCTTTCACTTTTTCATTGTGTTTTTGTGATCTCCATGTCATTGTTGTCAGGCCAGTCCAAACCTGTGGCAAATCAGCTGAACCAGTCTCACAGGACCAAGCATTCGCGCAAATTAAATGCCAAGCTTACGTTTTAGTACCCTAGTGTCAGTATAACCTTCTAATGTTGGCTTTGTGTGTGCTATAGAACAAACGCCCAAAGGCCCAGAGTTGCGCTAGTACAGTGTAGTCCAGTGATGGTGTAGTTTATGTAGCTGATAAATGAAAATGTTTTGGTATTAACCCTGAAAAGGAAATGAAGCCTTGCTTCTATCTGTTCAACAGAAAAGACTTTTTCGGTGTAGCAGTTGTGTTGGTGACACTATTTTCCTACATGTAAAGAAAAAAAAAAAAAAAAGTTTATGTGCCTGCATGAGCCCACTGTCCATTTTATCCTTTCTCATTTAGGTTGTGGCTTTGCTCCATTTCAAATCTAATCTCTCACCTTCATGTCTCTGTTGCAGATCTCATATGTTTTTTAAAAGCAACATTGTCTCGAACACTCCCACATATAGAAGCAGAACATTTGCCAGCAATGCAGGATGTTAGGTGAGAGCGATCATAGCATCTTGTGAAATGGAATATTTCTAGCATCTTTGCTGTAACCCTGCTGTAAATGATTTGTTATTGTCACAGTACCACACCTTATGTCATTAAACTGTCAAACACACGATGCTTCACTGTGTTCAGACGTCCAGTTACAAAACACAGCAGAACTGACTGAAGAGACGTGTCACAGTCAAGTTGGTGATCACAGAGGTTAGTGGAAATGCCAGAATCATCATCATCATCACCATCATCACCATCACTACCAGGAACCTGTATCCCAAATCAAGATCAGAGGGTCAGCTGACTGAAACAATTATTTTAGTTTACACTGTATTTAGATGGTGCATATTGCCAAATTACTCAAGCTGACGCTTACATAGAAAATTTAAGGCTTCTATGCTGGCATAGAAGTGCTGTTTTGTTATTTTGAGGGGTCACTGAGCAAATAATGAAGCACTCATTTACAGCTCGCTGTATGCACTGCACATAATGGGGCCTTGGAAGGGACGGTACATACACCATGCATTAGGGATGGGAAGTTGGGATAGACAAGAGGGGGCCCCTGACAGGTAAATCCACTTCATGTAAAGCCGCTGGAGTCATCACTCCTTTACAACAAAAGAGTAAAGTAACATAAACAGAGCAACATGTTAAGAGATTTTTATTGTGAACATAAGAGCATGGGGGCAATTCGAAAACAGTGGAAGACATTAATGGGAAAACCTTTGTCCTGTTTTGAAAAGAAGGTACGTGAACAGAATGCAGATACACAATTTAATGACTTATGCTTTCCATAATAGTTTAGAAGAGATGGATTTAGTGTTTGTGGCATGATCATTTCACTGCTCTCACATGATTGTGCCACAGAAACTTGACATTTTTTCTGATGAAATCAAACAATGAATCCTGCAACTCTGAAACCAAGGCCCATTAGCATCTTTTCATTTTAAACATTCACATGTTGAACAGCGTCCAAAAAGTACCTCCTTCGAGCTGGAGTTGAACCAGCAACCTAAGGATACCTGTTATGATTAACCTACAGTCTTCCGCTCTACCAGCTGAGCTATCAAAGGGAGCAAACAGCCCCAGGTTGTTCAGCCTGTGCATCAATGCTGAAATGGATACTAAACCAAAGTTTATTTTGAAAAGACTCAACATTATAACACTTATGACAAATTTAGAAAGCTCTTCCCTCAAATGGTTGGAGAACAACCACATAATAACTAAGACAATGGGTTTGACAAGCGGCTATGGTTGGACAAAATCAAGGTTTATTTTGCAATGACTCCACCTTACATAGTCATTTTGACAGATCAAACACCAATGAAAAATTCATCCTTCAAGCCGGAGTTGAACCAGCAACCTAAGGATACCTGTTAGAATCAATCTACAGTCCTCCGCTCTACCAACTAAGCTATCAAAGGGAGCATATATCCCTCAATGGATGGATAATGGATGGATGCTGGAACTGATGCTGAACCAAAGTTTATTGGTTGGATTGGCTGCCTCAATCTCCTGAGAATATCGCTGTCCACTTTTACATAATGGCAAAGCAAGTGCAGATGAAGTCTGACACCAACCACCATGCACTGTGCGGCATTTGGCAGTGTTCAATTCTGCACAGGGGCCTATTGCACAAAACTAGGATAAGGGATTAAGCCAGGATATCTTGGTTATCCTGGCTCAACTTATCCATGATCCGGTTGCACAAAAGCGGGATAGTGGAAAGCGGGATATGTTATGACATAAGTTACCATGGAGATTTATTCTGTGGAGCTAGCCTGCTCCAGACCAGGCTAAGTTCCAGGATCTATTCAATCTCATCCCTTATCTCAGTCAGCAGTCACCACAAACGGAAACCAATAGTTATTCCACTGCCCACTGCACATTGTTATCACATTCAACCAGACCCACTGTCATTATTTAAACATTTGTGATCATTAATTGCAATCATTTTAGATAAATGATGATTTTAGATGATTTTGCAATCATTAGATATTTTACAGTTTCCCATAGACTATATATAAAATACACATCCCATATAAATATAAATACACATCAAAGAGTAACATGATGTTCCTTTATTGAATAAGGATAAATCAAAGCAAGTAAACCATCAGCTCCTTTCAAAACTGAAGTCACACAGTGACTCTACAAGATTGAAAGCACAGAATCAAAGCATGTTATACAACACAGGAATAAATACACATTAAAGGTCTGTATATGATACACCCCGCATGTCTTCACACTGAAATAAATGCAGGACAAATCCATACACAACAAATGAACAGACAAATGAATGGATGCAGTAGCCTCCCTGCAAGCTTGTATACACACAGTATACAGCACAAACAACGTAAGAGGCCAAATCAATTTAAATTGAATTAAAAAAAACACACACACAAATTCCTCTGCCAATGCAGGCCATATTTAACTGAAATTCCCAGCATGCATCTCTGCCACTGCAGGACATATTTAACTTAAATTTAAAAGCATGCATGTTAACTAAAATAATTTAACACATATTAGTCTCTGACCAGCCGACCACTGTCGTCATCAGGGAAGATGGCAGGATTGTCCCAGTCCATGTGTGATGGCACTCTGGGGACCCTCTCCTTCCTCAGGCAGGCCACATTGTGGAGGACAGGACAGGCCACAGTGATGTCACATGCTCTCAAAGGGCTGACACTTAAGTGGTCAAGACAGTGAAAGCGTGCCTTCAGGAGGCCAAAGGTCATTTCGATCCTGGCCCTTGTCCTGGCATGGGCATGATTATAGGCATGCTGTGTTTCCTGAGGGTCTGTGTATGGTGTGAGGAGAAAAGGCTGGCAGGCATACCCCCTGTCCCCCAGCAACACACCAGAGAATTCACCTGTCAATACAAAATCTCATCATCACAACCTCATAAATAGAGTGACATTCTTGACACAGCCATGATGTAAAAAGTGGTTATTAATAGAGGTTGTGTGGCTCACCTTGTGATAGGCGCTGATAGATTCCAGAGGTCCGAAAGACTCGGGAGTCATGGACTGAGCCAGGCCACTTTGCCACAACATTGCTGATCAGATAGTCAGCATTGCAGACCATCTGAAATTATAAGATGAAGACTATTAAACCAATCAGTGCACATCACAAGCAATGCACAGTGTTCATTAATTGACAATATCAAAAAGTCATGTTCACCTGAACATTAATGCTGTGAAAGGATTTCCTATTCACAAAATCGATCGGGGGATTTTATACATGTATATATATATATATATATATATATATATATATATATATATATATATACACACACAAATATATATATATATATATATACACAAATATATATATATATATATTCTTATGATCAATCAGCATACACACGCACGCACACACACATAAAATAGCATACATATAATGAAACAGCAGAGAAGCATGGAGCATGAGGAGCAAACATAAGATAAGATAAGATAAGATAAGATAAGATGAACTTTATTTATCCCAAAGGGAAATTCAATTAAGTCAGTGAGCTCATCTATTTATCAAAGTCGATGGAGTTACATTTACACAATTTCACTCACATCTGCAGCCAATTTCACTTTCAATTTCAACTGATTGATAATCAGAGTACAACTACGTTTTCGAAGATGTTAATTAACTATTTGGATTGTAACTGATGGTTTCAGCGGAGCAGTGAGTGTGTATTTGTGCACTACTTACGCATTCAGGCACTCTGCAATACTTTGCCACGCTTTCTCTCGTTGTTTTATAACTGTGGCGGTGTTGCCTTTCTTTTTGATTTGATCCTTCACCTCTTCATAAGCCTCTGTGAGGATTTCTGCCTCCGACGGGGAAAAGTACACTGCTCTTGTTGCCATGGTGAATCGGTGAATCTGTGATCGATGGCGGGGTCTATTTGAGGAAGGCGCTTGCGCGCACTGATCCAGGATTGGTTTCACCTGGCTTGATGAATCCGTGTCTGCTCATCCTGGCTTGGTCTTTGTGCAACCAATTAAGCCTGCACACTTTTGTTTTGGATTCATTGAACCCAGCTCAGTCATTTATCCTGGATGGCTGAGAGGCCGTTTACACGTACACGGTGATTTTGATAAACGGAGACATCTTCCGTCATTTGTGCCCTTTGTTTACACGCAAATGGAGATTTCTCCTCTGAAAACGAATCTTTCTGAAAACGAATCTTTCCAAAAACTCCGGCCAGAGTGGAGATTTTGGAAAACTCCGGTTGCGCGTTTGCATGTAAACTGAAGTAAACGGACATAAACAGAGTTATAGGCAGCCCACGTCACAGTATGCGCCGGAACTTGCGCCTGTGTAAAAAGTGCGACCTATGTTGCTATGGTGACAATGGATACATGGAAGGCTTGAGCTTCTTGTTACTCTGCCACCTACAAGTTTGGCATGCTCTTGTGTATATATACACGGGTAAGTGTAAACGAAGATCTTTTTGAAAACGGAGACGGTGAAAAGTCCGTTTATGAAAATAGCCGGCAACGTCTAAACGGCGTCTGAATCCTACTTTTGTGCAACGGGCCCCAGGTCTGGCTCATCTTGATGACAACGATTACGCGTTCAACACGCAACCTTTTGTCCAATGAAATCAAGCCTTAATGGCTACGGTTACATGATGGCTTGTCATTCGGAATGAAATAAATCTGAATGATGTCCATTTACTTCAGTTTACATGAAAAGACTCAACATCATAACACTTATGACAAATTTAGAAAGCTCTTCCCTCAAATGGTTGGAGAACAACCACATAATAACTCAGACAATGGGGTCGACAAGCGGCTTTTGTTGGACAAAATCAAGGTTTATTTTGCAATGACTCCACCTTACATACTCATTTTGACAGATCGGACACCAATGAAAAAATTCATCCTTCGAGCCGGAGTTGAACCAGCGACCTAAGGATACCTGTTATGATCAACCTACAGTCCTCCGCTCTACCAACTGAGCTATCGAAGGGAGCACATATCCCTCAATCATCCATCCTCTGGATGGATGCTGGAACTGATGCTGAACCAAAGTTTATTGGTTGGATTGGCTGCCTCGATCTCCTGAGAATATCGTTGTCCACTTTTACACGATGGCAAAGCAAGTGCAGATGAAGTCTGACACCAACCACCACGCGGCATTTGGAGGTGTTCGATTTTGCACAGGTCTAGCTCATCTTGATGACAACGATTACGTGTTCAACACGCAACCTTTTGTCCAGTGAAATCAAGCATTAAGATTCCACTAAACTCTTTTCATTCTGAATGGTCACACATCGGACATCAATGAAAAGTCCATCCTTCGAGCCGGAGTTGAACCAGCGACCTAAGGATACCTGTTATGATCAACCTACAGTCCTCCGCTCTACCAACTGAGCTATCGAGAGCACGTATCCTTCAATCATCCATCCTCTGGATGGATGCTGGAACTGATGCTGAACCAAAGTTTATTGGTTGGATTGGCTGCCTCGATCTCCTGAGAATATCGTTGTCCACTTTTACACGATGGCAAAGCAAGTGCAGATGAAGTCTGACACCAACCACCATGGGGCATTTGGAGGTGTTCGATTTTGCACAGGTCTAGCTCATCTTGATGACAACGATTACGTGTTCAACACGCAACCTTTTGTCCAGTGAAATCAAGCATTAAGATTCCACTAAACTCTTTTCATTCTGAATGGTCACACATCGGACATCAATGAAAAGTCCATCCTTCGAGCCGAGTTGAACCAGCGACCTAAGGATACCTGTTATGATCAACCTACAGTCCTCCGCTCTACCAACTGAGCTATCGAGAGCACGTATCTCAATCATCCATCCTCTGGATGGATGCTGGAACTGATGCTGAACCAAAGTTTATTGGTTGGATTGGCTGCCTCGATCTCCTGAGAATATCGTTGTCCACTTTTACATAATGGCAAAGCAAGTGCAGATGAAGTCTGACACCAACCACCATGGGGCATTTGGAGGTGTTCGATTTTGCACAGGTCTAGCTCATCTTGATGACAACGCCACGTGTTCAACACGCAACCTTTTGTCCAGTGAAATCAAGCATTAAGATTCCACTAAACTCTTTTCATTCTGAATGGTCACACATCGGACACCAATGAAAAGTCCATCCTTCGAGCCGGAGTTGAACCAGCGACCTAAGGATACCTGTTATGATCAACCTACAGTCCTCCGCTCTACCAACTGAGCTATCGAAGGAGCACATATCTCAATCATCCATCCTCTGGATGGATGCTGGAACTGATGCTGAACCAAAGTTTATTGGTTGGATTGGCTGCCTCGATCTCCTGAGAATATCGTTGTCCACTTTTACACGATGGCAAAGCAAGTGCAGATGAAGTCTGACACCAACCACCACGCGGCATTTGGAGGTGTTCGATTTTGCACAGGTCTAGCTCATCTTGATGACAACGATTACGTGTTCAACACGCAACCTTTTGTCCAGTGAAATCAAGCATTAAGATTCCACTAAACTCTTTTCATTCTGAATGGTCACACATCGGACACCAATGAAAAGTCCATCCTTCGAGCCGGAGTTGAACCAGCGACCTAAGGATACCTGTTATGATCAACCTACAGTCCTCCGCTCTACCAACTGAGCTATCGAAGGGAGCACGTATCCCTCAATCATCCATCCTCTGGATGGATGCTGGAACTGATGCTGAACCAAAGTTTATTGGTTGGATTGGCTGCCTCGATCTCCTGAGAATATCGTTGTCCACTTTTACATAATGGCAAAGCAAGTGCAGATGAAGTCTGACACCAACCACCATGGGGCATTTGGAGGTGTTCGATTTTGCACAGGTCTAGCTCATCTTGATGACAACGATTACGAGTTCAACACGCAACCTTTTGTCCAGTGAAATCAAGCATTAAGATTCCACTAAACTCTTTTCATTCTGAATGGTCACACATCGGACACCAATGAAAAGTCCATCCTTCGAGCCGGAGTTGAACCAGCGACCTAAGGATACCTGTTATGATCAACCTACAGTCCTCCGCTCTACCAACTGAGCTATCTAAGGGAGCACGTATCCCTCAATCATCCATCCTCTGGATGGATGCTGGAACTGATGCTGAACCAAAGTTTATTGGTTGGATTGGCTGCCTCGATCTCCTGAGAATATCGTTGTCCACTTTTACATAATGGCAAAGCAAGTGCAGATGAAGTCTGACACCAACCACCATGGGGCATTTGGAAGTGTTCGATTTTGCACAGGTCTAGCTCATCTTGATGACAACGCTTACGTGTTCAACACGCAACCTTTTGTCCAGTGAAATCAAGCATTAAGATTCCACTAAACTCTTTTCATTCTGAATGGTCACACATCGGACACCAATGAAAAGTCCATCCTTCGAGCCGGAGTTGAACCAGCGACCTAAGGATACCTGTTATGATCAACCTACAGTCCTCCGCTCTACCAACTGAGCTATCGAAGGGAGCACATATCCCTCAATCATCCATCCTCTGGATGGATGCTGGAACTGATGCTGAACCAAAGTTTATTGGTTGGATTGGCTGCCTCGATCTCCTGAGAATATCGTTGTCCACTTTTACACGATGGCAAAGCAAGTGCAGATGAAGTCTGACACCAACCACCACGCGGCATTTGGAGGTGTTCGATTTTGCACAGGTCTAGCTCATCTTGATGACAACGCTTACGTGTTCAACACGCAACCTTTTGTCCAGTGAAATCAAGCATTAAGATTCCACTAAACTCTTTTCATTCTGAATGGTCACACATCGGACACCAATGAAAAGTCCATCCTTCGAGCCGGAGTTGAACCAGCGACCTAAGGATACCTGTTATGATCAACCTACAGTCCTCCGCTCTACCAACTGAGCTATCGAAGGGAGCACGTATCCCTCAATCATCCATCCTCTGGATGGATGCTGGAACTGATGCTGAACCAAAGTTTATTGGTTGGATTGGCTGCCTCGATCTCCTGAGAATATCGTTGTCCACTTTTACACGATGGCAAAGCAAGTGCAGATGAAGTCTGACACCAACCACCACGCGGCATTTGGAGGTGTTCGATTTTGCACAGGTCTAGCTCATCTTGATGACAACGATTACGTGTTCAACACGCAACCTTTTGTCCAGTGAAGTCAAGCATTAAGATTCCACTAAACTCTTTTCATTCTGAATGGTCACACATCGGACACCAATGAAAAGTCCATCCTTCGAGCCGGAGTTGAACCAGCGACCTAAGGATACCTGTTATGATCAACCTACAGTCCTCCGCTCCACCAACTGAGCTATCGAAGGGAGCACGTATCCCTCAATCATCCATCCTCTGGATGGATGCTGGAACTGATGCTGAACCAAAGTTTATTGGTTGGATTGGCTGCCTCGATCTCCTGAGAATATCGTTGTCCACTTTTACATAATGGCAAAGCAAGTGCAGATGAAGTCTGACACCAACCACCATGGGGCATTTGGAAGGTGTTCGATTTTGCACAGGTCTAGCTCATCTTGATGACAACGCATTACGTGTTCAACACGCCACCCTTTGTCCAGTGAAATCAAGCATTAAGATTCCACTAAACTCTTTTCATTCTGAATGGTCACACATCGGACATCAATGAAAAGTCCATCCTTCGAGCCGGAGTTGAACCAGCGACCTAAGGATACCTGTTATGATCAACCTACAGTCCTCCGCTCTACCAACTGAGCTATCGAAGGGAGCACGTATCCCTCAATCATCCATCCTCTGGATGGATGCTGGAACTGATGCTGAACCAAAGTTTATTGGTTGGATTGGCTGCCTCGATCTCCTGAGAATATCGTTGTCCACTTTTACATAATGGCAAAGCAAGTGCAGATGAAGTCTGACACCAACCACCATGCGGCATTTGGAGTGTTCGATTTTGCACAGGTCTAGCTCATCTTGATGACAACGCCACGTGTTCAACACGCAACCTTTTGTCCAGTGAAATCAAGCATTAAGATTCCACTAAACTCTTTTCATTCTGAATGGTCACACATCGGACACCAATGAAAAGTCCATCCTTCGAGCCGGAGTTGAACCAGCGACCTAAGGATACCTGTTATGATCAACCTACAGTCCTCCGCTCTACCAACTGAGCTATCGAAGGAGCACGTATCCCTCAATCATCCATCCTCTGGATGGATGCTGGAACTGATGCTGAACCAAAGTTTATTGGTTGGATTGGCTGCCTCGATCTCCTGAGAATATCGTTGTCCACTTTTACATAATGGCAAAGCAAGTGCAGATGAAGTCTGACACCAACCACCATGCGGCATTTGGAAGTGTTCGATTTTGCACAGGTCTAGCTCATCTTGATGACAACGCTTACGTGTTCAACACGCAACCTTTTGTCCAGTGAAATCAAGCATTAAGATTCCACTAAACTCTTTTCATTCTGAATGGTCACACATCGGACATCCAATGAAAAGTCCATCCTTCGAGCCGGAGTTGAACCAGCGACCTAAGGATACCTGTTATGATCAACCTACAGTCCTCCGCTCTACCAACTGAGCTATCGAAGGAGCACATATCTCAATCATCCATCCTCTGGATGGATGCTGGAACTGATGCTGAACCAAAGTTTATTGGTTGGATTGGCTGCCTCGATCTCCTGAGAATATCGTTGTCCACTTTTACATAATGGCAAAGCAAGTGCAGATGAAGTCTGACACCAACCACCATGCGGCATTTGGAAGTGTTCGATTTTGCACAGGTCTAGCTCATCTTGATGACAACGATTACGTGTTCAACACGCAACCTTTTGTCCAGTGAAATCAAGCATTAAGATTCCACTAAACTCTTTTCATTCTGAATGGTCACACATCGGACACCAATGAAAAGTCCATCCTTCGAGCCGGAGTTGAACCAGCGACCTAAGGATACCTGTTATGATCAACCTACAGTCCTCCGCTCTACCAACTGAGCTATCGAAGGGAGCACGTATCCTTCAATCATCCATCCTCTGGATGGATGCTGGAACTGATGCTGAACCAAAGTTTATTGGTTGGATTGGCTGCCTCGATCTCCTGAGAATATCGTTGTCCACTTTTACATAATGGCAAAGCAAGTGCAGATGAAGTCTGACACCAACCACCATGGGGCATTTGGAGGTGTTCGATTTTGCACAGGTCTAGCTCATCTTGATGACAACGCTTACGTGTTCAACACGCAACCTTTTGTCCAGTGAAATCAAGCATTAAGATTCCACTAAACTCTTTTCATTCTGAATGGTCACACATCGGACACCAATGAAAAGTCCATCCTTCGAGCCGGAGTTGAACCAGCGACCTAAGGATACCTGTTATGATCAACCTACAGTCCTCCGCTCTACCAACTGAGCTATCGAAGGAGCACATCCTCAATCATCCATCCTCTGGATGGATGCTGGAACTGATGCTGAACCAAAGTTTATTGGTTGGATTGGCTGCCTCGATCTCCTGAGAATATCGTTGTCCACTTTTACATAATGGCAAAGCAAGTGCAGATGAAGTCTGACACCAACCACCACGCGGCATTTGGAGGTGTTCGATTTTGCACAGGTCTAGCTCATCTTGATGACAACGATTACGTGTTCAACACGCAACCTTTTGTCCAGTGAAATCAAGCATTAAGATTCCACTAAACTCTTTTCATTCTGAATGGTCACACATCGGACATCAATGAAAAGTCCATCCTTCGAGCCGGAGTTGAACCAGCGACCTAAGGATACCTGTTATGATCAACCTACAGTCCTCCGCTCTACCAACTGAGCTATCGAAGGGAGCACGTATCTCAATCATCCATCCTCTGGATGGATGCTGGAACTGATGCTGAACCAAAGTTTATTGGTTGGATTGGCTGCCTCGATCTCCTGAGAATATCGTTGTCCACTTTTACATAATGGCAAAGCAAGTGCAGATGAAGTCTGACACCAACCACCATGGGGCATTTGGAGGTGTTCGATTTTGCACAGGTCTAGCTCATCTTGATGACAACGCTTACGTGTTCAACACGCAACCTTTTGTCCAGTGAAATCAAGCATTAAGATTCCACTAAACTCTTTTCATTCTGAATGGTCACACATCGGACACCAATGAAAAGTCCATCCTTCGAGCCGGAGTTGAACCAGCGACCTAAGGATACCTGTTATGATCAACCTACAGTCCTCCGCTCTACCAACTGAGCTATCGAAGGAGCACATATTCCTCAATCATCCATCCTCTGGATGGATGCTGAACTGATGCTGAACCAAAGTTTATTGGTTGGATTGGCTGCCTCGATCTCCTGAGAATATCGTTGTCCACTTTTACATAATGGCAAAGCAAGTGCAGATGAAGTCTGACACCAACCACCATGCGGCATTTGGAAGTGTTCGATTTTGCACAGGTCTAGCTCATCTTGATGACAACGCTTACGTGTTCAACACGCAACCTTTTGTCCAGTGAAATCAAGCATTAAGATTCCACTAAACTCTTTTCATTCTGAATGGTCACACATCGGACATCAATGAAAAGTCCATCCTTCGAGCCGGAGTTGAACCAGCGACCTAAGGATACCTGTTATGATCAACCTACAGTCCTCCGCTCTACCAACTGAGCTATCGCAGGGAGCACGTATCCCTCAATCATCCATCCTCTGGATGGATGCTGGAACTGATGCTGAACCAAAGTTTATTGGTTGGATTGGCTGCCTCGATCTCCTGAGAATATCGTTGTCCACTTTTACATAATGGCAAAGCAAGTGCAGATGAAGTCTGACACCAACCACCATGCGGCATGTGGAAGTGTTCGATTTTGCACAGGTCTAGCTCATCTTGATGACAACGATTACGTGTTCAACACGCAACCTTTGTCCAGTGAAATCAAGCATTAAGATTCCACTAAACTCTTTTCATTCTGAATGGTCACACATCGGACACCAATGAAAAGTCCATCCTTCGAGCCGGAGTTGAACCAGCGACCTAAGGATACCTGTTATGATCAACCTACAGTCCTCCGCTCTACCAACTGAGCTATCGAAGGGAGCACATATTCCTCAATCATCCATCCTCTGGATGGATGCTGGAACTGATGCTGAACCAAAGTTTATTGGTTAGATTGGCTGCCTCGATCTCCTGAGAATATCGTTGTCCACTTTTACATAATGGCAAAGCAAGTGCAGATGAAGTCTGACACCAACCACCATGCGGCATTTGGAAGTGTTCGATTTTGCACAGGTCTAGCTCATCTTGATGACAACGATTACGTGTTCAACACGCAACCTTTTGTCCAGTGAAATCAAGCATTAAGATTCCACTAAACTCTTTTCATTCTGAATGGTCACACATCGGACATCAATGAAAAGTCCATCCTTCGAGCCGGAGTTGAACCAGCGACCTAAGGATACCTGTTATGATCAACCTACAGTCCTCCGCTCTACCAACTGAGCTATCGAAGGGAGCACATATCCCTCAATCATCCATCCTCTGGATGGATGATTGAGCTGATGCTGAACCAAAGTTTATTGGTTGGATTGGCTGCCTCGATCTCCTGAGAATATCGTTGTCCACTTTTACATAATGGCAAAGCAAGTGCAGATGAAGTCTGACACCAACCACCATGCGGCATTTGGAAGTGTTCGATTTTGCACAGGTCTAGCTCATCTTGATGACAACGATTACGTGTTCAACACGCAACCTTTTGTCCAGTGAAATCAAGCATTAAGATTCCACTAAACTCTTTTCATTCTGAATGGTCACACATCGGACATCAATGAAAAGTCCATCCTTCGAGCCGGAGTTGAACCAGCGACCTAAGGATACCTGTTATGATCAACCTACAGTCCTCCGCTCTACCAACTGAGCTATCGAAGGAGCACATATTCTCAATCATCCATCCTCTGGATGGATGCTGAACGGATGCTGAACCAAAGTTTATTGGTTGGATTGGCTGCCTCGATCTCCTGAGAATATCGTTGTCCACTTTTACATAATGGCAAAGCAAGTGCAGATGAAGTCTGACACCAACCACCATGCGGCATTTGGAAGTGTTCGATTTTGCACAGGTCTAGCTCATCTTGATGACAACGACACGTGTTCAACACGCAACCTTTTGTCCAGTGAAATCAAGCATTAAGATTCCACTAAACTCTTTTCATTCTGAATGGTCACACATCGGACACCAATGAAAAGTCCATCCTTCGAGCCGGAGTTGAACCAGCGACCTAAGGATACCTGTTATGATCAACCTACAGTCCTCCGCTCTACCAACTGAGCTATCGAAGGGAGCACATATCCCTCAATCATCCATCCTCTGGATGGATGCTGGAACTGATGCTGAACCAAAGTTTATTGGTTAGATTGGCTGCCTCGATCTCCTGAGAATATCGTTGTCCACTTTTACATAATGGCAAAGCAAGTGCAGATGAAGTCTGACACCAACCACCATGCGGCATTTGGAAGTGTTCGATTTTGCACAGGTCTAGCTCATCTTGATGACAACGATTACGTGTTCAACACGCAACCTTTTGTCCAGTGAAATCAAGCATTAAGATTCCACTAAACTCTTTTCATTCTGAATGGTCACACATCGGACATCAATGAAAAGTCCATCCTTCGAGCCGGAGTTGAACCAGCGACCTAAGGATACCTGTTATGATCAACCTACAGTCCTCCGCTCTACCAACTGAGCTATCGAAGGGAGCACATATCCCTCAATCATCCATCCTCTGGATGGATGCTGGAACTGATGCTGAACCAAAGTTTATTGGTTGGATTGGCTGCCTCGATCTCCTGAGAATATCGTTGTCCACTTTTACATAATGGCAAAGCAAGTGCAGATGAAGTCTGACACCAACCACCATGCGGCATTTGGAAGTGTTCGATTTTGCACAGGTCTAGCTCATCTTGATGACAACGATTACGTGTTCAACACGCAACCTTTTGTCCAGTGAAATCAAGCATTAAGATTCCACTAAACTCTTTTCATTCTGAATGGTCACACATCGGACACCAATGAAAAGTCCATCCTTCGAGCCGGAGTTGAACCAGCGACCTAAGGATACCTGTTATGATCAACCTACAGTCCTCCGCTCTACCAACTGAGCTATCGAAGGGAGCACATATTCCTCAATCATCCATCCTCTGGATGGATGCTGGAACTGATGCTGAACCAAAGTTTATTGGTTAGATTGGCTGCCTCGATCTCCTGAGAATATCGTTGTCCACTTTTACATAATGGCAAAGCAAGTGCAGATGAAGTCTGACACCAACCACCATGCGGCATTTGGAAGTGTTCGATTTTGCACAGGTCTAGCTCATCTTGATGACAGATTACGTGTTCAACACGCAACCTTTTGTCCAGTGAAATCAAGCATTAAGATTCCACTAAACTCTTTTCATTCTGAATGGTCACACATCGGACATCAATGAAAAGTCCATCCTTCGAGCCGGAGTTGAACCAGCGACCTAAGGATACCTGTTATGATCAACCTACAGTCCTCCGCTCTACCAACTGAGCTATCGAAGGGAGCACGTAATCCCTCAATCATCCATCCTCTGGATGGATGCTGGAACTGATGCTGAACCAAAGTTTATTGGTTGGATTGGCTGCCTCGATCTCCTGAGAATATCGTTGTCCACTTTTACATAATGGCAAAGCAAGTGCAGATGAAGTCTGACACCAACCACCATGCGGCATTTGGAGGTGTTCGATTTTGCACAGGTCTAGCTCATCTTGATGACAACGTTTACGTGTTCAACACGCAACCTTTTGTCCAGTGAAATCAAGCATTAAGATTCCATTAAACTCTTTTCATTCTGAATGGTCACACATCGGACACCAATGAAAAGTCCATCCTTCGAGCCGGAGTTGAACCAGCGACCTAAGGATACCTGTTATGATCAACCTACAGTCCTCCGCTCTACCAACTGAGCTATCGAAGGAGCACGTATCTCAATCATCCATCCTCTGGATGGATGCTGGAGCTGATGCTGAACCAAAGTTTATTGGTTGGATTGGCTGCCTCGATCTCCTGAGAATATCGTTGTCCACTTTTACATAATGGCAAAGCAAGTGCAGATGAAGTCTGACACCAACCACCATGCGGCATTTGGAAGTGTTCGATTTTGCACAGGTCTAGCTCATCTTGATGACAACGACACGTGTTCAACACGCAACCTTTGTCCAGTGAAATCAAGCATTAAGATTCCACTAAACTCTTTTCATTCTGAATGGTCACACATCGGACATCAATGAAAAGGCCATCCTTCGAGCCGGAGTTGAACCAGCGACCTAAGGATACCTGTTATGATCAACCTACAGTCCTCCGCTCTACCAACTGAGCTATCGAAGGGAGCACGTATCCCTCAATCATCCATCCTCTGGATGGATGCTGGAACTGATGCTGAACCAAAGTTTATTGGTTGGATTGGCTGCCTCGATCTCCTGAGAATATCGTTGTCCACTTTTACATAATGGCAAAGCAAGTGCAGATGAAGTCTGACACCAACCACCATGGGGCATTTGGAGGTGTTCGATTTTGCACAGGTCTAGCTCATCTTGATGACAACGTTTACGTGTTCAACACGCAACCTTTTGTCCAGTGAAATCAAGCATTAAGATTCCACTAAACTCTTTTCATTCTGAATGGTCACACATCGGACACCAATGAAAAGTCCAGCCTTCGAGCCGGAGTTGAACCAGCGACCTAAGGATACCTGTTATGATCAACCTACAGTCCTCCGCTCTACCAACTGAGCTATCGAAGGGAGCACATATCCCTCAATCATCCATCCTCTGGATGGATGATTGAGCTGATGCTGAACCAAAGTTTATTGGTTGGATTGGCTGCCTCGATCTCCTGAGAATATCGTTGTCCACTTTTACATAATGGCAAAGCAAGTGCAGATGAAGTCTGACACCAACCACCATGCGGCATTTGGAGGTGTTCGATTTTGCACAGGTCTAGCTCATCTTGATGACAACGATTACATGTTCAACACGCAACCTTTTGTCCAGTGAAATCAAGCCTGAATGTCAAACAACCTCTTTTCATTCTGAATCAAATCAAATCAAATCAACTTTATTTATATGGCATTTTTCATACAACAGTAAAACAAAGTGCCTCACAGAGGTTAAAAACAACAAAGATCCAAACAGAAAACAAAAAGAAAAGAGAAAACCCAACCCTCCCACCCAACAAAAAGCTATTTAGCTCATAAAATTGAGTTACTAGCTAGGTAAGAATGATCTAAAACAGAGACATAAAATGCATCAAAACTAAAACCTATAGGCTAACTAAAATAACAAAAGATAAAGGTTAAATGAGATAAGAATGTAAAAAGAGGAAGGGTAAGAATATAAAAAATAAATAAAAAATAGATAATAGAAGGATAAATCGGTTATAAGTGGAATTTAAAATAGATAAATAAAGAGATCAGTTAAAAGCCTGATTAAAAAGATGAGTCTAGAGCCGGGCTATTCAACTGGCAGCCCCCAGGCCGGGTCCGGCCTGCGGGGGATTTTGTGCTGGCCCTTTGGGCGGAACATAGGGAATACATGCGGGTCGTTTCATATACAGCTCATGGCTATGACTCATGGTACATTATGTGGTGCAGTAAGTGGCGGTATGCACCCGTTTACACCATGGTGGCAATCTGCTATGTAATCAAAAGAGGAGAAAGAATATTTACTTGTTTTGGCCGGACACATATTTTTGGGGACCACAATGGACCAATCAAAGTCGCCCATGCGCGCTCTAGCTGCACTCTGCTCTGACCTATTTGTTTCTTCTTTCAAGCCAAGCACATAGCTCGACTAACAAGACAAAATGTCTCTCTCTACTTTAAAAAAACGAAAAGTTGACTCAGAGAATAGGCAGTTCAACAGTGAATGGACAGAGAAATATGTGTTTATTGCTGTTGGTGCGAAGCCTGTGTACCTAATCTGCAACGAGTGCCTCTCCGTGAGTAAAGAGTATAATTTGAGAAGGCATTTCAAGACAACACATGCTAGCTTTGACGCCACTTTCCCACCAGACTCTGCTGCTTGGAGCCAGAAGATTTCGGGGCTTACATCTTGTTATGAGCAAAGACGTCGCACCTTGTTTCGGGCCTGTACGGATCAGGAGAGAGCAACGGCTGCATCGTTAAGGGTGGCATGGATATTAGGCAAAAAGAAAAAGCCGTTTACAGACTCAGAGACTGTCAAAGAGTGTATGCTGGCATCAATCGAGGAAGTGGTTACAGATGAGAAAACCCGAAAAAGCATAATCGATTCGGTCAAGCAAATTCCAATATCTGACACGTCAAATATGAGGAGAGTGGAGGCCCTTGCATCGGACGTTTCCGAGACGCTTTTGGACAAGCTGAGGAAGGCGGAGGTGATGTCTTTGGCCGTGGATGAATCGACGGATAACAGCGATGTTGCACAGCTGTGCCTCTACGTGCGATTTTTGATGGGGAATGCTTTCGTGAGGATCTGCTTGGATTAATTCCCATGGAGGGACACACCACGGTGAGATTCTATTCACAAAAATTGCTTTATTCTTTGAAGAGAACAAATTGGATTTGGCGCGCGTTAACATGTTGGTGACGGATGGTGTGCCCTCGATGGCGGGCAGGGAACAGGGGCTCGCCGCGAGGATGACAGCCGTGGCTCCGCAGCTGAGATCGGTTCATTGCCTCATCCACCAAAGCCTCCTGTGTGCCAAGCTAAGTGGTGAGTTAAAAGAGACCATGGACTCTGTCATGGCAATTATAAACTTTATCCGTTGTACCTCCAGCTTACAGCACCGACTTTTCCGCAAGTTGTTGACTGACATGTTAGCTGAATACAAAGATTTGCTCATTCACAATGACATTAGATGGCTTAGCAAAGGAAACGCATTGAAACGATTTTGTGAACTAAGACAGGAGATTGTGGTGTTTCTCTGGAATTCAAAGCTGAAAAAAGCTGTCAAGTTTCGGTCTCTGATGGAAAATAAGGACTTTAATGCTGCTGTTTGCTTTTTGAACGATATTTTCCATCATTTGAACCAACTCAACATGGAACTGCAGGGCAGAGATAAAACAGTCACGCAACTTGTGGAGAGACTTCATGCTTTTCAAAGAAAGCTCTCACTTTTCTCTGCTGATCTTCGTCCAGGGAAGATGCTCCACTTCCCCACATTGAGGAAATCAGGCCTACAAATTACAAAGGTGATGTCAGGCTTTATTGACTCATTGAAAAACAACTTTGCCACTAGGTTTGATGATTTCAGCATCCCCCATGAAGTGATGAGATTTGTGAAGGACCCTTTCTGTGTGAATTTTGAGGCAGACTTTGCAATGAAAGCAAAGGAGCTGATAATCATTGGATGAGGCACCTTTACAACTGGAACTCATTGACATTCAGTCATCAGAAGACTTGCGACAGTCATTGCAGCTGGCAGGTTTTGAAAAATTCTGGACTCATGAAGTCAGCCAAGAGAAATTTCCACACTCAAGGGGTCTTGCACTTTTTCTCCTGACAATGTTTGGCTCAACATACACTTGTGAGTCGTCATTCTCACACATGAATGCCATTAAAACTCACAATCGCATATCTCTCACTGACCAGCATCTGCAACACTGCTTGCGCATTGCTCTGACAACATATACACCTAACTTCACTGCTCTTGCTAAGTCAAAAAAATGCCATTTCTCTCATTAGATGGCAAATGTTGGTAAACTACATGGAAGGTAACAGACATGTTAGTCAAGCAAGCAATGAGGACTGATTTTTGAACAGTATGATGCAGTTTACATGTTATTCACCTCATAATGCCATATTATGCACTTAATTTTTTTCTTGATGTGGTATGGCTCAGCTGGACTGAATATTGAGGTGTCTGGTGCAATTTCAACATGGACAGATAAGAATGAAAAGCCCTCACCAAATCTCCTTATCAGTGTATCTGCTTTTGGCTGAGTAGTTAGAGCAGAGGAACAGTTTAACATTGGTATTGTCAAGAGAGGTCAACTAAGGGACTGTTAAATTGATTCTTCTCATGTCTTAGCAGGACTGACCTGGATGAAGTGATTATTGTTGGATGCAATTTGAAACATTTTGCCTTGATAAAATACCATGCACTGTTAGTTGTTATAATTCTATTCAGTAGTATAGTATGTAGTCTTGTTTTGTATTTGTTGGTGCATTTGAAGTTTAGGTTGTCTGTCAATGCCATATCAGTTATTTAGAATTGTATTCATTTAACAGAGTGATGCAATTTGAAATACCTTGCCTTGATAAAATAGTATGCAGTGTTATGTTGTTATAATTCTATTTACTACCACACTTTGGTTTTATTTTTGTTGGTGGAGTTAAATCTGATTTTGCTTGTCACTCAAATTAGTGAAATATTAAATATATGTGATATGGCTCACCTAGAGCCACTCTACATACTGAGCTATTGAAGGGGATATGGTTCTCTCAATCGTCCATCTTGTCCATGGATGCTGAAACTGATGCTGAACCAAAGTTTATTGGTTGGACTGGCTGCCTCAATCTCAGTGTCCACTTTTATATGATGTCAGAGCAAATCGAGATGAAGTCAGACACCAACCACCATGCATTGTGCCGCGTCTGGCTCATCTTGATGGCAATGATTACATGTTCAACCGAACCAAACAGGGCTGCACCCTTAAACTAGTGGAAAATGAAAAAACATGACAATATGAATGAGTAAGAGCCCTGAGGTACAACTTAAATGACGTAAGAGTCAAAAAGCACAGTGAAAAAAATCACAAGAAACTTGTGAAACATTTCAGATTTTATTAAAGTTTGTATAAAATTTAAACACCACAACCCCTTCACCAACATGGCTTCTTCTGTCGTCTCACTGAAAGTGCTATTAAATCATCTAGTATAACTAAAATAGTAATTTACATTATTTCACAAAATATTACAAACGTGTGTTTTTCTTTTCAACAACACTACAGAAAAAATCACACACAACACTCAAAAGGAGTAAAAGAGGAACATTCTAAGGGTGATTTTTTTCCAACTTTATCCTTAATTTTTTTTTTTTAGCATTAATGACAAACTGTCTTATATGGTTGTGATTTTGAATTCACAATAAAGCATACAGAGAAGTATCTTCATCACATGACAGTTTACACCGACTTCACCTCAGCTTCATGCAGACTCTGTGCCATTCCCCAAATTTTGTAGTTCCCGTAACTAACAACAATGGTAGTTAATTGTAAATCCAAAGACAGGCTTCAGAGCTCTTTAAAAACTTCCCTAATGTCACACTGTCACCATATTCCTTCACAGACTGTGCCTCTAACCTTAAACGCAACTTCGGCTCAAGTTCCAGTTTACTTTTACATAAAACACATCAACAGGCAGTAATAACATTATTGTAAAACCCCAGGAAACCGTTTTGATATATTTCCCAAACTCCGGGCGGATGTGCAGAAAGTTGCCGTCCAGAGTCAGCTGGACACTCTGATGTCTCACATGGTGCGATGTGGAGACTTAAGCACGATGGGCCTTCAGGTATACCTGTGACAGGAGTGGGCAGGGGACCCATTAGACTGGGCATGAGGACTGGTGTATTTGGGGGAACTGGTGTAGCTCGGCGGGTTGTCAAGTTCAGAGGGAGATCCAATACTGTTGCTGGAAGAGTCATCCATGGACGGATCCTGCAAAACAAGATGGCTTCAGCTCAAATCCATTCTCCACCAACAGTTCTCCAGTAAAACAAAGTTCATGTCGTCACTGTCACTAATTCTGCTCTCTGAAATAGGGCCCAGAAGTACAGCTGCAGTGAACAAACACGCAATACATTTTATTTCAGTTGTTTTAAAGTTCCATCTTGAACAAAATGCTCTGACTTCTCTCCCCAAGCTTGGTAAATGAAATCTGTTTCAAGAAATGTTTCCTTCCTGGTTGCACAACTGGAGTTTTTCATGGTCACCCAGACAAAAGAATTCAACATAAATGTATATCATTTTACTAAGCACATTTCTTAATTCTTCATGGACAGTAAAACAAAAAATGAATCTCACTCCCAATTTCACCAGCTCACACAAGTCTGTCCTCCTCTGGAGTGGCATTAAACCTATAGTCTATGGGACTAATTGTAGTGTTACTGAGTGAAACTTAAATATACTTTATGAGACAGTAAGTTCATCATTTTTATTTATACCATATATCAACAGGCCATATTTCTCTATACATGATTACTATGCATGTTCTTTGCTTTGGACAGTCTTTACATCATAAGTTCCACTGTAAATAACCCTGTGTAAACAGAAAGCCTTCAGGGGATATTAGTGTTGATTAAGTTTTAGTCTTGCTACCTTTTGTTAGTCACAGAATAATAAAATCATAGTGGTGATGAAAGAGATACCTTTTGCTGCAGGATGTAAAGTGAAGTTACAGCATTTATTCCGTTATGCTCTGTCATTTTTGGGAGTACACCATCTGTGGCAAAGCACAAAACATCGGATTGTCATTCACATAAATTCTCAACAGGGAATCTTCTAGTCTCATAGTCGACAACACGTTCTCACTCCAAAGTCATCACACATAGCGGCTCGGTCAGTGGATCATCATGTCTACATTTGACGCACTAGATATCCTGGGTGCGTCTGTTGTCAGTTTACGCCTGTTGCATGAATTGTGTCTCTTCGAAATACACCTCTGTTCTCACAGGAAATGTAGTTTGCAGGAAATAGTTTGGAAAATAAACATACAACATTTTTTGCCTTGTGTAACAAACGCACATGGTTACGTTGAGAAAAAAACATCATGGTTTGGCTCTACTTTCATACCAAAGTACTTTTAGGAACTTTAAAGCACCATAATGATGTTGTTGTCTGGCGGCATTTCAAACTGACGCCGTCCTAAGGTGTTATAAACCAATATCGCACGGAAGCGTATCGTACCACTGCAAAAGGATGCCTTTTGATCACACTGCGGTATTTGACAACTTCGAATTGAGAATGGGTTGTCATAGATTAGCTGATCACTTTTTGTTCTTTCATCTCAGTGGAATATTAATTAAGGATAACAATACTATACCTGTAAGACTGATTGGTGAGTGATCAGAGTGGTCATAAAACCTGGAGAGAGGCTTTCTAGCTTGATGTCTTTGCCTAATAAAGACAAAATGGCAATGTATTAACATCATGTTATAATGTTTGTTTGTTTGCACTCCAGATCGACCTTTCTAAAATCACCTTTCTGCTTTTTAGGGTTGATTTAAAAGACTATCAGCAGTTCTTACTTTTTGGAAGGTGTCCAGCAGGCACATATCGTTACCAAGGTGATGAGGAGGAAGATGCCTCCAGTGGAGAGGATGATGTAGAGGGAACTTCTTCCTGGTAGGACATGCAAAATTAAAGTTAATGAATGTTGACAGACAACAGAACAACACAGGGACACACAAGGTACAATACACATAGCATCCAATGTTATAATATCATGCTGTCATAAGCACAAGCCTCTCGTCCATGAACAGATGCACACTTCCTTCTGTGCAGTGATTCAGTTGGTGGGTGTAGTTCAGTAGAAAGAAAATAGTTCCTACACAAAACTGCTTACAATGAGGTCTGTGGATTATCCTGAGTAACCAGGTCATGATATCTGGAAAGAGACATTGTTATTCATTCATTCATCTTCTAACCGCTTCATCCTCACGAGGGTCGCGGGGGAGCTGGAGCCTATCCCAGCTGACATTGGGCGAGAGGCAGGGTACACCCTGGACAGGTCGCCAGACTATCGCAGGGCTGACACATAGAGACAGACAACCATTCACGCTCACATTCACACCTACGGACAATTTAGAGTTATCAATTAACCTAGTCCCCAATCTGCATGTCTTTGGACTGTGGGAGGAAGCCGGAGTGCCCGGAGAGAACCCACGCTGACACGGGGAGAACATGCAAACTCCGCACAGAAGGGCTCCCACGCCCGGGATCGAACCGGCAACCCTCTTGCTGTGAGGCGAGAGTGCTAACCACCACACCACCGTGCCGCCCGAGACATTGTTATAATTTTTTTAAATGTATTTTTTGGCGTTTTGAGCACTACAAGCCAAGTGCCATCTAGTTCCACTAGACTGGCGAGAACCCAGCTACAGTGTTGATTTCGTTGACAAAAAATTTTCATTAACAACCTTTTTCCATGACAAAAACAAGATGATGACCTAAGCTACAAACAGATCTTGACAATTAAAACTAAGATGAAATCTATGTTTCATTTTCATTGATGAGACGTGACCAAAATGTTAGTGGTGGACTATCGGACGTTGAAAGCTGAGAACAGCCATGCTTATGATTATCTTCAAATGCCGCATGAGCAACAGGCTGGTAAATTCCAGGAAATAGTCTGTACCAGGATGTTTCACTAGCCAGCAAAAACACTCACACCGGAGCAGGGTCAGTCGCTGGTGTGAGTTGTGTGCTGTAATTCAACAGTAAATAATCAGCCGTGTGTGTCTGACTGTGGATGGTGGAGCTGCTGAATGGATTTGTGGAGTTTGTTAGTTGCAGTGGTGACTGTTAGCAGTTAGCTCCACTAATTAGCCATTGAACAGAAGCGGGGCAAGCAGCCACTAGGCGCCGGACTTCACAGCTGATCCAAAATCATCATTGCCTAGCTGGCCACCAATGTCACAGACATTGATTTTTTGTTGAATTTAGTTTGTGACGTTGGGTGATCAAATTTCACAACACATTTTCACTCCGACCTTGTCACATATCGACCCTTTGGTCATGGACTTTCCACATCCAGATACGATGTGAAAGGTACCCTGGGTGCGTTGGTGTCAACTTCAGCCTGTTACATGCATTGTCTTCTTTCAAAACACACTTCTGTTTTCACGGGAAATTTACCATTCGCATACAGTCTCTTTCACGTAGTCAGTAAAACACTGCAAATTGAGGTATTTTTGCCTTCAACCACTAACACACGGGGTTGGGTTTAGGCAACAAAAACATATGGTTAGGTTTAGGCAACCTGCACATGGTTGGGTTTAGAAAAAAGGACAGGGTTTGGCTTTATAATCTTACGGTACGCGAACACCCCAGATGGAGTTTCGTTGCCTTAACTTTCTTTCATGTCCCACTGCAAGAAAGTTAAGACAAGTTAAGTCATTGCAAAAGCACAGAATTTCGAGTGTGAGACCGGGTTGAATGGAAATATCAATTTGGCGTAGAATACTGACGACAGATGACGTTAACATTTTGTTGGTTCAAAGTAGTGTTGATAAGCAACCAAAAGCTAACGTCTTCTAAACGCCTCATGTCAACCTCATCTTAGAAGAATGACATTTAGTTGTAGGGCATGGAGAACAAAACCCAACACCTGCAAAATGTCATAATGTTAACGTCCATACAACATGAAATTCGAATGTCGTTAGAAATTTAAAATATCGTCAACCCAGTTTTCATTCCAACCAAAATTTTATATCTTAACGTCTTTCTGACATCATATTGATGTCAGGTGCCAGCTGAGAAGACAGACATCTCTACAGCCAATATCTCCAGCACTCGGGACCTCAAACCAGAACATTCTAGATTGATAAATAGCCCCACAGGTGAGAGAAGGAATATGTAATTTTGATTTTTAAGTGAACCGTCACTTTTAGCAGCTACCCGTGTCAACATAATGTGTTTAATTATTATTGGCGCTGCAGCCAATAACTTAGATAGTATCACTCACTGTAGACCGTCAGTCTGATTGGCAAGCTCGTCATGTTGCCCACAGGATTCTCCACTGTGCAGCTGTACGTGTCATCATCTACCATCAACACCCGTGTGATGGTCAGGAGCTTCTGGTCAGGTGACAACACGAATCTCGTCATATTGGTCAGTGGCTTTCCACCTTTGAACCACCTGTATGTAGTCCTGGTTCCATTGTCATGGGAGCAGTTGAGGATGACGTTTTCGCTGAGCTCCAGTACTGATGTCGACTCCATGTGGATATAGGGCCTGGATATAGACTCTGGATAAAGGCGACAGAAGATACAATGGGTTTCAGTTAGGCTTCAGATTTGAGTGCTGTGAATCTACACAAAGAATATTCCATCTATTGCAGAGGAAGAACCGAGTCATTGATCTGCAAAATATCTGTCAATATCTGTCAAAATAGCAAGTCTTTACACTCAAGTCCTAAATCTGAAACAACTCATATTGTCAATAGGTCCTTTAACCCATATGTCCACATAGGTCGTATGTTCCTGCTACTTCATACAAAACCCATAGGGTGTTTCCTTAATTAGCACACCTATTGGTGGACAGCAAGATAACTCATATATGATGTTCGCAGTTTTAAATGTGAGTAATACTTTTAGTATCACGTCTGTGTGCTAGATACCCCACCAGAGGGGGGAACAAAAATGGGGATGGTACGGAACAGTACCATCCACAACTTTTCACAGTGGAAACAGGAAAAATGCATACCGAACCGAACCGTACCGTACTGCTTGGTGGAAACGGGGTGTTACTAGTTTTACATGGGAGTAGAGTACTGATCTCCTGGATGAAAGTCTGGGTCTTGTTTTATCCACCTGAGCAGACTTTATCGCTCTTTATCCTGTGCTCTGTCACCTGACCTCCTCCTTGCTCCTGTAATAATTAGTATGGCCACTATAGGTCACTGCCTAACCAAAAAAAGATAAATATTGGGAGTAATTTCTGCTAGTAAAAATGTGGTTGTATTTTGGAGGACAGTCTTGAAATTGCGGTGCAGTGTTTGAAAATTGAGGAGAATTATTAGGTTTATTAAGTTAATATTTTGTGGGAAATTTCTGACATTCAGCTGATGGAGACATTGCACATTCATGTATTGTATATGGCTCCTGAGAACCGCGAAATCTTTGGGGCATCAGCTGGCAGGGGATTGCATTCTCAGCAGAAGCGTAGGAAGAAAATGTTCCCCCTGACACAGATTGGCTCCTGAGGAACGTTGTTGTTCCCTCCTACTCTTCTCCAGGATACAGGTGACCTTCACACAGGCCCCTATATGGGCCACAAGCACAACACAACTACTACTGAGCTGCAATATATCAGGAGTGTATTCTACTTGAATATCTGTCCCTGTTGCAGAGGTTAGAGGTGAGCATGTGCCCCAGATAGGATCCCTCGAGTTCTACAGAGGACAGAGTCCTTCAGAGAATTTTCAAGGATGCATGTGTATATCCTCAGCAGGTATAAAGTAAACACAATTCTTTGCGCACAATTTGCAGGAAGTGAAGGCGAGGCCTCTTCAGTGAAACTTGCGCCAGCAGAGCTCAGTAGGATCTAGATGCCATTTATTTGAATAATATCTCCAGTAGCTTTTTTTCATACAAGCATAAGATATTGACAGAAACCTCATAATTTACACTTTCAAATGTGTCCACTGCCGAATAATGAGATTTTTAAACAAGTGTGATGTAGATAAAACATAAACGTTTTTAGATTAATCATTACAGCAGTGATGGAAATGCCACAAGAGTTTCATTTAGCCTATCTGTTTGTTTTTTTTAAGTATAATCCCCACATATATTCTCCCTAAAAGTCACGTGACTTTGAAAATACTGTTGACATTTGTTCAAACTGTACAAAGCCATTTGAGAGTGCCAAAATGATCACAGTATCCTGAAACCCCCTCAGTCCGCTGAGGCTTAATGACGCACACCTGGGGGCACTCGGTAACCTGTTCCAATGTGTGTTCACTGAATGCTAGGAAGGACTCTTGCCTTGCCTTTGTAGGATCATTCCTTGGAAAGATTCATCCTATCAAGGAAGGATCCTTGACTTTGAGAAACGCCAATTATGTTACTTTAACAAGTTGTAATTTCTGAGGCTGAAAAATTAAGCCAGTGCGAAAGTGCCCAAAACTGTAGTTCATTAACTTGAAGCTGGCTCCACAGAGTGTAACTCACATACATTTGACCAGTGAAGTTAATTCTGCTGATCCCACACTGGTTGCTAGAGGGAGCTATAACACAGTGTAATGCTAATGGTTTTGACTAAATGGGGGATTTATACTTCTGCGTCTAATCCACACCATACCTACTGTGTGGGCTCTGCGTCAACGTAGAGCCTATGCCTATTCTACTCAGTAGCCTGACATGCACCTCCCCAGAAATGTAACTACATGTTGCAGCAACGCAGATGTCCTATTTCTGTAAGCTGAAACCATTTCCCTCAGTGGAAACAAAGCTTTTACTTACTTTAACTTCACAGATAAGAAACAATAAATTGTGAAGACAATAAAGCGTCCACAAAAATAGCATGTGTGTGATTTATCCTGGCTTCATATGAGCAGAGGAAATCTCCACGGTCACTAGGTTAATTTACACAATGTAAAATTCCATAGGCTTGTGCTAATAACGTTAGCATGTTGTAGTTGTGGGGAAAATGTGTCCAGATACAGACAAGTGTTTGTGAATGCTGTGAGTTATAGTGAAGCCGATTTGTGGACTTGTGTTTGAAATTGTCTCTATTAAGCCATGTTTAATGTGTGTTTAATGTCTGTTTTGAATCAACTAAACTTTACAGCACTTCACAGAAACCTCCGCTACCGACTAGTGTTTTGGGAGGTGTTACTGCAGAGTGACACAGACACCACGCACAAGTATAAATGCTCACAACAGCTGTAAGGCATAAAATCTTGCTTAATTAGTAGAGAAGAAGAGGCAGGAAGACACTGAGAAACACCACAGTTGCACTCTGCAGAGAAGAATCTAATAGAGAAAAGTTTCAGAGAGCTTCTGTAAAGCACCATGTGTTTAATTTTATTTTCTCCGTGTAACTGGGTGTAAAACCGGAGAATTATTTTGATGTCAATGTGCCTGTTTTGGTATTAATCCGAATCTCAGGTGAGTTGACGTACTGAGTTAGCATGGTAAGCTAGCGATTAGCTGTGAGTAAACGTCAATACTATGTTACTTGTTGAGACCACTGCTTTATTTTCTGTCACGTTTCTTTGCCTTAAGACTACCATAAACCAATCACAGACATCTGTGACTGAATGTAAAAATAGTTTTCTGAGTATTAATCTTAATCTTTATTTATAAACTAAATAGGTTGGTTGATTAGGCGGTTTGTGACATTTTGCTGTGACTGTTGGTTATGGAAGATTTAATGGTTGAACATAAAATGTGAATGCATGTAAATTCATATGGGTTAATATACAAACTGTTTTTCTGTGTGTCATGTTTAAACACAGTGGATTTCAGTTTTAAATCATATGAATGAAGTCGCTGATGCAGATAGTGAGTAAGAAGAAATATGGTTACTAATGATAATGTAATTGTTGTACAATAGCAATATGATATTTTTCCCTGCTGTGTGCAGGTTGGGGTTTTTTTCCTTCTTGAGTCTGAGATTATTTCTGAGAGGATGTGATCCAGGATTGGTGAGCCAGGCCCAGGACCCATGTCAGGGGTGTAAGAAGAGGATCCAACCTGGTTTGCCACAATACCAGGAGTGACAACAACCTCACTTCAGGACAGATCAAGCACATGAGATCTCAACAAACACACCACCTGGGTTGCAAAGATAACACTCACACACATGGGTGCAGATCCCAGGGGGGATGGGGGGGACATGTCCCCCCCAAATTCTGAAAAATACAAATTGTCCCCCCCAATTCTAAATAGCCTAAATGATTGAAATTGAACAAATGTATACAGTAGTCCTATATACTGGGAGAAAGGGAAGATGATGAGGAGAATTGGGAATCCGTGAGAGGCGAGACATGAGAACGTGAGTGGACATAATATGCCTGAGACCCTGAAACTAGAAGTAGCATTAACTAACAGCGAAGCAGTGAAAAGGAGGGGGATGGCTGGTTCCATGTACTACTGGCTGTTTAAGAGAAATAAACAGTAAAGGTAAGCATATGATTCTCTGTGTAGTGCTTTTTGAATGACTTGGTGATGGTGATGAGCCTCTATGAAATCATGAAATATGCTGGCAATTTCAAGCGCTCTGTGGGCATGATTTGCACGTGTGCAATTAAAAAAAATCACAAATTGTGTCCCCCCCAAACTTGTCATCAGATCTGCACCCATGCTCACACACCACACAAGGGATGCCCCCCAGACTAAGAATTTTCTTTGTCGACCAGCAGTCGAGTGTCCATCAGTCGACTAGTCTCCCACATGTTTCTGAATGTAATGATTAAATGATATATTTTGCTGGTTTGAGTTGAAGGTGTGAGAAAGAATAGTATCAGTAACATTGTTAACACTGTGCTACATTACAGAGAAATACAAAAGCGTACTAATGAACCTTCATTAATATAGGCCTATATTTTATCTACAAGTGCACGTCACACACTGAGCGAGCCGCCTGTTAATGACGCTGTGGGCTAATGGGCATGTAGCTACTTCCGTGTTTCAGATGATATGTCATGTTTGTAGTCGACCAATGAAGATGAGTTTACATATCGCCTTGGGTTCGTCCTTCACCTTCTCAAAATGATCCCACACTTTGGATTTCCTGCCCGACATGTTATTAACTAGCCTGTGGAATAACCGCAGGTACCAGCCCTGGAAATTAACCTGACTCCTGTCTGACTACTGAGCGTGGACACTTCCTGTGTCTGTCCTTTCAAATTAAAGTCACACATGGTCCAGTCGTATTGGATTTATTTTGACATGGTGCAGCTCCTGATAGAGTTTCACATTTGTTTGTTTTTCTTCTGCAACTAAACAACCAATGAAATCTTGTCAACTGATGACCTTTTTGGTCGACTAACGTTTGGTTGACTATTGGGGGCAGGCCTACACCACACACCTGAATTGAGGAGTTGAACTGAAAAGAACTGAGGAGAAAAAAAGACAAAAAAGGACTGAGAAAACAGCATTTGTGCTGTAGGGAGACAAGTTGGGGATAATTAATTATTTTTAATGTTTATTTTTTTTCAATGTTGCAATAAATCAAGTCGTTCACTTTAAGCTTTTATTAGCTGTGTATCATTTGCTCCTGAGTCGAAACCTAGAGAAGATGGGCCCAAATATAATAAAAGATCTTAGTCTCTAAATTCAATACACTGTGTTATAACACAGCTCCAACCTCTTGTCCATATATGGTCACTTCTGGCTCCAAAGAAACAAGATGTTGACAGCTGAAATGAACAAACTAAAGGTTTTCAGAACGGCAGTCTACAGACAAATGGGTGACGTTAGGGTAGCTACATCTATTATTTATACAGTCTATGTATTTTAACAGCCCTTTAGTCAAAGTCAGAGTTTTAACCTGAGTCTAATCATCACACTGGGACTTAAAGGTCTTGTGTGCAGGATTAAGTGGCACCTCGTGGTAAGGCTGCAGATTGTAACCAACTGAAACTTCTGTGAGCCAAGCGTGTAGGAGAATTATGGTGGCTGATGCAAAACACCAGTGTTTGTTTCGTTCATTTGGGACCACTTTAAAACAACATGGCGACCTCCATGGAAGGAGACTTGTTCTGTGCGTAGATATAAATGAATCCTACACACTGGACCTTTAATTTGGACCTGAGTCTAAGTCACAGATAGTAGTATGTCTCTATGACACTAGTTCAGAAAAACAGGTGTGACTTTACCGCCACATTAATCTTATAATCATACAGTAGAAATCTTATAATCATACAGTAGAAGTCATCCTCCTACCGTCCACAGTGAGCGTGATGCTGCCCTCTCCTGTAAAGGTGTCATCTGTTATGGAGATCTCCACGTCATAAGTTCCGTCATCAGAGAGTCTGAGGTTGTGCAGGAGGAGAGTACCGTTCTCAAATACCAGGATGCGGTCACGATACTCAGGCCTCAGGGTCCCGATGATGTCAGTTCCAATCGACTGGACAACAGTGACAGACTTTTCCCTCTTGAGCTGCCACTTGATGACCGGCAGGTCAAGGCTGAAGCTGTTGTAGCGAACAGACAGCAGGGCCTCCCCTCCCATTGCGCCTCTAATGAGAGTGTTGGGTATAGTCATGTTCACTGCCAGCACCCCACCTGCAGAAAAACACATGGGAGAGTTTGCTTTTTTATGTCCACACCACTCCAGCACAACAGTTTCACAAGTTAGATTTTGTTATAGAGAGTATTATGATTAGTTCATGGGTGCAAATTTTCCTGCCAGTAAAAACACAAAAGCAGCAGAGGACTGTTAATTTAATTTGAAGAACAGAGGCCTGTGCTATGAAGCAGGATTTGGAGTTAGTGAGGTAACTTCAGGGTTAACACTGGTTTTAAAACAGAGCTTCTATCAAACACATCATTTTAGCAGAATTTTAACTTTTGCAAAGTTTATTTTAGTCCACAGTGACAGCATTGATATTATTAGATCCTGATTCATCACTGCAACTCAAAAGAAACAGTCTGGCATCACTTTGAAGTGTTTTATGTGACATTTTCAGTTAGTTTTATCATCATCCAACTCGACAGCAAAAAATATACTTATGTCACATTTAGCCTTGTGACACCTACACGTACTTTGAGTGTCGGCCGGCGGTGAATTTTCTGAATACTGTGTTCCATGTTTCAATGTTAATGTTTTTACAGTTTCCGTTTTAGTAGTACAGAGTATCGTTTATATCTCACACCACTGACATTTTCTTGTCTTGCAGTCTCAAACACTTTCAGTATCGTTTTATCTCATCTGATATGAAGTAGCCTACTTCATTCATGGGTCTGATGATGTCACTCGTAACGAACAACCCCGCCTCTTCGCCCTCGTGGCTGGATAGGAAAACCCAGAGCTGACTGAACTAGTTGACTACAGGTTTATAGTACAGGTTAGCACAGGCCTCTGCTAGAATGTGACTCACAGACATAACAATGCCTTTGGTAAAGTAGGTTGTGGCTCTCTGCAACCTCAGAAAGCAACAGCTGCAATCTGCCATAAAGGAAAATGAAGATGAAGCAACTATAGTCACATCTGAAGCAGGAAGTGTCATGACAAGTTTGTGTTCGAGCTACTTTTTAAATCTCCTGCGGTGGGTCGCACAAATAACATGTAGTCAAAATATCACACATGTGCCGCCCATGATCCCGTCCTGACGGCTGTATTTTTTATACATTCGGAGTTCCACCACTGTTACTACCTCCAATGGTGCCTTCAAGACGAGACAACTCTGTCTTCATATTTAGCAGTTGTACCTTTTATTCAGAACTGCAAGGCATAACAGCGTGAAACTCCCACCTTGACGAGGCATTGTAAAAGGGGCTAAAGAAACACCAAGGAGAATCTACCTATCACCCAGTGTTGTCTGAGATGTTTATAGCTGTTATAGCTATAGTTATAGCAGTATTTATAGTTTCACAACTTTTTAACTATCATGGGGTGGCAGCAGACAGTCCACAGGGACTTGGCTTGGGAACTGGACGGTCACTGGCCTAAGTCCCGTATGGACCAAGTCCCGTATGGACCAAGCATGGTGTGTGGACTGGTAGCTAGAGAAGTGCCAGCTCGCCTCCTGGTCCATGGGCAGCCCCCTCGCTCTGACATCTCTCCATTTAATGTATGTATAGGTCCTGTTTGTGCATGTGTGTGTATTTCGGGCCTGTGTGTATATGACAACAGAGAGAAAGAAAATTAAGTATATCTTCTTCTAAATCTGCAGAACAGCCATCTTTATTTTTACCTTGCTTGTAATTTTATTGCAACTCCAAACTCAATGTTGATATGGGACAATTCTGCAAATGTGCACCGTATTTTGAGATTCAAAAAACTTAAAGATAATATATTTATATACTGTCTGCACATGATAAAATTAATTTTCACAGAGCCATCCACCACTCCGACCTCCACACTCTTACATTCTGCCTTGCTACATGAAGGACACACCACTTCCTGTACTAGCACTGAATGTTGGCGTTGGACATAAGTACATTATGTACAGTGGAATCATGCAGTATGAATGTAATCTTCATGGATGCCGCTGTGTATCAGCTTTACGAACAATCAACAGTTTGTTGCACACAAGCAAAATGTAAATAGTTGTCATTATTCACTGTCAGTTTTATTGTTTTTTCATCTGCAGTGAGCAATACATAGTGAGCTGAAGGCTAGTGTGGGCATCACGCCCCATCTCTGCTGTATACTGGGGCCAGTTTGCATGGAAGATCCACATTACCATGGGAACAGCTGTCAGTCCTTGGGATGGGCCAGCATGAGCCAACAAAAGTGGGGATTGTTTGTTCAAATTTCCTTCTTGGCAGTTCATGAAAAGAACGCTGGGAGCAGTCCAGATGCCATGCTAGCTCTGCAGAAACAGAGCAGCTCAGTGACTCTGCTGCTAGCCACAACAATAGCAGGACAGTGATGAGACACGGCCACAGCTGAAAATAACTGAACATCTGAAAACACTGCTTCTGAGTCATCCTCTAGGCACAATTACTGTATTACTTACAAAGGGTGGGCACAAGACTGTAAAAGCACCCACACGGTCCAATGCAATCCAACACCAGAACAACAAACACTACCTTTGTGATGCCTATAATGTTTGGTTTTCAGAGATTCGTCAATTCAGCTGACACTGAACATGTTGTAATATTACAACACAGTCTCACAGAAATACAACCCCTCAGCCAGTGGTGGAATGTAACTAAGTACATTTACTCAAGTACTGTGCTAACATACTTCTGCTCCTCCACATCTCAGAGGCAAATATTGTACTTCTTACTTCACAACATTCATTTTGAAGCTTTAGTTACTAGTTACTTTGGAGATTATCAATACAAAATATAAACCAACTAATAAATTATGATATAATTTTACAGATTAACTACCCAGCAGCACATTAATTAATTAAAATGAGCTCTGCCTTTACCAGCTGCAACATGAAATTGATGAACACATTAATGCATCAATATTGTAATCCAATAATGTAATTTATCCATAATGAGTACTTTTACTTTTGTACGTTTGCTTAAGTAAATATTTGAATATAGGGCTTTTACTTGTAACAGAGTATTTCTACACTGTAGTATTGCTACTTTTACTTAAGGGAATTACATCAGTACTTTTTCCACCACTGCCCTCAACAACACATTAAGTGGTCGTGGGCATGAAATGTCTAAAAATTACATGCTGGCAACAGGAAAAAAATGACAATGTAAAGTCTATTATGAATTATTGAGGTGTTTTTGTGAGACAGTCGCAGTTTGGTTAGGTTTTGGAAAATAAAAACACTTAGTTTGGTCTAGAGAACAAAATGTACTTTCATAAATTTAGGAAAATATTGTGGTTTTGGTTAACTACGTTTGGGACGTCAGTGACATAAACTCGCATACTGTACGCAGTTACATAGAGTACCTATGTAAAGAAGTCTACCTTGTGTGGTAACATAAAGTACCAACATCAAGTACATTGCGTTGGTATGTAAAGTACCTAGGTAGTCACACAATGACTGTAAAGTCCATAAAGTCATGTAACTACAGTGCCTTTTGGTTTCAAAAGGGACACAAACAGTGGTCTCCTGTGTAGAAAGTTTTTAAGGAGATGTAGTTTACCTTGACATGTTTCGACTGTCACTTCAGTCTTCTTCAGAAGCGTCATCTGACGTGCGTCAGTCTGAAGAATACTGAAGTGACAGTTGAAACATGTCAAGGTAAACGACATTTCCTTAAAAAATCATTGTCTGGAAAAAGTAAAATTTCTACATTTAATCTATTTTGAGTAGACAAAATGAACCTAATTACACTATTAAGTGGTCTCCTGGTTGGAAGTTGAGGTTTGTTTGGATCTGGACCCCATGGATGGACATTTCGTACCCACCAATGCATTGTCCATTTGTCGCTGGACACAAAATGGACAGGACAAAGTTGCCGTTGATGTTGTCGTGTCCATTTCACGCAGTTCTATGAGACTGGGCTGAATATTAAGTGTAATACTGCAGAAATTACTACAATTCATTGGTCACAATCATTAACTGTAGAAATAATGGACACGGCCACCGTGACTTCACTCTTCAGTTTGTGGACTCCATTTTTGAAGCCTCGAGTTCGGCATATCGGCTGCAGCCATCTTGTTATTTGGAGGATCTAATTGAGAAGCCGAGGACACTATCAGTGGACAGCCTGTCACTCTGAGCAGCTTGCCCTTAATTATTGCTACATTAAACCTTAATAAAATGTAAACACATTATATAAATATTCACCCCCTGTACAGGTGTCATGAAGGGGGAAATGAGCTATAGAGACCAAAACTGTTTTTGGTACAAGGTTGTAAACATGTTTAATTATGCTTTGAAGTTGGGCATTTTAACATGGGGGTCTATGGGGATTGACTGGTTTCTGGAGCCAGCCTCAAGCGGCCATTCAGGGAGCTGCAGTTTTTGGCAGGCGGGAGGGTTGGTGGGTGGGTCCAACAACCACCGACTTTCACTCTGGAGGCCATTCTTTGCTTCCTGTAAGACTTTTACAGCCAAACCATGTTCTTCTGTCCTAAACCTAACCATGTGTGTGTTGGCAAAACGTAACCACGTGCATTTATTGTTGAAGGAAAAAAACGTTAATTCGCTTTGTTGTACCGACGTAGTGCTTTTATTTTGAAAGAGACTGTATGCAAACTGTACATTTCCTGTAAAACAGGCGTATTTTGAAAAACAACAATGCATGTAACAGGCTGAAGTTGACACTGCGTCCCAGACTGTCAAGAACTAACACACCCAGAGTACCTTGCACATCATATCTGGATGTGCAAAGTCCATGACCAAACGTCAATATGTGACAAGGTCGGAGTGAGAAGTGCTGGAGAAATGCATTAAGTAGGAAGAGGAGAGGGCAGTAGGCCGACTGATGATGTCATGTTATTGGAGGACATGTTCAAATGTCACAAAGTCTTAAAAAAGTAAAAGAAGTTTTAATTTAAGTGTTATTTTCTAGTAAACAGTTCAACTGAACATTTTTTACCTGCCTATTTGTTCGGCTGACAGTTTTTCTGATCCCTTTTTCTGATTTGACATAAAGTAAGAAAATAAAAATAGCTTTGCAAGTAGCAGACTACTCATTTTCCAAGTAGCTTGTGCAACATTAGTCAGAACAAACCCTGTACATGCTCTGTTTGCATTTGTATTAGGTATGCAACTTTAATATCGTACACCAGTTAACTCCTGTTGTTTGTGTTTTCTGCTAAACCTCAGCTAGTACTGTGAAAGCATGGTAAAAATTTCTGGAAATGTGAGTATCTACTGGGAGGACTCTCTGATAGTTTCATCCAGCAAGTTAGTCAAGCAACGCTGCATTTGGAAAATCATATCTGCAACTGATTCCCTTGTTCTGACACCAACAAACAACTAAATTAAAAAACAAATTTCAATAATCAGCTTTTGTTTGCTCCAATATAAACCAAATCTTAACAAAATCCTTCAGACACAATGTATAAACATTTCAGTGAAAAATCAGACTGTTGCGAGGCAAACCTAAGAGATCTATTTATATCAACTAATTTTAAAGCAAATTCCAAAAATGCAACGTACCTGAATTGAAGGAACCGAGACACACGAGCAATAAAATCTGAGAAATTATTTTAGCCTTAGAAGGAGCTTCCGTCTCTGCCTTCATCTTGGGTCTCAAGCTTTGTTTTCCTCCCAGACAAACAGCATGATTTGCGACTCTGGGCAGGACGGAGAACACAGTCATTCTTTCAGGCTCAGCTGGGACTGAGTACATGTTGTTCTCAAAAGCCAATGTAGAAGCAGGACAAAAGTCTGTGTGTGTGTGTGTCTGGATGTCCGTTTTGTACGCTCAGTAAGCTTAATGTTTTTATTGCAACAATAACTGATATATTCATAAACTGAACAGAAGCGTCAGTGTTCATCACGCCTCATCATGAGTGTGTCAGTGTTGTTTAAACTTGCTTGTCTTTCAGTTTTAACAGTGATGGAGCTGCATAGAAAACAAGTGTATCCTCTTGGAAATATAAATGTACTCAGTTAATATAATCAGCGCATAAGACTTTTTATATTTGCCGTGTACAAACTGATAGTTTGGTCCAATGTTGTCGATATGTGGATTAATTTTCTGGACCATGAATATCTAGTTATACTAGTTTTCAAGACCAAGTGTCCTGGACTCAAGAGTTTCTCAAAGGGAAATTTTGTCCCACTGTTAGTGGAAAGGTCATGGGGGTCACCAAGGTTATTAGCAATCATCCTCAAGGGAAAATAAACGTTTAAAGCCCAATTCAGACCAAAGATTTGCGACAAGACAAAACCATTTTCGAACGTTGCAGAGAAAAGTTGCAGTGATGTGAACTGGACGGTCTGAGCTCAACTCAAGCTGGCTGATGGTGTCACCTGCAACTCAGCTGGTCAAATCAGTGGCAGTTGGTTTTTAAAGCACGTCACCTGTTTCAGCAGCCAATCAGCTTGTAATGAAGTCCACTGGTCAAGCCAAAATGACCACAGACGGCGTGCTGGCTTGCTGCAGCAGGTGCTCTGTCCGTGCCAAGCCCTTTGTTTCCATCCACTGCTGCTGCTCGCTGTATGTACTTATGCCCCGCCCACACACACACATTCTCATTGAACGGTTAATTGGTCAACCTATCTATTATTTCTATTATTATCTCTGAATACAGTCCATCTGATGCTGGTCTTGTTTCTGTTTTTCACCGTTTCACATACAGAATATGGGCAGGGGGACAACATTTTCAAAAGTGGGCCCCTCATCCACAACCTTACTATTTAAAATTGAACTGAAAAGTGAAACTCATTTGTGCTCTCCTTAAAACCAGACTCCAGTACTGAGGGTTTTTAAGTGAAAATTCATGTGTTTGAGAAGATAAGAGCATACGACTATTCCTTTAATGATCCATATGACTTATCAGGTAGAGTCTGCACTAATTAAGAGTTAGTACCTGAAACATCGACCTCTGATTCCTGCTGTTGAGCCATTTTTCTCACTGTGATCTGAGTCTGTACATCTTTTCATGCAGTTAGTGAAAATTATTCACAACAAACTGATCAACTGTGTTTTTTCTCATTCGCAGAATTCAGCAGCACCATGTCTGAGGAAAGTACATCGTCTGGAAGTGAAGGCCTTGAAAGGAAGGCAACTCCCCATATAATGACCCTCAGGAAGAGGATGAGGATCTCAGAAACAGACAGCCCGTGTACATCTGAGGAGGATGTCAGTGTTAGAGTGAAGAGGAAGGTCAGAAATGATGGGGACGGACTTGTTAAGAGGAAGGCTAAGAAAAGAAGACTGGACCTTCTCAGATGTGACGAGGAGGTGGCGTCGTCCTCAACAGACATGGACACAGGTAGGCTGACCAGGTTCAGACAGTGGTGGAAGCAGCACTCAGACCAGCAACACCACAGTGTAGAAATGTTAGTCCTGCATTTAAAATGTCATCTGCAGCTGGCTTATTTTTACGTCTCAGGGCTGGCGACAGCCGTGGGCTGAGGCATTAAGTTTTTGGCTGTCCATCCGTCCCATTCTCGTGAATGCAATATCTCAAGAACACCTTGAGGGAATTTCTTCAAATTTCGCACAAATGTCCACTTGGACTCAACCATGAACTGGTCATGTTTTAGTGGTAAAAACGTCAAGGTCCATGTGACCTTGTGTACGTCTCATTTCATGAATGGGATATCTCAAGAATGCCTTGAGAGAATTATTGTGACTTTGGCACAAATGTTCACTTGGATGTAGGGCCTGTGTCCACACAGCGTTTCTCTTCGGCAGAAAAGCAGTGACAGGACACAATCCCATTCTCCAGTAATGTACCAGTAACTCTGGAATAATGACAGCCTGTTCAGTCCTTTAGTTTAGAGGACTGTTTGTCCACGTTAGTGTCTGTCACTGTCAACAAGCTGATGTTCTTGTGTGTGTTTTTTCTCGTCTGTAGAAAGCAGCAACATCTCTGTGGAGGATGTGAGGAAGAAAGGCGTAAAGAGGAAGGCCTCTGCCGATGGAGAAGCACCAGTGTTGAAGAAGACGAGGAGCCAAGACCTCAAAGAAGAGACAAAGGACGAGACCAGGGAGGATTTGTTGGTTGAAGCCCTAAGAGGTCAGTAGATAGTGACTCTGGCTTAACGTTAAGTGTAAATGGACGTTTTTCACAAATGTATTAAATCAAAATATATGTGTGTGTCTTTTCAGCTGAACTTGAGGCCAAATATCAAGAAGAAAATATGCTTGGAGAAGGAGGATGTGGATCGGTCTTTGCTGGATATTGGAAGGCAGATCATTTACCTGTAAGTAACACATTCTCATACACACACACACACACACACACACACACACACACACACACACACACACACACAGTATCATCAGATGTTGCTAACCAAAGTGCTGTTTGTGTCTTGTAGGTGTAGGTGCCATCAAACACATTGCAAAAAACATGGTCTACTTTAAATATGTGGTGAGTCAACAACACTTTCTGCTGTTGCAACACATTCTCACTCCGACCTCGTCACATGGACCTTTGGTCATGGGCCTTCCACATCCAGTTACGATGTGCGAGGTACCCTGGGTACGTTGGTTATTGACGTTCTGGGACGCCATGTCAAGTTCTACCTGTTACATGCAGTCTCTTTCAAAATACAGTGGTGGAAAAAAGTTTTCGGACACCCTTAAAATTTTACACAATCTCAAATATTATCATGAAATATTTGTGGAAAAATCTTTTTTGTGTTTCAAAAGGTGTGGCTGCATTGGACAGATACAAACAAATACAAATTATATTTTTTGTTTATTGTTTACAAGAAAAACTAACAAAACTAAATTCTTGACAGTTTCAATATGTCAGTTCTCAACATTGTCGGTATCAAAGTCAACAAGTAACAGAGAATGTGTTCAAAACTGAACAAAAAATAAATAAACCATCACATCATCAAATTAATATTCAGTAGTCCTGCCACTGGCACGTAGTAGAGCTCTAATCCTGGCTGGCATGTTCCCCACGAGCCTTTCACACTGTTGAGGGGTAATCTTGTCCCATTCTTCTTGAATCACTGCTTTTAATTCTTCTAAATTTGTTGGTTTATGCTTTGAAACAGACCTTTTGATAATCCACCACAGATTTTCAATGGGGCTCATGTCCGGGGATTGAGCTGGCCACTCTAAGACCTGGATACTGTGCTCCTGCAGCCAAGTTCTACTGGCCTTGGATGTGTGGCAAGGGGCATTATCTTGTTGAAACATCCAGTTTTTACCTCGACAGAACAGTGCACGCGCAGAAGGGAGCATGTGGGTTTCGAGAATGGTACAATACTGGGTAGAGTTCAATGTGCCATCACAGACAGTGAGATGACCAACACCAGCAGCACTCATGCATCCCCAAACCATGATACTGCCTCCACCATGCTTGACAGTAGGTACTGTACATGCTGGAGATAATGCTTCGCCTGGCCTTCTGCGTACCCTCACATTAGTAGGAGGAAGATAAAGCTGGAAACTGGACTCATCTGACCACAAAATCTTCTTCCAATTCCTGGCTGTCCAGTTCTTGTGTGCCTGGGCCCAACGACGCCAGGCTAGCCTCTGTCTCTCATTGATCAGGGGCTTCTTGATAGCCTTGTAGGACCTAAAAGTCGGCCACGTACAGTGCGGGTGGAACACTGGACACCAGTTTGGTTTGACCACTGCTGCTGAAGCTCCTGTGATGTCATTTGGCGGTTTTGCCTGCACATGCGGATCAGGATGCGGTCATTTCTTGCTGAAGAAACCCTTGGACGCCCAGATCTTGGTTTGTCTTCCAAGCTGTTGGTTCGTCGGTATTTCTGCAGAGTGTATCCAACTGCTGAAGGACTGCATCTGCACTTCCTGGCTATCTGGCGGCAGCTGTACCCTTCCTGGCTGAGAATCTTTATCTTCAAGCGTGTTTCCTGCGTTAGGTCCCTTGTTTTAGCCATTTTTGTGTCTGAAGAACTTTCAAATGTGCTGGCTTTATGTAGACACGAAGCTTGGCAACAAAAATTGTGTCTTTTAATAAAAAGAACGACCTTCATCACTGGTACCAAAATGAGCCAATACTCAAAATTTCTTATGTATTTTTATGGAACCAATCAATTTTAAGTTTTTAATGGCTTTTTTAGGATTCATTTAGTATTTTGGCTGTGACTGTACTAAAAGAAATTGCACTTGAAGACCTAAGAGTGATTCTTAATGCAATATTTCACAAATGCATGGGGTGTCCGAAAACTTTTTTCCACCACTGTAATCACACCATGTTAGTGTCACAGTGCGAATTGACTTTTTTCCTCCAACAATTAACGTACGTTGTTGGGTTTCGGAAAAAAGGACACGGTTTGGCTTTATAATCTTTCGGGATGTGAATGCCGCTCTCCCGGGTGAAAGTTGGAGTTTGTTGGTCCCATCCATCACCACTTCCATCCGCTGTACTTGGGACTTTTAACCGGCTTAACTTTTGTTCTTGTCCTGCCTTGTTTCCCCCTGACGCTTGTGGTGCCGTTAAACTATAACGGCAACCAGCTGCGTATCATGTCAACGTTAAAGGATGGCTTTTTTGGTCAGTGTCTGATGCTGCAAATCACTGCCTATGTGCCGGATTTTGACGTCCACGGAGTGAGACTGGGTTGGCTGTTGAACTCTCTGACGGAATGTATCCTGCTATCCTACTATTAAATGGAGAAACCTCTGTCCCTCCGTCTGTCATCATCTGTTTTCCTCCTCACTGCTTTGACCTGTGTCTCTGAACTTGCACATAGGCTTTCATCTTGGTCATGTGCAGACAGCCACGATGCCATTTTTGCCTTTTTCCCACATTTCTACTGTTTATATTCGCGTTTATTTCCACTACCCATTCATACTGTCAGCACCATTAGCAACACGAGCTGCGCATGCGCAATGAACACCTGCGCTCAGACCACAGTTTATGGCTGGGACATGCAATTGCAAGCACCAACACTAGACTAAGGTAATTATTTTACTGAACGAATGCACATCTGTGTCTGTGTGCGTGAGCCAGCCATTACGTATTTTCACTTTACTGACATTGGCCTACAAACATTACAAACTGAACATTGTGCTGTGCACTTTGCACTGTTTCTTTCATTCTTTCTCCGTGTTGCGTTTGTATGTGTGTACCTGTGTGCTCGCGCACAATCCCGCGCACGCGTGTGCCTCCGTGCCATCGGCCAAAACTATGTTGTGTTTTGTTTTACATTAATATTTATTACATAATGCATTTACAGTGCTCTGATTGATTTTTTATTCCTCTATACATAACACATCCCCAGGTATGGACTAGTTGTTATTATTTAGAAACCTTGTCTCTGCTTTGCCCTTTGTGTCAAACTGGTAAAGAGGACCATCTGAAATGGTCCCAATTCTCACCCCTGAGTCACATAAACAAGAGAAAGAGGAACAAAGTAGGTTGAAATAACTTGTTTGCTTGTTGCTTGAGGAGCAGGTCAGACTGAAAGTGACTGCTGAAATGAGACAATAAATATAACTTAAACCTTTATTTATACTTACATTGTGTGCAATGACTTTATTCACTTATTTTGAGACTGCTTGTTTGTGCAAATGTGTGCATGCATGTGTCTTATCCCCCGCTTTTATTATTTATTGCTTTTATTAGTTCTGTTTTATTCTGTGCATTTCATTTCATTGTATTTATTCACAAGGACAATAAAATAGAATTGAATTAATTTACATATTTGGATTAACGGTCATTTACATGGTCAAGAAATGGACACTTGTGACTTTAAGGCTTTACATCATCACCAACCACCAATGAGGGGAGATGTTGAGTTACTTAGCGACAAGCAAACAACTGTTCCCTTTGAAAACATCTGAGCTAGTTGGACAGGATTTGTAGGCTGTTATATTTTTTCCTTCAGGTCAAGCTCATTATAAGTTCACTCTACTCTTGATATATGTGTCTGACTAACTGTGTCTTCCTGTGATGGCTGACATTATGATGTGTGAGCCATTTGAGCTCTACAATCTCCTCAACCAGTGCAGCCGTGTGTCAAGGCTGGCAGAGATCAACTACCTCTGTTTGACTGGTAAGAGATGAGATGTAAAGTTAGCTGTGTTGTTAATGTTGGAGCCTGTGTTATCACTTGACTTGGATTTGTTTGATTGCTTTGCTTTAATTCAATTTAACTTTAGTTTTATATATTATGTGTTTCTTTTCTAGATGCTCGTGAAACTCAAGATTACAGAATGAGTCACATCATAACTGCTAAAAATGTCAAAATGGTGCGGATGTTATTGTGTCCACAGTTTTGTGATGTGTCTTAGCAGGATCTATGTAAAGGGATAGTTCAGATTTTTTAAAGTGGGGTTTTATGGGATACTTATCCATAGACTGTATATTAGTTTGTTAGTTTTATCTCATTGTGTGTCATTAGATGTTAGATGTTGTGAGTTCTGCATTAAAATATCCAAGAAGAGAGACTGATGTTTTTAGTTTTAGTTTAGTTTAGTTTAGTTTATTTCTATCATTTTCCAACTGATAAAACAAATCAAACACACTGGTATATTGACAAAAAATAAACATGAAGTGAGGGAGGGATTAACATTCATTATTTTTAAATAGAGCAATAAAAGAAAGTTACAGAAATTAAGTGTTAAACACATTTCATGTGCACTCTGGTGTTCATACTTCAGTTTTATATTTGTTGATCATCTTGTATTTTATATTTTTTTTAATCTTTTGTTTCAGCCGTCTTTCTTTCTTTCTTTCTTTCTTTCTTTCTTTCTTTCTTTCTTTCTTTCTTTCTTTCTGTTCTAAACCATTTCACAAATTGACTCAACACACTGAAGCACATATTTGTTTCACATTTGTTCTGCTTTTTGTTTTTGTGAACATACAATTTCCTCTCAGTTCATCATCATACTAACGACCTTGCTAAATTTGATTGCCCATGAATTTATGAATAATTTATTTGTGGATTGGCAATAATCAGCACTGTTTATGATTCTGATGGCTCTCTTTTAAAGCAAGAAAATCAGACTCATGGTTGTTTTGTATGTTTTTTAACCCAAGAACAATGTTTTTTTGTTTTGTTCAATATTGCGATGGACTCTGATATTTTGGTTTTAACATGATTAACATGCTGTTTCCAGCATAGTTGGTGATCTATGACAACTCCCAAAAACTGTTCTCATATATTCTTTTTATTTCAATATTATCTGTCATAATATGTATTTGGTTATATTTTTTATGACTTAATATTATATATTGGTGGCACGGTGGTGTGGTGGTTAGCACTCTCGCTTCACAGCAAGAGGGTTGCCGGTTCGATCCTGGGCGTGGCGTATAACCACAAATGTAACCCTCAACAAGTCAGACTTATTGTTGTTTATTTGCACACATTGATGTGTAGTTTTCAAGGTAGTTATTGAGCCATATGTGGGCTACTCCTCTAATCCTGTATTGTTCCAGTTTGCTCGTTAGTAGTCCATGGTCAATTGTATCAAATGCTTTTTTTTCTTCTTCTTTTTTTTTACATCTATGAAAATTACTGTCATTACATTTTGGAAACAAACTGTAAGACAAGCCTTGCAGTGCATGTAAATTTCTTAGTTCCTTAATTTTATAGGATTATTTCTGTTGTGTTGAATATTAGAAATTCATGGGTGACTCTTTCCAGGACTCAGAGAGCACGTTCCTTCTGCCTGTGGCTGTGGAGGTCGACAGTATGCAGCATGTGGTGGTCTATGACAGCAAAACAAGCTGTTTACAGGAAAAAGGTAACTGGCTATACAGAACATGATTTCTTCACAGGGGCGTGTAAAGTGTTGAAGTCTGTTTTTTCCACAGTTCCCCTGAGCTGCTCCAGCAATGACAAGCTAAAGCTCCCTTTAAGCAACGCTCCAAGTTTGCAGCCACAAATGTATTAATTGATGTTTACCAGTTGGCATCTGACTGTGATTGCAGGCAGAGCAGTTGAATGTGCCAAGGCTTTAGCTGAAGTGAGCCTCTGTCCAGTTCACATAGTGAGAGGAGGCTTTCAGAGGTTCTCAGCTCTGTACCCTTTTTTAAGGACTGAGAAAATAATCTACACCGTCACGGTAAGATGAACAGACCATATATGCCTGAGGGCTCAGTTAGCTGCATATATATACAATTTGAAATACACTGAGCACAAATTTAAACAACACTTTTGTCTCTCATTTTCTACAAGTTTAAGTTAAAGATCTAAGACTTTTTTTAACGCAATCAATGACATTTCTTTAAAAGTTACGTTGCAAATTTGTTAAAAATCAGTGTTTTGGTGAACACTTCTCCAGCCACCTGACAGGTGTAGCATATCAAGATGCTGATTAAACAACATCATTACTACACAGGTGTGTCTTGGGGTGTGCACAATAAAAGGACACTCTAAGTGTGCAGTTTGATCACAACACAATGACACAGAAGCTGCAAGTTTTGAGGGCGGTACCATTGGCATGCTGACTGAAGGAATGTGCACCAGGGGGCACCCGGTGGCTTAGTGGGAAGAGCAGGCATCCCATATACGAAAGCAATGTCCGCCGCAAGTCATTTGTACTTTATGAAACCCAATAAAAGATTAAACATTAGCAACAAAAGCAATAAAACAGATACACATAACAGAGTAAAACACACACTAATAAAGCAGTTAAAGTCACCAAAAGGCAATTTTTAAAAAGTAGGTTTTTAGAAGTGATTTAAAAGATGAGCCCTGATCTCCTTGGGCAGGTCATTCCAAAGTCATGGTGCTCTGACTGCAAAGGCTCTATCACTTTTGTGAATTAATCTAGACCAGTGGTTCCCAACTGGTCCAGCCACAAGGTCCAGATTTCTCCTTCATCATTTCTTTTAAGGTCCACAGAGTTTAATACATTTAGCGTCATACTTGCGTTTGGCCATGTCGTCAAGCTAGTTTACTGTTTCTGTCAAACAGCTGTCCGTTAGTCACTCAGGAAACAACGTTTCAAAATAAAAGCTCTGTGCCGGAAATTTACTGTATTTTAAAATAAAGTATGTTTTCTACAAACTTGACATGTTTGCGTGTCACTTGTGGTCCATTCAGGAAGGACCTGTGAGCGGTGAGAGGAGAAACGTAGGGCAATGCTGCTGAAATCACATAAACAACATTATAGTTCTCTCATGGTAGAGAAATGAACATTCAATTCACGCTCAACAGCTCTGGTGGACATTCCTGCAGTCAGCATGCTGATGGCTCGCTCCCTCAAAACTTCTCCTTGACCATCCCAAGGCACACCTGTGTGGTAATGATGCTGTGCAAGCAGCATGTTGATATGCCACACCTGTCAGGTAGAGGGATTATCTTCAACTAGTGTTATTTAAATTGCTGTTCAGTGTATTAATGTACTGTCTCAGGAGCTGGAAAACCTGAAGATGTATCCAGTGGAGATCATGGCAGGACTTCTGTACATGGGTAACGAGAAACAAGGCTCGGACTCCAGCATCCTCAAGGACCTGAAAATCAGCACTATCATCAGCATCACACAGAGTGACGTTCTGGAGTAAGAAGGGGCCGGGTGTTTGAAATATCAGAGAAAACTCTGAGTGTCGTGTGTTTAGTTTGTTCTGAAATTATTTAATTTTAGATCCAGACCCACGAAGGAGAACCAGACCGTCCTTAACATCCCTGTGGCCGACTCAGTGGCGTCTGATTTGTATTCAAGTTTTGAAATGATTTGTACTCTTATTGGTAAGTTGTACTTTACATAATATGCTATTTAAAACTCTTCTCAGTAATCTATATTAAAAGAAGTGAATAAAACATGCATTGTGCCATCGCAGTCTGAACTTAAAAAGGTCAGAGGTCATTTTGTGGGGTTTTATGAACAAAAGTTGTAACGAGATTAGATACAGTCCATCCATTAGATTTTACGTTGATCAAATCACAGAATTAACTTCTGGCTAGATTTGTCATTATATATAGTTGCTGTTAAAAGATGAACTTGATAGTGCAATTTTCTGTGAAGTGAAATAGCCATCTATGCTCTTGTTTTCAGATTCACACATCAACATGGGCTCTCGTGTCCTGATAGTGTCCAGGCAGGGCCGAAGTCGCTGCAGTGCTGTCACCATTGCTTTTCTCATGCACCATCTCAAATACACACTGAAGGCAAGTGGGATGCAAAATGCAGTAACCTATGTGCCATGCAAATCGTAGTTTCACTGTTATAACGACATGGTAACAAGTGTTAAGTAACCGAATATAATCTGCTGCGAGTGTCTTGAAACGTAAAGATACGGTGTTTTTGTTATAAGGTAGAAACAAGCAACCAGTTAGTATCTTGTTTATTCACAACATGAACTGAGATGTACAAAGGACTTTTTGTGGTTCTAAGAGGAGTTATGTGTGGGAACTGTGTCAGCAATATGTCCATAAGCTTTACAGATGTTGGATAATCTCTTAATTTTCGACAGAGACTAGCCAGCTGTCCCAGCTCTGCACTCTGATTGTAAATTTGTCATGAATGTTTTATGTTGTGTTGTTGCAAAATAAACTTTGGTTACAAATCAGTTTCAGCATCCATGCATGGGCTGAACAACTGAGGCTTGTTTGCTCCCTTTGATAGCTCAGTTGGTAGAGCGGAGGACTGTACATTGATCATAACAGGTATCCTTAGGTCGCAGTATCAACTCCGGCTCAAAGGATGGACTTTTCATCAGTGTCCGATGTGTGACCATTTAGAATAAAAAGAGGTTAGTTTGACATTAATGCTTGATTTTGTTGGAGAAAAAACGTTGCTTGTTGAAAAGGTAATTGTTGGCATCAAGATGAGCCAGACCTGTGCAGTGTCGAACACTGTCAAATGCCTCACAATGCATGGTGGTTTGTGTCTGACTTCATCACAACTTGCTTTGCCATGATGTAAAAGTGGACAACAATATTCTCAGGAGATCGAGGCAACCAATCCAACCAATAAACTTTGGTTCAGCATCAGTTCTAGCATCCATGGAGGAGATGGATGATTGTAGGACATTTGCTCCCTTCGGTAGCTCAGGTAATAAAGCTCATAACAAGTATCCTTAGGTCGCTGGTTCAACTCCGGCTCAAAGGATGGATTTTTCATTGGCGTCAGATGTGTGACCATTCAGAATAAAAAGAGGTTTGTCTGACATTAATGCTTGACTTTGTTGGACAAAATGTTGCTTCTTGAACACGAAATCGTTATCATCAAGATGAGCCAGCCACTGCCAAATGCCGCGCAATGCATGTTGGTTCGATAGCTCAGTAGGTAGAGCGGTGGACTGTAAATTGATCATAACAGGGATCCTTATGACGCTGGTTCAACTCTGGCTCAAAGGATGAACTTTTCATTGGTGTCCGAAGTGTCACCATAAAGAGGTTAGTGGAACATTAATGCTGGATTGAATTGGACAAAATGTTGCTTGTTGAACAGGTAATCGTTAGCATCAATATGAGCCAGACCTGTGACGAACCAAACACTGCCATATGCTGCATGTTGGTTGGTGTCAGACTTCATCTGCACTTGCTTTGCTATTATGTAAAAGTGGACAACGATATTCTCAGGAGATCGAGGCAGCCAATCCAATCATAACAGGGATCCTTAGGTCGCTGGTTCAACTCCAGCTCGAAGGATGGACTTTTCATTGCTGTGCGATGTGTCACCAGAAAGAGGTTCGTGGAACAATAATGCTTGATTTAATTGGACGAAATGTTGCTTCTTGAACACAAAATCGTTGTCATCAAGATGAGCCAGACCTGTGACGAATCAAACACTGCCATATGCAGTGCAATGCATGGTGGTTTGTGTCAGACTTCATCACAACTTGCTTTGCCATTATGTAAAAGTGGACAACGATATTCTCAGGAGATCGAGGCAGCCAATCCAACCAATAAACCTTGGTTCAGCATCAGTTCCAGCACCTATGGAGGAGATGGATGATTGCAGGACACATGCTCCCTTCGGTAGTTCAGTTGTTAGAGCGGAGGACTGTAGATTGATCATAACAGGCATCCTTAGGTCGCTGGTTCAACTCCGGCTTGAAGGATGGAGTTTTCATTGGTGTCAGATGTGTGACCTTTCAGAATAAAAAGAGGTTAGTGGAACATTAATGCTTGACTTTGTTGGACAAAAGGTTACTTCTTGAACACGAAATCGTTGTCATCAAGATGAGCCAGACCTGTGACGAATCAAACACTGCCATATGCCGCACAGTGCATGGTGGTTGATGTCAGACTTCGTCACGACTTGCTTTGCCATTATGTAAAAGTAGACAACGATATTCTCAGGAGATCGAGGCAGCCAATCCAACCAATAAACTTTGGTTGAGCATCAGTTCCAGCATCCATGGAGAGGATGGATGATTGAGGGACATTTGCTCCCTTCGATAGCTCAGTTGGTAGAGCGGAGGACTGTAGACTGATCATAACAGGCATCCTTAGGTCGCTGGTTCAACTCCGGCTCGAAGGATGGACTTTTCATTGCTATCCGATGTGTGACCATAAAGAGGTTAGTGGAACATTAATGCTGGATTTAATTGGACAAAATGTCGCTTGTTGAGCAGGGAATCGTTGGCATCAATATGAGCCAGACCTGTGACAAATCAAACACTACCATATGCCACATAATGCATGGTGGTTGATGTCAGACTTCATCACGACTTGCTTTGCCATTATGTAAAAGTGGACAACGATATTCTCAGGAGATCGAGGCAGCCAATCCAACCAAAAAACTTTGGTTGAGCATCAATTCCAGCATCCATGGAGAAGATGGATGATTGAGGGACATTCGCTCCCTTCGATAGCTCAGTTGGTAGAGCGGAGGACTGTAGGTTGATCATAACAGGCATCCTTAGGTCGCTGGTTCAACTCCGGCTCGAAGGATGGACTTTTCATTGCTGTGCGATGTGTGACCATAAAGAGGTTCGTGGAACAATAATGCTTGATTTAATTGGACGAAATGTTGCTTGTTGAGCAGGTAATCGTTGGCATCGATATGAGCCAGACCTGTGACGAATCAAACACTGCCATATGCCGCACAGTGCATGGTGGTTGATGTCAGACTTCATCACGACTTGCTTTGCCATTATGTAAAAGTGGACAACGATATTCTCAGGAGATCGAGCTAGCCAATCCAACCAAAAAACTTTGGTTGAGCATCAATTCCAGCATCCATGGAGAGGATGGATGATTGCAGGACACTGGCTCCCTTCGATAGCTCAGTTGGTAGAGCGGAGGACTGTAGGTTGATCATAACAGGCATCCTTAGGTCGCTGGTTCAACTCCGGCTCGAAGGATGGACTTTTCATTGCTGTCCGATGTGTCACCAGAAAGAGGTTAGTGGAACATTAATGCTTGATTTAATTGGACAAAATGTCGCTTGTTGAACACGAAATCGTTGTCATCAAGATGAGCCAGACCTGTGACGAATCGAGTACTGCCAAATGCCGCACAATGCGTGGTGGTTGGTGTCAGGCTTCATCTTGACTTGCTCTGTCAGTTTGTTAAAGTGGACAAAGATATTCTCAGGAGATAGAGGCAGCCAATCCAACCAATAAACTTGCAGCATCAGTTCCAGCATCCATGGAGGAGATGGATGACTGAGGGCCACTCGCTCCCTTCGATAGCTCAGTTGGTAGAGTGGAGGACTATAGCTTGATCATAACAGGTGTCATTAGGTGGCTGGTTCAACTCCGGCTCGATGGATGGACTTTTCGTTGGAGGTTCGTGGATCTTTAATGCTTGATTTCATTGGATAAAAAATGGCGATGTTCAACACGTAATCGTTGTCATCAAGATGAGTCAGACCTATGCAGAATCTATCACTGCCAAATGCCGCGCAATGCATGGTGGTTGGTGTCCGCCTTCATCTGGACTTGCTCTGACATTATGTTGAAGTTTGTTTCTTGGAAGTTCCTTTGCATCTCTTTGTGGTCCTTTTGTGAGTTTTTGGGGTCATTTGAAATCTCTTCCTGGTTGGTACGTTTTAATTTAAGTGATATTTTGCATGTGAAGGCCAGGGGGGCCCTGGGGCCTTTGCCTTGTATGCCCGTTCAGTAATCCTACCATGCCCTCAGGAATAGATGTACATTTTTGGAAATATGATTTTTCAAGTTCTTGCCAAGAAGTTTGATATTAGTTACGTGTGGACTTCAGTGTCAATCTCTTCATCTAAATCTCTTCAACAAAGCAAGTAGATACTGATCATGGAAATAAAGCATGCTATATGAAATGTAATATAATAATTAACAGTAAATAGGCTGATGCCGTTGGTGTGACTCTTTTTCAGGAGGCCTGGACGTACACGCTGAAATGTAAACCTGACATGAGGCCAAACACGGGGTTTCTACAGCAGCTGTCTGACTGGGAGCTAAACACCATGGGGACAAAAATGACCGATATCTCTGAACCTCATTTTTAACAAATAAACCAACAGCTCCCACAATGATATCATGTTATTTTGTACATTTCAATAAAAGGGTGAAATTAAAGTGAAAATTATGAGGTTGCGTGTTTGGTACATTATATGGCATCTGCCTTTTCAAATCTCTCAGGCTATATCATTCAGGTAATCCATAAATAACTCTTTATGAGGGATAGTCAGCTTAAATTAAAAACAGAGGAAACTTAAGTCTTTGAGGGTTTTATAAAAACCCTCAAACTGTTGAGATAAACAAATAAAACCTCCTTACATACACCAATCCACTAGTTTTTCCTTTGATTAGCTTCAGTTTGCAGCTTAATTGAAAAATTCGGGTCCTTTAAGGTACAAATTAAGGTGTAGTCACCTGTAATGTTATTTTGCACATTTTAAGGGGTTTTGCTATTTAGAAATAATCAATTTCTGTTTAAGATGATAGTTGTAAGATCTTCCTTTTTGAGTGATTTTTTTCTGTAGCGATTAAAATGTACCAGAATTTAGTCGTATCCACAGTTAGTGACCTCCCACCTGTGTGCATATCAGTCTCTCTGACATAAAGTTGTGCTGAGGTGAAACAAAGAGCACTTCCTGGTTCAGAATTCATCAGTCTGCCTTATTGTAACATTTGAAAACAACTGAGCTTACCACAAAATATAATAGTATAGTTTAATGAAATCATTAAAAAAGTTCTAAAAATTGTAATCTCTTATTTTTATTTTATTTTTAACCTGTGTATCTGTATTTATTTCTGTATTTGTGTTGCCTCAACACCCAAATTTGCCCTATCAAATCCTGCTTAGCTTTTTCTTTTTAATGTTTTCTTTAATTCAAAATGACTCTTAGAGGGTGTTCTGTAAACGGACAGATACCAAATGTGAGGAAACAAAATCATAAAACAAATGGACAGTGCCATCTAGTGTTTTTTTTTTTGTTTTGTTTTTGTTTTGGGTCCATAAACGAAGTTATTTATAAATAAAATGTCATTAAAATGTCTTCAGTTGTAGTAGAGCCCTTACATGGGTCTGTTAGAGGAGTTCACAATATTGAAGATGACAGGTTCCCCTCTCCACAGTTACATAACATCAGCTCTAAAAATACAGGCCACGTGCCAAATAGTGAGATGTGCTGCCTTCACAGTTTCCTGAGGGGACAGAGCAGAGCACCCACCAAACAACCTGTGTGACTGTAACACCTGTGTTTCTGTAACAGGTGACTCATCAGAGTTATAGTTTGTGGTTTTATGATCAAACTCTGATAATAAAAACTCTGATACTAAAAGAGAGTTAATAAGAGAAAACACAGCTGCAGTCATGGGAGCGGCTGTTTAAAAGTCCTGCTGCTGATTGGCTGAAGCGAGGAACTAACGGGACATCTGATTGGTCCAAGCATGAGCAAAACGGCACGACGCGCCTTTTGTAAAAAGCGTCATCGTTAGCTATGAAAAAAACGGATGTTGTGCGTGTCCTTAAAAATAAATGCACAAAAGCTGTAACCCTTCAAATGTGTTTCAAGTTGGGCTGCAACACAGTTGATTTAACTCAGTTTAACTCAACCCTGTTAAATCACAACAGTGTGTATGTATAATATAACAGTACTATTAATATCTGTGACCCGCCCAGGTAGGGGCTAAGGGTACTGTTTAAACCCACCCTGAACATGGATACCCAAGACTTTTTTAATCTTTAGGTTAACACACAGATAAGTGTTTCATATGCAATTATACAATATTTATTTTTAAAATAATATCATTATGTAATATAATGATCCGAGATGTAATGCTGGTTCTGGGCAGGGACTATGCAGGTATACATGGGGAAATAGAGGAAAAGTCTGCTACATATATATTATATTTTTTCTCTGTAATTTCATTTCACAATTCAGAATGATTACAAGTGATAGTAAGGGTCAAGTGGCATTTAATTAGAATATTACCAAAATATGACACAACACATGCAGATAAAGTCAGTTATAAATTGCTTGACAAAGGGCAGGGATAAACCAACGAAATATTTCACATTAAGAATTTCATCTCTGCTTTTCATAGATGAGCTTTCAATTTACTGGTCCATCTACGTCCCAATCCTCACCTATGGTCATGAGCTCTGGATAGTGACCTAAAGAATGAGATCGCCAATACAAGCGGCTGAAATGAGTTTCCTCCGTGGGGTGGCTGGGCTCAGCCTTAGAGATAGGGTGAGGAGCTTGGACATCCCGAGGGAGCTCGGAGTAGAGCCACTGCTCCTTCGCATCGAAAGGGGTCAGTTGAGGTGGTTCGGGCATCTGACTAGGATGCCTCCTGGGCGCCTCCCACTTTTGGTGTCCCGGGCGCGTCCCACTGGTAGGAGGCGCCGGGGCAGACCCAGAACATGCTGAAGAAATTATATATCTCGTCTGGCCTGAGAACACCTTGGGGTCCCCCAGGAGGAGCTGGAGAGTGTTGCCAGGGAGAGGGACGTCTGGGTTGCCCTGCTCGGCCTGCTGCCCCCGTGACCCGGCCCCAGATAAATGGATGAAAATGGATGGATGGATGGAATATTTCACATCAAATGTTAAGAACAAAGGACAAATCAAAATACCAGCATTTTGTCCAGTATGTTTCATATTTAACCTTCTGTGCATTTTATATTATATTTTTCTTATTTTCCATATTTTCTTTATCAACAGAGTTTTTACTTTCAAGCACATTGTACAATAAATAAATGCATTTGCAATGGCATCTGTTCATATATTTATGTTCTACTGCATTTATTGCACTCTAATTTAATTACCTTACACTGCAATCCCTGCACTGACAACCACCTAAATGTGCACCACCATCATAAGCATATCTACTGTAGTAACAGTTCTCTGTAGTAGTCCTGGGACAAGACTTTCATTTTACTGCTGTGTGTTTTCATTCTTAGACTTATATTCACTATCCCTGTGTGTATCTGTGTTTTTCTATGTGTTGTGTAATAACCTACTGGGTGCCTCAATGTCCCTCTGGATTAAGTATCAATGTATTTTTATCAATCTCACATTTTCTTTTATTTACTTTTAAGTCATCAATAAAATATTTTTTACTTTATCATTGAACAATTATTGATTAAATAATTAAACAGTGACAATTTCTCTGAATACTTCTTTTAAGTCCACCCCCGACGGTATCTGCTGAGAAAAATTCTGGCCCCTGCCACAGACACTAAAAACACTTAAGGCTTTTATTGTGGAGGCTGTGACCGGAAGTCACTCTTGTTCGTGTGTTTCTTTTGACACAGGACAGCAGCAGCTCAACTGTTGCATAGCGGAGCCTGAACATTACCCAACTCCTGGAGGTTTCCTCATGTCAGAGTAGAAAAATGTTGTTCAGTCCGACGGGTTTGACTGAGTGTTTACGAGAATGGGAAGATTTAGAGAAAAACTACCAACAAATTCAGGTAAGTTTATGAATCTGCCGTCTGAGCCGGTCCGAGCTAACACCCGTTAAAGTGTCGCCCTGCCCGGGAAGCTAACTGTCAGAGGAGGGTGGGAGGCGGCGAAGGGATCCGCCCTCAGCACACACACACACACAGATAATTGTACCGAGAAAAACAAATAACTTAGGGAAAGTTAAAGTAAATTAAAGCGTCAACAGCCGCCACCGGAACTGTTGTGTCATTGTCCCAGCACGACTCTGTTTTGGGGCAGCACCACTACAAACAGCCTGTGGACACGATACATGAAAACTTCTGTCCTGTGTCTCAGAGATTGTGGTTATTCAGGAAACAAGTGATCACTGAAGATGAATTATTCCAGCGTTTATTAGCTCTCATGTTCTGTTTTATAAGGATAACTTGACTCAATCTGTCTCTGACACAATATACACACTCACCGGCCACTTTATTAGGTACACCTGTACAACTGCTCATTAATCTCTCAAGACAGATTCTACAATTTACATTGTAGTAGGAAGGAAGAAAAAAAAATCCTTTTTTTCTTAACCAATGGATTTCCAGATTGACTGCTCATTAACTCAAATAACTAATCAGCCCATGACATGGCAGCAACCTTAGGCATTTAGTCATGTAGACATGGTGAAGACGACCTGCTGAAGTTCAAACAGAGCATCTGAATGATGAAGAAAGGTGATTTGAGTGACTTTGAACGTGGAATTGTTGTTGGTGTCAGACAGGCTAGTCTCAGTATTTACTGGGATTTTCAGCACAACCATCTCTAGGGTTTACAGAGGATGGTCCCAAAAAGAGAAAATATCCAGTGAGCCATAATGCCTTGTTGATGCCAGAGGTCAGAGGAGAATGGCCAGACTGATTCAAGATGATAGAAAGGCAACAGGAAGTCAAATAACCACTGGTTACAACCAAGGTCTGCAGAAGACCATCTCTGAACCAACAGCACGTCCAACCTTGAAGCAGATGGGCTACAGCAGCAGAAGACCACACCAGGTGCCACTCCTGTCAGCTAACAACAGTAAACTGATGCTACAATTCACACAGGCTCACCAAAACTGGACAATAGAAGATTGGAAAAACCACATTCAGATGGAAGCATGGATCCATCCTGCCTTGTATCAACGGTTCAGGCTGCTGCTGGTGGTGTAATGGTGTGGGGGAGATTTTCTCAGTACCAACTGAGCATGGTTTAAACACCACAGCCTACCTGAGTATTGTTGCTGACCGTGTCCTTCCCTTTATGACCACAGTGTACCCATCATCTGATGGCTACTTCCAGCAGGATAACGCACCATGTCACAAAGCTCAGATCATCTTTAAGTAGTTTTTCTTGTCACTGAAAAAATGAACTCTAGCAGGACTTCAAGAAAGGTCAGTGTCGACCCTTCTAAATTCTTGTCATTTTGAATTACGATCCATGTTGTTAAAGTTTGCATGCCCTGTGCTTTCATTCATAAACTTAGCTTTTACAATTGTTATGTATTTATTATAGACAAATCTCTGCCCAGTCTATTTGGTTTTGTTTATTCATATAATATATGCTTTTTCCTCATCTTCATCAAGGTTGACCATTATTCTGCTTTGTAGTTTTATAATAGGCACTTCCCTCTACGAGTGTGTTTTTGTATTTTCTATAAATGTTCAATTAAAAAAAGTGTGAGAAGCCCTTTAATAAAAATACAATTCTGAGCTACTTGTACTTCACTTGAGTGTTGTTCATTTTGAGCTACCATATTCTTCTTCAACTTTCAGAGGGAATATTGTACTTTTTACTCCTCTACACTTGTTGGGTACAAGGAGTTGCTATTTCCGTTGCAGATGATTGTTGAAATAAAATTTAAAAAAAATGGTGGAGTGTTAAGATCTTCTAGCAATACCACAAATGTAAAATACAACTAATCCCCAACTAATTTAGCCATACAGGCTAATGCTCATCTGCAGTCCCCAGCAGGTCGATGGTATATGTGTATATAAGAAAACCACATTAAAATAATGCATAGAAGCACAGATAAAAGTGGAATGATGGCACATCCATAGAGGGGCACGTAAGCACAAAGCAAGCATATTACCATAAACAAAAGCACTATTAATAAAACAATGACATGACCATATAAACAAAAACATTAAGAACGTACTGTACAAAAGAACAACATAAAATTCAAAATCATACTCAAAGTATAAATAGTAAAAGCACTCACTACAAGGCCAAAATGGGCTCTGCTGTTACATTATTACCGTGAAACTTAAACTTACCGTTAAATTCCAGTCCCTTTTAGGAGCTGGGTGTGGCTGCACATTTTGACAAGTTAAGACCTGTCTCAATTAAAGGCCTGGCCTGGTTGCCAAGCAGTTTATTTTTATAGAAGTTCTTTGGATGTATAAAACCGGGCTGTTGGTGACCCACTTGAGCTATTGTTAGATAGCTGCTGTGTTCACACACACATATATAAATGTTTTATTTTTGTCAATATGGAGATGCTACACATCATTAGCTCAGTTAGATTCTCTACAATTAAATCTGTCCATTCAATTCATTGAAATCATGAGCACCAGAGCAGACTGTAATTAATTCAGATTTACTGGCATGATGAAAAAAATGGTGACTCCCAACATTACCTCTGAAGCGGTCATAAATTCAGAATATGTGTCCATTCCTTGATTACCTTCGTAAGTTATTCATATTCCTTTAGTCCGTAAGGGTCCTCTGATGACAAGAATGAAAAGAGTTTTTCATAAAAAGTAATATTCACACTGGTTCAAATAAGTAATTTGAGAATTTTTCTCATCTTTGCTGAGAAACAGTTTTACATAAAAGGAATCAAATGCCTCTCCTATGTAGACGTCTGTCCCAAATATAGGCCTGTTGACTTTTAAGCAAATAATAGCCTGGGCTACTAATTGAAGTTTTACTGTATAATATTAGATTATAATTATCATCAATGGGTGATTTAATGTACTGTTAACAATGTATTTTCTCTGCTCATTATAGGTTTTAAAAGCCCTAATCTCCAGAGTAACTAGTAACAGTAACAGATACCTAACAAATGTATAAAGTACAATGTTTCCTCCTGAACTGTTGTGAAGTAAAATTAAAACACTTTACAGTCCAGGTCAGCTTTATCGTCATTTCGGGCAGAATGAGAGAGCATTTCTCAGAGATCTTAAGTGCAGAAATAAATATCATCATAACAGGACGGTCACACTAAAAACAAACACTAAAACACCCTAAGCAATAAAACTACTGTGGAAACAGACACCAGCAATAAAAGCAAACACTAAAACTAAGACAGTCCCTAAAAACCAATAAAATCAGGCCAAATGACGTGCAAAAGTGAATGAAGTGTCCAGTACAGATGTGGTAACAGTGCAAATAAACCCTGAGCAGCAGAGTCAGGTGGATCAGCTGTTTATCGGTCTTGAGGTTCTCTGGGGACCCCAGTGATCTCCTCAGCTCCCCTGACTACCCTCTGCGAGGCTGCAGTGTTACAGCTGGAGTATCAGGCGGTGATGCAGTATGTCAGCACACCACACACACACCACGGCTCTGTAGAAAGTAGTGACAATGTTTGTAGGGGGTGATGCCTGTTGATGTTTCCTGAGGTCACGCAGTCCCTGTTGGGCCAGTTCAACAATCCCAGTGATGTTCACTGACCTGGTGATGTTGTCCGATAACTGAACTCCAAGGAAATTGTTGCTCTCCACTGTGGAGCCGCTGATGCTGCTCAGGCTGTGCTCCTTGTACACTGTTTCATCATGTACGCTTAAGTAACTCAGGACTGTACTGAAAGGTCCAGTGTGTAGGTTTAAGGGAATTCATTGTAAGAAATTGATTTTAATATCCATAACTATGTTTTCATTGGTTTATAATTATCTGAGAAGAAGAGTAGTTGTGTTTTTGCTTCCTTTAAGTGAGCCATTATATCCACAAACAGAGCGGTTCCTCCTCCACTAGAACTTTATACATTACTTGAGTAAATGTTAGTTTCTACCACTTATTGTTAAATCCAGTAATGAGTGTGTAAAGTGCAATACGCTGTTATATAGTACATTGAAGTTCTAGTCTGCAGGCCAGCAATACTCAACTTGGATTGCACTTGGGCCGCTTTTGCAAAATGACAGGAGGTTAGGGGTCAGTCAGCAGCGCTGCACATGTACGCAGGGGTGGTTCTGGGATTTTAGGACATTTGGGGCTGAGCCCAGATGGTTGGCAGGGGATCCAGTGGATCCTCACTTGGTACTTTCTTTGACAAACAAGCTCTGTTTTGATGCTTTTTAGTTCAGTTTAGTTCAGTTCAGAAAACGTTATTTATCCCGTGTGGGCAATTCAGTTTACAGCTCCCAGTTCAATAAATAAAAGCACAAACAAATACAACAATCATTCATAGACATACAACTTTTATCACTCAACTCTCAGTTGTCAGTGAATCAGTTGAACTAATGGTTTCCCAGCAGTGATACCTTGTACATGTGCGAATATGCGTAAATAAGTATTCAATCAATAAAAAGAATGAATAAATGGGATAACTGAAGGGATAAAAAGAGTTTGAGTATTTGTCTTCCTCAGGGGTACATAGTAGCGCCGCCCTGAGGGCATTAAATTAAATCCACTGGACATGACATGGTCTCCCTGCTTCATAATGCATTTTGCTTTCTGGACCACACGTTTCTTCTAGAGTACACTCAGTTCTGTTCTGGACTCCAATAATCTTGGAGCAGACTCTAATTATCTGATTCAGAGTGTTCTTGTCCTTCACAGACAGACCATTAAACCAACAGAACCAACAGATAAAAGAGAACATTATAAGACTCTCAATAAAAGAATGATAAAAGGAACATAAAATGGTTTTCGAAACACTAAAAGAGTTGAGCTTCCGCATCAGGTGGATTCTTTGTTGTCCCCGTTTGACAAGTGACTCTGTGTTCTTGTCGAACTTGAGATGAGAGTCAAATGTGGTTCCTATGTATTTGTAGGTTTCCACAATTTGCACTGGTTCACCATATATCAGGCTGTTTTTTGGCTTTGCACTATTATTTCTAAAATCAATGATCAACTCCTTTGTTTTTGTTACATTAAGAAGCACTGCTGCTTTCACACCGCTGTGTGGTAACTCACCTCCAGTCATGTCAGTGAGGGGAAGGTGGCAGAGGGGAAGTGGTTTCAGACATGGCAGTAGGTATGAAGCAGTTGCCATCCACGTGAGTGCGCACAGACTTTGCTGTACCTCACAGAGTTTACCGCGTTGAACTTCTAGCAGTAGCTGCCTGGCTTTGGATGCTCACATAAAAAAGGGGTGGGCGAGCTGATAATGTTGGTGTCTGAATACCTGGAGTTGTACAACACAGCGGTAGCAACTTAAAAGGACAACCAGAAGAAAAACTGGGCTTGGGATAACATATTCACCAAATGACAAATTGTCCAAATACATGGAAATCTTTGGTATTTTCACTGATTGTCGTTGTTTTGCTAGCTAGCTTGCACTTCCGTCAGTGATGCTCACCGAAGCACCTGCCCGTCATCACAGCCCTGGACTGTCGTGGCAGCAGCTGCTGTTAAGAAGGCTTTGCTTTTTTGGGGAGCGCTCTTTCAGGTAGACGGTTGTCATGGCGGTTGCCACAAGGTGATGTAAATGCAGCTTCCTGTCTATTAAAACAGCAACAAAAGAAAGAAAATCCCAGCATGAATCAATTTCTTTTCCTGTGAGAAAAGAGAAGAAAAGGGTTTGAGGGGCCACCCAGAACCGTGGGGGTCAGATTTGGCCCCCAGGCAGCAGGTTGAGAGCCAGTGTTAAGTTTGTCTGTTCTGAACTGCTGGCATAATTTCATACAAGCTGTTTTTTCTATATCGTGTGTAAATTCTTAATCTTCAAAGCAGCTTGTTTCTATAGCTGTCAAACATATGCATTAATAAAACATGTTATTTCTAAAAATGTACTTAAACTTGTACCAAAGCAAAGTACTGAGTAAAAGTACTCAGTTACATTCTACTGTTGTTGCTGGAACCCAAGTGACTGATCAGATGGTTGAATTATGACTAGGAAGTGCTCTAAGGCACCCTGAACTCAAATATCATTCACCACTGATGTCAAAACATGATCACGATTACAACACAGCTAACTGTGCGGCAACTGTCATCAAAGGTCACATGCTCAGTGGGAAACAATTAGCCTCTGTGTGTAAATACACCAGAGCAGTCACAGCTCACAGACAGCACATAGACACATAAGTAAGGTTATTATCATGGGAAATGTAAATGATATCACTGTCTAATGACAAAAACAAGATCAAGTTACTCATTAAAGGACCTTTCTGTTATTTTTAGCCGGTTTAGTCACTGTTTCAGCTTCAGAGGAGCCTGCGCCTGTTTAATTGTGGCATCTTGACCTTCGGCACGGCTCAACACAACTGTATTTATTTCTTCTTTCACCTCCAGGATACACATCGTCTCTATAAACAGAAGCTGGAAGAAGTGACCAAGCTGCAGGACAGCTGCTCCGGCGCTATAGCACGTCAGAGGAAGAAACTGAAAGAGCTCACTGTGTCACTAGAAGAGTGAGTATTGGTCAACGATTCATTGGGTCACAGTGCGGTGACGAGCTGCAGCATCACTGAATGTCTGAGTTGACGCTGGACAAGGTCGGGGATTAGTGCAGTATGATAATGATAGCGATGTCATTCTTCTTGGCCTTCATGCATTCATTGTAGGGGTGTGCCGTATCATCTTGTGTACAATAATACTGGTATAGTTTTTAATCTGAAATGAAAAATTCATATTGTGATACTCATAATATTTCAGCTTGTTGACATATTGATGTCATACTGTGCCAGCATCAGAGGTAGTACCAGTGCTGAAATGACCTCTGTATAAATCGGACAGCCAGCAGGACAGGTTAATGATTAGACCCATCTATAAATATGTGTAACTTTGCCTTAATAAAATGTGAATGGGTGAGTTATTGAGTTATAACGAAAGAAATTTACTGCTATACACTTGTGATCAGATCACCCAAGGCGCACCCCACAGACTTATGTCCCATTGCCACCAAGTTTGTCGTCCACAGAACGAGGCTGCACGCCGACATTTTCAGAACAAAATAGAACAGGCCGCAGTGAGAGTCTTTCTCCATGGGATATTTAAAAATAGCAGCTTTGTGCATTTAGTCCTTCTCAGGCAAGCTCAGGGGTTTAGTGTTGCTGGAGCCCACAGGAACGATGCTCCACAACACTTTTCTTTCCCTCCAAGTGAGGATTAGAATATATACAGTTCACATAATCCGGTTGAAATTAATATATATTTTAGACACTAACTAAAAGTGTCTGTTGTCCAAGAAAGAGAATAAAATCTTTAGTAATGGTCAAAGTTGTCACAGTGAAATTTAAGGTGTGTTGATGGATTCTTGTCATCACCTCATGCATTGAGTAACATCACAAGTTAACATTCCACCTTAAAAGTTGCCGGCAGTCGGCCCAGTGAATGAAGTTATTTTTTCTCAGACTCCAGCTGCTGTGAGAGGCAGCAAAACATCCTTTCATTTTATAGTTACAGTTTACTAATTAAACTCTCCACAGTATGAACAGTGGTTACATGAGCCTCAAAACCAGACACAACTCAGCCCTGAGCAGAGTGACTGTCCTCTACTGACCAATCAGACTGCAGTGATCCTCCTGGGCACCTCCTTTTAGAGGTGTTCTGGGCATGTCCAACTGGTAGGAGGCCCCGGGACAGACCCAGAACACACTGGAGGGATTACATATGTCATCTGACCTGGGAACGCCTCAGGGTCATCCAGGAGGAGCTGGAAAGGGTTGCTGGGGAGAGGGATGTCTGGGGTGCTTTGCTCAGCCTGCTGCCCCCTGCAACCTGGCCTCAGATAAGTGGCTGAAAATGGATGTATGGATGGATGGATGGACACCTGTTCCGATGTATTTTATACCCTGATGAAGACTCTTTAGTTGAAACGCGACAGTCGGTCCATGAATCAGTAAAGGATTTTTAACCACAGTCACAGTGCCTTGGACGCATTTTAGACTGAGTAAACTGGCCAGTCGTTGTATCCTTACAAATGGTAAATTGATTTTTTGTAGGTGTTGACGTAGGTCTAACATGCGCTCATGTATGACGTTTTCTTTACCATCGTGTGTGTCCTCATTCTCCTCCCCATTCCGTCTCTCCCTTCATGTGTGCCAGTGAGCTGGAATCATGTTTGAATAGAGTTTGAATGTGATACATTTAAATAAGAAGAATAAGAATAATGTTGTGACAGTGTGATTTAACGCGTAGATCATGAATTCCAAAGTTTCCATACCTGTGTGTGCTATGCCCCTCTGCTGCTTTGAAATTGTTCTGCATTTTGGAGATGGGGTCATTTTATAAATTGTGTATGGTCGAAGAAATGTTATTTTAGGTCGCTGAAAGTCATGAAAAACTTTAAAATGATGCATTTGAAATGTGTGGGAACCCTTTTATTACTTTTGGGTCTATGCTGTGTTATAAACATGTCATAATGTTTTGGGTTTTTTTTGGTTTGTTTTTCCATGATTAGATGCAAAGAAAATCATCCAACACCCAAATTAAGTCCAGAGGATGTGGAAACCATTGCTGACATCCAGGACTCCATCAAAGACAGAGCAAATGCTTTCTCTGAGATGGAAGCTTTTCTGCCAAAGAAGAACGGGTATGTTTCTGTCATATGATTTATTGTGTCTACTCAGATGACAAAGAGGAGTTTCATATTGACATGTCTTTTTTGTACATAGTGCAGCAAACATGGAAAATGTGAAACTGTTCAGAGTAGCTGTAGTGGCACAGTAAATGTGTTATAAGAGCTCTAACAGTTCCAAAACAGCAAGACGTCAGCATCGTGAATGACCGACATCTCTCCCTGTTTAGGTTATACCTCACTCTTGTTTTAGGAAACGTGAATGTAACACTCCTCAACAAACAGTCCAAGTAAGTCACACTGATATTCCATTCCTTACAATCTCCAAAAATGTCATTTAAAAAAGTACAATACATGTCAACATCACATTTACATTGTTTCAGATTTGCCTACAAAGATGAATACGAGAAATTTAAACTGGTCCTCACGGTCATTCTCTTCGTGTTCTCCTTCACGTGTCGCTTCTTGTTCAGCTACAGGTGAGATTTTTTATCAACACATTGTTTATGTATGCAGAACTTCTACGGGTGACATTTTTGGGTGTAGCTGTGCACAATTTAGCTTTTTTCCTGGATTAATACACATTTGCCTCTTTAGTGAATATTTACAGCAGCAGGATGGTGTATGTGGGATGACTGAAAATAACGAGCGTTTATCGTGATGAAGGAACATACATGTTAATAAATTTGCACTGTAAAAGCTCTAAAATATTCGGTTACATTAATATAACAAAAAAAATTAAGCTGCAAGTCAAACTTTGTAGATAAATCTGAGATAATTTGGTTGAGGGTGCACACATAGCAGAGTGGAGGCTGTTGTTAGCTCAGGAATTGCTGCATTTTGCAGCAAACATTTTAAACTTCAGTGTCACAGTCGATCATATTCATTTCATTGTGGGAAGCCAAATTTGTGATCGTGATTAGTATTCAATTTTTATTGTGCGACACTATTGTACGTGCGAATTTGGTTGTGTTAAACCTCTTTATGTGCCTTTATCTGTCTTTGTCATAGAGCCTTAGATGCCCTGTTCAACTTCCTGTTGGTGTGGTACTACTGCACGCTCACCATCCGGGAGAGTATCCTCATCAGCAACGGCTCAAGGTCTGCAACAAATTTACTGTCTGCACTGTTTTTAATATCATGATAACAGGAGCTTATCACATAAAGGCCTTATCAGGGCCCTGTAATGTAGAGTCCTCAGTATTATTCCCTTCATATTTCAGGGCTCATGAAATGTGTGACACACTGCTTATGACCATGTTATTTAGTGTTATGCAACTTTATTGGTAAAAGGTTGCACAAACTTAAGCCCTATTGCCACCAAACACTTTGGTATGGTACCTTTGGAACCAACAGTAACCCCTCAGACATGGTACCTAGACCCTCGGTCTGTTTAGTGTTTCCACCACAGACAGTCCTCTTAAATGTGGGCGGGGTTGTTGTCACTCACTGCTCCGTCCAGCACTCGCTGTATTTCCTCATCAGCGGTGAGATGGAAGTCTGCACCTGGTTTATCGTCCACAGAACGAGGCTGCACGCCGACATTTTCAGAACAAAATAGAACACTAAACAAGCTTTTTTTCCACAAAGACCGCCTCATATCGTTAGGATAAATGTCAGAGAATATATAAACGTGTTGTCTTACCTTACCGGTGTGCTGCCATGTTTGTTTATCCCTCTAGCTCTGTTTTCCAAAGCGCGGCCGAAATATCGCGAGAACAAGCAGCGATCTCATAGCGTACCTGAACAAGCAGCAACAGCTGGAAGGCAGAACCGGACAGTAGCCTGAAAAGTTCATTCATTTATTTTATGGAAGATTTATAGAATAATGGCTGACTTTTTGTCAGACTTCGACTTTGTGGAGGAGGAATTTGATTTTGCAGAGTTTGATGGCCACCCATATTTATTTGAGCCAGAATACACTGACGAAGAGCTTCGTGAAATCGAGGGGGGGGGGGGGGGGGGGGGTTCCAATGGTACCATCCACAACTTTTCACAGTAGAGACGGAAAAAAAAGTGTACCGTACTGCTCGGTGGAAACGGGGCTTTAGTTTGTGTCTACACGTAGCATAACATCCTGTTGGTCTAGCCATACGTATCCCTTAGTGTCACTGTCCTCCATGTTGTTTCAGGATCAAAGGATGGTGGGTTTTCCATCACTACGTGTCGACCTTCCTGTCTGGAGTCATGCTCACCTGGTGAGTGATGTCATCCACTTTTAATTTAGAGGAAGAGTTTTACACTTTCACCAATATATTGACTGAAACATTGTCATCAAAATGCTTTTCCTTTTTCAAGCTTTAATGTAATAAAAGTTTGTGTTTGTGCTTCATTCTAACCAGATGTTGTGTTTGTTCTCAGGCCTGAAGGTGCTCTCTACCAGATGTTTAGGAACCAGTTCCTAACATACTGTCTATACCAAAGTAAGAGACTCAAGCTGCACTACATCCTTGCATCTTAAAATATACACATGGTACTAATCGGGATAGTATACTGCTCAGGCCTGTTCCCAGTGATTTTGGTTTGTAACGCCTAATTGAATAAATCCTACAGGACATGTGACCCCTGAACACAGTATGTGATGATAGCCTGATATATAAAGCTCTATTGATAATCGTGGGCTTCCAATGAGTTTTCCTCCTCATATAATTTCATTTTAAGGGTTTTTGAGGCTCAAAGAGATAAAAGTATATCCAGTATTTTAAAGCTGAAAAACACAATTTTGTTTAACAGGAATCATTAATAAGAGTAGTCCTCTCAGACATCTGGCTAGAACTGATCAAGCTTTAGTGGCAGGAGATTACAAACTTTTGATGATGTGTGAACAAGGCTTGCACCAAAAAATGAGAAAGCTTCTGCCAGTTTCAAAAGGAAAGTTCAATTCAGTTCAGTTCAATTTTATATATACAGCCCAATATCACAAATCACAATTTGCCTCAGAGGCTTTACAGCATATAACCTCCCTGTGTTCTTGGAGCCTCACAGCGGATAAGGAAAAAAGCCAATGTTTTCTGAATACACTTATTTTAAAGTGTGTGTAAATAACACACCACATGCTATATATCTACTATCTTGGCCAACAATTAATTCTTTTTTAATTTATTTGCTCTCTGTTTGCAAAGTAGGCTTTGTCCAGTTCCTCCAGTACTACTACCAGAGTGGCTGTTTGTACAGACTGCGAGCGCTGGGAGAAAGACATACCATGGACCTTACAGTGGGTGAGTGCAGTTTATATTCATAACTGAATGACTCTGAAGTAATGCAAGGAGAAGGGGCACAAATGATGTACACATGGTCCGAGGGTCGGTCCACCACTTGGGTCCAGACCGAAATATTTCAACAACCATCAGAAGGATTGCCAAGAAATTTGATAGAGACAAACAAGTGCCGTCTCCACTGTGAAAAGTTGTGGATGGTACCAATAGAACCGTTCCTTACCGTCCCCATGTTTGGTCCCCCCTCTGTTGGGGTACCTAGCACACAGATCTGGTACTAAAAGGTGGAGCTGTGAACACTGCAGTCTGATTGGTCAGTAGAAGATGGTCACTCTGCTCAGGGCTGAGTTGTGTCTGGTTTTGAGGCTCATGTAACCACTGTTCATACTGTGGAGAGTTTTATTAGTAAACTGTAACTATAAAATGAAAGGATGTTTTGCTGCCTCTCACAGCAGCTGGAGTCTGAGAAAAAATAACTTCATTCACTGGGTCGACTGCCGGCAACTTTTAAGGTGGAACATTAACTTGTTACGTTACTCAATGCATGAGTTGATGACATGAATCCATCAACACACCTTAAATATCAATATGACAACTATGACAACTTTAGTTTCTATTCTCTCTCATGGATGACTGACACTTATAGTAAGTGTCTAAAAATATATATTAATTTCGACCTTATTTCTCCTGGCGTTCAGAGGGTTTCCAGTCCTGGATGTGGAGAGGTCTGACCTTCCTCCTTCCTTTCCTGTTCTTTGGTCATGTGAGTAGCCTCTCTTAATAATGCTCGCTGCTTATTTACACCAAAGGTTCATTAATTAGCTTTTTATTAAATAACAAAGCAAAACATGTATCATTGCCTATTCTGAAGATTAAAAGGGGAAGAAATTCTGGTTTAAAATGAATAATAAATTCTTTTAAAGCGCTCCTGACTGTTGGCTTTTCCTCCTTTTACAGTTCTGGCAGCTCTACAACAGCATAACACTCTTCCGGATGTCTCAGCTCCCGGAGTGTAAAGAGTGGCAGGTTTGTACGGCAGAGAGCTTCAACGTTCCCTCATCATCTGTGAAATTTTCCAGAAAGGTTTTTTAAACCACCTCTTCTCAGAGTCATAACTCTCAGTCCTGGCAGTGGTGGGAGGATGTCTGATGTCCATTTAGGATAAACATCTATGAATTGTAACCTGAGATCTTGGCTCAGGATCATAAAATTCAGACTGGTTTAATTCAGTAAAAGTAATACATCTGTACAGTGCAAACACATTAACTGCTCGACGCCCCAACAGCTTTCAGTGACTCAGATTTGTCAAAATGTAAACAAATAAAGGAAAACGCTTAAAAAAAAAAAAAAAAAAAAAAAAAAATTACACCTCATGTTGAAGCCCAGGACTTTTCAGGACTTGACAATAAGCAAGATGAAGTTTTTTTTTTTTAAATTTCCATTTACCAGTTAAAGCTGGAACTTCTCTTATTGCATGTGCAACTTTTTTTTTTTAACCCTTGAAAACCTGAAGTGACATCACTTTTCCCGTGCTGCTTTCAGACGCCTTTCACACGTATGTAACCCTTTGAACTCTGAGCTAATTGGTGCATTGTCTTTCAAAAACATGGGAGAAAAGACAACGAGCAACTTGGTAAGAAATGAAATGAAAGGGGAAAAAAATATAGATTTAGAAAATTAAATTCAAGAGTCATTTCCTTCTTTTTTTCTTGTTTTTGATTTTCTATTTTACTAATTTCTTGCTGATTTTTTGGGTCTTCTTTCGTTGCTCATTGCCCTCTTCCCATGTTTTAAAAGAAATCAAGCCAGTTTGGATTAAAGAAAAATGCAACATGACCCAATAAGCTGTTATATTACTTTAAAAAACAAGAAATCATAGACACACCAATTTAACAACAGCACACAACCTCAACCTTTTCTTGTGTTCTATTACCACAATTAATTCCCACTCAGACCATTAACGATAACAAGATTTTGTTGAGACTTGTGCTGTGTCCAAAATCACACACACACACACACACACACACACACACACACACACACACACACACACAACTTTTGTTTAAATAGACAGCAGTATGCATCTTGTCGGACACACTGAGCACACTTCCTGACAGCCTCCTAGCCGGTAGCCGGTTGAAGACATGTAGCCATGGTAACCTGTGCCAACTTAAGCTAAAAATAATTTATTAACTATATTAGGCTTAGCAAAGAGAAATTTTACACTTCTTACAAACTTAGACTTAAATTAAAGCATTATTAATGTTACAGAGTGATCTTTAACGCCGTCCGTTGTCAACGTTGCTCTCTACTGCATTGCATTGTGGGATATGTATGCCAGTATAGTGTCCAGTGTTTGCATATTGGCATATGTTGCCAGAAAAACTATGCAGTTCACATACTATTGGTTTCCCACAGAAGGCTCTGACACACCAAGCCGACAGTCGGCAGTTGGTCAATATCGGGCTGTCGTAAGTTTCAGTCGCCCCAGTGTGTCCCGCACCGTTGGCTCTTGTCGGCTTGTTTTTCAGCTGACTCAGCATGTTGAATTTGGTATCTGAGACGGCAGAGCCCGTCAGTGAATGAAATCACTCTGATTGTCAGTTCAGCTCAGCACAGAAGAGAAACAGAAGTGAGGAATGTAAACAGAGAGCTAAAGTTGAGAGGGAGTGAGACCAAAATGAACTTGTTATATGAGGTAAGATTATTTTTCTTTTTCCATTTAGCTCTCTAGCAGAAACGTTTCCTGATGATTTGTGTTATTGTTTACTAGTGCACGGTAAATATGCTCTGTTCTTTAAACACTGTATGTTGTTGTTAATACGCTAACTAGCGTCAAAATGATCTTCCAGTTTCCTTTTTTGAATGACAAATACAGTCGACTGCCATCTGCTGGTGTGGAGAGTTATTTCCTCTCACACAGGCACAGAACGTACATGCTGGCCGGCTGTCAGCTAGGCAACGTGAGACGACGCAACAGTCGGCTTTTGACGCCGCTAGCTCTATTGAAGTCAGTTGGGTGTTCCTTGGCCTTAAGGTTTTGGACATACGAAAAATCTAAAACACTATTTGGCGCACTAACAGCCTAACTTTTGTTCAAATATAATAGTAATTTGGGTACACAGTTAAAATATTGCTATTGTAAGATTGCAACTGCCAGTAGCATCAATAGAATAATTAATGCTATGATGTATTTTTTGTTTTGTATATTTCATTGACACCTAACTTAAACTTAAAAACATGTACCTGTGACGAGTATACACGGCAGGAGAAAACAACTTGTATCCAAAAATGGATATGGCAACAAATATTTTGGGACAGATAGCAGCTTGTGTAACTTCTGTATATAAAGTTCTGTATTTAAAGATCCTCTCACTAAGCTTTGTTGTTTTGCTGTGGTGCAGGTTGCGATGTGCGGCTGCTCTTACATGGTGCTCTTCATGGGAAACTTCTTCACCACACTGAGAGTGGTTTATCAGAAATACATGAACAACCAGGACAAACCCAAGAGCCTATAAGGACTGGAATAATGAGTGTGGAAGAATCACCAAAAATCCTCCTGTTTATGAAATGTGCAAAATTACCAATCGCTCTAATATTCTCTTTAGAGCTCTTTATCAATGTTATGATTGTTGTCTTGTGGATCATTTACATGTACTGCTACTTTTATCACTGTTGATTTCATCTGTGTGTAAAGCATGTCAGAGCAGTGTCTTATACGGGTAGGTCACAGATGTTTTCACACAGACCTGTCAAAGTAACAACTGGGTACACAGCAGGTGACACTGTAAGGTTGTTATAGTGGGATCTTCTATCATGGTTACTTTGATAAGAAAGCGTTACTGAATGAAAATAACCATGTTATTTGCATCATATTTATTTTAGCGTCTGTTACTCAGCAGCTGCTTTGTGCTCAATAAAACACTCCTGCAAATCTCCGCGTGTTTTTGTTTTATTGTTTCCCTTCCAAACAAAAAAGCAGAGACAAGAGAAACTTCTAGAAAACTGATACAGATTTGTGAAGTAGTGTGAAGTTTGTTATTTTAGTCACCTCACGGCCCCTCAGGTTCATATTGTGATCCTGTGGAGGGACCTTGACCCAGGTTGAGACCTGCTGGACTAAACTGCCGGACTGTATATAAAGTATATTAAAGGAGGTCTACCAACTACAACAGTACATGCACATGGTTGCATTAGTATTAACAATCTAATATAAATATAGTATATTGTAATATAGATGGTCATGGGGGCCATTTTACTGCGAAACCAGTACTTGTTATACTTACAGTAGATTTGGCTGCTAATACTTTTATTGAGTAGGGTTATAAATGCAAGACTTTTACTTAGATCCATTCATTTTCAACTGCTTATCCGGAGCCGGGTCCGCAGGGGCAGCAGGCTGAGCAAAGCACCTCAGACATCCCTCTCCCCAGCAACACTTTCCATCTCCTCCTGGAAGACCCCGAGGTGTTCCCAGGCAAGATTAGATATATTATCCCTCCAGCGTGTTCTGGGTCTGCCCCAGGGCCTCCTACCAGTGGGACATGCCCAGGAGGATCCTGATCAGATGAACCACCTCAATTGGTCAGTTTTGATCAATCCCCCATTCTTCGGCAGAGAACCAGGGCTTCAGATTTGGAGGTGCTGACTCTTATCCCAACCGCTTCTCACTCGGCTACAAACCGCCCCAGTGCACGCTGGAGATCAGGGTGTGATGAAGCCAACAGAACCACATTGTCTGCAAAAACCAGAGATGCAATTCTGAGGTCACTAAACAGGACCCCTTCCTCCACCCTTGCTGCGCCTTGAGATCCTGTCCATGAATATCACAGACAGAGTCGGAGACAAGGAACAACCCAGACGCTTCCATCAGAAAAAAAACCTAACCAAATATGATCTTAAAATAGTGATATTCATTATGGTCGGTCTGGCAGTCGACAGATCTCGCTCTAATAAAATCTACAAAATCTGTACCATGGAAGAATGCATTGAAAAGTTTGTGAAGCATTTAGTGCATTACACCAAAGTGATCACTAGATGGAAGCATTGAGCTATAGTAGCTGACAGTGAACATGCTGTTTGTGTCAACACACTGAGGAGATTTCATCCTTCACAACCTTGAATAGTTTCTTTATTTTTAGTCATGATCACACTGTTCTTTATTTGAAGTCTGGGACTCATTTTGTCAGACAGATAACATCTCTTGAGGGTGATCACTGTCACCCTTCTGGTGCTACAGGGCTCTGAGGAGGATGCGGAGGTGTTGAACTGTAGAGCTGATAATTCACAAGCCATCAAGATCAATCATGAGTTTCACTGAGTGAATGTTATTAATCAGGGAATAGTTGAAAGTCATTGCTGTGGATCAAACAAGACAATCACCAGGTGTCGGCGGGAAGGATGGAGTCCGGGCTCAAGGGCCACATCTAGAGACAGGACTGGGAGGATCCCTTTTTGTAATGTTAATCTGGCCTCTTTTTTAAAGGAATTACTATTCGTCAACTAAAACCAGGCAATCACCAGGAAGCAGGCAGACATTGTGATATCTGTGGAGGTGCTGGGTAACAGCTGTCTGCCCAGAAAAATAAGAACAAAAGAACAAAAAAAACAAAAAAGGTACCCATAGACTGCTGTCTCACTTCCATACTCCTTTTATCTGACTGTGTCACGATGTGGACTAAAATGTGCGTCACATGTTATCTGTGATTCGGATAATTAATGATACAACTCAGGCTCAATACAGAAATGTTTCTCCATTACCGTGAACACAACCACAGCGGTTTATTTAAAGACAATCCCACATACACAAAGCTGCTGCTGTAAATACGCAGGAGTGCATCAAATGTGTATTAATCCACCACTGAAAATAGTCCTCTATCGCTGCTGTTTCTTCCTGTTTGAGTGAGTCATCTTGAGTTTGCAAAAAAAACCCGCAGTGCCCAGCAGTTTTAATAAATTATTTTGCCTGATATAAACATTAAAATTTGTATTTGTGACCCGTCTGTAAAGATTTACATCTTCAGTAGGACTAAGTGAGTTTTTGGTAAGGAAAGTCTGTTAATCAGACCCGCAACATTGGAATAAGGATTGGCTGGATCTGGGAAAGACTGGGTCAGTTGAGATGGGTTGTGAAGCCTGGCTGAGCGCTTGTCTGTAGTGCTTCAGGCATGGGGTTCAGGCACAGCTAATTATTAGCCATGAATGGATTCCAACAAGATTCCCATTGTTCCTACCTACTATCTAGCAAAAGCAGTCAAGCAGGTAAACAAGCCCCCCTTGAGCTTTCCAGCTGCACCTCAGCCCGTTCTCATTTCGGATTTCAGCATCAGACACCAACACCAAAAGGCACCTTTCGCGGCAGTATGATATGCCGGTGGCATTAGTTTGAAATGCTGCCATTAACAATGTAATAAAAGGAGCTGAAAAGTCCTTATAGGGTGGGCCAGAGGGGAGGTAGATGGGTCCAACAAGCTCCGAACTTTCACCCAGGAGCCTGCTGTTTGCTTCCCGTGTGAATGTTGAGCCAAACAGTGATGTTTTTTCTAAAACTAACCACATGCTGTTGTTGCATCAGGAAATAAATGTAAATATGAGGTGGTTTACCAACATTTTAAGTTTATTTTGAAAAGACTGTACAGTATGCATTTAATGAACACAAACTGTACATTTCCTGTGAAAACGAGAGTATATTTTGAAAAGACACAATGGCTGTAACAGGCACAAAAATTGACACACTGCCCCAGAACGTCAGCAGCAGACACAGGAAGATACCTAGCACATCATATGTAGATATGAAAGTCCACAGACAAAACAAGTTGGGATGAGAATGCATTGGGGTTTTTGTGGTTGGATGGTGACAAATGGAGTGTGGGAACATCTAAGTGACTTATCATAATGTTTAATGGCCTTTAACATTTAGAGGTCCAGTGTATAAGATTTGGGGGGGATTTAGTGGCATCTAGTGGTGAGGACTGCAGATTGCAACCAGCTGAAACTTCTCCCGGTTAGAATTCCTTCAGTGTTCATTGTTCAGGAGGTTTTTACCAGGCACTGAATTATCCTCAAGGTCTCTTGCTCTTTAAAACAAACATGCCAGAGGCCTGTACTACGATCCAGTTCAGCTTACCCAGGATATCTTTTCGTTATATAGTTAGACTAACCAGAACATTGGCCATCTGGATAAGCAGTACTACTATGCTGGTTATCAACTAGTTCAGTCAACTCTGGGTTTTCCGATCCAGCCCCAGGTGCGTTCATGTGAAAGAGGTGGGGCTGCGACATCATGGCAGTGCAAAATTGCATTGTCCATAGACAAGCCGCTCCCTATATAGATAAAAATCTCTCATTTTAAGGTGACGAAAACACAACAATTCTTATTTTCAGGTGATTATACACTAAAGAAAACATACTTGCAACATTAAATTCCATTTCTGCCAATATATCCCCTGAAATCTTCACACTGGACCTTTAAGATGTTCCATATCTACAGTCATCTTGGACTCTCTGTCCTTATTGTCACATTACTTTTCCTCTTTCTGCATGTTTGCTTTTAAAATATTTGGTAACTCAAAAGCACATGAATCTATGAATATGGAACATGAGTCGAAGAATATATTTACATTTCTGTTACATAAGTCTGTATGTAGTTATGTATAAAGAGAGACAGGAGACGTAGGGAGAGGAAGGGGGAGGACATGCAACAGAGGTTCCCAGCTGGAGCAGAACCATGCACGTTGCAGTTATGTGTCATGCACCTTAAACATTCTGCTACCAGGGGCGTCCCATTGTGTGCGAGTTTAATGAGAAATCGTTAATGGATGAGATAATGAGTCAGGAGTGTCTGTTTTTGTCTAATTCAGCAGATTAAGTAGCAGGAGAGTAAAAGCACCTTATCACGTTGATCCAAAAAATAGAAACCCTGAAATAGAATTTGAATCGGCTGTTTAGTTTTACTGCAACAGCCTTTAAAAGAGAGCTTTATTTAATTGATGTGCGGTGTCTTTTGAGCACATGTGGACATATAATATGCATGACACCATAATAAAAACTTTACCATTATTATTGACTAGGTTTCAATAAAGCTGCGTTTCTTGGGCTTTATGATTTAAACATATCGACAGCAGAGCCACAGTGGCAGAACACAAAGAAATGTGGGATGGAAAGAAATTTGCACTTAAGATCAGAGGGAATAATACCTGAAAAATTTAAAATGGAAACCAGCCTCACTCCCAATTTATTACAGTAGAACTTCCCCCACCCTTGCAAAAAAAGTCCTGGATGAGTTAGTGCTGCAGGGCCAGCGAGAGCGAGGCTGGGCTGAACAAACGGGACGAGGAGCAAAGTGAATGGGGTGGTAGAAGGGGAGGAGGAGGGCTGGGTATTCTCCCAGCCTGCACCTCTTTCATCTTTCTCATTAAAGCATGGAGCAGTGGGGGCCATCAAGAATGAGCCCAAGGACATGGGGATCGGGGACTGAGTCTGAGCCTCGCATCAGGAGGTGGAAGAGGAAGGAGGGAACAGTCACAGCGAGCAGCCGGGCCGCCATGTCAAACCTTCACCTTAAACTTAACCCACCTTCCCTCTGGGACCCAGATAAAGACCTCTTATCTGCACTCACCTTCTCTCCCTGCCTGGGAACGAGTCTGGCAGCAGCAGGGAGGGCGAAGGAGAGGGGGTGTCTTTGGTTGAGTAGGTCCAAAATACACAAGCTTCCTCTAAGTGAGTGCGTATGAAAGAGAATGGCAGCTTCCATCTGGGATGGACTGATTAAAAGAGAGGTGCAGTGAAGAAGTAGCTCATGATAGAAGAGGTGATTCTGAGGGAAGCATTGGAAAGCTCACTGCGATATTGAAATCTTTGGATTTATGTTGGTGATAGTATGTATTTTGTGGTGATTAGCTTTGAAAGGTCGGTTTTACACAGCTTGTTTATGTTTTATCACTTTTTCCTCAAGTAGTCTGAAATTAACAGTTGAATTTGGTTTTTGTAGCTTCTCATTTGATACATAAACAAAGTGTAAAAGAAACAGTTTGACATTTTGTGAAATTACCAATACGTTAAATTCGTATATTTCATAGATATCAAATCAATGTCTCAAAGTGACGTAGTGTGTGAGTTGACTGTCATCTGGAGGTTGAGGGGTTGGTGGATGGCGAGACAACTGGCTGACATGCCTGTAAAGCTGTAGACCACCGTTCAAGAACAACAGACACCAAAACCGTTTGTTTTTTAGCGCTGTGTTTCCCGCAGCTTTTTAACCACCAAACATGTTTTTTTTTTGTAGTGATCTGTTGCTGTTTCCACCAGCGATAGTGCCACGAAATGTGGTTGTTTTTCACCGAGACATCGCTGCATTTCCAGCCATGATAGTTCTAAAAGAGTGACAGCTAGGGTAGTGCCAAAAAAAGCAGTTGTTTTTTTTACCGGGATATTGCTGCTTTTCCATTAAGGGTAGTGTAAGAACAGTGGTTGTTTTTTACCTAGATATTGCTGTGTTTATAGCTGGAATAGCACCAAGAAATGTGGTTATTTTTTACTGTGATATTGCTGCATTTCTAACTGGGATAGTGCGACAAAAGGCAGTTGTTTTTTACCAAGATATCCTTGCATTTCCAGGTGGGATAGTACAAGAAAAGTGGTTGATTTTTATCAAGATATCCCTGCGTTCTCAGCTGAGATAGCAACAAGAAAAGTGGTTGTTTTTCACAGAGACATTGCTGCATTTCCAGCCAGGATAGTGCCAAAAAACGCAGTTGTTTTTTGACTGAGATATCACTGCATTTCCAGCCAGGATAGTGCCACAAAAGCTAGTTGTTTTTTTACTGAGATATTGCTGCTTTTCCAGCCAGGATAGTGCAAGAACAGTGATTGTTTTTTACCTAGATATTGCTGTGTTTATAGCTGGAATAGCACCAAGAAATATGGTCGTTTTTTACTGTGATATCGCTGCATTTCTAACTGGGATAGTGCCACAAAAGGCAGTTGTTTTTACCGAGATATCCCTGTGTTTTCAGCTGAGATAGCAACAAGAAAAGTGGTTGTTCTTTACTGAGATATTGCTGCATTTCCAGTTGGGATAGTGCAAGAAATGTGGTTGATTTTTATCAAGATATCACTGTGTTTCCAGCAGGGTAAGTGGTTGTTTTTAAGGAAATATTGACAGCCTTTCTAGCTGTCAAACTAATGTACAACTGAAATGTGTTCGAGACGTTCAGTATCAACATTTTTTTTAGCGAATGGGTTCAAAACAAAGGATTGATACCATTCTTCTTTTGTTAAAAGTAAAACTAAAGCTAGCAGCTGGGTCACCTCACACAAAGACCAGAAAATACAGCTGGCCTAGAACAAAATGAACCTTCTAGCACATCTTAAATAAAACTAATTAGCATTTTATATTGTGTTCGTTAAGTCTGTACAAAACCCGAAGTGTAGAAATAATATTACTTGGTTTGATGTGGCAGACTCTTCTTTGACCAGTCACTTTCTGACTGCCTAACGAGCTCATGGACTTCCTGGAGTCGCTGCTTCTTGTCAAGAAACAGCTTTGGCATATCCTCTTAAAAGATGACAACATGTCAGTGCTGCCCTAAAGTGGCAAACAATTTTGTTCATGCAGGTGGAAGGTGAAATAAAAGGGAACAGTGGATGTTAAAGGATTAAATTCAGTTTGTAGACCTCAGTGGAAAACTTCAAATGTCTGCTCTTGTGCAGGCTGTTGGAAGAATATGACACCATAATTGGTTGTTTATTAAAATATTGATAGTGTCAGTAGATTATTGCAGCAACATTATTAAATGATTTTTGCTGCCAGGTGTTTTGCAAGTTTGCCCTAAAACAAGTGTTAAAATAAAGTCACATGTACTGTCAGAGAAGTCCTGCAACACAGACATACATTTTGCGCAGGACATCAAAGTTTATTGTAGTGACAGGCGTTAACAAGTCACTGCCCAGTTGCCAGAAGAAAATGTTGTGCATTTCTGCAAACCACAAATACTTTTCACTTACACATTTCACACATATTATATCAACATATCAACACAGTGACATAGTATATGAGCTGACTTTGTCATTTGGAGGTGAAGGGGGTGGATGGCGTGAAATCTTGTCTTTTGAGCCCCTGAACGTGGATGTTTTTCAGCAACCCATCGCAATGTTTCCTGCAGGTTTTTAGATCCCAAATGTGGGTGTTTTAGCAACCTGTCCCCTGGATAGCACCACGAAAAGTGATTATTTCTTACAGTGGGGATTGTGCCCCTCAGACTTTTTTTTTTTTTTAAACCAATGAGTAAGTGTTTTTTGTGCATAAACCTAACCACATGTTAACCACAGCGCTGCTAAATTTTCAACATAACTGCTACATAACATACAGCTGTACAGTACCTATGGTTTGTAGAAATGTACAATGCCAACATTTTTTTTCCTGGTGATTGAGTCACAAATCACACAGAGTTTAAATGAGTTCATTCATCACCAAGGAACATTTCAGTGTTTTAGCATCAGGCCGTACTGTAGCTACTGTAGCTATTTCATTTTGGTGCACACTTGATTTTGAATGACTCATCTCCCCAAATGATTAAACTTAGGGTGCTTTCACACCTGCCCTGTTTGGTTCGGTTCAATCGAACTCAAGTTCGTTTGCCGCCTCAGTGCGGTTCGTTTAGGCAGGTGTGAACACAGCAATCACACACAGGTGTGCACCAAAACAGCCGGACCAAGACCTTCTTGAAGAGGTGGTCCCGGCGTAGTTGTCCCTCCATTGTAACATTAGAAAGTGTCACATTTATCTTGCAAGTGTACTCTTCTTCAGTGTTTGGTTTACTTTCTGGATTTTTCCCACATGGAAATTCTGACCAATCAAGAGCAGTGTTCTCACACAAGGCATCTGATCTGGTACTCTTGTAAATGCTGCCGTGAGAACACGACCAATTCTTGGCAATTATACAACTTTGTACCATTATTAGTCCCTGATTCAGACCAAAGGAGACGACCCTAGGTCCTAAGACCCTCACCATGTACCTGAAACAATCTATGTTTAAATCTGGCCCACTGACTTTTACATGTCCTGCTGGAGAGTGGGAGTCACAATTCACACCAAAAGCACCCAGCAGTATATCTCACCAATTAGCGGAGGGGAAGTAAAATAAGTGTATGTAATTTAAGTAAATGATTCAACAAAATAAGGGGCAAAAGAAAACACAGCTCTGTGCTCTTGCAGATCTTTCCCCTCCTCATTAGTAAATGAAGTCCCACGACAGCCACTCCTTCACCTCTTGAAATATGAACTGAGAGCCAAATTAAATATGCATATTTAATAAGAGGGGAAGATGATTACATCCACTTGTTAAATGGGAGCGTATGATTGAGGAAATCTGAGCGAGCGAGAGGGAGTGAGTGAGTTCTTCATGGCCTGCAGAGTGTGAAAGAAAAAAGAGAATTCATCTTTATTTTAACACGGCTCTTTGGGAGTAACCCTGGTAGGACTTCCCCCCGCTCTGTAGAGCTGATTACACACATTCTGGCTTTCTGGGGGTTTGGACTGCGGGTTCCTATAGCAACCACAAAAAGCAGACTGTAAGGAGTAGACTTGCTTGCCATGCGCCTTAACATTTCTACCTTCTTCTTGAACCATCAAACGGCATTTTGGAAGAGGCTCTGTGCTGCCAAGTGTCTTCTTCTGCGCCTCAAAGTGTTTCTTTGTCAGATCCCAGTCAGGCCTTAAAATCCAGCCAGTGCTGTGCTGATGAAGAGAAGATAACTTAAAGACTATATCGTATACAATACAATGTAAAGTTACAGGTCTGCTTTCATGAACGTCAAAATCTTTTACTCTGCATAACAAATAAGTCTCTGACCTTTATTTTTATAGTAAGTACAACACATTTATATAAATGACATGGGAAAGATTAATTAGAGTGACATGTAACAACACAAATCACTTCCGATGTTTAAGGTCTCTGACACAACAAGGTGACGGTCAGCTGACGATCAGTGTCGGGTCGTCGATGAGCGTCTGTTGCCCTAGTTTTTGCAGAGCGTCCGGCACTGTTGGCATTACTTGGACCTTGTCTGCTTTCTTACAGCTGATTCAGCGTATTGAATCGGAATTTCAGGCGGCAGGGCTCATCATGAAATCACTCTGATTAGCAGTTCAGCTCAGCACACGAGCACACAAAACGAAGTGAGGAAAGCAAATAGATGACGAAAGTCAAAAGGGCGTGAGCTCAAAACAAACAGGACAAATATTTGGTCAGATCATTTTTTAGCCACTGAGCTCTTTAGTAGAAATGGTACATGAATGTTTGTGATATTGTTCACTGGCACCCGCTATATCATTTGGTCTTTCAGTTCAGTTATATTTATAAAGCCCAGTATCATAAATCACAATTTGCCTCGAAGGGATTTACAGCATACGACATCCCTCTGTCCTTGATCCTCACAGCAAAGGTCTTCCTGTCTCCCCTTTTTGAATCATGAGTCCTGCCACCTGCTAGTGTGGAGAGGTATTTCTTCATGCAGGCGCAGAAGGTATGTGCTGGATAGTCTGAGTGGGCGGAAGTTCACTCCATAGATCAGCCTCTCATTGGGCAGAACGAGCCACGTGCTGAAGTCCCGCCCTACCACCTCCGGATGTGTAGCAGTTTTCAACTGTTTTCAACACATCCTTTACTAACTTTTGCGGTGTTTGATCTTGCGGGGATGAAGCCATTTTTCTGCCATGGTTCGCATCCTGTACACAATATTTTTGTGGGTGTGTTACACCAAAACTGGTTTCCCTCTGCAATATTTTTGCAAGCGCACCATTGCTGTGGCACCACCCAGAACGATTGTGATTGGTTGAAAGAAATACAAGCAGCCGGGGAGTTTTTTTCTCCAATCTTAAAGTGAGAGTCGGCCCAGCCAGACCTTTCTTTTCTTGAGAAAGGTCTGGTGAGCGAGACTAGTGCTGGGTGGCTGTCAGCTGTAGCAAAGACGGTGGATAGTAATCCAGTATCTTTGGCTGTAGTCTTAATGGTGTGTTTGGTGGAACTTTTTGGTTGAGACACAAGAAACATGAGGCAACGCAACAGTTAATTACTTTAATTTTACAGTATGAAACAATAAATTGTGAAGACAATAAAGCCTTCACAAATTAACATTTTAAGTCTTGTGTGTGATTTATCCTGGCTTCATATGAGCAGAAGAAATCTCTGCTCGTGGCTAGGCTAATTTATACAATGTCAAATGCCATAGGCTTGTACTAATAACGTTAGCATGTTGTATTTGTTTGGAAACGTTCTTTAGTATAAGACAGTTGTTAGTCGGTGAACCTTGTGAGTTCTAATGGAGCTGAATTTTGTAACGTTACTTTTGTTAAATGTTGCTGTTGTTTCTGGCTTCATATGAGCAGAGGAAAAATATCCTAGCCACAAGGCTAACTTCTACAATGTAAAATGCCATGGGCTTGTCCTAATAATGTTAGGATGTTTATGTTGCAGGGAAAATGTGTCCAGATAAAGACAAGTGTTTGTGAATGCCTTAAAGGAATAATTGGGAGTTTTTGAAGTGGGGCTGTATGAGGTACTCATCCATAATCAGTGTATTACCTACAGTAGATGGTGGTCAGTTAAAGCAGCCCGTTCTCATTCCCAACTTGTCAAATACCGTTGCTTTGTCAGTGACCAACACAAACAGGCACCTCTTGTGGTGGCATGCTACACTGCCGGACAGGGTCAGACTCGACGGGTAAGAAAGTATTATAAGGAGCTGGAAAGTCACTATAGGGTGGGTGGGAGGTTAGGTGTATAGATCCAACAAACCCCGGACTTTCACCCGGGAGCCTGGTGTTTGCTACCTGTGTGAATTTTGAGCTAAACCATGATGTTTTTTTTCTAAACCTAACCACTTGCGTTTGTTAAATGAGGAAATTAACATAAATACGAGGTGTTTTACCGACATTGTAGGTTTATTTTGAAATGACTGTATTCATCTAACGAGCAGAAACTGCACATTTACCAGCACTTGGTCGGTGACTTCTAGCTTCAGACACAGACGAAAAAAGCTGTCCTTCCAGGTTGGCATAATATAACAACATAAATCAAGAGGGCGAAAGTCCTATAAGGGTGGATGAGAGGGGTGCTAGATAGGTCTTTCAACCACCGACTTTTACCCAGGAGGCCAGTGTTAGCTTTCCAGTGCATCATATGTAGACGTTAAGTCCAAAAACAGCGATATTTGACGAGTTGGGATGAGAACACGTTGCTTAAAGTGTACACTATATTGCTGTCAGACAGACCTTTCCTTTGGCGCTACATTTTGTCAACCACATACAGCCCCACTTCAAAAATCCAAATTGTCCCTTGGAAAAGATTGAAGTCTCAAGCCATGTTCGCAGCTCTGTGAGGCCGTACTTAGGCACAGCAGTGCTTTGCGCTAAATGCTAACATGCTTAATGCCAGCGCTCCGATGTTTAGGAGATACAATGTTTACCATGTTCACAATCTTTATGTATTCACATGATAACATTTATTAATTAAAACTAAACACAAAGTACAGCTGAGGTTAAAAACTAACTTTCAAAGGCCTAAATTACAACAACAACAGATTTCCTCACTTCCCCTCAGTAGCATCCATCCATTTGGTTTTATATTCATCCAGGATTTGAGATATGTGTCCCTGAGATTTCTGCTTCCACAAGCATTTAGCTGCTGGTTTTGCATTAGTGCTTACTTTGCTTTAAGCATCGAGGAATTACATTTAAATATTCAGCAGCAACATATCTTTCCAGAAACAGTGTCTCTACGAGGCTACTCTGCATAATCTATGGACCCGACTGTAAACAGGGGTTTTATTGGAATTACTTTCTTTCCCAAGAAAACAGTCTCTGCTCGCACTGAGGTCTGTGGATTATACAGAGTAACAGACTTTGAAAAGTATGTGAGTGCATCCCAGAGTTTAGGGGCCCTGAAAGCAAACACCTGATGCCTGAAGGTGGATACCAGAGCTGCGACCATGAGGCCACTCATAGAGGATCTCAGCTGTGTTTTGGAGTCTGGCAGTTGTGTTTTTAGCTGAAGAAAGACCATTCTCTAGAACTTCTAGACTTTGAGATTGAATCAATGTGTAAACTAAACAAACAAAGACCAAAAAAATGTTATTTGGAAATTGAAAATTTGGTTACAAAAGTGTGATACTGGATCACAAAATCAGCTGGAAACCTCAACTAAGTCACATTCAATCAAAACTGACAGGGAGGAGTGCAGTTATGGAAAATCAAGACACATACTGGAGCATAAATCACTATCATCTTATGCTTACTCATTTTACTGCATCTTAATCACTGTGTGGAGGTCTGGGGTAACACCTATAAAAGCAATTTATATACATTACACATATTGCCCAAAAGAAGAAACCATTCGGATTGTACATAGTGTCAGATATAGAACACAGTGTTTTTAAAGACACATGCATTGAAATTCGAAGACTTGGTTCAATGTAAAACTGATTTACAAAGCAAGAAATAATCGATCTCTGGGCAATGTTCAAAAATGTTTTGTGACAGGGAGGGGGATATGATTTAGGAGGAAAATTTAATTCTGAAAAACATTATGTTTGTATAACCTTGAATAGTTTTTGTATTTCAGTGTGTGTGTGGTGAATTTATGGAGCGGGTCACACGAGGAGTTAAAGGGAAGCACAACATTTTAAAAAGATGTACAGATGGCATTTTTAGGAGGTATGCAGACGAAGAGGGGTTATGTTGATGGGTTGGTTTATTTTTATTTATCTGGGCTTGGCTGAGATGGGGTTTGTACATTTAATATCTAAGACTGTTGTTCATTTATCTACATTACTGGTTGTAAATACATTTGGGATAGATGTTGACAGTTTTTATATTAGACATGAATACTGAGAAGGGGGTAGGAGCTGTCAAAATAAATTTTACAAATCAAAATGAATAGATTAAGTCAGAAAACAAGGACCAATCAATATTCAACAGCCAGTATAGACAATTAAAAACACACTGCAATCCAATATTTATATATACTTAAAAATATATGTAGTCAGGAATTACATATACAATCATACACAACTGCCTCCCACAGAGTCCTTGACCCACATATAGGTAATATTTGGCCCTGAGGGGCCAAAGAATGAAGAATGAAGTGGGTCAATAGGCCCACTCCCACACACTCTGTGTGCTCTTGTAAGCCAGATGGCCAATTCTGTCTGAGCCAAGAGAAAATTAATCAGAACACATTTTGTCCTGTGTCTGATTGAATACAATCAGCCGTGTGCCGTGCAGAATAAACACCCTGCAGCCTCCTGCCGAGCTCAGGCAGCACGTCAGGTGCAGCACAGAGAACATGTATCTATACACAATGGTCCAGTGTGAGTCACAGGAGGAAACACTTTCATTGTCAGTGTAATGCTACAGCTGTCAGTTTGTGATGAAGTGTTTAATTTATTTTTTTAAGTATGTGCTCTTAGTTTTGTTAAACATGGCTCGTAATGGCTTCAGAATTTGTTACATCGATCAGGGTTTTTACATGTACAGCCATAGGTGCAGATTTCAGGTGGGGGATGGACAAGTGCATTTGTCTCCCCCCCCAAAAAAACATGAAAAAACAAATTTAAACAAAATTAAAATTAGATACATTAACCCTGTAAATTCATTCAGAAAAATTCTCATTTCTCAATTCGCATCCCAGTCTCACTCCCAACTCACCACACTTGGTGAGTTTTCTTCGGTGTCAGACACCAACTCACAGAGGCACCCTGACGGGCAGTATGAGACAACACATTCTCACTCCGACCTCGTCACATAGTCGTCTTTCCACGTCCACATACAACATCCAAAGTACCCTGGGTGTGTTGGTTGTTGATGTTCTGGGACATTGTGTCAACTTCAGCCTGTTACATGCATTTTCTTCTTTCAAAATACACTTCTGTTTTCACAGGAAATTTAACTTTTACATAGAGTCTCTTTCAAAATAAAAGCACTACGTCGGTACAACACTATGAATTGACTTTTTTTTTCCTTCAACAACAGACACACGTGGTTAGGTTTAGGAAAAAAGACCAGGGTTTGGCTTTAGAATCTTACGGGATGCGAACACCGCTCTCTCGGGTAAAAGTTGGTATTTGTTGGACCCATCCACCACCCCCCTGCCCCAGTCAAGTTTTCACCGCCTTAACTTTCGTTGTTGTCCTGCCATGTTTCCCCCAGATGTTGCCAGGCCACATATCATGCTGATGTTAAAGGACGCCTTTTTCGTTGGTTTCTGACGCCGCAAGTCACTGCCTAAGCAGATTCAACAATTTTGGAGTGAGACCGGGTTGGACAGGTCAAACAAACTCCAGACTTTCACCTGGGAGCCCCCTGTTTGTGTCCAGTGTGAAACTAAAAGTCAATCCATTTAGTTTAGTAATGACATATGACAGATGGCATGTGTTGTATGTCACATGACGTTACATTACCTTAGTAACAAACATACTTGTTCTTTTTTTTCTACACCTAACTATGTACTTTTCCTTAAATCAAAGGAAGTAAATCTCAAACGAAGTGTTCCACATATGTTGTAACTTTATTTTGAAAACAGACTGTATGTCATGATCCTAGTTCTTGTCTTATATATTCTGTTATCTGATGGGCTTTGTTTTGGGGTTTCGTGTTTTTGTTCCTTGTTTCATGTTACTCATTCATGTTTTATTTTGTAGATTCTCTCCTCATGTGTCATATCTGGTTTTACTTCCTATCTTTGTGTCTTCGACTGTTTTCTATCACACCTGTCTTCATCAGCCTCGTTAGTCCTTCCCTGTTCCCAGAGTCTTCCCTTCACACCTGTCCTGTATCAGTCTTGTTTGCTCCACACTAGTGTTCCCCACCACACCCTTGTTGTCAACCAATCCTCATTTCCCTCCTTTTGCTCATGTCCACCTACTCCAGCTGTGTCACGTTCTTGTGATTAGTTTTCAGTGTTATATACCTGTGTGTTTCCCTTTGTTCCCTGTCAGTTTGTCTGTGTTTGTAACTGTGTTCATGGTGTTGTTTCCTGCCTGGTCTCTCGTGTTCTGCTTTGGATTTCTTCCCTGTGTTCATCATGTTATCCTGGTTGGTTTTCAGTTTAGTTTTGCTTCTTCTTCTTTTGGACTTTGAGTAACCTGCCAGTTTTGGATGTTTTTTTTTATCAGCTTTATTAAAGCTCACGGGAAGAGAACAGCACGCTCCCGGGTGAAAGTCCGGAGTTGCTGGACCCTTCCATCCACCCTATACAGACCTCCCAGGTACCTAAATTGTGTTGTTGTCCAGAGGTGTTTCAAACTGACACTGTACGGTGACGATTTTGGCTGATGCTGCCTAATGGCGTATCATACCGTCACAGAAGGGATGCCTGTTTTTTGTTGGTGTGTGACACAGAAATCAATGACCAAGCGGTGGTATTTTTACAATTTCGGAATGAAAACAAGTTGAAAAGATCTCCAATATGAGAGAATTTGCTGTAAAAACAAAATTTAAAAAAAATACTTTTTGAATTAACAGAGTTTACCCGATTATGAGCCACCAGAGTAGCTTCAGTGCTCCTTGGCACAGATTCTCCAAATTTCTCCAATACTCTAATTGTATTTATTCATTTAACTGTTTAATTATGTATTCTGTAAATTATGTTTTCCTCACGACAGTTGAAAGGACCTTGAAAGGTGCCTCCACACTGCCAGGAATTTAATTGTGCTGAGAGCCATTGAATCGCTTTATTAAAATTTAGTCCAATTTAATAGTCATTGCCTTAAGACAGTGGAATTTAAAAAAACACTTGTCCTGATGTCGTTAAACCCCAAACTTTTCAGAAACAACAGAGTCACAGTGGTAACCAGAACATCACACATCTGTAGTGAGGACTTCACTGAAGCTAAGAAGTTGCAGCAGAAACTAATTTGAGCAGGTACTTCACAATGAGGACTGTGATGGAACAAAGGGGCTGTAGGGCACTGCACACGCTGGAGGGCTGAAATACTCCCATTCCCCCCCCCAGTGACAGGTTTAAAATATCACATCACTGCTTGTGTTGCCCCGTTGAAAAGCTTTTCTTCCCAACATCCGGTTTATTGCCTTTGTTTCCATCTTTTCAGCACAAAACAGAGTAAAAAAGGCTTCTAAAGCTCCATTTGCCTCAGCTGTCATTGTTACTTTCACTGCAGCCATTGTTGGTGAGTGCTGGTCGCTGCTATTTCCAGTTTCCCCTGGTTACCGTTTCTCTTTCAAATCATCACGAGCCCCCACACTGAGCTGAGGTGTAAACAAGCAAATAAAACAAAGCTGCAGTGAGTATACACACATTTGTAACACAGCTCATGCTCTGTCTACCATGACCGTGTGAGTTTATACCTGTGTTCAGTCTGCAGAGGCAGAACTTTTCTTGTCGTACACAACTAGGACAGAAAGGAAAGAGTGTGTAAAATAAAACTGAAATATTACAGTGGTATGCAAAATTTTGGGTGCTCCTGGTCAAAATTCATTTACTGGGAATAGTTAAGTGAGTTTAAACAAAGATCAGTGTATTATTTTTGTTGTTTACAATTTCAGAGTGGACCGCCATGCAAACGTTTGGGCACCTCAAGACATTTGAGCTCTCAGACAACTTTTACCGGGGTCTGAGCTTATCAGGACTCTGGCTTGTTCACAGTCATCGTTAGGAAAGGCCAGGTGATGCAAATGTCAAAGCTTCATAAATACTCTGACTCCTGAAACTTTGTCCTATCAATCAGCAGCCATGGACTCTTCTAAACAGCTGGCTAGCAGTCTGAAAACTAAAATAACTGATGCCCACAAAGCAGAAGAAGACTATAGGAAGATAGCAAAGTGTTTTCAGGGAGCTGTTTCCTCAATTAGTCATGTCATTAAGGAATGGCAGTTAACAGGAACTGTGGAGGTCAAGTTGAAAACTTTCTGAGAGAGCTGCTCATAGGATTGTGAGAGAAGAAGTTGCAGCCAGTGGCATGGGGACCATTTCACGGGTAGAGGGAAGAATGGATTCATTTGAATTCCAGCAAATTCTGGAAGCAAACATCTCAGCATCTGTAGAAAAAATGAAGATGAAGAGAGCATGGCTTCTACAGTACAACAGGACAATGATCCTAAACACACCTAGAAATCCACAATGGACGACCTCAAGAGGAGCAAGCTGAAGGTTTTGCCATGGCCCTCACAGTCCCCCGACCTAAACATCATTAAAAATCTGCGGGCACGAAGACGACCTAAGAATTTCATAGTACTTGAAGCCTTTTGCAGAAAGAATGGGTGGAAAATCCCACAAACAGGAATTAAAAGACTCTTAGCTGGATACAAAAAGTGTTTAGAAGCTGTGATACCTGCCAAAGGGGGTACTACTGAGCACTGACCATGCTTGGTGCCAAACTTTTACTTGAGGCCCCTTTCCTTTTTTGTTGCTTTGAAAATGTTAAAGATTGAAATTAAAAAGTAATCTTGCTTAAAATATTGAAGAAATGTTTCATCTTTACCTTTTTGCCTTCAGAAATCAGGTCAACTTTTGCTTGGTCAGCTATACACAGTGAACCAAATTTTGACAAGGGGTGCCCAAACTTTTGCATGCTACTGTAACTTTGTCTTGTCATAGAATAAAAAAGAAATACCCTCAGGTAATGGTCTCACATTGATTTTATATACAGATGAAAGCTTAAAGTTGTTGACAATGGACGGCTTGTCTCACACGCTGATACTTCAGTATATTTTGATGGGATGTGACAGGTAGAGATGAAAAGAAAAGCAGCACAAACTGAATCAAGTTTTCTGTAATTACCACAAAAATGGCCTTTAAGAGCTTAAAATGTTATTTAATTATTATTTAACTTTTTCTGCCGAGTCACAGGATTTCAGGGAGCAAGTGTTTTATGGCCTGGGGGGTTGATAACTGAGGACTGAATTTACAATATGTAATAGTTTTTTTCTGTTTTACACAGGTTTGATTCATCAGTTAGGACTTGGTGTTGGATCAGTTGGAGTTTCAGCATGCTCTGTACAAGAGCATAGGTGTTTTGGCCGTGAACATCCGGCAAAGCCACCTCCCGACACCTCATCAGCTGTGCACCTCAACATCATCAGCCTTTATCACAAGACACCCTCCACTGAGGCAGGCCCACCACAGGCTGATCAGGCCTGGGTGTGTCTCAGAAGGTTGCCTCCTCCGTAGTCACCCAGAGGCCAAGATGGGATCCTTTCTCTTCAGCCGATGGCTGCACCTCTCAGCTGCATCGGACAGATCCTTCACCACGTTCCTCTGGGCCTGCCCATGAATCCCAATTTCCTTGAGGAGCCTAGCGGTGGATCTAGCGAAGAAGCCTCTGTAGCCCACCTCAATCGGTTGCACCTGGATTCTCCAGGCTTCAGGGGAGAAGATCAGTAAGTGCATCACTGACATTACAAACAATTGTTGCCCTTCCAATCAATGAATCTCAATTAAATGACAATCTAAAGCAATGGTTCTCAACTGGTGGGTCGCAGGTCTATCTTGACTGTCAAATGTGTCAAGTTTGTAAATCACACTTTATTTTAAAGTACAGTGAATTTCCAGCACAGAACTTTATTTTCAAGTGCCATTTTCTGCTGAAGAGTGAGTGACTTCAAACAGCAAACTAGCTCAATGATACAGCCAAACACAAGTATGACGCTGAATATATTAAACTGTGTGGACCTTGAACTGATGACTAAGGAGAAATCTGGACCCTGTGGCTGGACCAGTTGGGAACCACTGGTTTAGAGAAAATGATGATAACATGGATATTGAGATAGAGTTAAAGACAACCTACTCTCATTTAAAATAAAATGATTTGGCAGTAAAAGGTTTCTCTAAAGGGTAAATGTACTCAGCACCTTGAGCTGCAATCTACCCATTACATTTTGAGATATCTTCCATGAGCAGTTGACCTTTCAGCTTAAGAGGGGGATCACTGGGGAGCTCCAAATTGGAAACAACAGGGGGAAATATAAATGTGTGTCAGTAAATCTCATGGCCATTAGAATCTGATATTCCATGTAGAAATGGATTCTGCTTCCTGAGGACCGGTCAGGAGAGGCCAGCAGGTCACCAGGAACATCAGGATTTATCCTGTGGGGGGAAATATGATTACCACAGCAGATTTAATGGCAGTGTGGTCAGTAAATATGACAGGTCAGCTGTCTGTCCAAGCTTCTGATGGACAAGAACATCTGTATTGGATGATTCTGCAAAACCATAAATTATATTCTTCATGTCCAGGGCCAGCATTTTTAGAATTCTTGCTTTCCACGTATCTGTGCATGGAAACAACAGTATTGTTGAAGTAAAGGAAAGATTATCGTACAGGAAATAGAATCTTTGTTCGGTGTTTTTTAGGTTAGGCAGCTAAAACACTTGGTTACAGTTCAAGAAAGATTGTGAGGTCAATGAAAAGGCAAACTGTAATTGCAGGGTTGTGATATGAAACAAAGTCTTCACCTCACTACACTTCCTGCACTGGCACTGAATGTTGGTTCTGGATGTAAATCGTGATCAGGGTTGTGATTGACAGGATTACTGGGTTTGTCTGTCACTATCGTTTAAAGGTCCAGTGTGTAGGATTTAGGGGGATGTATAGGCAGAAATGGAATATAATGAAATAAGTACGAGAGTATGAGAAAATAAGAATAGCCATGTTTTTGTTACCTTAGGGTGCTTTCACATCTGCCCTGTTTGGTTCGGTCCAATCAAACTCAAGTTTGTTTGCCCCCTCAGAGCAGTTCGTTTGGGCAGGTGTGAACACAGTAATCAGTCCAAGACAATCAAGTGGTGAGAACGTGTTCCGACCTGGATCTGAACCAACTGCAGTCACATGACACATTGTTTGGGTTAAACATGGGCATGCTACAGTCCTGGAGGATTATTAATGTGCACCTCCTCCTGTACTGCCTTAGTCTGAGTGGGCGGAAGTTCGCTGCATAGATCAGCCTCTCATTGGGCGGAACGAGCCAAGAACGATTGTGATTGGTTGAAAGAAATAAAAAAAAAAGCGTGTTTTTTTTCTCCAATCTTAAAGTGAGAGTCAGCGCAGCCAGACCTTTCTTTTCTTGAGAAAGGTCTGGTGAGCGAGACTAGTACTGCCTTAATATGCACATTCAGCACATCCAATGCATCAAAACATTGTTTTCTAGTTGGAGCCGCGCCTCATTTTCAAACTGTATGGTTTGACTAAAATGAACAATGACAGCAATATAGTCCACGATGAGCAGCGCTAAAATCAACCTGTGTAGTTGTCCCTCCATTGTGACATTAGAAAGTGTCGCATTTATCTCGCAAGTGTACTCTTCTTCAACATCTGCTTTACTTCCTGGATTTTTCCCACATGGAAATTCTGACCGATCAAGAGCAGCTATCTCTCACAAGGCATTTGATCTGGTCCTCTTGTAAATGCTGCCGTGAGAACACGACCAACTCTAGGCAATTATACAACTTAGTGACAAAATTAGTCCCTGATTCAGACCAAAGCAAGATAACTCCAGGTCTGAGAGCACCCTTAGTATGGATTCTATGCATTGTTTTATAAATGAGACCCCTGGTCTGTTTGTTTTGGAGAGGACGACACATCTGCAGATAATCTGGCTCCCAGTGAAAACCTCCTGAACAACGAACACTGAAGGAATTCTAACCAGGGAAAGTTGTAGCTGGTTGCAATCCTCAGCGCTAGGTGCCACTAAATCATCCCGAGGCCGACTGTCAGTAATACATTTAGTACATCTTAAATACTTAAAAGACAAAAGTGTATAAAATTACAGAGTGCAGCTAAAGCATTGCTCACTCCCTGTAAACATGCTGCTGGCAGCTGCAAGACGTGGCACACTATAAAAACCACACTGGACAATGCGAGCATGGGGCCACTGCTGTGTCACGGCTGTCTGTGGTGCACAGGAGGGGAAACAAAACACTGCTGCAACACTGAGCTGATAGCACAACAGTGTAACAATAAAACAGCACAAAACAAGGGGCTTTCACTTGTAATAAATGTCAAGAATAAAAGCTTCTTTCAGCCAACCCAATAGGAGGTTAGAGAGAATGTGTGCTTGCTTGCAGAAGACAAACAGAAAAACAGTGGCTGACTGTTTTAATCATACACACAGTTTTGATGTGCACTTTGAGGGGAAGCTCGTACCCTGAAATCGACCCCCTAATTTTAAAATGTGAACATGGCGAATAGTTAACACCTCTGGGAGCACTACACACTTGACTTTTTTATGTGATTGGATGATTGAATGGCTTAAGGTTAATAGTGTTAGCCGTTGCACTTGGGGTTGTCAGTCAAGTTACAGGGGGCCAGTTTCAAGGGGCCAGTCTCGACCCTGTGTGACATACCTTCAACACATAAACAAGAAACACTATCTCACATTAGTATGAGAGAAGCTAAAAGGTCTGTCACCGCCTCTGCTGAAGACGTTGCTTACATTTGTAAATTCTAATTTTAAGTGTAGGTTTCTCAGCCCGTGAGAACCTCCCCAGAAAGGAGCAGTGAAGCTCTTATTTCTTGTCTGCGGAGCTGTAAACAGCTGAAAGGCGCTGCCGTCATAATGCGGCTGAGCGGGGGGAGTTTAAAGCTGCCTTATCAGAGCTGCCTGAAGGCTCCGGCTCTTCAGTTCAAACCCTGTTTTTTATTTCTGAATTAAATTTCACCAGGATTACTGAACATATGTAAACATTCAAGAGCCACATCATTAAAGCGGCTCTGTTTATTGTTAGAGAGAAATGTTCAGAGAAAAATCCTCTCAGTTTACACGATTTATATTGTAGTTAGAAACTTGAATTAACAGAAGGAAATGTTAAACTGGCATTATGTGATATTTTTCATAAAAATACTGAATCAACCTGCAGTGCTGAATCCACTGAGAGTCATCACCCAACTTCTGGCGCCTGTACAGTTTTTAGCCGCTTTCAGCCTCTTCTTATGTTTATAGATAAAATATATTATACTTTTAATGGCAACAGGAGGAAATTAAGTTGTTGCATCAACAGAAATGACCTTTCCCTAAGCCCCACCCCTTTGTGATGGTCCAACAAGCTAAGCATGGAGCCCACACTGTAACTAACTGCACTCCCTGAAGAAATATGATCATATTTTTATAAAACTGAAAGAGTGATTCCAGAGAGAAGCAGACAGAGGGGTCTACAGTCTGTGTTTGAAGGATATATCCAGGATGTCAAACTGACTCAGCAGCAACAACAGGTTAAAAAGACAAAGATAGTTAGAAGCTAAAGCCGAACTATAGGCTACAGATCACAGTGTAAAAGTGAACCACCACATCACAGCTGATCGCCACAGAACACAATGAATATAAAGGGAAACTTTGCTGATATTCAACCAGCTGTGTGGCATCGCAGTGTGTGCTGATGAACGGTGTTTGTTGCACCTGGACCTCCGCCGCTGGACTGGCATGGATCTCTGCCACCAGGGCATGGATCTCTGGGGGAAGTCAAACAATGTTCATCTGTGCATAATGTGATGACACACAGCTGGTTCAATATTAGCAAAGTCTCCCTGCTTCCCCTCACTGGTTCCTGTACAGCAGGGTCGGTCTTTTTTCACTGTTATAATCATTATAAAGCAAAAGCAGCATGTGTATACATTCAGTAGGCTGTATCTTCAGTAACTAGCTAGCCAGGAACTGCCCATTGGTCTGACATTCCATTGTTCCGACCATATCAAACCCATTGTTCGGAAGTCTCATTGTTCCGAAATCATCATGATGCCCTGTGGTTAAGGTCTGGTTAGGTTTAGGCACAAAAACCACTTGGTTAGGGTTACGAAAAGATCATGATGTGGGTTAAAATGAAAAAGAAAGTGACAAACACATAAGCCGTGAGCCTGCTTCGCCTCAAGCCTTTCCCAGCTGACCCAGAGCCGGTCGCGGCGCACCATCAAGGCAGAAATACGCCCGCTGGGAGCCATTCAGCACTGCGGACCGTTGGACTAATGGGATGTCGGACCAATGGGCTGTCGGACCAATGACATGGACCCAGCTAGCTAACCATACACTTTTCAGGTATCTTTTTCCTACCTCTCCAGGTAACGAGTATCATTAATACACAATGTGCCCCAGACACAACATTTAGCTCCAAATCCAGAAAACCAGCCTGAAAATGAAGGAAATCTGAAACGTTTGCATTAGAGTCAATGGAGTACAGCTGTGTTGTTGAGCTGCCCGAATGCTACATTATGATTAGCCAGTCTGCGTCTGGGGGGCGGGACTTAGCGAAGGGTCAATTCAGCAAAAAAAAAAAAGTCTAACTTATGATTTAAGTCACCGACTTGAATCTGAAATGTATAATGTGTTTATTAACGTTAAAAAAACCCATAATGTTCATTATTCAAGACAAATAATGAAATCTGGATTATATTTTTAGACCTTACTGTTTCACTTCACCACTAACATAACTTAATCAAGTGAGCCCTCGTCCGACTCCCGCCCACAGCAGCTGGTGAATAAACTGAGCATACAGTCAGAATGAATCCTGAGGAATAAGAAAAAGAAAACCATGCGCCTTCACCTCCCGTCAGCAGAGGTGAAAGTTACTGTGCTAGAGGCTGGAACAACAATCATCAGATATACTACCCAGAATTTCTGATTAAATTATAGTTGGAGCAGTGTGCGTTGTGGAGGAGTGTGTTTGTGCACATTTGTGTGTGTTTTTGTAAGGCAGAGGGCATAAATGGGTTAAGGGACCTCAGGATGTTTTTGGGGGAGGGGGTAACTGATTGTACCTCCTGCTATTGCTCAGATCCTGTGACAGGGTTTGCCCTGAAGGAGACTGTCACGTTACCATTGACCCCTTGGAAAGATTGTTGCCATGGCCACAAGACGCCTTAATGAACTAATGAATCACTCTGGCACACCTCAGCTCAGACACATCAGTGTCTCGTTGAGGGCACAGAGGGAGGGAGGGACGGGGCGGGGTCGGGCTCCGCGCAGACACAGTGCAGGGTTTGGTTAAAGCAGTCCAAGGGACCCAGGTGGCCAATTGTTCCCAAATGTAGTGAATCAAAATTTGGTCAGGGCAGCTCTTAATCACCGGCAGACAGTGCACTTCACATCCATTCTTCTCTGATTACATTAACAGGACGTCGAGGACTGTGCCATCTATTTTCTACTCACATAATAAAGAGACTGGAACCACTTTTGTGTGTGTACTGCTGCGGCATGTGGAGATCTTCTTTGACATGTCAGAGATGTTTCCCTTTTATCCATCTATCACATTAATTATTCAGCCCTGCATTTATAATCACATTCCATTTCTAAGGAATGGTTCGACATTTTGGGGGGAAAAAAAGAAGCTTGCTTGCTTTCTTTTTCCAAGAGTGGGATAAATGGATCAATACCACTCTCACAACTGTGCTGCAGTGAGGACATGGTGGGCTTAGTTTAGCATAGAGACAGGAAGCAGAAGGAAAGAGCTCGTCTGTTGTATTCAAAATAAAAATGAATCCAAGCACCTCCAAATGTGAAAGGACGGCTGTATTCGTCTGTGTCTGTTACCAGAAGTCACTGCCCAAGTGCCTGTATTTGACAGTTTCGGAATGAGACTGGGTTGGCCAGGTGTGGAGGAGAACTGCAGCAGCCAATTCAAGAATCTGAAAACACGAATGGCCCTATGTTGAGCTGATGTTCAGTTTGTCCATTCTTGGGTACTGGAGAAACAAAATGGTGGACTCATGGAAGAAGCCTGCTCGGTACAGTATGTAGATGTCAGGTCTTCCAGGTCACATGATGCCCTGCAGCCCAAAATGACTTTTCCCATAGACTAACATTGTAAAGAGACGTCTGTAGATCAGGGTTTTTTTTTTAGTGTCACAGCCCCCATGAAATGATTCATGATTTATGTGTCACTATCAGATGGTTTGATTACATTTGAATGGCTGATGTGCAATACTGTTTTTTTTTTTGTTTTGTTTTGTTTTGTTTTGTTTTTAAATTTACATTTTTATGGTGTATGCTTAATTTCTTCTGGGCTATAATAGTCCATAGTAATTATTGTAGGGCAGCTCCAGAGTCCAAGACAAATAGCATATCGTATCGTATCGCATCGCATCGCATCGCACCGTATCGTATCGTATCGCATCGCATCGCATCGCATCGCATCGTATCATTTTGAAAGTCTTGAAGAGCAGCAGGATTGATTCATTTTATCCCCATTCAAGTTAGCAAAGCACTAAAGCAGAAGTTAGCCATTCAGGTCAGGAAAGTCTTTAGTGCATCTGATGCAAGATATTTCACACCCAGTCAAACTTTTTTGGCTTCATGCGCGACAGAGCAACTTTTATAGGAATAAACAGGGCCCCACCTCCAAAGCTGTATCCAGGTCTCTTTATACATCCATGGTAGATATAAATGGCTCATTCTAAGGTCACAAAAACTACGATAAAACCACGTTCCTACACAGTTGTACGCTTCTAAATACAATTACTTTTAATACGTCACATATGTATGCATTCTTGTTAAATGGACTGCACTTGAATACTGCTTTTATATTATATTTAAAAAGCAAAAATAATGCTTGTCCTGTTAGAGGTGTTTTTGAGGGAATAACTCATGGCAGTGTGAAAATAATGCAGAAAAGAAACTTAAGTGTTTTTCTTTTCTGTTTTAGAGTTTAATTGGATTTTCTCTCTTCTGTCACGGGCAATTACAGTAATAAGAAATCTAATTTAACAGTGTTATAATAACAGTGATGAGGCCACGGCATCACAAGGTCTTTTCACTTTGCTATAATCACTACAGCAGTAAACATAACCAACATGGTAATATACTGTATAATCAAATGTCCAGCCAGGCAGATTTTTATCACATCTCTCTCCGACTGTCTCCGGCCAAACTTTTAAGGTCTTCCTAGGTGATGCATTGTGCTGCCACAAGATGAGCTTTGCTTGCATGATTTGGAAATGTGGCCTCAGCAAAACATTGTGGACCTGATAAGACAGAGTTTAATCAAAATGTTTCAATGGCCCCGTTCATACGCTGCAGTCAGAGTGATAAGGATGCAGAAAGTGCACTTTTTGACTCAGGACTGCAGTCTGGGTGAAGTTTATGAATGTTACGCCGGCCTAATCACTGCATCTTAAAACTTCTTACACTGCTGCAGGACAAGGAGGATTTCTGCTGTCCTCTCAACAGTGTCACAGGCATCTCTGATGAGGAAAAAGACTTCAGGAGTCACAGAGGCTTTTTTAAGCAGTACTGCAGCTGGCCACTAGGATAAATCGTATGCTCAACTCAGGTGAAACTCTGCAAAACTGGACCAAAACAGCCTCTTGTTTTTTTTGTGAAACGTTTTTGTAGTTTGAATACCAGCTTACACAGGTAAATTATGAGATAATGGGTCCCTGGGCAAAGATAGGAACAAGACACACAGACTTTGTGGTGGTTGTTTGTCTCTTTGTAGTGATTTTGTATCTCCTTGTTGTTGTTTTGTGTCTCTTTGTTTTGGTCGTTTTGTAGCTATTTGGGTCTCTGAGGTAATTTTGTGTCTTTTGGATGTAATTTTGCATCTTTTGTAGTCGTTTTGTGTCCCTTTGTAGTCATTTTATGTCCCGGTGGAGTCATTTTATGTCCCTTTGTTGTCATTTTATGTCGCCTAGTTGTTGTTTTGTAGTCGTTTGGGTCTCTCTGACGTAATTTTCTGCCTTACTGAGATAATTGCATGTCTCTTTGTTGTTGTTTTGTTTTGTTATGTAGTGGTTTGGGTCTCTTTCGGGTAATTTTTGTGTTTTTTGTCGTTTTGTAGCTGTTTGGGTGTCTGAGGTAACTTTGTGTCTTACGGATGTAATTTTGCATCCTTTCCTTTTTATGTCTCCTGGTTGTTGTTTTGTGTTGTTTTGGTCTCTTTGAGGTAATTCTCTGGCTTACTGAGATATCTTTGTGTCTCTTGGAAATAATTTTAGGTCCTTTTTTTTAGTTGTTCTGTGTCTCTCTGTCGTCTTTTTGTGTCCCCCTGTTGTTGTTTTGTGTAATGTTGTAATCATTTTGGTCTCTTTTAGATAACTTTGTGTCTTACTGAGATTATTTTGTCTCTCTTTAAAGTCATTTTGTGTATTTTTTAGTCGTTTTGTGTCTCTTCCTAGTCATATTGTGTCTCCTAATTGTTCTTTTGTGTTGTTTTCTAGTGGTTTGGGTCTCTGAGATAATTTTGTATCTCTGTAAGGTAGTTTTGTGTCTCTTGGATGTAATTTTGCATCCGTTGTAGTCATTTTGTGTCCGTTTGTAGTCGTTTTATGTCTCCTGATTGCTGTTTTGTGTTGTTTTGTGGTCGTTTGGGTCTCTCTGAGATGATTTTCTGTCTGACTGAGATAACTTTGTGTTACACTTTTGTGTTGTTTTTGTGTCTTTGTAGTTGTTTGTGTCTCCATGTGTTGTTTTATGTCATTTTGTGGTCATTTGTGTCTTATTGAGATAATTGCGTGTCTCTTGTCATTTTGTGTCCCCTTGATGTTGTTATGTGTCATTTTGTAGTCGCTTCGGTCTCTTTGAGGTAACTGTGTCTCACTGAGATAATGTTGTGTCTGCTTAACAATATACATTTCATATTTCATTACATAAGTTAAATTTCCAGTCGTGCTGGACAAGCATTTGATAACAACAGCAATGGAAAATCAATTTACAGCAGTACAAAAGTAAAGTTATACATCTACTGATACAATGCTCCCTTTCTCATGTCCCAAGCTTTCTCCAAATACTTTGCCAGTCCAAATATTTTTTTTTCAAACAGCGAAGTCAGTCGTTGTGAATCATCCGCATTTATCCAATCTACCTTAATCTTTCCTCATGGATCTTCCAATAAAAAGGACAGTACAAGACAAAATAATACTCATTTTCTACTTCTTTAAGGTCACACACATTGGGCAGATTCGCCTGTCTTCTTCCAACCCTACATACCTCCCGGTTTCAATATGAAGTGGCAATATGCCTGCTCTAATCTGTGCACAGAGTGATCTTTGTTTCTTTTATTACTTATATTTATTCATTTAGGTTATTGTGTGTCTTATAATGGAAATTTTGTGTCTTTTTTGTTGTTTTGTGTCTCCTTGTTGTCATATTATGTCACCTTATTGTTGTTTTGTATTGCTTTGTAGTCATCTAAGTTTCTTTAATATAATTTTGTATGTCTTGGAGGTAATTTTGTGTTGCTTTGTTGTTGTTTTGTGTTGTTTCATAGTCGTTTGTGTGTCTTTGTGGGTAATTCTGTGTCTTTTTCAGCCGTTTTGTGTCCCTTTGTTGTTTTGTGCTGTTTGTAGTCATTTGGGTCTGTTGGAGGTAATTTTATATCTTTTCTTGGTTGTTTTGTGTCATCTGCAGTCCCTTTGCATCTCTTTGTAGTATCTTTGTGTCTCCTATTGGTAGCTTTGAGCCTCTTTCTGGTCGCCCCTTGTTAATTTGAGTGAGAGTTTGCAACTGAAGGCTAAGTGGCCCCCTGACACTTTAGGCCCCTGGGTCTGTGCTTGGAAGGCTTGCTCAGTAATCCATTCCTGCCCTCTTAGGCAGTGAAAATAGTTAATACACACAAGAGAATCAGTCCAGTGATGTAGATTCTGGCAGAGTGATCCTCCTGCTCCCATTTGGAGGCTTGTTAGTGTGATTGCTGTAATTTCCTTTAAGACGTTGAAGACATAAATCTTTTTTTTTTACAGCATAAACAAGTTATTAAAATCCTGTTTCTCCAATCGGGGAGCATGCCCTTGAAGCCCCCTGGCATTTTTTTTCTGGTGAATGGTGTCCTCTGTTACATTCCCACCCCTTCCTCTGACAGAGTCTGTTCAAACCATTGGTCCTTGACTTCGTCTGGCATCCCTGTGGTGAAACACTCTGCCCCCAATCTGTGTGAGCAGAGCAGCCAATGTGTGGGCTCATTTCAAGCTGCAGAGACGTAAATGAGGATGGTGAACTTGAGTGGAATATCTTGTGACTACTTCAAAGATTTTTTATGCCATTTGATGATTGCCCTGATGTTGGACTACACAGGAGCTCACTTGTCATTTCTTTTGTACTTTGATCAGCTCAAAGCGACTTCACTTACAGCTGTGTAGTATTCATGATCCATCACATATGCATGAAATCCTGCCCTCAAGAGTTTTACGAGAAAGGGTCATGTTAGATGTAACTCTGATTGTGACAGTAGCAGTGGCCATAAGTAAGAACAAAAGCCATTTTTATTGGTACTAGATTTTACACATAGGTCAGGCAGGAGGGTCGAATAAATGCACACCATGAAATTGTATCATGGGAAATGTGCAGTCCTGTCTGAGGTGTTCTTAATTTCTCACTCACCTTTTCTCATTTGTATCGTGCCTCCTCTCTCCAGTGACCCCAAAATGGATCTCAGCGCGCAGTCTTGAAGGACGTCTCTGTTCCTGAAATGCATCTCTAGGAGAGAGGAGTGAGGAGGCTTACTAGAGGAGCTGTGGGTGAGGATCCACGTGAGGAAAGTAAATATAGTTTTTGTGAACACTGTTACACAAAGAGATCACAAAATACAACGGTACGGCTCCTCCAGTCTGCATGTCGCAGTACTCTTGGGCAAGATGCTGACAACATATATTATATATAGTGTGAACAGAAAGATGCCACAGAAGATGCCACGTCAAAGTAAAACAAAACTACATCAACATATATTATATATAGTGTGAACAGAAAGAAGACTGAGGCCCCATCAGAGCTGAAGTTGACTAGAAAGAGCCCCTCTCAAGGCCCCTGCAATGCCCCACTCCAACCATCCACCAGGTGCCCTCACACATTTCCACCTGTCCCAGTCACCTGACTCTCTCATCCACCTGCTCACCTGTTTCCATTTTCCCTCATCAGCTCTTTGCACTCTGTCAGACTGCTGCTTTGTGCACTGCTCTCCAGCCATGTGTACCTGGACCTGAACTTCTGCCCTCTGTGAGCTTATAAATCTTTACCTCTCTAACAAATCATTGAAGTGTTCCTGTCAGTCTGGATCGTATGCATCTGGCTCCATTTCCTGTTGCCATGCACTCACCTGCCTGACAGATCCAAAGCTTTTGGAGCTTGATACATACAAGGGACTAAAAGTCTTTATATTGCTGCATTATTTTTAACTGTTTCCTTGCAGGTCCCCCGACTTTACAGAAGTGCAAACCCTTTAGGGTTATGTGTAGTCGTCCTTTACTCCTTTGTTTCCTGGGTACATAGAAATGAAGACAAACCTAAATGATTAATTACAGACAATTGTTATTTCTTGATAAGTTACAATATTTGAAGCCTGGTTGTTGTAGCAACACCCATGGCTACTGTTGTGCAGCTTAATACTACATTTCCCAGAATTCTGGGGGCAGCAAAGACTTCTTCAGTAGCCACTTGGTCAGAAATACAACAAAGGAGCAATGTGTACATCATTTGTTGACAGTGCAGTCGATCAAATACATTGTTTTAATAAGGTAAGTCAAGCATTTAGGCCACAAATTGATGCAGCAAAGGCACAAACTGGTACATGAACAGTCACACGAATGCAGGAAATTCAGTTTTTGACACTCTGGTGGAGGACCCTGGAACCCCTCGTTTCATAGGTATCCCCCACAAAGTTGAAACAAAGCCCTGGCACAAGGGCTTAGGTTGGTTTCCTTGCTGATAACTTTAATGTGTGGAGGTCTGCAGCTCGTCATCCAACAACTCCCTGTGTCCGGTCCTTCCTGTTCCATTACTACCTACAAGATTTAAAACTGATCTGCTGTCAGAAAATGGCAAAAACAGGCATGTCTTTCTTTGTAAATGTATATTTGATGAACAGCTGCTGTCAGCGCGAAGGTTGGTGGTAAATACATTGCGTCTCCAGTAATGGCAGACTGTTACTGAAAGGAAAACTATTACACAGTGAGGAAATTACAGACTACTCTGAATAGAAAGTAGTATCAAACGGGGGATGACCTCATGAAAATCTTTCAGTCAAGTTCACAAAGAAGTAAACAATTTAAAAAATCAACATCATTAAATTCTTACCTGGTGTTTTCGAGCACCTGCTATCTGTGCTTACCTTTTTCTCTGAAAACTTCAGATCCAGATGTTCAGGACTTTTCCAGCAGGAGCCGAATTATCCACAGAGGTCCTCCTCCTCTCCAAAACAAACAGACTCTGTGATTTAAACGGGTAAAAACACTGAATTAAACAGTTTCATGTTACAAATCAGTGTTTTCCCTGATGCTGTGCAACGGGCTGCTCGCCCAGCACCCGCTAATGTGGGCTCACCTTTTTTCTCTGATAACTTTGGATCCAGATATTTAGGTTTTTCAGGGAGCTTAATTATCCACAGAGGTCTCTTCTCCAAAACAAACAGACCAGGTGATTTAAACCAGTAAAAGCAATGAATAAAGCAGTCTCACAGTACAAGTCAGTGTTTCTCTAGTGCTCGATGGGCTGCTAGCCCAGCACCTGCTACTGTGTGCTCACCTATTTTCTGATCCAGAAGTTCAGGAGGTTGTTACCGTGAGATGAATTATCCACAGAGGTCTCTTCCTCTCCAAAACAAACGGAGGTGATTAAAAAAAGGGGAACTAACTAAATAAAGCAGTTTCACATTATAAAAATCAATCAGTGCATTCACATGCACAGTGAAGTGGAGCTACAGTTACAGCTCGACTAGGACATTTAACTGGACTACTGTCCTTGTCCCAGTATACAAGCTCGGGAGGGGAATCCATTTATTGACCCAAGTATGTCTTACTACTCCAAGATAGGCGGAGATGTGCCCCCTTTCAGCTTGTTAGTATTGGACATTTTTCCTGTTGATCTGTTACATCACAGACCAAACAATGGACAAACACGTTAGCTACAGTTAGCTAGCAGCTAACTGGTACCATGGTGGACAACTTTACAGCTCTGTACATTTCGTCCATCCAAAAAGTCACGGCTCTGGATGTAGATTTCTCCATCTTGCTACCGGCTTCTTCTTCTATTACGCATTTAATGCTATTGGACTTCCAGGTCAAAGCCCGGGGTGGAAACTGTGGAGCATGCTCAGAGCGCCTCGGGCAGTTTGGGTCTGACTGACTGTATACATGCAGGAGGAATTCATTTCTCAATCCCATCACTGAGTGTGTTAGTCAGACTTTGAGAAATTCGATTTAGTATGATTTCAGTCGGACTAACATGTTTACGTGCTTTTTAAAAGTCCAGTTTTAGTCTGACTAACACGATAAATCGATTTTCCATGATGTCATGTAAACGTAGTGAGTATTTTTCCCGGACTCCTATTGCGGCGAGGCTGCAACACGAAAAAAAAAAGCAAATGTCCCTCTCTAGAGCCAGTGTTTGGTTTGTCCGTTCCGTGCTACTGTAGAAACATGGTGGTACAACATGGCAGACTCTGTAGACGAGTACCTGCTCCCTATGTAGATATAAACAGCTCATTCTAAGGAAATGAAAACAAACGATTCTTATTTTCAGGTGATAAAAGAAAATATACATATTATATTATATTCTATTTATGGACCTTTTAAGTAAAGAAATATATATTTGTTTTGACAAAAAATACTTTGAGTTGACTTGCTGTTGCATTAATACAAACTTATTGAAACTCATAACTTCACATTTAGATTTTTATCTTGCTTGTAAAAAGTTTACCTCAGTAAGCTGACAGGAGAGTGAGTATCACCTCCACCTGTCTCCTTCCAGGTCTGATTACATGTACACAGTATGGGCGTATTGTGACTGAGCATTAATCCCACCCCTCTCTTTTTGCTCTCCAGCCTCACAGCAGCACCAGAGTTGACTGAAATAAAGAGAAAGCAGAAGCAAGAATAGAGGTGAGGGGGAAGGGATTTAACAAAGAGCAGCAGCTGATTTAAAAATACAGTAGAAGAAAGATTTGGCAGAAGGGAATCATCTTTTTTTTCTGCCTTTCCTCTCCATTACAGGGGAAAAGAGGGATTTCAGATGGGGTTTGGGATTTCTGCCTACTTCAAAGACTTTTTCACACGAGCTGTGACTTTCTTTCCACTCTCTCATAAAACAGACTTCACTTGCAAAGGCCAGCGACATTGTGTGGCCTAACCTCCACACAGCCGAGAATTTAAGCAACACATATAGAGTTTTACTGCAATATCACATCACCCCTGGTCACTGCGACTCCAATGCTGTTGGACCGCACGTAGCATTTACAAAACAGTGTTAACTTTGTACAAAATGATCAGTATTTACTTTGCTCGTAAATTATTTGGAATAGCATGAAATAATGGTGGTAAAAATATGACACCACTGCTGCCTACATTTGTTTATTCTGTTTGTTTTTTTGTTTTCAGTATATATTTGTAATGTGTTTCAACATATGGGTGCATTAATTTTACATTGACATACTGATGCTACATCTCCCACTTTTATGTCTGTACCTGCAACTATAACACTGATAATAATGATACTGCTACGACTGCTACCTATTGCGTCTTCTTCTCCTGTACTACTATAAATAATAAAAATCAAAATGTAGTTTTCACATCACTTTAGTTTTATATCACTTTTCAAAATAGTGTCTGAAACTCCTTTACAGCCACGCGGGGAAACAAAAGCAGAAAAAAAAAGTCCAGCTGAAGTTGATTCATGAGCCCTCATGGTTTGTCGGGGCGCCTGCACAGAGGGAGGGTGTGATTTTAAGGGCGTAGCATGAATTTCCGGCATGTTCTGCTGTCCTGGTGAAGCTCCTCTCTTATGTGGCAGGTGAAGAGGAGAAGAGGCTGGTCGTACCATCTGTCATGGATGTAGCACATGTCTGTCCACACCCTTCCGGGACAGCAGTGGGGTTAGCAATGAAATGGGTGCAGTGCAGAGGGGAATCAGGCGCTCTAAAGGCTCATTTATTCTTCCTTTACTTAGAGAAATAGATACGTATGTTTCAAATATTGCAAACGTCACTGCCTTCATACTTTCATGGTCCTTCTTGATGGCATAGATAATGGATGAGAAACATCCACCTACAGAGCCAGAGAGCCACCATTTTTAACATATGCATGTGCGAGTACCAGACCCTCAGTTTTATGTTGTACAGACGGAGATTGTTGAATATATACTGAAGATCATTGTTGTCAAAAACCTTAGCTTTGCCTTCACAATTGCTTGATTAAGGTGGTCGCTAGCTTACGCTGTCTGCCTAGCAGCTCCTTAATCGTGGATCATTACAGAATATAGCAACTTTGATCACTGCTCATTTTAGGAGGACCAACGCAAGAAGTGTTCTTTTTTTAGATTATCAAACAGTCGATCATAGATACTTGTCTCTGGCTGTCAGCTCAAAAGTTGTCCATTTCCACTTTAAAATGTTGATTGAAAACGTTGCTGTCTGTTGATACTTTGACTTGGATTAGTACTTAAATGGATGGTCTGCAGGAACAAGTCTGCCCATCCGGAGGACGGGGGCATGAAACCCCTGTGGAAAAACATGACAAGCAGCCTGGCTCTAAACCCCTAAGCAGCCTCCAGCAAAACCCACTGACCTGGACTGTCTTCAGCTCCTCCACTAGAAGAACTAGACAGACAGTGGGACATTGGTGGGGTCTGTTGGCTTTCCTCCAGTGGCCATACACCCCTGGATGTGGAGACGTGGACTTTCTTCCCCAGGGGTTTTGTGCCTCTACCCTCTGGACAGGTGGACTCATCCTTCAAACCCTAGACAAAGTATCAACTGACATTCTTAATCTACATTTTGAAGTAGAAATAGGCAACTTCTTAGCTAACTTAGCTAGCGTGCTAGCTATGCTTGTTAATGCTGGCAGGCAGAATGAAACAATTATGATTCGTTGACTGATAACGCGGTTCCTTCTAAAATGAGCAGTGGTTGAAGTTGAAGTGTATTATTATCATTATTAGTTCAGTCCAGTTTTTTGTGACCCATCCCCCACCCCAACCTGCCTTCTTACAAGCGCTCGGGACTTTCTTTAGGGCATTGGTCATGTGATCGCAGCCTTTCAAAATGTGTGGGATATTTATGAATTTGGGTGCATTGCTTGTTGTAGGAAAACATGAAAAATTTGTGAGAACAGCCTGGCCAAAAATGTACATTTTTGCTAAAACCTTACGAATTAAAACACTGTCTCATGGACAGGCGAGTAACGCACCACCACTGTTGTATGCTGAAGTGTTTAAAGGACAACTTCGGTATTTTTCAACCTGGGCTCTATTTCCCCATGTGTATGTGTGCATATGATTCATGGGTGCCACTCGTTCTAAAATTGGTTCAGTATTGAGCCGCGAAATGAGCTAAAACGGTAATGGGGGCAACTGCGTCCCGTATAAAAGTGCTTTTTTTCGCCACTGACCAGTTCAGATCGCCAGTGTTATCTCTGTAGATAGCATATTGTAGCGGCCCTGGGGCAGTGGTGAGTGTGAATGAGTGGAGTCAGCTGTCAGTCAGTGTAGGAGCAGAGAGGGGGAAGGCATCCCTGCTCGGTATTGTAAATGAGTATGTGTGTGTGGAGTGTGTGTTTTTCGCCACTGACCGGTTCAGATCGCCAGTGTTATCTCTGTAAATAGCATGCTAACTTAGCCTCTCCCTTACCTCTGGGCTGTGTGATGTCACAAACTTTGCTCCACTGTGTCTGTAGCTCTCTCTACTCGTGGGACAGCCGTTTTCTTGAGGAAGAGGTGTTTCGGGATTGGATGTCTTCTCTTCTTCGACTGGCAGTAGTCATCTTGGGAGAAGTGAGCACTGCAGACCCGATGGTCTGCAAGGCGCAGTGTCTGGACAGGAGTGTTAGCATCCATTTGTAGCACAACTAGCCACAACTTCAGCATCTCGCCGTCCGACAAAGGCAGCCTATGAAAGCTGTACGGGGTGTTGCACGACATCCTGTTCTTGCGTTCGGGAAAAAGGCCCATTTATTTGAGCACTCCAAAAACTCCGGTAACACTCCAGAGGGTAGCACGTAAAAGACTCCGTCCTCTGACTCTTCTAGCGTAACACATACTTCACACACACATACTCATTTACATTACCAAGCGGGGATGCCTTCCGTCTTTCTGCTCCAACACTGACTGACAGCTGACTCCACTCATTCACACTCACCACTGCCCCAGGGCTGCTACAATATGCTATTTACAGAGATAGCACTGGCGATCTGAACCGGTCAGTGGCGAAAAAAAGCACTTTTATACGGGATGCATTTGCCCCCGTTACCGTTTTAGCTCGTTTCACAGCTCAATATTGAACCAATTTTAGAACGAGTGGTACCCATGAATCATACGCACACATACACATGGGGAAATAGAGCCCAGGATGAAAAATACCGAAGTTAAGCAAAAATGCATGTGTGTGGGAAGTACTGAGCATACGACTGGATAAATAACAGTTATATTATTATACTGCATGAGTTGTGAGAGATTGTAAACTGATGTTAAATATAGTTTTGCTGTTGATAAGTGCAGCCCCCGTTTCCATCAATTCATCAAGAATGTTCACTGTTTTTGGATTCTTCGTTCTCCAGAGGTATGCGACAAAAACAACGTATTAATCATGAATTCAAGGCACCAAACAGTCAGTAAATGATACACAAATGGTCATTGAGTACATGAAGTATTCCTTTAACACTTCCGCGACACAGCACCCTGGAACTGTGAGCTTTATTCATCTGATCCTGAAGTAACAGGGTATTTAGGGTGTGCTTTATGCTGAGGTGAGAAGAACCAGTGGACAGTGAGCTGCAGGTATTAACAAAGGAGTGAACGTGGGGGCCAACAGTTGAGGATAAAAAAAACAGTTTCAGCAGAAGCCTGGTTAGAATCACGTCTCATGAGTTAGAGGTAGATAGATTTCATGTGAGAGATGGTTTCCTCTGCAGTGGAGAGAAAATTTGGCTCAAATCCAAACCAAATATTCCCTGATATGAAGCACAAGATACACTTTTACACGTGCGCAGCTGCTGCCGCCCTCCTCTCAACATCAAGCTCATATTATGTTTATTTTGAGTTGACAAAGGCTGATTGTGTTATTATTCACCTATAGGTGCTGTATAGTGTCAAATCAAGAAATAGGGGTCAGACTGTCAGACGTTAGACAAGTAATGCTTCCAACCTGGAGTCCAGACTTCATCAAGTGTCCTAAAATAAACCTGAATGGTCACACAGTGCTCTCAACAGCATTTTAAAGTCTTTGTTTGTGAATAAGATTGAGACTCATACAGAGGTCATCCCTCTCAGTCATCACTTAGGACCCACTAGAAGTGTGGTGGTGTATTTTTCTGCTGAGACTCTGCCCTCTACTTGTATTTCCCGACCAGTTGCCAGGAAGCAGCACGCATCCAAGAGACACAGCTTGGTAAAAGCAAATATAGCAAGGCGAAATACTGAACAAGAGTGATTAGGTATAACTGCAGCTGGAGCAGCTATGTGACCCGTCCTCTAGCTACATGACTCGCCTACTATACCTACACATCCGACCATGATCAGCCCCCTTCGCTCCTCGGCCTGGAAGCGGAAGTCCCGATGAAAATGCTTAGTTAACCATTAGCTAGCCATAAAGTATTATTAAAAAAGAGAGGTTGTTAAGGTTAAGGGAAGGGGAAGGATTACATATCATTACTTATGCTAATGCTAAGCTAGTAATTAGCAACCTATGAAGTATCATGTCAAAAGAAATGTGGTTATGCTTGTTACTTATGCTAATGGTAACTTCAAGATTAGCTAATTAAAGTATTACAATCAGTCACTCACTTGGCTCAAGCCGTGTTTAGAGATGAATTCTAGTGCAGGGGCGGACTAAACTATTTTGCCCCTTTAAGGGGTGCGAGGGGCCTCCGAGAACTTCCGCTATCTTTAAAATAAAAATAAAGAAAAAGTTACGTTTTAATAGTGATTTATTCTACCAGTTTTAATTAATTATAATTAATTAATTAATTATAGAACTAATAGCCAAACCAAACTTTGCATTCCAGGCTTTTTGAAAGGTCCCATTTTTACCCAGACTACGACTCCCCCTGTCTACAGTAGCCCAGAACGAACAAATCACCACTGGCTCTAGGGCCACTTAGTTTTCACAACTGCCACCATAGTTAAACATGCTTGGCACATGGGAGAAGTTTCAGTTGGTTGCAATCTGCAACCTCACCACTAGATGCCACTAAAACACACATTACCAATAAAAATAATAACAATGGATTTTATTTATATAGTACGTTTTATACAAGAAATACACAAAGTGCTTCACAATATGGGCAGTATGAGTGCTTTACATGAAAATAGACCTAATGAACCTAAAAACTCATAAGATGAAATAAATCATTAAAAGTTCTAAATCATGATATTATGAAATCGTTTTGTAAAACTATAAATCACAAAATCAAGTAAGATACAACAGCGTGAAGTGTAAAAACAAAAGAGTTCAGACCTGTATCAGGGTTAGTTAAAGACTAAAGTGAACTGATGCGTTTTTAGCTTTCTTTTAAAAATACAGTATTTAGCGAGCTAGCTTCCCTGATATCTATAGGTAGTGTGTTCCATATCTTTGGGGTGTCACTGACAAAGGCTGCATCCCCGATCTTCTTCAGACTGTTTCTGGGAACCTCCAATAAACCAACAGCAGATGATCGCGGTGTTCTTGGAGGCAAATAGTTAACGAGAGAGTTAGCTACATAGCTTGGTCTGAGCCCTTTTAGGGAGCAGAGCAGCTCAGACTGGCCTGATGTGCAGCTCTGATATGACACTTAGATCTGAATCAGGGGAGTTAAATTCCTGAGATTATTAATCAGCATTTCTCTTTTTGTTTTAAGTCTGTCAAGCAGGATTTCAGTTTTGTCTTCATTTAACTTTTAAAAAATGATTGCTCACCAATTTACTTATTGCCAAAAGACACCCTTTAAACAATCCTGAAAATAGTTGCCAATTAGTTTTCTAACTAATTGTTTGAGCTGCACTTGTTTGTTTTATGTGGTTTGTGAGTGAAAATCTTAATTTGTAAAGTAACTAGTAACTAAAGTTATCAAATATATGGAGTAAAGTACAATATTTTCTTCTGAAGTGCGGTGGAGCAGAGGTAGAAGTGGCATAAGATTAAAATACTAAAGTAAAAATGCCTTAAATGTACCTAGTTACTCTCCACCGCTGCCTGATATCATGTGTCTGTAGCAGCAGGAAGTAAATAAATACCAGAGTGTCACAACATGAGTGCCCCACACACGGTCTGCTCTGGTAAACCTACAGTCAGCTATAAATGTTCTGTGACCGCAGGATGTTGGTCTCCATGTCTAATACCTGTCCTGTGTCCACAGCTGTAGGCTCGTGTATGACGGAGCAGGACAGCTGGGTGACGGACTCCAGGAAGCTTCTCTGCTGCAGCTGTTAGCCAAGGTGACTCCACAGTCCGTGATGGAAACACCAGAAGCCTGCTCGCTTTACTGGAGGAGGTCCAGTGTATGTAACCTCAGCTCAAACCTCACTCTGAAAACTGTGCATCATGACTGTTTGTTTTAGACCTGATTCATCCCTGTGTTGAAAGAAATGATAATATTAACATTGTTCCAGTTGCTTTGTAAGAAGAAGAATATTAATTAGACCTTATATTTCCTGGGAAAAACATGTGGGTGGGTGGGTAAGAATCACCTGGAAGTATTATGAACATTCAAACAGTTGTTCAGGTGTCAGTGCTAGATGATCAAAGGTGGTTGCTATGGTCTCCCTGATTTATAACTTACCATATCATTCCCAAGATGCTTGATTGTGGTTAGTGTGGTGATTTTATAATTAAAGTGTAAGATTTAAGTTTATTAATGTTGCACCTTTTATACATCAGATGTCTCAAAGTTCTTCGCAATAAAGGACACAATCAAAACGCCAGATATAAATGAACAAAACTTAACGGATGAGTCTTGAGCTGCTTTTTAACATGTCTGTGATATCCACAGACATACGCACAGACGCCACAACTTGAGATACCGAACTATGTGGTGATACAGGACATGCAGCGGCAGCGTTTTATAAACTGATGGAATGTTAAGAATACATTTATATGACTCTGTTATTTATTATAATCACATTTTATATGCTGGTCATATGTTTGTCAGTCAAATCATAATCTGCTTGTAACTATGGGTGTAAAACAAATGTGGTGGTATGGTGGGAATGGAGAACTGGCTCCAGTTGTCTGATCCATCAGAGTCATACATCTCCAAACTTAACAATTCCTTTTATTAATGCTGGCATGTATTGCCAACACATACGCTCTCTCACCTGGCCCATTGTGTCAAAGTACAACACACTAGTACCCCTCCTTATGCCTGGTATACACTCTGCAATTTTGATGACCAATGTGAAAGAAATGTGGTGATATCTTTAGTTGTGGCTCTAAAAAGTTGGTCCTACATCACACAGTGAGAGACATTCAAGAATGGCAGTTGTCACGGTCTTGCGATCAAAGACAGCTTGGTATAAAATTCTGACAGTGTCAGGAATCTTGCAAGAAGGAATACTTCACACATCTGCTTCCAAACAGGTGCATAAGGAGAGGGACGAGCACAACACAACTTGTAGAAAAACTCTCGCGCACAGTCTAACTTGCAAAAATCATGATTTTGTTGCTGCAGTGTTTCGGTCTGGTGACCAGTCCAGGGTGTACCCCACCTCTCAGCCGATGTTATCCAGCCGGGATAGGCCCCAGCCCCCCTGTGACCCTCAAGAGGAAAAGGGGTTGCAGAAAATTGAAATGAAATTATAAATAAATGAATTAATGAATTACTTTTCTAAAATTTGTCATTGTTATTGACTCTTTTCTGTATGCAATGTTAGGTTTACCCACAAATGACACCTGCTTTGTTGGACTGCAGTTAGTTTTTGGGGGGCTGTAGGATTTTTTGATAAGAACCCACTTAGTTAGAAGAAGAAACCGTCCAAAGAGTGGCTTCATCACACAAAGAAAGACGATAACAGTGCAGCTGTGATGTCTGTCAAATGATAAGTGAGGCTGGAAACATCAGCAATATGCTGAAACATCTTTCAGGAATGCCATGTATTTGAGACTCTACGCACGAGCGACACTGCTTCCTTACCAAGTAGCACGCTGTCACCAAGGGTAAATATCCTGTTATATTACCATTAGCACCACACAGGCAGGCTGAGCAGACCTCTGACTGGTTCCAGTCAGGAACCAGTTCCAAATCAAACAGCGGTTAATCAGCGGAGTCATATACATGTTTTTTTCTTTTTGTTTTGACACTTTGTTTAGACTCATATATGTTAAAAGAGTTGCACTGACACTAAAATCATGTGTAGGCCTAGTCTTTTTCCACACAGAAAACTGATCAGGAATCAATAAGAGAATCAATAAAGAATCGTGCCAGTAAGGAGAACTGATTATGGTATTGATATCAATAAAATCTTATTGAGTCTCATCCCCGTGTGGTGGAGTAAAAAGGCAAAAAAGCCCATTACTGTAAAATGTAGTGGATTAATTAAGTGATCAATCAGAAAAGTACCTCATAACAATACTTCAAGCTTTCATTTCTGTCCTGCCAAGAGCTCAGCTACATGAGAAGATTGATACCACTCTCAGTTTTGTAGGATACAGTAAATATGAAGCCACAGTCGGCAGCCGGCTAGCTTAGCTTAGCACAAAGACTAGAAATGAGGGGACACATCTGGCCTGGTTCTGTCCGAAGGTAACAAAATCTACCGACCATCTCTGACAGCATTTCTCATCATTTTGACAATTTTACAAACCAAACAATCAATCGATTCATGGAGAAAATAATCAGCAGATAAATAATAATCACATAATCAGCATCAACAGTTTAAAATGAGCTCCAGCTCAACCAACTACAACAGTAAAATCCTGCTTTTACATTAATGCATGAGTCAGAATAATCTAATGAGATCATATTATCATAGTGTAACAGCCACAGGGGACATTTTAATACTTTTGGTACATTGTCCTGATTATACCTACATAGTTTTTACTTAAGAAACATTTCAATGCAGGACTCTAACTTGTAACAGTACTTTTACAAGGGATGAACCATAACATTGGCACATCATCAGTATGAAAAAGTGGAATGGACCAACATGTTGATTTCTGCTGAAATGACAGACCAATATATATATATATATATATATATATATATATATATTGGTGTATATATATATATTTTTTTTAGAAAAAGAAAGAGTGATGAGTGGTTGCTCTGTCTAATCAAACGTAGCTCATGGAAAACGGGAAACAACAAAACACACAGACACACAAAGGCAATCCAGGTACTCAAAAAAAATATATATAGGAAAGAGGAGGGAGGTATTTAAAGAGCCTTCACTGTAGTGGCTAAATCATTAGAAGGTCTTCATCAGGGCTTTAAAAATGAGTTTTTATATCTGTTTTACAAATATCTTAAACCAGCAAAAAGTAAAACACTCTGAGAAAACAAAAGGCTGTGAATTATTGTTTTCCTTGGCGCTTTTCAAGGTTTAAAGGAAACATTCTTTATAAATGCATATAAATCTGAAATGAAATAACAGTGCAAACACAGATAGGCTACATGGTCTTAAACCAGGGTATCACATAAGTCGGCCAACATAAATTAAAATACAAATAAAATAAATAAATAAAGATAAACCAGGGTGCAAGCGCACAGATACAGAGGTATATTCAGTCAGAGGATTCAGTGAAGGAAGTCACATCATTTTTCTATAATATATGGATATATCGATATTGGTATCGATTATGGACCATATGTGTTACAACCAGTATACCAGACAGTCAGTGACTCAGTGGTTAGAGTGGGTGTCCCATGTAGAGGGGCAGTGATCTTGCCACAGTAGACGTGGGTTTGATTCCAGCCATAGCCTACCTTATTCCTGAGGGCACTACAGTAGAAATGATTATGCGGGCAACTGCCTGTGACATAAAGGAAGTAGCAGTAAGCTAGTTAGTCCCATAGACTGTCTGTGGTTAGTCCCAGTGGCTACTCTTGGTGGCTAATCGCCAATGCTGGTTCTTTTCCAAAGTAATTTGCCTTCAGTTTAGCAAATACCGATTTATTTTTTGACAAATATTGAACTAATGTTAACTTAACATTTTCTAAAATGCCTCTGCAGAGCTCTGGTACCTGTTGCACTGTCCGTGTCTGTAACAACTAACAACCAGTCTGGGCTACATTTTTGTCGTCAGCAACTGTGTGTTGAACATGTGTCCAGAACAAAAAGGGATTGTTCCTGTTGCCATGGTTACCACTGATCTGAGAAATAAAACCACAAGACACAAGACATAGCGAAAAAGTATTAAATCAGAATTATCAGAAGAGATTAGACTGACAGGTCCGTCACTCCGCGTCAGTACGATATCCCCGTCTTTCCCCGTCTGCCTTCATTCTCAACCTACATTAGAAAATAAACTGTGAAATATGTATTTAGTCATTAGGGATGAGAATGTGTCACTGATTTACCGTACCGCCTCAAGTTATCAACATCACATTTATTCACTTTACATGGAGCTACAGTTAATACTGAATCATGTGTTAGTATCTCTTAGTAAGTCGTCAGAAATCATAAATCATCTTTAGAAGGAGCAGATGTTACCTTAAGCTAGCTCGGGCCATGTTAAAGATTTTGTTCAACATTTTAACGGAGCAAGGCAAGCTAATTGAGTGCGCTCAGTTGCTTTGAGATGGCTGTCAGAGATGGCAGAGGTATAATCACATGATTCTGTTTGAGCTATAACAGGTGGTGTGTTCCACGTTTTATTTCCCAGTTGATCTTGGAAAGAAGAAAAGAGGACTGTAAACAAACTGTTACCATTGGAAACTGCCAGTTTCAGTTCAGTGCTGGAAGTTGCACCCATAATTCACGCAAGGCATCATGGGGGCTAGGAATAAGGTGGAAACCAATGCAATCCTGCTTGGGACTTGACTTTTTAAGTGCATCGACTTGTGACTTACTTGTGACTTGAAAATGACTTTGACCTCTGGTACCTTTACAAAGAATCTAAATGTTTCTCCACCAATGCTAAGCTATGCTAACTGCCTGCTGGCTGCAGATACATCATGACAGTGGTTTCAATCTCATCTAAAGAGCAAATAAGCACATTTCCCAAAATTCAGTGCGCTACTTAAAAATTAAATTTCAGGCTCAAGCGTAAATGGATTTATCACCGTCAGCCACCATGGAAATGCAGAATAAGTGTCCCAGTTAAAGTGAATTCAGCCAACAGGCCCTGTGATGCAGGCTCAAAGGTGTGTAGGGGTGATAAAGCAGCGCTCCTTATCGTGACCTTGAGGACTTTGTGCCCCAGAAGAAATCTGTGTGTGAATTAGGAGTTTGTAGCAGAAGAAAACACCGATAAGCTGCTTCTACCACACACATAAAGCCCTCACAATAGGAGGACCCCGCCAGACTGAGACTCTAATTGAGCTCCCTCCCCCCTCCTCTCCTCCCCCCTCCTCTCCTCCCTCCTCCCTCCTGCCTCCTCCTCTCCTCAGTCTCCTCCGGGTCTGCTGCCTGCAACTTCTCGTCGACGCACCACTTGAGAGAGTATTTCGGACTGGATACGGAAAGCAGCAGAACATGGCTCTCCTGCAAACAACGTTTCTCCCGCTGTTCCTCCACATGTGCCTCCTCAGCTGGAGCGGTGAGTTTACTAAAACACGATATTTTAAATAAGTTTTTAGTGAAGGAGGAGACCCGTTGAGTTTGAATGGGACCGCAGCGTGTGGCTTGTCTTGGATGCTCCCACCAAATGTGACATTTCCAAAGGTTTTCTCTTGGTTAACTTACCAGACGCACAGTTTCTCATTGATAATGTGCTTTTTGGATAATTATACAAGTGTATCAGCTGCTTTTCGCTTCGGCAGTAATTTTGAAGGCTTATTTACATACAGTTGAATAGACGCATGTTGAATTTGACACTTTTTGTTTTTATCCCTTATTTTCGTTTGTTTCCACTCGAGTTGTTAAATATTTCAAGGTGTAATCAATTACCGCGTAATTACCGAGTCAGTTGACCCACCAACACGGAGCTGGACGCTATGTGTGAGCTTATATCTGCATGTGACGGTGTTTTTTTTTAAAAGCTTGTGTCACAGAGTCTGTGTAAGTTATTAAAGGTTTAACAAGACTGCTGTGAACATCTGAAAAACCACAGACCGCAGGACCAAGGTGAAAAATGTGCATCCTAGTTTCCTTGAGTCCAAGGATACATTCTCAAATGTCTTTTTTGGTCCCAAAATCCAATTTAGGGCTGCAGGGTATGAGGAAACTATGCAATACCATTGTTGAACATCATCATAACGATATTACTCAGTTCAAACTCATACGTGCACACTGCGTCCTCATATGAGGACATCACATTTTGGGTTTCCTGCACCTTATACTTTATTCTTCTTAACTTAGACCTGTTGTCCTCGTTCGTGGACCTTTTTTTTGTGCCATCTAGTGGTAATGAGTATGGAAGCATATCGATGCCAAGTAGGGGTGGGTGATATGGTCCTAAAAAGGTATCACAAAAACAAAACAAAAACGATCTCTCATGTCTTTAGTTTGTGAACAACAACAGTAACTCAGAGTGAGATTCAGATTCTGTCACAATATTAATAAAATCTACCACAAATTACACATTTAAACAGCTCCGAAATACAAAAAATGGCCCCTTGGATCTATATATGTAAATCAACAGATGATTTCCTTCTTTTAGTAAAATCCTAAATGATTGAGTTGTTTTTTTTTTCACCTGGACCTTTATGCTCTGCCATTTCTTCTCTAATCATCACGCTGTAACCTGTGACAGGCTCTTATGATCCCACAACTATCACACATTCACATGTATGCAGTTTTTTCATGTAGGTTAACATTACCAAAGGTTTAGGACAAAATCAGACAGAGGAGAGGGAGAGACGCTGTGCTGCTGCCAGAGGAGCCGCTGAATGAGTTCCCTCTGAGCGGTAAGTCACTAAAACAGTCTGAGAAGTCCAGGGCTGTTCATAAAACATTCAGGACGCCACGGTTTATTCCACACTACTGAAGCTGCTCTGTTTTTTGGAACCACCCCGTAGTCGGTAATAATTTTGTTTTCAGCCATGCTTGTTGTTGCCGTGGGTAACAGTATGACATCAATATGTTAACAAGTCAAAATAGCGCAAGTACCACAATATGAATTTTTCATATCAGATTAAAAATTATTCTAGTATTATCGTGAACGAAATGATATGGCACGCCCCTAGACACACGTGGAGTCCCAAAATCCAATTTAGGGCTGCAGGGTATGAGGAAAATATCTGATAACATAATTGAATATCATGATAACGATATTACTTGTGATAAATAAACAGGTAGTAAAATGTACTCAGTTCTGGACTCACATGAGGACATCACATTTTGGGTTTCCTGCACCTTATACTTCATTCTGCTTAACTCAGACCTGTTGTCCTCATTCGCGAACACTATTTTGTGCCATCTAGTGGTAATGAGTATGGAAGCAAACTCTTTAAGGCAGACTTTATGTTCGCTGATGGATTACCTACGGACAACAAAACATAAACCTTCCTCCGTCTCCATGTAGCATCTCACAACAGGACAACACTCACTCTGTCCTGACCTTAAACCTCTTCTTCTCCTAAATCCCTGTTTTTCTACCCATCAGCCCTGTCTTAATTGGTTTACCGCTATTTAATCCTCATCTCCCCTCTACCTCCTCTGGAGACAAAGTAAAGCTGTCTGTTTTTGGATTAGGATTGTTGGTTGGTGATAGAGACCTCGGCCATCTGAAGAGCTTCCAAACCAGGCTCTGTCAAAACTGACCTCCTCCCTAATGGGCCTTGAAGGGCACTTAAACGAATACAATTTGTGGCTAAAAGCATCTCTCCTGCATGGAAATAAACCCATCCTGACTATGACAAGAAACTCTAACATGTTGCTTAGCTGATGTAGAGTACACCAACCTCCGTATTGATCCCACAGCCCAGTGTTCATCAGTATGATGGGCATGTTGTGTTACAGGAATGGCCAAGTGGTCTGAGCAGTGTGGTTGTGCAGTAAATCAGAGCAGCAGCAGACATTTACAGAACAGAAAGTAGACATGTGCTTACTTCATCCATGCTCTGTAATCTAACAAGGCTTTATCCTGCAGTGCATTTGAGGTTTTTGTTGTGTAAAATGTCCTTTGCAATTAAAAATGCATTCAGATGCATGAATCACAGTCTGATACAAGAACGATACAGATACATTTGTAATGACACGTAAGTAGGATTTGATGTCTTTAACTGCAGTGTATCCTCATAGAATGGTTCATATCATATCTTATGAATTGGTGCCCCACGAATAATGTTATGTCCTTAACATAAAGTTATGTAATTAATGTAAAGTTATGGAGGTTAGGTTTAGGAAAAGAAACATGGTGAGGAAGTACCTTAAAATGACTTGAACCTTACGCGGTTACATCCATGCGTCTCCAGGGGACAGTCTAGGGGGACGGTTCAAGTTTTTCTGACCTATCTACCACCCCAACCTGCATCTTATGAGACTCGAGACTGCTTCCTTGTTCATAAGCGCATTGGTCACGTGATTGAACACTGTCAAAATATGTGGGATGTGTATGAATTTAGTTGCGTTCCTTATGAGAACAGCCTGTTCTAAGTACAAGTACTCATCCAGAGGTACTCTAGAACATTATGTCTACTGCCACACCAGCAATAGGTGATATGGGCAGTGATACTTGGGCTAATCCAAGAGGGACGAGTGATTTGCTTCCACACTGTGCTGCCCATAGAGCAAGCGCACTAAATTCTTACGGCTACTCTGGTTAAGTGCTTCGTTACCTTGAATGAGGATAAAGTTATTGAGTCGTGTGGCTTTTCTAGACTTTCCAAATGTTATCAGAAGGAATGAGTCATTTTGTGACACTCAAAAAAATTAATCAGCTAATTCATAAACATCTCTTTCGCCATATATGTCAATGGGAAAAAGTATTTTTTGGCCGCAGGGCATCATGTGACGGACCCAGCAGTTGAAATCCACTGTTTGGCCACTATGAAAATTGACCGTTGTAGTTACTAGCCACTCTGTGACGAGCATTGTTGAAGAACACAGATTTTTTTATGTGAAACTGCTTTATTTAGTGTTTTTACTGTTTCAAATGAAAACCTCCTGAAAAATGAACTTTGAAGGAATTCTAACTTGAGCTCTGATTCTCTGCCCAACCCGCAGGGTTTAGGCTTGGCCAGGGGGGACTGTAATTTCTCGTTGTTCCCCCAGTCTTGAATTGGGTTGGGTTTGCCAAGTTACTTGGGTGCTTTTTTTTAACTGGCAGTTCTCATGCGCACATTTTTTTTTCTTAAGTAGAAATTGGGGTTTGTAATCGGGCTCGGGCTCAAAACTGCCATGGGTCAGGCTGGGGTTCATGTAAGGTTGGGCCTGATCCTTTTTGGGCTGGATCAGAGTCCTGGTTTACACCCAGAGTTCTCAATTGGCACATGGGAGAAGTTAGAGCTTATGACCTAATTGCCTTTAAATGTTGGTGATATTCTAGATTGTCCCTATTGTCAGTTAATCCCATTAAACGCTCCAAATCAGCATCAAATTGGTTCCACTAACAAGTATTGTCTGTGTGAAGCCTGATACAGAATCTTCCTTTGTACCATAGAGCTCCATCATTATCCACAAACTATTAAAAACACAGTGAGCCACACTATTGTACTGGGTGACAAGTTTCTTTATTACCATGAAACAAGGCCAGCATCCTGCTGCTGTTATAGGTCATCAGATGTGTATTAATCCACAGCTGAAAATAGTCCTACTCCTGTTTGTTGAAAACCACAGTGACCAGCTGTTTTAGGAAATTATTGAACCTTTTTTAAAAATAAAACTATATTTTGGTGACGCATTATTAAAGATTTGCATATTCAGTCGGAATACAAGGGCTTGGGGCTGAGAGAGAGTTAAGTCAAGAAAGCATCGAGAGACACACAGACACGTGGTTAGTTTGGGTCGCACCAGCAGGAGGCATTTTGTTCACAGGTGGTCCATCCGTCCTTTGTCCCATTCTCGTGAAAGCAGTATTTCAAGAATGTCTTGCAGAATTTCTTTTTAAGAATTCAGAACAACTGTCAACTTGGACTCAATAGTGAAGTTCTTAGATTTTGGTGGTCAAAGCTCAAGGTCACTGTGACCTTGTCTGTCTCATTTTCGTGAACGTGATGTCTCAAGAACACATTGAAGGCATTAACTCAAATTTGGCACAAACGTCCACTTGGACTCAACAATGAACTTAATAGATGTAAGTGGTCTTAGGTCAAAGGTCAAGGTCACTGTGACCTCATGTGTCATTCTTGTTCATTCTCATGAACACGATATCTCAAGAACGCCTTGAAAGAATTTCCTCAAATTTGGCACAAACGTCCACTTGGACTCAACAATGAACTTAATAGATGTAAGTGGTCTTAGGTCAAAGGTCAAGGTCACTGTGACCTCATGTGTCATTCTTGTTCATTCTCATGAACACGATATCTCAAGAACGCCTTGAAAGAATTTCCTCAAATTTGACACAAACATCCACTTGGACTTTATGATGAACTGATTGGAATTTGGTGGTCAAAGGTCAAGGTCACATCAACTCTCTCTATCACATTCTCAAGAACACGAAATCTCAAAAACGGCTTGAGGGACTTTCCTCAAATTTGGCAAAGAGAATTTGGTGGTCGAAGATCAGGGTCACTGTGACCTTGTGTCTGTCTCATTCTTGTAAACATGATATCTCAAGAATGCTTTAAAGACATTAACTCAGATGTGGCACAAATATCTGCTAGGATTTAATGATAAATTGGTTAGAATTTTGTGGTCGAAGGACAAGGTCACTGTGACCTCACAAAACATATTTTTGGCCAAAACTCAAGAATTCATAAGCTAATCAGAACAAAATTTCACACAAATATCAAATAGGATAAAATGATGAAGTGATGATATTTTATACCCAAAAGGTCAAAGGTCAGCTTCACTATGACATCATAATGTTCTGCATTAAACACTTTCCTGGCCATTACTCAACATCACATCTCAGGAACAGAAGGGGAGACATTTGGTCAGATACTGAATTGGTGACTCTAATCTTGAAACTGTGCTGATTGTATAGATCTTTTGTGCTGTCGGGGGGAAGTGTGTGTGAAGCATTCATGTTGTCACAAACATGGATGTAAACTGTAACTGGTGCGCAGAGGCATACAACCATGAGGTAGTAATTCCCTTTGTCTGATTCATAAAGCCAGCTACGTCAGGCGGTGACTGATGTATATACTGGTTATGAGATGATATGGGGGTAGGTTGACATTTTAATGGTGTGTGGACTGACACAGTTTTAAATAGCGGTGGTGTCCCCCAGAAACAAAGCATTGTTTCTCTCATGTGAAGATATTTCAGCAGCTTTTCCTTAATGGATGACCACGCTTTTTTAGAGCCAGGGGATATCATGAACCAGCACTTTTTGTTCAGTGAAGCCTCAAAGAGACAACTCACTTCCCTCTTGATGGAGAGCTTTCTGATTCTAAGTGAAGTCGTGTTTGGGGACTTCGCTGTGGGAATTTCTTTGCCTTTCAGAATGTCCTTGTTGATAGAATCGATACACAGTCAAAGGGCTGTAACTCTGATATTAAGCGACCTGGAGGTTGTTAATTGTTAATGAAGTAATATGTTGTTAATTACTGCAGAAATCATCAGTCAGTAATTTATTAGTTGGTTGACAGTAAATGAATGATTGCAACTGAAGTCATTTTTCAAGCAAAGAAGTGAAACCACATCTTGTTTCAACCTCTGAAATGTGAGAATTTCTTGCTTGTCTGATTTATTTCATCACCAGTTGAAAATCTCTGCACGGTTTGTTAAATAAAACAAGCAATTTGAAGATGTAAGCCTGGGCTCCTTTTATATTTTACAGTAACATTGTGCAACTTTACCTTAAAATAACATCATTCTGATAGTACGCTGACGTGTAATGGGGAGAATAGTGCAGTGATGTTTGTGTGCGTAACCCTTTACGGCAATAGCTAGCTCTGCTGTTTGGCACTGCTTTTCGTTTTGTTTTCTCAATGCTTCCTCTGTGAGTGCATGGTTCTGAAGTTCTATATTGATACTACGGCTGCCTCTGATTAAGAATTTTCCTAGTTGACCAATAGTCGTCATTTAGGTCCATCAGAAGACTAGTCTCCTGCATGTTTATGATATTAATGTAATGAGTAAATGATATATTTTGGTGGTTTGAGTCGAAGGTGTGAGAAAGAATAGTATCAGTAACATTGTTAACACTGTGCTACATCACAGAGAAATACAAAAGCGTACTAATGAACCTTCATTAATATAGGCCTATATTTTATCTACAAGTGCACGTCACACACTGAGCGAGCCGCCTGTTAATGACGCTGTGGGCTAATGGGCATGTAGCTACTTCCATGTTTCAGATGATACGTCATGTTTGTAGTCGACCAATGAAGATGAGTTTACATATCACCTTGGGTTCGTCCTTCACCTTCTCAAAATGATCCCACACTTTGGATTTCCTGCCCGACATGTTATTAACTAGCCTGTGGAATAACCACAGGTACCAGCCCTGGAAATTAACCTGACTCCTGTCTGACTGCTGAGCGTGGACACTTCCTGTGTCTGTCCTTTCAAATTAAAGTCACACATGGTCCAGTCATATAGGTTTTGATTTATTTTGACAAGGCACAGTTCCTAATAGAGCTTCAAGTTTTTAATTTGCTGCGACAAAGCAACCAATGACCTCTTGCTGACTAATGACCTTTCTGGTCGACTAACATTTGGTCAGCTATTAGGGGGCAGCTCAAAAAATTATATTAACTGTCCAATTTATTTTTATACAGTATGCTTTAACTGTGTGGTGCTCTTCAACATAAATGTTTTGGGATGTATTTCAGGTCATTATTCATTGTGGTTTACATAGACTTCAAGAATGATGCATTTAGTTTAATTGAATTATTTGAATTATTTAAAGTGCCAATCATATAATTGAGATATTCTAATTATTTTTGACCACAAGGTCAGACTGCATTAAGAAGAAACTACATATATTTCAATATGAAAATTAATTTGCAGAGCTGAAACTGTGCTGTAAATCAAGTTGTTTGCATAGATTAGCCCAAACTGAATTATGGACATTTGGTCAGATACTTTGATCAGATTATATTTATATATGTATTGCATATAGGAGGAGTTCTCATCTAGCTGTCAGTGTTGAGGTATCATTAATCATTCACTAGGCCGGATAAGAACAAGTGTTTTTGTAGCAATAAAAGTAGTGAAGTATCTAGAAATGAGTCATAAGCTATCCCAGCGAGTCAATCTCCTCGTGTAAATACTGGCTGGTCTCCCTGACCTCATCTTCATCCGTCTCTGTGGCTGAGCGCCTGAGAATGCCTTCACACTGCTGCGGGGCTCGTCTGGATGTAGCAGGAAGTGTGCAGCTGTTGGCTGCAGTTGTTCATGTGGGATTAGTGCATTTGCCTGAGTGATAGCCAGGCATGACAGCCATATAATCTAATGTATTGGCTCATTGTTTTCATTAAAGAGAGTGCACTGTTTGATCCCTGTGGCATTATAATGGTGCCTCGCCTCAACATTAAGCATATGTAAGCTAATTCGACTAACACGTATGTCAGCATGGTGCAGAATCAAATACTGCGCCTCCCACTGAATTAACTCTTTTCTTTACTTTCACTAATTATTAGCACTTGTGAGTGTGTGTCTGCTGCACTGACAGGACAGAAATGGATCAAAAAACTAGAGACCAGGGTTTACATCCTTTGTCCCATGTTGGCTTTAGACTGTTAAAATAGTAAGGACAGTTAATGTAGGTAAGCCAGGAGGTGTGTTTACATGATATTGATATGATCCTGATATTCCACTTGTGATCAGAATAAAAGCACAATCAGAATAAAAATGCCTCATGTAACCACCTGAATCAGAAGAGACTAACCTGATCTTAAGGAACTTTAATTGCGGTTGAGAGGTTGGTGTAAACCTTTGATAATCCATAGTTCCATAGAGGAATATTAGTGCCTAATAACCAGGTAAACACTTAATCTGATTGTCTGTTGTGGTTGGAATAAATGTACTCTTTTTGCACATGTTTACCCCATGTGGGGGTAACGCTCAGTGACGCTGACATGACATGCCTCAACAGCTGTTTCTGTGTGCCCCCCTTTGCTGATTTTGACAGAGAGTTGTTCAGAAATTAAAAAAAAAAATATTTAGCACTCTGCTAGTGCTACGTTCTTCTGTGAGTGATCTTTGATTTTGAAACAGAAGCCATTGTTGTAACAGGTTGTAATGTGCAAACGCTGGACAAAACAATAGCCTATCAGTACAGATGGCAGTAGCCTGCATATGAGATGCTCAGTAAACACTGGTCAACTAACGTCTACAGACAGTCTGCATGTGAGATATTCAGGGGACATCTGTAATTTGTAGCTACAGAAAATAACCTGGTTTACATTAACGTTATTTACCTCTAAATTTTATTAACAAGTGAAGCCACGTCTTCCTCTTGTGTCCTTTATGTAGATCTAATGAATTGAATTTTCTCAATAAGGTTGGGAGAAAAAAACTGAGGGGTCTCTTACTGACAATTTCATTCTCCAAATGTTAAGGAGCAGCCCTACAAAACAGACAAGAATTAGCAAGCTAGCTTGTGCACCCCGCTGTCCCTCTGTCCTCCCCGCCAGTTGTAGACTGCCGGGAGGATAGCGGGCTCAGTAGCAGCTTGAATTCAGCCAGCACAAACCCCAGCACTGGGACAATATCAGGGTTCTCAGCTGGCTGGGTTTAATCTGTGCAACAGCAGCAACAGAAATTTAGCTGGTCCAACAGAGAGTTTGTGCTGGGCTGGCTGAATTCAAGTTGCTTCTCAAGCAGCTGAAGGTCCTTGGATGGTCTGCTATTGTCAACTTCCATGCTACATCTTTGTTTTTCTTAAAATAGATATGTCATCTTGTTGCTTGTGGATTACCACCATAAAAACAGCAACTTCTCTCCACCTTTGCTTTTGAATTATATCAATTCAATTAAAAGCGTATTTAAAAGATGTATAAAGACAAGTGATGATACTTAAATGAATCAATAATTTTTCCTGCCCCTTATTCAAACAGGACATTGATTTCTGCGACAGTGTTGAATCTTATCTCCTTAAATCTGCTAATTGTGCATCTGAGCTGCAGCAAATTGACTCAAACTGGCAAAAACTAGTTGCATTTACCTTGCTCTTAAAAGCACAGTTGTTTGGTGTTTGTTGTGTCAGTCTTTGGTTAAAAGCCTGTGCACGCTCTGAAGATCCAAGACATGTTGTAGAAAATCAAAGCTGTAGCTGTTTAGCTGGCAGGAGCAGAGCTGACATCCTTCCTTAAGCCTGAATTGAAGTGTTTCAATGATCTGGTCTTTGCATGTGCAGTGTATCTCTGCAGTCAGTGGATGGCTGATGTTCGAGAGGGATTTTTTTATCCAACAGCTGTCTCTGTAGTTTGATCCTTGGCCTTCTGGGAGGGAATTTCTCCCATATTGACTATGTCTCTTGTGCTGAAGAACTGCCCTGAACATCCTTCACTGGAGTGTTATTCAAAGCACATCATTCAGCAGAGTGAAAAATCTATACAGTGAACAATCCGCCCTGGAGAAGACGGGACCTGTTTTAGGGAGCTGGAGTTGGTTGTTTTAACCAAATTCAATCAAGAAGAGGAATGTAGGAAATTACTCCTGAGACGGAGGAACATCGTGTACACTCAAGTGGTGAAGAACTCGTCATGGAGTCGTGCCAGAGTGCTAAACTTTTATCACCAACATGAACAATGTCTCCAGCACCACACTTTTTCTGTATTTATTTTTAAAAGTGCTGCAGGGGTTCACATCACAGTTTTTTTCTCGTTGCACTGGGAGAGTGCTGAGAGGGTTGTTTTTTAAAAGCCCCTTTGAACCCTAAATATTGGATTTGGCTGCTCTGCTTGCACTGGATTGATTGTTTGTATACAGTATTGTAAAAGCAGTATCATGACTGTAGACGTGCCCTGGTTGGATAGTCCATAATATCATCATATTATATCATTAGACTATAATATCCGTACTAGACATTTTGAAGCATGTAAAATGGACAGCTAGTCTGTCCAGATGTCCTAAATTGACTCTTAAACCTGATTTTGATAGAGATATTAGAAATGAGGTTCAGTCCCGGGCGTGGGAGCCCTTCTGTGCGGAGTTTGCATGTTCTCCCCGTGTCAGCGTGGGTTCTCTCCGGGCACTCCGGCTTCCTCCCACAGTCCAAAGACATGCAGATTGGGGACTAGGCTAATTGATAACTCTAAATTGTCCGTAGGTGTGAATGTGAGCGTGAATGGTTGTTTGTCTCTATGTGTCAGCCCTGCGATAGTCTGGCGACCTGTCCAGGGTGTACCCTGCCTCTCGCCCGATGTCAGCTGGGATAGGCTCCAGCCCCCCCACGACCCTCAAGAGGATGAAGCGGTTAGAAGATGAATGAATATTAGAAATGAGAACCTCTCCCACAGTGTTTGAGTGGATTTACCCAGATTTTAAATACAACAAGACACGATTTTAGACACAGGACTCAAGTGTTCGATGGGCACCAGGTAGTGATGGAAGAAGTATTGAAGAGCCGGTTGCACAAAGCATCCTGAGTTAAGATTTTGCCCTAAAGTCGGAGTTTCCTCGAAAGAAATCGGTTGTGAAGCATCCTCAAGTCTTCTCCTTGGTCTTATATTATTTAATTGTTTAAAATTTGTTAAACCGTTGCACAAAAAACCTTAAGAACTAAAGGACAAAAACATAAAGTACATCTGACTCCATCTAAACCACAACATGGTTGAGTTTATGGAGATAAATGAGAAAAATTAAGTCATCCTGAGACGAGTGTTCCACGACCGGAAGAACCCGATGGACACATTTGATGATGAGCAACTGATTTTGCTCTTTCAATTTTATCAGAAATGATGTTTATGATTGTGACCATCTGGGGTTGGATCACTCGACTATCCTCCTGCCCCTTTACAGTTAATGATTGCTCTGCGGTTTTAGGCAACGGTGTCTTTACAGTTAGTTATTGCCAACGTATTCATGTCAGCCTTAGGTGTCATACTTAAGGAGCAAACTTAAGGTGCTTTGTGCAACTGCCCCCAGATCTTTTACTTTATTAAAAGTACCAATGCCTCAATTTGAAAGTACTTATTGCATTTTCACTTAAATGTTACTATTTAAAACACTTATGCATTAACAGCGCAGACGCAAAACTGCATGTCTTTGGGGTGAGTAACCTGGGATGGGTAACTAAAGTATTATCATAAAAAGTACAAAAAGTAAGTATAAACTTAAAAATATAGGTAGGTAATGCATATTTTACCAATTTTATATGCTGTCAGTTTAATTCATTTCATGTATAAAACGGCATTGTATTTTATGTGCTCATTGTAGGGTTGTAGAATCTGTTTCTTTTTAGTATTAAGTCATTTGAGCTGCTGAATAAATGCAGGGGAGTGAAAAGTATAAAGAAACATCAAACTGAATTCCTCAAGTGAAGTACCTCAGAATTATACTTTAGTAAATGTACTCAGTTACTTTCCACCACTGGCTCCAGGCTGTGCATTTGGAGTTTTGCCACTCAGCAGCACCATGTGGAATCTGAATTGGCCAGCGCAGGATCATAAACAGCCTAACACCTATTCCTGACAGAGAACGTTGTAGGGTGCATTCAGGAACCATGCAGCAGTTTGAATTAACAACACACACACTGAAAGCATGCAGCTGATTAATTACCACACTGTGAGCATATGATGTGATCAATCAGTCATCGTCACCTCAGCTGAATTGGACAGATCTGATGTGTCTCATCTCGTGATCAATTTAGTAATGAGATGTCAGCATATGTAATGAGATGGTACCTCTGCTCTGTTTCTTTAATGTCAAACCACTAATACAAACTTTCAGAGTTTCAGCCTTGTGTCTCGCTGCTCTTTTTAGTCATTGTGCAAACATAGTGGTATTATTGTGAAATATATGGCACACCCATAGACTGTATAAAACAGTGGACGTATGGTGACGTCACCCATTGGTTTGTGGGTTCTCATTTTGAAGCCTCAAGTTTGGCATCTTGATCGTCTTGGTTTTCGAAGCCAGAAGTGACCATATTTGGTGGAGAGGCTGGAGCTGTGGACGAGCGAGGGTTGGATCTGACACAAAAGGGTCCTTTACCCTGAACAAGAGTATGCACTGGTGGAGTTTCACACCGTTATGCTGCCTCGTCGTCCTGTATAATAGGTACAATCAAGGAATGGGGGGACAGAGTTGTCTCACCTTTAAGCCAGCATTTGAGGTAGTAACAGCGCTGAATTGATGTCTGCATAAACAGGACGGCCAGCAGGACAGCATCATGGGCAGCACGGTCGAGACGACATGTTATTAGTGTGACCCACCACGGGAGATTTAAAAAGTAGCTGTTAGCAGTTAGCAACTAACTCAAAGAAGAAGAGGAGTGCAGAGCAGTGAGTGACACCAACCCGCCCACATTTAAGAGTACTGTTTGTAGTGGAAAGGCTAGGGTCTACGTGCCATGTCTGAAGGGTTACTTTTGGCTCCAAAGGTACCAAAAGTGTTTGGTGGAAACAGGGCGATAGAGGTGTTTGGGGTGAGCTGGTTATTTTACTGGCCTGATTAGTTATAAGGGAGAGTTTTGTGTTTGGTGGTGAGTGAGTTTCACCAGGATGAAATGTTGAAGGTGAGAGTAGATTCAATGACTGAGTGGTTAACCAGAGTTAAACTGTCCTTGCTGACATGAAAAGTCAATGAGGTCCATGAGCTCCTTACTCTCAGAGCAGAGGACGAGATTAGCCGCCATATAACAGAGACGGGAAATGATTGTTATCACCATGTTAATGCCATTGTTTAGAAAGCACTGAAACACGTTACGTCACAGTCGGGGCTGACGCTGTTGTGTTACATATTACGCCCGTCACATCTCTTTTGATTTTGCAATGCTGGCATGTTGTTGTAAACAAAGAAGAAATCTATTTGACAAATGGATCATCTAAAGGCTGTTTTCATATTTAGTTTGTTTCCTCACTACATGAACATCTTTTCTCGAACATTAGTTAGGCCAAATATACTATATATGTGTGCATATGTGAAACCATGCTTGTATTTACGGGTGTGTACGCGGTAAGACAATCCTGTTTTCTCTGTTTTAAAATAAGACATTCATTAGTAGTATTTCAGTCTTGAGCAGATTTGGCCATTTGTCTCTAAACTCTGCTCAGGCAAAATTGGCCATCTGTACATGACGTCCCTTCATATTTAGAAGGCCCATCTGTGGGACACATGGCACTCTCTTGGGCCACAATCCAAGTCTTGGCAGCAGTCCCATCAGTGCCAGAGGGAGAGACAAAAAACACCCAGTATGGCCTTCATTGAGAAGCCTTTCCTTCCTCCTTTTTTCCCACTTCTTTCCCTCTTTGGTCTGCAAACAGAGCTTAAGCAGCAGCTGCACACACCTGACGCCCAATCCATCGGACAAGGCACATTCTGCTGTGGGGGCAACAAGCAGGGGCTCACATTACAGGGAAATCGTACACCACAATGGTCTTCGCCTCCTTCCCGCCTTTTCTGAGCCCTCTCCCCCCTCATCCATGTCCCCTCACACACCTCTCTCATGCCCCCTCCTTTGCCTGTTTTTCCTTTTTTGAGTGCAGTGGACAGAGCCTGGGAATATTTACTTTGCTCTTGTTGTTGTCAACAGTTCTGACTGAAAGAGCAGCAGCCCACAGGAAAGAGTAATATGCAAATAAAGGTTCGGATTAACTTAAGTACATGTGTGATATGATGCCGGAGGGATGGATCCTGCCATCCTCAGTCTGTTTAATTTTCAGCCACTCTGATCTTTGTGAGCATTAATAAGAATCTTTAAGTTGATGTCATGTTGATCAAGCTTTGGCACTTAAAGCTGGCACTACACAACATACCACCCACGTGGAGAGCCTATCAAAAACGTTTCTAAGAGGCTGGAAGACTGTACCTCTCGAGTGTCCAAACCAGCAGGAACAAGAAATCCGGATGCTAAACAAAACCAATCTGATTTCAGAACAGCTCATTTTTGGCTGTAATGGTGTTTTTATCTTCTACCTTTTATAAAAGCTGATGATCATGTAGTGAGCTACACATCTGTATATTCTGTGAAAAGTAATGTAGAAACTAGTGATTCCTCTCTTAAAGGGATACAACGCTGATTTTCAGCCAGCTTTGTACCATAACAGTGTGGGTAGTATGTGTACATGAATTGTGGTAAACTTCCTTCCGTCTACCCGGCGCCCAGATCTCCCTGCTCATCTCTCAGCTCAAAGATTTTTGCTGGCTCTAAAGCAGGATTTATATAAACACACACTAAACACACATTAAACATGGCTTAATAGAGACAATTTAAACACAAGTCCACAAATCAGCTTCACTATAACTCGCATCATTCACAGACAAACACTTGTCTTTATCTGGACACATTTTCCCCACAAATATAACACACTAATGTTTTTAGCACAAGCCCATGGCATTTTACATTGTGTAAATTAGCCTAGCAGCTACTGGACTTTTCCATTTACTCATATGAAGCCAGGGACAACAGCAACATTTAACAAAGGTAACTTTACAAAATTCAGCTCCATTTCAACTTGCAAGGTTCACTGACAAAACAACTGTCTGATACTGAAGACCTTTTCCAAACAAATTTAAGATGCTAACACTATTAGCGCAAGCCTATGGCATTTTACATTGCATGAATTAGCCTAGTGGCTTGCAGAGATTTCCTCTGCTCATATGAAGCCAAGACAACAGCAACATTTAACAAAGGTAACATTACAAAATTCAGCTCCATTACAGCTCACAAGGTTTACTGACAAAACAACTGTCTTATACTGAAGACCTTTTCCAAACAAATATAAGATGCTAATGTTATTAGCACAAGCCTAGGACATTTTACATTGTATTAATTAGCCTAGCGAATAACAGAGTTTACAGATTAACGTCATCACGATGGTCTTACCAGGCAAATGTTTTCATGCACTGTTTGGCTGTAGTACGAGAAGTCATGGACAAGAAGTAGGCGCCGAATTGTTTCTGATACTGTAAAACAAAAAAAAGAAAAAAAGAAGGAGACTGAATAAATTGAGGTCAAACAGCAAAACTACATGAATAGACGGATGGACAGAGTCTCTGCAGATAAATAAAGCACCTCACAGTCAGTGCGTTTACATGACATCAGAGAAAATCGAATTATTGGGTCAGTCTGACTAAAACCAGACTTTAATAATACATGTAAACATGTTAGTCCGACTGAAATTGTACTTAATCTAATTTCTCAAAGTCGGACTAACACACCCAGATAATGTGACACCTGCATGTATACAGTCAATCAGACCCAAACTGGCCGAGGCGCTCTGAGCATGTTCCACAGTTTCCGCCCCGGGCTTTGACCTGGAAGGTGAATAGCATTAAATTTGAAACAGAAGAAGAAGCCGGTAACAATATGGAGAAATCTACATCTAGAGCCGTGACTTTTTGGACAATACAAAATGTACAGAGCTGTAAAGTTGTCCACCATGGTACCAGTTAGCTACTAGCTAACCGTAGCCAACTTGTTTGGTCTGTGATGTAATAGGTCAACAGGAAAAATGTCCAATACTAACAAGCTGAAAGGGGACATATCTCCACCTATCGTAGAGGAGTCGGACATGCTTGGATCAATAAATGGATTCCCCTCCTGTGCTTGTGTACTGGGACAAGGACAGTAGTCCAGTTAAATGTCCTGGTCGAGCTGTAACTGTAGCTCCACTTAACTGTGCATGTAAATATACTGACTTAGAACTCATCATAAGTTATGATTCAGAGGGATTACTTTTATATGAGTCGAAACATTGTTTATTTTTTAGGAACATTCTGCATAGTATACCTTAAAGAAATAGTATGTGACCTTACTTCTCTGTCTAAGTTACCCATTATTAATCAGGGAGGCTGTGGAGCTACATGTGTCTGTGGAAAAGGTCTGTAATGAACTCCTTTCACCTCTGCTGGTGGAAAGTACAGAATCCCCTTTAAATCCTGGGGGGGTTAGGTGTGTGTGAAATGCGACCACAGCAGTATGTCATTGGTTGGAGGTTTCTCTTGTATCTTTAAGTCTGTTCTCTTGTAATGGATATGAGATATGTTTCTTCCTGGAACAATGCAGATGACACCGACTTGTCTTGCTCAAGGCTTCCCCTTAAACCACGGCATTGTCCTGAGGAATGTCAAGTCCTCTGATTTCCCCACTCTAAAGGTTTACGTCCTGCTGCCAACCAGTGTGTGTCAGTGTCACCTGGAGATGGCCTAAATGTGTTTCCTGTGGCGTCCAGCTCGTCACTATGATCAAGTTGCGAAGTGATATCATGGTAGGTGTGACGAATGTAACTAAATAGTAAATACAGCAGGTAATGTCTGTAATTCTCTTGACATTTAAGGAGCATAGAGCACAGAGGCTATATTACTGTTGGACTGGAGTGATTTATTGTGACAGCCCCACAAAATAACTGCTTTAAGTTTAGAGTTCATTTTGTTCTCAAGCAAACACACTTAAGACAGATTCTAGTGTTTCAGTTCAGAGCCGAAGAAGTGTGTGAAGAGACTAAATTCAGCTTTGAACACAATTAGTTAGCTAACCCTACCAGCCTTGTACTTAAACAGTTTAAAGAATAACAAATATTACTGTGCTGAGGGATTTGAGGATTGGAGTGATACAGTTTAAAAGTCTGCCCCAACATTCAAAACTTCTGGATAAAGATTCACAGCCATATTGTTGATGTTACAGGTTTGCATCTTGCACTTTGTCATAAACTTGATGTTTCGGGAGACAGTGGGGTTCAGTTGGCGCTCCCTCAAATGTGTAGAAATGAAAGCACCTGGATCACCTGCTTTTTTAGGATTGGTAACTGAAATGGGAAAAGTTGCTGCATCTGAAAGCATGCCGTATAGGAGTTGCAATCGGGCAGAAAAGTAGTAGCTGACTTGTATTTGCTTTTTTTTAATTGCAAGTCATAAAAACCCCCAAATAATTTAAAAGTGTAGTTTCTGAGATTACATTTTGACAGCCAGATAAGCTACCAAATAGTCTGTGGAGGCAGTCATGGGGGAACCAGAGGAAAAGTCAGGCGATTAACCAGAATCATTAAAGGGATAGTGCACTCGAAAATGAAAATTCAGCCATTATCTACTCACCCATATGCCGAGGGAGGCTAAGGTGAAGTTTTAGAGTCCTCACATCACTTGCGGAGATCCCAGGAGAGAGGGGGTAGCAACACAACTCCACCTAATGGAGGCTTACGGCGCCCCAGATTCAAACGTCCAAAAACACATAATTGAAACCACAAAGTATCTCCATGCTGCTCGTCTGTAGTGATCCAAGTGTCCTGAAGCCCTGACATAAAAAGTTGTTTGGAAAAAGGTCATTTGAACTCTGTTTATAGCTTCATTGTAGCCTGTAGCTCTAACTGCCTCTCTGTACACCGCACTCACGTGTGCGCGCTTTGCTTTACAGGCATACAGTTAGTTGATGAGTTAATTTATTCTGTGTGAGCACAACAGCCTTTAGACAGTAATGTTAGCCCACAGACATTAGCTAAACAGTGTTATCTTTCTGACATTACACATTTCACAATCAGTTTTTTTTTCCAAAGTTGAAGCTTCTGTTGGAGCAGCTGAGACCTTCACAGATCCTTAGAGTTTTTACTTTGCAGAGTACATTCACTATCAGACAATATATATTCAATTATTAACAAAAATGTCCTTCCAGATGAAATGATGAAGCTTGTGGTGTCTGGCGCCATGCCAGTCAGTTTCCTGTCACATCAGCTTGCATTCACATCTGCTGTCAAATTAATATGAAGTCGGTTTAAATCCAGACCGACTTTGATGGTGAAAAGACATCTCCGTGTTCAACGTGTACATGTGCATGTGAATATTCATGACGACCTTGGGGCTAACCAGAGCGGCTTTCATGGTGTTTGCCTCTTGTGCTAATGGGCTGTGCCATGGCGTGGATATGGCATGCATCTGGCGGTGTTTTTTTCCCCTAATTAGTCCGTTCATTACTATAAACTATGCAAGCAGCTATAGGTTTGATTGAGCTGCTCTCAGTCTCAAATAGGCTGATGATTTTTAGTTTTAGTAATCTTAAATACCTGGTTCCTTCAGTTTAAATCCTCCACACTATGTGTCTTTTTAAAATACACTTTGTATGAGGGAGTAGAGGAGATGTGTGTGTATGATATCATGCACAGAGCAGGATTACAGAGTCCTGTGTCAGGGCTGTCTGTAAATGCTATCCCAGCCCCTGAGGCTCAGCGATCAGTGCGGTGGTAGAGGGCCAGATTTTACTCACATTTCATGCTTTGTGTGGGACTCTCCCCCTCAGCTGATTCATAGTGCAGGCCTAATTATTTTTGTCTTTTACTGTTGTTCAGTTGGTGGTTGCGGGGCATTTGTTTGGCAGATTCCCCAGAGGACTCCTCTCTTTGTTTTAGTGTCCCTCAGGAGAACCGAGAGAGGCAGAAAATGATCTGGTGGAGGAAAACCAGCAGCAACTGTTGATTGGACAGAGGAATTTCTCTGAAATATCAGCAGTCTGTTTGTTTCTCTGCATCGCTGTAGCACAAAAACACCACAAATATTGATTATTTTCATTATGGATTTATCTGCAGATCATATTCTGTTGGTTGGTGTATAGTGAGGACACTCAGCTTGCTGTGCCCAGGAGCCACTTATGCAAAACCACAGGAGGCTGGGGGCCAGTAAATAAACAAAAAGCAGCTCCTTCAGGTGTAGCAAGGGTGCTTCTAGGATTTGAGGACATTTGGGGCTTAGCACAAACCTTTTTCAAGGTTTTTTTTGTCTTTCTGTGATAAACAAGCTCTATTGTGACGCTGTTTTATGCACTCTTGTACCTATTTATTTATATTTAAGTACAAAAAGCTCCTGTTGTGAATCAATTTAATTTCCTATCATCCTATCATTGCCAAATTTGGCATGTGGGTCATAAGTTGAGTATCACTAGTCTGAAGTCTGGTCTATAAAATGTTAGAAAATAGTGAAAAACACCATCACAGTTTTACAGAGCTCAGAGTGACAGTTTAAAGCCTGAAGATATTCAGTTCATGATCACAGAAGACTAAGGAAAGCAGCAAATATTTTTAAAAGATTAGTCGATTATCTAAATTGTTGCACATAAAGTTTCTGTCAATCAACTAACTGATTAATGTACTAATCGTTTCAGCAAGAAACACAAGTAGACAGTGGTTAAATCTGTGTGTATGATGGGTTATTTCAAGGGCCGGCATCCTTTTTCTCGACAAATACCTGATATGATTTGTGAAATTTGACACAGATAGTAAAACAATATGTTTTTCTCTTATGAATATACATGTTTTTCTTTAAAAAAGTCTTTCTTGACAAAATGCTTCACTCAAATTCCACTTTCGAGCTTTATCCAAAACCTTTTACAGACTCTGGGCTGTTATTTGTCAAATTGTTGTTAAGGCTGAAAATTAACCTTTAGTTTTGCTCATTTTTTCATTTAAGAAGACAAAGATCACAAATGCTTAACGTTGTTTAAACACAAGCAGCACGCAAAAACTTTCACCAATTAAAATACTACAACTAGCAAAAAATTGTCGTAAATCTCAGTCTATTAAGCCAACAAGACTATGACAACTTTTAGCTTTTCATACTCAGCGTTGTGGATACAGGCTCGATACCTATCCCCAATTATCACCAAGCAGCAACTTCAAATACTAAAAAATAAAAATGTGCAGTACCTCAAATGGCCACTTGAGGACGGCTCCAAAAGCATGTTTAAGGGCGTGGCTGCTTTGAGTGTAGGGTTGCAATGGTATACCAGTTTAAGATATGAAAATTGACAATTACTATACCGTGTACATTTGCTTATCTACGATATTTACAGAAAATCTCAAGTTTATTTTACATATTTTCAAAAGGGAGACTTACACAAGTCTTTTCACAAGCTTCCATAAAAAAATGGTTTCAAGTTTCAATTATAGTAATAAAACGTTTGTTCAACCAACAATAACCCCTCTGTTTTTGTTCCCTTAAGGCTCATTCAGACTGATAATAATAATTCTGTAATACCGTGATACCATGAGACTGTTATCGTACCGTGAAAATCTCATATCCTTGCAACCCTATTTGAGTGACAGGCCATCTGCAAGGCGTCGCTGAAGTCTTTGAGTCAGATCCACCCCTCACTCCTCCACAGCCCCAACCCCTTATCCAAATATGGTCCCCTCTAGCTCCAAAAAACCAAGATAGCGACATCTGTAATGTTGAACTAGAGGCTTCAAAATGGTAGTCCACAAACCAGTGGCGGATGTCATGGTTGCTACGTCCATTATTTATGTAGTCTATTGTTGTATAAACACAAGCAGGATACAAGAATTTTTACAAAATAAAAGTCTGGAACTGGCAATTTTTTTCCTTAAGGGTCCATTGTGTAGGGTTTCTTGGCATCTAGTGGTGAGGTTGCAAAATTTAAACTTCTCGCTTGTGCACAGCATGTAGGAGAACTACTGTGAATATGCGTATGGCTTTATGTAGAGCCAGTGTTTACTGGCTCTGGGTAACAACATGGCGGTCTACGTGGAAGAGGACCGGCTCAGTACGTAGATATAATCGGCTCATTCAAAGTCAATACAACAGTTCTTATTTTCATGTGATTATACACTAATGAAAACATAGTTACGAATATTATATACCATGTCTGCCAGTAAATGCCCCCAAATCCTCACCGGACCTTTAAATCTCAATCTGTCGCATCAAAAAACAAGTAAACAAGATCACGATAGCTGCCAGCTTTTTCAGTACATGACAGGTTGTTTATACCAGGTGCTAAGTACACAGGCTTGATACCTGGCCCTAGTTATCACTGTGCTTAGGATAAAACTTGTGACAGATCGACTGACATTTCAGACTGATCGTTTAAATAAGAATCAGAAACTTGTATTTTTATTTTGTCTCTCTCCAGTAGACGTAGCAGAAGTCAAAAAGTAGACGTGTGGGAGAAATTTTAGACAAATGCCTGGCAGTCTAAAGGGAGATGAGCTGAATTTGAATTGGGAAAGGATCAAACAAATGAGTCCTTTTCTAACTGAGAAAGTCTTTAATATGGATCCCACAGTATGCAGATGGAATAACGAGAGATTTTTTTCCCCAGTCTAGTGTTTAGTTGTAGCAAAGTTTGAACAGTGGCTCATCATGGGCTTTGTTGAGAAATGTCACGGATCTTGACGTGGGACATGATAACAGGCTTTGTTCACTGATAAGAATCTGACACTGAAGGGTGATGTCCATGTCACAGACAGTATTTATTAAGCAGCCTCGGTGCAGAGTTGACTTTTGGGGTAATTTAGTGGCTGGCAGACACTGCCTGTGTCTTTTGAAGACGTGTCTGATGAAAGCTGTAATGTGATCTACCGCTGCAGCTCAGATTCAGGGTTTGGAATCTGCCCCGTGGGGTTTCTTCTACAACTAAAACATCAGAATAAAGACGTGTCAACCCAACATGCACTTAAATAACTGGACTGGAGACTCTGAATTACTAATAATAATTCAAAGGCTCTGCTTAGCTGTTGGCAAGCATGTTCCTGGTTGAAGTGAGATGCAGAGTCAAATATGAAAGGCTACGTTCAGACTGCAGGCAAATCAGATTTGTGTCTTGTATCAGATCTTTGAGTCAGACTGCCCATGCTGTTACAAGTCCAGACATTATCAGTCTATCTGCATGAGTTCTTGTGGTAACAACATAGACATCAGTAACTAAGTAGCTACACTGATAAAGCGGCTTTTCAACATGCGTGTTGCACCTTGAGTGACTCAAGAGACACTTTGAACTCTGGTTTTGCGCTGCCAGGGCATCCAAACTGAGACACATTTATACAAATCTGGTTGGAAAAACATTTCAGACAAACTCCAAATGTGGTTTGGATCCGATTTACGAAAAAAGTCGTTTTTTTTGGCTGTACAGACTCTCTAAAATGAATCAATCTGAATTACAATCTGGAATTGCTGGAGACGTCCCTAATTTCCTGCATGTCATAAGATTTTTTCGTTTGCCATAATTCTTTACAAATACAACAGTATCAAACCTTGCTGGAAGTTCTCCGCTGACATTTTTAAAAACAAGAATGTGATAAAGCCGTACCAAAACTGTGCTTGTGAGAAATTATTTCATGGCTTTCAACACTCAACTCAATAATAAAACTTGAATCAAAACCAAATGAAGACATCATGCTTACCGTGCTGGATTATCTGTCTCTGTGGCGGCCAGCTCCAAACAAATTAAAATTGATGCATGTGTGTGTGTGTGTGTTATCACAGGCAGACTGTGCGACCAAAATGAACCCCCAACACATTTGGGTTTTATTGGTAGGTTGGCTGGAAGATTTTGTTGAAATCTGTGCAGTCTGTCCGTTTGTCTGTCCATGTGTCCTGACGTTTTGCTGTGGATATTCATGGATAAACACTTTCCATTTTGGACCACTCACATTCCTGTCAGATTTGACATCTCGTAAAGCGGTGAGCAGGAGCTGCGTGTGAGCTGTATACTGCATGAACAAATACACACTTGGTAGTGTTGGCTAGTGTGGCTTTAGACTCAGTGAAATTTAAAGTAAACCATAATAGTCTTTGTGTCCTGGGAAGTTCTGTCCTAAATGCACCTTTCAGTCGTGACAGCAGAACCGCAGGAAAACCTCCCAGCATCCCTCAAGGCAAAGAATCTTGAATGAATCTTATCTTAGCCAAAGTCTCCCTCAGTTCCTCTAGCATCATCAGCGGGTGACAGAAGCAGACCTGGTGTCAGACAGGAGTCATTCGAGGTGGTTTGGGCATCTGGCATGGAAACCACCCGTGGAGACGGGGGGAGGTGGATGAGGTTGTCGGGGAGACAGACGTCTGGGCTGCTCTGCATGCCCTGTGGTGAAAGTGACCCTGACCTGGATAGGTGACTAAAAATGGTGTCTGTTACTCTAAAGTGTAACACTGTCAGTATATGAAATGAGAAGTTGTTAGTTTATCAGTCTGAAAATGTGAGTGTGGTGTAACTAAATTACGTTTAATGATCCTGATCCATGATCTGTTTTTTCTTTTTTCTTTTTTTTTTTTTTTCCAAATTCTGTGTTATACCAGCACATTTTGTCTTCAGGCAGAGTGTCTACTCCAAACTAATAATTAACAGGGCACTTTTTTTTGTAGTTTTATGTCACAGATGTGCCAGAAAACAGGTCAGTAAACAGCAGAAAGCAGCATGGAGGTCAGTGAGAATGTGGTTGCTACTTCTTTTTTTTTGTTTCTCTTACTCATTTCGTCTCTCTTAAACTCTGTACTGACTAAACTATGTACGAGTGTAGATGGAGCGGACGATATTTTGTGGAAACATTTTATGGCATCGTGCAGGGAAAGGGGCTGAAATTAGCACGTCCAACCGGGTGTTGTATTTCCATCACTGCTGATCGAAGCTGGAGACGATAAATACCTGGTACTACTGCAGAATCATTTGTCGCGGATCAGACACTATAAATTGTCATGATGTCACAACTCTTTGGCTTCTGTAGCTCAGCTGTCTGCCCTATCAGTAGAGACTGGAGACTGACCTCCAATGGCGCGTGCTAGAAAGAGGAGTGCCTGTATTTTGGATGATACCCTGGCATACCAAGCCCAAGCCTATTCTACAGAATTCCTTGTTTTACAGTTGATTTCATTTTTATTGTCAAATTCTGCGACTCTGTGTTTTCCGCATCACACCATAAGGCCCTGAATACAACATATTGTAACAGAAAAAACAATGTAAACACCACTTTTTTTCTTTAATGTTGTAGATTTTAGTGGTAATACAAAGTACTTCTTAAAGTTTGGCTGGTCCTGTTATTCATTAGCAGCCATAGCCATATTTATTTCTGTTCAGCTTCCAGGAAGTATGAAAAAGCTGTCCTAAAGATGTCTATAACTGTCACATAAAAACAGTTTTACATCCCAAAGATCTTGGCGGAGGAGGGGTCAGCCTGTTGTTTAAGTGGCAACATATGTCACACTTATCTAATTTGCAGCCATATCGATATAACAGACCCCATCCAGACTCCCATTTAATAAGTGATGGCTCCTGAAGGGCTGCACAGTCATCACCTGCTTCATTGTGTCACTGTGCACAGTACATCATCTTGCTGCATACATTAGGTCAGAAAGTGTATGTAAAGAAAATTACATTATTTTTTTTATTTTTTATTTTTGGAGACTACGTCCTTAAATACTCTTGTGTGGTTGACAAGCAGGAAATGTGGTGAAGAGATCTCCGTGTCTGCAAACCCCCCCCACAGAGCCGGAGGAGTCACGTCGCTGTGGGCTTCCTCCACCTCCAGCCAGCTTGGCATCTGCTGCCCAGCAGAGACCAGGATACTGATATCGACCGGCCTGAAAAAACACGCTTGTTAAAGGGTACACAACACATGGCAAATAATAGTGCAGGAGTGAGACACACTTACGCTGGCTGTAGATGATGCATTTAGATTGTGATCTTCGTGTCGTGTTCCTGGGTTGCGTTTAAAGACGATCGGTTCTTTATATCTCACCGCCTGCTGGGATTGTCATTTAGATCAGTGATTCTTAGCGACTGGGCCACAACCACGCAGCACTTGCTACCCAGCGGCAAAGGCATTACATGACAACAACATACATCTCCTGCCTCATCTCCCCTCCCTCTCCTGCTCGCCGTCTGCACATGATGTACGGTGTGAATGAGTTTCTGACAGATTTAGAGTTGTACGTTGGATATGTTTCCATCACTAACCCGCAGCTGGAGAGGAGTGACTGAGAGAGAGAGGAGAGAGATTAGCCGTCAGCTAAAGGAAAAAGAAATCGCGTTTCAAATTACAGAATGTCGCCTCGAACATTAATCCTACAGATTAGTTGTGAAGAAACAGGCTCAAATTTCTCAGGACCTTGTGCTCAAAGGTTAAGGCTGCTGTATCTTCTCATGAAAAGACGTCCTTATCCTGTCTGTGGCACTCAGCCCCGAGCCCAAGTCATAAGAAACGGGTAAGACATTTGTAGCGCTGTAGTTCCCAACACATATCGCTCGAAGAGTAAACAGTGAATTTGTTGGGACTGTCTTCAGCTGTGGATTAATACATATTTCGTGGTCTAGGGAGTATTTTCAGCATTAGAACAGTGTTGGTGGAAAAATAAACAACAGTGCCTGTGTTATGAAGGAACTTACACTGATGTGGATTAGTGATGTTTTTAAAGACGCCCACTAATTAAAATAAAGTTTTTTTAAACTCCTTAACATGTCCATATGGTGTAATTTCTACGCTGCAAGCCATATCATGAGTGAAATAAGCAGTCAGCACCATGGCTGAGCATCTCCGCTCGGAGCTGCAGAGTATTAATAGCCCTTTTTACTCAGAGATTGCACTATAGAGCCGCTACGAAGTCCCTTCTTCATGCCACCTTTGCATTCTTACATAAAACCAAATGATGGCGGCATCATGCTGCTCCAGTGTGTGATTTTAGACAGCATGCAGGCGTGACGGGTGTGACATGTAACACTACAGTAAAGGCCTCTAGTGTGACATATAATGTATGCGCCAGCAGCACTTTATAAACAATGATAATGGCATTAACATGGCAACAACAATTATTTACCATCTCTGTTATATGGTGGCTGATCTCGTCCTCTGCTTGGAGAATAAGGAGCTCCCAGACATCTTGTGGACATTTTCAGCAGCTGTTCTTCTTTGAGTTAGCTGCTAACTGCTTCAAGCTACTTTTTAAATCTCCCACAGTGGGTTGCACGTCTAACAAGTCAAACCGTCACACCCGCCCATGATCCCATCGTGGCACCTGTCCCGTTTATATAGACATTGTTGCACTTTTACTACCGCACTTTTATTTAATGACGTACTGTGCGTTGGTTTTGTTTCTATAACAACAATACCTTGACACTGACATTACGCTACATTAAAAGAAGGTAGACGCAGTTAACTTCAAGCTTATAAAGCTAACAGTGATAAAAGCACAACACTCACTGGCAACATTCAATCTGCTCCCAAAAAATGAGGGTTTCTGTTTTTGTTGTGACAGTAGATGGAACCTGGCTAAAGAAGTGGCATTGACGTCAATGGCACCTTTCTAAAAGGCACTGCACAAAAAAGACGCTGGGTGCGGAGCTGTTTGTCTAGGCAGCTGCATGCGCCGCATACGCATACAACAGCTGAAAAACGATGCCGGCACTGAGGAAAAAAATGCTCTCCGGACACAGCCCTAAAAGTGGAGGCTGCTGTTGGTTTCGAAAGCCCTTGATTTGATGTGCAGTAGAGTTTTCTATGAGCAGAGCACTTATTTTAAACGTCAGTATTACAGACTATCATGTTGATTTAATTGTGGGAATCCAAAATCATGATCATGATTAATATTTGATGAACTGTGCAGCCCTGATGTATGCCTTAAGTACTCCTGTGTTACCACTTGGCCATTATATGGCACACAGCTCGTATGTGTTCCTATGAAAAGTAATGTGTCCAAATTCACGCACATCCCACGTATTTTAAAAAGCTGCAGGCGAGCATCTGTGGGGTGGTTGGAGATGGGCGTGTGGTTAATTTGCATATATGCATAGATCTGTGTATGCTTAATGAGGCAAAGGTGTAGAGTGACATCTAAGCCATTTTAATGCATGAAAGATTTTTCTTATAAATATTTTGATGAACAAAGATGAGTTTTTGGCATCATTGAAGTCTGGGGGACAGAGGAATAAGCATTGTCAGGGTTTTGCATTAGTGTGATCAATTCACTGTTGAGTTAAGAGTTTTTCTGACACTGATTGACAGAAACATTTTGAATATCAGCAGCTTATCCTTTAATGTATGTGAATCTTTTCTTTTATATTTATTCTTAAACGGACACTGCAGTGATGTGCTGAACTTCCATAAAGTTAGGGGAATTGCAAAAGACAGATTATAAAAAAAAAAAAGTACAGTCAAAATTGAAGCAGCAGAGAACGAAACATCCTGACTTTTAAATCCTGGATTCTATGCTCACTCTCCAGGACTGTTCTTAAAAAAAATGTCTCCAACAGAGCTGAGATAACCCCGGCGACATTGTCCAGGTTTTCTCAGCTCCTCCAGAGCCACAGACAACATTATACAAGTGTTTCCATGGGCCAAGCACTTCTCTCCACAGTCAGAAAACTTATCCTCATGTGTAAAATCAGTGGAATGCTCCTTTAATAAGAGGCAGTCATGCTGTCAAAGGTGCTGACGTGTTCGCAGTGATAGATGAAGCCTCACTTCAAAACTCTGAGGTGACCAAAAAATGAGCTGACACTTTGGAACCTGAATAACTTTAACCTACTTTATAACTTTTCAAACTTCACTGAATAAAGTTACTTTTCTTCGACTTTATTCAGCTCTGATTCAGCGTTTTCAGGGTTTATGTGGCCCCTATGGTTTCTTGTCCATCCACTTGTGTTTAACTGTGCAGGCACCCACCATCGTTCAGTGGACTCAATCTGCCATAAGCATTTTCTGTAAGCATTTGATCACCTTATCATCTCAATGTTAGCTGATGGGTCCTGTACATGTGTTCGCTGAGCTGAAATGATACTCAACGGCTGTTGAGGGCAAAGCAGTCTGTCCCGTGCTTATGAAAACAAATGAGATAAAACCCCTTAAACTCAAGAAGGTGTTTTGTGTTAACTCAGGAATCAAAGCCATGATTTTACCTGTATGGATTTATTTCATGGATTTATTTATTTTTAAGTCTCCTGTTCAGTACTGGATTACAAAGCTTCTGAAAGCTGTACAATCACACAGGAGCCCTTGCTGCAGTAGCATGATGGCTAACGTTAGCCTCTGTGCTAAAAATTTCTCTCACATGCAGCGCCAAAAACATATTTAACGTTTGTTACGTTATGTTGTAGGGCTGCCCCCCAGTAGTCAACCAAATGTTAGTCGGCAAGATTTCATTGGTCGCTTAGTCACAGGGGAAAAAAAAGGAAACTCTATAAGGAGCTGTGCCTTGTCAAAATAAATCCATTAGCCCACAGCATCATTAACAGGCCTATATTAATGAAGATTCATTAGTACGCTTTTGTATTTCTCTGTAATGTAGCACAGTGTTAACAATGTTACTGATACTATTCTTTCTCACACCTTCAACTCAAACCACCAAAATATATCATTTAATCATTACATTCAGATCATAAACATGCTGGAGACTAGCCGGCCCATGGACCTACTCTCTTTCAAATAATCCAGTCACATAATTATCCACTGTTTTAATTCAGTCGCACAATCTGATCCTCCTAAAACCCGCTTGGCACCAATTTCGCACTTCGGGGCTTGAGCAGCCACGGACGTACGTATCGGCCAATTAATCAGCTATCTGTTTTTTCCAGAGATGGGGACTCGAGTCATTGTGACTTGGACTCGAGTCGACTCGAGTCACTGTTTTGATGACTTGTGACTTGACAAAAAATAAAAGACTTGAGACTTGACTCGGACTTGGAAGTTAAAGACTCAGGACTTGACTTGAGACACGATGACTTGAATGACTTGGGTGTTATTCACATCATGTTTTCGGTTAGAATATAACATTAATAAATTAATTTAAAAAATAATGTTGATTACCCGGTAGGAGCGCAGGCTGAGAATGGCGTTGTCATGATTGGATCACTACCCTGTCAATCAGTCATGCCCTCTCTACGTACCTTACGTGTTTATTGGAGAAACAGGCCCTCTTATATCAGATAGGCATCAACATGTCAGCGGGAGGGGCACCGAGAGTCATCGTCTTCAGCTTTCGGAATTACCATTATTACGGCAAAAGACGAACAGCACAGTGCAAGACATGCGGCATAAACATCTCGAACAGTCAGGTGACAACTTCAAACTTTGTTCATCATTTGAAGAGCCATTCTGCCCAGTAAGTGCTTGTCAATTAGCTAATATTATCTGGTTAGTCGGTAGTTAGCTAACGTTAGCTTGATACGATACGGGGGTTTGGTGGGGTGCAAAGTAAACATTGCAGCGATGAAGTCAATGTTTACTGACAGTTACTTATATCTTGTCTTTTCACTTTATTAAGATCAGATTCTGCAGGTTAATTTACAATAATAAGGTGACTTGACTTGGACTTGACATGACCTATTACAGGACTTGACTTGACTTGACTTGACATAACCTGTGACTTGACTTGACTTGCCCAAGAAAAAATGACTTGGGACTTACTTGAGACTTGAAGGTTAAGACTTGAGACTTAGTTGAGACTTGCACATGTGTGACTTGGTCCCATCTCTGTTTTTTTCCCTCCTCCAAACTATTTGTTATTATGTCGGCCATCAAAAATCCACTATCGGTGAAGCTCTACTTTTTTCCACCCCAAGTTCTTTGTCTGTGTACAGGATTACAGAAAAACTGCTGGCCCAATTTTCATGGAACGTGGTGGCAGGGTGAAGCATTGGCCGAGGAAGAGCTTATTAAGCTAACAGGGCGGGGACACAAATTACTTTTCACTTTCGTTAACATTGCAGGATAGGGCGTTTGGCCTTGGTGAAGGTCTGCACTCTCTGAATGTCCTTCTAGTTACAACTGTTTTTTTTACTATATTGCTCTTCATCATCTGTTCACACTTATGTGTAACAGATTTTGACAAATACATTAATAAACACTTATATGTTGGAAGTGTTTTATATGCTGCCTATAAAAGTAAAATGACTTTGAAGCACTGTGATGGGGTTCTGAGGTGAAGAACATAATAATGGCTCTGCTCTATCTTTGGCATATTAGTGTTATTTTCAGTGCATTGTGGTTTGGCTCCAGTTCAGCAGGACATCAGGCTCTGTTTGGCTCTTAATGAACTGGCAGTACTTCATTCACTGACACTGGCACGCTGCTCAGAATTGTAGAACAGCACATCCATCACTTCTCTTCATTATAGACATCAAAAAACCTTTTCATATTTGTCTCTAAAAATCACACAAACTGAGAGAACTTTACACTCCGCAGGGGAACGAGGGTCTGCTTGGGAAAGCGTCCTAATTGAATAAGTTCGATTCAATTAGATAAAAATCTCAAACACACAATAAGCATTTCATTCCAGAGAAAACACTGCTTTGATTCGATTTAAGCAGGTCTGACTGGAGCACGAGGAGCAAACATCAAAAGCCTGTTTACAGACTTTAATATAATCACAGTTAATAACACTCCATGTGTACCGTCTCGCGACTAGCCACAAAGCTGTGGTCATTCTCTGCCGTGTGATGATGGTTAGGAGTTGCCTGCTAATTCTCTAGGTCGTCTTAGCTCACAGATCAAGGCCGCTGGTGTGGATCTTTGAACTTGACATTTCAAAAGGGAGAGGATAAAGAGATGCTTAAATATCAAATCCTCCCCCACTCCCTCAGCCCTGATATTGGACCCTGTTAAAAGATCAACCGTCTAATCAAAGAGGAGCGTTCAGAGCGGAGGATTTTCCCCGTGTGCTTGTCTGTGGAAGTTAATTTATACATGTTTCAGCATAAAATTGGGTCTAACTTTTGTCTCATGAGCACTTGCACAGATTGTTGTTTGCACTCCAGCAGGGACATCATGGAGTTTTCAGGAGTCAACTTCATGATGGTCACAGTGTGTTTTTATTTGTAGTGTGGTTTTGTACTCCACAAGTTCTTTCCTAAGATCTGGGAACGCTGCAACATAACTGGAAAGATGTCAGAGAATCAAGAAACATGAGCAGTCAAACGAATCCTCAGGTTAACTTATTAAAACGAAGTCGGACATTAATATTGTTTCCCAAACTGTCTGTTGTAAACATCCATCGCAGTTTAGTTAAGTTTTCCAGTGCAGTAGTCAAGTCAATTCTTTATATATGGCCCAATGTCCCACATCACAAATTTGCCACAGGTGGCTTTACAATCTGTACAGCCTACGACATCCTCTGTCCTTTCAGCCCTCACAGCAGATAAGGGAAACTCCTCAAAAAACATTTAATGTGGGAAAAAATAGTGAAGTGGAGCTACAGTCACAGCTCGACCAGGACCTTTAATTGGACTTCTGTCCTTGTCCCAGTATACATGCACGGGAGGGGAGTCGATTTATTGACTTCATTGGTCGACTAGGAAAAATCTTGGGCAGGGGCAGCCCTAAATTAGCTGCTAGCTATTCAGGTGTATGGATGAGTATAGATGTACAGATGCAATAGTCTCTGGGTTGGGAGCATGAATTGTGGGCATGATTCATTTTCATTGGGGCAGTTGTGAGTGTGAAGGATACTTTTTTTGACCTCTAGAGTGAAAAAGTGTCGTACTTTTTGACAGCACTTGATCATGGCATGAGTTGGGAGAGCGTTAGAGGAAGTGCAAGATTTTTTTTATAGATGCGCAGGTGTGAGTGAGAGGGAAATCAACAGGCATTTCATTGTGTGTGGTCCCGTGATAATACTCTTTTAAGTTGCCCCCCCATCTCTCCACACACACCCACACACACACTCCTATTTGCTTTCCTTCCTCTCTTTACTCCACTTATACCCTCCTTCCCACAAATCACTTGACAAATGGGAGGCCCACAGGTGTTGTTGGAGCGCTCCCCTCCCCGGCTGCCCCCGTCCTCCACAGCATGGGAATGGTGGCCGATCTTACTATTGTTCACAGCTGCTTGTGGCAATATGAACCCCACCTCCTCCATCCTCTGCTGCCCAGCAGGACAGTACCACCCGACGACTGGGAATCCAGTCATAACCACAGCCCTGGCTCAAGGTCTTGGCACGTTGTGGCCGAGCGAATGAGACAAGCGGTGGATATTGTCTGCTGAGCCCTGAGAACTGGAGCCTCCCAGTCTAGAGATCAAGATAAAGTAGGCGTTGAGCTCTCATATCAAACAATGCGGCTGTTTATGAGTTCTAGACACAGTTATGTCATTGTGTTTGACATTGTGTCTGACCGGCTGCGGGCATGTGACTCTGGTTAGAGTAAAAGGAGAAAGTGTTTAGTACTTCCTAAAGGCGAGCGCTGTGTTTTGACGTGAAATACAGAGCAAGTTTGTTGTGAAAATACACGTGTTTTAGATCTGGGAGACGTGTCAGTACGGCTGCGGTGAAGGTTGAACCTTTGACTCTCACAGACAGTGTTTACATGCACACAGCAACCCAGGTTACTGGGAGAAAACCAGTTCGTAAGGACTGTACACATTGTCCTTACTTAATAAGAACAGTTACGTAGTAAATGGAGCTGAGAGAATTTGATTAGTTGCTTTGTTGATCCAGTCAAGGTATCCTCATACAACAGGTCGTTATGCACTTAACATAAAGTTAAGTAGATCAGGCTTAGGAAAATAAAGTTATGTGAAGTTATTTAGGTTAGGTTTAGGAAAAGAATCATGGTTTGGCGTTGTCATGTCACATACTGTATGTATGTACTTAACGTAAAGTTAAGTGGGTTAGGTTTAGAAAAAGAAACAAGGTTGGATATTGTCACATTATGCTCTTAACGTAAAGTAACGTACTTAATGTAAAGTTGCATATGGTAGGTTCAGGGAAAGAAATGTGGTTGGGCATGGTCACGTTACGTACTTAACGTTAAGTTATGTACTAAACATAAAGTTAGGTATGTTAGATTCAGGGAAAGACACATGGTTGGGCATTATCACATTGTGTACTTAATTTTAAGCTGTGTACTAAACATAAAGTTATGTAGGTTAGCTTTTGGAAAGAAACAAGTTTGGGCGTTATCACCTTGTGTACTTAACATAAGATTATATAGGTTCAGTTTAGGCATGTAAAACTACGTGGGTCAGGTTTAGGAAAAGAAATCTTGTTGGCTGTCGTCCTTACGTACTTAATTTAAAGTTACATAGATTAAGTGTAGGAAAAGAAACATGGCTGGACATGGTCACGTTATGTACTTAACATAAAGTAATGTACTTAACATTTATGTAGGTTAGTTTTAGGAAAAGAAACATGGTTGGGCGTTGTTATGCTACATACTTAATGTAAAGTTATGTAGGTTAAGTGTAGGAAAAGAAAAATGTTGGGGCGTCGTCACGTTATGTACCTTACGTACAGTTACCTAGGTTAGGGTTAGGAAAAGAAACATGGTGACAGCGTTCCTTAAAATAACTTGGCTCACTTGGTTTTACATGTTACATGAACACGAGACATGTTACATGAACACGAGACTCCTCGGGTAAAATCCTATGTTTGTTTGAACCGTGCACCACCCCAAGCTGTATCTTTACACAGACATTCACTGTTTATTCTGCTTTCTTAATTCAATTAAATTACATTCAGTTCAGTGTTTTATAAAGCCTTATATCACAAATGACAGTTTGCCTCAGAGGGCTTTACAGCATACGACATCTCTCTGTCGTTGGATCCTCACAGCAGATAAGGAAAAACTGCCCCAAAACTCTTAAACGGGGGGAAAATAACCTCAGGAGGAGCAACTAAGGAGGGATCTCCCAGGATGAATGATGTGCAATAGATGCCATATACAGAACAGATTTACTCTTATTTACCCCCACATTGGTCACATGATCACAGCCCTCCCAGACTCTGTTGTATAAACACAAAATCTATTGCATCACTTTTCATAGGTATGTGTGAACAGTTCATGACAAGCTTTCTGTGTACAGAAATTTAAACTTCGCTCAACTATTGCTGCAGCACAATGCAACCAGCAATGCACTTTGTTGGCCAATCAGATATGAGTATATCTTCTGTTTACCTACTGATCATGGATGAAATGATTGCTGCTATGATAGCCTCTCAGAGTCGTAAAACCCTGCAAAGCTGGAAGCCCACATGTGCTTTGTTTGTTCCCCATCCCCGCCCTCCTCCACAAGTTTCCCTCCCCCACCCTGTGATGCTTGCTACTGTCTGGGCTGCACTCTCCTTAACCTGCACGTAATTGTCCTTCACCGAGCCTCAGAACACCTACAAAGACAACAAATGATTTACTGATTAAGTAGACAAAACATTAACCTCTGAAAGTCTAATCTGACCCCGAGATCTCTTTGCTTCTTTTTTTGTTTGTTTCCTGTGAATCTCCCACCCTGCTGCAATCCAGCAGCTGGAGAACTGCTGGGGGAGATCAGTTTTAGTGATTTGGCTGATAAAATTCCAGCACAGGAATACATTCACCGACCCACACATGCACATCAGTGCTTTTCATCTTCCTCTTCTGTCAGAGCAGCTGCGTGCATACCGCTCAAACACTGCCTCAAATATGAAAAAGCAGTTGAGACGGAAAACAAACACAAGTCCTCTAAGGTGGAACATTTTAGAAAGGTTTTTGGTATTAATCGCAGTGACATAAACTCATAATTGCTTCGTTAAACTGTTAGTGTGCCGACATTTTACTCTATAATCATGTGTTAGATGTATCTTGGCAGAAGTTTGTATGCATTTACATGTATTCATGTAATCAAATTACTGTTGGCTTGCTGATTTATTAGATCTCATGCACAAGAGAAACTTGGTTCTTTAATTAGATTAAAAGCTTAGAAGTAACCTAGTAACATGTTTTACCACCCAATGTAATAAATCCTAGAAAATTAATATCCAAATTCACCACAAGAGTCTAGAGCTGAAACAATTGGTCAATTCGTCCTTTGGAGAAAATTGAGCTGCAACTACAAGGGCTGTCCTGAATGGCCTTTTAGGGACTTTGAAGCATCAGTGAAAATTTTCTTCGAATATTTGAAGCTTTGACGGGACGGAATGGGACAGGACCTGGGGGGGATAACAGTAATCAATCATATTCATATCTGCTAATCAGCTATCTTAGCTGACTTTAGCAGGACTTGGTCAGTACCTTTACGTGACATTAGAAAAAATTGATTTATTGTCTTAGTCCAACTAAAACCAGACTTTTAAAATAAATGTTAACATGTTAGTCCAACTGAAATCATACTAAATTGAATTTCTCAAAGTCTGACTTAACACACACAGATAATGTGTTTGGGAGTCGAATTACTCCTGCATGTATACAGTCAATTGGACCCGAATTGGTCGAGGCGCTCTGAGCATGCTCCACACTTTCTGCCCCGGACTTTGACCGGGAAGTCGAATAGCATTAAAAACGTACCATGGTACCAGTTAGCTGCTAGCTAACCGTAGCTAACTTGTTTGTCCATTGTTTGGTCTGTGACGTAATAGGTCAACAGGAAAAAGGTCCAATACTAACAAGCTGAAAGGGGGCATATCTCCATACAGTAGAGGAGTCAGACATACTTCAGTCAATAAATCAATTCCCCTTCCGTGCTTGTGTACTGGGACAAGGACAGTAGTCCAGTTAAAGTCCAGTCTTGTCGAGCTGTAACTGTACTGAGTGACTTGGCCTGTGTGTGAGACAGGGAGTGATAATGAGAGGGAAGAGATGGAAGAAGTTGGACTATTGAAAGCAGTGTTTCTGTAAGTTATTAACAACTTGGAATGCCACAGGTCGGGCCACATCACTTGTCAGACCTCCTGTCTATTTCTTTAAGCTGAAACCATTTTCCTCAGTGGAAGTAAAGCTTTTATTTACTTTTATTTCACAGATAAGAAACAATGAATGGTGAAGACAATAAAGCCTCCTCAAAAATAGCATTTTAAAGGCCTGAACATACTCGGGCCTACTATAAGCGGAGCAGACTCGGCGAGGAATATCCGCAGTCATTCGGGCTTCCATAGTTGAGCGCACTTCAGCATTGTAGTTTCCTGTAAAAATGTCTGTGAAACACACTACATTACCCACAATTCTTGCACGTCGATGTGAAAAATACATGCCGAGCAGTCACTGGTGCGCGGAGCGGAGTCCACGCGATCGTAAAATCTGAGCTTTGCGCGCACAGGGCTTGCGGACGTCCGCTTTTGGTCCGGGCAGACCTCCGCGGAGTCCGCTCCGCGTACATTCTGCCCGAGTATGTTCGGGCCTTAAGTCTTGTGTGTGATTTATCCTGGCTTCATATGAGCAGAGGATACCTCCGCTCGTTGCTCAGCTAATTAATACAATGTAAAATGCCATAGGCTTGTGCTAATAACGTTAGCATGTTATATTTGTTTGAAAAACGTGTTTAGTGGGGCGTCGGTGGCTTGGTGGTGGAGTGGGCACCCCATGTGCAGGGCTGTTGCCGCGGCAGCCCGGGTTCGAGTCCAGCCTGTGGCCCTTTGCTGCATGTCACTCCCTCTCTCTCTCTCTCTCTCTCCCCTTTCACGCTTACCTGTCCTGTCCAATAAAGGCAAAATGCCCTAAAAAATATCTTTAAAAAAAAAGAAAAGAAAAACGTGTTTAGTATAAGACAGTTGTTTTGTCAGTGAAACTTCTGAGCTGTAATGGAGCCGAATTTTGTAACGTTAGCTTTGTTAAATGTTGTTGTTGTCCCTGGCTTCATATAAGTAGAGGACATCTCTGCTAGCTGCTAGGCTAATTTATACAATGTAAAATGCCATAGGCTTGTGCTAATAACATTAGCATGTTGTATTTGTGAGGAAAATATGTCCAGATAAAGACAAGTGTTTGTCTGTGAATGCTACGAGTTATAGTGAGGCTGATTTGTATACTTTTGTTTGAAATTGTCTCTATTAAGCCATGTTTAATGTGTGTGTGTTTTCACTTAACTAAACTTAACAGCATTTTACAGAAACCCCGCTACTGACTAGTGTTTTGGAGGTGTAACTATTGAGAAAATGCATATTTTCAAACAGGAATAAAGTCCCTGTCTTTGAATCTTCTTTTTTATCACAGTCTTCTTTTTTTTTATAAAACTCATTGGGACATCTCAAATGTGGCTTTGACTTGTAACTGAAAACATGTAGCCCATTTTGTAGAAAATACACCAGTCAGCCTGTAAATACCGAGATATGAATTTTTGTCCATGTCACCAAGCTCTTACAGTAAATCACCTTTAGGAAGGTAACCTATTTACCAAGAAATTTACAGAAAGGCTCAAGTTAAACTGCAACGTGTTTCCTGTGGTTGGGTAGCATCACAATCAATTCTTGTGACGACTTAACCCTCTGAAACCTGAGCTAGTAAGTTTGATTTCTTTCAAAAGACGCAGCACAGGAGATCTGATGTCGACCAAGGTGTCATCAATGGGTAAAAGTAAAAATCAACATAAGACGTCACACTAAAGTTTCGTTTCACCTCACGTCAACAGCTTCAGTGCCCTTTGGCACGGGTTCTCCAAGTGTCTGACCCTGAATATTTGTCACGTCCAGCTGGATCTGATCCAGGTTTCTGTCACACTGTGTCTCATCGCCGCCGACACATTGGGGATCATATGGTCAGTTGTAGAAACACAGACAACAGTTTTGTGAGGTGATTGGAGCTCTGCCCATTTTCACACCAGTCGCCGTGGAGAGCGGGCGTGGTTATCAGACTGTGGGTTTCAGATGGGTTCTGATTAGCTGGTCTGCCATTGGAGTTAAGATTATTATTTAGTAATAAACCGCACAGCTTTTGAATCATGGACGGAGTGTGTGTTTGTGTGTGCATGTGTTTGGGGGTAGTAGGACTGGCCTGGGCGCAGGGAGTAGCCTCTCCTCCTCATTAACACAGCAGTGCACCTGTGATCACTCTGATATTCTCTTTGAGAGCATTAAGGTTCTCAGCGGGGGATTTGGGGGGTGGGCTGGGGTTCGCCATTTTGATCCCGGTGAATTAGGTGTGGCATGCTCGCCCGACAGCTCGCCTCATGTCTGGTAGATGGGATAAAAGGAGAGGGAGTGCACAAATAGGCCTTTGTTGTGGGACAGGCGCAGCTCGAATGCTAATACAGTTGGATGCAAACAGACACAGACTCACAAAACAATCTGAAAGAGTTCAAACAGATTTGGGGGCACACAGGCAGACACACGTTCACAGCAATGGACGTGTTTGTGATTTCTCTCAGGATGTGTGTGTGTGATGGAGGCGTAGCTCGTAATCACCATTAAAGCTAATTGTGTACGATTTTTATGTAAAAACCCAGACGACTCATCAAGTACAAAGTGAATCAGAGAACATTCCCACTAAATAGATTCAGCCTGTTTGCATAAATGATTATGTTTTTGGGTTTGAAGACCAGAGGAATTAATCATCTGGAATTATTTTTGTAGACTGTCTTACTTACTTTCTGCTGCAGTGTAAGTGTGAGCAGCTCCTTGAATTTTTTTTCACTTATTGCTCAGTTTTCTAAAGTTAGAAACAAAGAAAGACTGTCATGATCAGACTCCATTGATGTGAATAGGCATGTCGTGATACCAGAAATTTAGTAGTCTGTTCAAATACAAGTGATATTCCACGATCAAAATGATAAATCCCATGTTCTTAAACAAACACTCTTTCATTGAAAACAATGAGTTTCCATCTTATCATTAATCCCTGATTATCTACCTTGAACGTAAAGTAGTCTATAGCCCCATTTCTGCCAAACACTGTCAGCATCATACCTGTGGAACCAAAAGTACCCTTCAGACATGGTACCTAGACCAAAGAGCATGCGGTCTGCTGACAGTCCAACATGGCGGCGGTAGGACGAAATCATGGGGGGATTTGTTGCTATGGGGCGTTCTATTGAGCTTCGCCTCTTGGTATCCATGCTCTTTGCCTAGACCCTAGTACTCTTAAATGTGGGTGGAGTTGTTGTCACTCACTGCTCCGTCTAGCACTCGCTGTATTTCCTCATCAGCGGTGACACAGATGGAAGTCTGCACCTGGTTTATCGTCCACAGAACGAGGCTGCATGCCAACATTTTCAGAACAAATAGAACAGGCTGCAGTGAGAGTGTCTCTCCATGGGATACTTAAAAATAGCAGCTTTGTGCATTTAGTCCTTCTCAGGCAAGATCAGGGGTTTAGTGTTTGCTGGAGACCACAGGAACGATGCTACACAACAACATTACAAGTTAACATTCCATCTTAAAAGTTGCCGGCAGTCGGCCCAGTGAATGAAATTATTGTTTCTCAGACTCCAGCTGCTGTGAGAGGCAGCAAAACATCCTTTCATTTTATAGTTACAGTTTACTAATAAAACTCTCCACAGTATGAACAGTGGTTACATGAGCCTCAAAACCAGACACAACTCAGCCCTGAGCAGAGTGACTGTCCTCTACTGACCAATCAGACTGCAGTCTTCACAGCTCCACCTTTTAGTACCAAGTCTGTGTGCTAGGTACCCCAACAGAGGGGGGACCAAACATGGGGACAGTAAAGAACGGTTCTGTTGGTACCATCCACAACTTTTTGCAGTGGAAATGGGGCTTATGCCAGAGCTCTGATTGGGCTAAAAAATATGGGCCTGACCCTACATGAATCCAAACAGTTTCTGTCCAAGCCCGACCCACGGCAGCAGTTTTTAGCCCAAGCTCAATAAAAAAAAAACATGAATATCTACCGTAAAAATATTAATGTATATATACATTATGTATTATACATTTTTTGAACATTAAAACATTTATGACAAGCTAAGAGCGGATGTGTTTTTTGCACCACTTCTCCTTTTCCTTCTGTAATGTCAATAGTCTGTCGTCTCCGGCACAACAGGTTTTGCAGAGTGGGCTGTTCCCGCTTTGTGTGCACACGGCAGTTCATGGCAAGAGAATAAAAGATTTGGAATAGCGGTTAGTTTTACATGCAGGTGCAGCCAATGCCTTGATGGTAACAGTGAAAATTTACCTGCAAGGACATGTTCAGAAGAAGCTAAAATAGTTGTGGCTTTCTGGAGGATTTGTTAAGTGCAAAATCTGGTAAATTCCAGTTGTGTCACTCCTGTGATCTTAGAGCAGATTCTGTCTTTCAGCGTGAGGCTGTGAAACCAGCAGGTAAATAAAAACACAGGAGGCTCTCAATAAAAGACTTTGAAGGTAAATATGTGAACAGTGCATGAGAACAGCCTGACTTGTTATCATAGCATCAGTTTCTTGTGACATCCCTAGACGTGAAGTATTTCATTAAGAGCAGGCCCATATCAGGCCAGCTCCCTTTATTTCATGTCATAACCCTCACTCTCTGCATATTTCCTGTATCTACACTGTCAACTCTCCAATAAAGACAGAAGTGCCAAAAAACAATACTGAATGTGTCTGATGCTCTTTTAACAATGACTTTTTTATCTAAAGTTGGCAGTGCTCTTTGGTTTCTGGAGATTGAAATGGAAGTGATTATCTCTGGCCCTTTCTGCTGGATGGTTGAGGGAAAGCTGATTTAGCTGGCACCTAGTTTGTAGCTTTCAAGGATTTTCAGCACTGTGATGATGACCACAGGGGCTGGGATAAGAAGGCCTTTGTTGGAGTACGGCAGCAAGTCAGCTTGCTGTCGTCAGAGGTTTGATTGGAAAAAAGGTCTCCTATTTATAGTGTTAGAATAACAGCCGAGGCCTCATACCTGGCCCCTCGTACCTTAATGTCTCGTCTTTCACACACTTTAATATGAGACGTAGAAGGAATCACAAATTTTTCCAGATTCTGTCCACCTCCAAAAGTCATTTGTCCACCTTGAGTGAAGCAGGGTCCCTCGACATGTTGCTGAATGTTACATAAATCAATATAAATGGCTCCAAAGCTTCATACATTTGGTTGTTATGATGCCTTCTGTTCTTGATAGGTCAGGACGTGCTCCATACTTGTGGTTAGTGCTTTGTCCAAACATGCCAATCCATTTAGGGAAAGGAAGGAAATCCAATCACGCATCCTTGAATTGATATTTATGTTTGAAATGGAAACCAAACAGAATTATACTCAGTGTTTCCCCAGAACTGTAGCACCGTGGTTAACGGGTATTTCTGGATTGTGGAACTGAAGCTGCTCCCAGTTCCACCATTAGCTTCATTTACTGCACTGCATTGCCAGGAATTAGCATTCAGGTACGAGATAATAATGAATCCACAGTTTTTATAGCTGGATCGGGTCTATTTTTGGTAAGTGGAGTTACTACATAATAAATTTATGCTGTATTTCCTGTGGATTTCTAGCAATGAGGTACGCACGACTGCTTAATGAGTTTTTAGGAAAATGTGTTACTCTATGCTCACTCTCTGGATCAGTTTTTGTTCCGCTGATAGCTGAAGGAACCCCCCCTTGATGTAGACACAGTGTTTAGCCTGTTGACCTTTAATTAGCCATCCTGTGGCTGCGGAGCAACCTGCATGCCAGAGCCCGGCAGCTCTGGAGGGGGTCTACTGATGGGTAGTGGATGCAGAGGAACAAGCCACACTCACTGCTGAACATCAGATACAAGCATAAATAAAACATTCATGTTGCTCCTTTAATGAAGTCTCGCCCATCGGGTGTGATGATGAAAAATTAATGCAGCTGCTGAAGAAGTTGCTAACCAGCGGGGATGATTAGCAATTCTTTAAAAGCCAGTGATGGCGGACTGTTTGTTGGAGGTTGGAAGATGTAGTAAAACCCATAAAACCAGTGGAGAAACATTCCCAGCATGCTGGCATGTTGCTTGTTTTGTGAGTCATGTGTGGGAATGCTGGCAGATTTTTGAGAGTTAAGATGGCAGTACAGTCTCAACAGATTTCCTAAAATGAGCAGAAACTCAGAAGCACGGATTCCATCTTGTTGGTACATTCAGTTCAGACATGTTGAGTTCAGATCAGGGATGTCCTGATCAAGTTCTCCAATCTGAGATCAATCAAGATTTTAATGGCTGTTTTGTTGCAGAAACTTGTTGTTTAAAATAAAAACAATATTTATTAACGTGCACATGAGAATAAAAATGTGGAAATTCTTTGGCAGTTAGACTCCGTACAGATGGTATGATTGAAGGAGGGTGATGAATCCATAGTTGAATAGTTAATAATTGCTGAAACTCTGTGTTGCTGCTGTTCTTGGCCATGTCTCCCTTGTAAAAGAGATCTTTGAAATTGAGCCTTTGAGTAAAGGCTAAACTAAAGAAAACAAAGATGACTTGCTTTATGAATATAAAAGAAAAAATAGTTGAGGACATAAAGAGAGCTGAAGTGTGTCTAACCAAGCAAATTCAAAGATGTTTGCATCGCCACAACTAGGTTATTAGCACAGGGGAGCAAAATGCATGCATCATTTTCAGTGTGCGGAAGGGGTATTGTTTGGCGACCCCCTGAAACATCCTCTACCTCACCACCAGACCACAACAACCCGTTCAGAAGGAATACCCAAACTGCCAGGAACAGTTAATTTTCACAATAATAAAGGGACATTTTATCCATAAAGCTCAGTGTCACATTTGCCTTAAAGGACTTTTACAGTCTGATCTGATTGAAAACTTGAGTTGTGTAGGAGGATGGAGTCCACATTCTTCCACATCCTGCCAGTAAACCTCTGATTGGTCAATTGTTTCGGCCATCAGTGAGCACAACTCCAGATGTTTCTGAGTCACCTGGATTTAGGCTGTGTGTGTTTGCCCTCTTTGTTTGCTTACGTAGGGTAACATTTCTGGGATATTGACAAATGGTGCACCCACAATGCCTGCCCCCGTATAACCCTACACTACAGATGGACATGATAAATACCAGGATGTGAAAGTAAGATTACTTTTAATCAGTATTATATTCACAGCTAACTGTAAAATGAAAAAAAAAATGAACAAAAGTTTATAAAAGAAAGTTTAAATTTTGCATCAAAACTAGACAATAGTGTTTTGACTTTGTTACTTGGGTGTAGGCTACATGTGTAGTCGCCTACACAGCTGTGTGTGGGGAGAGGAAGAGGGAGAGAGATGATGAAGCCTAGTGTTACTGTGTAGTTCTCTGGTGTATCAGTAAAGTGTATAAACTACACTGCAGAGTGGAGTCTCTACTAACAGAGACAAACACTGTCAGCTGATTCATATGAACATCAGGCAGGTCAGCATTGCATCTGCTGTATGAAATAATTGTCAAGCTGCATCTTTATAAACACACTCAGCCACTGTCTCACCGTCCCACTATAGACTGGCCTGCTACCAAGCCAATCTCACACATTAACCCTCAGCTCAATCAAACAAGCAGCTGTGTGTCACGTAAACCTGCAATGAGAGAGAGACATTGTCGGGTGGCGCTGTCAGGCAGGGTCGCCAGGTAACCATACAAAATAAGGACTAACTGTAGCATCACACGGATAGGTTATGTAACTGTTATGAATGGGTTTAACAACAGAGTGGTGTCTTTTTGGTGTGAGGTTTTGGGACCATTTAAAGGCTCAGTGTTGGGTGTGAGCTAGGCTGTACTACTGTGATATCGCCCAAGCCTAATGTGAGTCACTGCTGTTACCTTGTGCTAACGCTGTGGAGATGGCTGTGTCTGACCTGTTTAACGGCTGCGGGAAGTTTGCAGATCTGGTGGGGAGTCTGGTGTTTGGGGATCAGACCCTCGGTGTAGTCATGTTGTCTTCCTCTGAAACTGTCAAAGACGTCCACATCAGCGACACTGTTTTGCCCTCAAGTCAGCTGAAGTCAGCGTGCAGCAGTTGTTGTCGTTCCGTATTCTTCTCTGTGTTTGGCCTATTGGCGGCACGATGCACCACCAGTTATTGTGTTGGGGCGTGCAGATGCTGCCTTTGTTAAGTCAATGAAAGCAGTCTGGCTTTGTGTTATCTGTGCTATTTATCGGCTATAATTTCATCATCAGAATAATACACAATAATAAAAATGTCCTATTATCAACCGATAATTTATTATATATATAATATATTACCTTCTGTTTTCGTTCCTTGTAGGGTCACTGTGATAATACTTGTGTTATACCACACTGTGAAACCGTGATATTGTCTTAGATGATTATCGTATCGTGCAGAGCTCATATCGTTGCAACAGGAAACTACAAAACAGGTGCAAGTGCAAAGAAAAAAATGACTGCTGCACCGTGAAAATTGTATTGCAGCTTAGTTTGCACAATGCAGAGTCTTGTAAATGAAAGGTCAGTATCAGCCCCACACACTTCTAACAGTCTTAACCTGAGTGATTTCACCTCAACAGTGATCATGGAGGGCTGTGTGCGAGGCCCCGACCTGGAGCTGTGATATGCTCTGCTGCATGAAAGGGGGGACTCACTGATGCATAAAGTGGTGCCTTTGAGGAGATTTGCAGCACTTCCTTATCTCTATATGTGAAAGAATAAATCCTGGACCCTTCACCGCTGCTGACTGTCACAGAGGGAACAGGCTGCTGAGAGATTTGTGCCAGATGCTGCCTCTGAAAGCACAGCCGCAGTGGTACAAGGAGCTCTCATCTCCACTGTAGGGCTGTACGCTTTCACTGTGTGTGTTTGAGTGAGTGTGTGTCTGCGCTCTTTGATGTCAGGGAGTACACAGTGTCCCCCAGGTGTTCGACACCACACCGCGGTTGCGTATTGAGAAATCCTCCTCCCTGTCATCCACACTTACATGCTAGCTTTTTACACCCTCCACTCTCTGAGGGGACACTCAGTGTCCGCGCTCAACTTTTATTCAGAGTCACCCGGTCCTGAAAAAGTCTGAAATGCTGATCTGCTCTTACATTTCCTCATAAGGAGCTTCAAAAAGGCTGATGTTCTTTCCTAGAACGTATATGTGGAATAAAACGTGTGACATTACATATGCAGAATGTGGTGTTTCTGCTTCTTTGAACTCATCCTAAAACATTAAAGCTTTTCCTGTGGCTACATCAAATGAAACTACTTCACATCTTTCTATTATTTTCTGCTCATCTCCTCCAAATCAGCCGGCCATATTTAGTGGACGTCAGGGTTTATAGATAACTTATTACGGGACCTTTTTTTTATATTCTCAGAAGCATTGGGGCTCATTTCATGGCTCAGCAGGCATGTGCGGGATTAGGGTGAGTAAATGAGGCTGGTTTGTTGTGTCAGAAGTGATTTGGGTTCTTATCAGCAGTGGAACTGCAGATCTACTGCAGACTTAAGCTGACAGCCTTAATCGAATGGGAAAGCCAATAATGGTGACCACTGTAGTTAGCGTCTGAGGGTATTGTCTGTGTATGAGGCAGATAATGAGCGACTGTATGCAGAGGCTGTCCTGGAAGTGTCTCCCTCATTATGTCTGTCATTGTCTCATTTGTATTGTGAGAGTCTGTCTCTGTTTGCCTCCAATGGAAGGACAGAAAACTGGTTTGTTGTCTCTCTTTAGTCTCTCTGTGTCCCCTCTAACACACTCCGCCTTCTCTATAAACATTTTAGAGGTGTTAAAAGTGCTGCGTAACAGCCTAGATCATTACCACATTAATTTAAAGACTTCACAGTAATTACTCTCAACAAATAGGATCACGCTAAAGAATTAATTTCGTCACTGTAGGTGAGATGTGTCCTGCAGTCAGCTGAAATACTTTATAACATGAAGAGAGTTTTATTATATTGAAAAAGTAGAGTCACTGGTCTTGTGTCCAAGTAGTGTAAGCAGCCACGTCCCGGCTCCTCTGTGGAAGGGTTGGCATTTATGGGAAATGTGGATTTAATTTTGGGGAAGGTTGTGTTCCATCAGAATTCCTCATGCTCTCTTACCCCTAAGCCCAAGGATGTGAGGAAAGGAGGAGAGGGAAGTGAAGGAAACAGGAGTGAACATAAATAAGGCAGCCATTGTTTGGTTTTCTGATTTAGAAAACAAACATTTATTTTTGTTTCATTATTTTTATTATTTTTTAAATGTTTATTATTTTTTAAATGTTTATTTTTATTTATTTATTTATTTATTTATTTTATCCTTGTCCCTAAAAGGATTAGAGTATCATGAAAACACACTCCATCATTCTGGTTCTATACATTAAGTTCAGTTTCCTTTTGTGGATTTTTTTTTACTTATGTTCATACCTGTATTTACATTTATGTTATTGGTCCATTTTGGCTTCTGTATTATATACTGTAACTCACTTTTATGTCACGACCTGTTGTAACTGTGTCCTACAGAAGGCCTGGAAACACAGGGCTATTACGTCCTATGAGTACGATTAAGTTATGTCTGTACTCATAACTCAATAAAAAGAGAAGTTTAAAAAAAACAAAAAACATCAGCAGGCATTAGACGAGCAGCCTGATCACAATGAAAAGTTCACCAAAGTTAATACAACCATCCTAAAGGGAGATGTAAACATGTGAACCAAATTTCTTGGCATTCCATTGTTGTGGTAGAAATGTCAGTGGTGGTGGAGTGACCTCTCCGACTGCACCGCTAGCATGGCTAAAATTAATAAGAACTGAAACTAGGGCTGCCCCCTAATAGTTGACCAAACATTACCCCCAAATTCTACCAGATGCGTGTGGGTTGCGTCTGCGCTCTGGAATGGAAGCGGAGCCAATCCATTTCAATTCTAGTCAATGTGTGTGTTTCCACTGGCTGCGGCTGTGCTGTGTTTTGGCTCCGTCACAACTGCTGCGCTCCGGAGCCCTCCGCAACAGATATGCAGGACTTCTATTTTTGCCGGACACCGGAGCACAAGGCAACAATTCAGCACAGAGCAGATCATGGGGGGCAGGAAGTCGTGCACAGAAACAAAATAAAACATCCGGTTAATTTTCAAAATAAAATACACAGTGTTCATGGTGGATCATATTTCCCTGCACTACACCTTGAAAACGTCATAATGGGCAGAGGCAGGCCTGAGTCAACAGGTCAGAAGTTTCCAGACGTCATTTCACCCCGTTGACACCATGGACGAGGAGATGTTAATCGTGGAGGTGCACCGAGATGTCTTCCTACTACTCCTCTGGTTTTATGGTTCTGTTTATAGAAACTACATCTTGTTATATCACACGATTATGCGTGATTTCGCGAGACCTCATGGGTCCTAGTGACTTCTGCTGTCCGGCGGAGCTGCACCGCTCTGCACAGCAAACGCAGCCAGTGGGTGTTGACGGATGGCAGAACACGCAGCGGATAACCAGCGCAGCCATTCCACAACGGACACGCATCCAGTGGAATTCTGGTGTTAGTCGACCAGAAAGGTCATTAGTCAGCAAGATTTCGTTCGTCCCTTAGTCGCAGAAAAACTGGAGCCCATGTTTCAGTAGCACAATGGCTAACATTAGCTTCAGGGCCAAAAATAGTAGGTCTTTCTCTTTCATACAGCGCCAAAAACATATTTAACGTTTGTAACGTTATGTGTAGGGCTGCCCCCCAGTAGCCCAACCAAATGTTAGTCGACCAGAAAGGTCATTAGTCAGCAAGATTTCATTCGTTGTTTAATCGCAGGGGGGGGGGAAAGGGAACTCTATTAGGAGCTGCACCTTGTTAAAATAAATCAAAACCTATATGACTAGATCATGTGTGAATTTAATTTGAAAGGACAGACACAGGAAGTGTCCACACTCAGCAGTCAGACAGGAGTCAGGTTAATTTCCAGGGCTGGTACCTGCGGTTATTCCACAGGCTAGTTAATAACATGTCGGGCAGGAAATCCAAAGTGTGGCATCATTTTGAGAAGGTGAAGGACGAACCCAAGGTGATATGTAAACTCATCTTCATTGGTCGACTACAAACATGACGTATCATCTAAAACATGGAAGTAGCTACATGCCCATTAGCCCACAGCGTCATTAACAGGCGGCTCGCTCAGTGTGTGACGTGCACTTGTAGATAAAATATAGGCCTATATTAATGAAGGTTCATTAGTACGGTTTTGTATTTCTCTGTAATGTAGCACAGTGTTAACAATGTTACTGATACTATTCTTTCTCACACCTTCAACTCAAACCACCAAAATATATCATTTAATCATTACATTCAGAAACATGTGGGAGACTAGTCGACTGATGGACACTCGACTGCTGGTCGACAAAGAAAATTCTATTCTATTCTAATAATAATGGTACTGATACTATTCTTTCTCACACCCTCAACTCACTTAATATTTAAATTAATATTGTAAGGTATTGAAAACATTTTGCACCAAAATATATTATACTGGCACTAGTTTTAAATGATTCCCAGCCCTGCTGTGATGACTGGCAGGATGGCAGCACTGAAATCAGTTCCTGGATCACAGAGGATGTCGGGAAGGAAAGAAAAAACATCAGCGCTAACCATATCATGGCTGTCATCTCCATTATGGTTTACTGAATTGCAGTTATACTGTTACTACAATGACTGAATGTTTTGTGAACAGCTCTACCTCTCGTTGAGAAGTTAATCTGCAGTTTGAAGTGTAATTGTGTTTGTTGTTGAACTGGGAAAGTCTCTCTTCCTGATCCCTCCAACAGGCCGGTCAGTTGAGGTCTTGTTGTCCAGTCCCAGGCATGATCCTGTCAACATATCCAAATATTCTGCTGTGTTTTTTCTTGAATTAATTAGCTCTGTATCATCCAGACACAGACTGCAGACAGCCACAAATGTATGCACACACACACAACCACAGGCAGCAGTTCTGGTTGTCAGGGTCCATAGATCATGGGTCATGTGTGCTTGTGCTTTAGTCCATGCAGCATAAAGTCACAACAGGAACAGATAAGACCGGTCCCAGGTTGGCTTTGGGAGCCAAATCCCCAGCAACCCCCCAGCGCTAATCGGATTAGCTGAAAAGTTAGCAGCACGGCCCCAAAGAGACACGACATTTTTTACACTGACTTCTGTGACATATTTTGCTCTCCAGCCTCCATCATAATCTGCTGCTTGTCTCAAAGCCGTCTCACGTCAGCTGAGTCACAGTAAACAACAACTTCAGTACATGATGAACTGTTTTTAACCTTTAGTTTACGGGTGGAAAAGCATCTTTTGGCTGGCTGGTGGGTGGGGTGTGTTCGTCTGTGTGTGTGTGTGTGTGTGTGTGTGAGGGAAGATCTGGTCCACCCAGGTGGGGGAACAATGGCGCACCCGTTGTCTTAAAGGAATGGTTGGCTGAGCATAGGCCCAGGCAGAGGAGGGAGGGACAGAAAGAAAAAAATAAGTTGTGAAAATCATTGGTGCTGAGGTGGGGGGGTTGTAGACAGGGTGGTGTAGGGGGAGCAGAAGGCTGAATGGGGGCAGCAGGGTGGCAACTGGACTCTTAAAGCTCTTTTCATGCTTGGTCTGTTTCAACCAACGCTGAAAACACATATGAGGACACTGAGGTCTCGCCCACATTAATGGTTTTTCCTTTATTTTTGAAAACCATGACACAGTACAAAACAAAAACTGGGATTTCTCGCCTTTGTTTGTTTTCTGCCCCTCAGTGTCTTGTCACACTAAATTTATGTTTTCATTCACAATACAGCCGCACAGTGCAACTAAATTTGGCCCACATTCATGAACAGTTCTGCATTAACACCATAAAGCTTGCTCTTCTTCCTTTAGTGTTCTGTGGCAGAAAGTAACTGAGCAGAGTCATCTCCTTTGGTCTGAATCAGGGACTAATTTTATTCCAAAGTTGTATAATTGCCTAGAGTTGGTTCATGTTCTCACGGCAGCATTTACAAGCAGACCAGATCAAATGCCTTGTGCGAGAAAGCTGCTCTTGATTGGTCAGAATTTCCATGCAGGAAAAATCCAGGAAGTAAAGCAAACGTTGTAGAAGAGTACACTTGCAAGATAAATGTGACACTTTGTAATGTCACAATGGAGGGACAACTACGCAGGTTGATTTTAGCACTGCTCATCGTGGACTATATTGCTGTCATTGTTCATTTTAGTCAAACCATACAGTTTGAAAACGAGGCGCGGCTCCAACTAGAAAACAATGTTTTGATGCATTGGATGTGCTGAATGTGCATATTAAGGCAGTACAGGAGGAGGTGCACATTAATAATCCTCCAGGACTGTAACATGCTCATGTTTAACCCAAACAATGTGTCATGTGACTGCAGTTGGTTCAGATCCAGGTCGGAACACGTTCTCACCACAAACCAACCGCACCAGAGTTCATTTGTAACCAGACCGAGACCACCTCTTCAAGAAGGTCTCAGTCCAGTTGTTTTGTTGTGATTGCTGTGTTCACACCTGCTCAAACGAAAATGCTGCTGGAAAATGAAAAAAAAAAAAGATCCAAATTGTTGAACAGAACCAGACATGTCATTTTTTTCCTTCTTTGTCAAAACCTGCCGTCTACATTACCCACAGTGCAACTACACTTGCCAGCAGTTTGGTCAGAGATCTGGGAATGTTAAAGCTAATAGAGGGTGATGTAGCTTTAAGGCCCAGACACACCAATTCGACTTCAGTGAACTAGCAACAACAAAGGTTGCACATGAACACACCATGAAGAACACAGCCAACGGCCAACCAGCACGTACGTTCTGCGCCTGCGTGAGTGGAAATAACTCTTCACACCAGCAAAGGGTAGTAGTCTGTAATTGTCATTCAAAAAGGGAAACCTGAGGACTTTCTTGTTTCTGCTAAAGAGTTCAATGGATAAAGAAAAATAATCTTACCTCATATAACAAGTTCATTTTCACGTCCTCTTGACTTAAGCTTTTTGTTTACTTTCCTCACTTCTGTTTCTCTTCTCTTGCGCTGAACTGAACTGACAATCAGATGTATTTCATGATTTCATTCACTTACTGTTCTGTCGTTGCTGTTTGAAAATGCTAAATTGGCCAAAAAAGAAAACGCCGACGGGACAAAGAGGGACACCAACTAGGTCAACAAACGCTTACCTATGGTCCAACATTGACCAACAGCTGACCATCAGCTTAGTGTGTCTCGGTCTTTGAACTGCAGCCGGATGTGTTTGTAAACACATTGTCGCCTGCATCCAGGTGCTGTCTCACATCACTCAGCAGACTGCAACCACCAAGTAGAACAGTGTTGCACTGTCACTTCGCCTCAGACAAACCAGTGACTCTGTCTCACACACAGGCAGCACAAAGCTGTATGCACGGATATTATTGCTGTAATTTTATTCATTACACAGACTGATGTGACATACAGGCCCATGTTGCACTGTAAGAGATACACAACAGTCATACTGAGATAAGTCATCGACAGAGGAGGCAACAGTCTCTGTTCTGATTTTTTTTCTTTATTTTGAACAAAAGTCCTGCAGACAAATGTAGAAAATCAAGACAAGTGTGAGTTCAGGGAAACAGACAATGACAACACGAGTTAGCATCCCGCTGTGACACCTGACAGTGTGAGAGGGAGACGAGGGGAAGTATCCTTTATCATCTTACATGACAACTCCAACCCAGATTAAACTGAGAAAACAGACTTGCTGTGCCATCTTGTTCTTCTTTGTCACTGTGTGAGCTGCCCCCCCCAGTTAACCGCAGCCAAGTCCAAAATGGCTGAAAAAGCAGTTGGCTCTCTGAGTCAACAGCCCAGTGTCAAACTGGCTGGCCTTCTCATGCCTGCATTCTCTCGATGATGCCTGGGGAACTGGTTTTCTGGCCAAGATGTGGTTTTGTGGTTACAGTCAGCCAGGCAGAAGGGAGATGAAAATTATGCCATGTGGACAAGAAGCCTTTTCTTCTTTGTTCTGCTAACATGGCAGACTGGCTCCAGGTTGGCCTGAGAAGACTGTCAGTCATCTGCCAAACACAATGCAGTGTAGAATTACATTAGGGTTCAGGGTCAAAATTAGAATTCGGTGTAGGTAACGGAGAACACGGTCACAGTGAAGTGTCATATTTTAATGTTGATTTTAATACTGTTTTATAGCTTTAATTGGGTCATGAATAATAATGTGGCTGTGGCGCAGTACCTGCAGGAAGCATGACGCTGATTTATGTGCATGTCTGTCTGTGTGTTTTTCAGCGTGGGCCAAGGTGGAGCTGACTATGCATGAGAGTGTTGAGGTGTACCTGGGTGACTCGGCTCAGATCCCCTGCCAGTACAGCTTCACTGACGCCAACAACGAGCCCAGCTTTGTCATGATCCAGTGGTTTGTGGTGAGTAGTGCTGGACCCGCTTTGAAAACTGACACTGCCTGTCAGGAACTATCCAACCGCACATGTGTGGAGCAGGGCTGCCCCCTTAAAGCCAGTAATTTCAGTCATATTCAGGGGCCCCAAGATCTGTTTCTAGTTGTAGCGTCAGACTTTTATTTCACTTTTAAATCAAATTAGTGTGTCCGGACTTTTCTTTCCAGTGGACAACAAATCAGAATAAACAAATATAAATTGTCAAATTAAATAAAATAAGAGGATAAAGGCACCTACAAAAAATCTGTTATGAAGGACAAAATTAAGTGACACACAAATAATAAAAAAATATATAAAAAATAAAATTTCACATAAACCTGGATATTTGTTATGCTCTGGAAAAAATAGATTTTATTTTAGATTTTATTAATTTATTAATTATGGGTCATAATGACAGAGCAAGGGTGAACAGTTGTATCAAATACACAATTTTATATTTATAAAAACTTTTCATACATTTTAGCAAAATGCACATAATTTTACATTCTTACAATCTGCATACGTAGCATAATATGCTTATTTTTTGTATTTTCAAAATACTTTTCATACTAGAGTTAAATATTGTAGCATAATGCTAATCTGTAATCTTTATATATTTTTTTGCATACTTCTTATTTTCATACTTTCTGTTATGCCTGGTACACACTACACAATATCAGCCTGATTTGAGCCCGATGCAGCAATGTATGGTGTTGGCATGGATCGTGAATGACGAGTGTCATACACGATAATCCATCGTTTCATCTTATGTAGTGTGTCATAGCAGACGACAACCCACGCCACATCTGGGATACCTCATGATGTTCCAACAGAAAGTCTAGCACGTTAGATTTTCTTTTTGTCGTTCACGACTGCTTCTGTCACAGCCGTCACTTTGACCAATAGGAACACAGAGCGATCTGCTGCCGTGGAAACTGTACGACAACAACAGCCCAGGGTTTTAGATATTTGCTCTAATGACATTACCACACAGAGTAAAAGGGAAAAATGATGGTGTGAAACAGCAGAGGCAGTCTATCAACCCTCTGAGTACTGCCATTAGCATCAAGCTAGCAAACAATGTTATTTCTTCATAATGTAAAAAGTAAACAAAAGTTATTTGTTCCTTATCTGTTACCACAAAATGGTATAGTCCCTCTACCATTAAACCCATTGGAAGCTCTCACTTCGTGTTTGGCAGCTTTGACCCACGGTCAGCAGGTGATATGGATCAGAGCCCATGCTGGGCTACACAACTATGTGTAGCCCAGCATGTTTTTTTTTCTTTAAGTTTTGCATTGGAAAAGCTGTATTGAAACGGCTAAATTCTGCAAAACTTCATCAAATGTGCAAAGTGGAGGTTACAGCTGTCGGCCACTATCGGAGCCTCGGTCCGCCATAGGGCTCAAAAGGGTGACGTAGCGGAAGTGGAAAAACCGCAATGCATTGTGGGCTTTGCGGGCAATTGGAAAGTTGTTTGCGTTTCGCGACGCTACGCTTGTGTTCTGTTGTTGTTGTTTTAGCATTTTAAAAGTAACTATATCATTTGAAAATAGTGCAGACTTGCTGTGTCATTAACTGCCACAATTGTTCTCACGATCGCTACGGGAAGAAGATTGATGGGCTATATAATGTGATATATCTTGATAGCAAAAACTGAAATAGAACTAGGGACAAATCTAACACAGCTGTGCAGTCAGGACTTTTAATCCCGTTTTTTAAAAAAAAGAAAAAAAAAAAGTACCCATCTTGATGTCACTAAAAACATTGTTTCTCAGTTGTCTCCACAGGAGTAAACTTGTCCTAAATTGTGGTTAAGAAGTGAAAGTTAAAAATAAAGATAAACTCCATGTTGTGCCAACCCATGTATGACGATGGAGAGTTAGAGATTTATGGTGTGAAAATGCCCTAATTCTGAAATAAATAACCGAGAAGCCCATACATATTTACCACATAAATGCAGAGTGGATTTCATGCTTCAAAATATTTTTTGTTTGAAATAAATTGGTCCAGCAGACACCAAGATATGTTAGTCAAAACCTGAGCAAGCAAACAGGCAGCACCACACGGAGGTGGGACACAGTGAGGCTTGTAAAGTCACCATACCTCTGAAATGACGACAGTCTTCTCTTTAAGGCGTAAAATTCGAAGGTCCTGCACCCACCCAAAGTTTGCTTGCCCATGAGCCCTTAAAGATTTGGCAATCCTAAATTCGTTGCTGGTATAATAACTTATACTGTTGACGAGATAGAGGACAAGCTCAGCTTCAGTCAACGGTGGCAGGGCTTTTAAATCCCGAGTCCAGTCTCCGTGCTCATACGGATCCACTCCACCTATTTTCTGGATTTTGTCAAGGTACCAAGCCTTTGGAACAGGGTCCAGCTTGTCTCGGTACAGTCCGACACACTTTTCCTTTGCCCGGTCCATTTAAATCTCTCGCTTCACATCTCTCTCCCAGCGCAACACAATGTAAACAAAACAATTTGCCCGTAAAAATGGCGCTGGTTACACACAATGCATTGCGAAGTCACGTGCCCTTTTGAGCCCTATTAACGACAGTTTATATGCAGTCCTATCTGCGCCGATCAATTGGCCAAACCTATGAATCGATCGACCTCTAGTTTTTACGCTCGCTTGAGGTGGTTTGTGCATAAATTCTGACCTAGCGAACGTTGACCTCTGTTGGTGTCTTCCCTTGCATTAGAATCATTAACATTAATTTGTCTTCATCTCTGGACAGCATGAAACATGGCCGACAGAAGCTGACTTGAAAGAACGATTAGTACTTATTTAGATTAAAGAAATTTCTGAAGACATTTTTCTCAATTTCTTTCGTAGCTGTGTTAGATGTCCAAGGTGACTTGTTTTGTTTCCAGTTTGCATCCTCTACTTCTTCTACTCTTCTTCTACTGTTTAGTAGTGGATCACAGTCATGTGTAAAGCGTAGCTTATACCCCAAACTTCTGATGAAAGTATGCTTTGCAGAGCCTAATTTATGTACTCCAAACCAGTTGATGGAAACACATCTGATTCACATTTCTTTTTTGCGTCATTTCAAAAGATCACTTAGGGCAGTGGTAGGCAGTTTAATTTTCTCTTCATGGGCAAAATCCCACTATAAACTTTGAGTGTATTGTTATTCAAGTGATCTGAAAGAACACGACACCTCTGCACCTCCCCTTGGATCTGTTTCAGACTTTAGAAAATCTAAAGTCAATCACAGGTCATTCTAAACAAAAACTGTGATGCGTCGAACACGCTGTTGTGTTACGCAGGTGCACTCCCTATTAGAACTGTGTGGTTTCATTTAATTCAGTTCAAAGCGGCTTTGTGGGCGTGGCATACATATGTTTATATTTACAAAACAAGTGTGAAATTTTTTTTAAAAAAGTACATACAATAAGTACGAGAGATCTACTAGATTTTTATTTATATAGATGTTGCTGCTGATTGGATAACACCTCTGACAAACCTCAGAGCCTGTTGCACACCGTTTCATATGGTCTTAAAGAAACATGTTGTTCAACCTGGAAATCGTAGCAAAATGCTGCACAACGTTCTGAGGTTGAATGTGAACCAGCTGTTAATCATGGCACATTAACTGCAGTAAAACTGTCAAACTAGTCACTAAAAATGTTTTCAGAAACATATTTTATTGTTATAGTAGGCTGTACAGTGAGGTTGTTTTTGACCTGGCCGCCATGTTGAAAACAGCCGAGCTGAAACAAAACACTGCCCACCGCCCGGAGCAAACTTTACAGCTACTGAGTACACTGAAACATGTTTCTGAAAACATTTTAAGTGAGAAATAGGCAATGCAATAACAGAATCTTGATTCATATTTGATCAGCACTGCCTAGTTCGACAGTTTGACCACAGTTCATGTGCAGTAATTGACATGATTCACTGCTTAGAAACTTAAAGGAGCTATATGTAAGAAATTTAAAGCAAATAGTCGTAAAAACATCCTAATACGTCACAGAGACTAAGGAATAATGTTCATATAACATACTGATCTCACTGACAATAATAGTACAACCAGAATATTTTCATCTAAAAAAAATTTTTGCAGTCTGCAAATCATGTTTATGTTTTGAATTTGTGTTTTGGCCTGCTGCGCCACCCACTGCCGTCTACCAGTCACACAGTCAGTAGAGTCTCAGCATCAGTTACAGTTACGACTGAGCTACAGCAGCACGGCAAGCAGCATTAGCAGTGTCCCCAGTACATTTGGCCACATTCTTACATACAGCACCTTTAATTTGAAGCACCATGAGGAGACAGAGGAGCATGATTTTTTCACAGATTAAGTGCCTCATGTACTACTGTCAGGATAAAAATGTTACTAACTATGACTTTAATATAAACATGGCTCCAGTCGTGTGGATCTAAGAGGCAAAAATCATCACTGCTCTGCCAATCGGACACCAGGCTGAAGTTAGTATGATAATTAGCAGCTGTTTTATGCATCATACCTGCACACAAAGCTCGACAGTATCTACCAAATACACAAGCAAAAGGTTTCCAGTGATTTAACCTTGAACTATTGTCTATCCAAGATGTCAGAGTCAAGTAAAATTGTGTCCTGACTGCGTGTCCTTGTGCAGAAATCTGTGGGCAACAGCTCCCGGATGCGGATCTTCTACGGTGATGGCAGTCAGCAGATGGTGGACAACAACACGGACTACACCGGACGCATCGAGGTGACTTCAGACCAGCAGGGAACTCAACTCATCATCCAAGATGTCCAGCTGTATGACGAGAGGGAATTCTTCTGCCAGGTTAACGGGCTGGCCGCCGGGAACGCTGAAGGCAAGACCCACCTCAGGGTGTTTGGTAAGGAAACTCAGAAAACATTTTCTCAGTCGTAGACAGAACAGCTTGTTGTAAAGTCTTAATGTTACATGATGAAATGATTATTTTCCGGATTCAGCTCCTCCAGAGGCTCCAGTGATGGAGGGTGTCCTTACTGGGATATCTGTAACCAATGAGGTGCCGTCTAAGGTGGGTCCACCTAATCGTAGACACTGTTGTCTTTAGGATTAACATGTTAAATATACATCAGATAATGAAATCTCTGTCTTTCTGGAGTATTTGTAGACTGCTGAACTTCAAGATAATAAAAGATTTGTCATCTGTGACTCTCCATCCAGGTTGCATCATGTGAAGCTCGGAACGGCTTTCCTAAACCCAACATCACCTGGTACAGGAACAGCATGCCGCTGATGTCGGCACCTGGACGTAAGTGCAAACAGTAGATGGACCATTGTGTGTGTCTCAGAGGGTCTGCCTATAACACCACAGAGTTGCCTAGCTCTCCTCCTGATTTTAACCAGGATCTGTTGGTCACAGTCAGTACATTTATATGCATGCACTAGTCAAGCTAAGCTAATAGCTCGGCTAATCAGTCAAGTCAGACTTCTTGTCTTGTCTGAGTATACATGCAGAAGAGAAAATCGAATTTCTGACCAAGCCCTTCTGACTCCGGCTCGATAGACTGCGCTGTGTCCTTTTTAATATAGTACGTATTGAACTAGTTCCATTTGATCCGAAGAGGAAGCTAATGACGAATGAAGATGGCGGAGCATTAATGTATTTTCCTCGTCCGTCCAGAAGTGCATCTCCTGCTTCTCGGTCGGCATGGTGTTTGTTTGTTTGTTTGTTTGTTTTTCTGGGAGTTACTACACTGCTGTTACGTCATCTCCGTCTTCTTCCTGGTGAAAGCCCACAAAAGAAAAAGCGGTGCATGCGGTGAGCGCCAAGTCAGACTCCAGTCGGACTAAGTGGATAGATGGAGCAGTAGTTCAATTATCAATAGAATTATCTGGGTGTGTTAGTCGAGCCACGGATAGTCCAATTTCAGTCGGACTAAGCTGTGTACGTGCATTTAAAAGTCCGGTTTCAGTCGGACTAAACCAATAATTCGATTTTCTCAAGCTGCATGTAAACGCACTGAGTGTCGCATTATCAGAGAAACAATAAGGTGCATCCTCTGATGCAACAACAATGGGTTTACTGTGTCTTTTCATCCCTGGGGAAGATCTCTGTTTGTCCAAAACACATTTTATTGGGACGCCAATCACACAACAGTGACATCACAGAGCACCATTGCCAAACAGTCATTGTTTCTTCTTGTAACAGCTCATTAATCTAAGTTTGCGACCATAAGTCTGGGGCTCTACTTTTAGCCTGCAAAACTAATGTGACACACCAGAAAAACATCAGCCACTGCCATCTTACTAACCATCTTAAGGATCTAGCTTAGCATAGCTGCCTCCCAGTGTAACTACCTTGTTGAGAACATCATATTAAACACAGTTTAAGCTGTATATATTGTTTTCCGAATGTATTAGGATTAGGGCATTAACACAAGTGTCGATTTGTCGACGTGTCAACATCAGTGGCACAAGTCGACACCCCCCGGGAGGAGTCGACAAGTCGTATGTTTTTTCCCTCTCTCTCTCTCTCTCTCTCTCTCTCTCTCTCTCTGTGCTTGTGTACGGAATGCAATCGCTGCCTCTGATTGGCTTACACTGATACTTTATCCTTGAACGTACTCGGGGTACTTTAAGCGGAGCAGACTCCAGTCATTCGGGCTTTCATAGTCGAGCGCACTTCCGCGTTGTAGTTTCTTGTAAAAATTTCTGTGAAAAATCCCCGCGATGTGAAAAATACATGCTGAGCAGTCACTGGTGCGTGGAGCGGAGTCCGCACGGTCGTAAAATCTGAGCTTTGCACGCACAGGGCTTGCAGACGTCCGCTTTGAGTCCGCACAGACCTCCGCAGAGTCCGTTCCGCGTACGTTCCGCCCAAGTATGTTCGGGCCTTGACAGACACACATCACATGTGTGGAGACACTTCACTTTCCTCCACTGTGTCAATGTGATGACATCATCAAATGACTTGTCGACTTGACTTCGACTTTATTGACAGATAAGTCGACCTGAAAAAAATCAGTCGTTAATGCCCTAATTAGGATAGTTCAGCGCATTGTTTCGTTCGTAATGCATTCAAGCCGAAAGCCTCATACCTAACATTTCAGCACTAATACGGATATTGTTACACCCCTAGTAAGCATGTTAGCAGGCTGATGTTTGGTCTCACAGAGCTGCAAAGACTCTTATTCTTGTCCCTTGTGTTCCTTCACATTTACATTTATCCATTTGGCAGACACTTTAATCCAAAGTGACTTACATACAAGGCACAATCCAAGCCACAGTAAATCAAGAATAAGTGTCCCAATTATTCTACAAATACACCAAGGCTGCAGGAGCTTGAATTAACATACAGGCGCATAGCAAGTGACATTTGAGTAACTACTCTCACAACAGTTATGTCTACAAATCAAATTTCTATAACCGGTTCCACCACTGAGCGACCACACAGAAGACAGAAGAAGACACTTCTCATCACATATTGGGACCCTGATGTGTGAAAATTGGCTCTGGTCCATTGTTACAGATCTATACTGTCTTGTCTCTAGATGTGAACGTGTTGATCCTGGTGACCCGGGAGTCCAGCGGCTTCTACTCTGTCCAGAGTACGCTGGAGTACAAAGTGGCTAAGGAGGACAAGGATGCCCATTTCTCCTGTGAGGTCAGCTTCTTTGTCCCCGGAGCCATCAGGACAGTGGAGTCCAACGGCATCAACGTCACTATTCACTGTGAGTTAACGCTGAGGCTTTTTGTACTTCTGTCACATAGGTCTGGCTGATAGAGTGATCTGATCAACTACTGACGATAGGTGGTGTTTGCATCACATCAGTTATTGACAGTAATAGTCCCTGGATGGAGGTAAAATAATTGCTGCAAAGCTTTTCCATCTTTGGGACACCCTACCTCAGCTTGTTCAGTTCAGTGTTTTCTCTGCTGTGAGGCCAAGTGGGCCAGATGAAGTTACAGCCAGCACTCAGGTTTTTAGTTACACATGGATTTTGCTTTCTTTTCTGTAGGGAGCTCAAACTGAAGCCAAGGGCCTTGTAGTTATGGAGGAAAATTGGCACTGCCTGGTTCCTCATGGTTCATGTCCATGTCTGCAGTATTAAAGCTTTGAGGTTATGTCATTCCCTTTCTTCTTAAAGGGACAGTTCACTACAAAGTCGGAAATACATATTTTTCTCTCAACCGTAGAGCTATTTATCAGTCTAGATTGTTTGGTTGTGAGGTGCTGAGTGTTGGAGAAATTGCCTTAGAGATTTCTGCCTTCTCTCCAATATAATAGAACTAGCTCGAATTCGACTTGTGTTGCTCAAAGCACCAAAAATACATTTGAAGAACTCAACAGCTGTGTGTCTTTCCAGAAATCATGACCTGGTCACTGAGAATAATCCACAGACCTTGTTGTGAGCAGGTTGATTTAGGAACTATTTTCTTTCTGGCGAGCTACATCCTCTAACAGCATCACCGCACAAAAGAAGGTGTGCATCTATCCATGGACGAGAGGCTCATGCTCGTGACACACAAGACATAAACGGGTTGGCACTTCCTATAGGCAGCAGCCTAGGGCACCAACATGAGGGAAAAGAGATTCAAAGATCTAGTTCAAACTGTTGGTCGATCTGTAGAAGGGGTACCACCTCTAGTCCTGGCAATGCAGTTCACCTTAATGTTGCCATCAGTGAGTGAATAGGGAGGGGGGATATCTAGGCACTGGTTAGATGGAGGGAAGTTTACCACAGTTCATTTATACACACTACCCAAATTGTTTTGATACAAAGCTGGTTGAAAATTGGTGAAGTATTCTTTTAAAGGCCCAGACACACCAGAGCAACATTGTAGAACTAGCAGCAATGAGAACCCCCTGCTGCTTCGCCTCTTGTCGCCATGTCTTGGCCAAAAAGTTGCACATGAACACACCAAACAAGTCAACAAGCATATATGTTCTAGATATTTTTGGGGGGGGGGGGCTTTTTAGCCTTTAATGGATAGGACAGACAAGCGTGAAAGGGGAGAGAGAGAGAGAGAGAGAGGGAGTGACATGCAGCAAAGGGCCACAGGCTGGAGTCGAACCCGGGCCGCTGCGGCAACAGCCTTGTACATGGGGCGCCTGCTCTACCACTAAGCCACCAGCGCCCCGGCAAGCATATATGTTCTGTGCCTGTGTGCGTGGACATACCCCTCAACACAAGCACATTGTGGTAGTCTGTAATTTTCATTCAGAAAGGGACACCGGACGGTCGTCATGATGCTCGTTAGCTAGTTAGCACATTAACAACACAAGCCAGTGTTAAAAGGACAGAGCATATTTACTATCCACCAGTGGACAATAACACAAACCATCAGGAAACATTTCTGCTAAAGAGCTCAGTGGACAAAGAAAAATAATCTGACCTTATGTAACAAGTTTTCATCTCACTCCCTCTCGACTTCAGCTGTTTGTTTACTTTCCTCATTTGTGTTTGTCTTCTTGTGCACTGAGCTGACAATCAAAGTGATTTAATTCGCTGACAGGCTTTGCTATGGGGACGCCAATTCAACATGCTTGTCAGTGCAGAAATGACCACAATAACAAGGGCGGAAAAATCTCACCAACAGCCCAACTTTGACTGACGGCTGACTGTCGGCTTGGTGCGTCAAGGCCTTAAGAGAGAGAGGGTTTTTTTGGGTGGAGGTCTTGCCTGGGGTGCCAAATATACTAGTTCCAGCCCTGAGTGTAAACATCAAGAGTGTCCTCCTCAGAAGCTGCGAATCCTAGGATAGCGAAGGAATGGCCTATATTACTCTGCCCCTGATTTGCTAACCCTGACATTCTTACCTTAACCAATCCCACTCCTCTTGCTTACCAGCCAATGGGCACTAGCCAATCATGGGGAGAGTAGGGCCGGTCATACTTTTGCAAGCTGAGGATTCGCAAATTTGTGTCTTCCTCTGCTGGGCTGTAACATTAGCAAGCACAGTAGTGCTAGGCGAGCAAACAGTAGATGCAGGCTTCCAAATCATAAGGTTGGCAGATGTAGTTTGGTGGAGAGAAAATAGTACCTACATGAAACTGCTCACAACAAGGTCTGTGGATTATTACCCATGAAGTTCAGTTTAGTCATAAAAAGCCTGTAAAAAGAAAAGCTTGTCGGAAACTTTCCAAAGTTAAAAAAATCCTTGATGTCAGTCCATTATTTTTAGAGCTTGACCCACAACAGGGATTAAAAGTCTGGATATTTCAGTCACAGCTGCTTTGATTTTAACCATTCTTTTTAAACTGTCTCAATATTAAATTGCTGCAACACATTTTTTAAATCTTGTAATTGTCAATCATGTATTTAACAGACACATTATTTGTCTGCTGGTCCATTGTTTGAAACAGTTTATTAGTGATACTGTGGCAGGCAGAACCAAACACAGTCTGTGCTGTCAGCGTTATGGAAATGGCCTTGTAAAGTGACTTTAGGAGCTCGCTGAATAAGCCTGCTTAATTTGATTTTGTGTGTGTGTGTGTGTGTGTGTGTGTGTGTGTGTGTGTGCGCAGACCCCACCACCATGGTGGAGCTGTGGAAGGAGTCGCCCCAGGGCTTGGTCAAAGAGGGGGATACTGTGGAGCTGCGTTGCCAGGGTGATGGCAACCCCCCGCCGCCCTTCATTTTCAACAGAGAACAAGTAAGAATAGGAGGCATTTTCTCACCCTAAAAGTCCCCAAGAGAGAGAATGGGTGACACACAGGAGACATGTTGGGAATGTTTTTGATATGCAGAGCTCACAGGGCCCCCGTGTAGACATGAGTGTGCAGCTCTGACCCTGCAGATCCAGGCCGGGGTCTGAGACCGGAGGCCACGCTGACAGGGCTCATGGGTAGGACTCATTCCCATGTCAGACACACATACATTGTATGTGTGGACAATACAGACACTCAGCTGACTCCAGTTTTAACTTTTACTAACTAGGCAGTCAGGGGCATTTGGTTAGTGGTATTTATAACCATGGCTTAGGTTGGAGATATGCTTGATTTTAACCATTCATATTCATTTAGCCTGCCCCCTAATCGTCGACCAAACATTAGTCAACCATCAGTCAGCAAGATTTCATTGGTCACTTAGTCGCAGGAAAAACAAACAAACAAACAAACAAACCTGAAACTCCATGAGGAACTGCACCTTGTTAATAACATGTCGGGCAGGAAATCCAAAGTGTGGGATCATTTTGAGAAGGTGAAGGACGAACCCAAGGTGATATGTAAACTCATCTTCATTGGTCGACTACAAACATGACGTATCATCTGAAACATGGAAGTAGCTACATGCCCATTAGCCCACAGCGTCATTAACAGGCGGCTCGCTCAGTGTGTGACGTGCACTTGTAGATAAAATATAGGCCTATATTAATGAAGGTTCATTAGTACGCTTTTGTATTTCTCTGTAATGTAGCACAGTGTTAACAATGTTACTGATACTATTCTTTCTCACACCTTCAACTCAAACCACCAAAATATATCATTTACTCATTACATTCATATCAGAAACATGCAGGAGACTAGTCGACTGATGGACCGTGATGATGACAGTTGGTCGACGAGAAAAATTCTTGGTTAAGGAGCAGCCCAAATATTTATTTATTCTTATAGGTGATTAATCTGACTATTATTTTAATTAATCAAAAACTCAATTTTTTGAAATACTTTAAAATGTCTTTAAAGCAACCCTGATGGATGGAAGAATTAATATATTTGTGATTTAGCGCCCCTACAGTTTCAAATCGCATCATGTTGTGTTGAGAACTGTGTATTCTGTCCCAATGTAATCTGCAGTGATCAATCTCACAGCCAACAGGACAACAATGACAATCCCATAGCAAAATGTACATCCCTGCTAAGCCTGCCGCTTGAAAGTCGAAGATTTGAGTGGTTAATCAGAGACTCAATTGACTGAGAGCATCCACGTTTTCACAGACATGGATGTAAACTGTATCTGCAACTTGATTGGTTCCCAGAGACATAGTGCAACCATGAGGCGTTAATTCTATGTTGTTGTTTTTTACAGTCTAGGTCTTATTTAAAAGTCACAATATTTTACTCACTCACAAAATGTAAAAGATCCAGAAACAAATGACTACGCCAGACGTTGATTTAACCAGACAAAGGTCTGTCAGTGGTTCGGGCTCATTACACACTAGAAAACACAAGGGTTGGATGCATGTAAAACAGGTGTTTTTTTGTTACACAGTCTTTACTGCCCCTTCTTTATGGTCATCAAGACATACTGCTGTATGGACCAGTCGACATGAAACCTACAGAAATACTGATAATGTTATTAATCAAACTGTTAATTGTTCATGTTCATTAGATCAACGTTTGTCTTTCAGCTGTGAAACTAAAACTTCTCACCATAGTTGTACACAAGTACACTGAACAATGTAACAGACATTTTTGTGTGCTTTCATTTTGACTTTCTTCTCAGTAGGTTTGGATGTTATAGTTAAACAGTTAAGATTTGTTTAAATGATCTCAACACTTGTGTTTCTCACCCTAATGGACTCCAGCGTAAATTGTGGCTGCCTTTGTAGCTGCTGTGTCCAGATCTAAGGAATGAGAGTCAGTAAAGTGTGAGCATGATGGCCGATGCCAATAAAAGAAGATCCGGATTGTGAAAAAAAAGGAAAAATGTTCTCTAACCTACATCAATCTCTGACAACTCTCTTTACGCAGAATAAACTAAAGGACTTCAGTCATGTTTTCACTCAGTATGTTTACATGCACAGTTACAGCTTGACTAGGACATTTAATTGGACTACTGTCCTTGTCCCAGTATACAAGCATGGGAGGAGAATCCATTTATTGACCCAAGTATGTCCGACTCCTCTACGATTGGTGGAGATATGCCCCCTTTCAGCTTGTTAGTATTGGACCTTTTTCCGGGTGACCTATTACATCACAGACCAAACAATCATCAAACATGTTAGCTACGGTTAGTCAACGGCAAACTGGTACTGACGCAGCATGAACTGTGTGTCCTTGTCCGTCCAAAAAGTCAAAGCTCTGGGTGTAAATTTCTCCATGTTGTTACCGGCTTCTTCTTCTGTTACACATTTAATGCTACTGGACTTCTGGGTCAAAGCCCGGGGTCACATTATCTGGGTGTGTTCGTCCAGCTTTGAGAAATTGGTTTCGGTGCGATTTCAGTCAGACTAACATGTTAACATGTTATGAACTCACAGTTTTTGTCAGACTAACACGATAAATTGGTTTTCTCTGATGTCATGTGAACGTACTGACTGTCATGATAAAGTCCACAACTGTGCCCTGTAAGACAAAATTCTTTGACACTAATTTAAAATGTAATATGTCTCACAACATACCTCAGTTTCTGTTGTGACTGTCACATGATCACAACTCCGATTTCGTTTACAAATGAGAGTATTTGTCGCAGGAACCAGATGTGGACTTGGAGAGCAGCGGCGATGTATTGATGCTGTCACCAGTGTCACGGAAAGACAGTGGCATCTATCAGTGTCACCCCCTGGACTCCGACGGCTACACCGACGTCAAAGGGGAAATGCAACTCACCGTGCACTGTGAGGAACGACCACACAAGCATACATACACACAGAAAAACATAAGCACAAGTGTGTATAACATAACATGTTGGTGAACCAGGCTGTCTCCAGTCCTTATGCTAAGCTATGCTAACCATATTCTGACGCCAGCTCTGGAGGCTACTAGACATCAGATTAATATCAATCATCTTGTCTCAAACACAAAAAACAAAGCGAGTGAGCATAGAAAGACGTGTTTCTGTAACCACCAAGTTCATTTCTCCCAACTTGGTATTTCCTGTGTCTTGATTTGTTCATGTTGGTTGTTTTCAGACTTGGACCCGGCTGTGGTTGTACCTAAAGACTCAGAGGTTATGCTCAAAGGAGAAGATCTGACTGCAACCTGCAATGCTCTGTCCTCCCTGAAAACATCCACTGTTTGGTACAAGGTACATTAGACGTCAGACTAGATTAAAGGGGACCTATTAGGTCAAAGTAAAGCTGTGTTCAGCACGGGTTGGTGTGATGACGTGCTGTTGTCTTATTTAGCCACTTGTTAGCAACCGCCTTTTTCACGAGTGGGGTATTAGTTTTGAAGGTATTTAGACTTCAACCTTAAATGCTGGAGGACTTTAAAGTTTTACCTGATTAAATATCACCTATATTATGACAGTTCTCCGGGGGCCTTAAGGGGACATAGGGGAGAAAAAAACATACTTTAGCATTGTCCTGAGAAATTTTAAGTCTCCATGCTCGTGCAGATGGCTTGGTAAAAGTGAATATGCTCTAGATCAGTGGGTACGGTAATTATTAGATACTCTCTCAGTCTGTCACATTACTGGTCTCACAGCTCTGGCACATCTCTGCCACCCTTAAACGTGATAACGAGCACTGCAAACAGAAATCTTTACCTCAGGAAATGTCTGGATGGTCCAGGACATCACCACATGAACATATATTAACACAAATCTGCACCCAGACACAGATGGTGTATGATAGCCGTCATTCTGATGTATCTCACCTCGTACATGATCATATCCACAAAAATGAACTCTGGTAACCTACGGTCTTCTTCATTTAAAAAAAACGTTAGAAAAGAAATGATGATTACAAGCACAGCCGTTCTCGACTTTCAATGTCCAATAGTCCACTACCAACATTTTCTTGGTGTCTCATCTCGTCAACAAACATAAAGCATAGATTTTGTCTTTGTTTTTATTATCAAGGCCTTTTTTAGCTCATCATTGTCATGTTTAAAATTTTTGTCTCCAAAATTAACACTGATGCTGACATTTATGTATATTTTTTCTACACCACTTAAAATCAAGATGGACTTGCAGCCCCCCACCCCCCACCCCCACCCCACCCCCAGGACAATGTAAAAGTATCATCCCCTTCTTCACCCATCTTTTTTTCTCCACCATCTATTTTTTCCTCCCTCATGTTGCCTTCAGAGCTCCATACAATTCAACCTCTTGGAATCACGAGCGTCTTTGCAGTAGTGGTCAAGATAATATAAATGCTCCACCAGCTGACATTGCTGTCCTTACTAGAGCCACACCACTAACTGATGCTGGTCCACTGACTGTTCTCAGTGTCAAACATCACCTTGTTCATTCACTAATTGTCTGTGTTTGTGTGCGTAGGATGGAAAGCAGCTGGGCTCGGGGAACACACTGCACCTGAAGGATGCCTCCTATGAAACAACAGGAGAGTACATATGTGAGGTGACCGTTCCCTCCCTGCCTGCCCTGCACACCAGTGGCTCTGTGCACATCATCGTCCAAGGTCAGAAGGAAACAAATCCATCTTGATGTTTTTGTACCTGCGTCTTCTTTTCTGCAGAGTCATTGATATCATTTGGATTACTCACTGATGTCCCATGATGCCCGGTTAATGCCACAGCATTTGCACTTTTTTCCACTTAAGTTTTTGAGTTTTCACAGATATATAAACTCAACAGTATAAACACATTGACATAAAAGTAATACAATAAAATACAAAAAATATAAAGTAACATGTCTTAAAGTTAGGCATTCTTTCAGTGTCATGTCTAATAAAAAAGTAAAATTTTCTCTGTTACTTTTTAAATGTATTCTCTTTAACTCTCAAACCGTTTGTCAACTTTTCAATCAATATCATTTCTTGGACAGTTTCCAGCCAGTGTTCCTGTTTTTGGGGGGTTTACTTTGAGTCAGTGCCTGGTAACAGCTTTCTTACTTGCTGCAAGTAAAACTTAAATCAAGCAGCGTTTACACTTTTCAGAAGTTTCACTGTAGTTGCTTTCTGTGATTCATACAGGTCCTCTATGTGTGACTAATGTTCCCCCCGACAGCAACATGCCAACTTCAGAACGTCTCTTAGACCCGAGTCTTACATGATGTCGACCCATTTAGCAACCGCTGTAGTTTACTTCTTCGATTTAGTTTCATCCACAGGTCTGTGGTGATTCACACACTCCAAAATGGTGCTTTATCAGCTTTGGTGAAGCATTTGCACGCTGACATCTGTCTGATTTATTTTAGTTTTTTATTTGCACAGACATGTCCAAATAGTGAAAAAGAAAAAATGTGAAATGTGTCAGGAGAAGTCAAGAAGCCACAGGCTGAAACAAACGGACCTCCCCTCAACCTAAGGAGAAAAAAAGGTAACAGAGGGAGAAAACTAGACAAAAGAACTAAACTTTTACAGAAACATTATACAGAAAAGTACAGCAAAAGGTAAATGACAACAGGAAGCTCACTGAACAGTCAGTGAAAAATAATCCAATAAAAGCCAAGAAATCTATCGAACACAGTGCAGAGAAAAAAGACAGGAAACCCATGCTGGACTCTGTTGTAAACCCAACATGGTGTGTTTGTGTGTGTCTAGGTGGTCCTCAGCTGGTGGGAGCGGAGCAGGAGGTGCAGCTGGAGGAGGCGACAGGCAGGATGGTGAACCTGAGCTGTGAGGTTCAGGGTCATCCGCTGCCCAGCATCTCCTGGAGCATCATCGGCAGCCAGGTATCCTGTCTGACTCACAGCACTGTCGATCCACAGTAGGTGGTTATTAGATTTAGCTCATCATGTGGTGTACATGTATAGCTGACAGCAGCCTTGTTTGTGGTGATGCTCATGAAGAGTCGACGCGAAGATGATGAGAGCAGCGTTTTTACTGCAGTGAGCAGATATCACAGTGGAGTCAAACTGAAGCCTTGACACTGTGGAGGCACAGATGTTTGGATTGTAAATGGTGAATGAGGAGAGGCAGAGACCCCACCCATTCAAACGCTCTCTGCAGTATTTTACATTCATATGGAGGCGTGGTGCAAATATGTTTAGGTGCTGGTTTGAGCTGTGTAATGATCTGCTATATCTGAAATTATAGTCTGTGTGTGTGTGTGTGTGTGTGTGTGTGTGTGTGTGTGTGTGTGTGTCTCCACAGATCTGGCACGAGGTGGTGAACAAGGCGACCGAGCACGTGACCCACAGCGTGGTGTCGGTCAAAGTCACCTCAGACATCAGCGCTCTGTGCAACGCTTCCAACGACATGGGCACTGAAGTCAAAGCTTTCAGCATCAAAGCCAGTAAGAGCTTTTTGCCCATTCACACTGTAATATTGTACGAGTGCTATGGGTTGATGAGATGAAGAAGGGGACACATTCAGGCTTTGAAATAGTCACTTAAGATTATTTTTTAACCTTCTGAAATCTGCACATGCAAACATTTGCATTTAAACAGCACTTGTTTGGTAAATTCCACTGCTACATCAGGGCATCGTTTTTCATCTTTTAGCCCATTTAGTTCCAGTTTTTATTCCAATGTGAGACGACTGTACAATATTTAGCTTCTGTTGACGATACGATACGATATGTATCCTTTATTATCCCCGTAGTATTTTGTCTGAGACTCTGCACAAGTATTGCTGTTTCACTGAGGGAGCTGCAGTGAGTTGAAAAGTAATGACATAAGGGAGGGAGAGCGTCCTCTGCTCTCTCACAGGCTGTATCAGTGATGGATTCTAAAAATGATTTTGCTTTTGAAGCTTTATTAACGACCATCATGAGTGTGAGTGCTGCTTGCCTCTAATACATTTGCTTAAAATGTCAAAGTGTGTAAAAGCAAAGACTATCTTAGTTTGGACACAAGCTGTATCTGACGTGTTTCGCTTAATACTCCTAATTTTAGTTTTTCATCAGTGCAGTTTCATGAATGAAAAAAAATACAGAGGGACTGTTGGATGATTGCGGTTGTACAGTTTTCTTTTGTCCATACAGGGCGACCACTCACATATATTCTCTTCAGGTTTTTCTTTTTATTGTTGAGTAGGTGTCTAAAATCAGTAATTGTAACGACCTCTGATATACTGAGAAGTGCTGACCATTCCAGGCAACCCTTTTTTTTTGCCGGCTGTTCTGATGATATCTTGCAATTTGAGATTTATTTCTGGGACCGGCTGGTCGCTCGGTCTGTCTAGTATGTAATGAAGGATCTTGTCCAATAAAGTATAAATATCACACATCTCTTTCAGCCCCATAAAATAAATCTATTATTCGTACATAGTGGTTATATCACCAAGCCCTAATCAATATGTGCTCACATGCGCTGCTCTGACTGCTGTGTTTTTAATTCACTGGTGAATAAATATCACAGGTTGTGACAGATGGGTCAAAAAGTGACAAAGGGGGTGTCGGTGGCTTAGTGGGTAGAGCAGGTGCCCCATGTACAAGGCTGTTGACGCAGTGGCTTGGGTTTGACCCCAGCCTGTGGCCCTCTGCTGCATGCCACTCCCTCTCTCCCCCTTTCACGCTCGACTGTCCTATCGATTAAAGGCTAAAATGCCTTAAAAAATATCTTTAAAAAAAAAAAGTGACAAAGCAGTGTCCTGAGGAAGCTATTAATAGCTTACAGAAACATTGCGTGCAGTAGTCCACCTTCTCCTCCTCTCTCCATCACTTTCACTCTCAAAAACACACACACACACACACATGCCACAGCGCTCAGTCCTTGTGTCTCTGTCTTTGCCACAGTCCGCAGTCCAGACAGTTGTGCTGCTGTAATCCATAAAGCTGTTGGTTTCTGAGCCTATTTGTAATCACTGAAGCAGCTGCGAGAAGTGTTTGTGTGTATTAAAATATTGTTCTGCTTGTTCACAGTTCCCAGAGTCACCTCAGCTGCTCCCTTCTCCCCCGGTAAGTTTGTTGCTCTACAGTCTTTTCAAGACGCCTCCTTCCTTTCAGCGCAGTTTCTTCTGTAGACTCTGTCACAATGAATGTGTTGCAGGACTGTGTACATTATTCATGGGTTTCATACAGGGACTGTATAGCAGGACTGTCTTTAGTTTGCTGGTAGATCTTTGGGATGGCCTGTGGGCATATTAAATATTCTGTTTGATACAGAGAGAAAAATCATAACACCAGCAAACCCGAGCACGCCAACAGTTATAATGATAGTTGGACCGAACGCTCTGCAGTCTTAAACACATTATTTGTATATCCCAGAATTTGTTAAACAAACACAAATAAGTCTCGGTTTTACTGACTGTTTCCAGACAGTCTGTGTTTTATTGTGGAGTTTTACACACCAGGTGAAACTGTGGTGAAGTATGGAGAGGGGAGCTATTATTATTATCATGGGACAATTATCTGACTTTATCTGAGCCGTCACTTGACACCATTAAACCCTTCACCAGCCTGTGGGGAATACAGCGGGCAAATAAACAACATTTCACCCACAACCATTTAAAACAACAGTGTCAGAAAGTCCCCTAATTATTTACCGAGGTCATTTGGGACCGTGTTTAAACACTTGCACAGTTGCTCAGAGTAGAATCTTCCTACACACTTATAACGAGGAGTGGAAGATCTACTTTAAGAATGAATTGCATCACCGTTTTATGACGAGTGACGCCGTCTCAGTCTGTGTCTCATTTTTTGTGCATTCAGCATATTCAAAGGGCTGATCTGGATAATTTGATGCAGGGAGAGCAAAGAAAATCCACAAAAATAGGCTTAAAGCTGACAGTGATGGTGTCTGAGATAACATAACTGTGGAATTAAAGAAATGTGTTTGTTTTTATAAACTGATCTGCTACAAATTCTGTCTGTTGTCATCATCACGGAAACTTCTTTGTTGTTAAGAAACTGACATTAAACGGACTTACTAAACTAATTCAGTCGAGGAGGATACACTAATGCACAAATATGACTTTAGCCCTATTTGCACAGGATGAGTGTCGCCTGGGGACCTCTGGTCATTAGAAAAATGTCAAAAGAGCTCCAGCAACACTTGTGGTATGAAAAACAACTTTATTGGAATGCATTTCAGCTTGTGGCCTTCATCAAGGCAAGGCAAGGCAATTTTATTTATATAGCACCATTCATACACAAGGCAATTCAATGTGCTTTACAAGAGAAATGCATTGAAATAAAACATTAAAGGAACAATACAATTGTGTTTGAGATCATTAAGCAAGACAATAAATAGTTAAAAACAGTGCAGAAAATGCAAGACAGACAAATATAAAAACAATAGCTACAGATTATCCTAACAATAAGTTACATATCTAGTTCACTGGTAAGCTGCAGTAAATAGTATTGTTTTAAGCCCTGATTTAAATGAGCTGACAGTTTCAGCCAATCTCAGATATTCCAGAAGTTTGTTCCACAGACAGGGAGCATAGAAACTATGTGGTGATGTGGAGCAAAGGGTCAGGTGAAGGGGGAGAGATGTAGGCTGTCTGTCTCTGTGCCCTGTACTTGTCTTTGGCTCTTATCTGTCCATTCTTGTTTTGGTATGGCATTTCCAAGAGCATGACGTAGGTTGGCCCCGAGTAGTCTGCATCCAGTGATGTTCGGATAAATCCCATCACGCTGAAAGCGATCCTTACAGTTCCAAAAGGTGTTAAAATTGTCAATAAACTTTATCCCATGAGTGAAGCACACCGACGTCAGCCATGTATTCAGGGCAAGGAGTCTGGTAAAAGACTTGATTCCTTTCCCCAGGGTTGGAATGGGGTCAGAAATGAACACATTTTGTGACTGACAGTCACTCAGTTTCTCCAGGAGCAGGGAAAAAAGTCCTTTTTTCAGGATCTCAGAGCCAGTTTTTCCTTCGTAGAATGTCAAAAATGTCAATGTCAAAAGACCCAGCATGGATGATAATCCTCATGTTACTTGGGTGTGTAGAGAGGATCAGTAGCAACAGCTCGGTTAGTTCCCTGACAGACATGTCAGATTTTCAGTCTTTGCCATTCTTACATGCTTGGTTATTGAGTCCCCGATCAGGATGGTGTCTGGCTGATCAGGTACATTTGTAATAATTGCGGAGGTTGTGTGTGACCTTAATCTTGTGCGAATCGTCTAGGGCTTCTCCCGACTAAGAATATTCCTAGTCGACCAACAGTCGTCATTTAGGTCCATCAGTCGACTAGTCTCCTACATGTTTCTGATATGAATGTAATGATTAAATGATATATTTTGGTGGTTTGAGTTGAAGGTGTGAGAAAGAATAGTATCAGTAACATTGTTAACACTGTGCTACATTACAGAGAAATACAAAAGCGTACTAATGAACCTTCATTAATATAGGTCTATATTTTATCTACAAGTGCACGTCACACACTGAGCGAGCCACCTGTTAATGACGCTGTGGGCTAATGGGCATGTAGCTACTTCCATGTTTCAGATGATACGTCATGTTTGTAGTCAACCAATGAAGATGAGTTTACATATCACCTTGGGTTCGTCCTTCATCTTCTCAAAATGATCCCACACTTTGGATTTCCTGCCCGACATGTTATTAACTAGCCTGTGGAATAACCACAGGTACCAGCCCTGGAAATTAACCTGACTCCTGTCTGACTGCTGAGCGTGGACACTTCCTGTGTCTGTCCTTTCAAATTAAATTCACACAAGGTCTAGTCATATAGGTTTTGATTTATTTTGACAAGGTGCAGCTCCTAATAGAGTTTCACGTTTGTTTTTCTGCAACGACCAATGAAATCTTGCCGACTAATGACCTTTCGGGTCAACTCACGTTCACGAGTCACGACTATTAGGGGAATCGTCTATGTCCATAATTCGTCAAGTACAAATTCCATTGCAAATTACCTACCATATTTCTTTATATGTGGTGTCCACTTGGACTCAAGGATGAATTGATTAGTTTTTTGGTGGTCACAGGTCAAAGGTCAAGGTCACTGTGATCTCATCTGTGTCATTCTTGTGAACTTGGTATTTCAAGAATGCCTTAAGGGAATTTCTTCACATTTGCCATTAATGTTTGCTTGGACTTGACGATAAACTGATAAGAATTTGATGGTCAAAGGTCACTGTGACCTCATAAAAATGTTTGGTTTATACGCTAATTATGACAAAATTTCACACAAATGTCCAACAGGATAAAATGATGATGTGATGACATTTTATATCCAAAAGGTCAAAGGTCAACTTCACTGTGACAGTAATCCATATGACACAATGAGAAGGGTCATTTCTAAGTCACATGAGGTCCCCAAATAAAACTAGATACTACATACCAGATACATCCTCAGTCCTTATAGGACTGTTAGACAGGGTTTAAATAACTCTAATAGCATGGAAAACAATGCTTTGTTTTCTTTGAAGTGTTAGTTAATATTTTCTCCTACTCCTCTCCTCTCACACAAACTGAATTAACAGAGTGTGAATATAAAGTGAAGCCTCTTTGTTTTTGAAAAGAAAAAGAGGGGAATAAAAAGCTTTTCACTCTGGGTGGATAATGTAAAGTCAGTTATTAAAGAATGGGTCACAGATGCTGCGCAAAATAAATGACATTTCTCTGCAGTCCTGCCGCTTTAATAACACTGAAATGTAATCGACATAATTTCACGCACAGCTAATTATTTCTCATGCTTGAGGAAATTGGCTTTGTTAAATAAGCCACTTAAGGAAACAAAAGTTTAAATAATGAAATGTGTAGGTATGGAGCAGATGTTTCCTTATCCTCGATTTTAAAAGGGTGCTCGAGTCATTCAGCGCCGCACTGCCATAAAGTCGGGGGACTTGTAAGAGACAGACTAAAAAAAAGCAAAGCGTGAAGCGTTCTGAATTTTAGTCTCTAGTAAGCTGCAGAAAAACTGCGTCCTACACCTCCCATGATATAACCTATAGGATCTTTTTGTTCTGATCTCCCCTTAAAGGGATAGTTTGGATTTTTTGAAGTGGGGTTGTATGAGGAACTTAATCAGAGTCAGTGTATATCTCAGGAACAGATGAGAGACATTTGGTCAGGTACTGTATTGATTGTTTAGGTCTCTGCTGTCGGGGTGTGTGTGTGTGGGGGGGTGATTCTAGTTTGGGTGGCTAAAACACATTTTGCTGCTGACACCTCCACAGCAGGATGTTGCTTAGCTTCTGTTTCAGCGCTCCTGCTGTTTCTCCAAACTGGGGTACAGACATCTATGACAGGTAATACACTGACAGTGGATAGCTACTTCATACTTCCCCACTTAAAAATCAAACCCCAGTCTGTAACGCAGGCTTTTCTGTTAGAAATGTAGACTTATAGTCCACATGAGCATGGGTATATTTGAAAAAGTAGGGTTTTTTTAAGCATTTTGACCCTTCGTTGCTCAAACTCACTGAAAACTGACCTTTTGTAAAGCTGCGTCCAGAGTGACGATTTACAGGAATTTTGTTTTTAGGGTTGATATGACAGACGTGTGAGTTTTTGGCTTTAAATGTCAGAGCGTGCGATGCTTGTCTCCTTTGTGAGGCGCCGCAAATGAGGCAACTTTTAACTTTTTAACGAAGGAGGGAAAACCCTTGTTATCTGCGTATGTGTGGACCAGGCCTTATTTCCTTTTGGCTGGGGTCCTTTTCCAAGACTTGACAAAGCTCCTCCAGAGATCACAGAAGACATTATGCAACAGTTGCATCAGTTTTCACAGACAGAGTAGCTCTCCATAAGACTAGTGAACTGACCTCTATGTGTACAACTAATACAGTGCCCCTTATAAGATATACAGGATGTAGTGTTTTCCCTCAGGACTTTGTGCAGAATCTATATGCTCAGGCAAAAATAATTTGCTCGTGTTGAGGCTAAAAGCAGGAACATTTCTTCTTTTGTGGCTGTAAATGTCCTTTAGCTTCACTGCTGTCAAAGTAGCAGGTGAGTTGTTCTGCTAGATGGACTGACACTAATGTGACTGGTCTGTGTGTGTGTGTTTGTGTAGCTGAGGGCAGTGGGGTGATCATAGTGGTGATCATACTGTGTCTGCTGCTGCTGGCCATCCTCGGCAGCGTGCTCTACTTCCTGCATAAGAAGGGGAAGATCCCGTGTGGACGCTCAGGGAAACAGGAGATGTGAGTACAGTCTCTTCTAAAATCTGTCTGTGACGTCTACAGAACAAAAAATACTGGTCCGACTAACGAGCCTGTGAATCTAAAGTCTGATATATCTCATGTCTTTGTGCAACAGAGCTCAGATTTTGACCAGATACTGTTTACAGCACATCAATGAGCCACAGTGTTGCACTGGGTTACATGTAGTGTTAATCTTTTTTTACTCTCAGTCCTGTGTAGTTTTTTATCATATTTAGTCAGCCTGTGTTTTTTTACGGTAAGTTTCAGTTAACTAAAAGTCTAGTAATTTCAGCCTTATCTTAGTCAAAGACAAACACAACTCTTTTATTACAGTTTTCATCATTGGAAACTGTCGACTGACTTCCTTTAGTCATCAAATTAATTTGAACATTTCAGAAAATCTAGCCAAAAGTTTTGTCATTTTAGTCAAACTTATTTCATATTAGATTTTATCTTATAATTACAGAAGTGAAATGATTAAGAGTATTGCAGAGCTTTGCAGAAAGTGTCTGGTCTGGTGGTTTGATGGTATCAATTCAAGGAATACATCCTATATGGGCCCAAATATCACCTCGATTCTTTCTCCAAAGCTCTGTTGTGATTTTAACTTAAGTAATTAATTTATTCCGAGTCCTCCTGACTGTGCTCATTGGGCTGTTCCAAAACCGAACCCTACACACTCCCACTCCGTTGTGAAGTGTAACTCCGTTTGTGGTCACCTTTAAAGCTGAATGAAGCTCCCTTCACCAAGCATTATGTTCTTGTGAATGTGATATTTCGAGAACTCCCTAAGGGAATTTCTTCAAATTTGGCACAAACGTCCACCTGGACTCAACAATGAACTGATTAGAATTTGGTGCTCAAAGGTCACTGTGACCTCATAAAAACATGTTTTCTGCCATAACTTGAGAGTTCATACAGTAATTATGACAAAACTTCACACAAATGTCTAACAGGATAAAATAATGAAGTGATGACATTTTATATCCCAAAGGTCAAAGGTCAGCTTCACTGTGACATCATAATGTTCTGCATAAAACACTTTTTCTGGCCATTACTCAGCGTCATATTTTAGGAACAGAAGGGGAGACATACTGAATTGGTGACTCTTGAAACTGTGCTGATTGTATAGATCTTCTGTGTGTGAAGCATCCATGTTTTCACTGACATGGATGGAAACTGTCAGAGAAACTTGACTGGTGCACAGAGGCATACAAACCGAGGTGGTAATCTAGTTGCCTGTTCAAATTCAGGGGCTATGGAAATCATAGGGCCCTACTTAAGAAAAGCCTAAACCTGGGTAGAGTAACCCAGTCAGTACGTTTACATGACATTAGAAAAATAGATTTATTGTATTAGTCTGACTAAAACAGGACTTTTAAAATGTTAGTCTCACTGAAATCATACTAAATCTGATTCGTCAAAGTCAGACTAACACATCCAGATAATGTGACTCCTGCATGTATACAGTCAATCAGACCCAAACTGGCCGAGGCGCTCTGAGCATGCTCCACAGTTTCCACCCCGGGCTTTGACCCGGAGGTTGAATGGCAATAAATGCATAACGGAAGAGGAAGCTGGTAATAACATGGAGAAATCTACATCCAGAGACGTGACTTTTTGGATCGACAAGGAGACACAGTTCATGCTGTGTCTCCTCCACCATGGTACTAGTTAGCTGCTAGCTAACCGTAGCTAACTCATTTGTAGATTGTTTGGTCTGTGACGTAATAGGTCAACAGGAAAAAGGTCCAATACAAACAAGCTGAAAGGGGGCATATCTCCACCTATCATAGAGGAGTCGGACATACTTGGGTCAATAAATGGATTCCCCTCCTGTGCTTGTATACTGGGACAAGGACGGTAGTCCAGTTAAATGTCCTGGTCGAGCTGTAACTGTAGCTCCACTTAACTGTGCATGTGAACGTACTGAGTTTTAGCCAGTGTTAAATTTTAACTTACATTAAAAGAAGTGCCTCTGCAGCCACCTGTGTGTGTTGATTTCCACATGAGTCAACCTTTGTGCCTGTCAGCAGCACCAAAGAGAAGACCACCAAAGATGACATTGTCGTGGAGATGAAGACCAACACAAAGAATGAGGAAGCTGTCCTCCTAAAGGCCGTCAACGGAGACAAAAAGGGCCCCAATGACCAGGTAACTACTGCGGGTGGATGAATAGGACATCTTTATATCACACTGTTAAAAAAGGACTCAAAGCCAGAAGTTTGTCCTGCTAAAATTCATTAGCTGTGGAGTTTAAATGTTAAAGTTTGTCCTGAGGGAGAAAGAAATCATCACTGATGCAAGTCAGGAAACGCAGAGTTGGACATCCTCTTCACAGTAACTTCACAGACGCTGTTTTAAATTTGGATATGTAATGTTTATGTGGGGTAATAGTCGTGGCTTTTTCCATCAATTATTTAACAGTTATAAATAAACCTACAGCAGCAGCTAGCATACAGAAAACGTATCTGATGATATGAGGATGTCTGGATGTGATATAAACAGATACAAAGTGTTTAAGACTTTAAGGGATTCTCCCGTGTTTTTAATGCTGTTTGCTGGTTGGTTATGGCTGTTATTAGTGTTAGCAGATTTAGTATGAGACTGTTGATGGTTTTAAATCACTTTTCAGCCACAGTTTCGTTGTTGTGCATCGGAACATTACATGCAGTACTGTGTTTCATTGTGCTTATATAAAAACGGGGAGCATTCAACAGAAAAGTGTTTGTGTTTCAAATTATTCTGATGACATAATGTTATGAAAATGCGACATCACAATAATTATTGTAGGTTTGTTTTTTATTGTGTGTTTTGTTGGGGGGTTTTTAGGTGTAGTGGCAATATTTATTCCACTGGGGGGTGCCAAAGTCAAGAATTTTCAAATTCAGTTCAACATTTTCGGAAATTAGTTTATTTATGTCATGCTGAGAGTTAGATGACAAGATTGAGACCACCCTTGTGTCTGTACGCTACATATGAAGCTACCGCTAGCACCCTGTTAGCTTAGCACAAAGACTGGAAACAGGGGGACAGCTAGCCTCGCTCTGTCCAAATATAACAAAATCTACTTACCAGCACCTCAACTGATATAATGTGTAAAAGGGTAAGTTCTGTATTTTTCAACCTAGGGCCAGTCACACAAAACACCTTAAATTAAGATTTTCCTTAAAGTCTGAGTAAGGTTTCCTCAAAAAAAAAAGAAACGGTTACACAGAACACCCTCAAGTCTTCTCCTGAAGCTTTCCTTAATATTTTTAATTCGGGATTTAAGATTTCTCCTTATCTTGTACTTGTACTTAAGGAATTGCTTAAAGTTTGTTGCACAAAGAAACCTCAGTAACCAAAGCAAGGACAAAAACATAAAGTACCTGACTCCATCTTAACCCCAGACAGCTGTCACTCAATCCTGAACAAACTCCAAAAATGGATGTTCCCATTAGTCACTTAGACACAAAACATGTTAAATACTGAGCTCACCCTTTAATTACTGAGCTTTAGAGGTGCTGTTAGGTGGATTTCGTTACCATTTAATAAACAGGAATCTCCCTTTCATTCACAACTCATTAGTCATGTGTCGTAATGAGTAGGCAGTGTGCATATGTTGGTGTAACATTGATGTCCTCCTCTGTCCCTCCAGTAAAGCCCCTGACGGCTCAGCAGTGATGTTGTGCAGCAGGAGGCAGGACACATGAAGCCAGCAGTCAGTCAGTCAGTGTGTGTGAGACGCTCCCACTGATTTGAGACCTGCAGGGTAACACCACCATCTCACAGTCCGGACATTCCCCCCCATCATGCTTTGTTCTCAGCAGTATTCAGTAGATTTACACAACCACACAACCACACACACACACACACACACACACACACACATTACACACACACACACTCAAACACACAGGTATGTATGTACAGATGTGTATTTTCTTTCAAATGAACGTTCGCTTCCTCGACATTCAGTTTGTTTTGTACTGTTTCCTCAAACAGCTCTTGGCTGGTGTTCAGTGTGTGTACGATGGTGTCTCATGAGCATCATCTTTTTTTTTTTTTCTCAATGAAAGTGTATATATTATATATATTTTGTTATTTAAGATATTTTGGCACTCAGATTTTCATTTCATGGTAGCGTCTGGGTCATGTGCATGTTGATCCGTGTTCATGGGTCCAGGTGTGTTTTGAGACGGGACATGATGTCAGAGACCAAACGCCAGCCGTTCCTCTGCGGCGGCTCCTTCCTGTTGGTTCACAGTCGCACTGAGAGAAGGCGTGTCAGTGTGTTTGCTTCACTTTGATTTTTGATTGACACCAATATTTGTAGAAATTGATTTTAAGATTTACCAAATGCTGAGGCATTTCCTCCAGAACTGATGTCATCGCAGGAAAATCATGATGTTATCTGTAAAAGCTGTCGGTCAGACACACTGGCAGCCACAGATATAGTAACATAGATGCCTCATTGGCTGCTGGATTGTACGTCAACGGCGATGCCATATTGTAAAAGGCAAGACCAGACTGTAAACAAATGTCAGTAAACAGAAGAGGATAAAAAGCTCTATAACTTTACTATTTATTAACCAATTGCAATGAGTTGTTTTTATGTTCATGGGTTTATGACTGGAATACTCAACTTGCTTTGTTTGAGGGCCACTTTTGAAAAAATGACCTTAGGCCAGGGGCCAGTCACAGCAGCCCTGCATAGGTCAGGGGCATTTCTAGGATTTGAGGCCCAGGCCTCTGTCGGGGGTCCGGGGAATCCTTGGCACTTTCTTTGATAAACAAGCTCCGTTCTGATGTTTATTACACACCCTGGAGCCTTATTTACAGTAAAACTACAACAGAATTATTTTCATTGTGAATTAGAAAATGGTTGGGGGGCCACCTGGCACCCTATCTGGCCCACAGGCGTAAGTTGAGTATCACTTGTTTGCAGCCAATTTTAATCTCAATCTTTCGGCTATAATCACTGCTGGACGTTCAGTAAAAGAGTCTGTGTTAGGCTTACATGAACTGAATTACTTACCTGGTGATAAATAATTAATTGTCAATTTGAAATTTAAAAACTCATTTGTCAGACATGGATTTGACTTATTTTTCTTGGTTGAATAATTACGGAGACATCCCTTTATAATATAATATATATTAATGTGGAAGTAGGAAAGGAAAATAAGTCAAATCCATGCAGACAAATGTGAGTTTTTAAAATCACTTAGTACAGGTAATTTAGTTCATGTTAGCCAAACACACACGACTCTGCTGAGTGTCCATGTGTTTTTATAGCCTGAATATCGAGATTATAATTAAATGAAGACAAATTTTTTTCCTCTACAGCACGTAGATCTTACACCCATGAATATAGAAACGACTCATCGCAATCGGTTGAGAGATATAAACATTATAGAGCTTTTTATCCAGCTCCTCCGTTTACTGGCATTTGTTTACAGGCTGGTCTTGCGGTCTCCAATATGGCAGTGCCGCTGACGCATCACTGCAACAGGCTGACACAGTCAGTGCGGCATCTATGTCTATATGTCTATGCTGACAACCTTCTTCTGCAAACTGCTGTCAAGCCCTCGTACTGTTTGTAAATACATGTAGTGTACAGACCTGCTAGTGGTGGCCTTGGACTGTAACTGAGGGTGAAAAGGTCAAAGGTTAGTGATCTGCTGTGCCTGTTTTTGCATCATACACTGAATTTGTTTTCTTCCTTTGGTTTGCTCTGTGTGTTTTCTTTGTGTTTCCACTGAGAGCTCGTTGGGCCTGGAGAAGCGCTCCAGTGTTTGTGTGTGTTCGGATGTTTACTGCTCATTAAACACACGCAGACCTGCTGACCGTTGGGTTTCTAGACTTTACATTTCAGTTTGTTTCTGTGCAGTTTGAGAAGAAACTGGCAGACAGCTTCGCTCAGATAATCCATCACTGGGAACATTTAGTTTCCTGTTCAAAGTTAGAATATTATTCCATCCATGGGGATTTACTGCGGATTGATTTGAAAGGTCTGCTCTGCATGAAACTGTCATGAATCTTTAACAACGACACAAGTAGATGTGGACGTTCTTGTCTGTGATGGATTACTGAACTCTGAGTGTAAAGTACCAGCTGTGGAACATAGAAATACGACATCTCTCCCCAGTTTGTCGTGTGTTATCACTGCATTCAATTATTGTAACATTCAAATCACAGAGCTGAACATCTGGAGCTGCTTTTTGCAGAACGATAAATCTCCGATGATCTTTGAAAAACCTAGAAAGTTGGTAAATACTCAGTTTTGAAGGTGTTTCCAGAATCTATAAAGACTCTTCCAGCCAGCTGTATCAACAACATATTCCAGTTCTTCACCCATAATCTAAGATGCATCTGTATTTCCTGAAACTGCACATGAACATCACCTCGCTGTCTGTACTGTGTATGAAAATATTGACTTGATCAAACACTGTGATATTCTGTAATCCAAACAAAGCTGGCAGTGACACACTGCAGCTCCTCACCTGATCTGTAGGATGTTACAGAAAAAACTAAAATGTTATGTTAATTTATCTTATTTTTCTCTGTTATTCTTAATTATTTTTCTCAAAGTGGGTGCTACTCATGCTGCGGTCCACACAAAAACAACAATCTAAAAACTGACAACATTTAAAAAATAATTCAACACACTATAAAATAATAGACGATAAAAACTTAGAGTTAAAATAAGACAGAGGAGTAAAAAGTTTTCAAAATAAAGTAAGATTTACATAATTTTTCATTTTTTTTTATATTTTTTTCTTGCATTGTACAAAACAGGTGAGGTGCTATTTCATTTCTGGACACTATTTTAGGGGGAAAAAAGATTTACATTTGGGAAAAATGTGTTTAATTTAACTTTAATTTAAACATTTATACATTAAGAAAAATTTGTTTAAAATATTAACAAAATAAATGGAGTAAAAATTAAAATTTTCCAAAACAAATTAAGATTCATTTTATTTTCCATTATCGTATATTTTCATACACAATAGGTTTATATTTTTTCTTGTGTTGTACAAAACAAGCAAGATTCTATTCAATTTGCGGACACTGTTTTAGGAAAAAATCTGTTTAAAATATTAAGTATTGTGCACGCAGATTTTTTTTAATTCTTAAGGGGAGAAAAAAATACATTGGGGAAAAAATGTTTAAAACATTTAAATATAAAAGGAGTAAAAAAAAAAATGTATAAAAAAAGAAAAACATAAAATAGTTCCAAAACAAAGTAAGAAAAGAGAATTCTGCTTAAAATTCCAAATATTGTGCACGTACAGATTTTTTAAAAATCCTTGGGAATCCTTAGGAGAGAAAATGAAAAATTACATTTGGGAAAAAATTGTTTAAATATTTAAACATAAAAGGAGTAAAAAAATAAATCAAACCTTTTTTTAAGTTACAATATCCTATATTTTCATAAACAACAGGTTTTATATTTTTTCTTGCATTTTACAAAATGGACAAGAAGCTGTTTAATTTGTGGATACTGTTATATAAAAAGAAATTGCCGTTTCACAGACGTTTTTGTTGTTGTTTTTTTTTTAATCCTGGCGAGTAAAAGAGTCTTTGAAGAGTCCTAAAACACCTTCAGATCAGCAGGAAGTGTTTTTTAAATCTCATCAGGGGTTTATTTTTCTGCAAAAAGTATATTTGAATGTCATGATAATAGAAGAGAGTCACAAACAAACAAAGGTTAACTAGCTAACCTTCAGGATGCTGACAAAACCAGTCAGTACATTTAAAGTAAACCATCTGAAACACGCATGGACCCTGGTGACGCTCCCTCATAGGCCCATGTTGTGAATATGATGTTCTGATTGCTCACCGTGTAGCTTATTGTGAAAAGAGACATTTCGTTGCTGAGAGCGCCACGTTTGCCCAGATGACTTGCAACATTAACAAAGTAGTGATGTTTCCTGTTTTCTTTTTTTTTTTTTTACCACTGAGTTGAAATTGTATAAATATCCAGGTACAGGACGTCCTCAGGCCAGACGTGTCCTCCTGTGCAGGGCCATGCTGTTGTTAGGGTGTAGAGACGCTGCACAAAGCCATGACACCAACCGTCTGCAGGGTGCAGCCAAGCATTTCTGATTTGATCCATACATCTGCACCTCCTCTGTTTAATACGACTTCAAATACAGTTTTTGTTTGGATCTTTCACCAGTGGGAAAACAAGTTAACCGAACATTATGTTTTTTGTTTTTCTTCGAAATGTGTGTAAATTAAGTCCTGTACATGTGATTCTTTGATGCTTGCGTTTTTTTATATTTTTTGCAAGAAAATAATGCCAAATAAAAACGTTTCATTTAAATGAAGACTGTTTTTCTATCATTATAAAATCATCATTGCAGAGCTATGAAAGAGCTCTTTGCTTTCTCTTTGTTGTCTTTTGCCCAGAGGCTCAGTGTGAACCAGAGCAGCAGCGGGTTCACTGTGCTCTCTGTTAGCGCTGCTCAGTCCCACAGTGAGGAGACAGGAAGTGGCGCTGCCTCCAAACCGCTGTCAGCAAGAGCTGGAAATGACTCCAACAGTAGCTCAGGTTTCCAGCTGCAGTCTGGAGGGAGGAAGGACAAAAGCTCACATCTGCAACGAATTCAGGCACCTCAGAGCCGCCCCTCCGCTGCAAAACATATCAGCTAGTCTCTGTTCATTTGGTGTGAAGAGGACGATCCAGGTGAAGACCACAGGTTTATCTCTGAGATAAAGTTTAAAACAACACTACACAGTAGTAACAGCAGTTTGGTTGCTGCTTTTATTTTGCATTCCCCTGATAAGCGCTTCACACTTTTGGCCCTGTGCACCGCCAACACAGTGTTTCGCAGGGATTGAACCACCAACCCTGAGATTAGTGGCTGACCTGCTCTACCTCTGTGTTCTGGACAGCCGTTATGTCACAACACCAGTTCCAAAAAAGTTGGGACGCTGTGTAAAACATGAATAAACACAGAATTCAGTGAATTGCGAATCTTTTCTGACCTATATTCAACTGAAGACAGAACAAAGTCAACTGATTCAATTCAATTCCTTCTGAATTTGATGTTGCAACATAAACAAGTTGGGACAGGAGCCTGTTAACCACTGTGTGACATCACCTTTTCTTTTAACAACACTCAGTAGACCTAAGTGTTTGGGAACTGAAAACACTAATTGGAAGCAAACTGGCCAATCATAACTAATAAGCTGTGCTCCATTGACTCTAATGCAGTCGTTTCTTTCATTTTCAGGCTGGTTTTGTGGATCTGGAGCTAAATGTTGTGCCTGGGGCGCGTTGTGTATTAATGATATTCGTTACGTGGAAAGGTTGGAAAAAGATATACGTTTCTTCCCTGTTCCAAAACCAAAATCAAACCCTGAAAAGTGTAGGGTTAGCTAGCTAGCTACTGAAGATAAAGCCTACTGAATGTATACACATGCTGCTTTTGCTTTTGAATGATTATAACAGTGAAACAAAGGCCGACCCTGCTGTACAGGAACCAGTGAAGGAAAGCAGGGAAACTTTGCTGATATTCAACCAGCTGTGTGTCATCACAGTGTACGCAGACGAACGTTGTCTGACTTCCCCTGGAGATCCCTGACTTCCAGGTGCTGGCAGCAGCACAGGGGTGAAGCCAAACACCGTTCATCTGAACACACTGTGATGCCACACAGCTGGTTCAGTATCAGAAAAGTTTCCCTTTATATTCATTGTCTTCAGTTCAGATCCAAAAATCCAAGAAAAAAAAATTCAAATGGCAACATCTGAGCAATCCATGACAGAACTGGCAGTCAAACATGAATGTTTACCTGCAATCAACTACACATAAACAGTAAAAACCAGGGTTTCAATTTTTGTGACGTTTTCTTGGTTCATGACTGATGCTCTGATGCTCTGTGCTCTGATAGGTCATTTATACTCTATTGCCTCGCTGGTCCTGGGTAGCCTGGTTGTTGCTATTTGAAATTTTGTGACCTGGGATCTGAATTTGACGAAGTATTATTTATTTTCTTATTTTTTTTAATTCTAAATCTTGAATTTTTGGTTCTAAATTCATGAGCACTGACAAAAGAAACCCTTAAAATTCAGCTTTCAGAACTGCAAATTAAAAAAATTTAATGTTTTGATTTCGAAGGGGTGACTTCAGAACAAATAAATTCTGACACACATTTTTCAAAATACACTTCCAATGCTGTGTTTAAATGTCAATATTAAGCATTTGACAGCTGTTCAAATTCAAATATTTATGTCTCTTATTTGCTTATGTTAATAATCCAATATATAGAATTTGCACTAAAAATGTGAAGATTTGAACCTGAGTCCATCAACAACACCACTTAATATACACATGTTGGATTTCAGCTGAAAAAAGTAGTTTGAGGTTTAGTTACTCTTTAAAAGTAACTTAAGACTTAAAATTGCAGTTTATTGCTCAGAAATGTGTTTTATGGAAACAGTGGTGTTTGCCAGCCTGTGGTCACTGCAGACAAACCACACAGATCAGATGTTAAAGAAAATACTGTTTAATTAAAAATCTTAATGGCTTAGGCATGAAAAACATGGCAACACAACGAATGCTGAGGATATTAAAAAGACAATAAATAAAATCATATTTACACAGGCAACAACAAAGCAATGAAGACAACTTTTTTTAGTAGGCAAGTTCTCATTGAAAAGGCTAGTTACCATGGTTACACTACACATGTATCATTAACCAGTGGATCTGACCAGCCAACGCACCAGCTGAGTTTACCAGTGAGGGAAAGAGTGTGTGTGTGTGTGTGTGTGTGTGTGTGTGTGTGTATGAGTGAGAGAGAGAGAGAGAGAGAGAGAGCGGAGCCTCTGGCAGTGATTCAACATGACTGTCAGCCCCGAGTGTGTCCTCACACGGCGGCACTTTCACGGTCAGGAGTTAGTCCCTGTTAGAGCGCTCCAACACAAAGCCGAAGGACTGACGGCACATTGTCTGTGAATCAACGCGAGCTGAGGGGCAGCGTGCCGCTCTCAGATGCTTTGGGTTTCGGGGGCAATTAAAGCTGCGAGAAAGAAACCTCAGGTTCACCGACCTCAGTCTCGTCAGGAGCAGTGTGAGGACTGTTTTCTTACTAATCACTTCAAAAATACGTCTGCTTTTACATTTTCAAGCGCATGGAGCCGGCCCTGAATGTGTTTACTGACATGTCCACACATTTTGAACCTATTTTTAGAGGAAACACTTACGAAATTAAAAACTGCAGCCTGATAAATATGATCAACTCGGGGTGAGCAACGACAAAATCTGGGTATTAAAGGTTCGTTATTATGACATGTATTAGAATTAGTAACAGTACGTCATAATTGCAGGAGTCATACATGCAAGATAAGGTCTGCATTAGTTTCCTGTGATGAATGTAGCAGACAGCTGCTTGAAACTGTCGCCATCACATCGTTTGTCCACCAGGGGGCACTGACAGTTTGTTTTGCAACTGTGAAGTGTTCAGCTAAGTCTGTATCAACAGTGTTTATTCGACAGTCTCCTATCGAGTTCGGCTTGAAAGAAATCAAGGGCTGACTGGCCTCAAATTATCGGTTTGACGTCTCGTGACGCCGCCTGCGAATCAAATGACCTGGCTCCAAACTCTTGATACTGGGTCCGCAACATTATGACGCCAACATACGCCTGTGGCGCAGCGAGTAGGTTGAGCCTGCACAACATCTGATGGTGGGTACAGTCGCCGGCAGATCAGCCGAATCCAGCGCTTAATTTGAGCAGCGAGCGGCGACCAAGACCACATGGTTTATACAAACACAAACAAGTCAAGGGAGACTGATAGGACAGAGAACTGATGATGTCATTCAGGCTTTTATGAAATTGTATTGTGAACAACTGGGAATGCTACCGTTGCTTTTGCCCTGTAGGCAGACACTGTTGTTCGTTTGTCCCATGACAGTTTCGTGGTCGCTGCCGCCGGCTGACAGATTTCACTTCATACTGACAGTTTTCCCGCCTCTCGTCGCTTCCTGTTAGGTGGTGCACAGCGCACTGAAATGGAGCGGAACCACTCAAAGTGAAGATCAGAGACAAACACAGAAACTGTGTGGATGTGGCTGAAAGGTTTTAGTTTTGGTTCGTCTGCTGGCGTGTGCAGGGCGTGATTGACAGAAGGCACATTTACATGTCACTGCAGAAATCATAAGTGACGACTGAGGATCTGTTTTGGAGAAAAAGAGGAAATTACACTCCTCTTTTTACACTTACTTAAACCGGACACTTATTTCATACGTGGAAGTGGAAATGAGACGTTCAGTCCTGTGTTGTTTCTGGCAGTGACTGGGAGTGACAGCTGCTCATTATTGGTCCACTGGAAAAGAATCTAAAAACCTGAGTGAAATCCACGACTTGAGAGCGTTCACTAAAGTCTGTTTCAGTCTTATGTTCATTTGGGTATTTTGTTGTGAATGCAGTGCAACGGGTTGAAAACTGAGCACTTGAAACTTGACAGGCCGAGCCCTGATCCCAGGTCTCATTTATAAACATTGCATTCACACAAAACGAGGCCTGAAAGAGGCGCATGCTACTTCCCACGCAAAAGCTGTGTTCTATAAAAACAGACTTGATGGGAGAAACTTTGACCCACGCTTACGAACACTTTGGAGCAAGGACATTAGCGACAAATGGTGAGGTGGAAGCCTGGTTGTAGAAATTGTCAGATATTTTTGGCACGTGCCGTTTTTGGCTTCTGTCCGTACTCACATTTAAAGTATGGATCCTACTCATTGTTTTATAAATGAGACCCCTGGACAGGCCTTCTGTTTATCACAGTACACCTCGAACTCGGACATTTCAGTCACTCACTTCCTAAAATATGTTAGCAGAGCATGCTAACATGCTCACAACGGCGACACTGATGTTTTACAATGTTTACCATCCTCAATTACCCGCTGATATTTTTCTCTATTTATTTTATAGCCTATAAATGTCAGAAAATTGTGAAAAATGGCCACTGAGCCGAAAGTGATGTCTTCAGATTAAGGCCGTCAGTCAATTTCAGGCTGTAGCCCCAGATTTTGCGGTATGTCCTCCACCGCCCCTTATCCATTTTTTTCCAGCTGATTCGATGTGTTGAGCAAGTCTGTGAGAGGCGTCACTCTGACTGGCCTTTCAGCTCCAGCAAATCAGTGCCTCGTGCCCTAAAAAATGGCGTTTGAGCGTGCCTGCCGTGCGTCTACGTTGAAAACAATGAATTTGAGGCTGCAAAAAGCACGGCATGTGTATGAAACCTTAAACAGTAATCTGGCAGCCCCCCTGGAGAACTCCTGGGGTTCGCAGACCCTGTTGAGGACCCAGGAACTAATCTATTAATCATTTTAGCTCAAATATAAATTGTTAAACAGGTTGCGGTGATTTGATGTTTTCAACTTTCATCCTGCAACAAATTCTACGAACTGCTGAGTGACTGAAATGTCCGAGTACGACGGGCGGATTATTGTAACCACATGAGAACATCTCCAGAGTCTGAAATTGGAGGAAGAGAACGGGGAAACATTGCAAAGCTGATTTTAAAATATTGAATAAAGTGGTAAATCTATGCAGGTAAAGTAAAAATAATGAAGAAAATCCAATCACTGGAATGTTTCTGTGACGTGTCATGAGTTGGCGCTCGTCACTGTCACACTGCCAACATGATATCACGTGTCCTTCAGCATCTGTTCATTCATTACATTCAACCCTGGCTTTTCACTGAGTACCTGAGTACACATGACAACACACCACCTGCTTTTTTGCTTTAGAGCTCAATGTAAATCCCTTCGATCTGATCTCTCAGCTGCTCTGGGTACAAATGTGACGCTGAGCTAAATCACATGAACATGTGAGGGGAAATCTAACAGCACATGTTAAAGTCCTTTTGCTTATTAGTAAGAAACTATAAAAGAAGCTTTTGAGTAAATAAACCAGCCTTCAGGGTCGGACCGCCCGCGAGGCGATCCTGAAATGACAAAATAAAACTCAGCCATTGTTAGTACTACACACAGCACGACGAGTTATGAGAGTACTTAAACATTAAAACGTGTTATTTCGTTACAGAACCATCATTGAACCGGGAGCTGAGAGGAAAACACAGAGTCATGTTCAACTTGTCAAATACCATCGAAAACGGAGCGAGCCACAGTGACACGTACGACGTGAAGCCCTGCGATACTGCACTGCGACTTAACATTCACATTCATCAGCATGAGCGCGCGCGCACACACACACACACACACACACACACACACACACACCACGGAGTTAAATCACTAATTTTCTGACCGGACTCGCGTCGCTACATATTCGTACGCCACAAATTTGCCAAGAAGCCCGTAAAAAGCACCAAACTGAACGGCTGCCAGCGGCGGGACACTGAGTCAAATTCGACGATCTGCAGGGTCCCTCTGCCGATCACTGCAGCTTCAACACATAGCTTAATGAGAGGAAGTACTCAGACTGAGGGGAAACGCTGCCACAGCATGAGTGGACCTCAGCAGAGTACGACAGGGTCAAAGCGTGGCTACAGAGAGCTCACATTAAAGGCTTCCATTCTCCGTGTATGCTGCGTTCAGGTCATATCGGCCTCTCCTGAGCTGCTCCTCAAACCAAACTCCACTCAAAGTTTTAACAGATAGTTAGGAAGCCAAAAAAAAAAAAACAACCTTCAAGTGGCGATTACGAAAAAAAGAATAGAAATTTTGAGGTTTCTATGTCAAACACTTGGCATTGGCGTAACAGTACTCCAAGATAATCATATATATCCACACTAACTCCACACAAAACCTGCCGCAGTTATGTCATTGTTAGAAATGACTTTGGACATGAGTGTTTCAAACCAGACCCTGCAGATGATTTCATCTCCTGATATGACGTGAACGCAGCACTACTCCTCAGAGTAAAGCCTTTTGACATGTACTTGTGGCCCTGCAGGAAAGTGCTTGGTAAATGCTTATCCATGATAATGGCACAGAGTGGAGACAGAGACGAAACAGAGAGGATGGGCGCGCCCGGAGTGACTATGTGGCGATGTGTGCCGCGGAGGGGATGGAGACAAACTCGCGCAGGATGTTCTTGGCCGTCTCCAGGTTGTTCTGGGCGATCATCAGGGCTTTCTGGATGTCCTGGATGGAGTAGCCTTGGGACATCAGGCATTCAATCTCCCCGTTTAGGGCCAGGCTTCCAGGGCCTACAGGAGGAGCATGGGGAAGAGGAGGAGGAGGAGGAGGAGGAGGGGAGGAGGAGGCAGAGGAGGGGCCAGGGAGCTCTGGCAGCGGAGCAGAAAATTCACGGTTTAAAGGCCGAGGCCGTCGGTCAGAGTTGGCTCGACGTGGGAGAGGTTTGGGGGGGCGTTCAGGGTCGACACCAGCTGCAAAGATACCTGGAACACACAGGTGATTTGGTTTTGGTTGGTAAACTTAGCTGTCAGGGAGGTGAACAGAGACAGTTAAAGCTCCCTCATAGACTTTAGATTTCTGGTAACACTTGGCACAATTATCTTGGCCAAAATACTTCAACATATCCTGATAATCATCAATATGTAACAAGTCTTAAAATACCACTTAAAGAGTCTCTTTTAGTCTCTTTGGGTGCTGCTGGATGTGATATTTACAAATAACAGAGTAATGGAAATCTACCACGATCAACTTATTGTGTTTTTTTATTGCAGTCTGTGATGAAATCATACATCGTCCCATCCCTACACCTAAGCATAGATCATGGTAAGATGAGTGACAGGATGTTATAACACTGATGGCTGGCTACCGGCATTATCCAAAGACAGAACAACAACCTTTTGAAGCATTAAAATGCAACACTTGCATTTTTGCCGCTGCAGCCATACACTTCAATTGGTGGCATTCTGCTTTAAAACAGCAGAGGCCAGATGCATAAAATTGTGTGTACGCACAAAGGCAGTAAAATACGTATGTATTCTTGTCGTCACATTTATAAAGCCGTGCGTAAACCTGATCTGCTTCTTAAATCTCAATCATTGTGATGATGGGCGCTCACAGTTCACCATAAATGCAGGGTTTCTCACACATTCATTTATTTATGGCGGCCCGCTGTGATGAAAACATCTGCCACCACAAATATATTTTCTATTTTTGGAGATTCATTAGGAGCTCTATTGGAATATATATACGTTTAGTTTTTATGGCACCACACTGTCGGAGGCATAGACGGAGGAGCAGAGCGTCAGGCACATTCAAAGTGAAACTAAAAGTTTGCATTCACTCGCAGCAGCTGCTCCTCTGCTACAATTATACACCCTGCAACAAAGCGCAATTTCACCGACCGTGTCACATCGGTGAGGTTCTCCAACAGTGCCAGTGCAGCTGTAATTAAGCACTGTTGTAGCAATTTGTAGCCTCTGCACCACTAACTCATCACATTTCTGCTAACCATTGTCGCAGTAAAATCTTGATCATTATGATTATTAAACATCAGAAGGATGATCAATGATTCATTCATAGTGCTCATGTTGAAACTGATTTTTCAAAATGTTTCACAAGATGAAATTAAACAACCAGGGAGATGAAGGTAAATAAAAAACAACGCTAAAATGTATCACTCATGAAGTATTTAAAATTAAGTTTATAATGCGCCTTTGAATGACATTTTACAGAATGCCCCGCAGCCTGCAATTTTTTTTTAAACAACCTTAAAAAAACATTGTTATCTGTCTTTCAACTTATATTTATTCTCGTCTCATCTCGTCATCACCTGCAGCTTTCTCCGCTAAAACTATGCGTGCTCCTGGTCTTAAGAATGTGTGAGGTGTGCATGTTTTCACCGCGCTTTCACTACTTTTAACTGCCAGTTTATGTGTGGTAAAAAAAGGTACACATTGTTTATGCGTCTGGCCCCAGATCCTCTAGAAATCATTTGCAGAAACACTTACTAGCATCTACGGCACCATCAATACTGAGAGCGTTGAAGGCCGCTGAGGCACCGCCCATATCTGACAGGGTTCTCCTGGTGGGGGCAGGAGGGACGACCGGCCTGGGACAGTCATACTCGTAAATATCCTCCTCAGTGGTCTCCTCCTTCTTCTCCTGGGGAATCGCAGCTGGATGTTGAGGGAGGTCTGAAAAACAATCACACAGTTCACACACTGAGGGACCAGAACAGAAGACAATAGAAAAAGATCTGTACCATGTATCGCAATGTAATAAACACCCTCTTATTATAATGTTCAGTTCATGGTGAGACTATATCTGCATTTATTTGTTCATACAAAACTGACGTACATAAAACAATCGGCCAAAACATTAACACCAGTGATGTTAGCACCTCTGGGCGAAGTAATACTGGAATTAGAAAAAGACTACAGTTTAAGAACAGAGGAGTGAAATATTCCCCTTTTATTTCCACTCATAATTAGCTATGAATGTTACCCAGGTTGGAGGCCTGTGCAGTCTCAGAGGAACCAGCCTGGGCCTGGATGTTACACATGGACTCGTAGACTTGGGGGTCCTCAGAGTCGCTGTCAGCCGCCTCGCTGCTGGGACAAGGAGGGAGAGAAAATAATAATTGAGAGTGTTATTATTAATCATTCTTTCTGTCCAGTCTTTCCACAACATCAACTCCTCTCTGCAAAAAGTAAAAATAAAGTTCTCAAGTCGTACCTGAAATAAAACTTCTGCAAGCTACAGCCTGCATTTTAAGTCATTAGCTACAACGCAGTCCCTGATTGGCTGCTTATGTTATGAACTACATGATTGGCCCTGACTGGACTTTAATTTCTGGAAAGAGTTTGGGGTGGCACTGAGTCCAGAGACTGTTCAGTTCCTGTCATCAGGATGCTCTAACCAGACCTTTCAGAATTCCATCCATGGACAAAAAAATTGAGGCTCCAGAGCCCCCTGGTGGACAAAGACATTACTGCTCATGATACATTACTGCAGCAGTTAGTCCAGTATTACTATAACACTGTCCAGGTATTAAATATTAAATCTTCTGGTGCACATTTTGATCTCTAATCTCAGACTCCAGGTCGATCTGAACATCCTCAAAGACTAATGAGGGCCTGGACCTCATCTTCATTTGTCTGTCTTTTTTTAAGCATTGGTTGTCCTGGTTGGTACAAATGCAGTGGTACCATTGTGATTTCTGTTGCTGTGCTTGTTGTAATCATCTTTCTTGTTGTATCAACACATCTGTTTGAACAATACTGATCGAGTGTATCGACATATATATGATCGAGAGTAAGCTGGAGCTTGCATGTAGTGTCACCTCATGGGCAGAGCAGAAAATACAGCCTGTACTGAACTTTTTTAATATCTACAATCTCTGCACTGAGACACTGAAAAATACTTGATTGGTTTTCAATACCAGGACAATGATTGGCCCCGGGGAGCCCTAACATCACCACTGGCTCTCCTGTTTTTTACCTGATGTCATTGTGGTGGTTTGCCTGGGCCGGTGGCGGTGGCACCAAGGAGCCCGTTATGACCCAGGGGGCACCAGAGGCTGGAAGAGAGGTGGGGCTCATGTACTCATTCTCCTCGCAGTCGGACGACGGCTTCTCTGCACTCGATACCGCTGACGCTGGCAGAGATCTGTTCACATACAGACAACACAAAGCATGATGGGATTGTCTTGATTTGGCTTATAAAGAAATTTCCTCTTATTTCTGACTAATTTAAGGATACACAGTTTAAGTGTGTAGGTTCAGTCTTGACCTTTGCTGTGATAGAAATTATAAACTCAATCCGAAAGCTGTATCCTCAGCTTTCTTTAGACAAAGGCTATTCGGAAAATATCTCAGTAAGTGAACTTTGAGTTAAAAATACACAATTTATAGAGGCTAATTTTATGTTGGAAGTTTATTGTATGACTCATTTAATGGTTTGGTTATGACGTATAGCTGCAGAAAGAGGTTCTATTAAGACAGCTAACTATGAGGAGGAGAGTGGACATGTTTGTCTTGTGCCCCGGTGAAGTTTGTGACTCTCTTTTTCTGCATCTGGTGGTACAATAATTGTCCTATTTTCAGTTTGTTGTGAGAGGTTGATGATATTAAATAGTCTGTCATTATCTGAAGCATGTTTCTTTTGATGAAGCTTGTCTGATTGTGGTGTATTAAATTGGAAATGACTGTATCTAATCTGATGGCTGAAGCTTTGGTGATGATTTTGAAGTCAGAATTTATGAGTGATGAAGAGCGGTAGCTGCCTGAACCTTTTTTTTTTTGTTTTGTCAAAAATAAATAAATAAATAAATAAATAAAAATAAAAATTCACATTTCGAATTACCAAACTGATAAATGCACTGATGCTTTTTGATTTGAACCTTTGTTACATTTGATCTGTGAATCGATTCTGTGAGGTCCGTTATATATCTCATGTATAGAGGGCTGCGGGATGACATTTTTTTGTGGAAGTTAACATCGCCCTGGTTCCCTCGACGAAAAGCCAGTGGAATTTTTCCATTCGATTTTAGATTATTGCAGAAAAAATGTTTAAAGTTGTGAATTCTTGTCCCGGTCAAGATTGTTTTCTGTTGCAGGGCAAGCCTAGAAGTTAAAAAAATAATAGCGGATCAAAATATTTCATAAAGTACATTTATTTCAAATAAATCAATCTCTTAAAAATAATGTTTTAACCCAAATACAGAATTACTAGGGTTGGGTACTGTTCATAATTGAACCGATACGGTACCGGTATCTGGAATTCGGTACCGGTACCAAACGATACCTTATTTCGGTACTTGTTAACCCTATGGGCCCTAGGCCTTTTTGGGGTATATTTTAATGCCTTTACTTTTAAGCTCATATCACAGTCATTATAAAGGCTACATACACATGCTATATCTTGTTTTGTTTTTTTTCCAGGACAATCTGGGCTAACCAGATTTGCCATCATTTCATGTTCTTCTATGTGCCTGTATTTTATAGTAATTTTTATATCAATGAAAAAAACAAATCTGTTTGCCTAAATTCTTACATTTTTACACGTATCTCACCATAGCAAGTTGGAAAATGACATATTCTGCCATATATGAGGAGGGGAGACTCTCTGGAATCTGGCAATATAAGAACCATGATGCTGGGACATTCTGTCACTTCACAGCTGTCCAAAACATGTGGTTTGTGCCAGGCGGACATGATTGACAGTATTTTTTCATTATTGCAAGAAATTCCATTGACTCATTCACAAGTCAACAATGTGTTTTCTCTGAAAGAAACATGCAATATTTACATCTAAGATTATAGAAAAATAGTCAACCAAATGCAATGATGTCCTCCAAGATAATATTTGTTTTTCAGTTTCAGTTATATATTGGGGGTACACTTTGGGCATTGGTGGGGGGGCACATGTCCCCCTCAATGTATATGGTGACTACGGCCCTGTCAGCATGCATAATTGGGCTGCAGTTGTCTGGGTGTACAAAGGTGAAGCGGCTGGTCTTGTCATACAAAGTTTGATGGAGTGTCAACTGGACAATATGGAGATATTTGCATCTTGAAAGCCGGACTACAAATGTGGACAGACAGGGAGAAACACACGCAAGCCTAAGCCGTGGTAAGATACGATATTCCTCACTATATGAAGTGACTGATAACAAGATCTGTATAATGGATTGTAAAGAAATTCATCAGGTTTTTATTTTGTAGACAATTGATCTGGATTCATAGCATGATGGGATGACAGCACAATGATGTGTGTGGTATCACTGGAAAGCTTTGCTCCTGCACTTTCATGTGATATGCGTGGCATTTCTGCACGATGCTGCATTCGCGAGTAATCCATCCAAGAGTAATGTGTGTGCAAAGCTGTATGAAAGCTCTGTTATACATCATTTTATTGTAAATTTATCATTTTTTTTCACTGTGAAAACATTGGATTGCCGACAAATGCTTGGTCTTGTCGGAAAGCTACAGTTCTGCTGTTTCACGTGATATGCGTGGCTTCTCGCTATGACGCACGGTTGCGGAGAAAATCCACAGAGAAGAATGGGTGTGAATTTGGACGCACTATGCGTCGTTCGAGCCCATAGTCTAAACTTCTCAGTTTCAACATTTTATTGAGAACATTTAGGAACAGTGCTGCACGTTAACTTTTGTCTGCACATTTTTTTTGTCGCCATTGTTGCTGAGTCTGAGGTGCGAGTCATGCGCTCTCACTCCACCTCCACCTCAGGTACCAAAATTTGGCACCGATTAATTTTAAGTGAATCGGTACTCGGTAGCACCGACATGAATCGGTACCAAGTACAAAAAGTACCGAGTTTCGGTACCCAACCCTAGGAATTACTGTGTTGATAAGTTAGAGTTTTTTTGGTAGGACATGATTTGTCCCGCTACTAGAAAACAGGTGAAATGCATGCAGTATTATTGCTACTGCTGCATGATTTAACGTTGCCACCACAACAAGGCTATAAAGCCGTGCTCTGCACAGTTATGCATGATGACACTTTGTAGTTTAATTTCGCTTTTTTTTAAGACACACAAAAGCTTAAAAAAATCATGAGTGGGGGATTTACCGACGTATTTTGTGTCATAGAAGAAAACGTCAAAGTCTCTTAAGCTTGTGTTCACCACAGACCGTATTTCAGGCATCTAACCAAAAAAGTTTTCCAAAAACCTACTGATTTTTAGACAAGGGAACGGTCTGCTAACTCATTTCTGGATTTTAGGACTCATTCCTGCATCACGCTATTGATTCTGTACTTTGCACCTGAGCAGGTAATAACATTTGCAATACTGTGTTTATTTTTACATGTTAAGATAGAAAAAAGATGTGTGCCACTTATGTGTATGATATGTCCATACTTCATGTCTGCTGTATTCTTGCATCTTGTAAAGGTATTTAAATCCCAACAGGGTCATTTTGCTTGTGATGTGCCGGCAGCATCGCACATCATGCCTTATATTTTAGAAGATCTGACTCACTTGACTTCCTCACATATTTTTCCTGCGCCATGTCACTGACTCTGATTAAAAATGGAAACCATCATATTTAGAAGATGACAATGATCTGTCCAGGACAAAGTGGTCACACCATGACTGAGTATGAACAACTGTGAATATACTTTTGTCCTACGGTTCTTTTACAGCTGTTTGCTCTTCCTTCCTGATGAGACAACAGCTACCTATCCATCACAGCTCACAGCAGCAGAGTGCCGTACCTTGCAGCCAGGCAGTACACAGCGTTTGTAGCTGCCTGAGGTTTGCTTCCCTCTGCGCTGGTTCCGTTGCTCTGAGGGGCGGAGGACAAGCCTGACAGGGCCTTGGTTGCCGGACGTGGGACCATGTAGTTGGAAGCCCAGGTGGGCTGGTCGGGGGTGGAGGGCAGGGGTCTCCTCTGGAGTCTAGAGTCCTGGCCGACCAGGGAGGGGCGCTCCGGAGGGGGAGGAGGGGGCAGCTCTCTCAGGGCTGGAGGCAGAGGTAGAGGCTTATCTCGGTGAGTGGCTGCCATCTGTGGTGGAGGTAGGAGAGGATGTAAAGACACACGTACACACACAACCTGACGTTGACTGTGTTAGTACCACTGGCAGTAGATTAGAGGATTGTTGACCATCGATCCCCGTTAAAACTCTGTTCCACTTAAAGGCACTCTCACACACACAAGTCCCTCTACAAGCGCCTCTTTAAGGTGAGAATTTCACACCATTATGCCGCCTTGTCATTCTTTATAAAAAGGTACAATTGCTGAATGGAGGGGACAAAGTTGTCTCACCTCTGAGCCGGGAACAGAGATAGTAACAGCACTGAAACGTGCTGGGGCTCCTTACCCTCTGAGAGGACATGATCAGCCGCCACATAACAGGGATGCTAAATTATTGTTATTGCCATTTTAATGCCATTTTTGCTGTTTAGAAAGTGCTGCCAACCTGTATGTTATATGTCACACTAGAGGCTGACACTGTTGTGCTGTCTAAAATCACACACTGGAGCAGAATGATGCCGCTGTTGTTCGTCTCTCTGTAAAAATCCAAAGGCGGCATAAAGAAGGGATTCAGTCGCGGCTCTATAGCATCATCTCTGTGTAAAAAGGGCGACACTTACCTTGGCTGTAGCTCCCTGAACCTGAACACTGTGGGAGCTGGAGGGTCTCTGCTGCAGGAGGTCCAGTCGGGGGGGCACTGGAGGCAGCTGAGACACTGGAGATGGTGGGCGCTCCACCTGCATACATACACACACAGATACATTTAGAGAGGCTGCATGGCACAAAGCAATGAGAGGTAAATTTCACTGCGAATTAATAAAATAAAGTATCCTTAAATAAAGACTTAAATGATCCCACATAGATTCCTGAGATGAAATCTGACTAAGGGTATGTCTGTCAAGTTGACGTGTGTGTGTTGGAGGGTTCCTGACATTACCTTGGAGCAGGCCAGCCTGCTCATGACAAGGTGGTCCTCCAGGCGATCATCCTCCTCCTCATCATTCCCTGCAGCTTCTGCTCTGCTGGACCCCTGGAAACCAGCAAAGGAGGCCCCGCTGGCCTTCGGGTGGAAGGGGTCCACTACGATGGGCTCCGTGCCTTTAATTTCACAGCGGCAAAATGGGCAGCCTTGACCCTCCGACTCCTGATAGACACACACACACACACACACACACACGAGGCAGATATGAGCTCAAACACAGATGACACCTGCGAGCATTTCTTTAACATGTGATGAATGATGGTGAAAACAAGTCGTATCAGTGTAGAACATTTTTCATGTTAAACCTAAACCTGTTTTAAATACAAAAAACATTATTCAAAAGCATAAAACAAGATAAAGATGTAAGGAGGTGAGGGGCACATTGACGACAAAAACATCTGCAGAACGTTTAACATTGAAAAATGGACCTTAAAAATAGCAAAGTAAAATAAAATTGCTCTGCATTAATGAATTTGTTCTGACACTTGAAACAACAGAGTGCTGAGTTTAACCTCTGGTACACTGTGTCCTTGTCGCCAGTTTTGTTTGTCAGTGTCTTTTTCCACGTTTTGTTTCGAATGTGCAACGACTGGAAGATGGCACGGGCCAAAGGCATGACACCGAAATAAATTAAAAATATGAAATAAAATGAATATAAATGTTTGCCATGCACAGTGTCGTGTGGCCAACACTGGTCAGGTGATCTGTTCCTCTAGTATCAGAGGCCGTTTACACGTGGCCGGCTATTTTCATAAACGGACATTTCACTGTCTCTGTTTTCAAAAAGATCTTCGTTTACACTTACCCATGTATATATACACAAGAGCGTGCCAAACCTGTAGGTGGCAGTGTAACGAGAAGCTCAAGCCTTCCATGTATCCATTGTCACCATAGCAACATAGGTCGCACTTTTGACACAGGCGCAAGTTCCGGTGCATACTGTGACGTCAGCTGCCTATAACTCTGTTTATCTCTGTTTATCTCAGTTTACATGCAAACACGCAACCGGAGTTTTCCAAAATCTCCACTCTGGCCAGAGTTTTAAGAAAGACTTGTTTTCAGAGGAGAAATCTCCGTTTGCATGTAAATGAAGGGCACAAATGAAGGAAGATGTCTCTGTTTATCAAAATCACCGTGTACGTGTAAACGGCCTCTCACAGGTGTAAGGGGCGTGGCCTGGAGAACAAAGAGAAGAGAATTGTTTGGTGTTGGGGAAAAGAAAATGTGTTTGGAAGTCAACGGAGAAGTTATATTGGAGCCCAGCAGCCTTTAACTGAGAGAGAAAAAAGCATTTTGCTCCTTTTAATGGTTTCACTTCATCTTTGTGGAGTGAAGAAGGAATTTCAGCGTGACCTGAGGACCACAACTACTGAGCAGACTGGAAATCAAGCCAAGGCCAGATTACCAAACCACAGGTCTACAACGGCGCGAGCTCTACATGTGAGTTCAATTCTTTTGGAGTCCTTTTTGCAGTAGACTGCTGTAGCTGGTTTGTATTTTTTGAGTTTTGAAAAGAGGACATGTATATTCCACTTTTGTTTTTTTGGTCGGACTAGGGGGCTCTATAAGGAGGACATTTATGAGTTGGACAAACCTTGTGGAAATTCAAGTGGACACTACATTTGTTTACTTAATAAATTATGTTAGGATTACACTGAAGTTTGTTCCTTTGATATCACTGGTTGTGAGTGAATTTTCTCATCTGAACAGATTGTAATAAATGGATCAGTAGTTTACAAATTGAAGTTGTAACTGGGCTTAAAACTTAAAGAAGTATTTCACTACTGGAAAGATGTTCTTTTCATAAAACTGGGCTGTTTGTGCAGAAGAAAGACACACATTTGCAGTTAGTGCGACATAACCAGAGAAAACAGGAAAAGGACTGTGGCATTTACTTTTGCTCAAGATGTAGAAAACCTACAACTACCACAATGCACTCTGCCGCATTGGATCAATAAATGCTCCTGCAAGTGGGTGACGTAATGCGAGCTTCGCCGTTTTGATACAGGAAACAATATGGTGGCTGGCTATTAAGGATAAACCGATACAACAGCCGGCCGATATATCGGGCCAATATTTGAGTTTTTTACTTGTATCGGCATCGGCTGATACGCGCGTGGGTTTGCGGATTTATTTTTCCCTGGCGTGATTTACAGACAGGCATCCACGGGCAGCTCTGTGTTGCCAGAAGACCCTGCAGCGCACATGCAGCGAATCCTACTGTGTACAGTAGTTGTTGTTTTATTTATGCTTCAGCTTAAATATTTGTTTATTTTATAAAAGACATTACTGGAAGATTTAAGAGCACTGAACTCTTTTTTTTATTTGAATGTATAAGAATAATAATAATATTCTACCTGTTCTACCTCAACTTTCCATCTTGTTTTAGTATTTTTTACTGTTCAATAAATGTTTCTTATTTTAAACTTGAGACCTGTAATATTTGTTATCATTGTGTCATTTTTTTTTATGTAAATTGAGGGAGCAAAAGCAGTATCGGCCCCAAATATCGGCTCAAGAAAATTGGCAGTCCATAATCGGTCATCAGCTAAGGGTGATGGAAAAAAATCGGTATCGGCATCGGCCCTAAAAAATCCATATCGGTCTATCCCTACTGGCTATACTCTTTGGGTTCATCCCTACATCCCTCCTTGACTCCTCTGTCCTCGATCACTTGATCTGGAAACTGATCAATACCTACCATCTTGAGGGATGTCTAAATTATTTAGATGTGCATGGAGGAGTCGAGGAGAGAGGGGAGGGATCTCTGAGGAGCCATGAGCGAGGATACACGAGAACAGACTTCATTTAAGTCTTCTGCCGACCGACACGCCTTCTTATTGATTATCAGTTGTTTATTGGACGCTGCAGCTGATCAGACTGATCTGATATGTAAAACTAAACTAAAAGACCAGAAACACTTTTCATGATCTCTTATTACCCCTATTAACTTTTATTCTGGAGATAATTAAAGTCAGAGAGAGCAGGAGAGTGCGTCTGTCAGCAAGAAACACTTTTGACATTATTAATTGTCAATTCTATTTAGTCACGTGAGGCTGATCATTCCTGAGCGTCTGGTTTGATGAGTAACTTTGTTTTGCTTCGTTTTTAAAGCCGCACATGGGCTGGCACAGTATACTGCTGAACTTCTCTGCCCCTACTCCAGCTCCCGACCTCTCAGATCCTCCGAACATTGTCTTTTAACTGTTCCGCGATTGAGGCTAGTGGGTAAGGGGAAATAGTGACTTTGTGGCAGCTGCTGAGATTTGATTTTGATTTTAACAAAATTTAAACTGTCCCTAAAACATTTATCCTAATCAATCATTTCCAGTGTTTAAGAGACACAATAATCATATCCTGGGTTTTTGAATAAAAAATTCATAATCAGAATATCAGTGAATACAGATGCCAATAATGTGTGTGCCGACAAGTCTCAACAGTTGTGAATAAAGCCGACTGTTTCCTGGTCCAATGGTGCAAATATTTAGCAAGACTGAATCATAGCTTTATTTGCATAAATGTTTCCAGCAGTAAGCAAAAAGATACTCTTCCTCTTTGACTGTCTGGAATCACAGAGCAGCTAGAAAACAACGTAATAAAACTTTATAGTGTGAAGGCAGCCTCACCTGCCAGGCAGTCAGACAGGACGTGCACATCAGGTGTCTGCAGGGCTCGATCTTCACATCCTTGTCGTTCTCTGCACAGATCTTACAAAGCTGGAAAGTGGAGCCCATCTCACAGTACAGCTCATACTGCTCCTGCAGGGAGGAAGGAGGAGAAAGAGGAGACATGGGTTGTTTATACTAAACATCATAGCTGTAACACTCAGCCACATCAATCTCAGCCTAGAAGATTTTATCCATTCATTGTTTATGGTCTACACTGTAGCATGACATGGTGGCACTGATTTGCCTTACGCATCTCTTGCAGTGTGTCTACTGAACTTGTTTACTACTGACGGCCTTCCCGAGGCACGAGAACAAGATTGACTGGTTTACAGATGAGAAACAAACAAGTTCAAACCTGAGTAACTTTGATGTGATCCTGTGGAGAGGGTTCACACAGTCCTGTGAGGTCTGGGTTCTGTGCACGACCATCTGGGAACAAATAGCTAGAGAGCCACAACAGATGTAAACACACAGGTTAGTGTTACAAGAAATGTCTTAACTAGAGTCGTAAAGCAAAAACAATGAGTCAAAAGATTGTGAAACAGCCAACAGATGTTAATTCTTTGTGAGTTTCTCCGCTACAGGAGAAACCTTTCAAATTACACATTTAAAAATATGAATATACCTCTTTATCTGTATGCTTGTACCCCACTTTATGTAGGCCTACTTATGTGATACCCTGGTTTAAGACCATGTGTTTGTGTTTTCAGTGAGTAGTACTGTTATTTCATCATCTGATTTATATTTATAAAGAACATTTCCAACGTTTCCTTTTGTCATATTTGCCGGGGAAAAAAAAAAAAAAAAACTTTGGGTAGTTGACGTAAAATGCAAAACTCCAGAGAGCTTTCCCTGGCAGCAACTCGTTTTGCAAGGGCGCGAATGTAGTGGAGGTTTATTTATATGTTGAAGTCCCGCACTGTAGCTCTAATAAATCAAGTTACTGCTACTCCCATTACTGACACATTAAAAGACAATACTTCAACTTCAATACACTGACTAAACATTCTAGCTGTTTTGGAGTCATTATGTCTTTGTCTTTAATCTTTTTTTTCCATCCTTAGAGGCATGTATGAGCTATAACAAGCCTAAAATGTATGTATGGTGCATTGACACTGTGTTGTAATGGCACTCACAATCCCTCTCTGTATCCGTCAATGAGGGCTTGGAAGAGTGGCTTGTTATGGGGGATGGTCTGCAGGATGTTCCCATCAGCTGTCACGTAGCCAATTGCCCACTGGCCCAGCCGAGTGCAGCTCAGTCTGAAGATGTAGCTGAGAGGGAGACGACAATCTCAACCAACAGTTTATACTGGCAGTGTTTAATTGGAACAATGTGTTTATCTTGAGTAATCTCCTATCCCTCTTAGATTCATCCACAACTGTAATATCATGACGAGGCAACAGCTCAACCGACAATTATTTCCTTACTTCAATGTATTTCTGGTTCACATCGGATTACGATGCAGAAATATTTACCTGCCAGGTTTGTGGATGAACCTGTGCAGCCGAGCCTTGACCTCGTCATACGTTAGGAAGGCCATGTACCCAGGGTGTGTGACTGCCAGACTGTTCCAGTTCCTTAAAAGGGACGACCATGGCTGCAAAACAAGATGGAGTTGATGATGCAGATATCAACTGCTTTGAGGCTTCGTTCAACTTCAATGCCCAAATCAGATTTGCATGATCCAGACAGGAATCAGACTGTGACAGTTTGCAGTGTCTACCAGCAACGACAGGGAGGAAGACGGCTAACGACAACAACATATACGTACACAAAGCAGGTTTCAAAGAGACAAAAACCAACATAACTGAAAGTGCCAAGGTTTTTCCACTCTACAAAGCAAAAGGTTTGATTCTATGCGCCAATTTTGACTGGAAGCCTCTAAATTTTATTGCCTTTCACTAAAATGTGATTCAGAGTAGGGATGGGCAATTTAGGTAACATCTATAATCAAGTACTTGCAAAGAAAAAAAAAACATGAGTAGCAAAGACTGTGTAAAATAACGGACGTAGCTTCCGTGACTTCGCCTCGAGTTCGGCATTCTGACCATCACCATCTTGGTTTTTTGGAGCTAGAAGTGACCATATTTGGACGTGTGGGTGGAGCTGTGGAGGAGCGAGGGGTGGATCTGACTTACAGACTGTAGCAACGCCTCACAGACAGCCTGTCACTCAAGCGGCCCCGCCCTTAAATATGCATAACTTTGGGCCTGGTGCCGGATACACACTACATGACATTAGCTCGGTTATAGCCCATCGTAGTGTTGTATAGTGTCAACTCAGATCCTGAATGACAACCGATGCCACATTCCAACAGAAAGTCTAGCATGTTTGATTTTCTTTTTGTCTTTCCACGACTTCTCCCGCCACAGCCGTCACTCTGACCAATAGAAACACAGAGTGATCTACTGCCATAGACAACCGTGTATCAACAAACACCAGTGTAATTGATATTTCCTCTGGGGACGAGCACACAGAGTAAAAAAAAAAAGGAGAAATGAAGGCATGAAACAGCAGAGACACTATCAACCCACTGAGTACTGCCATTAGCATCAGGCTAGCAAAGAATGTTATTTCTTCATAGTGGGGGATTTAAAGGAACAAAATTCACAGATAATGTCTTGGCATAGGCTATGGCGTAGGGTCTGCCACACGAGTATAAATCCCGCTTTACCTGGAAGAGCCTGGTGAAGATGTCAAACTCAAAGACAGAGATGTAGTCGTTGCAGGTGAGGTCGATGGTGGACTTGAGAGCCATGGCCTCCAGGCCCGAGCTGATCGGGTGAAACTCGTGGAGAGCTTGACGAAATGTCCTCCAGGGCACGATGGTCCTGCAACACACGGGAAGGGGGGGGGGCGGGGGGCAGAAAGTTACAGGTTTTGAAGGAACTTATATATTCATAAGTTTGAATATCACAGTCTCAAAACCTAAAGCTCAGACAGTAACTTACTAAACACTGGACACCTACAGCTTATGACAAGTTAGAGTTTAGACTTTTGTAAAGCCACTCTGAATTAAATTTAAGAACAATTATACAATAACCCCCACTGAAGGGCAACATGAACTCACATTAGTTATGTAGGGTTAGGGAGAATTTTGCCAAAATGTTTATTGTAACATAAAACATGACTTTCTCATCTCGTGGTGGAGATAAGGGCACAACAGAATGGGTAAACATGTTGCATTTGTTGGCGAGTTTTCTGGGTGGCATTGTGTTTCTGCACCCTGCGTGTGAGATTCCATTGCCTTGATTCCCATTATGCTGAGTTTAAAACATGTTTGGCATTAAATGACACAGCCTCAAATGCTTTGCCTTATACCGGTGTCAGCCACGCCATCAAGTCTTGGTTAAAAGGCCCATTTTAGTTGAATTTATATTTCCCCATGTTGTGACAGTGGATCCTCTGCTCTGAGCATCCTGGCCAGAAAATAAATGTTAGCGTTGTTGGTTCTACTATCCTAATCTTCGTGAGATTAATATGAGAGACGTTTGGTAAATTGCTTTAGAAATATAAAAGTTACCAATTGTTTAAAGACTTTACAATGCTCCATCAGAAAAAAAACCCGATTTGTAAAATCCTACTTCATGTCTTAGCTTTTTAATACATTTTAATACCAATTAATGTCCTCATTTTAAGATAAAGATTGACTTAAGACATTTTAATACCAATTAATGTCCTCATTTTAAGATAAAGATTGACTTAAGACATTTTAATACCAATTAATGTCCTCATTTTAAGATAAAGATTGACTTAAGACATTTTAATACCAATTTAAGGCCTCATTTTAAGATAAAGATTGACTCAAGACATTTTAATACCAATTTAAGGCCTTATTTTAAGATAAAGATTGACTTAATACATTTTAATACCAATTAACAACAGTCGACTTTTGTAGCCGCTAGTTCTCTGAAGTTGGTGTGTCTGGGCCTTTAAGACTTTTTAAGGATCTGCAGAAACCCTGCAAACAGAATCTGTGTGAATAAAAGGCTGTAACAGAGTCAAATTTAACTTACAAAAATAGAATTGAATGTAAAAACGTGTGAAACAAGCTCTAATCATGAAACTAAACACCTGAATTAAAGCTGCAGAACATTTAAAATCACAAACCAAAAGAAACATAAACTTTTAACATACCAAACTACAGTAACCTAAAGTAGAAACTCACTTGTCCCCAAAAGACCTCCTCCAAAATTCAGCAGCATCAGCTTTGGTGATCCTGAAGTTGTCACCCTGAAATAAGCCGTTGGGGAAGATGGCTTTCAGCTCCGCCAGCATGTGACTGAAGATCAGAGACAGCTTGGTGAGGTTCCGCCTGAGTGGGAGAAGAGGAAACAAACACAAGTGATAAGACTGAGCTCCAGCGTTTGTCCAAATTCATATCACTGGTCTGAGATTATTAACAAACATACTGAATGTGCTTATCTAGAACTACACAAGGCAAATCACACCTGTATTTACTGAACATATCTTTAATATTATTCACACTTCCCGAGTTCCTCTGAGAGCTTTTCAGTCAACTTCCACATATTACGGCAAAAAGAGACGCAAGACAAACTTTAAAATGTTCGGCTTTACTTCTACTTCTTCTTCTACTTATTCTAATATGGGAGTCAAAGTAGGGATGGGAATTTATAAGATTTTATTGACATCAATGCTGTTATCGCTTGTGCTCATCAGTCCCATTTTTTCATTGGTCACATAACTGATTCCCAATTCTGGAAGCTTGGAGCTTTATTTGGCCCCCTTTCCAACAAGATAGCATGACATGGCTGGTGCTAATGGATACCTTAGGTCTCAAGTTTAATTTCATACCCGTGTCTTCACTGTGGCTTTAAAACTGAGCCTGATAGAGCAGGTTTTATTTGCTAAAAATTAATCTCTCCATAAGCTCTGCCTGTCACACCTGCTGTTTGTTCACATTTTCTTTTTCCAGACATCTGGCTGTTGCCTCTTCTCCTTTCATTGTCTTGTTCTCTCTGTACTTTGACTTTTCTTAAAGGAGCCCCTGATTTTTGGTGAGGCATTCTGACTTAGCTCATCAGGGTCCGCTTCACATTTACATTAACAACACTGAGTTCTGTGCATCACACACATGACCCATGTCAGATGGACCACACCATTTCACAGTACCTGCAGGGGGTGGGAGTATCAGATGGCATGTTGAAATGTGTTTTAATTATAAAATGACATTTATTTATCATGCAAACACATTTAACTTGTATTGTCAGTGATTTTAGTCAGTAAGTAAATTGTTGTACCTGATTCCTTTACATGCCCCCCCCCCATGCATTAGCTGTTGGTTTAAAAGATGTTTTAGCATGTTGCTGGTGTTTCCATCCCCACTTTAAATTCTCGTCTTACAGACTTTACAACCAGAGCTGTAGCAACAAATTTTGGGTCCTAAGCATGAGCATTCTGTCTGGGTCCCCCCATCCTTTCTGTCTGAATCCAAAGCCCTTTTTACACTGACTCCTCAAGATGGGAATTTCACGCAATTATGCCGCCCCGCCATTGTTTATAAAAGGTACAACCGTGGAATGGGGGGACAGAGTTGTCTTGCCTTTAAGTCGGCATTAGAGGAAGAAATGATGTCTGTATAAACAGGACAGCCAGAGGGACAGGATCATGGGTAGCCCTGGTGTGATGGTTTGATGTGTGCAAGTAGCTGATAGCAGTTAGCAGCTAACTCCAAAAAAAAAAACAAAAAACCAGTGGTTGAAAATGTCTGCAAATTGGAAAAACAATGAGGCCTGGAGAGCTCCTTACCTTCCGGGCAGAGGAGGAGATCAGCCACCATATAACAGAGACAGTAAATGATTGTTACTGCCATTCTTAATGTTTATAAAGCTCTGTAGTCGCATGTTATATATCACACTAAAAGGCCGCCACTGTTGTTACATGTCACGCCTCTTTTGATTCCACAAAGCCGGGATGCAGTGTATAATCACACACTGGAGCAGAATGATGCCATAGTCGTTTAGTTGCAAAGGTGGCATAAAGAACGGTCTTCATAGTCCCACTTTCCCCACTATGACACCCCTGATTACAAGCAGCACTGCTGTCATCTTTCTTCATGAAATGAAGCCACATTTGAACCTTTTCTTTCTAAGTTTCCAGCAGCGTAAACGTATGAGTTTGACATTGTACTTTTGCAACGCGCAAATGAAAAACATCAATAAAATGAAATGATAAACTAGAAGGTATATGTCTAATAGATCGAACAACTTCAAACTGGTTCTCAATTTCCATCCCTATCAAAGGGTGTAACTTTAAAATGTAGCCTTCTCTACAAGCTAAATCAAACTTCCTCTTTTCAGTGTTTTAATATCTATAGATTTTTTTGATTCATGACAGAATTTTCAGCTAAAAGGAGCCCACTATTTTCTAATTTGAAAATAAATTCACAAGGATGGAGTGGTGTGAGCGATTGCATGCACCTGCTGATGGGGGCAGACAGCGAGTGACTGAAGACGCCAACAGGTCAGCTACCTAGAATGAACTCAGTAAATCCCCTGTGACTGATACATTTGCAGACGTTCACAATAGTTGTTGATGCAGAGCATCTATGAGGAAATGCTTGATAAAAATCAGAGTGCGTCAGAGGAAGGATGTACTTTTGCTTAGCAATGACTTTCTGAGAAACAGAGGAAGTGGATGTGATTGCGACAGTCTAATCATGCCACCATCATACATCTGATTTAACTTGTGTTCACATGGCTGGTGTATTTCTACGAAAATGTCATAGGTTAGATTTCATCACAGTGTTACAACAGTGTAAAAATGGAGTGTGGAAAGTTTCGACTTCACATGAACATATCATGTTTCTTTTTTTAAGAAATCATAAAAATAGAGGAAAGCAGTGTCATTCATTCGTTGTCTGACCTGTTTAAAGCACATACAAGCACTGTATTTAGGGCAAAAGGTCCTTGCCAACCTAGTGGTGAATGCACAGAGTATGGCTGTTGTTCAAATGAGGCCACTGCAACGTAAATGACTTTGACATGTTTCTTAATTTTAAAAATAAAAAAGTAACAGAGATTCACTGAATTACTTTACTTAAAATTTTGTTGTTAGCTTGGAAAACGTTAGCGTCTTCCTTGTATATACAAAAGACTGAATATATACAAAGGCATGAACACTTAGATGAGACAACCTATTCCAAATCAACCAATACTGAGCACAAGTAATCCACAAAGAATTAACTTTGACACTTGTAACACAGATGTGGCTTCAGTCAGCTGCAGTACTGCTAATCAGGCAGTTTTATACAATCATGATCTTCAGGGTTCATTTCATAAAAACAGAGCCAACTCAAACAACGCTAAGTCTGATCTCTGTAACATCTGTTAAACACTTTCCCTGCGTCATTACTCCTTTCCCCTGCCTGCTTCCCCCCACTGGGAATGACTGACATTTCATCAGGATATAGGTCTACCTGGGCTGGGAGTTCTCCTCGTACATCCTCTCCTTGGCCTCTTTAAAAAGGCTCATGGTCTGCTTCGTCTTGTTGGTCAAGTTCTCCATGACCACGCGAAAATACTCATTCTCCCCAAGGATCTCCATTTTGCCCTCATATCGGGACAAAATGGTGCGTAGGTGCTGGTAGGTGTCCGGCAGCAGGTCCAGGATGTAGGGTGGGCTGTTCTTCAACGCCACCTTGGGGTTCTGGCACAAACGCACCACCTAGATAGGAAGCACAAAGACTGTATTAAAGGAGGGGTTCGTGATTTTTAAAGGCTGTCTTGACAGAAACAGTCCAGCATACTGAGTACTGAAATTGCTTGCTAGAATCATCCCTGCTGTCCATACTGGCAATTACAAGATCCTCCACATCAACAACTTAAGGCTTGGGTATACTTTTTGCATTTAAAATGTGACAGGTGAACGCGTGCAAGCTGTTCCATTCGTAGTAGAATTGAGAGTGGGCATCAGCCACCAGCAGTTAACAGCAGGGCTGGGATGTGCGCATACCATCCTCCTACTGCCAACACTGGTTGAAACTGACACTAAAGCCCCTTTAACACTGCCTCTTTAAGGCGGGAATTTCACACTGTTATGCCACCTCGCCGTTCCGTATAAAATGTACAATTGTGGAATAGGGGGACAGAGCTGTCTCGCCTTTACGCCGGCATCGGAGGTAGTAAAAGCGTCAAAATAATCTCTGTTTAAACAAGACAGCCAGCAGGACACAACCATGGGCAGCGTGGGTTTGACATTTAGACGACATGTTATGTATACAACCCACCATCCGGAGATTTAAAAAGTAGCTAGTAGTAGATAAGCCCCCCCCACCTAGGGGAGACACTGCAAAGTGATATCTCAAGGACTCCTGAGCGAATTTCTTCACATTTAGTACAAATGTCCACTTGGACTCAATGATGAACTGATCAGTTTTGGTGGTGCATGGTCACTGTGACCTTGCATCCATCTCATTCTCTTGTTTAACTCAAGTGTACACAATATCTCAAGAACTCCTTAAGGGATTTCCTTTAAATTTGACACAAACGTCCACTTGAACTGAGGAATGAACTGACTGGAATTTTGCAGTTGAAGGTCAAGGTTACTGTGACCTCACAAGATATGTTTTTGGCCATAACTCAAGAATTAATTCGCTAATTATGACGAAACTTCACACAAATGTCTAACAGGATAAAATAACGAAGTGATGACATTTTATATCCAAAAGGTCAAAGGTCAACTTCACTGTGACATCATAATATTCTGCATAAAACATTTTTCTGTCCATTACTCAATGCATGCAACTACGAAGTGTTAATTCTAGTTTGGTTTTAGAGACCCAATGTGTAGGGCTTAGTTACATCTAGCAGTGAGGTTGCAGAACTGAAACTTTTTTTCCGAGTGCAAAGCATGTAGAAGAATTATGGTGACAGACACGAAAACGCAAGTGGCCCAATCTAGAGCCAGTGTTTGATTTGTCTGTTCCGGGCTACTGTAGAATATCATGGCACACCTGGTGTGACAGGACCCACTGCGTGTGTAGATATAAGCAGCTCATTCTAAGGTGACGAAAACGCAACGAATCTTATTTTCAGATGATTAGAAACTACCCAAACTGTAAATGGATGCTCCTGAATCCTCCACAGGCGACCTTTAACTTATTTTATACAGTTTGTTTTTTAAAAGCTATGTGCCGTACATGGCAAAAAAATTGTGAGAGCTTTGCTTTACAACATGACAGTTAATAACAAATGTTTTGTTTACTTCAGGACTGAGGGAACAGAGTTGGGAGATGTGGTTAAAGATGATGCAACTGCAGACTGCTCCACTGTTGTGCAGTCCGTCAGACAAAACTCCTCACAAAAAAACTCCAGTAACTAATTTTCTTATTTTGTCATTAAAACATATTATCATTATAAAATTCCACTGCAAAGAAACAACATTACTGTGTTACTGTATTATTACCCAGCCAGTCCTAAGTGGAAGCATATGACCTGCGTTGAAAAGAAGTTTTAAACCCTCTGACTGCAAAAGGGATCAGTCAGTTCCATGTGACACAAAGACATCGTACTATAGATGTAAATGAGGCAGCACAGCCACCTCTTTGCACAGCACACTGCACAACAGGCATGCAAATAGTGTACTATACTCTGTCTTATCTGATAGCTGCCTCTCTTCTTACTCCAGCCCTCCTGAATTAATCTCTTGTGAACTCTTGTCTCCTCATCCCTCTCTCCTGTCTGCCTCAGTTAAGATTGTGGAAAAGATAAACAGGAGTGACATTCGGCCATGAATATACAAAACTAAGCCTTTTGTCCACACACACACACACACACACACACAAACGCACCTTTTTCAGTCTAACACCAAACATTAGCTAGGTGTAGTCCCACAGACACCCATTGGCCCTTGAGGTGTTTCCACAAAGTCATTTAAAAGATTACCGTCCCTGACCTAATTCACTAAAATTATCCCAATTAGATAATGCATCAGGGACACTGTTGTACTCCAATTTTGAGGGTTCAATTCTCCCAGACAGACGAAGCAGACAGCTCCAAAACTAAAAGCTTAAGTTACTGCCAAAATACCTCTCTGAGACTAAATCTAGTGAAATGTCTATTAAATGAGAGAACATCTGTTTCACAATAGATAACTTGGGCTTGGCAATATATAGATGTTATACCTATGTTGTGATATGAGAATAGATATTGTCTAATGGTGCTTTCACAACTCACCTTAAAACGAACTCAGATCCATTTGCAAGGTTTGTGCAGTTCATTTGGGCTGGTTTGATAGCTGCCTCTCAAACCCTGGTGCGGACCAAACAACCGAACCGAGACCTCTCAAAAAGGTGGGTCTCGGTTCACTTCCAAATGGACTCTGGTGCAGTTTGTGGTTTGAAAGAAAATGAACCACAGAGTTTTATGATAGCAGATATGTGATTTTAGCAGGATTTCAACAGCTACACTGATAATAAATCCATCTGCTTATCGTGACATCTGTCCGCGATCCATTAATTGATCCTGATAAAGGCCACGTATATCCCATAATCCAGTGCTTCTCAAATGGTGTGCCATGATGCAAGTCCAGGTGCGCCGCAGGATTTTATGATAACTACACATTATTGCAAAATTCAACTGGGCCTATACAAAAGGTTATGAATGAACTTTTAATTGTGTGTATCAGTATTTTGTACACACCCATTTCCTAATAAAGAGGCAAACTCCACCTGAAAAATACAATCTAGTTTTTTTTTTTTTTTTTTAAACTTTGCAGGGAACCTATTTGTAACTGTTCACACTTAGGCATCATAACTGTGTGACACATCACATTATCTAACATTATTTTTTCCGTTTGAATGGATGTGTTCTTGGTGTTTTGATGTAACTTTAATAAGTTTTGAAAAGAAAATGAATTCTTAAATAATTTCATTAATCTTTCATAGGTAGCGGTTGGTTGTCAATTGTTAGTTGATATTAGTAAACAAAAACAAACATTTATGTCGTGATAAGAGTGATAAAACACATTACAGAGACTGCTGTGGACACATATAAATGCAAGTGTGCCTTGAGATTTTGGCTCGCCCTTTGGTACCACTGCCATAATCTATTTATGATAATCAGGGCTCGACAGTACGAGCATTTCACTCGCATTTGCGACTAAAAATAGGTGTGTGCGAACTGTAAAAAATATTTAGGGGCACATGTGCGCATAAAAAAAAATCAGCCGAAGCAGCCTATATTTTTGTCAATAAAAAAATATGATAATCTAAGCGCAAATGTTCGAGGAACTCCAGCCGCTTTCCCTCTTCCCGGTGTGACACGGTTATGGGCGGTTTTCCAAGCCACTGTCGGCACAATGAATATCGTGTGCGACACCAAGGGTAGAGGTGCCGCTTTGTCAGGCATTGCTGCCCTCTCCATAGACAAACAATGGGACAGCCAGCGCAAAGCGGTTTTACAGCTGATCATGTGTAGAGGCCTTTAGGGACCGTTCGCCACAGTACCGCTGCTGGGCAGGGTGGAAATAAAGCCCTTTTCACACAGAGTGCGCAAAGTGCAGACCTCCGCCGACGAACCCATTTATTGTGTATGTGTTACCGCAGTGCAAGAGTGCACCTCTCTGCCGCCGAGCTGAGCGGCGCGCGCCGCCAGCCTGCACTCGAATTGAATTTTTTTTTGAATTTCACTGCAATGCGCTGTGGACACCTCGGCGCCGCGCGTCCAATAGCAGAGCAGAGCCTGAAGTAGACCCGAAAGCGGTCACCATGGAGCTGTAGCTCCTGTACGAGCCTGTACTCCCCCAAATCCTGTCCTCTGCGCCCTACCCCGCAGTGGGCGCCGCGAAAGCTCTGTGTGAAAGAGGCTTAAGTCCTGCAAAGTTTCAGAGGACCTGGAGAATGTTTTAGGATAGTAATAACATTATATAAGATAATCATATTGCAAAGATAATATATATATATAAGATAATAACATTAAAGACAACATTAAATTGCAATACTTTTTCAAAACGATGATTTTACCTTTCTGTACATTTTGTATACAAATTCATTAAATAATTTTGCTTGTAAATGTCTATTTGCATCACGTTTATTACGGAAAACACATTATTTGATCAATTTACATTGTGCCCCTAAAGTTCTTTGTGCGCTCCTTACTTTTTCAACTTAGGAGCACATGTGCTCCTTGGGAAAAAAGTTAGCGTCAAGCCCTGATAATGCATACATGTAACCACGGTAACACATATGAACATCAGAGGTGCAGACTTCGACTCGAGTCAGATTTGAGTCAGTTTTGTTTTACTTTAGACTCAACATGTTCAAATCAAAATAGACTTGCAACTCGACTCGGACTTTCAGGGTGTTTTCACACTTGGTCCTTTTCAGCCCTCTAAGCGGACTCAGAGCAGTGACTCAGCATTTTTTGTGCAAATGTGAACACTGGCTTCAAGTCTGCGGTACGGTTAACTTAACCTGTGCCTTGTGAACACAAAGCACTCCGGGTCCACTTTACCTTTTGCTTTTATATTATAGCACTCCAGTTTTGCCGTAGACAGATCACACGCTATTTCAGCGGGACGCATAATAACACAACAGAACCATGGCCCCAAGTTACGACAGGACGACCAGTGGACGAGGAGCACTTTGGTCTGATGATGAAACAACTGCATTCCCCCAGATATGGAACGAGGAAATCATCATCAACTGTCCACAACGCAAAGAAATGCCAAGGTTTTCCTCCAATTTAAATTCATAACCACACTGCAGAGCCATCAAAGCCATCAAAGTAAAAACAAAGCTACATCAATATATATTATATATAGTGTGAACAGAAAGCGGACTGAGGCCCCATCAGAGCTGAAGTTGACCAGAGAGAGAACTGAGTCCTTTTTCAAATGAACTGACAATGTGAATGCAAGAAGAACTGAGTCCCTTTTCTGTCGGTCCACTTTTTGGTCCACTTTAAGAGGTCTGAGTTCGGTTCATTTAAAAAGGACCAAGTGTGAAAACAGCCCCTTGCTGCATGTCACCCCCTCTCCTTCACCCCCTCTCCTTCTCCCCGTCACGCTAATGACTGTCCCGTTGATAAAGGAAAAAAATCCCTAAAAATCCCTTTAAAAAAATAACAAGATTATGCATGCGTAATATAATGCTAATTCCACTACAGAAGAGAGCTGATGATCACTACGACTTTGTGAGGGGAAAAAATGGATACATCAGTATGGGTTGTCAGCCAAATACGTTGTTATAAATCAGCATAACGGATATCGCCAAAACATTCTACATCATAAATTCCTAGTTAGATCCAACGATAATTTCTGTTTCTAAAATTAGCAGTAAAATAAATACAAAATACAGCCATTTTTTTTTTAAAAAAAAGTCTTTAAAAAAATTATTTGACTTACTTCCTTCTTTCTACACCACTCTCTCCCCTCTCATAAATAACGAACAGTCCCTTACAGCCTCTTTTATATTTGTAGGTGTTTTATATTTACATATTACACATTTACACACAGATGATGTTGAGACAAATCTATCTCCATCTCAGGTGTAAGAAAACAACATGTTTTGTCCATACTGATGATGAAAAAGAGGGAAGTAAGGCTGCATGGTTTTTTTTTCTGATGTAAAACTCCTGATGACTGACAAAAGTCAAGTGACTCATTTTCAGTTCCATGTTTTGTGTTTTTAACGGTTTCTTTAATTCTGATATAGACACGCAGTCAGTACCTTATCCATGAGTTTCCAGCATTTCTCCACCATTTTCTTATCGACCACGGCAGGTTGGTGAGGCTGGAGAGGCTGTTGGTGGGGCTGAAAGGCGTCCTTCATCAAGCCGATGAGACCGGCGCCCCTCCTCGGATTTCCGGCCATTAAGTCGGTCGGCGACCGGGGTTTAGCCCCGGGGCTGGTGACTGACAACCAGGGATTATTCTTGACACGTTTTCCAACAAGCCAGCCGCTGTGTTTGCGCCCTGTCTGTCCTCAGCACTTGTGATGACTTGTCATGCAGAGGCTGTTGAAGAGCAGAACAAAAAGGCTGTGTGTACACTGGACGCGACGCAGCTAGCTAACAAGCTACATCTGAAAAGCCTCTTCTCACTTTAACTCCGTCGCCAGATACGAGCTGAGGACATACTCGTTGTGTTGCTATGTCTGCTGCCAGAGAGCCAGCGACCTCCTCCTGGCGACGGCAACTTAAAGCCCCCTGAGAAATGGGGCCGGCTTGTAATAAACTCGGGGTGTTAATAAGCCTCATAGAGCGATCAACAAACAGGTTGAGCAGCAGTTCAGCCAACGAAAAGCCAGCAGAGTAAACACGGATGTCCGGCTGCGGCCTTCAAAATAAAAGCATCACCAATGAACATGCAAATAAAAAATAAGGCAAAGTTGGTCTCAGACAGGTGTGTGTGTGTTGATGGAGGAAGTATTCTGATAACCGAGTAAACTAAATACAGCAAAAGGCCAGATAAAGTCCTGCACTAAGAGCAGTGCTTAAATGTAAGGGACTGTTCTTTATTTAACTGAAGACAGGGGTGGCTGGGTGTGACATCTTTTTTACCCTCCCCAAAGCCACAAATATTTTTCCTTGGGCCTCCCTGAGCAGTGTTGGGCAGTAATGCATTACTATTAAGGCGGAATTTAAACTTCTGCACTGATTCAATGCCATACCTACGGTGTAGGCTCTGGGTTGACATAGTGCCTCTTTGATTTGTGTAACTGTGTTTGAAATTGTCTTAAGCCATGTTTAATACATGTTTAATGTGTGTTTAATATGTGTTTAATGTGTGTTTTGAATCAACTAAACTTTACAGCACTTCAGAGAAACCCTGCCGCTGACTAGTGTTTTGGAGGTGTAACTAAGAATGACACAGACACAACCCTGCACAAGTATAAATGCTCACATCATAGGCCATGTGCGTAGGCTAGACCTGAACTTTCTACTTTCTAATTAACAGTGTCTCAGCTTGTTACTGTTGCTAAAATTGGTCAATTTTTTGCCATATTAAACTACAAACATTATTAATCATAATTAAACAAGTCTGAACCATAAAATGTGATCAGGTTTTGAACCTTCTCCACTTTCCTGTCAGGACCGGCTGCAGACTGACTTGACAAAGATTGCTGCCATCTTGTTTTTACACTGATTGTTGTAATGTGCTCTTATTACCACTAGATGACACAAAAAAGTGTCCATGAACATGGACAACAGGTCTAAGTTAAGTAGAATGAAGTATTAGGTCAAGTAAACCCAAAATGTGGTGTCCTCATATGAGGACAGAGGGTCTCAAGAGGATATTACTTTCTCCTGTAACTTATTACAAAAAAAATCAGTAATAATGTTACTGTTACCCCAAAACAAACTCGTTACAATGTTACTTTTCTTATCACATCACTACTGACATGAAATACAACAGTCACATCAGCGGACTCATTTTAGTGATCGTCGTGCTGTGCAGGCACGTCACAAAGCAGCAAGCTAGTTTGGAAGATGGAAGCACTTATTTTAGTTACTTTGATTTTGTCGGGTGGAAAGATGACAAGAACACTGTTGCTGCAGATAGTCGGACAAAAACTCTTTCCACTGTGAAAAACACGTTGTCAAACGTCCGCTCTGAAACATTTACTACCCAGACAGCATTTGAATGTGGGGCCCATGTGGGTAGTAAATGGGTTGACAAATGGGCCCTACATGGGATTGTCCATGGGCTCCATATTGGCCACATGCCAACTGCCCACATGAGTGGGTTTACATAAGTGAGTCCCACATGGTTATGCTAGGGCTACCTGGGTACCAAGTGGGTATGGGCCCAAAAAGGGCATCTTATCTGGAGCCCACTTGGGTAAACCCACCCATGTGGGCAGTTGGCATGGGGCCAATATGGAACCCATGAACAGTCCCATAGTCCCATATAGGGCCCATTTTTCAGCCCATTCACTACCCACATGGGCCCCACATACAAATGTTGGCGGGGTACAACCGGCAGCACAACAACGTTAAGCTCCAGGAAATACACCCCACCAAAGAGCCCTCTTCGCCCACACTGGCTAAACAACCAGGCAGCTGCAGCTACAAAAAGGTAATGAAGCTTGTGGATGAAATGATGCTCCATGAGTGACTCTCGGTGTTTCTGGTAGAACCTTGGGAAAATAGGCAGACAGGCAACTGAAGACCCCCTCAGGTCAAAAAATAAATAAATAAAAAGCTATCGAGCCTTAGCTACAGTCACCGGTGATTACAATGATGTTCACACAGAGGCACACGTCGGAATCTGGGGGAGATACACAGTTACCAATTTTATGGGGTGTAACAGAAAAGTAATGTAACGAGTAGTGTAACGAATTATTTTTGGCAGGGAGTAGTAAGTAATGCTTTTACTTTTGAAAAGAGTAATGAGTAATATATTACATGTTTAGAATCACCAGCCCAACACTGGCCCTGCTTGTTTTAGGAAAAATGCATGACCCTCTGTCCGCTATAAATTAGTCATTAGATTTTGAAACGTACCCTTTGTTCTTGTTTGAAAGTTAAAGGCAGATTAACACAAAAAGTGTTTTAGCAGCTGGAGGCGGCTTCTTGTAATTAATTTTAATAAGAATAAAATTTTCGCTCGCTATTTTTGCATTGCTATGTGCCTCATGTTTCTGCCACAGTGCACACTGTGATGATGGGCCGTAGTGCCTCGTTATAAATACAGAGTTTTATAAATCCCACACAGGACTTAAAATACAATTTTGTGGAGGTTTTATTATCTTGACAATTTCTTGTTTCTTATCTGTGAAATTAAGTAAATGAAATCTTTACTTCCACTGAGGGAAATAAGGGTTTCAGCTTACAGGTCTGCATTGCCACGATATGCAATTACATTTAGGGAGGTGCACATCAGGCCACAGCATAGAGTACGCGTCTCCTCAGAGCCTACAGTGTAGATATGATGTCAATTTGACGCATAAGTATAAATCTCACTTAAAAGTTGAAGATGAAATCCTGGAGTTGAAAAGGGGTTCTAATGGATTATAATAAATGGTGTAATTGGTGTAAAAAGCTGTATGTTGGGATGAAATCTCTGACACCCCTGTTTCCAGTCACAACTGCAAGAAACGTAAGTATGCATTCTACATAAAAAAACAAGGTGAGGCTGAGCGTGTATGAAAAAAAATGTTTTTCTTTATTAAAGACAGAGATGATAAAGATAAAAGTCTGCAGAAAAATACAACGGACCAATTAAATGAAGCCAGTTATGACATAGAAGGACAACTGTTATTCAGGACTGTGTCAGGTGACAGATCCTTTGATTCAATTTTGTGACTCAGAGTTTTTGTTTTAATTCCATTTTCATGCATTATAGATTTGTTTACAAGGCAGATAAGCAAAATATTAATTTAATGTGATCACTAGTGCAGAATATTTGTCTGTATGTGTCATCAACAACAGTAACAACCGCATATGTGAAGGACAGTAGGTCTGAAACATATCACTACATTTATATAACTCTATTTGATAGACATTTGGGTATAAACTTTGATTTATAAAGGCACCAAAGAAGCCTGGACCTCCTCCTCTGGTATTAAGGCCAGGACACACCAAGCTGACGGTCAGCCATCGGTCAGGGTTTGGCAGTTGATGAGCGTCTGTTGCCCTAATCAATGCAGTGTGTCCTGCACCGTTGTCCCTCGTCTGCTTTTTTTTTGGGCAATTCAGCATGTTGAATCAAGAAGGTATAACTGTAGCTGGAGCAGCTATATGACTTACCCACCGTACCTACACGTCAGTCCACGATCCTTCACTCCTTGGCCCACAATCAAAAGCCCCGACAAATACACTAGTTAGCAATTAGCTAGCCATGAAGTATTAGATTTAAAAGAGAGGTGGTTAGGGTTAGGGTATGTTAAGGGTTTCATCTCGTCACTGCTACAGTGAATTATGTCCTCATTTATAATAAATTATGAAGTGGATAACTGCTACTTTTGGCCTCATATTTATTCACAACAATGTCACGTTGTAGCACTGCTCAGATAATAGTCAATGGTTTTTAGGGGCTTGTCGTGTACACTACAAATGAAATGTGTCTGCAGCTGTACATGTATGTTAAATTGGAGATGTTGGAGCCCGTCGGAGAATGAAATCCCTCACAGTGAATGAGAAGAGAAATGAAAGTGAGGAAAGTAAACAAAGAGCTAAAGTCAAGAGGGAGTGAGACCAAAACAAAGTTGTTACATAAGGTCAGATTATTTTTTAGTCACTGAGCTCTTTAGCAGAAATGTTTCCTGACAGTTTGTGTTATCATTCACTGAAGCACGGTGCATTAGATTTTGTTGTTAATGTGCTAACTGGCTAACTAGCATCAAGACGCTCCGATTTCCCTTTTTTGATGACGAATACAGACCACCGCTGTCTGCTGGTGTGGAGAGTAATTTCCTGTCACACAGGTGCAGAACGTATGTGCTGGTTGACAGTCAGCTGCAGTCTTTGTGGTTTCATGTGCAACTTTTTGGCTGAGACAAAGCAAAGTCTGGTGACGCAGCGAGGGGCCTTTGTCGCAGCTAGTTCTCTGAAAATAGTTTGGTGTGTCGGGCCTTCACAGCCTTCCTTATGTCTCATCAGACGAGCCTATATTGGAGTTCCTTGAAAGCTCAAAGAAATGTTCGACAGCTGAGCTCCCAGTTCTGCCTGCTGCCCTCCAGGTAGGAACTCTGCAGACAGCTCTCTGTAGGTGCTGCAAACTCTACGCTCCTGGATGTCGTGCCTGTGAATGGCATGTTTCCATCTGTGCCTCGCTTCGCCGTATAACACCACTAAAGATCTGCGAGGAAGACGCACAGCCACGCTGACTTCCTCTGTCAGTCCCAGCTCTGGTAGACCCTGTTCGAGCGACATAGTGAGTGCAGTGTCTGATAACATGTTGATTGTGACCAAGCGCTCCCCCCACAGCCAGGAGTCATCTAGGTGTGGATCGATGGCAGAGCCGCGCTGAGGATGGTAATCCAGATTGCACTGCTCCACTGGTTGAAAGTCTGCTAGACTTGGCTCTTGGTGCATTCGGAGCACTAGTGCTTGGCTCAGAGGAGGCAGTCCACTGAAGCCACCGACACGCACTTTCCTTTTCTTGAAGTTAACTTTCGGGCCAAAGTCCTGCAACGATATGAGAGAAAACTTTTGTTAATGCATCAGAATATTGTAATAATTATAATAATCACTGTGGGATATTCACACTGTCGACTGTTTTATTTCCACAAACTACTGTAGATAGTCTTGCTAAACAAAAGTTACACTGGAAACAATGTCACATTGCACCTACTTGGTCAGTAATGAGCTCAGTGGGTGCAAAACTAATTTACAAGTATTACAGGTTAAATCGCCCAAAGCCAGTACGACAGGTTTGTAACACTGTGACCAGTAAACACACTACTTATGAAGCCCTCGTTCTCTTGTCATTGGGAAGCAGGACCCTAGAAAACCAAATACAAAGAACACATTTGGTCATGTTGTGTGTGCACGCGGACAACATGTGGTCCACCTGTTTCCTTCGGCCAGACTGGGACTCATTCCACACATCCTGGTCCATCGCGCTTATCAGGTTTTTCTCCTCCTCCTCTGATATGAAGTTCTCCCACAGGAAGACACCAGGAAAGGGGAAGGATGCAGCCTCGGCATCCTTGGGAACGGCAAGCCTCGTCTCGGGATTGTAGAGGAAATGATGCACAATCTTCACAGAAAAAACAAAGTAATAATAGTGTCAGGTCGACTCTACGTTCATAATATTACTGATGTCGTCATTTGTGACAATGAGACACAAGGGCAAACACAATAAGGATATTTAGGGTGCGTTATGAATCGCATACTTTTTCTTTTTTTTTTTTTTTAACTTTTAGTAGGTACTGCAGCTGCTCTTAAAAAGTATGTACTGTTGCATGCAGTATGCACACAATCAGGATAGTACTGCATCATAACATTACGTCCTGAACTTTGACCCGCTTGCTTTTTTTTTTATCCGATGAGATCAATCCAAGTGTGCGTAGTTTAACTTTAAAGTTCTAACTGCACAGATTGTAGATTCTACCATTTTATATTCGCAACAGTGAAATTACATCTGCAGTTCTCTTTTAGTTATGTCCTTTTGTTGTTTGTAATATTTATGATTATTTTGTTCACCTAAACAATCAATATTCCCTGTTATTACTAATCGACTAGTCATCAGTTACTCAAATGCGCTGTCATCCATCACTGCAACTTCTGAGAGCTGTCAATCAGTTGTCATCTCTTTGCAGGTCAGTTGATGTGACATATCGTCGCTTGTGCAGAGGATTGTGGGTAAGAGCAGACAGAAAAGCATGCTGGCTTGCTGACTGCAAAATCGGACTGAATGTAGTGAACATTCTCAGCGTGTCTACAGATATTGCTATACAGGTTGCAGCAATATACTGGTGTCAAGATATACTGTGACATTTGCTTATCTACGATATTGCAAAAAATGTACCTCGATGTGAATCTCCCGTTTATTTATCTTTATTTTAGTTATTTTCTAAGGGGAGACTTTTTACACAAACTTCCATTAACAAAATGGTTTCAGTTTCAGTTATAAAACATTTGTTCAACCAACAACAACCCTTCAGTTTTCATTCCTTTAATTAATGACCAGTCTAACTGATAATAATATAAATTCTGTAATACCGTGAAACCGCTATATTATCTGAGATGGTTGTTGTACCATGCCTCACTTATTAGCATAAAGTAGCATAAAGTGAAAATACTCGAGCAAAGTACAAATACCTCAAAATGTACTTTGTTACTTTCTATCACTGACTAAATGTACAGAAACGCGAGAAGCTGGTAGTTAACGAAAGACGTTATTAAGGCGTAATAACGACAAAATACTGTAACAACTAATCGAATAACTTTTTGAGAGCTCATGAAATGTCCTGCGAGGGCACCCGTAGCTGTATTTGAGTGGCGCTAGCAGTCAGTTAGCCAGCTAGCAGAGAGCAGCAGCAGCTGCGGCTGATAAAAACAATATAACATCAGTTTTCAGTCAGACATGTTTACCTTCAGTTCATTCGCTTCCTGTATTCCTTTCTCCTCCACGTCTTCACACCTGAGACACCGCCGGATGCCTTTACAGGCACATGAAGTCACGCCATCCCTGCTGTCAGGAGCCATCATCTTCCTGCATCTTCTTCTTCTCATTTTGGTTTTAATGTAGCGAACCTGTGGGAACAGATAAACACCGCCACCTAGCGGAATGCATGGTCTATCACCCACACAAATGGTTGGAATTAGATTTAAAAGATCAACTGGAGCAGGACCTGGCTCTTACAAATATTTTATCTCAAATAAATAGTATATATGTATAAATACACCCTGCCAGTTGTCCTAATGCCAAATTTACAGACACTGATACTTCTGCTCCCTTTGTAAACATTATATAGAAACTATTTCTCATCTGTTTTTATGTGAAATCTGTAATCTCGTCTCTTATTAAGTTTCACTCCTTTATTATTTGTTATGGTAATAATCAAGATAATAGAGCTCTTGAATATCTAAATAATTTTGGTATTCTAAATGCCTTTTTTTAAACTCACAAACTGAAATTCTCTCAGTCACTTCCTGAATTTTTAAAGGATTTAAAGCTTCTCTCAAATCATTGCGTTTTTTTCTTTTGGAAAATTATGCAACTTTATGCTTGTACCCCTGTTTATCTTTTTTCTTTTATTGTTTCGTCTGTTTGTTTATTGTTATGTAACTGTCTTGAAACACTGTTATTTATACTCTTCACATTTACCTATTTGGTTTTGTTTTTACAACAGATAAGACTTTCTAATTCCACACCAGGGAAATATACCTGTTACAGCAGCTCAAGAGTCAGAAGCAATAAAAACAAGGATAAGATTATTACAAAAATACAAGATAATAGATAACATAACATTCAAATAAAATCAAATCTATATACACTATGTACTTACCGTTCACTTGTACAGATTCTATATGTTAATGATTAATAGTTGCACATGGTGACTGAAATACACTGATGGTGTCATATATTTACTGTACAAATATAGAAATATAGCCTGTAAATGTTATTGCACAGTGGTGATAAATATTGCACAGTAGGAAATTGTTCAGGCATGTATCACAGTATGATAGGGATGCACGAGTTCTGATATCCGATATGCTGATATATAACAATGTCTCCGGCCGATAACCAATAATCGATATATCCACTTTTTTCCCCACCTAATTTTAGTGATCATCAAGTCTCAAATCTCTTCATTTATGGTGCAAAATAAGAAAAAGCATGTTGTCCCATTTCGATTCAGAGTTCATTTTAAAGCCAATATTGGCTGATACCAATAACATGCCGATATTATTGTGCTTACAGTACAGTATATATACACGTATATGAAATACATGGATATGTTCATATAAACATGAATATGTATGATTACTGTGTATAATTAATGTTATAAAAAGTGACAATGTATATTGATTCTTTAATATTTAAATATCTAAAGTACTAGTGTTAAACACTAGCATAATGCACATTCTGTTTTTATTTTAATGTACATTTTAATTTATTTTATTTACTGCTTTATATTTACATACTTCTTTTTCATACTCTTATTCTTTCTATTTATAATAAGTATTATGTAATAGTATTATTAAGTATTTCTGATTCTGGCTTTTATTATAATAACTTGAGGCAACACCAGTGCAAACTATCTGTTGTGTTGTCAGTGGTTGTTTGGTGCAGTTATTTGATGTTTTGTACACGTTTATTTTATTAAATAAAAAAACAGTTCTTATTCTTTATGCTTAATGAAACTCTAGATTTATACCACTATATTAAAACATGTATTTTTGGTGCAGACTGGGCTGTGGGCTTCAGTTACATTGTGCCTGGCAGGCCAAGCTCAGGGTAAACAAACCACAGTAAAGATTAAAGTTCATCTAAGCCACGCCCACAGGAAGTACGTAGAGTTTCCCCGGGAAAGCTCGGTTTGTGCTGTGGTGAGTTCGCTGAAGTTGCTGTAGGAGTATCGGTAAGTTATTTTATCCACCAGTATTAACACATTCACCCACCTGCTGTTTTCTTATAAGAAATAAACGGTTCTAAAGTGAATTAAACATCAGTAACAAGTAGTTCATTGTTTGTAATGTGAACTTAGTGACCGAGAGATACAGAGAAACGGCCGTCGGTGTTTCCAGCGTGTTTAGCTAACCTCTGGTGTTTCTGTCGACTTCTGTCGTGTTAACTCAACAAATATAAGATGGTGTAAGATATAAAGAAGTATTTTATAAAGGTACGACAGCATATCTGAAAAGCTGTTTTTATTCGAGGTGTAAAACTACAGACTCGTGAGTGTTGTTATTGTCTCTGACCTGAGGGATCTCTTAACTTATCGGTGATAACTCTGATACACATTCACTGTGAACGGGTGTATTTTATCTTTTAATTTTAATTTCACTTTAATTGATTCTATTTTACTTTATTTTGTTTTATTTATTATTACTTCTTTGAGTTTTACTGTATCGTTTATTTTAATTTTATTTTATTTCACTTTATTTCAATTAGATTTATTTATTTTTACTTTATTTAATTTTGTTCTATTTGATATTACTTTATTTTGTTTCATTCTATTTTATTTTATTTCACTTTATTTCATTTAGATTTTTTTTTTTTTTTTACTTTATTTAGTTTTATTTTACTTATTTTATTTTATTCTACTTTAGTACTCGCAAATAAAACAAGTGAGCAAATGTATACAAATGCGAGGGTGTGGTTATAGGTGCAGCAGAGCACCTGGACACACCCATCATTGATGCTATGTGTGGTCACAGACCTGAATCTTTCAACAGAAGATGGAGCTGAAGCCATTAACTCATTGATACCCGGTCCTAGCAGTTGTTTCTCTGGTGCCTTAATTTTTGAACTGTGGTCTCTTCCCCAGATAATCAATGGAGAAAATAACAGAGAAACTTTTACTGGAGAGAGGCTCTCCCAAAACCAACAAACTGGAGCAAATCAAGACGCTGAAGTAAGCATGGCTTTATTCTCCTTATGATCTTTTGTGTGTGACAGCCCAGGACGTGTGTAGTTAAAGCGCCTTTGGCCAGTATTTGTATGTTAGTGACACCTATATGCAGCAAGAAGCACCTGGCTATACTGAGGACATCACCACCTAGAAATTGTTATCTGTGCACTAGTCAGATGGACTGGCTGGTTTTGGAGTGTTGGAGTGCAGTGTTGTTTCTTTGATTCAAAATGTTTAATTTTCTGTCACAAATTTTAGAGTACAGCATTGGAGATAGTTTGAAACTTAAGTCTAAGTACGTTGGTGTTTTTCTTGTGTGTTTTTGTTTGCATATGTGATTGAGAAGCCCACGTGTTAACAATGAAGAGCTGTCGAAGAGGTCATTTAATAACATGTTGAGTTCGATTGCCAACTTTGTAGAAACACTGACTTGAAGCTCTTTTTTGTTCAGTCTCTCTAAACTTGGACTGAAGTCTCAGGACTTGCCGGTCAAGCTGCTGTCCCGCCTCCAGTCCCTGGAGCGATGGGATCTCTCTGGGAACAGGCTGCAAGAGATGCCCAAGAACCTGGAGCTGCCTGCACTTCGCTTCCTGGACCTCAGCGACAACCAGATGGAGGACGTCACCACTCTGGAGTCTCTAAGCAGCCTGGAGGAGCTCAAGATGGAGGACAATCTTTATATCACTGTGAGGACATGGCTGATGGCTTTTTATTTGGTTATTGGTCGAGTGATTCTGGAGCAAAAACGACCAAATCCTTTCTAAGACACAAACCCTTTCTATACAGAGATTGAGCTATAGGGCCGCTACAAAGTCCCCTCTTTATGTTGCCTTTGTATTTTTACGCAGAAACAAACTATGGTGGCACCATGTCACTCCATTGTGTGATTTTAAACAGCATGCCATTATGGCTGAATCAAAAGTGGCATGTGGCATGTAAACACAATAGCCTCAGCCTCTAGTGCAACATATGACATACGCGTCTGCTGTGCTTTCTAAACGATAACAATGGTATTATCGTGTCAATAACAATCATTTACTGTCCCTGTTATTTTGCGGCTGATCTTGTCCTCTGAGAGTAAGAAGTTCCTGGACCCCATTGTTTTCCCAATTTGCGGACATTGCGGGCAGCTGTTCTTCTTCTTTGAGGTAGCTGCTAACTGCTAGCAGCTACTTTTTAAATCTCCTGCAGTGGGTCGCACTCATAACACGTCATCAAAATGTCACACACCTGCCACCCATCATACCATCCTGCTAGCTGTCCTGTTTATACATGCCTCCTGTGTTTGGTTTCGCCAGCTAAGTTTGTGTATTCTCATGACTGTGTTAGTGTCCTTAAAGGGATAGTGCACCCAAAAATGAAAATTCAGCCATTATCTACTCACCCATATGCCGAGGGAGGCTCAGGTGAAGTTTTAGAGTCCTTGCATCACTTGCGGAGATCCCAGGGGAGAGGGGGTAGCAACACAACTCCACCTAATGGAGGCTGACGGCGCCCCAGATTCAAACGTCCAAAAACACATAATTGAAACCACAAAATATCTCCATACTGCTCGTCCATAGTGATCCAAGTGTCCTGAAGCACTGACATAAAAAGTTGTTTGGAAAACGTCTTGGATCTCCGTAAGTGTTGTGAGGACTCTAAACTTCACCTGAGCCTCCCTCGGCATATGGATGAGTAAGATAATGGCTGAATTTTCATTTTCGGGTGCACTATTCTTTTAAGTATGAGTTAGGGCTGCCTTAAGTTTATTTCACGTTTCTTTGGTTGCTCTGGTCTTTTGTGCAAAGGTCTAGAAATTCCTTAAATTTAAGACAAAGACAAGTGAGGACTAGTGTCAGACTAGTGAGGACTAGTCAGACCGATGCGTTGAGAACTGATGAAGCCGCTTGGATAAGAGGCGAAACGTCTTCTAGACAAAATCAAAGTCCAGTTGCCTACGATTTAATTGTTGCCAAAATGGAATTGACCTGGATAAATGAGAATATCCACAGACTTAAGACAAAGACAAAGATCAAACTATAAATACTGAAGTGAAAATTTGAAGGAAACCTCGAGGAGAAGACTTTTGTTTCCTCAAAAAAATCAACTCAACTAGGACTTTAAGGGAACTCTTAACTTAAGGTGTTTTGTGCAACCGACCCCAGGTTCTTATTCAGTATAAAGCATTTGATCACACAGAGACTTTCTCTTTATTCACACCTGTTTTACTGTCACCAAATATCACATGAAAACATCACTTTTTGAGCCATGTAAAAAGCTTTAAAGATGGCTCTAGAGATGTCGTATTGCACTACTATAAAACATGATTTTTTTTTTGTGTTCACAATCAATCCTTTGAGTCCTTTCAAAATAAAACGACACATCACAGGGGTTTTAAGTTTGATTGTTAATGTTGCTTTCCCTCCCCAGGTGAGTGATAATTACAAGCTGATGGTGTTGTTGTCCAAGCTGAGGATTTACAGTGGTAAAGATGTCAGTACCACCGCCAACCACCTGCGCTACGTCTACACAGAGAACCTGAGGACCAGGGTACGAAACTAAATGCTTATTTTGTCTTATTTTATGATCTTTATTTCTGTTGCAAACATGCCAGTACAGCATTATTTTATTGCACAAGCTGTTGCTGTTGTCAGTTTATAAACTGTCTTTGGTTGTTTTAGATAATTGCAGTTTGGGAAAAGAACTTCTGTCTGCCAGATCCCATCACAGCGGAGAAAATGACCGCCTTGGAGGAAAGCTTTGTCAACACTGCCCGCCAACAGGTTAAATTTGGACCCAGTTCAGTCAGTGACTTCACCAAGTGGAGGGTAAGTTCAGCAGCCTGCTGCAGCAACTGTACACAACTTCTCTCTTAAGTCAGGGTGAAATATCCAAACTAAAAAAAAAGGCTGAAGGTTAGCTATTGCTTTGTCTTGTCAAATAGTAGGCTTAAAACCCTGTGTGGGTGTGAACCTTTACAGAGTTGTTGAGGTCACGTGTGAGTCATTGACCCACCCGGCCATCGTGTGTGTCTTTGGGTTAGATGGGTCCAGGTGTGAATGGGCGCTGAGCCGTCTGGGGAGGGAACTCAAGACTGTATTGTAAGGGTGGGTGATAAGTGGTGTCATAGGCCACCTCCTTTTGTTTTCATGCGTATGCACTTTTTTTTTTTGCACGTTCACAGACATCCCCATTGACTTCTAGGCATTTCTAGTTTGAGTATGAAAGGCACTAGATCACCTGTGGGTGTAATCTATCATGGAGAATGAGTTGTCGACGCCAAACAGCCAGTATAACTCGGTCCTCATCCTCCTAGTTATCCCACCTTTTCAAACAATGCACCATGACAACCGCTACTCAACGGGGGGTCTTTACACCTTCTAAGGGCTCGGTTTAAGATTTAAGCTGTAACGATGCCTACGTTGGAACTAATTCAGCTTTTGCAACCCTTAAGGTGTTAGTAGTGCGTAAAGTCCATACTGTTTATATTAAGATGGATGATACGTGTCTATTTCCTTATTTCCTCCTGCTGTACAAAAATGTACATAAAATAAAGGGGGTGGAGTTTATGGTTTATGACCTGTACTGCAGCCAGATGCTTTGGCTTCACTTTTGAGGAGCTACATGTTGTCCATCTTTATATACAGTTTATGGTAAACTCTGACCTAAATTAAGAAATATGTTCTAACTAGGCAACATTTGAACTGACACATATTTGGTGCGATCCAGCGCAGGACATCTGAGACATTCTGGACTCTTGTCTGTTGTCTTTTGACATTTTTAGTAACTGTGTTTTTGTGTCCTTTGGTTCTTAGGTGGAGATTATTGCTAAAGAGTATCTGCGCTCTCTGACGGATCCAAAAGAGGAATCGGAGAGCACGGTGTCCACTGACACTAAAGAGAACTGTGTAAGATTTTGAAGGATGACCAACTTTAACTCACTGTCTGTGCCAGATTTGGCTTGATGGTCATTTTGATTCTGAAACCATTCAGTGATTTTAGAAAGTGATGATAGTAATGGTTATATGGTGATAGTGATAGTAAAGGAAATTCAGGATTTTGTGTAGCTGATTAGTTCTGGAGTTAGTTAAAGGATCATGTGTTTGCTTTCCAGGATGTCTCAACGCCCTCTAAGAGGAAACAAACTGCATCAGTAATGGACACCAGCATAAGGCTGACGCCTCACAAGAAACTGCGCTCAGATCTCCCAGCCTCCCCAGTTGCAGAAAGTCCTCGCAAATCCAGCCGCCAACTTCAGACGCTAACTGAGACCAACACAGTCAGGATGAGCCCCCGCAAGAAAAGTCAGCCTCCTTCTACCCCCACCAGAGGACAGATGAAGGCAGAGACGCCCAGGAGAGGCTCTAAAGGACAGCAAACTAAAGATGAAGATGGAGCTCAGATAAAACAGAAGAACAGAGCAGAGCTGAAGAGAGATGCTGACATGCTGTCCACAATGAAGAGCTGCAGCAAGACACAGGTAATATCAACAGCCAGTAAATACTCAACCTTGTCTTGTTCCTGGCGCTGTTAATGATCACAGGACCACAAAGCAAGTGGTCTGTTTATTGGAACTCCAAGAACTTAAATAACAGTTTGCAGAAATGCCTGTAAGGGATCTTCAGAGGGTCAGACATTGTCTGTATGGTTTTAAATCCGGTCCACAATCTACAGCTTTTGTCTGCTAATTGTTACTGCAGTTTACCTTCATGGTGATATTAACATGCACAATAAAGGTATTGCAAAGGACGATTTGAGCTACTGTTTACATGTGCTGTGCATTCAAACACTGCATGTTGTGTAGAAACAGTGGCGTCGCGTGACTTTTATAATTCAATGAAATTAATTTGCTGCTGTTTTCTTGTGAAGACGGCGGGGCGGTACGGAGGTCCCCGATGACTCGATGACTCGATGACTAAACATTAACCTATGGAAGTTTTTATTGGACTTTATTATTTGTAACTCACAGAAGACAGTCTACAAATGTGTACCACGATCCACAAATAATTCACAATCCAAAAACATGTTTTTTTTAACGTTTGTGTTGTGTAAATTCATATCCACAAAAATACAGATTAATTAGCAAATGCACAAAGTTACTCTGTAAACACGCACTTTAATTTCACATGAAAATGTTACAGGTTTTACAAATGTAAAGATTTTTGCATTAAGTCATATTTACACATTTATGGATCTGTTTTTACACGTGAGACTGGTTTTGCATATTTGTGGATTGCTTCCTGTAAGTTTGCAGGTCATGTGATATTTGTGACTTCTTTCCTATTTGTTTGCATAATTTTGTCCAAATCCCATCAGAGCAGATCTGTAGAAAAACAACCCACAAATATATAGTCGTCGTGGATCATGGTACACATTTGTAGATTGTCTTGTGTGGGTTACAAATAGGGATGCACCGAATATTCGGTAACCGAATATATTTGGCCAAATATTGCAAAAAAATACACATTCGGTATTCGGTGGAATAAATTAAAATTAAATAAATAAATTATAAAAGCAAAGCCAAATAATAGTGGCGTGTTTTGATAACGCAATCAAACAGCGTGCCATGACGTGCAGAGTCAAATGTCTGCAGTGTGGCGATCTGTCCCTCACTGCACTCGCATTTGTGACTAAAAATAGTTTTGAGCGAGCAAAATAGGCTTAATTCATTCAGCACGCTGTGTGAGCAGCCTACAGATTTCAGCCAGCAGCAGAAACGAAAGGCGAATCCCACCGATTGCTGGTTGAACGGGGGTCACAGACACAGACAGGAATGTATTCCTGTCAAATACGGCGGCCATCGGCTTACCGGCGACGGATAAGTCGGCTCTAATAATATCCTCTTCTTGGCGTGTGGACTTGCCAGAAGTACCTGAACAGCCGAGCCAGCCGAACACAGGTATGTGACGTGTCAGAGGAGAAACGAGCCGTTGACGGCCCACAAACCTCACCGCACTTTAGGGACTGTTCTTTACTTGTCAGGGGAGGAGGGCGGCTGGTTGATTCTTATTTTATTTATTTATTTTATTTTGATCCCCCCTATGTTCATCACTCATTGATGCTGTTTTTAAAGTATGAATAAGTCAGTAAGTAATTTATTCCATTGAAATATCATTGATGTATTATAGAAAAGTGATTTATCTTTTTATAAATGACAAAAGGCACATCTGCCTCATTTTCGCTGTGGTATCATGATACTACTCAGAACCATGATATTTTCATTGGTATTGTACAGCGGGTCCCAATTTTGGTACCGTGACAACACTAATCTGGAGGGAGTTCATCTGCAAAAACTAATGAAAAACTAAACAACGATATTCGGTACTTGGTATTCGGCCACGCGTTTAATATTATTTGGCTTCGGCTTCAGCCACAAATTTTCATTTTGGTGCGTCCCCAGTTACAAATAATAAAGTCCAATAAAAACTTCCATAATAACCTTGCATTTAAAGTTTCATGAAATACTCTCGAATTTACGAAAATGTAGGATCAGGGCTGCAGCTATCAATTCTTTTGATAATCAAGTATCCTGCCGATTATTCTGGCAATTAATCAAGTGACTGGATAAGAAATACTGTGTGTTTTCATTAAATTGCTTTAGCTTTATTTAAAGGCAATTGTAATTTATAAAAGAGCAAATAAGAAGAGTTTCTGAAATTAGAGAAATGAGCAACAAATTTGTTTCCTTTTTTGAATCACAATATTCAACAACGTAATCGCATATCTGCAGCCCTAATGATGGTCAGTCTGCCTGTCCACTTTGACCCAGAGCAACCAAAGCTATCTCAACAACTACTGGCTAGATTCTCATGAAGCTTAAACATATTCACAGTCCTCTGAGGATGAACCCTTTATTTTAAGAAAGATTTAAAAAACCCTTGGTGTGTATTTTATGGCAATATAAGTTGATCGGTCAGATGGAAATATCTCAACAACCATTGAAAGAATTGCCATAAACTGTGGTGTACATATTCATGTCCTCAGGGTGATTTATAATAACCGTAGAGATCCTTTAACTTTTCATCCACCATCATCAGGTCAAATACTTCAGTTTATGACCAAATAATTGCAAAAACAATACCATTCCCATCAGCCTCAGCTCAAGCATTCTGTGACGCTATGGTAAGATGATGAAAATGGCATGAAAAGTTGGCATGAAGAGATGTTCTTGTTTTTTCCTCAGGTGTATATCTGTACAGCCATATCAAATGCCCATCTGTTGGTATTGTCAGTGTCATGTCATTAAAGTCCCTCCTGTCCTCCCACTGTCCTATCTCCCTCTCTCAATCTTCCTCTTTGCCCATGTTTCCTTCCTCCACCAGCCGGTGTGTCTGAAGCCTCTCCACGTCCTGCAGTGCCACAGTAAACAGGATAGCTCAGAGGACTTCTCCACTCAGCTGTGGGCCTGTGCTTTCCAGCCGATGCCAGACTCCACTGGTACTGTTCACCTGATTTAGAATAGCAGATCCATCAGATTTAAAACAGGGCATAAGTGATCAAAATGAAAGGTTTTAAACATGTCAACAAATCTGTATCATGTCTATAACTGTGTTCATCCGAGAAAAATAGCTCTAAACTCAGTCTCTATTCCTGCATTAACAGGCACTGGTGGAGGAAGCCGTCTGGTTGCTACCTGTGGTGGAGACTCTCTCTGTGTCATCGACTGTGAAACTGGGATGGTGATGAAGAAGTACAAAGTTCCTGGCGAGGTTTGCCTCATTTATTCTCTAAAGCTCTGATAACACACAGAGATCGCGCTTTAGGGCCGCTACCAAACAACTGCGGCATCACGCCGCTCTAGTGTGTGACAGGCGTGACATGTAAGAACAGCGTTGGCCTCTAGTGTGACATAACCAGGCCCAAACAGAATCTGCAGATTTTTTTAAAAACATATTTATAAGTATTTGAGGAACTATCACAAAACCATTTAGTGACAGGAGTTTTTCCAACATTGAACCACTGATAAACTTTATTATTATTAAATAACACGAAAGACAACTTCTGTTCACTTCTGCCACCACAATGTGTTTGTCTCCTCACGACAGGAGTTCTTCTCTCTGGCCTGGTCCACGGTGTTGATGTCCAGAGGAGGCGGGGCCTCGGCTCAACACTGCAGCATCCTGGCAGCTGGAGGGAAGAGAGGACTGGTCAAACTGATCCATCCCAGAAACAATGTGGCCTACGGGGAGTTCAGAGCCAGCCGCAAGGCGCTGTCCGTCCTGCGCTTCAACCACCACCAGGGAAACTTCCTATTCAGTGAGTCATGGTTACGTCTTATAAATAAACAACAAACATTATGAGTTCTGATTGTCTGCAGCCTCTACGTTCTGAGGTCAGACCAGTAAGATTAAAGGATAATTCTGTTGATGATTCTGGAGTTAATTGGTGAGATCACACTCTGCTGCAAACAGCCCCAGTGCGATAAAGCAAATAGTGTCATCAAGGCTTATTCCTGATTCCTGTGCTCAATCTAAGCTCACTAAAAATGTTTTAACTCATTCACATCAGTGTGTGGTCTCACCAGTTCACCTTTTCTCTCGCAGCGGGATCATACGACAACAAGATAGTGATGTGGGACATCGGCGGAGTGGACAGTCAGTACAACTTCAAAGTTGTGTGAGTATTTCTGCCGGGGAGAGACTATTCTATTGTTTGTTTTTTAATTACAAGACAATACAAATCACTAACTAAACAACAAAAACAGTGGATGCAGACCAGTAAATTAATTGTTGTCAGGGGACAAGGTTGTATTGGCTGTCGTGTGCGCGTGTCTGTGTGTCTTAACTCTACGGGTTTGACAGGTGAAAGGATGAGGGAAGTGGAAAGAAATAAATCAAAATAATAATAAGTAAGACAAAATTTAAAAAAAATACTAATAAAAATAAATAAGAACAGGAAGTAGCTCATTTGAAAGACTATGACGAAGTTTTAAATTAATCTGTTAATGTATTTTACATGTTGAGAATATTTCTGCCCTATTTGTTCCTCCAGTCAGCTGCTGGTGTTGGAGCTCAGCGCCACTCCTCTGCACATCTGCCTCCCACCCACTTCCCCCAGCTCACACCTGCTGACTGCCTGTGAGGACGGCCTGTACTGTTTCAACACACAACTCGGCACCAACAACAGCGCGAAGAGGTAAAGGCTTCCACAGTGTGTGTGTTTGTGTGTCTTTGTGTCCCTGAGTGTCAGTTTGCTTTGGAGAGCCTGAAAACTTTGGCTGATCTACACCTTTTTTCAAGAGGTTATTGAGTCCTTTTCAAACATGAACCAAGTTAAGCAATTGTGATGGTGATTTTACATGTTGGTCTAATGTATGAATGAGCACCTGAGTCACTTTTGTCACTGCCTTCTTAAGAGCACTGCCATAAATGCATCACTGAATTATGCAGTAAGAAAATTAAATCAGTTTTATGAGTCATGAGCTCAGTCTGTAAAAATAAAATTTTGCCTCGACTCTCCTTCACTTATTAATCAGACCAGCGCTCCTTTGCTGTAATTGAATTCATGTCAGCTGTGTGCAGCCAGCCTGTAGCCTGTAATGTGTGTGTGTTTCTTCTCAACAGGTCTGATGAGATGGAGATAACGTTCCCCATATATAAGAAGGAAGACAAAGACCACGACTACCACACCATTGATGGCCTGAGTTTTCTTACTGATGACATCGTGGGTAAGTGAGGCTCTCACAGTAAGCCACAGTACCACTGTAGTCTTATTTACAATATCCTATAAAGATATGTCCTCTCAGTCAGTACTTGGGTCATACTGGATGTAATTAGGATAGGATAGGTCAGAGTCTGAATTTGAAGTTTGTATGAAACTGAGTGCATAAATGAGCCTGACGAACACTAGATGTGGAAATTGCTTAATGATTCTATTGTCTCCAGCAAAGGTTATTATAAAGTGAACAGAAACAATATTGCATACTTAAAATTTAACTAAAATAGAATAAGAACATACAGGAAATATCTTTACTTTTTAGACAACACAACCAGCACGATGATTCATCTGTTTATTGACACTGGGATGTCGTCATGACTGTGAGTCTTCATAACATGTTGTGTTTGTATTATAAAACCTAAATTGAACATCCTAAACCTCGTCCCTGAAAAACACCCCCATATTATAGGAAAACAAACTAAAACTGATACTGAAGCAGTAAAACTAAACTGAAAAAATCCACTCAGGAAACTAACTGAAACTAAACTGAATTGAAGACAAAAAATAAAAAATAAAAATAAATAAAAACTAATGAAAAATACAAAACTATATAAATTTTGGTCCTAAAAAATTATCATCACAAATTATTACTTAAGTTGGCCACTTGATGGCGCTAAAGTTTAGTCTTGTGTCGATCCCTGTCTGTGAAGGGCGCAACTGCCAAAGAACTTCATGTCTATCTGTACATCAGTGTTTCTAACGGTGTATTGGGTCATTATAAACCAGCTGTACAGAAATCCAAGTTCATTCCAGAGGAAATCCCCAAAAATATTGTGAATTTCTTTGGAAGATGTGAAGCTCACATATAATCATACATACAGTCATATTCATATCTGCTGTTTTCTCAACACAAACTTTCAATATACAGTAGTACTAACATAGTGACAATTGGGACACAACAAAAGCACCCACGACTGTAATAGTAGAAAACATTGAAAAGATAATTGGATAAATAAAAATAAATAAAATGTCAGATTAATGACATAGATTCAATTTGAAATGTATACAGGCATTCCTCATTATCATAGTATGCCCGTGACAGCGCTCCACCTTTTAGTAAATATGTCTTTTTGAAGTCTAAGGGAGTAAGTTATTTTTTCCATCTGGTGTATTTCCTTTATTTTCTCAATCCACATATTGTGTGTTGGAGGATTAGGCTTTAGCCACCTAACTGTGATGCATTTAATTGCTGTTGTCAGTAGTATTTATAGAAGATATTTTTTGACTCTTCCTTTGATGGCTTTCGGTAGTAGACCCAGTAGAGCCACTGTAGGGCCCATTGTAATGTTACTTCCAAATACTTCTTTAAGTGTTCCAAACACTTCTTCCCAGAATGTTTTTAATTTTGGACATCACCAAAATATGTGGGTTTGGTTGCCAATGTGTGGGCCACAATTTCTCCAGCATTTATTTGAGTGTGTTGTGCCAAATTGGGCCACAGTTTCAGGAGTCCAGAAGAACCTCATGATTACCTTCCATTTAAATTCCCTTCACACATTTGCATTAGTTACCAGATGTGCTTCAGTACATATTTCTTCCCACATATCTAGTGATATAGTTGAATTAGTCTCAATTTCCCATCTCTCTTTAACTTTTATTGTATTATTCGAATTCATACCTAGAAATATTTGATAACAATAGCTTATTAATTTCTTATCCCAATTCCTTGTTTGTACTTTTATCAATAGTTCTTCAATTAGTGTAGGCTTAACAACTTTGACCCATTCTTCATGTTTTAATAGGAAATCCCTTAACTGTAAATACCTGAAAAAATCCGTATTTGGTAGCTTAAATTCCTCCGATAACTGTGCAAATGATTTAAAGTTGCCAGAATCATGGAGTTGATGGAGGTTGGTGTGTCCGTACTTTGACCATTTTCTGAACCCTGAATCCATTTTGGAGGGCATAAAACCATTTATATATCCAATATTTGTGAGTGTTGAAATTGTTGTAGGCAGGCCAAAGTTAAGTTTCATTGTCTTCCATATTTTTAGTGTGATTTTGTTCCATTCACCCATATCTATTTCACTTGGGTGGGTTCCAAGGAATGGCAGGGCTTGTAAAGGTCTCTCACATAAACTCTTCTCAACGTTGAGCCAGTGTGTGTATGTCAGGTCCTGAATCCATATTGTTAATGGTCTTAATTGCGCAGCCCAAAAGTAATATCTCAAATTTGGAAGTTTGAGCCCCCCTTTTGCTTTGGATAGCTGTAGTATTTTTAATCTAATTCTTGGCCGTTTTCTTTGCCAGATAAATGTTGAGATTAGCTTGTCTAATTTATCAAATGAGATTTTTGGGATGTCTATAGGTAGCATTTGAAACAGATACAGTAATTTAGGTAACACATTCATGCGCTGTGTTTTGTTTTGAAATTGAATGGGGAAAAAAACACTTGCTGCACCTTTTTATTGTTGCCGGACAACCATCCCATCAACCCCTTACACTAAATCAATCTACTGTTTTTTTTGCCCCCCAGTAATCAATGTGTAGTCCTTGACATGTTGAGGCAGAGGGTACTGTCTGTAGCTCTGGTTGAGGGTGAGAGGCTGTCAGCAGATAAACAGAGATCTGTGTGGGTACATGAGACCCTAAATAAGAGGCTGGATCATGGGGAGTACCACCAGCTGGTCCAGGAGGTTCTCTTTCATGATGGACGTTTCCAGACATATTTTAGGATGACTCAGGGGCAGTTTGACAACCTGCTGTCTGTCGTCAGGCCGTATAGCTCTGGGTATCCAGCAACTGCTACCACCAGTTTCTCCTCCATTGTTTACCAACTGTAAACTTGTTGTTGAGACCACTACGTCTTCTCCATGAGGCTTCAGGAAATTAAATTTGAGTAAATTAAGAGAGAAGTGGAAAATTTATAGCCATGAAATGCCCTTATTTACTCTAAAATTGTTTATTTAATTATTATTATTGGCATTTATTTATTTCAAATGAACAACACTGCATGTTCTATTTTGGTGTTCTATCATTTCTGGGGGAAAAAGCTAAAAAGATAGATCGGTCTGTAAAAGTACTTAAATAAAGATGACTGTATGAACTGCTGCTGTGTAGTTATACTGAAAAAAGGCTCATTTTTGTTTTTGAGGACAGTTTTCGTTATATTTTCTTCATTTCAGTGTCAAATTGACTTTAAATCAAAGTCACAAAGCTTTAAAGTCCTACATTTCAGCTCTAAGATCAGTTCACCCTTCCTTCTGCTCATGTCTATAATTTTCTCCCTTTTTTCTGTCCTTGTGAAATTACGGGTCATTACGGTCGTCCAGCCTCCAAGAACTACATGCACGGCTCCATCTACTTGTGGAGTTGGAGCAGGACCAAGGCTCAGCGGCCTGACAGGAAGGACAGGACGGTGTGTGCTGTGGTTCTGGCTGAGCTGCAGTGGGCCAACACTGAGATCCCCTACCTGGCTCTCAACACCTGTCCTGGTAGGTCCAAGTCAGCTAATCCATACGGCACTACGTTTATCATGAAGGGCTGAAAAGGACCAAGGGTGAAAACACCCTCACACATTTTTTAATTGTTTGAAGTTATGAATTCTTGTGTGGAATGAGGCTTTTCAGGGCAAGTTTAACATTTAAAAAATGAAAGCAGATATAATATTTTTTAAATCTTTTTTTTCATATAAATAAACCCTTTAAAAGTAATATTTCACACAAGAAACAAACTCACGCTTTGGTCATCTGAAGTTGTTTTTAAATGTGCTTTATAAATAAACTATTTATAATATATATATATATATATATATATATATATATATATATAAACCTGAGGTAAAGGCAGCTTTCATGTTTTAAGTGGCGTATGTGTGTTCATTCCTGTCTCTTCAGGTCGAGCCTACATCGTGTGTGGTGATGACAAAGGCAGACTGTGGACATATCACGTCACCGACCTGCAGAAGAACAGGCTCCAGACGGGGACACCCATACCGCCCACTGAGGTATCACTGTCCTCTAAATGTCCTCTTACTGAACACCTTCCTAAAACACTGTAGGAGAACTCTCTAATCATGTCGTAGGTTTGAACATTTATTTTCTCTGTCTGACACCCACACCCACCGAGTTAATTACTGAAATCTGAGAACATGGTGACGTTACTAAAAATAAGTAGTTTGACGGGAAAAACACAAACCTTCATAATTTGACAGGTTGTAAACAAATGCCTCAGGTTATTTAGAAGAGAAAAACAGTGTTGAACAGTAAAATGACTCCAGTGTAAACATCTGTTTCAGTTTACAGGCCACTTTTCTGGTTCAGCTTGAAACACCTGTACTTACATTAGATGTGTGTGCACAGTTTCCTCTGCAGCTTGAGGTGACTACTGACAGTTTGGGTACAATAAAGTGGTTTGGATAATCTAAACCTTTGAACGTCTGCCGCCATCTCCGTCCAGCTCTATGAATTAACTTTATCACAACAAAGCTAAATAAAACATTCATATTTTAGAATAGGCAATGTCAGCAGCTGTCTGTGAAAAACTTTTACAATTTCATTTATTTCATTTTGTCACCCTGAAGATTAAATCAAGGAAATACAGAGATCATTTACTCTCAAATGTGAATAGTTTGAAGCTTCGTTCATAGATTCTTTTCTTTCGTCAAGCCTTCCAGAGCGTCTGTTTTTCAGGGTGCGATGGCTGCACTCTGAGATATGCAAAGTTCAACTTTTGGAACACAGCAGCACACACCGCATGTCATGCGATGAGGAACAACCAATCATAGCTGGCAGATATGTTTCCCATCATCTGTAAATATCAGTCTGTGATAAATATGGAGGAGAAGTAAAAGGGCTGCCCAGAGCTTTACATCCGTTCCATGGATGATATTTTGGGCCTACACACTTGTAAACAGCGCCTGGAAGATCAGCTCTGCACTCAGGATTTCATATAAGTAGGTTATAATACAGTGCTTGTTATGGTCGCTTAGCAACCTCCTCCATGTGCACCACATTACACTGAGCAAAGATCAAAACTTAGATGGAGTGCCATTCAGTACAACTCCTCATATTTGCGTTTCTCACCACTAAGCCTCTGACATGGTCCTTTTTTATTTTGCAGGTGTTGGAGTGGCCAACCCCGGTGAGGAAGGGCCTCGGCCAGGTGGAGGGCCCCTCCATCAACAGTGTAGTGATGGACCCTGAGCTCCGGTTCCTGGTGGCTCTCAGTGACAAGAACATGGTGACAGTGTGGAAGAGGGAGGAGTCGTCCTGAGGAGCACGGGAGGAGTGACGGAAACTCTTTTTGGAAACTTTTTTGGACTGGAAAAAAGCTGAGGACAGTTTACCAAATTTTGGTATTTGTGAGGTAAAGGTTGTTTATCATAACCCCAACATGTCACTGTGTCTCAGCCGGTAGAGACAGACTGCAGTGATCCTGTCTGGGAATGTTTTTCCTTCATAGTTTGGGGAATGTGACTTTTATGTTGATGTCACAGTGAGATCTCTTGGAGGAAGTTACAACCAGACTGAAGGAATACAACTTTTTTTTTTTCAAATGTGAAACTTTATAAAATTTGCAGAATTTTATACTAATATACATAAAAGAAGCTGCTGTCGAGAGTAGTAGTCACGCTTAAGCGGGATTTATACTTGTGCTGCAGACCCTAGGCTGTAGCCTATGCACGTGGTCTACACCGTTGTGAGTTTTTATACATGTGCACAGACGAGGTTTCTGTGAAATGCTGTAAAGTTAACTTGATTCTAAACACACATTAAACACACATTAAACATGGCTTAATAGAGACACTTTCAAACACAAGTTCACAAATCAGCTTCACTATAACTCGCAGCTTTCACAGACAGACACTTTCCCCACAAATACAACATGCTAATGTTTTTAGCACAAGCCTATGACATTTTACATTGTATAAATTAGCCCAGCAGCTAGCTGACTTTTCCTCTACTCATATGAAGCCAGGGACAACAGCAACATTAAACAAAGGTCACGTTGCAAAATTCAGATCCATTACAACTCACAAGGTTCACTGACAAAACAACTGTCTTAAACAAAACACGTTTTCCAAACAAATATAACATGCTAACGTTATTAGCACAAGCCTATGGCATTTTACATTTTATAAATTAGCCACACGACGAGCAGAGATCTCCTCTGCTCACATAAAGCCAGGATAAATCACACACAAGACTTAAAATGCTATTTTTATTGAGGCTTTATTGTCTTCACAATTTATTGTTTCTTATCTGTGAAATTAAATAAAAGTTTTGTTTTCACTGAGGGAAATGGTTTCAGCTTACAGAAACAGACAGGAGGTCTGCGTCGTCGTGACATGTAGTTACATTTCTGGTAAGGTGCACGTCAGGCTGCGACGTAGGGTACGTCGTTATTTCAACGCAGATGGATAAGAGAATTGTCGCTATGTGACACAGAACTCTTTGTTTTTGTAAAATGCAAATGCAGCTGTAAAGGGCCTCAATCATTTTATTTTACATCTTGATTTATATTCTTTGGCTTTATTTCAGTTTTAACACAGTTTCATGTCACAGCCCAGATATGATTTTAGTTGTGTGCCTCCATTTAATTTAATTTCTGACTACAAATAAATGCAAATGTCGCCAATTAGCCATGAAAATTTTGTATTGTTATTAAAGATATATGCTTATAGCTTTGTGTGCTGCCAACAAAAGGCAAAAAAATGAATGCACATTTAATTGGACACATTTTGATGTCAGCTGCCATGAACAGGACTCAGTTTTTTTTCAGATGAACACACTGAATATGAACAATTGTATGCGAGTGAACCTTATCTGTTATTTTAAGGCCAGTCTTTGGACCTTGCTGTTTAAAGTGACTTTGTGATGTTCTGATAACATTAAAGAAAACAAACACTCCTCACTGAAAAAGTCAATACTGCTGCGAGCAGTGAAGAGGTGGCCCGGCAACCGACTGACTGCTGAAACAATAAATGCAGCAGAGCGTGTTTTCTCCTGCTGTCTAATCCTACAGTATTTTTACTGTAACTGTGTTTCTGTGTGCGACTCACCGTGTTTTCACCTGTTGTACACAAATCTTCATTTAATAAACCAAATTACTGTTTGTTTTTAAAACACATATGTCATTGTTGTCTTTGTGGAGTTGTGGGATGAAATGACAGACTGAACAAAACAGTATCAATATTTTTTAAAGAGGAATCAAACCAGGGACGTGTATTTTTATCATAAGGTCACCAGGCTGCCTTGGTTGTTTTGAAAGGGTTCCCATGGTCCTGATCTTCCTGGAAAAGTTATGAAGTTAGAAACAAAAACTGTTTTCCAGGCCTGGAAATTGTCTGGAGTAAACAGAATGTTTTAGAAAAGGTTTAAATATGGACTGTTTTGGCTATTGTTTAAAATATGTTCCTACAACTAACATAACAGTGAAATGAACTCACTGGCCACTTTATTATAATAGATTTTCACACACAACCATCTCTAGGGTTTACAGAGGATGGTCCCAAAAAGAGAAAATATCCAGTGAGCCAAAATGCCTTGTTGATGCCAGAGGTCAGAGGAGAATGGCCAGACTGGTTCAAGATGATAGAAAGGCAACAGGAAGTCAAATAACCACTGGTTACAACCAAGGTCTGCAGAAGACCATCTCTGAACTAACAACACGTCCAACCTTGAAGCAGATGGGCTACAGCAGCAGAAGACCACACCAGGTGCCACTCCTGTCAGCTAACAACAGGAAACTGATGCTACAATTCACACAGGCTCACCAAAACTGGACAATAGAAGATTGGAAAACCACATTCAGATGGAAGCATGGATCCATCCTGCCTTGTATCAACGGTTCAGGCTGCTGCTGGTGGTGTAATGGTGTGGGGGAGATTTTCTTAGTACCAACTGAGCATGGTTTAAACACCACAGCCTACCTGAGTATTGTTGCTGACCGTGTCCATCCCTTTATGACCACAGTGTACCCATCTTCTGATGGCCACTTCCAGCAGGATAACGCACCATGTCACAAAGCTCAGATCATCTCAAACTGGTTTCTTGAACATGACAATGTTCACTGTACTCCAATGGCCTCCACAGTCACCAGATCTCAGTCCAATAGAGCACCTTTGGGATGTGGTGGAACGGGAGATTCTCATCATGGATGTGCAGCTGACAAATCTGCAGCAACTGTGTGATGTCATCATGTCAATATGGACCAAAATCTCTGAGGAATGTTTCCAGCACCTTGTTGAATCTATGACACCAAGAATTAAAAAGGGGGTCCAAACTGGTACCAGCAAGGTGTACCTAATAAAGTGGCCAGTGAGTGTATATTAGTAGGGTATTTTAATCTTATTTTCCCATGTAAAGCACCTTGTAACATTGCTTTGAAAGGTCCACCTCTTCTTTTTATTATTATTATTAGCATTATCAATATTTTAAGTTGTCTTTTCTTACTGAAAGAGGAAGTGAGTAAACATTTTTACTGAAACCTAAAATGTCTGATAAAGTAATCAAAACTCCATGTGTAATTTATTTACAAACTCTGATCCACTGATTATCACAGTGTGAAACTGGTGATTTTTTTTTTTTTAAGATCATCTCAGTTTTATTTATTTTGCCTGTGTCTTCACTTTAATGTAGACAAAAGCCTGGAGGTGGATTAAAACCTTATTTAACTTAAAATGCATCAGACAGAGGGTGTGATGGTCATCTGGTCTAAACAAAACAAATTCATTTGATTTCAAATTTAATAAAGGTTTATTTTTGTTGTTCGGTGTTACAGATTAGCATACATCACGTAAGGCTTATTGGGCTTCACATGCCCGCATCAGCAGCAGTCCTGACCCAGCCCAAGCTCTCTAAGAAGACGAGGAAAAACTCCCCAAAATCCTGAGGCTGTAAGGAAGTTGGGAAGAAACCTCGGGAAAGGCAATTCGAAGAGAGATCCCCTTTCCTCGGACGGCTGGGGTCACTACAGGATCTGCCAGAAAGTCCATCCAATCAGCCAAATTGATTACGTCAAGCAGCAAATCCTCCTTCCTGTGAGACAGAACGGTGTTAGTGGTTGTGTGTCATTTAGTCTCATCAGGAGTGTAAAAGGTGACAAAGCTGCCCCACCAGGAAGAGATTTTTTTTAAACTATCTGCACACGCTAGAGCAGGCATGTCCAAACGTGAACATTGGTTCATGGGCCACACGTGTCCCATGAACCGAAGTCCGCCTCACACGACTGGTTAATCAAGCAAAATCACTTTGCATTTTTTCCTGTCCAGCTTCACGATGGCAGAACTATCACACAGTTTGTAGACTTGCACCAAGCAGGAACTACAAAGATGGAGCTAATGTGTTTTCATGAACAGATGGAAAACCAAAGCAAACGAACGGTTTCTAAACAGACATTTCCTGTGAGGCGGCAGACACGGCCACAGCAAGGAGGCGTGAAGTTGACAGCGAGGGACGCCACTTTCTGGAGTAAATAAAGACATATCTCACATATGTCCTATTTTGGATCCAGAACAGCAATTTTCACGGAAATGTGACCAGTTTACAACCCTGATATATGGCATTGGATGGATTCATTGACTGGTGTTAGGATATGATGTGTGTGTGTGTGGGTTTATCTCAGCCATGAGTGACATTTGAGCTCCTCCAGGGTCGGATGCTGGTTGGGGTCTTTGGACAAACGTGCCCTCAAGAAATCCTGGCAGTCTGGAGGGAAAGAAGACGAAAGGTGAAGGTGATCCATCTGAACGTGATCTAAACTCAACAGATTTGTGTCTGCTGGCGTGTCTTTTTCTTAGCCTCAGGACGCTCCTCGCTGATCCTCAGCTCATTTATCAGGAACTTCTTCATCTCAAACTTTGTGTTCCTGTGGAGTGTCTCAAACAGGACCACGCCCATCTGCCACACCGCGGTGGGACCAGCCGTGTAGGTACTGCTGCTGTGCCACTCTGGAGGGCAGTGGGAAGAGGTACCTAGAATACACAGACATAATAATAATGGTGAGGTTGAGGAGGAGGAGGTGCAACTTTGTTTGAATGTAAAAGTCAGAGATAGGTAAGTTAGTACAGTGCGGGGAGTAGAAGCTGGACATCTTACCGTAGAAGACGCGATAGGTGGACTTGTCTTTGAAAAAGCAGCTCAGGCCAAAGTCGATTATTCGTACGCGTGGGACATTTGAGCCGGTCTCGATGAGGATATCTGCCACCTTGATGTCCCGGTGGAAGATGCGCTGATGCTAAAGTTCATGTGCTGCATCGAAGAGCTGCTTCAGTATGATCTGAAAGACAAAAAGACAGGGAGGGATCAGAGAGGAGCTTTGACATTTTTTCATGGTTGTGACTCTGGATTAGCTGCTGTGACTGAAGTTCACCACATCTGTAAGATGCAAAACCATCTTTCAAGCCTGTAGGTACGTAGGTGGTGAAATCCTTCAGAGATTTTCAGTATAGTCGGTGATGACCTGTGTGATCTGTGTGTTTGGCTGAGCTGAGTCTTTGTTTACATCCTGTCTCAGTGATAAACTGTTTGTTTCTTGCTTCAGACTTCTCTTTCAAAATGTCAAGTGTACCTAGATCTCAACAATCAATTTGGTGAGTATAGTGTCATCATAATCACCAACCATAAGTGATGGCCAAAAAAATATCAGCCCCATCTGATATTCTGCAAGATGTCCTGAACTTGCCCCCAGTGACCCTGGCTACATGTTAAGTTACAGGTCACTATACAGGTCACTCTACTAAGTCCCTCTTGAAGCCTCAAACACACACATTCACAAGGATCCTTCAGTAGTTTACCTTGGCCTCCTCCTCCTGTAGGGAGCCCCCGTTGTCCTTGACATATTTCAGCAGGTCCAAGGCGGGAACTGGTCTCTCCAGCACCAGGATCAGCTCCTGGTCCAGATCGTACCAGCCCAGTAGGGACACTGGCGCTGACATCCTCACTGTCCTTCTTGATCAGGCTGAAACATGACAACAAAGTGAGAGTGAGAACTGTCATTCATTCATAATACATTCTGTCAGAGTGCAGCGTTGAACACAGCAGAGTTCAACACCCAACCCAGTCTCACTCTGAGGACATCAAAATCCGGCGCTTGGGCAGTGACTTGCAGCATCAGACACTGATCAAAAAAGCTGTCCTTTAGTTTAACAACACCACGGGTGTTAGGGGGAAACAAGGCAGGACAAGAACGAAAGTTAAGCCCGTTAGAAGTCCCAAGTAGGGCGGAAATCTTTCATACCTTCCAGTATAGCTCTGCTGAACAAATTATGATTGTGATACAAGGTGCACACTATGGTAGGTTTCTTTATTTTAGTGGTAAGTGTCTGAAAAGACCTACTTCCTGTTGCCAGAAGGTGGCACAATCACCATGACAGCTAATGAGCATGTAGTTGTCTTTAGGCCTGAACCCTTTTAAAACATGTCAAGTTTAGTGCGTATTGAACAAGGTACACAGAAGTTACAACAACTTCCTGTTTGGTGGCAACACATGGAAATTTGACTGCTTGTCACGGTCACATGGATAAAAACTCAAGCCTTAAGCAGCTTTTGATGTCCAATGTCTTTAGATGGCGCAGACAAAATTTGAACTCAGTTGGATTAAATTTGTTGGGAGGAATTTGTTACAGTGCAACCCAAGAAATGCACAAAAATTGTGTACAAAATTCAAAATGGCTGATTTCCTGTTGGGTTAAGGGTATTGCTCCAAAATGATCAGACAGACATGCACCCCCTCCACCACATTAAGGTGGTGATGATAGGATAATACCATTAGCAGTTTTCAACACATTCCTTTGGACTGGTAAGAATAAGCTTTGTTTTCTCACTGATTGTTGCAAATATAATTATTATCTTTTTTTTTTTTTTTAATTTAGGCAGACGAACAGACAGGTGTATAGTTATTTCATGTCATGAACGATGAGTTTTTACTTGTCTTGCTGTGTGAGTAACTGAAACTCTACATTGTTTTATTAACTCCATGTCACTGTGTCAAACTGTGTCCTCTCCTCTGTGTGAAAGACAACCATCTGCTGGCGAATCCGCAGTAAGGATACCTCTGAAGCTCCTCTAAATTATTTAAAGCCTGGGAACACTTTGCCTGACATTTATTTTTAATTCCTAGAATAACAGCAAACATTTCAACAGAAGACTCACAGCAGCAGGTGTATGGGTGAACATGTTTGAAGATATCATCTTCAGTAGACCACTATAAAGTCTGTCATGAGGTTTTTCTCTTCACGCATCTTGTCATTGTTCTCTAGGTACAATGACTGAGTAATGTGGATGTTGGTGACTGGGGTTGGTTTGAGACACTATAACAAATTAAGCTACCAGGTCAAAATCTATGTCTGGACTAGACACCAAACAAGACATTCATAACTGATATATAATGAATAGAAACCAATAATTGTTAATTTAGGCTGTAACTGATCAAATGATCAAATCTGATCCCTGCTCAGTGTAAAATTTGAAATTAGGATCAGATCATGATGTTTCATTTCTTTGGCCTCATTGTTACCAGCTCTTACAATCAGTACATTCATCCTGAAAATCACAGGTGTTTCAAAATAATGGATTTTGTTTGCACATTTATTTTCGCCTCCACACTGGCAACAGCTGTGGCCAGAGGCTTATGTTTTTGGATTGTCTGTCTGTCTCATTCTCATGAACCTAATGTCCCAAGAACGGCCTGAGGAAATTTCTGCAAACTTGGCACAAACATCACTTTGAGTGAAGGATGAGCTGATTTGAATTTGGTGGTCAAAGGTCAAAGTTCAAGGTCACTTTTACCTTGTGTGTTGCATTCTTACAAATGTGATGTCTCTAGAACACCTGGAGGAAATTTCCTCAAATTTAGCACAAACATCTACTTAGACTCAAAGTTGAACTGATTAGACGTTGGTAGTCAGACGTCAAGGTCACTGTGGCCTTGCATCCATTTCATTCTTGTGAACCTGATATCTCAAGAACACACTGAAAAAATGTCCTCAAATTTGGCACAAATGTCCAGTTGGACTTCATGATGAACTGATTAGATTTTGGTGGTCAAAGTTCAAGGTCACTTTGATCTTGTTCATCAGATTCTGGTAATTGTGATGTCTCTATAATACCTGGAGGGGATTTCCTCAAATTTGGCACAAATATCTACCCTGACTTAAGGATGATATGATTAGACTTTGGTGGTCAAAGGTCATTGTGACCTTGAGTCAGTCTCTGTCTTGTTTCATGATATCTCACTAAAGATCTTGATTTTGATTAGATTTTGGTGGCCAAAAGGTCACAATGAGGAGTTGTTTTTCCCAAATTTGACACAAACATTCACTTGGACTCAACAATTAACTGATTAGAATTTTGTGGTTAAAGGTTAAGGTCACTGTGACCTTGCATCCATCTCATTCTTGTGAACAAGTACCTCGAGAACACCTTGAGAGACTTTCCCCAAATTTGGCACAAACTTCCAGTTGGACCCAAGAATGACCCAATTAGAATTTGGTGGTTGAAGGTCAAAGGTCAAGGTCACTGTGACCTCACAAAACATGTTTTTGGCCATAATTCAGAAATTCATACTCTAATTCTGACAAAACTTCACACAATGTCAAATAGAATAAAACAATGAAGTCATGACAGTAAAGGTCAACTTCACTGTGACATCATAATGTTCTGCATTAAACACTTTTCTGTCCATTACTCATCTTCATATCTCAGGAACAGAAGGACAGACATTTGGTCAGATACTTAATTGGTGACACTCATCTTGAAACTGCGCTGATTGCGCAAATCTTCTTTGCTGCCGGGTGAAGCATCCATGTTTTCAGACATGTTGTGGGGCAGGTGCTCAAGTGGAAAAAAAAGCATCCCTTCCACAAATTTTTTTGCATGTGGGCATTAGGATTTTTTTTTGTTTGCTTGCTTGCAAAGCACATCCTGCCAGGAGGTCTCTGTGTGTCTGTCTGCAGTAGAAGAGCTCTGGAGGTCGCAGTACATTCAGTACATTTGTGCACAGGAATGAGTGGGAGAAATGTTTGTCTGAGGTGTCTAAATATCTATACCATATACACCTCACAGCTGCTACACACACACACAGAACATTTATCAGTTATTTATAACAGGCACACACAAAGAAAACAATGACACACTGTGCGCACTTTAGTGGTCTATAAATAAAATAAACAATACACCAAGCCACCCTACAAACTACAAGCAGGCCTGTGCTTAGTTACATCAATCAGGCTTCAAGTGCGTTCTGCTCTCCTCTCCTCCACTGCTTTCCTTTGTACTCCTCATTTTCTTGTCCTCCTCTTCTTTTTTTCAATAAGTCACATACTAGTTCTTCTAAGTATCTTCTAAATAAACTTTAATAAGATAATCCTAGAGAACAGGTCTGTGCAGCTTCGCGCTCCTCTGCGCCCTTTTGTGCACACCATGTATGTGCAGCACCAAAACGCATGTCAGGTTTATTTAAATTAATTATCAAATCTGCAGTATACACCCTTTTAGGGCCGACGTCACAATGACATCAGTTTGTTAGCTAAAACACAACTCTCCACCACAGGGCTGTAGGCTACATCGGAGTCTTAAAATGTGGTCTTGTTGTGTTGTGTATTAAGGGTTATCATGTCCACCTCATCAGAAACTGGGGAGGGATTAAGAGGAATATTGGATTTCTCTGTAACTCTGTAACTTTTTTTTAGCACATTAGCTAAGGTTAGCTTCCATAGCAAAACAAACAAGTGTGGTCCTCCTTTGTAAGATTGGCTTCCTGTGACATCATCCATCTACTGAGTGCGAGCACACGGGTCGGCCAGTCTGGTCTTGTTGGTCAGTGTTTACTTATTCAAGTAACACTGGCGGTCCCGGAGAGTGAGTGACCTGACATGGTGCTTTCATAAATTAAGTCTGATGCTCTACACTAAAATGAGAGCCCTGTTGGTGGAAGATACGGAGTGTTATATTTCTACATGAATCAACGAACGGTGAAGTTAATCACACATTCACTCCGCTCGACGCTCCGCTGTTCCGTCTCCACGGACAGAGTGCCCAGAGTGCGCTCTGCCACTCTGAGAGTGCGGTGCTCTGGATAACTGGACGGTGCATTCAGACAGAGCTCGAATTTATGAACGGTCCAGTTTGTGTCAGAGTGCGCTCCAGCACTCAGAATGAGTATTTCTGATTCACCACTCGCATCATCTTCCTCCATTGTCTAAAACAAGCCAACAGAACTTGTTAGCTAGCATCAGCTATCGTATGTGGAGAATTGTTTTGCCTCCAGCTAAGCCCCGCCCACCAAAAAAACATCATACTGTTTACTAACAGTAAAAGGGTCTATGGGGGATATAAACAATATTTGAAGTTGAGTTCTGGTTAAAAAGATGTGGAAGTGGGAAAGCAATTCGGCGTCTGTCTCTGGCATTAGGCAGTGGGTGAACCCAAATCAGCCAGAGAGTTGGAGGGAGATGGTGTGATTTTACCTTGAGGCCAACTAGCTGACTTGTCGTTAAGCTCGATGGTGGGTCATTGCCTAAATTAGACATGGTGACAGGTGACATGATGCTGCTCTGCAGGGCACTCGATTTGTGTTGGTTAACTGTGGTGACATTGACAGGGGAAGTTGTAGAGAGAGGGGCAGGGGCTCGACTCAAATGCAGTTATCTGACATACAACATGCTTTTCATTGAGAATGGATGCCATTAGCCAAATGTAAAAACTAAACTGTAAAATGATGAAAAGAAATTGAAAAAATGTCTTGCAAAAAGGGCTTTTATCTATACAGAGGGCAAAACGGCAGGTGTTTGAGCACCACCTGGGGTCTGTCTGTGCACGTGCCTGCAGACATGATTGTAAACTATAATGCAGGATTTATACTTCTGTGTTGAATCAATGCCGTACCCTATGCCGTAACCTGACGCACACCTCCCCAGGAATGTAACATACGTCACGGCGATGCAGACCTCCTGTCTTTTTTTGTATGCTGAAACCATTTCCCTCAGTGGAAACAAAGCTTTTATTGACTTTAATTTTACACCAAAGAAACAATAAATTGTGAAGACAATAAAGCCTCCACAAAAATAGCATTTTAAGCCTTGTGTGTGATTTATCCTGGCTTCTTATGTGGAGAGGAAATCTCTGCTCTTCACTAGGCTAATTTATACAATGTAAAATGCCATAGGCTTGTGCTAATAACGTTAGCATGTTGTATTTGTTTGGAAAACGTATTTAAGGCCCGAACATACTTGGGCGGAACATACGCGGAATGGACTCCGCGAGGAATGTCCGCAGTCATTCTGGCTTTCATAGTCGAGCGCACTTCCACGTTGTAGTTTCCTGTAAAAATGTCCGTGAAAAATCCCCGCGATGTGAAAAATACATGCCGAGCAGTCACTGGTGCGCGGAGCGGAGTCCGCACGGTTGTAAAATCTGAGCTCTGCGCGCACAGGGCTTGCAGACGTCCGCTTTGAGTCTGCGCGGACCTCCGCGGAGTCCGTTCCGCGTACGTTCCGCCCAAGTATGTTCGGGCCTTTAGTATAAGACAGTTGTTTTGTCAGTGAACCTTGTGAGTTGAAATGGAGCAGAATTTTGTTATGTTACCTTTGTTAAATATCGGTGTCGTCCCTGGCTTCATATGAGAAGAGGAAAAGTCCACTAGCCACTAGGCTAATTTATACAATGTAAAACGCCATAGGCTTGTGCTAATAACGTTAGCATGTTGTATTTGTGGGAAAAATGTGCCGGATAAAGACAACTGTTTGTTTGTGAATGCTGCGAGTTATCGTGAAGCAGATTTGTGTACTTGTGTTTGAAACTATCTCTATTAAGCCATGTTTAATGTGTGTTTAATGTATGATTAATGTGTGTTTAATGTGTGTATTGAATCAAAGACACTTAACAGCACTTCACAGAAACCCCACTGCCGATCAGTGATTTGGAAGTGTAACTGCAGAGTGACACAGACACCACTGCACAAGCATAAATGTTCACAACAGCATACGGCATACGTACGTTTGCAGAGACATACAACTGCAAAGTGGGAGTTTTAGTTTTCCTTCTGAGATTAGTGATGCTTTTATTTGTGTAGCAACTATTAAATGGGAACTTGGAAGTAACAGTATACATACAGTTGAATGAGATAGAAGGGGGTCAGTTGGTGCCCAGCAGCAATTTTCTTTTGCCCTTGGGGCCCTGTACCAGGTTGATCCGATCATGTCAAATATGTCTCTGTTGTTAATGTTTACAATGAATGAAGTTCTTGGCTGCAGTACTTAACTTATTTGTGTTTTGGGTGGGAGGATAAATTACAGCCTGAAGGTAAAAACGCAGGACTTCTAAATATGCAGAAGAACCCTGCACCGCTTTACTCTTGAGCAATAAGTTGCTGGTCTGTGGCTGTTTATATTACACATATCACAGTTCATCCTAATCACATCCTCAATGACATATTTTTGCTGATGTTACAGTTTTATATGCCCCAGGCTTCACCCCAGCCTGGCCTGGCCCTGACTCATCTTCAGTCTGCGCTTGTTGCTTTCCTATTATCCCTCCTTAATCACAGGGTAGTTTTAAATGCTGAAGAGACAAAGTATGTGGCTTTCTCCATGTCCACCTGTCACGTTCCTGCCATCCAAACTGTAAATGGCACCCTAATTACTCTCACTGAGTCATACAAATATTTAGGAATTTGGCTTTCCGCCAGACGATGATGCAAGCTTCAGCTTACTCAAACAATAAAACCAAACCAGGCTTCTCGTACAGAATCAAAGGATGTCTGTCTTGGTCCAGATTTAAAACTGTTACTCAATCAACCTTCATGTTTGTACCTGACTGTGGAGATAATCTGTGTTGTCATGTTGCTCCATCAACATTTGAGCAGTTAAATCCTGTGTATCATAAGGCTTTATTGCAAATGACAAACTCCATACTCATCATTGTTTTCTGTGTTACATAGGTGATGGACTTCCTTACAATCAAGAGAAAGACCATGTTATTCATTTATAAATCTGTACTCTTAAAGCTTCCAAACAACCTCACAATTAGTCTTTCATTTAAATGCAGTAACTACAGGACACGTTACAGTTCCGACTTAATTGCCAGTTGTATGATTTAGGGGGATTTAGTGGCATCTCTGTCTAGTGGTGAGAAATGCAGATTGCAATCAGCTGAAACTTCTCCCGGTGTTCATCCTCAGTGCTCATTGTTCAGGAGGTTTTTACCAGGAGCTGGATTGTCCACAGAGGTCTCCTCCTCTCCAAAACAAACAGACTAACTTAAGATCCAGACGGTCAAGAGGTTTCTACCAGAAGCCGAAAAATCCACAGAAGTCCCCTTCTCTCCAAACCAAATGGAGCAGGTGATTTAAATCAGTAAAAACACTGAATAACGCAGTTTCACGTTACAAATCAGTATTTCTCCAAGGCTGTTCAGCATGTCGCAGATGGTTTGCCTGCCCAGCACCTGTAAATGTTTGCTCACTTATTTTCTCTGATAACTTAAGATCCAGGAACCAGTTGCACAAAACACCTTAAGTTTTCTACCATAAGTATGACACCTAAGGCTTAATTTCTCTTTAGCATAGGGACTAACACAGTTGCACAGAATCCCTTAAAAGGTTTTCTTTGTGAGGGAAAAACTAATTTACTGCACTGAAAGAGCTTTGACAGCTTGTGATGCCTGTTTTCGCTTCACAAAGTTGGTTATACTTAGTGAAAAATAGCATAAGAAAAGAAGACAAGAAAACCATATCGGTCAGAGGAGGAAAATATAACACATCTGGGGGAATACAACCATAGAAAACACATCCTAAAATGAATTCAGTCAAATCTAAAGTGTAAAATCAAAAATGTATCTGTCTGGTCGCAGAACACTTTTCTCAGGGTGTGATAGTATTTTTCATTTATCACCATAAACTTGATCGTGTTGCAGTTAAGATAGAGTCAGAGGTACCTTACGTTTATTTTTACCTTGCTTTGGCTGCTAAGTCTTTTGTGCAACAGTTGAGGGATAAATACTTAAGTAAACATTTTAAAGAAACTTTAAGGAGAAGACTTGAGGGTGTTTTGTGCAACAAATTTTATTATGAGGAAACTTTGACTAGGACTTTTAGGAAAATCTTAACTTAAGGTGTTTGTTCAACAGGCCCCAGACATTCAGAAAGTTTTTACCCGGAGCTGAATTATCCGCAGAGGTCTTCTCCTCTTCAAAGCAAACAGACAACGTGATTAAAACCAGTAAAAACACTGAATAAAGCAGTTTCCCATTAAAATCATGGTCAAATCAGTGTTTTTCCCACGCTCTCATCCCAGAGGGGGATAGTATACACACACACACACACATATATATATATATATATATATATGTATATACATATATATATATATATATATATATATATATATATATATATATATATATATATATATATATATATATATATCCTTAAATCCTTCACACTGGACCTTTAAAGTTTTATTTGATGTTTTTTTTTTTAATGATTCATGTGACTGTTTATTTTCTTTTTTTCTGTTTTATTTCTTTTTATATGTGTAGTTGTGTTGTTCCTGTGTTGATGTTGTCTTACTGATTGTGTTCTTAAGATCTTAATCTCAATCAGACTGCATTAAAAATTAACTGCACACCTCAGGCATATGCCAGGACCCAGCGTTTGGTTTGTCTGCTCTTGGCTACTGTAGAAACATGGCGGTGCAACATTTTTTTGTGTGTTTTCTTGTATTTTGGCTGTATGTAGTTCCTTTTACCTTGGATTTTAAACTTCATATTTGTGTTACACTATGATGTAATGTTTGCTTGTATGGATCCCAGGCAAGTACTTTCTACCTTGGTACTGACTATCCAAATAAATAAATAAATACCACACAGCGCTCATGTTTCTAACAAATGGATTTTTCATGTTCTTTTAAAGCTTTTTTAAGAAACATATTTATTATATTCCATTTCTGCCAATATGACCCCCTAAATCCTTCACACTGGACCTTTAAAGTTTTAACTGATGTTTTTTTTTTTTCTTCAGTTCAGCTGTGTTGATTTAGTCCTGCTGTTTGTGCTCCTGTGTGTTCCTGAGATCTTAATCTGTGTGAAACTGTCTGATTACATATTAAATAAGAGTCGGTTAAAACTGTCCTTGCTGTTTACCGACCTGCTGTCCCTGCAGTACAGTAAGGGTGGTGTTGGTGGTGGGGGGGTGGAGCGGTGTCGATGCTGTGTGGCTCCGCCTCTGGCTGACTGATTGGTTCATCTGTCATGTCGTCTCCTCATATCTCTCCCCGACTGGCCAATGCGCACAAAGCCCTTTCTGTAGTTACCCTCTCTGTACTGTATTCAGATACGTGCCTTTGTGAGCACCATTACGACGCGACCCTGATGGCCTCGTAGCAATCCCCAAAGAACCGAGTGCTAGTACGGGAACAGGGCAGCCCTGTTCACACACACAGCTCGTCTCCAAATGCGTCCGGGACTGGCGGGTATAGCGGTGGAGATGCTGAGCGGTGCGACCTGCAGGGCCAGGCCGAGGATCGGCAGCCTCCTGCTGGCGCCCCTCACCAAAACAGTGCCGCCGATGTCAAGCACGGGGAGCCGCAGATTGCGCTCCACGTCCTCGATGCAGGGGTTTTCGGAGTTGGCGAGAGAGCGGTCGAAGACTGTCACGTCGTTTTACAACCAGTCGGCCATTGACGTGTCCGCAGAAAAGGTAAGACTGTGACTTTTATATCGGGACACTTTTCAGAAACGTTGGTCGCACTCACTGTGGGAACGAGGGAGTAAGCTAGCTAGCTCGCTAGCTGTTAGCAAGGCTTGTGCTGCGTTCAGGGACACCGAAAGCAAGTAAATAAGACGGTTCACCTTCTTATCTGACCGATTCCGTAGACGTTAACGTCCAAAGCTAGCTAACTAGATTACGTTACTGGATGGCAAATGAGCCTTCACTTTGCTTCCCAACTTAGTTACAGCTCCTACTGTTAAAAACCCGTAATTAATTTATTTAATGAAGTCTTAATTTCAAAAAAGGAAAACGGAAGACACAGTGTAACGTTAAGTTAAATTAAAACACCTGTAGCTACTTTTAATTATCTTGCATGTCATTACAGTGTTTAAAATTGTGATTATATGTACGATTTAAACACGTTTGTAATAATTAAACGTCTTTAAACCCGTTTCGTTAGCTCGAACCGCGATATGACTGATTTTCCCCGTGAGGACCTGAACGCAGCGTCAATGTTCTTCATAAGAACATAATGTTTTGCCAGCTGATTTCCGTTAACCGTGAAAAATACACCATCACGTTAATAAACCCTGTCAGCCCTGATAATCTGTTGTCACCAGTGTTGACTGTGCACGAAAAACTGTCAATACAAAGCTGTCATTTTGGTGTCAAGTTTCAGCGATGGAGGTCAAGTTGACCAGAGGAAGTCAGCTTAACCCAGCACTTTTGTTTTTGTGCTCAAATTATCATGTTGTCGTCATGGGGAGCTTTGTTCCCGTAGATGCAGACAACAAGTTCATAACAAACTCTTGCTGATTTATTTTTCCTCCTGTTTTTATTTTCAAGCCATGTTTTGCCATTTCTTTTATAAGCTTGCCAAGAACATGGATGCCACAATTGTTTGCCATGTCACTTTCAGCTGTCTGCAGGATTTAATGGTCAGCATTTTTTTTTCACTCAGTGTGGAGCAAAACATGTACGTCACAAGCATTTCCTCATAGTTTGACTAAATGAGGAAGGAATTTGCTGCTGCATGTGAAGTTCAGATTGGAACATAAAACACTGCTCCAACCATTGATTTATAATAATACCCAAATACTGGATCCCAAGATGGTGCCTATTCATTCCAATGTCCTGCCTGTTGCATACTATGGATGTATTAAAAGACCTGGATGCAGCATCGGAGGCAGTACCCTGTTCATTTGTATGAAAGTTGCTCACTGTTGTGGCCAAACAGTGGTTCGGCAATGTCCGGGGTCCGTCACGTTAGAGTCCTGCACTGGGTTAGGAACCCCTTGGTAACTGACAGATAACCCGCAAAAAGCTGTATAATGGGTAAAAATATCTGTGTGTGTATATATATAAATATACATTCATGGGTACGGGCACTGATGAAAATGAATTACACATGGGCAGGCAACGGGTGAGAACAAAAATGTATTTTTTATTTTTCAGAATAAAACAATATACAGTTTATATGTAATATTTTGACATCTAGGGCGGCACGGTGGTGTGGTGGTTAGCACTCTCGCCTCACAGCAAGAGGGTTGCCGGTTCGATCCCGGGCGTGGGAGCCCTTCTGTGTGGAGTTTGCATGTTCTCCCCGTGTCAGCGTGGGTTCTCTCAGGGCACTCCGGCTTCCTCCCACAGTCCAAAGACATGCAGATTGGGGACTAGGTTAATTGGTAACTCTAAATTGTCCGTAGGTGTGAATGTGAGCGTGAGTGGTTGTCTGTCTCTATGTGTCAGCCCTGCGATAGTCTGGTGACCTGTCCAGGGTGTACCCTGCCTCTCGCCCGATGTCAGCTGGGATAGGCTCCAGCCCCCCCGCGACCCTCAAGAGGATGAAGCGGTTAGAAGATGAATGAATGAATGAATGAATTTTGACATCTAAATCACTATTATCAAGCCGTAATTCCTTTTATTTTGAAAGTCGTTGACACAAGTCGAACCTTTGACCCCATCAATCATTCATCAATGACATGTTGGATTTAGGCAATGAAGCTTTGCAGCCTGAGGATGAGGTGGCAGCCTACATCGAGCTCAAGACACCCAAGGAGGATCCTTTGGAGGTTTTATGGTGGTAGAAGGAGCATGCTAAAATGTTTCCTAACTTGGCAGTGATTACGTGGAATGTTTTGGCTATCCTGGCATGGGTGCAGCTGTCAAAATCATGGCTAACAGGTTGATTCTGGTACTGAGCTTTACAGGTATAGGCAGGTACAGGTTTTCAAAAATGGCCCGTGCAGGACTCTGCGTCATGTGATGTGATTTTTTTCCCATAGACTTATATTGGGAAAGAGATAGGTAAATCAGTGGATACATTTTTGGGGCATAAAATCTATGTAAAATGACTTGTTAACTATCAGGATTTGATCCTTTTATCCCCTGATCACTGGGGTAATGTTTGTGACAGTTGAACCATTACTGCTTCATGTGCCACTGGGCAACTCTCATAGGAATGAAGGGGGCTGTAACCAACTCTCATAATTCATCCATGCACATGATGCCATAAAACAGCTCTTAATTCTGCGGTATGAATTTACCCAGATGATCGGCACCGCTTGAATGGGGATGAAGTGATTTAATCTTGCGGCTCTATACTGACTCCACTAACACACATGAAACAGCTTAAAGCCTCGAAGGCAAACTTCTCCAAACAGCCATAAACCATGGATTAACAACAACATTGTTTAACAAAAGTATCAAACTCAGTTCAGTTATAACTGTTGATGTTCATGGACATAACAAGTCACACATTATTAGCTTAAACATGTTTACATTGCATAAATTAGCCTAGCGGCTAGCCTGGCATTTTGGGGGGGGGCCCAAAGGCATTACGTAATGGACCCTGGAGTTGTAATTCCACTATTTGGCCACTACAAGAACTGGCTTCAAAGCCCAGTGTACTTCCTGGGGGCCTGGCGCATGTGCCAAAAAATGTTTTTAGCTCCTGGGTTTACTGCAGCCCACTGAATATGTGCAGTAGTGTTTCTCTCGTTGGCCTCACCCGCGAGTTCCCATTCAGCTCATAGACTTTAAGGCTGCGGAAGCCCTTGTTTGCCCTAATTTGAAAGGACAAACACAGAAAGTGACCATGCTCAGCAGTCAGACAGGAGTCAGGTTAATTTCCAGGGCTGGTACCTGCAGTTATGGTGTTGCCAGACCCAATTCACAAAACGCGGATGGGTCTGGACACGGAGTGTACATTTCCTCTATTCCTGAGGGGCGGTATCAACGGCTGTCACTCCAAGTGCCCCTTCACGCAATTGGAAAGACAGAAAACCAATCAGAGTAAACAAAACGTGTGACGTAGGCTAGCACATGCCACTGTAAACAGACCAGCAAGCTGCAGCGGAGATGAGCTGTGATGATGACTGGGAAAGAGTGTTGCCGTCTTTGCGGATTTCCTCTTCACTATGGACTCCGAGTTGCATGGCTGTGATTCCCAGCTTGGTTGCTTCCCTGACCTGCTCCTCCATGAGAGCAACTAGCGGAGAAACAACAATAGCCACTGGGTTTTTCCCGATCAACGGAGCCAGTTGGTAAATTAAACTTTTACCAAACCCCATAGGAAGGACGGCAAACATATCCTTTTTTTTTTTTTTTTTTCAATAAAAGCTTTCAGTGCAGCCGTTTGTTCTGCTTTTAAAGAAAATGTACATTCCAGTCCGTTCAACACATTTACCATCGCAGTTTCAAAATTAGTAGCCATGTTGGTTGTTTACGAAATGCATTCACTCTGCTCCTTGTCCCTCCGGTTCTGATGACGTGCCCGCCCCAAAGTAATAAACAGTTGTGATTGGCCCATTAAGCTTTAAGCGATGCCAGAATGCGCCTTTATGATTGCATGGCCAGACTGATCTGTGGAGCGAAATAGAATATGAGCTCGCGAGATTAGGATGGTTTCACCAGGCTAGTTAATAAAATGTCGGGCAGGAAATCCAAAGTGTGGGATCATTTTGAGAAGGTGAAGGACGAACCCAAGGTGATATGTAAACTCATCTTCATTGGTCGACTACAAACATGACGTATCATCTGAAACATGGAAGTAGCTACATGCCCATTAGCCCACAGCGTCATTAACAGGCGGCTCGCTCAGTGTGTGACGTGCACTTGTAGATAAAATATAGGCCTATATTAATGAAGGTTCATTAGTATGGTTTTGTATTCCTCTGTAATGTAGCACAGTGTTAACAATGTTACTGATACTATTCTTTCTCACACTTTCAACTCAAACCACCAAAATATATCATTTAATCATTACATTCATATCAGAAACATGCAGGAAACTAGTCAACATAAGTTCATGTAGCTGCTGATGTTCTAAAACCACAAATCTGGCTGATTGCAGTTTTTGTCCTGTGACTTGTAGTCACACAGCGTCCCAGCCCGGGGCCCCAGGGGAGGATAAAAAAAATAGATAAAAAAGGAAAATGTTAAATTGTAGTGAACTTGCTCTGGATGTTTGTCAGTCTTTTCCCTAAAGTAACAATTAGGTCAGATTCCCCCCCTTGGACATCATGCACTTGTACTTTCCACTTGTGCACACAGGCACTTAAGCAAAAACTCTGTTAAAGCAGAGTAAACACAGCTACAGCTTTTAGCAGTTTAACTTAGGTGTGCCTGTTAGACCCTGTTTACCCGTTGTATTAACATGAAATCTGATCCCTGTGTAGCCAGACCAGTTCCAGATGTGGTCCAATCACAATGCCTCCTGCAGACATTTACACCTCTCATTAACAGGCACTTGTTCCTCCTCCAGATAACCAGATTGCATGTGTTAGCTGCTAGTGACAGTAAGTCTGTCTTCACAAGCAGGTTTAATATGTGTCAATGTCGACATAGTCTTAACGCTTAGTACAGTTTATTTAGAGACATTTAGCACTATAGTGTGTCTCTCGTGTTGGGCTGCCTTGGAATCATGTGTCTCTGTGGCGTAATGGGGCTCATTCAATCTGCTATCTAATCAGTGTCCTGGAATCCAGTCATTCATCGTCAGGCTACTGTTTGGAAACACATCACAGGTTTCTCCCCCGTAATACATGAGCATGAGTGACTTGCTCTGGTTCAGCCTGATTGACTCCCCGCACACAGAGTTTTATTTTTAGACAACAGTTTTTGGCTTTAATAAATATATTTGACCTAGAGGTTTGATTCAGTCATTTTTAGTAGAGCCACACAAATGCGTAACATAAAGATTTTTGAGTCTCTTTGAATTTGGTCTTCATGCCTTTGCCTTGGTGATAGCCGTAGACAGAGGCATTATGTTTTCGGGTTGTCCATCCATATCAATCTGTCCCATTGTCATGAACATGATATCTCACGCCTTGAGGGTTTTTTTTTTTTTTCAAATTTGGCACAAATGTCCACTTGGCCTCAAGAATAAATTGATTAGAATTTAGTAGTTGAAGATTAAAGGTCAATGTCACTCAGTACGTTTACGAGGACAGTTTAATTCCGCTTTCATTCGGAATGAAAGGCCATTCCGATTAAAAGTGGTCATGTAAACGTCATTCCGATTGAAAAATGGTCATTCCGATTGAAAATTAAATCCGATTAAAGGGGGTGGTTTATTCCGTTGGTCATTCTGAAAGAAAGAATTTTGTGTGCATGTAAACGCTCATTCCTCTTTAAGTTCATTCTGGTCTTTCTGCGCATGCTCATTTCCTTGCCCCTCTGGCGCGATGACGTATATAGTGCGCATAGCAACGGGCTGAGATAGAGCAGTTGGACTCGTTGCACTCACCGGTTTCCATTCGCCACAGCACGGTCTTCTGTCTCCCTTCTTCGACCTTCTACCTCTCTTCTCCTCCTCAACAGACAAAGCATTAGCAGAACAAGGTTGTTGTCGTACTGCTGCTTTAAGTATATAAACAAAACAAGCCCGAAAAAGGCACTAACAACGGCGTCGTCAAGCATCTTGTTATCCGGTGTGAGGACTACAGTGTTCCGGTAAACGTAAACACGTGACATCCGCCCAGCCCCCTATCCAATCAGAAACCTTCCCTGCCCCGAACCTTGTGCAGACCCGAATACAGGCGATTAAACTGATCTTCCGTGTAAACCATAATTCGGAATGAATATTTCTCATGTAAACTACCTGGAAAGACTTTAATTCTGAATGATTTCATTCAGATTTATGTCATTCTGAATGAGAAGCCATCATGTAACCGCACCCACTGTGACCTCATCTTTCTCGTCATCATGAATGCGATATCTCAAGAAGGCCCTGAGGGAATTTTTAGTTATTTTTTTTCTTTTTCAAATTTGGCACAACTGTCGTCAAGAATGAACTGATTAGATTTGGTGGTTAAGGTCACTGACCTAGCAAACTCTTCATTCACGAGAATGCAATATCTCAAGAAGGCCTTAAGGGGCTTTCCACCTTGAGGGAATTTCTTTAAATTTGGTACAAATGTCAACTTAGACTTAGGAATTGAATGATTAGATATTGGTGGTTGAAGGTCAAAGGTTAAGGTCATTGTGACCTAGCATCTTTTTTTATTCTCGAGAGCACAATATCTGAAGAAAGCCTTCAGGACGTTCCTCAAATTTAGCACAAATGTCCACTTGGACTCAAGAGTGAACTGATAAGAATTTGTTCAAGTTCAAGGTCACTATGACCTCACAAAACACGCTTTTGGCCATAACTCAAGAATTCATACAACAATTGTGAAAAAATGCAGTGAAATGTGTAAAAGGAAAAATTATATGTATATATATATTATATTATCATATTGTGATTACAAAAACACGTTTATGTAGAAATAAAGCATTAAAAAGGTATTTTTCTGGTATTAGTACTGAAACTCAGGTGTAAGTTCTAGTGCTGAAAAATCTGTACCCATTCTGAGTTATGTTAATGTTTTCCTAAGTTGTGTCTTTTGTAATCAATGTTTATGGCAGAAGGTCACTGTGGGTCCCACAGTGTCATGTTTCATACGTTCCTGACTGTGAATGTGTGTGTGATCGTACGTGTTAATGTCTCCCCAGGCCTCAGTACGACTGACCTTAGCGACTCTGCTGTACTCTGGGAAGTCTCCTGATGGACACCACATCTTGGTAAATATTTCATCCAGAGAGAACTGCTGACTTTAGCATTAATGAGAGGCTCTCTGTGAATCTTCACTCACTTGCTGTCTGTCGTCTGTGTGTGATCTCAGAGCAGTGCCAAGTACCTACACAAGGAGCTGCCTGTACGAATCGCCCATCGCATCAAGGGCTTCCGCAGTTTGCCCTTCATTATCGGTTGCAACCCCACCATTCTGCAAGTGGTAAGAACACATTAATACAAGACACACCCAGTACTGCCCCTGGCTACAGTGTGGAGGTATACGTGGTGCTAGAACACATCGGCCCTGCAGCAGATTCTATAATAAGAATGTGACAAGTGGTGACAGGAGTATCATGGCTGAACTTTGAATGAAAGGAGGGAAGCGCTCTTAAAATGTGCTTTTCACACAGCGTTCTTCAGTCCACATGTAGTAACTAGTGTCCTTGGACAATTCACAAGCAGTGAACAGACACATCCACACAAAGATGTACTTGGAGCAACATCAGCTTTGAAGTTTAAGCCAAGTAATTGCTCATAATTTCCTTATATTAAGCTACAATTTGCTCCATGAAGCTACACAGAACACCAGTGTCACTGGGGAGCAGATGTAGTGGTAGCAGCTTGCTGTATGAAAGCACTTAGCATAGATTACACATATTTCATATTTTACTGGCTTGTGTGTTTATGACAGTTTTAAGTTCTGACCTCTTCAGATTTTCTTCCGTCTATTTGCCTTGTAAGTGGTTGAAGTTGTGCCAGAAACCCTTTATCTGCTTGTATAATACAATATGTGGAGTGGCAGCAGACGTAACCTTCCTTATCAGTATGTAGGTCAACGTGACATGACCCCATTACTGGCAAACAAAGCTTTCATTTTCACAGGAGCAGGGGACAGAGTGCACAGAGACAGTCTAAGGAGTTTTTTTTTTTTGCCTCCTTGCTGGTGATACGCGTGGACTGAGGCATTGTGGTTTTTGGGTTGTCTGTTTGGCCGTCCCATTCTCGTTAATGCAATATCTCAAGAACGCCATAAGGGAATTCCTTCAAATTTGGCACAGGTCTCAAGAATGAGGTGATAGAATTTTGGTGATCAAAGGTCAAGATCACTGTAACCTTGTCTGTCTCATTCTTGATACCTTAAAAACACCTCAAGGGAATTGTTTGATAAACTGATTAGATTTTGGTTGTTATAGGTCAAAGGTTATGTCACTGTGACCCCATCTGTCTGATTCTTGTGAGTGTGATTTCTCAAGCACCTTGAGGGAACTATTCCAAACTTGGCACAAACGTTCACTTGGACTTAACGATGAACTTATTAGATTTTGGTGGTCATAGGTAAAAGGTCAAGGTCACTGTGACCCGGTTTGTTTTCATGAATGCGATATCTCAAGAACACCTTGCGAGAATTATTTTAAATTTGGAACAAATGTCCACTTGGACTCAACAATGAACTAATTTGATTTTGGAGGTTATAGGTAAAAGGTCAAAGTCACTGTGACCTTGTCTGTCTCAGTCTTGTGAATGCAATATCTCAAGAACAACCTGAGGGAATTTCCTCAAATTTGGCACAAATGTTCACTTGGACTCAAGGACGAACTGAATAGATTTTGGTGGTCAAAGGTCAAGGTCACTGTGACCTTGCATGCATCTTATTCTCGTGAACATATCTCAAGAACACCCTAAAAAGGTTTCTTCAAATTTATCATTAATGTCCACTTGGACTCAACAATGAACTAATTAGATTTTGGTAGCCATAGATAAAAGTTAAGGTCACTGTGACTTTGTCTGTCTCGTTCTTGTGACCTCAATATCTCAAAAAGACCATGAGAGAGTGTTTTTTTCAAATCCGGCACAAGCGTTTACTTGGAGTCATCAATGAAGTAATTAGATTTTGGTGGTCAAACGTAAAGGTTTCTGTGACCTTGCATCTGTCTCATTCTTGTGAACTCAATGCTCAAAAAGGCTTTGAGGGAGTTTCCTTAAATTTGGCACAAATGTCCACTTGGACTCAAGAATAAACTGATAGGCCCAACCTCAGTTGGCCATTCGAGGAACTGCAGTTTTTAGCACTTAAATGTTGGCTTCATTCTACAGCCCTGCAGGTTGCCACTTGCTTTCACACTTATCATATAGACTGCATAGGTGAAGGTCATTCCAGTGAAAGCTGTTATTGGAATATCCAGAGCGACCAGGACACAGTTCCTGGAGAGACACATTGCTGCTGAGTTTTTCAGATGCCATGTTGGACAAACAAAATTCCTTTAAACCCCCCTGTATGGAGGTGGTGGCACGGGCCTCACACACATATGTCTCACTATCCGCACAGCACACTGATTCACAAATAGTTAAACCAGTCTGAATCGACATGTGTCATGTTTCTTCATTGTCAGTGAGAGGTTCTGTTCCCAGGGCCTTCGTGTGGGAACAGGTTTTTTCCCCTGCGGTCCGTTTCACCTCCTGCACGTACCGTTTCTGATGAACTTTCACCCAGATTCCTTCCTTTCTGGAGCTCCTCAGCGCAGATTACATAAAGCTCGGCTCCTTTTGTGTGCCAACAGTTGTAATGTAGGTCAGGGTGGCTTTACTCGCTCCATCAGCTTTTCTATCAAAAAGAAAACAATACTCAAAGCAGGATTTGTGTTTCATCTGATGCACGTCCAGATTGTGAATTGAAGGTTGATATGGTCCAGTTATTTAGGAACAAATCTTATTATCTGGGGAGGAGTTGCTCAATTTTGTTAGCATAAGTGTTCTGAAATGGTCTGTAATGTTGGCCACATGTGGACTTGTCAGTGGTGGTGTGGGGCCCAGTCGGGAGGGGGTGTGTGGTGATGATTTATGTTTGGATGGGCGATCACAGAGAATCAGTCTAACTGCAGCCTCTCCTCTCCTCTCTTGCAGCATGAACTGTACATCCGAGCCTACCACATGGTCAGCGACTTTCCCCCAGTGAGTCACACACACACACACAGTCAAAGGTTCAAGTTCATCATTTCTGAGGGTGTGGTTTTTACTTATGATCATAAACAGGAAGTGTGAACATGTACCACCCAGACTTCTATCTGTTTCAGGACTATTGATCTGTTCAGCACTCGGCCAATCAGAATATAACCCTAGCTCCTAACTCTTACTGTTTTAATAAATTTAATAAGACGCATTTTTCAATAAATCTATTTATTATAAAGCGCTATCTTCAAAAATGCTGATTTGGTCTGACCTAAATCCCCCAAAAGGTGTTTGATTTACAGTTATGAATAGCCAGAAAGAAGATGACAAACTGGAACCACCTTACATTTTAACTTTTTTTCAAGTACTAATATGATTGTTCAATTCCCCAAATAATCATTGATTAGGGACTGTTCCTTATTTATCTGAGGATGCTGGTGGCTGTTGTGTGTAGGGTTGGAAATTAGCACCATCCACCGGCCAAATGCTGGTAAAATATGTAAGTGGCTGCTCGATTTGCTTTACTCACCAGCCAAAAAATCAGTTGTAATCTATAAAGTGGCTGGTAGATTTTGGAATCTACCAGCCACAGTGACGCGTGGACAAAAAAAGTTATTTTCCAAACTTCCAAACTGTTTTTCTTTTTTTATGCCTCCGTGCCAGTGATAGCCGTAGCTGGACGCATTATATCTTTTGGTTTGTCCATCCATCCATCTTTGTCTTGTGAATGCAATATCGCCTTGAGAGAATTTCTTCAAATATGGCACAAATATCCACTTGAACTAAACAATGACCTCATTCCATTTTGGTGGTCATAGATCAAAGGTCAAGGTCACTGTGACCTTGTCTGTCTCATTCTTGTGAATGCAATGTCTCAAGAACACTTTGAGGAAATTTTCTCAAATTTGGCACAAACGTCCTCTCAACAATGAACAAATTAGACTTTGGTAGTCAAAGGTCAAACTGTGCTGAAACTGATCATAGAGATCTTCTTTGCTGCTGGGGGGAAGATGTGTATGAAGCATCCATGTTTTCACAGACATGGATATAAACTGAAATATTAACAAACACGATGCAAATTTTCACGTGATGCAAATTTACTTGCGTGAGTTTGAAAGCTGTTCCGCATTGATTAGCTACACATGTGCGTATAACTCGCATCATACGTGCATGAAATTGGTGAATCAATGAATGAGCTTCCGCCAGTATGTCTACGGCGTCATATGTCCCTGGAGGATCTCAATGCTGATTGGCTGTCACAGTGCAAATTGGTCGCTAAAGTTTAGATTTTTCAACTCTCACAAACAAGCAGTTGGTGTGAAATTGTGCTACTTGCTTTATTTGCACTGCTAAATTTGCATATTTCATGTCATTTGCGTTATGTCCATCGTGCTGCCCAGTGGGAATTCATGTCTCGTCAATTCATGTCTCGTATTGCGTCTTTAAATTGACTTTACATGTAATTCACTTGTGTGAATTGTTTTATTCACACCCCGTGTGAGCACAACATAAGACGGGTTTATAGAGGCTTTCAATAGCAACACGGTAGTTCCATTTTTATTTCTATATTTACGCCAAATTAAGGTAATTAATTAAGATATTGGAGCCAATGCAACGAACAAACAACCAGGATTGAGGACTGTTTGTTATAAATAACAAACAGTCCCGTACTTAAAAAAAACAGCAACAGTAATTCCTCACATCAGTGCTCTGGAAAGAACATGATTGCAACATTTAGGTTCCTTGGAAACCAACTTCATTTCTCACTGCAGTGTGTCACACATTGACTCCTCAGTTAGTTGAACACGTCTGACTCTTAGCTCAGCCATGTGCTGAAAGTGTGATAATATTAATAATATTATTACTTTCTCTGGGAATCTGCCCTAATATTTGGTAAATGCTGGACACCCCTATTACAATTGTTGCATGAAATACCATGTTAAAAATGATGTTTGTCTTTTTTGTGTCTGAGATCAATATAATATTGTCATTTAGTGTAAAGTAATGAGAGAAAAAGAAAGCAGCTTTTTAAATAAAGTTAAACTTGAGTGTGCTGAAGAACAAACACATCTTGTGAGGTTTTTTCTAGTGCTTGACTGCGTCAGAAAACTCTGATTGCGATAAAGTATGTGTTTTTAAATTCAGATGTGGTGCAGTTGGAAGAGAAGATAAACAGCTAACACAACTTAGGCAATCTGAGTTTGAGGGTTCGGGATGGTTTCACTTTCAGTAAACATGCACAGTGTGGAATGTGGGTCAGTCCCCTTCAGTTATTTATTGGTCGACAGTGACAGTTAGCAGATGAGGCTCTTTACTGAACTCTGCTGCCTTTGTTGAGTTCTTGGAAAGTATGTCAAGTGTGTCCATTTGGTCCTGTGTTAGTACACGTAGCACTGTTAAAAATGACAGACCTCCTGTTTATCAGTCTAATCTGTGCCCCTGGCTTGGACGTTAACCAAGAAGCTAACAGACTGCTCAGAGTCAGAAAACTCATCTTGTCTGTACTTGTAAAGATACAGTATGTACCCTCTTAGACTTTTTCATGTTTTGCACTGAATCATGATGGATGGTTCAGCTCCGGGTCTCTTGTGGAAACAGATCCCAGGAGACATAGGCCATCCACTTTAAGTATAAAATAACCCTTCACAGTCTGTTTTTGAAGAAGCACCAGGACACCAGCAGGAGATGACGGTTAGTTCTGAACTGTAATGTCGTTTAATAAATAGTTCTTTGATTATCAGAGGTCAAAAGATCTTTAAATTGTAATTATTTTATAGCAAATAAAGACGGACTGAAACGCATTGAAAGGGAATGGAGTTACCTCTACCAATAGCTCACATGAGCCCCTTTTACACTGCCTCTTCAAGGTGGGAATTTAACGCTATTATACCGCCTCGTCCTGTATAAAGGTATGATCACAGAATGGGGGGACAGAGTTGTCTTGTCTTTAAGGCAGCGTAGGAGGTAGTAACAGCGCCAAAACGATGTCAGTGTATGATAGGGACAGCCAGCAGGATGAGATCATAGGTAGCATGGGGGTGATGTTTTGATAACACGTTATGTGTGTGAGCCACAGCGGGAAATTTAAGTTGTAGCTGTTAGTAGTTAGTGGCTAACTCAATGAAGAACAGCAGCTACATGTCACGCTCATCGTGTCTCTTATGATTCCATGATGCCGGCATGCTGTCTAAAGTCACACACCGGACCGGCATGATGATGCTGTCCTCTGGTTCTGTGTAAAAATGCAAAAGTGGCATAAAGAAGGGACTTGTAGCGGCTCTGTAGCGCCATCTCTGTGTGAAAAGGGCTACTGATAAATTATAATGTAAATAATGCACATTTCTGCTGCACTAATTCCATCACTTTAGCATAGGTGTCTCTTTCTCTTTTCAACAGAATTACTGTTTTCAGTTGCCAAGTAACAGTAGTTGCTTCTATTCTTCCGATCATTAACCCTTTGTGCACAGAGATCGCTACGAGTCACCTCTTTACGCCACCTTTGCATTTTTACACAGAGACAAACAACGGTAGCATCATGCCGCTCCAGTGTGTGATTTTTAGATGTATGACATATGTGTCTGCGGCGCTTTATAAACAATAATAATGGCATAAACTGTCAATAACAATCATTTACCATCTCTGCTATATGGCCGTTGATCTGGTCCTCTGCTTGGAGGGTAAGGAGCTCCTGGACCTCATTGGTTTCATTATTTGTGGAGATTTTCTGCTGCTGTTATTCTTCTTTGAGTTCGCTGCTAACTGCAAACCGCTACTTCATAAATCTCTTGCTGTGGGTTGCACCCATTACACATTGTCAAAATGTCTTACCTTTGGTGCCCATGATCCCGGCCTGCTGGCTGGTCCGTTTACACAGACATCTTTTCAACACTGTTGCTACCTCTGTTCCCGGCTCAGGTGAGACAACTCTGTCCCCCCATTCCGCGATTGTACCTTTTATACAGAAGGACGAACATAGTAGCACGATATTGATATTCCCGCCTTGAACAGGCAGTGTAAAAAGGGCTTTTGTAAAGCTAATGGCAGTGGAATTCAACACTTTGTGCAGGTTTTTGATATTAAAAGCCAGAAAATGGAGGGTTCATGCCCTTCGATCTGCAGGGAGGCCTTTGTTGTGAAATGTCTGTGCAGGAAATGTAGAGTTTTATTGACGGTAACTTAACAGTGACACAATATACCACGCTGAATTTATCATCAACAGGTAAATATGGGAATAAGTGTTGTGTTTGCATAAACATCAAACTAAAAGAGGAGCATATGAAAAAACAAGGAAGCCTCTCAGTTGAAAATGATATAAAATATACTTGAAGAGAAACCCTGGTGATTTTAATCAGGTCTGTGTCACCATGGTGTGGGATGTGCAGATGTGTCAAGGCCCTGTGCCAGCAGCATCTGGAATTCCTTAATTTGAAGTGTTCCTTTTTTAAATTAACAGATCAACGATCAGGACGTGGAGGCTCGTTTCTGTAAGCTGGTGCAGCAGCTGCTGGACGACCACAAAGATGTGGTCACCATGCTGGCTCAGGGCTTCAGGGAGTGTCGCAGACACGTCCAGGTAAGAAATGCACCTCCAAAACGCTCAGAACACACACTGCAGGATGAAGCCCACAGTGGAAATGATTCCCCACTGGTGATTTTGTAATGATAGCCTGGGGAGAGTATTTTATTTAGGACATTTAATTAACTTTCATCAGGGGAATTGAAGGTCCTTCAGCTGTTGGAAGGATCCTGTTAAAGGTCTTAAATTTTTTAAAAGGTTGTTGAATCTCTAATAAAACCGACTAATCTGGTTTTAAAATGGATGAGGTTCATATTACAGATGTTTGTTTCACAGTAAATCAGTCTTTATTCCTGTTGCAGGATGAGGCACTCCTCCGCAGCTTCCTGGATACAACGCTGTGCTCTCGTCTGGGGATCCGAATGTTGGCCACGCACCATCTTGCTCTCCACGAAGACAATGTACGTCTGAGTGTCTCTGTGATGATGTTTGAACTTGTCCGTCTGCAGTAGAATATGTGCTTCACCTAGAGTTACGGTTGTTTGTCATCTGGTTATTCAAAGTTGGCACATTGCCCAGTCTCATCTCTCTCTGATAGCTTCTGACCTTCCCCCCTTGTCTGTGGCTCTCAGCCCAAAGTCCATTAGTTCCTACTGAAGACAAAAATCTTTACGAACAGGACACAATGTTAGAGATGGTGTATTTTGGGAAGCCAGTCACTGGCATATATTTTGGGAATGTCCATTTATAAGACGTGCTTTCTGAGTGTCACAAAGCACTTAAGGCACACTTAACACTGATCTGCGCTTGTAATTTTCCACATTATTTTTAGGATATGTTGATTTTCAGGCGAGACTATGAATTTGTGCTTGGTATTTTAATCCTTGCTTAAGTGCTCACAAGGCAGAGCTTACTTCCTAAACCCCCCACAACACAGCAGGGGATAGATAAAGTCAATGACTTCAAACACAAAAAATAGTTAATTCTTTGCGTCCTGTGTTGAGGTATCGAATGAATGACCTTGCTGTTCTGCTGTAGCAAACCTCAAAGATTTTTATTATGTTTTCTCTCAAGGCTCCCCTGACATATTTTTTGTTGCATTGTGTCGACACTTCAGCCCTTGTTACACAAAGATTGGCGCTATAGAGTCGCTACGCAGTCCTTTCTTCATGTTGCTTTTGCATTTTTACACAGAGCCAAACGACAGCGGTGTCATGACACTCCAGTGTGGGATTTTAGGCAGCATGCCAGCATCGCAGAATCAAGAGGCATGACATGTATTAAGGCTGGGCAATATGGACAAAGTTCATATCCCTTTATTTTCAGGCTGAATGGTGATACACGATATATATATACCAGTATAAATCTGTTACATTGGACCTTTAAATTCTGAAAAATTCCATGGACAGCAGAGGAGACAGAACTGCTTTTGTCCTGATGTGTGTTTTGTAACATAAATCGCTGATTTAAAATGAATATTAAAAGAAAACAGGACACAAATTTGTTTAGTTCAGTAATTTTCTAAACCAGCTGGCCATTGTAATTTTAGCAAACGTTACTCAAACAAGGGGAAAAGGTGCGTTTTTTGGGTAATACAGTAATTTGTAAGGAAACAGCAGATAAGTTGTTGTGTTTGTTTTGGCAGTATAAAGGTATTACTGTGTAAAAACAGCTGAGTTAATTAATGAGTTATTTAAACAATAATAATTAAAAGTTATTTTCTGTTCTTGTTTCAGCCTGACTTTGTTGGGATCATATGTAGACGCCTCTCACCCAAAAAGATCATCGAGAAGTGGGTGGACTTTGCCAGGTGAGTGTTTATTTATCACCTTTAGATGACTTTCTGCTTCTGTATGAGCGCTGTGTTGACTGACGGAAGTCAGAGTTCAGCTGATAAACTGTCAGGAACATACGAGTTTCAGCGCCTGCAGCTGTGAATGAGATATGAGCTATCACTCTTGTTTACCTTCTGTAATCTTATCAAATGACCTTTTGGGAGTCTCATTTTGACCAGGTTCAAAAGAAAGTTCACAAAGAACATTCATACAGTTTGTAGAATAATAATCAGTGAACAGCTTGGAAATAATTGATTTATCTGTTGTTACAGTTTGGGCCAATCAAATCAGCACATGTAAAGTTTAATCACGTTAAGATACATTTGATATCTGATTAAATATTAGATGGATTGCCATGAAGTTGAGTCACACATTCAGGTCGTCCTCAGGATGAATTGTAATAACTTTTTATACCTCTGTGCTGGTGATAGCCGAGGCTGGAGGCATTATGTTTTCGGCTTGTCCGGCTGCCCGTCCGTATGTCCAATTGCCATGAATGCAATATCACTTGGACTCAAGAATGAACTAATTAGATTGTGGTGATCCAAGGTAAAGGTCACTGTGACCTCCCATCTGTCTCATTCCTCTGAAGGCGATATCTCAAAAACACCTTGAGAATTTGGTGGTCAAAGGTCAAAAGTCAAGGTCACTGTGACCATGTGTCCATCTAATTCTCGTTGAACCCAGTATCTCAAGAGAACCTTGAGAGATTTTCTTCAAATTTGGCACAAATGTTCACTTGACCTCTACAATGAACTGACTTGATTTTGGAAATCAAAGGTCAATGTCTGAATCCCATGAGCATAATATTTCAAAAAAGCCTTCAGGAAGTTGACTCAAATTTGGCACAGACATCCACTAGGACTCAACGATGAGCTGATTAGATTGTAGTGGTCAAAGGTCAAGGTCACTGAGACATCTATCTCATTCTTCTGAATGCGATAGCTCAAAAACACCTTTTGAGGACTTTTTTTTTTTTTTTTCCTTCTTTCAAATTTGGCGCAAACATTCACTTGGACTCAACAATGAACTGTTTTGATTTTAGTAGTCAAAGGTCAAGGTCACTGTGACTTGGCGCTCATCTGATTCTTGTGAACACAATATCTCAAGAAGGCCTTCAGGAAGTTTTCTCAAATTTGGCACAAACATCCACTAGTACTCAACCATGAACTGATTAGAAGGTCGTGGTAATGCTCACAAAAATATGTATTTGGCCATAACTCATTAGGTCATACACTAATATGACAAACTTTCACACACAATAGAATAAAATCATGAAATTATGACTTTTTATATCTAAAACGCCAAAGGCCAATATCACTGTGACATCATATTGTTCTGCAAAAACGTCTCTGGCCATTATTGAAAGTCATAACTCAAAAACAGTCAGTTGTCAGTGTCAGTGCAATTTGACTGGTGCACGGAGGAATACAACCGCGGCAGGTTCAAGGACACAGATGTCATATGCTGCAAACCCCTCTGAGGCAAATTTTGATTTGTGATATTGGACTTCATAAATAAAATTTAAATTGAAACCGCGAGCTGGTAATTCTAGTTGTCAAATACTGTCATCAGGTCAGAATCTTAATTTGGTGTTTTTACCAAATGTCTTCAATACTAATGACACTCCCATCATCCTCAGCTGTACTTTGTTTGTACTGCTAATTATTAAACGTTAGCATGCTGACACATCAAACTGGGATGGCGACCATGGTAAACATTAACATTTCCTCATGTCCACCAGGCGTCTGTGTGAGCACCAGTACGGTAATGCACCCAGAGTAAGGATCAACGGACACGTAGCAGCTCGCTTCCCCTTCATCCCTCTGCCTCTGGATTACATCCTGCCTGAGCTCCTCAAGAACGCCATGAGGTAACCTGATCACTCATTCATACCATACATGTAGATGCTTATCTGTCTCCACCCTGACTGTCTGCTGCTGACGTTTAAAGACCTTGAGGTCTAGAGATGGAAATCACAATGTCACATTGAAAGATACAGTCAGTTCTCTGTATGATCCACAATACAGGGCTCATGATTGATTGTAATGCTGAAGTGTATGGAGAAAAAAATCTAATTGTGATTAGTAATCTCCTATATAGACAAAATCAAAATGTTTAGTCACAATAACCTGGATGTAGAAAATTCTGTTGTTGCGTACGTAAAATCAAACGGTGCAGAGCAAACACACAACACACAAGAAATGTCAGATAGGGCGCACCACTGTCTTTACCTGTGTATCTTAAAACCTTAAGGCGGGCTTCAAAAAATACAGCCCTATTATTTTCAGTGTAGAACCCCACACCAGTGGCAGCGAGATGTGCCGCCCTGCCACGCCACTGTCCTACCCCCACTCACTTTCTCCTTGTACATACCAGCTCCCGTAGCAGCTGCCTATGGCAGCTCGACTCCTCTCCTTACCATTGATGTACAGAGAGAACTGTGTTGCTGTTGCTGTGTCTCGTGTGTCACAAAAGGCCCGTTTCCACCGCAGGAACTTCGGGGTAATTTTATGGAGCCGGGGCCGTTGGTGCGTGTCTCCACCGCAGGAACCACCCCCGAAGGACAGAGTTCCGGAACTTTTACAGGGGCTAAACAAGTCCCTGCCTTGGAGTAGGTACTCAGAACGGCCCCGAGAAACTCCTGGCTGGGGCTTGGGGATTACTTGGTGATGACTGGATATACTCAAGGCGGGATGTGACGTTTTGTAATTAATAACATGGTTATCATAGATTAGCTGGGCTAACCATTAGCTGTTAGCGGTGTCTGTAATAACTCAATAAACTTGTGAAAAAAATATTTTTTCCAGCTGATATCTTAGTTACAACATGATTGAGCTAGCAAAGCAGTTTTGTGTTGCTATGTGTGGTATTTATTCAGTTTTGGGAAATCACGGTGTCTAGAAAGCATCTGCTGACAGGGACAGCTAACAGCAGCAGCAAAGCTAACATCAGGACGTCATCTGTTAAAAGCCTCCCGTTGTTGGATACGACATGAAACTACTCCAGTTACCTCAATCATGTTGTAACTAAGACATCCGCTGGAAAAAATATTTTTTTCACAGACCGTGACCGGAGTTATTACAGACACCGCTAACGGCTAACGGCGTCCCTACGCCCCTTCGTCACCCCGGTCAAAATGGTCGCGCAACGATTACGTCACATACAGAGCCCGGTACCTTTACAGGAACCTTCCTCCTACTCCGCTCTCTCAGTGGAGACATGGCGGTTGAGAGGGCCGAGTGAGAGGACGTTCCTGTAGTAGTTCCTGCCCCCAAATAGTACCAGGAACTTCTTCAGTGGAAACGGGCCTGAAGAATGGATGAGGACAGACTTGTTGAGGTCGAGAAATATCCCAAGCTACACGACCCACAACCATGTCATTATAAAGACAATGGCCAAAAAAATATATCATAGCTCTGGAGATCAGCTCTTGAGGTGACCACACAGCAAAAAGAATTTTGCAAACATTTTGTAAGTTTTCAGAATGAGAGCACAATTTCCACACCTGTTTCCTCCCCATGACCTCCATCTGTTTGTCTCCTCAGGGCCACCATGGAGAGCCATCTGGACACCCCATACAATGTGCCCGACGTGGTCGTCACTATTGCCAATAATGACATTGATTTTGTCATCAGGTGAGTGGCTAAAATGTTTGTTAAGTTGCTACTAATTTAAAAAGACTGCAGCAATATTTAATGGAGATCCTCAGGGATGTGTGTGTAGGGATCCTTTGAGTGCTGCTATCATACGATAAAATCTAACACTAAACCTTAAATCAAATCCTTTGACCACTGCCTAAAGTTTGTAATCCAGCTTCATGAATCCGTGTCAGAAACAAAGGGATATCATTCTAGTCAGCTACTGTGTCGCTCCAAGCTATAGAAGCTAACTTTTCTTTTTCCTTTAAGGATTTCAGACCGTGGTGGCGGCATACCTCACAATATTATAGACAAGGTGATGGACTACCACTTCAGCACGGCTGAGGAGAGCGCACAGGACCCTCGCATGAGCAACCTCTTCAACAGCATTACCAACAGTGGAAACCAGTCCAACCCTATGCATGGGTAAGAGTTAGAGAATACAGAAGATCCTGGTTCAGGATTTACAGATGTAGAGGAAATGGCAGGGTAACCTTTCTCATGTTTCTGTGTCCAAGTGACTCATGGCAACAGCAGTTTTTGAAATTCAGTAATAAGCAAGACCCACCTGACATGCTGCTGTGTTGTGCTATGGTCTAAATGGCACCCCCTTAATATGGTAGGGGAAACACTGCTGATGTATCTTAAGCACATTGAGTTTGCGCTTGTTGTATGAAATGTGCTATATAAATAAAATTGACTTGACATTTATGATAACAGTCTGAGCCTGTTAGTGGCTAAAACAAACACTTTTAGTGGATGTACATGGAGCAAGTGATTACAGTGCAGCCTGTCTTGCTGCTGCCAGCTGCAGCCCTGTCGCTCAATACCGGTCCAGTTTAAAAACTGCCGTTCGCATCAGTCACTTAGACACAACATGTTGGGAAAACAGAGTCCATGTTGAAAATTGCCAAAGTTACCCGTTAACCTGCCTCGTGTGATCATTGAAACGTGGTGGTTTTGTCATAACATCAGATTTCAGCCACACTAACATGCATAAATCTGAAAGCAAATAAGACACATTTAGCATTGACACATTGGTTTCTATAAATCTGACACAAAAAGCAGAAAAGAATATAAATATCTTCATCCCCCTTTTTTATTTACTGTCAGTTGACACGTTGCACTGCTATCACCATCTGGTACAAGACATAAACAGACAAACTTCTATAGAAACCTGAATATGTGAGTGAAGAAACAAAACAAATGCAGACTCCTCCGACGGCTGAGAGTCTGAGCCAAGCAGCAGCTGAGAAGCTGTTGTGAAGGCTGGTGGTGGAATAATGCCTCACTAACACACTTAATGTTTGTTCTTCTTGTCACCCATCTGTGTGAGACATAGTGTCGGCTTGTAAATATAACCACCTGACAGTCACGCCTCAGGCACACTTTACACTTTCTAGGGTCTGGATGGAACCTGATGTGATATAATTCACTTTTGTGGAAGCTTAACTACACGTATACGTCTCTGTCAGACACGTCATTTATTACATTTGTCTCAGTTTTCTCAGGCTGTGTGCACATCAGCCCTGCTCCAGCCCAGGGGGGTGATAATGCACCAGAAGAAGAATAGCATGTGCAGTTTAACTGTTCAGTAACAACAATAACAGAAACACACATGTGGCTGACATGGATTGGTTGCCATGATCACAGGAGATAGACCGTACTTCCACTGATCATTTACTGATGGAGTTACACATGGGAGGACAAACAGTTATCTATGGATCTTGGAGAGGCAGATGCTTTATAGCTTTTCAACATCTGGTTCCAACAGTATTTTGTCCATCATGCAACACTGTCGACATAGTTAAGAGGAAAGAGATGAGAGTAAAGTTTGGATTCAGTAAATTATGACACTGATGCCACTTTATTTTTGCGGAGACTTCCTGAGACCCGTATTTACCTGCAGGTGGCATTTCACAGTTCTGCACAGAACCCGTTTTACACTTCATCTTCGCTTCATGTTAATGTTTTACCTACAACAGACCATCTTCAGTCTCTGTGCCTCACTGTCATGTTAACTTCATCTCTGTGTCCTGCAGGTTTGGATTTGGCCTGCCCACGTCCAGGGCCTACGCTGAGTACCTGGGCGGCTCTCTGTCCCTACAGTCTATGCAGGGCATCGGCACCGACGTCTACCTGCGTCTGCGCCACATTGACGGCAAAGGAGAGAGCTTCCGAGTGTAAAGCTCCACGCCGGTCGTCCTCGTAGATCCTGACCTAGGAATCAGGCCATGCAGGAGAACAGAGGGTTCCCCACCAGGAAGGCTGGCATGGACTACAGGACTAAGTCCACAAAGTGATAGCCTTCACAGAGTATGTTGTCAGAAAGCTCCTAAATTCACCGACCCACTACTTGTTCTTTTTTTTTTTTTTTTTTTTTGCCTTAGACTGATTATAAGCTATGTTAGCTCTCAAGTTGATGATTTCAGTTGTTTTTCCTCTGTGTTTTGTACCCTGTGGCATGTCGTCTTGAAGTTTTTAAGGGGCGTATGAACCTTTGAATGTTTAGGTTATCGGGACAAACTGTGCATGAGAAGTGAACATTGGTGTTAATGTGGAAGGAAAGGAAAAAAGAGCTTCAGTTTTAAAGAAGTTCACTTTGAATTTACTCATCTAATAACCTCAAAATAGTAACGATAAGTTTTAAAGATTAATAGTTTCAAATGAAACTTCTGAGACACTCCAGCAACCCTGTCAAAATCTCCTCAAAGTGCGCTGATCTGCTCACGTGTTCCACGAAGATCAGAATAACCGATTTGTTATTTGTGTCTAAATCTAAGGTCTCTGTTGGCGGGAGCAGCACATGAGAACAAGTCAAACACCTGCTGTAAACCTCAACTCATGACTGATATTTTACAAACGAATCTCTGAGTTCAGCTCAGAAATCAAAACTGCCAAAACACCAAAAGCTCATTAACAAACAGATTTCTGTCGCCGCGATGAACGTCTTTGTTCAGCAGTACTTTTGCGGAGCTTTCAGGCAGGGAAGCCAACCGAGATGTTCAGTTGCCTTACTGTGTGACGCTAGTCCTTCAACTGCATGCTGACTGTTTATAGTTTTCTTTTTGTTGCCTTCATCGGTTCGCACAGATGCACACCGTGTCCGTCAGCTTCATTAGCTCGATGTCAGATGTTTTTGCACAATGAGTAGATTTCCAGTTGTAATGCTCAGCACTTGCACCGATCATAGCAGTTTTTGACGACTTTCAGAGTAACAGTATACCAGAGAAGTATTGTCTAATATTGTCTTCTTTTTTTCTGTTTTATCCGACTTTAGTTAGCGTGTGTCAGTTGTATGTCAAGTTTTCTGTCTTTTTGAAATAAGTTTTGTACAAGAATACATTTCAGGGTGGGTCAAAAACAGTTTCTGCACTGTTAACCATGGAAGTTGAGATGGGCTCAGGTTGCTATTCAATTTTGGTGAATTTTCTTCAGATCACAACTTGATGATGTCATTAACTTGAGACAACAAATGGTCGTATTTTGTGTTTTATGCATTTTTGCCACTTTTTTCCCACTGTTTTAGAAATGTTCGGCTCCATAACGGCCTGTTACTGCTAAAGGTCTCGATATGCTTCAAACGTACAACATATCATTTAAACACTCCCATTAGATAAACAGATGTTGACCTGAGTTTTCCTTTGGGGACATAATTTACAGTTACATAATTTAAAGTAGTAGGTATTTTATTTTAATACTCAGCATTTTGCAACATATTTAAAATCGCAATACTATTGTATCGTGACTTTAGTATCGTGATAATATCGTGTCATGGATCCTCTTGTGATTCCTGTCCCTACTCTCCAGTCATTTTGCGCTTTTGCGTCTTTGTATTCTTGATGCAATCCATCGTACAGTTTGGGATAATGTGGCGTTACACTCGGTTGAAGACAGAAAAAGCAGATGGTTGTAGTTCTGTAAAAAATGAAAATGGGAGCTTGTGGGAGATGTTCAAACTCTGCATGTTTTCACATCTTCAAACATCTGGCCAATCTCTTTGTAAAGTGAGCGAAATTGTCGATTGTCTGTTTCAAATTTCGGAAACGGACGCTGTCAATTTCGCCATTAAAAAAAGGGTGTTTCAAACGTTATGAGACGACCCCACAAGCACTTTGTTTGAAGCATATTTCCTCATCAGCACACGGTGTTTCCCACGCATTGATTTATTTGTGGCGGCCCGCCATGATTAAAACATCTGCTGTCATGAATAGCGTGTCTATATTTGGGGCTGGACAGTTCATTAAGAGTACCGTTGAAATATATAAACCATTGGGTTATTTATATCACTGCACTGTCGGAGCAGAGAGTGCACTCAGGGTAGAGAAAGAGCAGCAGAACAGTAGGCACATTCAAAGTGACACTTAACCGTTCGTTCAGCTGGGTCTAAAAGTTTGTGTTCACTCGCAGTAGCTGCTCCTCTTACCCATCAATCTAATCTGATCAGCTCTGAAGGGATCAACTACCAATTAGCTACCCTGCGAGTTACAAACTGCCGCTGAGTGCAAAATGAACTCACGGAGAGTTCCGCCTGCACTGCGTTCAGGGACCCACAAAAACCTCTGAATTCAGAGATGCAGAATGATGACAAAGGTTAGGGTTAGGATTATCAGACATTTTTCCTGTTCCGTCACCTGAAGGACATCTAAACATCTATCCAAGTCGGTTTTAGTCATTCCTCTCCACCTGACGAAATGTCAAAGTTGTGATTTCAAAACATTGTACCAAAAATTATTAGCAAACCCTGGCCTTTCTGAGTTTCCACTAAGAGTTATGTGAGTCAAATAAAACAGTACAAAAAACAACTGAAGCCAAGTCATTAAGTTTAGAAGTTTGCCCCAGTAGGTAACCACCTCAAGCACTCCTCACGTTTTGTTGAACATTCCCCAGCAGGCACCAGCGGGCACCAGCGGTCACGCAACAGATCAACTCTAAGTTACACTTCAGTTAATCTGTTGGGAGTATTTGTTATTATGTAAGTTTATACTAGCTGTTATCTTTTTATTAAGAAGGACATTGTGAATCCTGAGCTGTAATTAACAAGATGGGGAATTTGTGAACTTTGCAGAAGTATTGAAAGCTGATCTTTTTATTTTAACAACCAGCTTTTCATTTTAGGCAGTAACTCAGCCTGTTAATTCATGGTTATATGATCGTTGTACATCTGAAGCTTTGTCTCAAAAGCTATAGAAACATGATATAATCTAGTTAATGGGAAAATGGGGCTGCCTTTTTTCTTTAAAAAGCTATAAATAATTTAAGATTCTGAAATGTTTTGGATCTTACAAATCAAGTAACTGCTTCACTTTAATTTGCACTCACAAACACAATACAAAATGAGTTTACATACAAGTGTTCCTTGAGTTAAAATGAGATTTTAGCTTGTGAGACATTGTGCAAATGGGAGTGACCCAGTTCTTTCAGTTGTAAGGTGTATCAAAACACAATCTGATTTAATTTGTGAACGTATTTATTTTGACATTTTATGAAACAAAAATAACCTCGTATAAGTCACAGTTTCAGAGTGACAGAGAACAGCCTGTATTATCTGTACCTGTATTCTTACGGAGGCCATGTATATGAATTTATGTGTTTATTGTGGATTTGAAGGTCTTGAAGATGTAGTACATATGTAGTTTTTGCATGTAAAGCAAAGGGGAGGGGGGATGTGACAGCACATAGCTGCCAGATGCTGGAAAACAAAAGGTTTGTGTCCCTTTTGAGACAAATTAATAGGTAATCTGTCATTCTGAGATTTTCCTCTATTCCAAAATGTTGGGAGTAAAATGTTGAAGATGGTTTATGGATTTTGGATTAACAGCCAGCCTGTGGAATGAAATGCCCTCTGCTGGTGTAAAAAGAAAAGTGCAGGCAGACTAAAAATCTTACTCTTTGGAGGGAAATATTTAATGCTCCATTTTAGCTCTTGAAGGGGAAGAGAATGTACAACATTTGAGTTCATTTCTGTTATCCAGATTTCTGATTTTGTAATATTTTCAGATAGAAACAAGAATCAACAACAAAATACTCATTTCAGCATCACCTCCAGTACGAAGCCAAATACTGGAGTCATGTTACTGACACAATGTGCTGCCGTGGAGTGTTTTGTCTCCTTGACTGAATTAGTTTCTCCCACATTTTCTGTTGTGTTTAGGACTCTGTAGACATTAAATTTTACTTGGTTGAAACTTTGAGAGTGATCATTATTTTTTAAAAATTCATTTGTGATCTATCTCTTGAATTTCTAAAGTTTGGATGAAGTATTTAAGTGTCATGAGGATGCTCTCGCCCTCTTGTGCTGCTCAGGATGGTGAAGTTACTGTTGTCACATGAGTCTGGCAGCTACCTGAAGAATCTGTAAGTGCACCTGAGCAGGGTATAGGCAGGACTCCTACAGTTAGATTTAATTAATTTTAAGACCTTTTACATATATTAAATACATACAAAAGAAAATAATAAAAAAAGCACGATATAATGTGTCGTGAAAAATATACTCAAGTCATAGTATAGTATACTTTAGAAGAATATTGAAAAACTCATTGGATGATATGCGAAAAAAATATTGAAAAATTATAATAAAGTATGTCATTAAATAACATTAAAAAATCATATTATACCACAAAACAAATTTGATTGAAAAAATTGGTAGCATAGTATGTAATGGAAGATTTGTACAAACGTTATGATATAATGAGCCATACACAATGACATTTAAAAAGATCAAAGGTTAAATCATTAAAAAAGATTTCTAAAAAATTAATGTCATGAAAAATAACACAAACAAATCATAGTATATGTTATACAAAAATCATAAAAAAAAAAGTTATACCATAGTATGACATCCAAAATATGATTGAAATGTGATAAAAACGTCATAGTATAGTATGTCGTCCAAAATATGATAAAAATGTCATAATATAGCATGTCGTCCAAAATATGATATAAAACGTCATAGTATAGCATGTCGTCCAAAATATGATAAAAACGTCATAGTATAGCATGTCGTCCAAAATATGATAAAAACGTCATAGTATAGTATGTCGTCCAAAATATGATAAAAACGTCATAGTATAGCATGTCGTCCAAAATATGATAAAAACGTCATAGTATAGTATGTCGTCCAAAATATGATAAAAATGTCATAGTATAGCATGTCGTCCAAAATATGATAAAAACGTCATAGTATAGCATGTCGTCCAAAATATGATAAAAAAGTCATAGTATAGCATGTCGTCCAAAATATGATAAAAACGTCATAGTATAGCATGTCGTCCAAAATATGATAAAAACGTCATAGTATAGCATGTCGTCCAAAATATGATAAAAACGTCATAGTATAGCATGTCGTCCAAAATATGATAAAAATGTCATAGTATAGCATGTCGTCCAAAATATGATAAAAACGTCATAGTATAGCATGTCGTCCAAAATATGATAAAAACGTCACAGTATAGTATGTCGTCCGAAATATGATGAAAAGGTCATATGATAGTATGTCGTCCAAATTTATGATAAAAATGTCATAGTATAGTATGTCGTCCAAAATATGATGAAAAGGTCATATGATAGTATGTCGTCCAAATTTATGATAAAAATGTCATAGTATAGTATGTCGTCCAAAATATGATGAAAAAATCATAGTATAGTATGATGTCCAAAATATGATAAAAACGTCATAGTATAGCATGTCGTCCAAAATATGATAAAAACGTCATAGTATAGTATGTCGTCCGAAATATGATGAAAAGGTCATAGTATAGTATGTCGTCCGAAATATGATGTAAACGTTATACGTCCAAAATATAAAAACGCCATAGTATAGTATGTCGTCAAAAACATGATAAAAATGTCATAGTATAGCATGTCGTCCAAAATATGATAAAAAGGTCAGCGTATAATATGTCATCCGGAAAATGATAAAAAAAAGTCACAGTATAGTATATCTTCCAAAATATGATTAAAACGTCGTAGTATAGCATGTCGTCCAAAATATGATAAAAAGTCATAGTATAGTATGTCGTCTAAATTTATGATAAAAACATCATTGTATATAGTATGTTGTCCAAAATATGATAAAAAGTCATAGTATAGTATGTCGTCTAAATTTATGATAAAAACATCATTGTATATAGTATGTTGTCCAAAATATGATAAAAATGTCATAGTATAGTATGTCGTCCAAAATATGATAAAAACGTCATAGTATAGTATGTCGTCCGAAATATGACAAAAACTTAATAGTAAAGTATGTTAAAACATATAACAAGTCAAAGCATAGAAAATTATTAAAAAAGTCAAATGGTCTGCCTGTGGTGTGTCATTAAATCATTCAAAGGTGACAGTATAGTTAAAGTATTAAAAAAAAAATTGTAAAGCATGTCATACAAAATAAAAAATAGTATGTAAATAATACTTAATAAACATTATGTCATAAAAGTTCATAAAATTGTCATGTTATAAGATGTCAGTAAAAATGATTAAATAAATGCAATTAAGCACTGGTGTAGTATGCCATTGAAAATGTCATAAAAAAAAGTCAGTGTAGTATGTCATCAAAACTAAATAACTCAAAATAGGTTTTTAAAAAGTGATAGTGTCATTTGCTGTAAAAAATCTCAGAAACATCCCTGAAAATTAACAGTGAAATATGTCATTTAAAAATCATTTTTAAAAAACGTACAGTGTGGCATTACAAAAATGTCAGAAAGTCAGTAAAAAACTGTATGGTAATTCATAGAAAAAAACATTAAAAAACAGTCAGCATGTGGTAAAAAAAAAAAAAAGTCATAAAACGTCATAATGTAGTATGTCACTAAAAAACAAAACAAAAAAAAGTGCAGTGTTTGTACATGCACTTACAGGGGGAATGTCTGGTTTGACAACTTGAGATGCAAACAAACAGTAAATCCTGCTTGTGACTGGTTACAGAGACACAGGAGACAATATGAATTTTAACAATGTTTTTATTATGAAACTCGCAGGCGGTGAATTTCATTTTCCCCGACACAAGTCTCCCTGACCTCTGCAGCATCCCCTGAAGAAGCACAAAACCACAAACACGAGACGAAACACATATTCTCTGCGCTGACTCGCTGCACAACTAAACTACAAGTGCACTTCTGTCTCTTCTGAGGAGCGAGAAACAAACTGAGCAACACTTTGGTCAGTCATCTCATTTGGAATGTGGCAACAGGATGGTACATTTTGTTTTGTCAAACACAGTAACATATTCAAACCTCATCCAAGGAGGTGTGTGTGTGTGTGTGTGTTGATGAACCTGCACTTACTGAAAGGTCACCAATATATACTGTATACACAGGAGGTCACAGGGTCATGCTGATGGCAACACGTCACTCTGACTCTGTCTCTTACCCATCTCTCCTCCATCCCTTCTGGGCTTTCTTCTGACTCAACATTTAAACATCATTATTTTACATTTTGTCACACCCAATATTCCCAGCTATAACCATCTGCTCCTGTTCTGACTTTTAGTAAAACAGTAGTTCATAAAAGGCATTAATTCTGTAAGGCAGAACTATATTTGGACAGTAACATTCATATTGAAGCACTTGGAGCAGCATCAATGTGCAGAGTCGGTTGGTTTGACACCTTTGACACAGGCGCTGTGGTCTTTGTTAAAGTCAATAAAAGCTATTTAAAGGAGGAAAATGACAGACGGAAAAACAGTGACACCAACTTTCTGACAATTTCACACAGAATGTAACATTTCTTAAGACTTTAAAACCCCTCAATCAGTCAGAAAAGAGACAAACACACACAAGTCCTGGCAGTGTGATGACTCAGCTCTTTACAGTTAAAACAACAAGCTCGGTTTTACATAACATGTGAGCCTGACGAAAGAGGTGGTCAAGTGTAAACACTGTGGCTTTACTCACCACATAATCCATGCAGCAGGGTTGGGTTTATTAAATCAGGATATTAAATCCAATTAAAATCTCTTATTGAATCCAGTTAACATTTGCAAAGACCTGGATCTATAAATAACTAAAACTATCAGATCTGTGATCAGATTTTGATCCTTGAGTGTTCTAAGGAAGTGATTCTTCTATCTGTTAGGGTCCTGTCAGACCTAGAGACGTCTCCTTTGGTCTGAATCAGGGACTCATGTTGTTACAACGTTGTATAATTGCCTAGAGTTGGTTCGTGTTCTCATGGCAGCATTTACAAGAGGACCAGATCAAATGACTTGTGTGAAAAAGCTGCTCTTGATTGGTCAGAATTTCCATGCGGGAAAAATCCAGGAAGTAAACCAAATGTTGAAGAAGAGTACACAGGAGTTACAAGAGTAAAGAGTAAGAGTTTACAAGAGTAAACAGGACAGGTGTGAGAGCACCATAACAAACAGTATTTGGCTAAGCACAAAACTCATGTTAGGGAGAGCACAATAATATAAAGTTGGATTTTGGTGTATTGGCGAGTTACTTACGGCATTTACCATTTCCTCTGGTGAAAGTGATGGCAGCTCTTTGCTAGCAAGGAGTGAGGAGATAAAACATTTGAGAAGAGACCTATTGGCCTCATGCCAAGTTCACACTGGAAGCAGAAGCGCGCCGACATGTCAACTGTCACTCACACCAGAAGCGCATTTCTCCTTGCTGGTCAGCGAGAGATTCTGTTCTGTTCTAATCACACGTGAGGCCCCGATCACACAGAAAGCATTTTGCAGGCTGCGTAACGTGAGGAGCACCGTGATGCCTTTTTTATTTCAATGGAATGCCACGTGCCGGGCAACCACCCCATTACATTCTTACACTAACCGTCCCATGTAATGTTTATTTTTTTGTATTTTACTGTAATTAGTGTCTTGTTGCTGACATGTTGAGGCAGAGGGTACTGTCTGTAGCTCTGGTTGAGGGTGAGACGCTGTCAGCAGATAAACAGAGATCTGTGTGGGTACATGAGACCCTAAATAAAAGGCTGGATCATGGGGAGTACCACCAGTTGGTCCAGGAGCTTCTCCTCCATGATGGACGTTTCCAGGCATATTTTAGGATGACTCGAGGGCAAGATGGAGCCACTTTATTCCAATGGAGCTGCACGCCTGGTGCATACACAATTACAATTACATACAAAATTTTTTTATAGCTTCCAGGTTTACTTCCCCGGTAGGCGGCCCACTGAATATGAGCAGAAGTGTTTCTCCTGCTGGCCCCGCTCGGCGCTTACACTTGACATTGTGATGACGTCACAGATTTTTAAAACAGTTTTTCTCTGCTTGAGGAAAGTTTACAAACATATAACCTCCACGGCTCAAAAATTCAGAATAGAAAGAGTCATAAGTGACCTTGTTTGCAGTTGGAGGTGTCCTGTCAACAGTTTTATCAACGTCTATTTTACAGCGGTGGTCTATGTTTTCTTGCCAGATTTACTCACGGAAAAATCAGACCAGACACCGGAACTATTGCTCGGATTGCAAGCCGGCTGCAGACCTCGGGGGCTATTCTGACATGAGCGCCAAAGAAAGCGGGCACTGGTCCACGGAAAATCATCGTGCTTTGTAGCACTTCAGCGTCCAGTGTAAACCTGACGTCAGAGTGAATGAGGGTATTTTGCCAACATGGAAGCAGATTCCAATGGAACCAGTTACTGTCACCAAACCCTACAATAAAAATAGACATGGCACAAAAATGGCACACAGAACATAGTAGCCCTTTTTCTGTAAACCTTTTTACATCCTTTACCTAAACATAAAACAGATTTAAAACACAGACATGGCACTGCACAATGCAACTTTACCTTAAGAATAAATTAGCAGTCTGACATGTGTGGGCTGTCTGTGCTGCAGAGTGAGGAGCTTTAAAGCTCGCTGTCTACGAGTCCCAGTAAGGCATCAACAAGGACCAGAACAGATGTCAGAGAAGAGATAAATATGAGACACAAAGTGAAGTCCTTAAAGCTGCAGGCATGGTATCACACAGTCTGGAGGCCCCTCTCTTGGCCATCTAGCTGTACCTTAATCTTGTGCAGTTCCTCGATCTCCTGGTGGTGGCGCTCCGTCTTGTGGCGCACCAGAGAGCGATAGAAGTGAATGGTGAACAACACAAAAATCACCCCCACTGGGACCATGATGATGGTGGAGGCCAGCGCGGCCTTCCAGCCACTCTCCTGCGACTCAGATGAGGCTGACGTCGGCTTCTCTGCGGGGCTACAGGCGCTTGGTTTTTTGGCCCCGCTGCAGTCTACGGGCAGGAACTTGATCCAGCAGAGGAGCACCACCTCTGCTAGAAACAGCAGAATGCCCAGCGCTGTGGAGAAGCCCCACGCCAGCTCGATGTAGTGGTGCATGCGCTCGTGTGGTGACTCGCTGACGGAGTTGAGGTTGTGGATGTTGCTGACGGCCTCCACGTTGGGCAGAATGCAGGTGCTGATCAGCAGAGCGAAGAGGTGCACTGCCACCAGCACAGTGGTGCACACACTGAAGGCAATGAGGAGCACAGGGGGGTAACTGTACTGCATCTCCAGCTGCACCTCCACCATGGCCACCTGTGACATGTTTACAGGGACACAAATAACCAGGTTACCAGGGGTGTAAAGTGATGTTGTTGTTAGTCCATGTTACATAACTGCTGGGAGAAATTTGCCTTAAGGGCTTTAAGTCGGACAGTTGTTAAGTTTTAGGAAACAGATGATAGTTTGGGTTAAATGGAAAAGATTTATTTCACAAAGGTCTCTCTGACAGAAAGCCCTGAAGGTTAGCTTATCCCATGTGCTGTTTCATGCAAGCTAGTGGAGTCAGTTTAAACTAAACTTCACTGCACTTAAACAGTTACAATTATTTAAATTATCAATGTGTTGTTTTTATCTTTTATGGCCAAAAGTAAAAAACAAAGGTGCGCCAGCTTCTTCTGTAACTGACTGTGTTAAATGGGCAGATAAAATCGTCTCCTAAGGATCGCAGGCCACTGAATCGCATCTCACCGAAATCATATCGTGGCAGACTTTGTAATTTCAGCAAATATCGTATCGTTGTCCAAAGAATTTATACAATATCATATCTTGATGAAACTGGTGATTTACACCCCTACAGGTTACTGCGTCACAATATGATAAGGCTACATTCACACCAAATCAGGCACTGTGAGTAAAAGCTGACAGGATCCAGGAAAGTTTGGCTTTCCTTAACCCGATAATAAGCCTGAATATACTGAGTCATTTTCACCCCAACCACATTAACCAGGCTTTAAAACTGACTGCATTAAAAGCAGAAGCAGCAACAGCCTTTTCTTTAGCTTGTGACCCCACCGCCCACCAAACAAAAGGCTATGTGCTACTAACCTCCAGCTCACCCAAAAGCACCTCAATATCTGCGTCAGGAATATTCATCTTCTTCGTTTTCCTCTCGGCCGTTGCCATGATTCACCGCAAATAACCACTGATCAGCTGGCTTATATCAATACATCAGCACCATGAAGTGCTTTGCATTGTACATTTATGCCTGAATGAGGGAGGGATATGAGGCCGGTCCACGTGCGGACAAGTTGATTTGAACTTTATAAAAGGCGTACTCATGGTTTTATAAATCACAGTATTTTTGGCGTACATACATTCCCTCATTTGTGCATACGCAAACATTTAGTGTGGTTTCTCCGTTGAGTTCAATAAAAGAGGCCAGAGGTTACTAAAACTGGTAAAAAAAACCAAAACACACTAAATAAAGCACCTTCACATTAAAATAACTCAGTGTTTTTCTGACACGCTTGTTGTGGATGGGCTGCTAAAGACAGTGATCAACGCCAAAATGTGAAAACAGGAGAGTCGTGTTTTGCCTCCAGCTATTAAGGTTACATCATTGTCACCTCCACCCTAAAAGAGTCTATACACCAAAAAAAGACATACCTATTATATAATATATCCCCCTAAATCCTACACACTGGATTATGATTTATGTTAACAACACATTAAAGTTTAAGGATTGATGTTATTGTTCAGCAGCCAACACTGAATCTTGAATGCACAGACAGGAAGTTTAAACCCAGATCCTGCCACCACTGTATTTCCATGAGACATGTAGGTCACTGTGGTAGATCAACTACAATGATTTGTGGTAGTGAAATGAACTGAAACCATGAAATACCCAGAAATCAGCGGTGAGAAACTAAAAACTTTCCACAGGCTGAAACATGAAAAATAAGCGGTCACGTTCTTTAACAGTAAACTAACCATTGCGAAGCCGGAGAGCAGAGCAGACGTCCTGCTGGAGGCCTTCAGCTTGGCCCGGCTCAGGTAGAGTTTCCTCCAGGACAGGGCCTGCACGGAGTGGTGGTTGGAGCTGACCAGCTCCAGGTAACTGCGTCGCACCCAGTCCCTGTAGTCCATCCCCCCGCAGTCCGGAGCCCGCTCTGAGACCCCTGGGGCTGGAGAACCCATCGGCACGTTCAGCTCACTGCTCATAGCACCTGGTGGGTATAAAGGGCAGAGACGGTCATGTCAATGCAACAATACAAAAGATGCTACAACTGTACATTTTCCCAAAAGTTAAATCACTGTAGCTCCGTGTTTCTGTTCATATTCAACGATAACTCTCTCCTTTTAAGGAAAAACTCAAATATTTCCACAACCCGCAGTGAACTCTTTAGAGGCATAATGTCTGTCTGTCACAATAATATTTTGCTCTGGCATGCTGTTGGCAAAGAGACAGAGGAGTTGTCACTCAGTCACTCAGTGTTTGAGTGGGAGCAGTAGGAAATGGAGGACAGGAAAGAAACATTATGAGAAAGACAAAGCATGTTTAATAGAAATAAAGATTGCTTTAAAAATAGCAGCAACTTTACTACTATTTTCTGTTTCCTCACAGTATTTTTGTACCTCTAAGATTAGAAAATAACTTAAAACACAATTGAAGACGCAGTGTGCAGGATTAATGACGGAAATGGACTATAATATAATGTTTTCTTAGGTGTATAATCGCCTGAAAATAACTAGAATTAGCGCTTCTCTTCCAGGTTACATTCATGTCAGTGAAAACATGGATGCTTCACACACAGATGATCTACACAATCAGCACAGTTTCAAGATTAGAGTCACCAATTCAGTATCTGACCAAATGTCAGATACGGAATTAAAACGAATGCGAAATGATCTCTCATTTCTTTAGTTTGTGAACAACAACAGTAACTCAGAGTGAGATTCAGATTCTGTTACAATATTAACAAAATCTACCACAAATTACACATTTAAACAGCTCCGAAATACAAAAAATGTCCCCTGGGATCTATATATTTAAATCAACAGGTGATTTCCTTCTTTTAGTAAAATCCTAAATAATTGAGTTGTTTTTTCCCACCTGGACCTTTATGCTCTGCCATTTCTCCTCTAATCATCACGCTGTAACCTGTGACAGGCTGTTATGATACCACAACTATCACACATTCACATATATGGAGTTTTTTGTTGAGCTGCAAACATCACGTAGGTTTACATTACCAAAGTTTCATGACAAAATCACTTGATGACACCAACTGCGATGCTGCCAGAGGAGCCGCTGACTGAGTTCCCTCTGAGCGGTAAGTCACTAAAAGAGTCTGAGAAGTCCGGGGCTGCTCATAAACAACATCAACAAGGCAAAATATCATGAATATCACGATATGAATTTTTCATTTCAGATTAAAAATTATACCAGTATTATCACGAAAAAGAAGATATGGCACACCCCTAGTTCATGGTTGAGTCTAAGTAAATGTTTGTGTCAAATTTGAAGAATTTTCATCAAGATGTTCTTGAGATATTGCATTCACAAAGATGGGATGGATGTACATGTACAACCTGAAAACATGATGCCTCCAACCACGGCAATCAACTGCACAGAGGCATAAAAATGGTTGTGTTTTCTTGGCCTTAGAATGAGCTGTTTATGTCTATACAGGAAGCAGGTCCCCATCCATGGAGTCCGCCATATTGCACCACCATGTTTCAACAGTAGCTCAGAACGGACAAGCCAAATACTGGCTCTAGATCAGGCCATTGGCGTCTCTGCATTTTCACATCGGCCAACAAAGTTAGCATCCTCTCAGGGACAGCAGCGTCTGGAAAACAACAGTTTTTTTTGGACTGGTTTTACTGGTTTAAAATCACCAAGCACTTGTCTCCTGCTAAAAACCTCCTGAACAATGAACATTGAAGGTTTTCTGACCAGGAGAAGTTTTAACTGGTTGCAGTTCTCACAGCTTGGGGCCACTAAATCCCCCTAAATCCTACACACCGCCCCTTTTGGTTAAAAATCACAAATACACCCCATAACTGACAGAAATGAGAAAAAGAAAATGGTCTACATTTTGATCCATAATGCATTTGTTACCCTGCAGCTGGTTTATTATTATGTCCAGGTTTAACTTGCTGACCCGTCTGATGCACCTTCCTGTAGGTCCCAGGGCTGAGCCAGAGCTTGTCAATTGATTAATTAATGTATGAATAAATGAATGAGGTAATATAAAGACAAAAACTGACAGTGTGTAGCTACTGGCAACAATTTGCTAATGGCAAAGAAAATGCAGTTGTAGAACTTCATTTGATGATGATTAGTTACTGTTTGATGACTGTAGTATTTTAAAATGCAACAACGATTAAAATGAATCAATAATGAAAGGACAAACTTGATGCATGGTGCATTGGCTCACTTGATTAGTTGCTTTCATTATCTATGCAACATAAAATTATGAATAAAACGGTTTGTGTGCACATTTTTTTACACTCCAACTCTGCTGTGAAAATAAAGTTAAAGCAGTTGTAGCATACTGCGACACAAAAGCTCATTAACCGCCTGTCATATACACTACATGACTAAAAATATATGGACAGTCTTCCTGCTGCAGCATACAAATGTATTTTGATGTTCATGTGACTTTGCGGTGACAGCTTGATGATGATCATTTCCTGTTGCAACGCAGCGATGCCCCGACGCACAAACCACATTGTTTTTCTCAGTTTGATGTGGAAGAACCTGACTGGCCTGCACAGAGCCCTGATGTTAACCTGCCCAACACTTTTGAGGATAATCTGGAGCACTGCTTGAGAGCCAAGACTTACCACCCAACATCATCTCACTATTGCTCATAAAGGGAACAACTGTCTGCAGCCAGGTCCCAAAAGTAAAGATGCAGAAAAGAAGACCAGCATATTGTGCCACTGTTTTTGAAGTCAGTGCAAGTGCTTTTTACAACTACTCACTCGTGTGCAACCCGCAAATTTGCAGCCTTTTTTTTATGTTTTAAAACAAGGGAGTGAGGCCGTCAGTGTAGGCCAAAGTGTGTGACAGGAGGAAAGTCCGGGAGTGAGGGATTGGTTAACTGCGAGGATCACATCATCTACACTCATCTCAGTAGGCTCGTTGGAGCCGAAATGCGCCTCGCCTGGAAAGTGGACGAGAGCAGACGGCTGCAGCAGGAGGCGGTGACAACAAGCTGCGGTCAAGTCAGAGGCTGAATTCAAATGTCCAAACTCTGGACCTGCAGACTGAGCCCTCGCGGACTTCAGCTGTACTGTCGCTGCTGTCATATTCATATATATATGTCATATAACTTGATGAACCATGCCTACTCATCTGTTCCTGTAGATAACAAGATATAACTCCCACATATAGCCTTTTTTGTGACTAAACAAAAATTTATTAATACACCTCTGTATTACAGGCTACAGTGTATAAAAACGGAAATGTTTGTGAAAAAGAACAGGACTATAATTCAATAAATTGGGCAATGCTGACATCAGAATCCTTTTCTTCTTGTTTTTTGCCCATTTTTTGGCCTATTTCACTACACAGCCTGCAATAATAAAATTTATTTTCAGTTCCCCTACAGCCCATACTTATACATATTTCTGTATCATGATGTGGTTGAATATTATTTCTGGCCGACACAATTCAAGTAACATTTAATAGACCTAACTATCAATAACTATTTTTCACATTCATATGTTTGTTTGTTTTTCGGCAGTTCTAAAGCCCACAACGTCATGTCCGTATTGCAATAAAATGTGGGTTATTTAATAGTAGTTTGCTGAATTCTGCACCCCAACTGGACTCTGTAAGTCTGCAGAGAGTCCACTTGACGCCCCTCGTGGTCAGTACTGAACTGTGGATTTGGACAGCACTCCCGGACTTCCCGGGAGCGTGCCTGCAAAGTCTGTGCATCTGCATGCCCAGTGAAGTCCGGACATTTGTGCTGAATCCAAATGAATCCAAACTCATATCAGTTAGTTCTGAGTCTCCAATTGTTTTAATTATGATAGTTTGAGTTATTAAAATGCTTTACAGGCTTTCTGTAATTTATGTTCATGGTTCAACCTCCATTTGACATGTATTCTCATAATCATATCAGTTTGACCTGTTCCCTCAACTACATAGCCTAAATAAATTGTGTCAGAAGGGAAAAAATACAAGACAAAAGCTTTCATTAAAGATCAGTCAGATATAGTCAGGGCTTCACATTTGTACAGATGTTATTTTAAGAATCCTCACATCCCACTGACCACACGTCTGTGATGCTAAATACTTCAATAATTAAAACAGTCCAAGGTTAACATAGAGTAGACACAGACAGTTTATGATGTAGTTAAAATGGCCAAAAATGTGAATAATTGTGTTGCAGGACGATTTAAGGTGTGCCCCTACATGTTCTGCTTGTGCTCCCAAAGTTAAAGGCTACAGTGCCCCGACTAACCAAAGTCAGTCTGGAGCCCTGTTAATAATCATGTATTTGGAAAGATATATCCAGCAGTCTGCACAAGAATGTATTTAATGTTCTAGTGTCCATATACTTCAGCTCAGCTCAGTTCCCTCACTGCCTGTTCATCTCTGCTAACAACAGAGACTTTGAGCAAACACAAATCACTGGTTTCCCAAGTTTGTGCGAGCACACCTGTCAACGTGACGACAGATGGAAGTCAGATAAGAAAGAGTTATTATCCTCTGCATTTATCCTGAAACTGTACAACACCCCGGCTCCAGAACAAGTTAGGACATTTGTGAAGTGTCAAAATAAACAGAATTCAGTGATTTGCAGACACTTTGACACATATTCAACTGATCACAGTAGAAATACAAGATATGTAACGTTAATGTTCACACTGATTACTTTTAAAATAAACAGGAAGTACCAAAATGGCTTGTGTCAAAAACAGCTGTGAATCTAAATGCAAAGTTGGGAGTGATGCAACACCCGGTTACAACAAAATGCAAGACATACACTATCTAATTAGAGTAAAGCACCGGGTGCTCCTGTGGTGGCCTGATCTGTGCAGAGCTCACACCTCAGCAGATGTGTGCACCTTTACGCCTCCATGTATATTTAGACCAAGTTAGCAGGATCCGTTTACCGAGTTTAGCTAACACAACGCTGGTTTATTTTCATCAACGTGCCTTTAAGCCGGAAGGGAAAATTACTAACATTAAAGTCAAACTTTCTGGTGCAAAAATGTGACATTAAATCATCTGTATTCGTCACGGTTATAAGCAGAAAGTTAGTGACAGTGAGACAATATTCAGAGAGGGAAGACACTCCTGTAACGTTAGCTAGCTAACTTAGTTAGCTAACTACTCAACACGACTTCTGATGAAAAAAATCCCTCGTCCGTTTGCAACTTTTTCCGTCTTACCTGTCTCCAGAGGTGCTTTCTGAATTATCCAAACTCCTAAACTCCGACAAGTCTTCTGTCCACGCTGCACAAGGCAATAAATGAACACCGTCTCGGTCCCTCCGACTGTTTTCGTTCAACAACTTCCGCTCTTCGGATGCGGTAATCAGCAGCGTCTTTGTTCAGCTTCCAGCGGTCGAGCCAGGCTCTGTAACGTTACTCCTCCCCGCCATGTTTAACACACCTGGCTGCTGGCTTTCCTCATTCCCAGGTATGTTCACCTGGCGTCGGGTTTCTCTGTTTTCGGGCCGCTCGCAGGAAGAAACTCCCGTGGCTGGTGAAGATCAGGAAAACTAGTTAAAACGAACGCTTCCGGTTGGGCGTGTTGCCTTCAAAATAAAAGCACGAAAGGTTCACATTAAGAAAACTGTCAAATTAAATCAGGTGTGTGACACACACATACAGCAAATAATCCCCGTCCACTGATGCACAAAACAGATGTCAGAACTGCAGCTGGATAAAAACTTAAATGGGCGAAGAAGAAATAATGACCCGTATCATTATACACGTGTTGTTATTCCTCCTCCCAACATCACTCATTGTGTCACAGTCGCTGCAGATTTATAAAGCTCGGTACCTCTAACACTGTGTCAGCCAAGTCACACGTCAGTGTACAGCAGTGCGTTCGTCACTGTCAAACATTATTTCAGACATCTCCATTTATAAATTTGGATGTAGCCTATTTTTATAAAGGGCCCAGAGTCTACGTCTATGCCAGCCGCTCTCCGAATGTTTATGGCTCGCAATGCAAGGAAACCAAAATGACCCCTGGCTCGGCCTCAAACTCTGAATAACATGCTCAGTTTCACACTGCAACATTTCCCTCCAGCAGGCTGAAGCCTCATAGAGCCGACACATTTCACGTTACTGGCCATTATTTGACACTTTGAATCTCCTCAAAGACGTCCTGTTTGTTGTTGCTTCACATGTGTCCGTCTTAAACTCAGCTGCAACTCTTGAGATGAAATAGACAATGCATGGTGTTCATGTAACCCGTCATTGCTGGATGTGGAAATGTTCACTGATGCAGAGCGGAGAGAAAGCTCCAAAACATCCTCAGGAAATCGTAATGATAACAATGCTGGCACTGTTTGAATCTGAATGAACAGGAATGGTGTTGTGAAATATTCAACTTTATGAACTCATTGAAAATGTCATGCGTCAGGCATCTCCAGCAGAACACATTTCAATTTCCTTTTCTGTCCCTTGATTAAATATTTTGTTTATTCTTCTGCCTGAGTTCATTGTATATACAGACAGAGGGTAAAATAATCTGTGAGCGAGAAACGTCATTAGGGGGCACCTTTTTTTTTTGCTTTTTCTTTCAGAGGACATGTTTGTTGCTGCCATGTGAGATCAAGCTGCTCCGAGCAAATTATTACAAAAAAATAAATAAAATAAAATAAATAAATATATATGTATTTACACTGATCCGTTACACTCATGGCAATAGCAATAGTGGATGTCAGTGCCCCACCAGCATGCACCATGCACCATGTCACACCACAGAAACTGCCTACAAACTACAAAGAGCTCAAGGTGTTGACCTGACCTCCAAATACCACAGATCCCAATCTGATCTAACATTTGAGTGATGTGCTGTTACCCTGGAAGTACCTCAATCCACAGTGGGTCCTCCTTGGATCGGACTTGGCTCTGACCTGTCAAGGTCCCAACAGAAACCTTGGGTCCTGGCATTCATGTGGTTGATGTTGCATGGTCCCCGTGGTAGTTGGACCATGCGAGTGGCTCCAGCAGATTCCAGGCACAACATCTGAAGCCTCAGTCCAGAAGTGTGCAGTCCTAGGAACAGCTAAGGTACTGTGCAGAGCCCTCAAACTCCCAGGCCGCTGGTAGAGGACCTGAACTTGAGGATGATACAGATACCACCCTGAGAGGGGGAGAGGGCCGGGAAAAATAAAGTTGCCAAACAGAAGACCAAGTCCTGTCATCTTAAGAGTGTAACAGCTGCACTGCTGTAATGTGTTGTGTGCAAATGAACATTACTACAAACCACATGATGACTACTTTTGCACAGAATGGCTGGATTTAAAACCAACCACACTCCTCAAACGACAGGTTTTCAGATGGAACAATAACAGCACGTCTTGACACCTTCGGACAGCTGAAGACTTGTCATCATAAGCACCCCTTCTGGCAGCCTTCACACATCCTGCATCCGAGCAGTTATGGACGACAGAGACAGTGAAAATCAGATCTTAATCCAGCCCAGCACAGACCCTGACTCACTCGTATTATTCTCTTAATCTCAGTTTAATCTCATCTTTGATGTGGATTTAATTAACAGTGAAGAAACAGAACACTGTTCTGGTGGAGTGCTGCAGAAGGGACTCGGGAGATTATGTGTGCCATTGCAAACTGAAGCCATGAAAACAGCACAGAAGTTTAGCACTTAAGACACAGGCGGAAGAGGCTGAAATGTAAGAATGTCACTGCTGCTCATAAATCAAGGACCAGATGGGTAGAGTTACTCACAGCCTCATGTGTGAAAGTATGAAATAAGATGGGTGTCAGGGGTCAGAAAGCAGGGACATTTGTCAAACGATGAGCCTGGAGGTAATCTGCAATTCTCTTAAAGGGATAGTTCAGATTTTTTTGAAGTGGGGTTGTATGAGGTACTCATCCATGGTGAATCTGTTACCTACAGTAAATGATTGTCAGCACGCCCCCAGTTTGGAGAAGCAGGCTGGAGTCTGACCCAGAAGCTAAGCAATGTACTGCTGTGGAGGGGTCAGCGATAAAATATATTTTAAACACCTGAAAAAAGGTCCCGCCTACAACAACCACCATTATCAGTTTAAGTGTATATTGAGAGTATTTTCTTTAACTTCACATTGCAGAAATCTTTACCTTTCGGCCAGACAGCCATTGCTGATGGGGAACTGAAACCTTTATGTCATTTCTTCAAAGCCAGACTCCACTAAAAAAAAAACAGTGATTTAACAGTCCCGAACACAGGAGCTGCTGGTCTACTGCTGCTTCGATCGGTTATTTTATTTGTGTAATTGTGTGACTGTGGTGTTTAAAAGAGTTAGTTTGGATTCACTAAAGTCACACAGTAACACAAACTCACTAACTGATCAAAGCAGCGTTAGACCAGCAGCTCCTGCGTTCAGTGAGCCAAAATTACTGTTTCTCTCAATGGAGTCTGGTGACTTGTTTTTTGTTTTTTTTTTGCTTCCATAACATGTCTTCTTTCAGAAGAGTAGAAAGAAAATGTCCAAAATATATATTTAAGTGTTTATTTTAATTCGGATTTCAGCTCTGCAATTCTATGCAAAAGGTACATATTTAATTAGATTATGCCTCATCTGCATATTTAGCAATAATAAAAAATAAAAAAAACCAATTATGAAACAAAAAAAAAAATCATGGTTGCGATAGAAATAATCAACTGAGGAACTTTAATCGTGATATCTATTAGTCAAAATTCGTACACTTAAAAACATATGGAATCTTAGAGTACATATCTTTAAAGGCCATTTTCTCAAAATGAGTTTATATATCAACTGATTAATGTAACACTTTATTCCTAAAAACATCGCGAAAATGGATTTTTAAAAAAAATGGTTTGCACAGTGACTTCTGATTTATTAAGAAACAAAGAATAAATATCCCAAATCCCCTCTGTAAAAACATTTGACTCTAAAATGTCAATGAAATAAAACAAGAATTTTGAACCTGGATTTATCCAATGTTCAGATTTCTGTTCTGGAAATGTGCAAATTAGTGCATATTTAAAGATAACATTTCAGAAAACTTGCAATACAGTAAAAAAGGTGTCTCATTGTAATGAATCAACTGGGGAAGTTTTTTTGGTTGAGTTTTATTAGTAAACTGTAACTATAAATGAAAGGATGTTTTGCCCGGAGTCGGAGAAAAAATAACTTCATTCACTGGCCCGACTGCTGGCAACTTTTAAGGTGGAATGTTTACTTGTTATGTTACTCAATGCATGAGGTGATGAGGTGACTCAATCAACACATCTAAAATTTCACTGTGACAACTTTGACCATCACTTTAGTTTTTATATGACAGACACTTTTAGTAATGAGTGGATCTTCAAGCATTTATATGTATTAATTTTGGCTGGATTATGTGAACTGCATATATTCTACTCCTCATGTCGCAAAGCGTTGTTCCTGTGGGCTACAGCAACATAAACCCCTGAGCTTGCCTGAGAAGGACTAAATGCACAAAGCTGCTACTTTTAAATATCCCATGGAGAGAGACTCTCACTGCAGCCTGTTCTATTTTGTTCTGAAAATGTCGGCGTGCAGCCTCGTTCTGTGGACGATAAACCAGGTGCAGACTTCCATCTGTGTCACCGCTGATGAGGAAATACAGCGAGTGCTGGACGGAGCAGTGAGTGACAACAACTCCGCACACATTTAAGAGGACTGTCTGTGGTGGAAACACTAAACAGACCGAGTCTGAGGGGTTACTGTTGGTTCCAAAGGTACTGTACTGAAAGGGTTTGGTGGTGACAGGGCTTTAGTCCACTGAAGCCGTAAATCACGTCATTTTTATTTCTCATTACAGCCAGACACTTTTTAGCAAGCATTTCTCCCACTACACAAATGAAGACAGTCAAAGATGATGGTGTACACTGGGTATTTAAAACATTTATTGAGTATCATCACAGAGTACAGAGTGAAAAAGCAGTGTGAAATCAGCAGCCAGAAATGGCTGTTCGAGGAGCTCCATGTTGCTGTCCTAAAAAATCCTGATTAAGAGGATTCATTCTTGATACTGCGTTGCATCTGGGACCTCAGAAAAAAGGATTTCATCTCTTGTCTCATGTCTTTCCTTTTAAAGGGTTTACATGGTTTACAAATAACCCTTTAAAAGGGGAGAAAAGGCACGTGTTGAGCAAGGTGCTGTCCAACAGTGCTCTGTCAGACGTAAACAAAGAGTCGCCACTGACTGATAGTTCTAAGTGCACAGATCTACTGCAGTCTGAACATCTGAGCATGCAGCAGCTCTTTAAACAGTTACAGATGCCATACCATTTATATTTTTATGCATAATAGTACTGTGGATATCTTTTTCCAGCTTCACCTACATGTGACACTTCCTGTTTTGGAAAAATACAAAGTAATATAAAACATATACTTAAAAAAGCATTTGTTACTGTGCAGTAAAAATCTAGTGTTTCTTTTATATCATTCAGCCCTGTATGAAGGCCTTATTGTGCGTTCACACTGCTTCACAACAACACAACAAAAAATCCTACCGATCCAGTCACTTCCTGCAGAGTTGAGTGACACGCCAGTTGTTACCAGTAATTAAAGTTAACAGGTTTGACGGCCAATAAAACACGTCCATGCCTGAACTGTTCAGAGTGCCGATCTGAGCTTCAAGCTGTTTGTGCGGCTGATGAGAAGCTGATTACAGGAACAGCTACACAGTTTTTTTAGGTAACAGATCAGAGCCGCTACACAGAACCAGAACTGGGCATGGCGGTAAGTGATGAGCTTTTGAAGTGGGTACCAAAATGGAAAATATGCAACCTTATGTTTTACTTATTGTCTATGCATTGTTCACTAATCTGCATTTTGAATTGGCTGGGTGATGCCAGGCTACCAAAATGAGGCAGAAAGTCTTAAACATGTTTTCAGGTGTCAACTGATCTGGTAAACAAATAACTGCTGCCAGTTCTGTGGGTCATGGGAGAGCTAGAATTACCGCCCCGCGGTTGATGCCTCCGCGCACTCTTACAGTTTACATCCATGTCAGTGAAAACATGGATGCAGCACATCTATACAATCAGCACAGTTTCAAGATTAGAGTCACCAATTCAGTATCTGACCAAATGTCTCCCCTTCTGTTCCTGAGATATGACACTGACTGAAGGCCAGAAAAGTGTTTGATGCAGAACATTATGCTGTCACAGTGAAGTTGACCTTTGACCTTTTGGATATAAATGTCATCACTTCATTATTTCATCCTGTTAGACATTTGTGTCAAGTTTTGTCATAATTTGTGTATGAATTCTTGAGTTATGGCCAAAAACATATTTTGTGAGGTCACAGTGACATTTGACCTTTGACCCTTTGGCCACCAAATTCTAATCAGTCTATTGTAGAGTTTAAGTGGATATTTGTGCCAAATCTGAAGACATTCCATCAAGGCATTCTTGAGATATTGCGTTCACAAGAATGGGATGGACAAGCTGATAAGATCAGTTGTTCGGCCTCGGCTATCACCGGCGTGGAGACATAAAAAGGAGAGAAAGGAAATAATTTCTACATATCTTGTGAGGTCACACTGATCTTGACCTTTAATGTTCGACCACCAAATTCTAATCAGTCTACTCTTCTATGGAACATCCAAGTGGACGTTTGTGTCAAATTTGAATAGACTTCCTCAAGGCATTCATGAGATATTATGTTCACAACAATGAGATAGATGCAAGATTACATTGACCTTTGACCTATGGCCACCAGAATCTAATCAGTTCATTGATAAGTCCAAGTGGAAGTTTGTGCCAAATTTGGGAAAAAAATTTCCTCAACGTGTTTTTGAGATATTGCGTTCACAAGAATGACACAGACATGGTCGCAGTGACCTTTGACCACCAGAATCTAATCAATTCATTGCTGAGTTCAAGTGGACGTTTGTGTTAAATCTGAAAAAATCCCTGAAGGCATTCTAGAGATATCTCCTTCAGGAGAACCCGAAAATATAATGCTCCAGCTATGGCTATTGCCGGCGTGGAGGCATGAAAACAATCACAGTTGGCCTCTTTCACATAACCTGCTGCTACTTTAAGGCTTTTCCAATTTTTAAGCACTGTTAGTGTTTTCTCAGCAGACTGGGTGGGGGCTGCTGATGGTGGTGGGCAGACAGAAAGAATTCATGAAAGCTGCTGAGAAGAAAACGGAGGATTCATTCTGATCATTTCTTTCACAGGGCTTTCATAGAGAAGTTTGGGCTGAAATGTCCTGATAACATTGTAATGAGCATGTATTCAGGTGGTGAGAACCCTGCCCCATCCCAGTCTATCCCTAACAAGTGCTTACAGTGTGCTATGTTAAAATATCAAAGTGAATTTCATGTGCAATGCTAAAACTGAAGGTAAAATGAAATACATAATTTGGCTTGTTGAAAACTACACGCTGTCTCAACCCCACAGTCTGTCAGCACAGAACGAGCTATCAGCCATGTTGCTTGCAGGTCAGACGCACAGTTCAAGGAGGTTGTTGGGGGTTTCATTCAGGACTTTACTTCACGATGACTATCGAGGTGCTGTGGATGGACTCCATGACAGCGGCCAGGCGGCTGCACAGATCATGGGCTTGGTTGACATGGACTTTGGGTGGGTCTTTAAGAACTACTGTCTCAGCTGAACCGTCCAGAACCCTGGGCAGAAACTCACCCAGCTTCGCCTGCAATGAGTCTGAAAACAAAGGAAGAGCAGCAGAAATGGGAGGTTATCTTAGTGCACTGTAGTTTAATGTCTGTTTGTGTATTTCAACCCTAATAGTGCACAGAGGAAGATGCATGCATGTGCACATGAGAAAAGGTTGATACACAGTCTGCTGTAGAGAACAGGATCATGACATGAGCAGTAGCGAGGAACGCAAAGCACTGTGGGACCAGTGGCGGCTCCTGCCAAATTTCTCAGGGGGGGCAATTGTTGTGATGATGGCTGAGGTGACCCGATCAATGGGTAAATTTGAATTAATTTGGCTCTGCAATGACTGAACAATTCACTGTGGTCATCAACAGACTAATTTTCATCAGTTTGCCCACACAAATACCTTTGAATGTAAAAAGTGACCTGTTTTACCATTAATCAAATAAAATTGAGTAAGGTATTCACTGAGTCATTGTCAGTCTTAATCAGAAAACATTTTATTATAGCTAAATGGAAATTAATTTTGTGTTCTGATTAAAGAAATAAATGCAGGCATACCCTACAACTTAATACAATGCACATCACATAGTATCACTGCTCTTTGACCTGACCTGAACATTTTTTGTTGTTGTTTTTCAGTTTCAGTTATATACTGGGGGGACATTTTGGTCAATGGGGGGGACACATGTCCCCCTCAATGTATATGTTGACTACGGCCCTGTCATGCATGCTTAATTAGGCTGCAGTTGTCTGGGTGCACAAAGGTGAAGTGGCTGGTCTTGTCATACAAAGTTTGATGGAGTGTCAACTGGACAATATGGAGATATTTGCATCTTGAAAGCCGGACTACAAATGTGGATAGACAGGGAGAAACACACGCAAGCCTAAGACGTGGTAAGATACGATATTCCTCACTATATGAAGTGACTGATAACAAGATCTGTATAATGGATTGTAAAGAAATTCGTCAGGTTTTCATTTTGTAGACAATTGATCTGTAGGTATAGCGTGATGGGATGACAGCACAATGATGTGTGTGGTATCACTGGAAAGCTTTGCTCCTGCACTTTCATGTGATATGCGTGGCATTTCTGCGCGATGCTGCGTTCGCGAGTAATCCATCCAAGAGTAATGTGTGTGCAAAGCTGTATGAAAGCTCTGTTGTACATCATTTAAGTGTAACTTTATCATTTTTTTTCACTGTGAAAACATTGGACTACCAACAAGTGTCCGACAAAGCTGCAGTTCCGCTGTTTCATGTGATATGCGTGGCTTCTCGCTAATGGTCACGGAGAAAATCCATAGAGAGGAACGAACAGGTGTGAATTTGGATGCACTATGTGTCATTCCTTTTTAACCTATATGGTTAAAAAACCTCTTGGATCTGCTGGAAACGTTAGCCATGTTGATCTTGGATGTGACCGCTGCGCAGTGGCGCTGCCTCATGTGATGTCGGAATAATTGGAAAAATGAGTTTCCGACCGTAAAGCAATATTTCAGTGGAAACGGTTGACGACGTGTTTTTTAAACATTTTGAGTGATAAAATACAACACATCTTCTTTGTAATGTCCATGGTGTCTCCACATTGCCACCTAAACGCTCATGAACACACAATGAAGTAAGAACGACTTCCCGACATGGGAAATCGGACCATCCGAGGAGCACATGAATGATACTTGGTGGTTTACGTATGACGAAAACACGTTGGGGCAAGCCATCCCGGATCCCATAGAGATTGCATTGGAGTGCCTGCATTTAGAAAAAAAGCATTTTACATGGAAGTCTATGAGAGTGAGTCGGGGAGATTTCCAGCCAGGCTGATATCGCCCCAAAGGGCCGGAATGTGACTTCACACTGCATCTGATTGGATATTCAGAGGCAGGACGAGCTGTTTCAAGTGAAAATTATCAGAATAATTAATATATTGTGTGTAGGCTATATATGACAATAATGATGATGATCATACATTTATTATCATCTTTCTTTTCTTTTGTGGCTCGAGGGGCGGCGCCCTATTGCCCTCTATTGGCCAGCCGCCCCTGTGTGGGACTTAAGGACACAGAGGCTCCATTAAAGACTGATGGTGCTTCTTGAAGTCGAGGAAGGATCCTTAAACGGCTGAATTTCAAGGAGGCCATGCCATCAAATTCTTATGTCAAGGATCCTTTGAATTCTACTGAGGACCAAGTCCTTCCTTCAGAGAATTCTCAAGGATGCATGTGTATATCCTCAGTGGGCATGAAGTACCCACGGAATTGAAGGCGGGGCCTCTTCAGTGATGCACACCTGGGCACTCGCTAGCCTGTTCTGATGTCTGCCCTTTAGGACCTCATTTGGAAGGACCTATCCCACCAAGGAAGCATCCTTGACTTAGAGAAGCACCACGGGTACACAGGGAAAGAGAGGAAAAGAGGGGAAGAGAAGGTCAAAGTTGGATTACTGCACGGCTCTAAAATTTATTGATAACTCACTTGGAACACTAATTTGCCAATTTATGACCCACCCACCTGAAACCTGCGATATTTTTGAACAAGCTTACCCCAACCGCCTAATCACTTCACTAGTTCATAATAATTGGGGCTGTTAATTTCCTTTGGACTTTTGCGCTTGCTCTTTGACCGGTCCATTCATGATTTTGTCTCTGTTGAAAAAGTGTGTCCTATGGTATGGCTGCTACTACCCAGAATGCAATGCGCCATGATGTCGTTGCCTATTTGCTACATAGAGTGCCAGAGGAATGAGTGCTAAAACCTAGAACTGAGTTAGCATTATTACACTCCTGGTTCCCTCATCTTGAAGTCAGTGGGTTTTTGGTTAGATGTCTGAAATGAGGTCTGTGGTTAACACAAGCTGAGAGACTTTCACGTTTTGTTCTGACATAAAAATACTTCAGTAAATACCCCACTGTGAATTTTGAAGCTTTTATGTGTCTCAAAAAGGAGTGAGGAGGGAGTTGTGAACAAGTAGCTAAAAGAGACTACAGAATATCATCACGCCATACATGCCTTGCAGCATCACTGTGGGGGCGACTTTGAAGTCATGTGACCGTAATGTAGTTTGTTTATAGCTTAACCATAGCTTTCTGGTGTTTGAATTTAGGCTTCAAAAATCATAAAAGAGTTCATTTGTAAAGATTATCTTGCTGAACATCTTACCATCCATGTCCTGGCCAAGGCAGCAGCACCAGTGGCTGCGGATGCTCTCCATGGCGTCCCGGTCTTCCTGGGATAAAGCCTCGTCCCGGCTCATCAGGTGAAGGCAGGGGATGACGGCCTCATCCATGATGGCGATGCCCTCCTCCACGTTGGTCTCCTCACCGCTGCAAAACAGCTGTGACGCGCTTTCATTCAGTGCCTGCAGGGTAAATGTTAGGATGAGGAGGAGGATGGAGAAGAGAGTAAGAGTTATTGTCATGAGGTTTCTCCTGTATTTACTATGTTGTGTTCGCCAAATATTTTCTGCTCAAAGTTAAAAATAGAAGGTTGTTACTAAAACTGAAAGATGACATATGACTGTAGTAGAATCTGCAAGTCATACGTCATTCTCCAAACTTCATAAACACCATGAACATCATAGGAAGCTAGCCAGTCAATTTATCTTGTATTTTTCCATAACTGTGGCATCATAGCCTTGTTCATACCTCTCTTCGTTTAGTGTGTTGTTTATTTTCATAATGGTATTTGTAGCCCACGTGCCGTGAACGGCTGCGATCAACACAGTAAATTACGGCAAAGCCCACCTGCAGTAACCAGTGGTTACTTGACTTCCTGTTGCCTTTCTATCATCTTGAACCAGTCTGGCCATTCTCCTCTGACCTCTGGCATCAACAAGGCATTTTGGCTCAATGGATATTTTCTCTTTTTGGGACCATCCTCTGTAAACCCTAAAGATGGTTGTGTGTGAAAATCCCAGTAAATACTCAGACCAGCCTGTCTGGCACCACCAACCATGACACGTTCAAAGTCATTTAATTCACCTTTCTTCATCATTCAGATGCTCAGTTTGAACTTCAGCAGCTCGTCTTCACCATGTCTACATGACTAAATGCACTGAGCTGCTGCTACGTGAATGGCTGATTAGCTATTTGCATTAATGAGCAGTTGAACAGGTGTACCTAATAAAGTGGCCAGTGAGTGTATGTCTATGGTCTCTCTCACTTGTTCCCTTCTTTACTGTCTCTTGGCCTCAGTGCACCGCAGGATAGACAGATATATCACTGAGCTCCACCGTCTATAATGTAGTTTCGGGACATGTTGAAAGTTTGCACTGTCCACCAGCACCGGCCTCTAACAGGTGCAGATGCTGGGAAGTGCACAGCTTTCAGTCAGAAAGTGTAAAAGTCCTGTCAAAAAAAACATGAAAAGAATCAATATGCTGCTCAGGGCACTGTCTGAGCTGAACTGAGGCGAAAGCGGCCGATATCGATGGACAGCACTCCTCCTAAATGTTCCGTAACTCCATTTCAAACAGTGGACCTTGGCAACAAGTCTGAATGGAATTTGTTGTGAGGTTGTTTTTCCAACTTCTAGTCCCAGGGTGAGTGATGAACCTTGAACCTCGACTTTGTAGTCGTTACTTTAAATCCAACATATACTATATATACTACCGAGACTGTAAGTAGGATTCAAAGCCAAGAGCTTCATATCTAAAACATATGTCCTTTAACACAGACAGCCTAAATATAGTTTGTGTCTAATTCTGTCTGTCCAGCACTTTGTTCCAGACGGAGATATTTCAGCAACTACTGGACACGGCCAGCTCCCAGAGGATGAATGGTATGATTCTAATGACCTCTGAATTTCCTTTCATGCAGGCCAGAACTTCTACTTGTACATAAGACATGTAAAATCACAAGAGGAGGCTTCCATGAAAGTCACACTTTTTTTAATGATACCTTTCCATTGTTATTCTAACCTTTCTGCAGAAGGACTGAGCTCAGTGCTGCCACAATAACTTACAGTAGACACACACACACACTGACTGCAAGAGCTGCTGTACTCACAGTGAGACATTTCCTCCTGTAAACAGCAATAAGAGATGTGTCCACGCCACGTTTCTCTCCATTCTTCAGCAGGGTGGCGTTGGTCTCGTACGCATGAGCCAGGAAGATCAATGCCTCCCGCGTCCTGCAGCACAAACACAAGGCGACAGTCACCATGTCATCCTCTACAAAAACTGCAGTTCCAGTTTAGGCCATATTTAAATCCTCTGTGGTGCTGAGTTGCCGCGAAGTAACAATCTCATTTTTGCCCATTTACACTCACACAATACATCCTCAAATATGTTGCATTACTTAAAAAAGAGCCGAGCCCTACTCAAACCAATAGCAGTGTTTAAACTGTCACATGACTTTCTGGAGGCCATGTTAAGTCTCTCTTTCTGGGGCCTTCCTCACATGGTTTAGCTCCATCAGGCATCTCCACAAAAGTGGTCTGAAAGTGTCTTTTTCTGTCATTTTAAATGCGGGAAAAATTGGATTCACAAAAATACATGAGTAAGGTTTAATTTTTAATTGTTTAATGTACTTTCTTTGATAATTAAGTGCTGGAAAAATGCAAATGTTGCCTTGAAGCAACACTGTTTGTTTCCTTTCTATCTCTACAAATTAACCTAGATAAGTTTAACAATGTTAGTTTAAATAAATTTCGGGCTGTGACACCATACAGTCAATTATACTTTGTGACTGTGCTTATATTTTACACATATTTTCCTTCCATTTACAGAATGAATGCATTATTATTATTATTCTATAACCCCTCAAAGATGAAGAGGGTGAAATTAGTGCTCCCAGTCGATGTTAGTGAGGATGGATAAGAATTTAAAGTTCGGAAGACAACATGCTGCAGCAGCCTGGCAGCAACAAAACAAATGGTGACAACATATAGCAAGTAAGGTGAGACCAGGGCTGCCCCCTGATAGTCGACCAAACGTCAGTCGACCAGAAAGGTCATTAGTCAGCAAGATTTCATTGGTCGCTTAGTCGCAGAAGAAAAAAACAAAAACACAAACAAAAGTGAACCTCTATTATTATGCACGTTGTCAAAATAAATCCAAACCTATATAACTGGACCATGTGGGAATTTAATTTGAAAGGACAGACACAGGAAGTGTCCACACTCAGCAGTCAGGCAGGAGTCAGGTTAATTTCCAGGGCTGGTACCTGCAGTTATTCCACAGGCTAGTCAATAACATATCGGGCAGGAAATCCAAAGTGTGGGATCATTTTGAGAAGGTGAAGGACGAACCCAAGGTGATATGTAAACTCATCTTCATTGGTCGACTACAAACATGACGTATCACCTGAAACATGGAAGTAGCTACATGCCCATTAGCCCACAGCGTCATTAACAGGCGGCTCGCTCAGTGTGTGACGTGCACTTGTAGATAAAATATAGGCCTATATTAATGAAGGTTCATTAGTATGCTTTTGTATTTCTCTGTAATGTAGCACAGTGTTAACAATGTTACTGATACTATTCTTTCTCACACCTTCAACTCAAACCACCAAAATATATCATTTAATCATTACATTCATATCAGAAACATGCAGGCAGCTAGTCGACTGATGGACCTAAATGATGACTGTTGGTCGACTAGGAACATTCTTAGTCGGGGGCAGCCCTACATCTTTTTAAATTTCTTACCATTATGGTACGGTGTTGCTTTAACGTCACATACCCAAAAGTTTAACCAAATGGCATCACACAGTGTACCAGAGAGGGTTAAACATATTTAAGTATTCTCAGTTGTACTTGAAGGTTTGAACTTTCTCAAACCTTGCCACATAACGTTACTGCTGCATATCTTTTCTTATCTAACAAAGCCATCTATAAAAGATGCATTTTATCCATCCTGTTCTTCTGACTGGGCCAGCTGAACTTTAAAAATCCTGTTCCTCTCAACCACAGTCTAAGAAAATGAGTCGTACATCATTTGTAATATGAGGATTGTGTCTTTTTCTCTCTGCTGTATGTCCAGTATGATTATTATAACTCTGAAACTTCAGTGGTCAAGTTTCAGAGAACAAACACAAACAAGAAGATTGATATTGATCTGCAGAGGTGATCTGACACATGCTGGGGCCAGGCGGTGCAGTGATGAACGTTGGACACCTACTTCCCATGCTGGTAGTGTTCCAGTCCAGTCAGCAGGTAGACGAACACTGTTCTGAACAGCCTGTAGTCATCATGCCACTGCTGTGAGACAGAAAACAGGACAACAGACGATTATTTCAATCACTGTTTGCCATGTTTTTATATTGTCTGATCATGGAACTAAATACAGGCATTATTTCTTCTTCAGTTGTCATGTGGTTAGTCGGTGATTCCATTTCACTCCTCCTTCAAAGATAAAGCTGCCGATATTTGATATTTTTGTTCAACAAATCTCATGAAAAGACCAAAACGAACATTGCCTTAGTCCGTTTCTCAATACTTTCCAACTTCCCACCTCCTTAGTGGCTCTCAGCTTCACGTCAACAGGTTCCTACTGACAGAGTGACAGTGTTTTAAAAGAAGGCTCCATAGTTTCTAAAAACAGCTGGTCATTGTAGTTTTTAGAAAATGTTAGTTACTATGTTAACAGGAGTTGGGGACTATTTTCAACTGCGGACTTACTATATTCACAACAGCAGGATAGTGTATATGGGATAGAGCAGTGGTTCTCAAATGGATGCCATTTCAGGTGTGCTGTGGGATATTGTGATAACCACACATTGTTACTGCAATATTCAACTGGGCCGTTACAAAAAGCTAAATGAAAGACTTTCAATTGACTGTATCAGTATGTTGTGCACACCCATTTCCCAATAAAAAGGCAAACTCTACCTAAAAAAATAATTCAATTTAATTTTAAAAAACCTTCACGGGGGACCTATTTGTCGCTGTCTGTGCATTGGAATTATCAGTGTGTGACACATCTAAAGCCCTGATTGGCAGCCAGTGTGAGGGACGTTAATGTTTAAAAGGAGAAACCCGTGAGTGGGCAATGGATTGATTTATTGTGTGGAGCAAATTACAACAAAACACCAGCGAAGACAACCTACCACCGAAAGAAAAGAGAAAAACTTTTTTTTTTTTTTTTAAATTGTCTCATGTTGTGATAAGACTGATAACACACGTTATAGAGGCTACTGTGCACAGATATAAATACAGGTGTGCCTTGAGATTTTGGCTCGCCCTTTTTAGTTATCTATCTTATAGTGACTTTTTTCTGAAGTGATTGTTTTTTTCTTTTGTATTATATTTTGTTATAATTTCTTATCACATGTATATTGTTAGTTTGTTTTGTCTTTACAATGTAGTTTAAACTTTGAACTTCTCTTTCTAAGTAGTTTTTGGTAACCAAACTCCATTTCTCAGTTGTGGCATTCACCATGCACTGGGAAGATGCCTCCTTAAAGTGTGCCGCACTGCTGATCAGTTCACATATGCCGCTCCACTCAGTGAGTATACGTGCATTAACTCAAAACTAAATGTCGCGTGGGTGCTCATGCTAAAGAGGGAGCATGACACCCAGCCAAGGCTCTGGCTCACTGATGTCCTCCAATTTGGACAAAGAATGGAGGCCTAGCTGACTGCACAGAGGAATGCCCTTCATCAAGCTGTGGACACACACAGCACAGTTGACAGATGGATTGGTTGGTCTTGTCATGGTACTTGTTGAGTGCAGGAACATGACAGATTATCATTAGCCATCCACCTTTGGTGGTGTTTTACCATCTATAAATAGTGTGTGTGCATGCCCTTCAATTGCTTACGGCAAAAAAAGTTTAAAAACCACTGTGATAGAGGGTAAAACAGGAGTGGACTTTACTGTGTCCCATCCCACTTCCACAAAAAATACTTCCCGTCCTGAGAAAAACATAGAACATCACCAGATTCTGATGTTAAGGTTATAGTACACTAGTGTAGTATACTGGAGCCTATCCCAGCTGTCATTGGGCCAGAGGCAGGGTACACCCTGGACCAGTCACCAGACTATCACAGGGCTGACACATAGAGACAGACAACCATTCACATTCACACCTACGTACAATTTAGAGTCACCAATTAACCTGGACGGCTTACACGTCCTGCCTTTACATACACATACTAGTCTGGCAGTATGTGCTCAGATTTGGAGTGTTGTTTTTATCATTTTCTTGTTTTAATTTGCACTGCCTCTTGTCTGCCAATCAAATCAATGCCCATTCCTCTACGCAACCTGAGTGTGCCATGCCTGTGACCAGCCCACCACGCCAAGGCAGGTGGCCGTGTCATCAATCATAGAATTTATTTATTTTTTTGCTCCACTTGCCTGGTGTTTTTCAAACATATCAGATTCAAACTCTATTCAAATATAATTCCAGCTTGCTGGCACACAGCGAGGGAGAGACCAGCCCAGAGACAAAATAATGAAACGTACATGACGTCAGACGAAGCGTCAGACATCAAGCTACATTCAGTTGACAGCTCAAGAAAAGTAATTTGCCGTTATGTTATGGATGATTTTTCGAGATTATAGTAACAATTTCAATACAGAAAAAATTCCATGACTTTTAATGATCTTGACTAATTCCATGACTTTTCCAGGCCTGGAAAATGTGACTGTGACATCCCATGGTTTTTCTAGGCGCTCCATGACTGTGGGAACCGTGGGCGATGTCTTGCAGCAAAAGGTCATGTCAGAATAAAACCCGCAGACGGCGAGGACATAACCCAAATTACCAAATAATTAAAAGACAACAGAGACAGATTAATTTCCAGTGAAATTATTACAAAAATGGGACAGATTAAGCCCTAAAACACAAACAGTGTATCCCTAAAAGACAGAGGTTAGTGCATCTGTTAGACCGTACCAAGTACTCATCCATATCCATGTCCTCCGGTTTGATGAGGCGCAGCTTGGCTCGGGCTTCCCTCATGATACTGATGGCCCTGTGTGTACAGAAAGGACATACGAGTGCTGTAAGTTTACATCAGGGTGGATACAGAACTTTTACCATGTGCTGCAGGTCTCTGCTCTGGACACTAGATGGCATAATAGGCATGCTGTATAGGCCTTAAAGTGCTGCACCTCTGAGTAAAACCACACACATTTTCTGCACAGAAACCTCTCAAACATGATCTATTTCCTGTCTTTCTTTCAAGATTATTTCTGTGGGATGACATGCAGATAAGGGCCACAGGCTTGAATCAAACCCATGCCGCTGCAGCAAAGACACAGCCTTTGTACACGGGGCGCCCATTCTACCAGGTGAGCTACCTGACGCCACATCTGATTCCGGCAAATTAGTTTATCTCGTAATTCTTTTAACCTCCAGCGTACACGCGCAAAAAAGGGAATTATGCACATAACTCTGAAAACCTGAAGCTCATGTATCAACAGCAAGACTCCAGGCTGCTGAAGTCTCAGCATGATTTCACTGTTTTCACTCAAAAAGAAAATTTAAATCACTTTTTAGCAAAACTCAAAGCACAGATTGCATCATTTAGCACAGTTTGGTCACCCTGAAGACACTGGCCTTCAAAATGCCACATCCTAGCTCTGTTTAAACTCAACTGGCAAAACACTCCCATCATGTGTCAGAGCATAAAGGAGGCCATGAGACCATGTTGGGGGGAAAATGGTGCGGCAAAGAGAACAGAGAGGAACGACTATGAGAAAACATTTGTTTTGAGGCCAGTTTAGTCTCCTGAACATTTTACTGTGTTACAGTAACAAACAAGTATTTTCCCTTTTTTGTATTTGTGCACTGATTTCATCATTTCATCACCAGGACAGTCTAAACACTGTCTTAAAGTGCTGTAGTGTTTCTCATGTTACTCACAGTACCAGTGCAGTTACCGTGATTTGCCATAAGTGACTCTCTCATATCAACTTTTACAGTATGACTCTGGGAAGCTTTGTCTATCCAATGAGCTCCCATGTGCATTGTAATTGCTGTTATCCTATGTATGTACGTTAGAATTTATATATATATATATATATATATATATATATATATATATATATATATATATATATATATATATATATATATATATATATATATATATATATATATATATATATATATATATATACATATATATATATATATATATATATATATATATATATATATATATATATATGGTATGTTGGGATGATGGAGTGGGATAGGAGGGATGTATAGTAGCTGTTGTAAAGACTGACGCTTTCCTTTTTTCTTTGTTTCTATGAAAAGTAGCCCAACTAGTGTAAGAGACTATAATTTTGACAAATAAAAAGTATTAAAAAAATGTGCAGTGTACTGTATGTACCAAAAAAAATGCAGTCTATGTTGGGACACACACAAAAAAAAAAATCTTTAAGAAATGAGAAAAAAGGAAATAAATTCTACACATTTTTATACATCTGAATTCTGAATATGTTACATGGCCTCATGAAGCCAAATCATATATAACAATATTTTGATGGTAGTGTTTTAAATTTATCACACCAATGTTTAGTCTGCGACATCAGGGATCAGCATGCCCAGGACCCCTGCCTGCTGCCTAGCACAGAGTGCACCCAACTCTGATTCCTGCCTCTGCAGGTGGTGAGCCCACAGCCTCAATTATTCGGGCTGAGCCCCGCTGGGCTACAGGGAGGGCCCCAATGTCCCCATACAGGGCGAGGTACTCGAGGTCATATCAAAGCCCCTCCCCTGGGACCACTTTGCCTTGGGAGACCCTAGCAGAGTCTGTTAGCCTTGGACAACACAGCTCCCATGATCACAGGGACAACTGTTTAATTGGTGCTATGTCGGAGGTATTCATATGATTGTTGTGTGAATCATTTTGGTGTAAAGAATCAGTTTTGATTCCAGTGTTTCATTTTGCAAGAGAGTTTTGACTAAATAGTTATTTCTTTTCAGTTTTGTGTTTGAGCTACAATTTCAGAAAAACTGTGCCCTAACGATGGGGTAAAACTGGTATAGACTGATTTCCGAGGCTCACTGAGGGTCCATTTTTCTGCTATCTGCGTGTACCTCTCATCGAAGCTCAGGTTGCGGTCAGTAAACTGCTCCAGCAGCGTTCTCTCAATGATGCGATTGGGTGCCTTGTTCTGGAAGAAGTAGACTAGAGCGTGCTGCAGACGAGCGTCCTCCTGGGGTGTGGTCTCCTCCTGGGAGAGTTCATACAAGCGGGAATACTCCTCATGGAAGGCCTGAAGGAACAGTGGGAAACGTATCTTAGTTTTAATTATATTTTAATTCTCCGATATGCTCATAGTGAGCAAACATGTAACAGCACTGGATAGATTTTATTTGATGCAGCAACCTCTCAGTGACCGACCTCAGAATGACTCATACAAAAACTGAGTATGTTTGAGAGTTTTGGTGCGAACAGAGTTAAGACAGGCAGACATTATTCATTCGTTATGGGTTACCAAAGTTGAAAGTCTCATCAAAAATACACACAAACAAGTAAATTATTCGTATGAAGCCAAGTTTCTCCTCACATGAGGAGAAAATATGGATTTTTCAACTTAGACACTGGGAGACTATTTGCAATATTTTCTGTGTTTCTGAGTGTTTGCCGTGTTGTCATTAAAATGTTGGGAATATTGGATTTCATGAGTCAAAAGACAAGGTTAAAACGCTCATCTTGTTATTGACTTTGACCTTCCTGTATTTGGAATAGTTCATAAAAAAATCTGGTCTTCATCATTTATAGAAAGAAATCTTTAGCAGGCGTCTGATCCTCTATAGCTGCTTGTTGTTAACACAGTACATGCCGATGAATAAAGAAATTGCCTCGCAGCCAACAGGTACCTCACTATATGTGAATGTTTTTGTCTTTATGTCATGATTCTGATACATATGTGGGGAAAGAAAGAACTAATTGAATGTAGACGTGTAAATATTTCATGTTGGCTGGCAAACTATTTCAGAAAACGAGATTATTTGATTATGTTGTGGATGTGAGATGTGAGAACCTCCAGTATCCCTGCAGGGCCGTACCTTGATGAGGCCAGCCTCAGGGCCTTCCTTATCAAAAGTTTGCCTGGCCTTGGCTATGGCGAGGATGACGCCCTGCATCGCTGGAGTCAGCATCATCTATGAAATGAGTGTGAGGAGCAGAAACAAGAGTGAAGCAAACAGTTTGACAATTAAGGCTGCTTGTGATGTCTGCGGAAACATCTTGAACTTCCTTTACAATAAACTATGCAGGATTTTCCTAAACAACAATGTATAAACTCATACAAAAGATAATTCCTTACAATCATTATTCATTACCCATTAGAAGTGTGTGACGTATTCATCTGTAGAGACCCTGCCCTCTGCCTGTGTTATAAAAAGGTAGTGACCACGTGCCAGACCCTAACCCTAACCCTAACCCTAAGCAGCATGCATCCAAGAGGAAGCAACAAAAATCACAGACACAGCACCGGAAACATGCAAATATAAGAGGTGAAATGCCGATATGGGGTTGGCTTTCACTTTCCGTTTTGGCTGGCAATACTGTTTACAAACAGGAATCCTGCAAAGTATCTTTACCTTTAGAGTCAAAAATTAAAACTGCAAAACAGCAACAATCAAATGCATCGCTATAAGTTGTAAAAGAGCAGCAGGAAGATGAAATCACACACTCACAGGCTTTAATAATGATTTCTGTGTCTCAATGGTCAACCTTGGCTAAATTTTGAATTGATGTTGAACTATTAATCAGTCCGGTGGAGTCATAAATGTGAACTCCTGCCCAGAAGAGTGAGGGCAGACAGATCCTTTCTTCATTTTAAGGCTCTCCGACAGCAATTTTTACTTTTAGTTAAGGTCTTTTTTTTTTTACTGTGTTTTTTCACAGGTCCAACAAGAAAAAATAAGAAAGAAAAAACTTTACCACCCGCTCCACACACATTTATCCATTACACATAGGCAGATACCCCCAAAAGGAAAATAAATAACACAAATAAATTGGAATTAGAGAGACATTGGTGACATTGTCGTGCTGCCAGCTTCCATATTCTCAACAAAGGCTAAAAAAGGCTGCCAAAATAGTGTGACATTTCAAAGTACACCTTCTGCGAGTACATCTATTCTTCTCCAGTTTAAGATGTTACATGATTTCCCTGATCCAGTAACTACAGGAGGCCTACATTTTCCCTTTTCCACCAACATTAAACTGGTTCTGGTATAATTTTGCTACTTCTGTTTACTTACACTGTGCATGGTGCAACGCCCTCTGCTGATGACACATTCATGATTACAAAGGTTCTGTGCAAAACTGGTAGAAATGTGGACGGGTTCGCTGGATAGCACCAATATATCCAAGACCAGCTCAAGAACCAGAGCTTATTTGGTGGAAAAGAGGGATGTCTTGGGGCCAATGGCTCTTCAGTTTTTCAAATTATTTTAGAAAAGGTCTTGAAGATGGTTTGCCAAAATGTGTATAGCCTTGGACATGTCCAAAGTGGGCAGCAGAGTGGCTGGAGCCTGCCTGCATTGGTCACATGTTGGCTCTACTGGCTTAAATGTTATAAAGTCTGACTTTAAACCAATGCAGACACTGCACAATGTTGATTTGAATAACAGCATGCCTATGACATATCGAAGATGCATTTATCCTCAAATTTCACCCAGTTTAATTTATTTCTGGAGCCACTAACTTGAGATGTTCGCAAGTGCAGCTATGTTGTACGAGCTACTGACTTCATATTACATTATGGCACCTACTCACCTCCTCATTGTATCCATCAGCATCAGCTCTCACCATGATCCTGCCAACATTTGGGATCTCCACTTCTGAGACCTCATTCTCAGTCTGTCGCTGTCTAGCTGGGACCTCCTGCTGCTGCAACTCATCCTCCTGCTTTGCTTCATGTTCAGGAGCTTCTCTGGAAGCCTCCGGCTCGCCTTCAGCTTGAGGGCCGCCACCTGCTGCCTGTGTGTCATCGTTTTCCACATGGAGGTCAGGTGGTGCCTGGTTACTGAGCTCTGCTTCAGGGCCAACAGGAGTCTGATAGAGACAGATTTAACAAACTGCATACGACTATACCTTCTTTCTATTCTATCTATAATCTATAAGTGCTTATCCTGTTTAGGGCTCTGCATAGTGCACCTACACTAATCTACACCTCTGTATGTGTTACAAACACCTGTGAAACAAAGTGTATATATCTAAAAATGTCATACAGCATGTGCTTCTATTTTAACTCCACTCGGACAGTGAACAAATTGGCTCAGGGAGTGTGTGAAATTCAAAATGGCTACTTGTATCCAGTGAAAGGTTGGTATTATTATATCAGGGAGTCAGGGAGGGTCAGCAGACAGACTGCAGCTCAATACATTTGGAAAAACACTCACTTACATGTGACGAATCAGTGTGTCAGTGGGGCTCCTGACACCAATGGCAAGACAGAGTTATTATCTCAACTAAATTACCAGTTTATTTAATGTCACTTAACAGAACAGCCCACAATAAATGTTTGATGGTCATGTAGCACCCAATAGTGTAATAATTTCCTGAAAATGTAATAATATGTGCACTTGACTCAATCGAAAATGTAATAAACCCCAATAATAACCTTATAAAACAAAAGTTGTTTCGTTGGATTGCGGTTAGTTTCAGGAGGTAGTGTTTTGTTGGAAATCTGTGGTATAGACCATTTAGAAAAGAGTCACCTGGGGTCTCCTGTGCTGCTCAGAGGCTTATCTGATCTGGAATTCTGGATCGTTAAGCCCAGTTCAGACCAAAGATTCCCCACAAGACAAGTTGAAAAAGGCAATTGCAATGTGCCGTTCTACAACGTTTTATAAACCTGCCAGTTCACACCAATGCAACTAGATGAGATCTCTAGTGAACAACTCTCTGTACTTCCGTTATGATTTCCAGCTTCTCAGGTTTATTTTGTGGCTGAATATAATTTGTAGTTTCTTAAAATCTTTATGAGGATAGTGATAGTGAGATACTGGCTACGGCTGCATTTGTAGAAGAGATGAAATGCCGAAAAACAGAAACAAAAAGAGCATCAGATAGACTGTATTCATAATAAATACTCCACGATAATATAGATAACCTGCGCCAATTAATCAGTCAGTGAGGATGTGTGTGTGTGTGTGTGTGTGTGTGTGTGTGTGCGGGGCATAAGTACATATAGCAAGCAGCAGCGACCCACCGACACCGGCACACTGTGAGGACGCAAACAGAGGACTCAGTGGGGACGGAGCACCTGCTGCAGCAAGCCAACACGCCGTCTGCGGTCATTTTGACTTGACCAGCAGACTTCACTACAAGCTGATTGGCTGTTGAAACAGGTGACATGCTTTAAAACCAGTCATCTGCGATTTGACCAGCTGAGCTGCAGGTGACACCATCAGCCGGCTTGAGTCGAGCTCAGACCAAACCAGTTCACACTGCTGAAACATTTCTCTGCAACGTTCTGAAACGGTTTCATCTCATCGCTAATCATTGGTCTGAGCTGGGCTTTCCATATGGTGGTCTCCAAAGGAGGCAAGTCTGTCACCCTCTCAAGGAGACCAGGATGTAGGTGCACGTCCTTGAGTTTCTGCACATGTGTCATTGGCTGTATGGTGCTCAGGGTCTGCGCTTTAACCCAGTGGTCACTCTCTGATTTCAAATCAAATGTGTATAACAGTCTTAGATTGTTAAAACACAAAACGTAGAACTCTGGACAGAAAATGAACATAGTATTATCCCTCACGTATTACATCATCAGTTCTGGGAAAATAAAACACATTAAAGTGTAATAAATTCTCAATAATAACTACATTTTTTAGGAGATCATTACATTCTTGGGTGCTACAGGTCATTTTTGCATTCTGTAGTGCATGGCGTTGTATTGGTCTGCATTGGTGTTCCTAATATTTTGACCACAACAAAAACTGAAAGCGATGAAGTGAAAGTTATATGATGTGCCCCCAAACAAGCTCCTGACTATTAAACCGATAAAGTGATGGCAGTAATTACCCCTAACCTTTGGTTCATCGGTGCATTACTCCGTCTAACATTAAGCCTGGATCTGTGCTGCTATGCAAGTGGTGGAATGGGATCCTTGACCCAGATGTACACACTCTATTTATGTGGCCTAAAATTTCTGACCCATATTCCACAGAGGGGGAGTGGGTGGGTGATGTGTCACAGACTTGCCCACCTGACTCTGAAGCTCCTTCTCAGCAGAGGTGGAGCTCTGGCTTGGCTCCAGGGTGTCAGTGACTGCCGCACTGCTGGTGTCGTCTGGCTGGCAGCCGGCGCCCTGTGATGGTGGTGGGGGTGGCGTTAACTCTGATTCTTCTGGGGTCAAAAAGAGAAAGAGAGAGGAGACAGGCTGTGAGTGGACACACATGACTGTGATGAAAAGTACTGTTAAGTAGTTATATTTTTATTGTTTCCTCTTCTCTCATCGGCACATACAGACCTTCAGGTTTCTCTGAGGAATCAGGCTCTGGCTCTGGCTCCTTCTCTGCTTCTGGCTCTGGTTGTGGCTCTGAAGAAGCTCCCTGGTCCGGCTCTTCAGTAGCTGGTCCTGACTGGGGTGCTGGCTCGACAGGTGTTTGCTGTGTATTTTCAGGACTGGGGTTTGGGGGCTCTGTAGACGCTGTTGACTCTCCCTGTGGCGCTGCGGTCTGGCAGAACTGCTCCTCCCATTCACTGAGCTCCTGCTGGAACCAGCGGTTATCTTCGTGGACGTAGCGTCTGAGGACAGGTGGCAGGGAGTCCATGCCATGCAGCACCTGGCCTGTCTCATCATCTGTGTCTTCTGGGTGGATGGGGGACAGTGTCAGTTCACAGATAATTAGAAATAGTTTAGAAATTACCGTAGAATAAATTAATTATTGTTATACATACTTGCAGTTTTCAATAGGCTAATGTTAATACATATTTACACAATGGTTAAATACATAAGAGGACTGTGCTTATACTGTTCTGGTTTCTAACATGATGGAATAGCCTGCTTCTCAATATCAGGATACACCTTTCATGCACTAAAAGACTTAAAATACTTCTTAAACGAGACCAAAGTCTGACACCCTCTCACATCTTAAGATTGGGCTTCTTTCACAAATATCTTCCGGAGTGTTTTCTAAAAATTGGTCTGAAGAAATGTCCTCAGAAAAATCTACAGCAGATTCAAACGGCAGAACTGTTAACACCAGTGTTCTTATAATGATGAATCCCACTGTCCTCGTAAGTTAGAAGTGTGTGCCAGTTGATCCTAATTGCCCCGCAAATCCCCATATAAGGTTATGAGACCGCAGGGCTGTGTGCACACACAGAAAGTGAAGAGGAAGACGAAGCTGAGCAAATTAAGTCAAGAATGCCTGACTGAAAGTCTGAGGAGGGTGGAGCACCAGATGCCAAACATTAAAAAAACATCTGTTTTGAAGTGGAGGTGCTTCTGCAGAAAGTGAATGCTAAATGAGACGAGTTTTATTTAGTAGTGTCAGGAGTGGGTGTAAAATAACACAAAAAGATGCATGGGATGCTAAAAATATGTGTTTATCAACCACCTGATCTGCAAACTGTATCCACTACAGTTGCACAAATGTGAGGACTGGGGACAGAGACAAGCACTGTGAGAGAGTCAGCACACACCACAGTTTACTCCTACTACATTTTGTTTCTCCTTTCTGCAGTGCCACTGCAATAATCCAATATACCCTCTAAAATTATTTAAGGTTAATCTCATCTCATCAAATTGAATCAAACAACTGAAACACACTCAGAGATGTACCTGTGATGAGATAGGGTAGCCTGTCATCAATGTACATCAGGCAGTAGGCACTGGCGTTGGTCATGCCCCCGAATGAGTCTCGCTCCAGCTCCTCCCATGATGACTCAGTGATGCTTACATCGTTGTACTTCATCCAGCGCTGGTTGGCATGGTCGTAGATGTAGGCCCAGTAATGGCCTGCTGATGCCTGGCCTTCATGGACGAGCACCGCATGGAGTCTGTAGGGTGCCTTAATAAGAGCAGAGTGGGAGACAGCACTGAATCCCAGCTGTATAAAACACTGAAGCCCTGTAACACTGGCATCCGATATCCGAGTACTGAGATGTGATTGTTTTTCACCGTTTCATCACTACTGCAAATGCAGTTGTAGCCACTATCACTATGTATCACTATCCTCATTCATATTTTAAGAAGCTGTAAATTATATTCAGCCACAAAATAAACTCGAAAAGCTGGAAATCAGAACAGAAGAACAGAGAATTGTTGCATTGAGATGATACACCACCTCATCTAGTTGACTTGGTGTGAACCTGCAGGTTTTTAGAACGTTGCAGAACTGCGCATTGAAAGTTGTTGCCTGTTTCAACTCGTCTCGTCGTGAATCTTTGGTCTGAGCTGGGCTTTAAATCCACTGTAGTGTGATATTAATCTGACAGGTTCTTATTTGTATTCTGTTCTGTTTACATTACATTATTTTCTGTTTCTCCACAGAGATCAATAAAGTTTCATCCAGTCTCAGCTGCTGCTCTCTCTGCAGCTGTAGATGTAAAACGTAATTGAATTGCTGTTTGCCAGAGTGAATTAGTTGAATGTAAGTCTTACCTGGCAGAGACTGTTGTCTGAGTACATGCCCTCCAGCATCTGAGTGAGCCTGTCGATGCTGGCCTTTAGCTCTGGCGCACACACACACACACGCACACACACACACACACACACACACACAACAAAACAAAACAAAACAAAAAGAAATGAATTTCTCATGTTTTTATTCTTTTACCTATTATTTGATTCATAACGGGAAAGTTTGGAGGAGCCGGGTTAAATTCAGAGGAATACAACTCAGCAATTCCCACATGTTATAATATATTACCTGGGATTCTTTTTTGGTTCAGGTGTGCAGCTCTGAACCAGTGGAGACTATTTCCCATGGTGCGCTGAAGTTCTTGCCTCATTTGCACCACTTATTTATATTTATATTTATATACCAGGTATTTTGGTGCGACCAAGTGGGAGAAGAAGTGCAACAGAAAAAAGTGCCTTTGGCAAATCAGGGGCTCATTGCAATCTCACTGTCAAGACTGACCTCGTTCTGCACCATCTGCTGTTACCAGTTGTTTGTGTTGCATTTATACCAAGTGGCAACCTGTGGGGCTGAGAAATGAAGCAAAAGCTGGCATTCCTCTAATGGCCACTTGAGTTTGGCCCCAGAATCCAGCCAGTCCCCATAGACCCCCATGTTAAAATGCTAAATGTTACGCAAAATTAAGAGCAGGCCGCTTTGGGCGACAGGCTGCCACCCCTTCCTCCACAGTGCCAGCCTCTCGCCCAAATATGCTCACTTCTGGCTCTAGAAAAGTGGGATGGCGACAACCGAAATGCTGAGTCTACAAACCAGCGGGTGACGTCACAGTAGCTACGTCCAAAATGTTTATGATCTATGAGCAATACAGTGCTCTAATCCAGTGGTTCCCAACTGGTGGGTCAGGGTCCAAAAGTGAGTCTCGGGGCCATTCTGAATGGACTCGCAAACGTGTCAAGTTTGTAAAAAACACACTTTATTTTTAAGTACAGTGAATTTCCAGCACAGAGCTTTTATTTTGAAGTATTGTTTCCCGATAGCTACTTGACAGAGATGGCAAACGAGCTCAAGGACATGGCCAAACACACGTATGACGCCAAACGTATTAAACTGTGTGGACCTTGAACTAATGAGAAAGGAGAAATCTGGACCCTGTGGCTGGACCAGTTGGGAACCACTGGTATAATCAATATTTTTGTATAAACAATTGATAGAATTACTATGTGTATTGTATACACGTCACTTATCGTGAGGAAGGAACTCAGAGTTGTCACCCTGTTCCGCTGTCCCTCTCAGCTCTCTGCAGCATTTTAGCGCCTTTCAGTTCATTGTTCTGGTTTTAAGCACCATAACTTTAATATTTCAGTTCACTCTCACCGCACTCATCAACGCTGTAGCCAGCTAAACCTGATAACCATCTGTTAACCATCTATCACTATTGCAATAGCATACCATTTATGTCATTCTCTACTTCGGTCCTCCAACGCTGCAGGCAGGTCTTCACAAAGTGCAGCTCCTCTTCAGTGATGCTGTGGGGGGCTGGATGTGGTGGGCAGTCAATGGGGTGTCTGCACTGGGTGAAGGGCTTGTATATAGGAGTCCGCTGGCAACTGGAAACACTGGAAGCCAGGCCCTCTGATGAATCTGTATCTCCAGCTTCACTGAGGGAAGCAAGAAAATCATCAAAGGCCTGTAAATAAATCCAGTATGTTCAATACTGTAAGTGAATATTCTTTTCATTAAACAAATGTTATTCTCTTCAAGGAGATTAATATCAGACAAACAAGATGTAAAGAATTACTTTTTTCAATTTAACCCCAAATATTAGTATCATCAGCATAGAAAGAGGCATTAGGTATATGAATGATATGCTGTGAGTGTAAAAGTCTGTAGATATCTGTATATGTTACACTGCTGTGTCTACTCAACCTGTTGTCTGTGGAGATGGGTTCACTGAGGGGGTGGTTTGCAGGAGTTGGAGAAGCTGGTCTTAGATCTTCAGCTGGGGAAACACTCGATGGCTTGGTGGTAGCGAACTCCAGCACAAACTGCAGCATGTCAGCCAGAGGATACTTGGCAGGTCCCGAGCCATAGTTTTTGTAGCTGTGATTAAGAACAGAACACCTTGAGTATTTCATTTTATTGGACCAGTCCACTGAGATTCAAAATGTTTTTAAGGGAGTCCTGGCCAAGACATCAGCATGAAGAATTTCGCAGAGAAGAACAAAGAGACTAAAAACACACCAGCAAAACAAGCAGCGTTCAGTAACCACATATGTGCATTCAGTGGTCAAAAAGTCCTTAATCCTGTATACTCATGATAGAATCTAGTTTACGGTGACTCTGTAGCTGACACCAACATGAGAGAACATTAAAAGCACTTTCATCAAAGCAAGTGTGGGATTTGTGGATGCTTTTTAAAGTCATGTCTCAGCAGTTAACTTACCACTCAAGTTTCTGTTGAAGGGCTGCAAGTTGCTCTTTAAGTTTCTTTACTTCTACTCTCCTCTCATGGGTCTGTTTTATGTTTTTGTGCAGATATCTGGACACAGGAAAAAAACATCAGGCAATCCCCAGAGATTTGTTTAAATGTTTAAATAGACAGATAACAGCTTCAATTATTCTTCCCTCCTATAATTGATGGCATAATGGCCTATATGTTCTTTAAAGTTATCCCCATTCCTACTTCAGAAGCTTATTCTATGGTGTTGGAATGAGTAAAACTGAATGAACGTGCACATCTATGGCTGCGCTGTTCGTACAAAGCTCACCTGTCCATATAAATGATTTGTGAGAACTCCAGTTTCTTGTGGATCTTTTCAGGACGACCAAGCTGGGTGTTGAATTCAAATCTGGACAGTTCAAATGTCAAGACTGGTGGTAGCTTTTTGAACCATCTCTGCAACCAAGAGAAAATACGATCGTCTTTGCAAATAATCAACATCTACAAAATACTTTCGGGACTGTTCTTTAATTATCAGAGGAGGGGGGTGGCTGGGGTTTTTGACCCTCCCTAAAGCGACAAATATTCTTCCTGGCGGACGGTGATGACCCTCCCTCCACCATTAATTAGTGATTAGTTTTCTAAGACCTACCCTTTGATGTTTGAAAGGTAAAGGTTAAAAGTTGAAAATGAAATTCGGAGCTGAAAAAAGCCTTGGTTCTTCTTGTCCTGCATGCTGGTTAGTTCATGCAGAAGGTTTATTTATGAGCAAATTTTAAAGGAGACATAGATTTTTTTTATGAAATATCACTAGTTAAGGCTCAGATTTGTTTGTTTTTCTCTGACGTAAGGCTTCATCGCACATGATGTGTCCAATGACAGAAATTTGCAAATTTCTTTATTAAAAGACATTAATAAGAGAGTTTAGTTTTGTGTTATCTGAAGTACAGGATATATTAATTTCCTCTATTACACTCTATTACAAGGTAAGATTAGTGAATTTTATATTATGGCCAAAGGAGATCATTGATCTTTCCCAACCCTTTTAAAGATGTGGGAAAGAGATCTGGGGATGTTTTAGATTAGAATACCTGGTTAAACATTTTCCATTTACAAGTAACAACATCAAGGAAACTAATTTTACGTCTATCCATAAATAATTCTATCTCACTCCCATAAAAATGCATAAAATTTCCAAGGACAATACACCTAACTGTCCGAGATGCAAAACTGACGAACGAACATTCATGCGATGGCATCTGGCGATGTCATCTGTTAAAACAAATTCTGAAATTTGGTTCATTCATTCACAACATCACTCCTGGAAATAACATTTAACTGAAATCCTTGTTTGTATAAAATGATATGCCAGATTCCCAATCACATCTGAAAAAATGCAGAATATTAATGACCATAACATACTTAGCAAAGAGATGTATACTTCTATCTTGGAAAAATGAATCACCTCCTTCTTTTCAGCTATTCCTGGACCAAGTACCAGAATTCCTACCACTAGAGAGACTGACCTGACCACTATTTTCTTTCTTTTCAAGAGGAGATCAATAATGAACTTGGACCTGGACTTCTGTGGCCTAGAGCCTTTATATACACATCATAAAGTGGGGACTATTAAGTGTTGTTACCATTCATTTTGTCACTGCTTTCTCTATTTTGCTCTGTTTGGCTTTGGTTTGTTTAGTGCAGTTTTAAGTCCTTCATCTGCAATGCAATTCAATGTAATTTATAAAGCCCAGTATCGCAAATCATAATTTGCCTCAGAGGGCTTTACAGTATACGACATCCTTCGGTTCTTGGACCCTCACAGCCACTAAGGAAAAACTCCCCCCCAGAAAAAAGACCTTTAATGGGGAGAAAAAATTGTAATGAAATTGTTCACCTCACGACCAGATGTGGTGCTGTGATCTGACAGCACAGACTCAATCTCCTTCTCAACCATAGCGCCTTCTAGGCATTCGTCCAGGTTGTTGAAGCCGTTGACTTGCAGGGGGTACTGGCCAAACTGCTCAATATTACACAACGTCTTACCTACGCAGAGTCAGAGTCAGAGTCAGAGGGTGAGTGATTGAGAACAGAATTCATATTGTTTGTCACCGTGACAATAACTCTCACGAAAGTCATACCCTCGTGTCTTCTTTCTGTCACAAAGGTGCCATAGAAAAGCTGGACCATGGGGTTTTGTTGTTTGTCTTGTCTGCTACTAAAAGCAAAACATGACATCATATTTATGTTATTTAGTAAACAAAGAGACAAGAACTTAGACAACTGAGACAAGAAAATAACTTACTCAGTGGCAGCCAGCTGAAATGCATCCTCTAGCCAGTCCAGCAGTTTGTGGGAAAACTCACTGACATCCTGCAATAAACACATTAGAAGAAAAATATCAGTAAAAACAAATGTCCTCTATATATTGCCTCAAGGTCAAAGCTAAAATAAGATGTGTAGTTGTAACATTAAAGGACAGAGTTAGGGTTAAGAATCAATATGTCACATCATGAGTTCATTCATGACCTCAGAAACAGTATATTTTGACAAAAAATATTAACTAAAGGTCCATTTTTCCAAAGGTTTCCTCCTGATCTTAACATCTGGCCAAGACAATTGTCCTCTTCACACCCCATCAGTACACACACCAGAAAGGCAGTTAAGACACGGGTCCTCCCATTACAAGATGCAGTCTGTTTTGGTTCAGGCACGATCTCGTTCCACTTTTATCCTCCCAAAACACAAACAAAAGCCTCACAACCTTGTAGAAAATAAGCGAGACAGAAATGAGAGAGACAGGAGTGAGCAAAAAACTAAAAGATCATTTATTACTTGGTCAGTATTTCAGAGGACGCTGTGTCACTCAACATGGGAGCATCAACCCTCTAACAAAATCTATTCACAGGACAAGCCTCTTGAGACACATCATCTCTTTTTAAAGGGGGTATTTATGTTTTTCTATGTGCATGGGCGCACGTTTTGTTTCAGTATTTGGAGATACACTTATTAAGCAGGAGGGGCGGCACAGTGATGCAGTGGCTAACACTGTGGCTTCACAGCAAGAGGGTCTGGGTTTAAACCCACCGGCCAGCAGGTAGAGTCTGCATGCCTATCTCCCCTTGTGTCAGCAAGGGCTTTCTCCGGGTTCTTCAGCTTTCTCGCACAATCCAAAGACACACGGGTTAGATTAATTGGTGACTGTAAACAGCCCACAGGTGTAAATGTGAGCATTAATAGCTGTCCGTCTCTATGATCCCTTTTATACCTGGTATTAACATGTGTTTTGGGTGATCCAATCGCAAGTGGACAGCGTTAATTCAAGTGTAAACAACCGCCAATCACTCAAACTACTTGCAGAGGTGGTCTGGGACGCATTTGACCATGTTTTGTAGTATAAGCACTAATGTATCCTCATGTTTTCCCAACAAGGACTACATCATCAGTGCAGAACATGGTGGTTGTTTTGGTGACAGTGCGCCCTATTTTATGTCGAGCTGGACGAAGAGTTGTTAGACCACTGCATGTTTTTGGCCTTTATTGTACAGGACAGACTAAGTGTGAGGGGGGAGAGAGAGGGGATGATATGCAGCAAGGGGGCATGGGCTGGAATTGAACCCACAGCCTGTCTCTGTGGGACGTCCACTCAACCCAGTAAGCTACTGGGCGCCCATGACCCTCAATTTTTTGGCCCAAAGGATGGAGACTTGCTGGATTCTGCGGATAGCGATATCTCCAGCTGTACTGACACAGCAGCTAACATGACTAGCAAGCATGCTACAGAGCAGCTAACAAAAATGCGTACGTAAAAACTCATCCACTAAACAAAGCAAACCACAAAATGACAAATAGTAAACAAAATAATAAAGCTATTTTCATTGCATAATTTCATGATTATTATATTACTATATTGGTGCCTCTGCCTGGAGCCTCATCAACAAATGGGAGGCCCCCTATACTTTAAGTGGACCTTAAGTTAAGATTTTTTGTCATAAGACAGGAAACATATAGTACCTGTTGGGCCTCACTAGTCCTGAAGGCGTCTCGCAGTAACTCCACGGCAGCAGAAGGATCCACAAACCTGCGAGTGGAGCCCATCATGAGGGCAAACAGACAACGCAGCTCCTGCATGAAAGCTATGTTCCTCTTGTCCTTTGAACACAAGCTCAGAGTCAAACTTTTGTGAAAGTGGCAGAGAAACCAACTTTTGTGCTGATGACAGTAGTTTACTCACAGAATGGCTCTTACACTTCTCCAGTATTCTCTCAGACAGATGGTAGTTGAGAACCAGCCTCCTGAACACAGGCAGGTGGAACAGTGACTGCAACAAGACAACAAAACAAGAACCATTAATGAAGCTCTCCAGTCATGGTCAGATGTGGGAGATTAGATGGTTCCTGTACAGCAGGGTCGGCCTTTGTTTCACTGTTATAATCATTCAAAAGCAAAAGCAGCATGTGTATACATTCAGTAGGCTTTATCTTCAGTAGCTAGCTAGCTAACCCTACACTTTTCAGGGTTTGATTTTGGTTTTGGAACAGGGAAGAAACGTAAATCTTTTTCCAACCTTTCCAGGTAACGAGTGTCATTAATACACAATGTGCCCCAGGCACAACATTTAGCTCCAAATCCACAAAACCAGCCTGAAATCTGAAATGACTGCATTAGAGTCAATGGAGTACAGCTGTGTTGTTGTCGGACCCTGGTCTGAGCTGGCCAGATGCTACGTTATGACTGGCCAGTCTGCCTCCAGAGGGGCGGGATGTAGCGAAGGGGCAATCAAAAGCCTGGTCCTACATTTTGTCAAATAAAGACCTGTCTCTATTAGAGGCCTGGTCTGGTTGCAAAGCAGTTCATTTTTGTTATAGAAGTTCTTCGGCTGTATAAAACCGGATTGTTGGCTACGTCAAATTATATGTCCATTCCTCGACTACTCTGTAAGTTATTCATAGTCCTTTAGTCCATAAGGGTCCTCAGATCAAAAGAATCAAAAGGGTTTTTCCATAGAAATTGATCCAAGTTGAGAGTCTTGTTTTAATAGGATATAGTGGTGTTGTGTCCATATACTGGGTGCCGAAATCCCCAGGTGTTGTAACACTCTCTGTCTAATGTGCTGTCAGTCAGTGCTAGATCAAATGAATGATTCATAATTGATATGTTATCTAAAGCCTAATTGTTATACAATTAATATTCATACTGGTTCAAATAAACAATTTGGCTGTATATTATGATCTTTGCTGAGCAACAGCTTTGTGTGAGGAATTAAAGGCCTGTCCCAAATACAGGCCTGTTGATTTCAGTGATTTAAGCAAATAGTAGCCCGGGCTACGAATAGAAGTATTATGGTATATGCCAAAATTGGCTCCAATCACTAATAAAATCAAATAAAAATATTTCTTTAGCTTCAGGGATGTAACAAAGAAGATACCAGTGTCTCAGAAACTTTTGGAAAATGTTTTGAAAGACGTTTCCAGAATTTAAATGTATTTCTTCTTTAATTTTACAAAAAATACTCGAGCACACAAAGCACACCACTTTGTTATAAGATACTTGTGTTCGTCATGATAAACTAAATGCATTAATACCAGTCAGTTACTCTCGTGTCGTGTGTGGTGGTGAGTGGAGCTTCTGAGCCCTTATGAATATCTTTATACATATTTCCATTTCAGGAGGAAATTCAATTATGGCTTATCTCAGTTTTACTGTAATTTATACCACAAAGGATAATAGAGGGAATATGAGCCGACAACTGAATCATGTGGTCACTCTGCCTCAATCTGATAGCATAATTACTTTTTAAGGCGAGCCTGCTTTATCAAGACTCAGGCTCTGTTGGATCTACAGCAATCGGCTCAATTGTAACAAACAGTATCGACACCAGCGAAAAAAATAAACAAAAGGCTATCATTTGAACGCCATTAGTATTCAAACAACACTGCCTCATTTTCCCATTTCTATTCCCAGATAATAACCCCTGTCCTTTGGGGGTTTCACTCCTACATCAATGCAGAAGCATATCTGAGTTCAACAGAGACAAACAATTACTGTCTGCTTTCTGTCCGTTCCAGGCTCATACTAGGAAGTCCACTGCTCGCTCCATCATCACATCACTCGCTATTTAATTATCCACACAGCCTGTGCATCTCAATGAGGGCTCCAGTTTCTGCCGGGCCACCTGATAGGCCTGGCTAAATTCAGACTGGAATGGACTTGTAATAGAATTAGCACCTCAGAGAAATACTGCATGCTCCGTTTTGGCAGAAACACCTTTTTGTTGTCTCTCTGATGTTTTTAATAACTTTATAAAGATGACATAGAGTCAGTGAAAAGATGTGATTGAAAGGAGCTCTCTCTGTTTCAGCTGTCAGTTTAAAAACATGTGATGGGAGGTCATTTTGAGCCAGGTCACTGAAAACACAGAAAACTAGTAGTAAATTAACCACATGTACATTCATTTTAAAATGGAAAAAAACCTCTAAGTTGTGAAATCACTGAAATCATTTTTGTTGACAAGACGAGACGTGATGAAAATGTTAGTGGTGGACTTTCGGACATCAAAAACCGAGAACGGCTGTGCTTATAATTATCTTCAAATGCCACATTAGCGTCAGGCTGGTAAACTCCAGTAAATAGTCTGCACCAGGATGTTTCGGTTGGTGTGAGTTGTGAGCTGTAATTCAGCAGTAAATAATCAGCCATGTGTGTCTGACTGTGGATGGTGGAGCTGCTGAATGGATTTGTGGAGTTTGTTAGTTGCAGCAGTGGCTGTTAGCAGTTAGCTCCGATCGCAGCCAGCGGCCGCCGGACTTCACAGCTTCACCCCGCAGGACTCCACTCAGTCCGGACTGGATAAGGTTTCTGGGTTGATGGTGTTTGACAGGCAGGTAGGAGGCTCAGTTAGTGAGTGAGTGTAGCTGTGCTGTAAGTAAACAGTCTGAACTCAGATCAGTTTTCTCTGACAGAGATGAAAGTTTAGTTTGAATCACCAACTCTGTGAAAGGACACAAGTTTAAACCTCATGTTGCAGATTATGAAAGAATTCAGGCTTTAATGAAGTTATTTTTCTGCTTCTTAACAGTCAGATGGATAAGTCAGAGTTTACAATGAACCTGGGGACACATCCTAGTTGTCTCACATTAGTAATTTGCGCTGTCAAAGTTTTTGAGAGTATAAATAGAGAGATGTTGAGCCTTTCAAATAATGACCACCAAATTCTAATAAGTTTATTCTTGACTCAAAGTTGATGTTCATGCCAAATTTGAGGAAGCTCCCTAAAGGCCTTCTTTAACTACTGCGTTCACAAGAATGAGACGGATGCAAGGTCACAGTGACCTTGACCTTTGACCAAATCACACTAATTCCCTTGAGTTGTTTTTAAGACATCACACTCACAAGAATGAGACAGATGAAGTCACAGTGGGCTTGACCTATAATCACCAAAATCTGATCAATTCATCGCTGAGTGCAGGTGGACGTTTGTGCCAAATTTGAGGAAACTCCCACAAAGTGTTCTTGAGGGGACGGACAGACGGATAGATAACCTAAAAACACGATGCTGGCTGCATCTATTGCCAGTGTAGAGGATAAAAACGATCAAAACCATGTTTTAGAGTTTGTTGAAAGCCAAAAAAACAAACATTTGTTCACTGAATTTTAGGTACGACCCCTCTGACAGACTAAATTTAGAAATCTTGGATGGGAAACTCCAAGTCTATAAATGTTTGTTCAGCCAAGTGAGAAGGCTATTTTAAGTTTTAGCACCAAAGGATGTGTAAGAACAGGTGGACACTTAGAAGGAGCTTAGTGAACTTAACAGACTAAATGCTAGGTGTGCACTGTGCAATTATATTATGAATACTTTTATTCAAGTGTCTCACATGTAAGAATGCCTATCCCACAGTTCACGACAGTGTTACTGTGAGAAAACAAAAAAAGAAAGCAAGCAAACATGTGGTACTGTATCTATGTGAGTCACAACATCCTCATCACTTTGATGTATCCAATTAGACACTGATTCCCACCTGGATGACAGCACTGAACCAGCAGGTGTTTCCAACATTGCGAATGCCCACAGGCCAGTCGTCCTGACGGATCCAGTCTGCAGGGCTGGACATCTCATTCTGGGCTTCACATCTCTTCCTCTTCATTCTCGCTGCATTCTCCTCTGCACTGGCCTCCAGAGCCCTGCAGTACATCAAATTACCCGTCTGAGAGCACTGAACTGACGACTGTATTAAACACAGGCTGACTTAGTTAGACTTCCTTTCTTGTGTATAGACTGAATAATAAGACCTTTCTAAGTTCCTGAAAGAAAACACAAACTGCCACAAGAAAGAAGGAGTGTATGGTATGCTTAGGGCTGCCCCCGACTTAGAATTTTCCTAGTTGATCAACAGTCATCATTTAGGGCCATTAGTCGTACTGTACTAATGAACCTTCATTAATATAGGCCTATATTTTATCTACAAGTGCACGTCACACACTGAGCGAGCCGCCTGTTAATAACGCTGTGGGCTAATGGGCATGTACCTACTTCCATGTTTCAGATGATACGTCATGTTTGTAGTCGACCAATGAAGATGAGTTTACAAAACCCAAAACCAGTGAAGTTGGCACGTTGTGTAAACCGTAAATAAAAACAGAATACAATGATTTGCAAATCCTTTTCAACCTATATTCAATTGAATACACTGCAAAGACAAGTTACTTAATGTTCGAACAGGTAAACTTTGTAATTTTTTGCAAATATTAGCTCATTTGGAATTTGATGCCTGCAACATGTTTCAAAAAAGCTGGCACAAGTGGCAAAAAAGACTGAGAAAGTTGAGGAATGCTCATCAAACACTTATTTGGAACATCCCACAGGTGAACGGGCTAATTGGGAACAGGTGGGTGCCATGATTGGGTATAAAAGCAGCTTCCCTAAATTCTCAGTCATTCACAAACAAGGATGGGGCGAGGGTCACCACTTAGTGAACAAATGCGTGAGCTGATTGTCGAACAGTTTAAGAACAACATTCCTCAACGAGCTATCGCAAGAAATTTAGGGATTTCATCATCTACGGTCCATAATATCGTCAAAAGGTTCAGAGAATCTGGAGAAATCACTGCACGTAAGCGACAAGGCCGAAAAACCAACATTGAATGCCCATGACCTTCGATCCCTCAGGCGGTACTGCATCAAAAACCGACATCAGTGTGTAAAGGACATCACCACATGGGCTCAGGAACACTTCAGAAAACCACTGTCAGTAACTACAGTTCGTCGCTACATCTGCAAGTGCAAGTTAAAACTCTACAATGCAAAGCGAAAGCCATTTATCAACAGCACCCAGAAATGCCGCCGGCTTTGCTGGGCCCGAGCTCATCTAAGATGGACTGATGCAAAGTGGAAAAGTGTTCTGTGGTCTGACGAGTCCACATTTCAAATTGTTTTTGGAAACTGTGGACGTCGTGTCCTCCGGACCAAAGAGGAAAAGAACCATCCGGACTGTTATAGGCGCAAAAAGCCAGCATCTGTGATGGTATGGGGGTGTATTAGTGCCCAAGGCATGGGCAACTTACACATATGTGAAGGCACCATTAATGCTGAAAGGTACATACAGGTTTTGGAGCAACATACGTTGCCATCCAAGCAACGTCTTTTTCATGGACGCCCCTGCTTATTTCAGCAAGACAACGCCAAGCCACATTCTGCACGTGTTACAACAGCATGGCTCCATAGTAAAAGAGTGCGGGTACTAGACTGGCCTGCCTGTAGTCCAGACCTGTCTCCCATTGAAAATGTGTGGCGCATTATGAAGCGTAAAATACGACAACGGAGACCCCGGACTGTTGAACAACTTAAGCTGTACATCAAGCAAGAATGGGAAAGAGTTCCACCTGAAAAGCTTCAAAAATTGGTCTCCTCAGTTCCCAAACGTTTACTGAGTGTCGTTAAAAGGAAAGGCGATGTAACACAGTGGTAAAAAGGCCCCTGTGCCAACTTTTTTGCAATGTGTTGCTGCCTTTAAATTCTAAGTTAATGATTATTTGCAAAAAAAAAATAAAGTTTCTCAGTTTGAACATTAAACATCTTGTCTTTGCAGTGTATTCAAGTGAATATAAGTTGAAAAGATTTGCAAATCATTGTATTCTGTTTTTATCTACGATTTACATAACGTGCCAACTTCACTTGTTTTGGGTTTTGTACATATCACCTTGGGTTTGTCCTTCACCTTCTCAAAATAATGCCACACTTTGGATTTCCTGTCCGACATGTTATTAACTAGCCTGTGGAATAACCGCAGGTACCAGCCCTGGAAATTAACCTGACTCCTGTCTGACTGCTGAGCGTGGACACTTCCTGTGTCTGTCCTTTCAAATTAAATTCACACATCCAGTCATACAGGTTTGGATTTATTTTGACAAGGCACAGCTTTAACATTTTTGAAATCTTGCAGACTAATGACCTTTCTGGTCGACTAACGTTTGGGCGACTATGATCATAAAATATATCTTTTGTTTAGCAGGTAATGATGATAATGACGGCATTCCTGGTTCAGCATGTTATCATGCTAGTATTTTCATTTTAGCACTTTAGCAATTTTGTTGACACATTTCACTCTTAACTGAAAATGTCAACCTCATAGTGGTGCTGGAAATAAAATCAGGGGTTCACCAAAGTCATTGTCTGGAAATCAATGAGGCCTGTATCAAATTTTGTGCCTATTCATTCAGTAACTTGAGATGTATCTTTGTAGATGATTAAAAACTTTTGTCAGCCGATCACTAATGCCAGGATCAGTCAGGATTAATCCTCCGTGGATCATGAATGTCTGTACAAAATTCCCTCACAAAACATCCAGTAGCTGACAAGGTATTTCAGCCTGTATCTGTTGGAGTGTCAGACCAATTTAACCACAATGCCAACCCCGAAGCCAGGCCGCCAATGTGACTAAAATGTAAATATACTTACATTAAGCTGTCAGGTAATTTTCATTTCATCTTCATCTTAACAAGAGGCTTTCACATCTTAATTTCCACTGGAAACTATAGTGAGTTTTCTCGTTTCGCCAGATGGAGGGAGCTACCTTTGCTGATCGCCTTGGCTGTGCAATAACCTTGCAAATAGCCTTAATTCTAATTTTAGCAGTTCATGAGCCGGAGAAGCAGAAAATTTACAAGTGTCCACAACCATTGTTTCTATTTTCACACTGTTCTCCATGAAAGTCAGCAGTAAATTAGAAAAAATAAATAAAACAAACCAGTCAGTTGTAACAAAGTAGCACTGTATAAAAAGCAGGTTCTCCTGTACCTGTTGAATTCTCTCTCCTCTTCCTGGGCATTGTGGGACTCCTGCAGGCTGAGCTCGATGGCGGTCTGCAGCTCATCTTTAGGAAGTTCTGAAGAAACAACAAGGTCCCGCCATTCTAGTTAAAACAGTTTCATGCTCAATTTTACCAGCATATGGGGCATAACAGATTGCATAACTCGTCATGAAATATTCCCTCCTCTATGCTACTGATTAACTCTGCTCTTCCTTGTCTACATTCTGAAGAACATCTTTAAAGGAAAGTTTGACTCTCAGATATCAGAATCGGAATCAGCAGAAAACTTTTTCATAATGGACACCTACGTTTAAGCCAAAGGCATCGAGACACCTACGTTTAAGCCAAAGGCAGCGACTTTGAAAAGTAAAAGCCTAAGTACGCTTCAAATGATGTGCTTGTTGGATCGTTGCGCAGCCTCTGAATCCACTTCAGATCCTTAATATCGTAATTTTCTAAAAAGCAACATGAAATTCACGTCCAACTTACGTAGAGTTTGGTCTGTGTTTTAGGGTATGAAAGTATGAATGATTTTCTCATACAACAACTTCTGGCACTTATTGTGTGAACAACTGAGTGCAACACCTTGAATGTGAAAGTGAGCCCCGTTACCCACAATTGTACTGTATGATTAATCTTGTTGGAACTACAAAGACATACCAGGAGTTGAACCTGGGCCACCTGGGTGAGAACCAGGAATCCTAACCGCTAGATCAAGGCCTGTGGGCCAAATTTAGCCTGGGATAGGGTGCTGGGTGGCCCACCGACTATTTCCTAATTCACAATGAAGATAGAATAATTAATTTTTTTGTTGTACTTTGAATGTAAATAAGGTGCCGGAGTGCATAAACAGCATCAAATTGGAGCCAGAGGAGGATCCCCCAGAATACGATTATAGTTGATCATCTTTTGCTTGTTTGTTTTGTTTCTCTGTGTATTGCCTATATTCCTCTCTCTGTCGACCGCCATGTGTGCCTTGTCTGTCACTACCTTGATTCTTTTTTACTGACCTCCAGTAGTTCAGGTTCTAAACTTGCTTCAGTGATGTACAAGTAGATAGGCATGGATGTGGGTCATGGTCAAATGCTCACTAACAGAGAAATTATCCCAGCACTGTTACAGGTTTCATAACTGGATGGGCCAACAAATGATCCCAATAAGTCTTTGAACAGGACAAAGCTTCACTGATTTAATTATTGCAATTACAGTAGCCCACATCCTGAATGCATCTTTAGCTTACTTTATCCTAGAAGAGCAGTGTGTTTCTCTGCCTGTTTTACGACTACTGTAAAGGTGTTTGTAAAAAACCAATTTTATTTTCAAGCACAGTGAATTTCCGGCACAGAGCTCTATTTTGAAGTGTCGTTTCCTGCTGTAGATTGAGTGACTAAGAGGCAACTATTTGACAGACACAGCAAACTAGCTCGACGACATGGCCAAACTCAAGTGTGATGCTGAATATATTAAACTGTGTGGACCTTGAAGTAATGAATAAGGAAAAATCTGGACACTGTGGCTGAAACATTTAGGAACCACTGATTTAGACCTCAAGCATGTTTGGCAGATATGAGTGGTTGAATGTCTTGTTTCTTGTCGCCTAATTTGTTCACAATAATAATGCTTTCATTACTAACATACTAACATTTCTCAATGAATGTGGTCCTTACTTGTTGATCTGAACATGTGTCATCTGCGCTGGACGTGATATCACTGCCGTCAGTTTCTATGTGATTGTATGTTATTTTTTAAATATTTCATGCTAAAGTGAATGTAGTCAGAATTTTGCATATGCTTGTTTTGTCTCCAGTGTACCTTTCTGGCCCTCCCAGGCCTCTGCAGAGGTCCCTGACTCCTGTGGTTCTCCAGGATCCTGAACCTCTGCAGTCTGAGTTGTGAGCAGTCCAACAGCATGTCCAATGTCACCCTGACTGGCCTTAAGAAGAGGGAACAAGGAAAAAATAAGGTCAGATATTCTGGATATTAATAGTGTCTGCAGATGATTTAGGAATACAATTCACCACAAGAACGAAATAAACGCATATGAAATGCATGCAAATACAGTACAGCAAACTGTGTTAAGGGAACACAGAATGATTCCGCTTCTGGGTTTGAAACCAGCGGTAGACAAACATTTCTAATTTTGTATAGAACTCGGAGAGCGTGTGCCCCTCCCGAACCTGTGAGCTCCTGCTGTTTCTCTGTCTGCCCCTGGTACAACAGGTTGTAGGATGCCTGCACCACAGTCAGCCAGACTGTTTAAGTGTACTGTTTGTCAATTATCACTTTTATGAGGTTCCTATTAACTCAAGCTCCTAGGGACTTTTTCGTTTGCAGCCGTGTTTCAAAACATAAGCGGTGTGCTGGGGTGGAAACTAGGCACCCTGGGGGTGCTTTTAATGTAATCAAAGAGTGTTCCTTGAACATTAATTACACAAGAACAGCAAGGGCTATGTTTTTTAGCCAACTAGCAGCATGGCTCTAGGGATGGATTCCCATGACATTTTGTACAGGCGCTCTTGTTCTCTACAGGATGAATTGTAATAGCATATCTCTCTTCACACATTTATGCTCATAACATGTCACAAAACACCTTTAGCTTTTGCTATTACTCTGCTATTACTGCATGTTCAGTATTTGGAAAATCACAATGCTGTGGTTATGTTACACTTGCTTTATGAAGGCAATTCATCGGCTCGCATTGTGGCAAAACAAGGGAGATACAATCAGTTATAAAAGCTGATGATGATTTCGAGTGGCATGGTTGCGCAGTGGTTAGCACTGTCACCTCACAGCAAGAGGGTTCTGAGTTCTATCCACCAGCCAATCTGTGGGGAGTTTGCAGATTCTCCGTGTTAGCGTGGGTTTTCTCCTGGTTCTCCAGCTTCCTCTCACAGTCCAAAGTCATGCAGGTTAACTGGTGACTCTAAATTGTCTGCAGTGTGAGTGTGAATGGTTGTCTGTCTCTATGTGTCAGTCCTGTGATAGTCTGAATCCACATGTCCACCCTCTGGACTTGCGGATGTCAGTGGTACATACTGTGACGTGTTCACCACCATCACGAAAAATCTGCGAGGACAGAGATCGCAAGCTGCTGATAGACGGCCCTCGAGACTGTTTTACTCATTGCCATGGAAACATTCGAGCCACAATTACAACCACGTACATGCTGCTGTTATAGGCTCCGATCACAGAGAAAGCGTTTTGCAGGAAAACGTGAGGCGCACTGCACTGCCTTTTTTTTCCCCCGCTAGTGAAAAAAAAACAAAACGCTTGCTGCCTCTTTTTATTGTTGTCAGGCAACCACAGACTCACCTCATTATTCTACCCTTCCCGTGCAATCAGTCTACCCCTTTTTAAATCTGTTTTAGTTAACAGTAATCTGTGTGTAGTTGACACACATGTTGAGGCAGAGGGTACTGTCTGTAGCTCTGGTTGAGGGTGAGAGGCTGTCAGCAGATAAACAGAGATCTGTGTGGGTACATGAGACCCTAAAAAAGAGGCTGGATCATGGGGAGTACCACCAGTTGGTCCAGGAGCTTCTCTCCTCCATGATGGACATTTCCAGGCATATTTTAGGATGACTCAGGGGTAGTTTGACAACCTGCTGTCTATCATCGGGTCCTATAGCTCTGGGTATCCAGCAACCACTACCACCAGTTTCTCCTCCATTGTTTACCAACTGTAAACTTGTTGTCATGACCACCACAGAAGGCCTGCCTCTCAAATCATCAGACTGGACAATGGGAGAAAAAGAGATGACATAGGGAGCTTTTCCACTCTGAGTCAAGGTTTTTTCAACTCGACGCATTCAAAACGCCAGTTGCTTAGAGCACACAAACACGAGGCGCATTGCAACACAAAACAGCGAGCAAAAAGCTTCATTCTCATTAAAAACTATTACAAAAAAGCGCCTACAGCTGCTAAGACGCTTTCAGTGTGATCAGGGCCATATTCTGTCTGCTTATCTGCAGGTAACAAGAAATAAATCTTATGTATAGGGTTGCTTTGTGAGTGAACAAAATAAATTTCTGTAAAACATACAGACTGCAGACATTCAAATACAGAGATGTTTGTACATAAGGACTGGACTAGGACTAAATAAATCAGGTAAGCCTATTAGTTACATCAGAAGATCTTCTTTTGTTATTTTTCAGCCAGTTTTCTAGCCTTTATATATTTGGCATTACAGTGCGAAACCTATAGGGTTAGGCTGCAATAATACAATGCATTTTGAGTTTCCCCTGTAGCCTATGATTTCTACATATTTGCATTAAAAAACTACAATGTCATGTCAGCTCGCAATAAATTGAAGGGCAATTAAATCAGTGAAGTCTGCTGAAGTCTGCACCCAAAGCAGACTCTCTGAAAGTCTGCAGAAAGTCCGCTTAGGGCCCCTTGTGGACTGGATGAAATGTAGATATGGACAGCCCTAAGCACCCCCAGACTACCCAGGAACGCGCCTGCAAAGTCTGCGAGTCTGCAAGAGCGGTGAAGTTGGGACATTTGGATTCAGCCATAGTCTGGCAACCTGTCCAGGGTGTACCTCGCCTCTAGTACAATGTCAGCTGGGATAGGCTTCAGCCTCCCCGCGACCCTGTACCAGCATAAGCAGTCATGGAAGATAAATGAATCACTGACTGATGATGATCTCTGAGGTCTTACATTCAAGGCTCTGTAGAGAATCTGTGGGTCCTGGACACCAGTGATCTCCTTCAGCTGGTTGATCAGGATTTCACTCTGCTGAGGGAAATGATTAGACAAACAAAACACAACAGTCAGGTTTGAAATCCGTCATTCAATGCCTCTGCCAGCATGTCATACGCGACACATAGTTTGGGTTAGTAATGGACTGGCATTTGACTTTCATTTGGCTGATGCTGTCACAAAACCAGAATTTTAAAACTTCGATATAATGCTATTATAAAAGATTGACACTCCATGATTTTGTTTTCCCAGGACATTTTTTTTTCCTGTGATATTGAAAGAACTACAGACTGTATAAATATTGGATGTAGCCACAGTGACGTCACCCATTGCATTGTGGGATAACATTTTGAAGCCTTGAAGAATTTTGGCCATCAATATCTTGGTTTTTTGGAGCCACAAGTGACCGTATTTCGATGAGAGGTTGGAGCTGTGGAAGAGCGAGGGGTGGATGTGACTCATAGACCGTAGAGAATCCTCACAGACAGCCTGTCACTCAAGTGGGCCACTCCCTTAATTATGCATAAGTCTGGACCTTAATTAAATATAAATGGGTGAATTGTATAAAAAATTCACCTCCTGTGCAGCTTACATGAAGCTTTACAGACCAAAACCGTTACTTGTACAAGGTTGTTAACATGTTTATCTCTGCTGTAAAGCTGGGCATTTTAACATGAGGGTCTGTGACAGGTGTCAATCATACGGCCTGTGGACCAGAACCAGCTCACCAAAAGGTCCACTCTGCCCCACTAGATGATTAGAATAAGAGGTGTCAGGTTTCAGGATTGCCAATCGTCAGCTTCAGTTCAAAGGAATCTGTATCAGACTGTGTCACACCTGTTTCAGGAAATGTATAAATAAATGCACATGTAATGACAGTGAGACGCAGACTTACTGAATGTGGAAAGACTGACACAAACTGTTGAAATTGCACTTGTTTTTCTTTTAAAGATATATCAGGCTGTTCGTCTGTTTTGTAAAAGGATGACATCTACAGAATGTGCTTATAATTCCTTACACAAACAAAGGGAAAATATTGGAGCTGATGGTCCTTATAGGTAACTGTGCAATGGTTTTATTGGTCTGGCCCATCTAAGATCAAATTGGGCCATATGTGATTTTGATTTTCTCCCCCATTGTTTCATCTGTGCAGCCAGGGGTTAAAAATCTTACTGTAGATCTGTTTTTTTTTATAGCTCTGTTACCTTTGATACTATCAAATGTATAATAAAACATTTGAGATGATAAAAGTATACCAGTATCGATACTTTTGACATCCTTACATCAAACTGACCAAGCTGGGCCACAAATGGGCTTTCCATTGGTCCCAGTATGACATTATGTGGCACCTGAGGATAACCGCTTACGTGGGCCTCACTTTTAGCCTCTGACCCAGCTGTGAGCACACTCATGGGGTATATATGGAGCTGAAGGACAAATGTACAAATGCCAACACTGTCATGCCTATATGAGGCCTGCATGTCAGCGCGGTCAGGACAACGGTTTGATGAAACAAAGCCAAATTCAGTGGCTTCAATATGCAGAAATTAAAGGAACTGTTTGACATTATAAAAATGTACTCATTCGCTCTTTCACAGAGAGTTTGATGAGAGGATTGATACCACTCTCACATCTCTACAGCCTATATGAGGACTAACTGCTGAGCAACTAGCAGAGACACCAGGAAGCTACTGGTCTTAACTCAGAAATATTCAGCACATAAATCAGGAACTTGTCATTTTTAACGTTTTTGTGCACTTTTTTGTCTGAAATGATAAACAAACAAGATTGAACATGTTATTTAGCTACTTTAGTGTTCTGGTAGGCAGACTGTGTTTCCATTGGACATAGCTGGGCCAGCCATTTCCCCTACTTTCCAGTCTGTCTGCAACAAAAGCTAACTGGCTGCTCATGGTAGCTTTGTATTTACTGTTCTGACAAATGAGTGTATTTCTCAAATTGTTGAACAATCTTTAAATACATGAACAAAGGTTTTTGTCACCCTGTGTTTGACAAGTCTGTCCTTCGTGGGGGTAACATGTTGAACAAACTACTTAAAGGAATAGTTAAGTTTTGTTTTTTTTTTAAGTGGGGTTGTAAGGGGTACTTATCTATACACAGTATATTACATACAGTAGATGTCACTCGGCACGCCCCCAGTTTGGAGAAGCAGGCTAGAGTCTGACATGGAATCTAAGCGATGTACTGTGTTTGATTCCCACTTAAAAAAAAATCATTATCAGTTTAAGTGTACGCTATATTGAGAGTATTTTTTACCGCTTTACCTTTCCATCAGGAAGCCAGTTCTGACAGGGAAGCCGTTAACGCCCTCAGTTCCCCATCTATGCTCTTGTCAAAGCCACCAGACTTCCTTAAGAGAAACAGTAATTTTACCTCGTTGAACACGAGAGCTGCAGGTCTATCGCTGCCGCACTCTGGTAGTTAGTGTGAGTTATTGTGTGACTTTGGTGAATCCAAACTAACTCTTCTAAACACCAAATTCACACAATAACACAAACTAAATAACTGACTGAGGCAACAGTAGACCAGTAGCTCCTGTGTTCAGCAATGCTAAATTATTGTTTTTCTCAATGGAGTCTGGCTTTGAAGAGAGCGATAGAACGGCTTCTTTATCCTGCTGGAAATCGCTGTCTGACATTAAGGTAAAACAGTGATAATACTCGTAATATAGCGTACACTTAAACTGATAAAGATTTTTTTAGGCGGCTAAAATACATTCTGTTGCTGACCCCTCCACAGCAGTAGATTGCTTAGCTTCCATGTTGGACTCCAGCCTGCTTCTACAAACTGGGGGTGTGCCGACTGACGTCTACTGTTGGTAATATACTGTCTATGCATAGGTACACTGCAAAAAAACAAACAAAAAAAGAAACTATCTCTTTAAACCTACCTGTAAACTAAACTTGAACACTGTAAAAAATGTACTGAGCAGGTTAACTGTGTGCCATATTACCAAAATGCCAACATCCCATTATCCACATTTAGACAAGTGAACACAAACTCTCCAAGGCCGTCATATGTTTTGACCTCATAAACATGAAAAAGACATAACTAAGTCTGCCGAGTGAGAGACGCTATATAAAGCCTGCTCCCCTAACGGCAGGTGGACAAGTCAGGGTATCTCTCACACATACACACACACACACAGGAAGCCAAACGCAGGCTGACCAGACTTATATGGAGACCAGGGGGGCTATCTGAGACCCTCTTGGTTAGCCTCTATTTTCGGCCCCTGACATGGATAGCTTAGGCTTCTGTTTATCATTCCACTCACCATGCCACCAGACATGAGTGACAAAGGCACTGGGTGTCTCTCTGTGTTTCTCATACACACCTCCTCTGTCAATACCACAGAGAAAACACAGGCAAATAAACAGTATAACAACACCACAGCAGACCCACTGTATGTAAACCCTCACACACATCACATCATTAGAAGCTTGCCTCAGTATACTGTCTGCTGGAATAGTTAATTAGAAAGGCCTATTGATAAAGCAATAGACTGCCTGGATGGCTACAGAGCCAAATACTGATTAAAGTGTAAATGTTACACTTTAGAATAACGTTGTTAACTTTTAAATTGCAAGAACTAAAGCAAAAAATTAAATCTTATTTTATAGGCTATTTAATGGAATATAGTACTGATAAATCCAGTGTTTTAGGAGACCAGCAGCTGAGAACATCAGTTAAAAATGTGAATTTAATTTATCAAGCTTTTGTTTATTATATTAATTAAAATTTTAAACCAAATATGTACTTAGCTAAGAAGCTTTAAAAATCAAAGCTTAAGTAAATACATTAATCACCTGCTAGCTAGCTAATCAGCCAAACTTTAACATTTAAATTTTATTTAAATACGAGCAGTTTATTTTATTTTTTTGCGAGCCGAATTTACAAGTCTTTTCTAAACAATATTTTATTGTTTAAAGTGTTTTCCTACCTTGTGTTAAAGTAAAACGATGTTAAAAGTAACTTTAAAATGACAGGTTTTTAGTAGAGGTTTGGCCTTGGAACACAGGGGTTAGTGTTAACGTTAGTTTCTCGTGCATTCCGATGCAAACATGTCACTTGTTACGTTAATAACTGTCCCGTCATCCTTTGCGCTCACCGAGTTCGTTGAGTTTTCTCCATTTTCTGTCTGATCACCTCTCATTGCAGATTAAAAATAAAAAAGAGACGTGAATTTCTTCCTGTTTTCACCAAAAAGCTTTCAGCCCCTGACTCCGAGTCAAACCAACTCCATCTGTCACCCGCCGAGAGCGACCGGCCAGCTGCGCGCGCTCACCTGTCAGGACAAGCGCGTGCACCGGAACGTCAACGCGCGCGCTCTCACAACGCACATGACGGTTGTGAATGTAAAACAATACTTCCAGTGTTTGATACCGATTTAAACCCTCACACAGATGATTTTACAGTGTGTCTGTGTTTGATGTTTTTCTGCAATAAAATATAAAACATTTAAACTGTTACCTCTCACAGGGGCGGTTCTAGGATTTGAGGACACGGGGGGCTTAGCCCGGATCTCTGGTGGGGGGTCCGAGGGGATCCTGCTGTGAGAATTTTATTTCTTGAAATTAACATTATTATTATTATTATTATTATTATTATTATTACTATTATCTTTTTTTTTATTAACAAGTTCTATTTTTCTGAACTTCACTTTGGCATTTTATTTACCCTTAAAGCTGTTTCTTTTTAAATTTCATTTTCCAAACTTATTATAATTTGTGATGTTACAAATATTGATTGAATTAAGTATTTCATTTTTTATTTGTTTCACATACATCAATACAAAAGGGAACAAAAAAATCTAACCTGTACAGGCAGATACCAAGTAATTGCTATACTAACAGCATGAATAACAGTTCCTAATTTTATGCTACTTCATACTTCTCGTCTACAGCTCAGAGGGAAATATTGTACTTTTTACTCCACTACATTTGTTTGTCTGCTTTTGGTTCCTTTGAACACTTAGATAATAATACAAACTATAATCAGCCAATAAATGATGATGTATAATTATAGATTAAACTACCCAGCAGTATACATATACACACACACACACACACACACACACACACACACACACACACACACCAATCAATAAATATATATATATATATATATCTATATATATACATATCTAAATCGACATATATATATATATACAGATAGATATATATAGATATATATATATATATATATATATATATATATATATATATATATATATGAAGCCTATTGTTTTTTGTTTTGTTTTGTTTTGTTTTTAAAAAAACATACAGCCTGTTTAGATCTGGGACTAATTCTAAAAAATTCATCCAAACCTAACAACGCCACTGCTCTCAAAACAGATTTCTTTTTTGATTTTGTCATTATAGCCTATCTAACATTTTAATAAGCAACACTGACATGGTTTTGTGATAAAAAATAAATAAATAAATAAAAATCAGGCATTTTTCAGCTGACATCTTTCTCCATGTCTCTCTCCAGCAGCACTCTGCTGACAAAATGTACTTTAATTTCAAATACATTACACAATCAAGTTTGCAGCCCCTAAAAATAGTTTATGTGTATTGTATTTTTCATTTTATTAACTGACCTTAATTTTGCTGTCCTTCTGTTTTCTGGATTTCACAGGAGTCAGCAACCTTAACTATCAAAAGAGCCAAATTTGGCCTGGAGCTGCAAAACAAAATTTGAGCCTTATAGTAACACTGCGAATTCAGTCTAAATTAGCCTATCAACATTAAAAAAAAAAGGTCTAAATGAGCATTAAAAAATATGTTTTACCACAAGATGGCACCTCTACAGCGGCCTTTTGGATTTGGAATCCATTACTAGCCTTGCTAAGAAGGCTTAAGACGAGCCACTGCCATTAAGGTTTGACAAAATTCAGAGGAAAAGGGGCCAGGCCGTAGACGTGTAAAACATGTTAAAGCTTTCTTTTTTTAATTCAGTGCATAAAGTACACATATTTACAGTTGTAGACTGTCATAATTTCTTTGTGCCAATGATAAATAAAAATGAAAATGTGAAAAAAAAAAAAATCCTAAAACTGTGATATAATAACAACATTATACAACAACATATCAACATCATATTTGCAACTACTACTGTTTTATAATGTGTTTATGTGTTTCTGTTTTTCTAAGAACATCTGGGAGTAATTTTAAAGCATCTGGGACCTGATAACACAGCATAGTGCTAAAGATACAGCACAAAGACTGACGGCTACTGCTGACTGTATCTGTCATCTGAAAGAAAGACTTAAGACTCTAGACTCTCACACTTTAAACATTTTTCATTTACTTTGATGTCTGTAAAATTCAAATTCAGGTCTCAGTTTTCTCCTTCAGGTACACAAGCTGTGTGACATTTACTTTTTCACAATACATCCTGTACAGTGCTGCAGAATTGTTAGTTTCATTATATGGTCGAATTTCCCACTTCAATGTTTTCTTAAATTACACTTAAGAAAATACCTTTGGCCATTCTGTGCAACACAGGAACAATTTATGATGTGTATCTGTTGCATGTGTGGTGCTTACAGCTGGCTTAGAAACACCTGTATGATGACAGATACCTAAGTGTTCGTGCTCCTCTGTAATGAAGCAATACACCAGCACTAAACAAACCTCCGGGGAGCTTCCTCTCCAGCGTCTTTCATTATGTATCACCTTACCCAGGCAGTGGAAAATCAATATCAGTGCTACCAAAATGTCTGCACTACCCTGTTCATTGTGCTTCCTCTACACTCAACACTGCTGCTCCCGAAACTGTGGATATTTTTGCGTTAACAGAGCAGATGTTTTGATGCGACACCTGGATATCACCTGTCATCTGGAAGGTTGACTTTTTTTAGCCTGATGTCTCTCATCTGGTTGATGCTGCTGTTCTCAGGTAAGGTGTTCTTCCTGGCTAAAGATACGACTAGATAATTGCATTTCCTTAATAGAATGACCTACTTGTAAGTTAAAAATTACCTGCAAAGATTTCTTCTTTGTAAAATGTAAAATCAAAACAGAGCCAGCTAGCTTTGTTTGCTCTTTGGAGTGTGACCGTTCCATGACTCATTGGTTATTTTATAGGTCAACGTCTCTCACAGATTCACTGTCAGTAGTGTCATGATCTTTTTTTCTAACCCTTCTGTCATATGTCATGTAACACACGCACCGGTACAGCGGCGCCCCCGGAAACTTTTCATAGGGGTGGCCAGATTGAGGTACCGGAAATTTGGGCACAGTACACCAAAACCGAAAGCATGACAGAATTTCTGGAACTCAACTGCTGTTGTAGTATACAGGCTTCTCATGTTACGATTAACGTCACTATTTATCTGATGTGCACAGACTAATACAGGTATAGTTAATATTTTGAGCTCCACAACAGTCTCATTTTAATGTGTGATGTATCTGTGTACATGTCAGGGCCTGGGTCTTCACCGTGGGGTCTGGGACACCTAGGGCAGTGGTTCCTAACTGGTGGGTCGTGGTCCAAAAGTGGGTCACAGGTCCATTCTAAGTGGACTGCAAGTGACTTGCAAATGTGTCAAGTTTGTAAAAAACACACTTTATTTTTAAGTACAGTGAATTTCCAGCACAGAGCTTTTATTTTGAAGTGTCGTTTCCTGCTGTAGAGTGAGTGACTAACAGACAGCTACTTAACAGAGACAGCAAACTAGCCAAACCACTGCACTAGAGGGTCCTCAGAGTTACTCCAGGGTGGCTGTCAAGTTGGTTTTAAATTTTGATTTGAGTTTTTAATTTTCTTTTTATTTTATTTTTTTTTTAAGTAAAACAAGTCTGAAAATATGCATTACATGAATCCAACATATTTTTTTAGCAAAGATAAATCTACCTAACAAATAAAAAAATCATAATAATAATAATTTAAAGTATGCAGCATTAGGCTAACCAAACGTGACACAAATTTTCACATCGCATTACTTGCGCAAGTTTGAACGCTAGAATATTTTGTGTCAAGTCAGTCCTCCAGGTTCCCTCTTTGAATAATAAATACAGATTACTGCCATCTGCTGGTGTGGAGAGTTTTTTTTTATTCCACACAGATGCAGAACCTACATCCTTGTGGCCGTCAGCTGTAGTCTCTACAGTGTGTTCATGTGCAACTTTCTGGCCGAGACACAGTGACGTGAGGTGACGCTACAGTCGGCTTTTATTCCAGCTAGTTCTCTGAAGTTGGTTTGGTGTGTCTGGGTTGTATCCCCTTGGGGGCGCCACTGGTACACTGCATGTAATAATGACGACACTGGTAAAGAAAAAGTAGAGTTACTGAATCACAGGTTATTAAAAAGCACCGCAACCACTTATGTCAGGAAATACTTTCATATTACTGTGTAAATAACTTAAGTTCAGTCAGGAAAACTTTTGTCAAAGAAAGCGTTAATTCCATTTGCAGTATTATATTTGGCACAGTATTATATTGGGCGGTATGGCTCTGTTCTGCGGCCCCTCTGCCTTTCCGCGGGCTTACGCAGAAAGCCTCTTCCACACGCCTACATGGAAAGCCATAAGGCGGAGAGAGCACACCTCTCCGTTCTTCCACACGCCTGCGTGGAAAGCCATACGGCAGAAAGAGCACACCTCCCTGCCCTTCCATGTGCCTACATGGAAAGCCTAAGGCAGCAGCAGCAAAGACCCACCAGGAACAGAACAGAGCAGCATCAAAGACAAACAGAAATGACACTTCAGATCCATGTGTGTGTGGCAAATGTATGTTGTACCTGTGGGGTTTATGTCGGGTTGGAAAATTTTCCTAATAGGACAAATAAACTAATCTATCTATACAGCATGAAAAGGAGGAGCTGGGGTGGAGGTGGGTTGCAAAGCGGCTTGCAGAGGAAGCAGCAACAGTAGGCAGGCCAGAGCAGTTTAAATAGAGCACCCTCGATGAGATTTGCCAATTGGCTGCATAGAAAGGAATCATGTGATCTATCAGCTGACTCCCTTTCATCAGTCAGCTGCTTCATCAGTTGATTGGGCTGTTTGAGATCAACTGATGTAGCTGGGATGTGAGCTGAACTTGACATCGTGTCCTGCCTGAACTAACGCTATCCTTAATAACTGGAAGGGCCCAGGTAGTGTGTTTTGCCTTAATCAGTACTGACTGATAGCAGTGTAAACTTAGTTTCTTTGAGGTCTCCTAGTGTAAAAATGTGATACACTCATCAACACACCCCACTTTCTACAAATAAGCACCATGTACAAATAAGTATCGACTGAAACTTTAAAGGTTTTTATTTATTTTTGATACAGGGTCCCTGAGGGTCTGGCCTCAACACTACATAAAAATGACAAAGCCTACTAAAGACTCTGATCATTTCAGTTTTGTGCTTAAATGGTAGACGCAGACAGTATCACCCAAAGAAATTTGTAATTAATCACATTACCGCGAACTTGAAGTCTTTTGGGACCCTGGAGGATCTGGATCCCCAGTTGGTAATCTAGCTTTGCCTTTCAGCTCATGTGGCTGAATGTGTGCCCGAGAAGCCGAAGAGATCAGCTCTGAACCAGCTGACAAGGACCCTCCTGAGGAAATACGACTGCGGAGTTCGACCTGTTCACAACTGGACCAGTCCCACCATCATCTACATAGACCTCATCCTGCAGTCTGTCCTCGATGTGGTGTGTAAACTCTGAAAACACTCTGCTACAATCACGCTGCTGGTTTTTAATTTAATGGGTTAGAGATCTGATATCATCAACGTCCACACAGTATAATATAAGACTAAAGTATTATTACAAAGTATTATCAAGACTTTCTGCTTTTCACAGGATGGAAAGACCCAGAGCATAACTACCAGTATTTGGTACAGACAGGTAGGTGGGTCCTTTTTGATTCTCATTGTAAAGCTTCAGCAAAACACATATTTTTCTCCTCTATAAAATCCATATCTTTAAAATTAAAACACTTCCAAATATCTATCACCTCAGTGTCTGACTTCTGCTGCCAGCTTTACACAACCTGTGCAAAACAATGGGATTTCATTTTAAAGTTTCTTCACAATATGCTGCGAGCCTTGTAAATTTCACAGCAGCTCTCACTTCACAGCACGAGTGAATTACACAGTATTGATTGTAATACACTTCACAATCAATAACACTGGCAGTTGAGTTAAATTTTTGGTTGAAGTGCTTTTGTAACTATCTGTTTTCCCATTTATTTTATTGCAAACTTCCTGCTCTATTTTCAGATCTGGACAGACGAGTTTTTGGTTTGGGACCCAGAGGAGTTTGATGGCATCAATGAGATCTCGCTGTCATCTGATGCCATCTGGATTCCCGATGTTATCGTCAGTGAATTGTAAGAAAGTACTGACGTTTTAGTCTCAATGTACAGCATCTTTTAGTTCTGTTTTTCCTATTGTTTGCTCAGCCATTGATCTCCATTGATTTTGGTTATCTATAAAGATCCACTTGCAGAGACCTTGTCTGAGTCCTAATGTCCACCATAAGCCCTAAGCACTGAATCCTAGCAACTAGGAGTCGATTTTAAAATGTCCTACTTCGGCACTCCCCCAGTGAGAATAAAAATAACACCAGAACGTTCTCAATAAAGAGTATGCTAAAGTTCAAACTCTACATCACCCACTCAGCAAGGCTTTGGTAATTATACAACTGTGCATGTTATCCTTATCCTTACTGTAATAACTATCAATAACGCAGGGTCCAATATCATTATTGGTGCATTAAAATATACTATATGTCAGATATATAAGATATGTACATAAAAGTAGGCCCAATACAAAACACCAACCTTAACTCTACCACCACTCAAACTAGTATGATCAGCAACTAGATTTTGACTCAAAAGCCGCTTTCCCAACGCACAGAAACCCCAGCCACTAACATCTGGGGCCTGTATTTGACTGGAAAGGCTACAATCAGCAATCACTCCTGGGACTAAGGACTCTGATGTAGTTACTGGTATTTAGCAGTTCCAGCTCCGCTCAGCTTTAGTTGGTATTGACGGGTGGCCCAGGCTCCCAGGAAGTACGCCAGACTTCGAAGCCAATTTTTTGTGATGGCCAAACAGTGGAATTACAACTTCTGAGTCTGTCATATGATGCCATTAGGCCCGAAAAATACTTTTCCCATAGACATTACATTACATTGGGAGAGAGGTTGTGAAGTCCAGCAGAGGTGCAAAATTAAATCATTTAATCCCCATTCAAGTTAGTGGTGCACTAACCTGAAGTAGCCCTCTCGGCCGGGGAAAGTCTCTAGTGCCCTTGCGCTATGGACCTATTGATGCGGAAGCAGTGCTGATCATCTGGGTAATTTCAGAGATAGAGCTTTTTTGGTTTCATGCACCACTGAGCAACTGTCATAGGAATGAACAGGGTCCTACCTCCAATGCTCTATCCAGGTCTCTTAATATACATCCATGGCTTTGAAGTCAATATTAGCAGTGGCCCAACAGTGGAATTACAACTTGTGTGGATGCGCTACTTTATGCCCCTTTTCTGGTGCAAAACAATGACTGGCTGTCACTAAATACCGTCTGTCTCCGTCCAGTGGATGAAAAAAGAGAAATGGATAGAGCAATGTGACTAACTTGTGGTTTAACCCTCCTCTAACTTGAACAGAGATAAAATTATTTATTCAGGTGGCTCCTCTAGACTTTGAAAATCTAAATGGATCCAACCCCTGTGAAAAGACTAATTTCACGGAAGTTGTGATCCACTGATTTACTGACATCTCTTTTCCACTGTAAGTCTATGGGATGGCATAGGCATCACTTGAGGGATCTGGAAGTTGTGATTCCACTGTTCAAAGCCCAGCACCCTTCCTGGAGGAGCCTGCTCCGTCCAAGCAGTGCTTGAACATTACTCAAAATTAGTCTGCACCAAGTTTGTACGGGAGATTGGACAGGTAACAGATTTTAGGCAAAATTAACTGCCTTGACATTTTCACCAGCCTCCATGCACTTTCTACAGTTTACAAACCTATTTTCCAGTGTGTCTGTGACATGGAGCATTACACACTAGGGAAGGGGAAAAAAGGTATATTTACTCAACTTGTGCTGCTGGCTGGAAGATAGTCTGTTGCCTCTTTTAGCAGGTTACCATGTTTAAAAAACCTGCATATGCATGCTCATTTTGGTGGAAAAAGGATACAAGACTTAAGTTTCTCTTTCGAAAGGATTAAAATTCTACAGATAATACTGGTAATTACCAAAGGGCTTCTGAGATAAGACTGTTCTCCTGGGTAAAGCGTGGATGCTGACTGGCGCGTCATAGCGTACATAGCTGACCTGCTAGCTAGAGCTATCTTGCCGTGCTAGCGCACCCTCACATCTCTGAAAGCATTTAGAGCAAACATTTAACTGTTTACAGTGATTCAAGTCTCTAAAAGTTGCAAAATAACAAAGACTAACATACATTAAAAAAAACAACTACTACTACTTCTACAATATTAAGTAATGTTGTTGAAAACATGCAAAAACAAGTTTGGTCCCTTAACCTGGCTAAATATTGGAACTGGCTGATAATGGTAATGTAAGAAATGGTCTTATCCTTCTTCTTTTTCATATTCTCTTCTCTGCTTCTGTCCTACATTTTATGATTGGTGTTACAACTGTTCGAAGGTGACGATTAAAGTCGTTAACTGTAATCGAAAGTAAAGTTGAATTTCAGAGACCACTTGTGATAAATGTGATCATTAATATAAGTTGGACCACCAAATGACCACTACAGCTCCTCAAGTCTCATATTCTGCCCTGTTTTCCACCTTTCCTCCCCTCTCGCTCATTCTCAGTGTGGACGAGGGGAAGTCCTTGCCGATCCCCTATGTGTACGTCAACTCCTCTGGCTCAGTGAAGAACTACCGGCCCATGCAGGTGGTACTGGCCTGCAGCCTGGAGATGTACGCCTTTCCATTTGACAAGCAGAACTGCAGCCTTACCTTCCGCAGCTGGCTTCACTCAGGTGTGTTTCCCAGTGTGTCTGTAAGCTCAGTAAATTCAGGTAAATGCAGGGTAGAATATTGTGGGACCCATGAGGAATATGACTTGAGTACAACCACCTAATCTTAGAATCTCCCAAGCCTTATGGGAGCTTGACAAAACACTGGAAACTCAGGGTCAACTTTGTAGCTTTTCTAGAGCTTTCAACAGTCAATGGAGTTTGCTCAGTTTTTACAACCAAGGGACCACCTGGAGCATTCTAGTTAAACACCCTTATGTGCCTATGAACATGTAGCTAGAGTTTCCAAGCAAGAGGTCATCACTACTCACTAGGGTTGCAACGATATACCGGTTTTAAGGTATACCATGATATAAAAGTTAACGGTTATCTTACCGTGTACATTTGCTTATCTATGTTATTGGGGAAAAATGGATGGAGAATCTCCCCTAAGTTATAGTTATTTTCAAAGGGTAGACTTTTTACACAAACTTCCATTAACATGGATGATTGACAATCCGGTATTAACATAAAACAGTACAGGTGGCAAATTATTCCTCTCTGTAGGTAGGCCAATGAAACTATACCACAGAGCCATCAAACAGCAGTCCCCCTCCCCGCAGTAATGCTGAAGTAGACTGGAGTTTTAAAACAGCACAGTGGGAAATTGGAGAGATGTCCTCTCACAAAACCAGCACCGTTTGGCAGTACTTTGATCAAGAAAATAAAAACAAGGGAGCATGTAGGCTGTGCCAGAAAAAACTGGCATATAATGACTCGACTGGAGCAATGTCAACCCACAATCATCTCTACAGTAGCACACGCAGGAATAAGGTGAATACAAGAGACTGGATGAACACTAGGAACAGACAACACCATTAGACTGTGAACATCAGACCAAAGGCTGGGAAGGGGTCAAAAGTCATCAACCGGAGAAAAATCAAGAGGGCCATTCACATCTGACACCAGAGACCATCTTTGAACGGAGACAGGGGTTACGATTTTCACTATAGATTATTCTGCCAATTACTTTCCCAATTAGGCAACTAATTATTTTGTCTATAAAATGTCAGTCACAATTTTCTAAAGCCCAAGGTGACTCCTTCAAAAGATTTTTTTTTTTTTTTTTTACTGACTAACACACCTAAACTCAAAAATATGATCAAGTTAGAAAAAGGGAAGCAGCAAATCTTACAAATTTAGGGGCTGGTTCTAGATAATGTTTAATATTTTTGCTTAAGGAAGTATTTCTGTGCTGGAAACATGGTCTTTTGACAAAACTGGGCAGGCTCTGCAGTGCAAATACTTTTGAAACTAACTGGTGCTTAATGACTGGAAAAAAAAGAGGAAAAGGGCTGTGGCATTAGCTTTTGCTCAAGCAGTAGAAAGACTGCAACTACCAGAATGCACCAGACCAATAAACACTCCCATTGGTAGGTGACATAATGAAAGCAAGGCTATTAAATAAAGGCTGGGACACAGTGTAATATGGCGTCATATCACTGGGATGCAACACGCGCAGTAAAATCTGGTGCGAATGGTTAGCGTACTATCATAGAACATGGGTATGATTGATTCGTTTCACTGTGGCGTCCGCAATCGATCTCATGTTGGAATATATTTCATTAAAAAATAAAGACATGCGTGAGAATTACAACTCTGAAATCACTGAAAAGACCCTTAATAAAAGACCATAAATAAATGCTTTCCATTTGAAAACATTCTATTGTATGAGAAATGTGCAATGTAACTGGAGCTGTGATGTTGGAGGGTTACAGCAGACAGCACAAGAATAAAGGGATGGTATCCTCTCAGGTGCTCTTTGAGTATGTTCTTTTGGGCACACATAACTGGATGGCGGCTAAAACAACTGAATCATCTCCATAATAAATGAGCAAAGTTCCAGTGATTGAGATTATTTTGTCCCACATACTTCATCAGTAGCCAACTACTCAGCTAAGGCGGCTGCAGCCTGGTAGACATACAACTTCCAATTCACCTTGTTCGCATGTTTAGACAGAGGTAGTTAAGTGTAAAAACTACCTGGATAAAATCCAAGCAAACACAATCTCTTTGTGTTTACTGGGAGAAAAAATGATGAACATGATCAAAAAGGAAAGCAGATAATTACTGCTTTCCTTTCTAACCTTCATCATCATCTCTCTATCTCTCTGTTGCAGTGAAGGAAATCGACCTGGCGCTGTGGAGGAGTGCTGAGGCCATTGCTAATGATAAGAGGGAGTTCATGAACGACGGAGAGTGGGAACTGTTGTCCATTCCTTCCAGCTACTGGCAAATCCACCAAGACAACACTGACTATGCTCACATCCAGTTCAACGTATGTGCCTTATTGTCTCGGTCATGTACAGTACATATATCACATTAACACAGAGGGAGTGATTGAAGGCCAAGGTAGAGAGTATAAATGTTGTACTGCAGGTTATTTTTCTGTAATATCACTGATGTCTAACGGTGCAGTACTGTGAAACAGCTCTGTTACAAGTGAGCCAGTCGCTGCACTGTGATGGGTGTGATTGCTTATCGATGGTGAGCTTTAAACTGTAGCCCCTCTGTGGGTTAGCCCCCCTCCGCACTGCGCGCTGGAATTGTAAAGTGTAAAGCAATTGGCCGCGACCTTCATGGATCGGGCTAGTGAGCTAATGCCAAATGATGAGGCCGAGGCTGTTTCTGGCAAGTAAAGAGACAGATAGAGAGGGAGGCTGATAGACAGGGGAGGGTGAGCAACCATAATGAGACTGTCTCAGTGGCTGCCTGATCAATGGACTTCTTGTTAGTGGTGAGGAAAATGGCCCCATAGCCCATTGCAGGTGGAGAGCAGGGAGGGCTGCTATTTATTCAGCTCAAAGAGCGAAAGGCTTTCTGATAATGGAGCGTTTCATGGCTCACTGGGATATTGTTACACTGTGGCAGATTATTTGCTGAAGGTAGGTATGTTTTATGAAAAGGGTCTCTGACGGAGAATGCCTCTGTTCGTCTTCAGCTCTGAGAAAAATGTTGATTCTAAGAAAACTTCAGTATGAAGCAAAGGTGGCAGCTATGTCAACACCTGGATGAATAAAAGCAAAACAGCCAGACGCCACTGAAGGGAACATGTGGCTGAATAAATGATATTATTTCTGAGTGTCCATCAGATCTCAGCTCTCTGGCCTCATCTTTCTTGCAGGTGTTGATCCGCCGGCGCCCCCTGCTGTATGTGGTGGGACTCCTCATCCCCAGCATCTTTCTCATGCTGGTAGATGTGATCAGCTTCTACCTGCCTCTGAACAGCGGCACACGCATTGCCTTTAAGATCAGCATCCTGCTGGGTTACACTGTCTTTAGAGTCAACCTGACAGATGATCTGCCCGCCACTGCAGTGAGGACTCCACTCATAGGTGGGACATGTCAACATTTCTGTTCGTTATCCAGATATATTTAAGCAGAGTTGTTGATTTTTCTATGAAATTACATTACTCTATTTTTTTTATCTGGGGTTCTAAATAGTTGCAACAGTATCTTTTTGATTTACACAAATAATTGAGAAGATAAAAACAAGGTCAAGCACTGGAAAAGAGACAACTGATTGCTCTGTATAATCAAATCAAAACCTTGTGTAGGGTGCTCATGGACAACAGGAAACAACAGGGTACACAGGAAGGCCCTCCAACAGTATAGAAATGTTGTTGTAGTAACGTAAAAAGTGCCAGCAGATGGCAGGAGCTACATTTGAAGAACCGTATGCAAACAAACAAGTCACTGAATGCTCCACAACAAGTTCCTGCAAATGTTTCACAACAAAAGTATTTTTAAAAAATGAAGGGATTCTCTCAACCCAAGTTATAACGGGCTTTTAATTTGAAACAGATACAGGAAGTGTTGAGTTTGAAATGATGGCACGAGGCATTTACTTTATCAAGGCAAACGGGAGCGGATAAAAAGTAAAAATATAAAAATACAGAGGGAATAATGAATAACGGCCCGTTTCTAATGTAGTCTGTTTCAAATGAAGCTGGTAGCCTCTGCAGTTGCGGTGAGTAAAAGCCGCTATTTTTTAATTCTCTTACTTTATGTCTGTCTCCATTATAAAGAAATAACATTGTTTGCTAGCTTGATGCTAATGGCAGTACACAGCAGCCTCTGCTGTTCCCTTTTTACTCTGTGTGCTAACGTCCCTAAAGGTAATATCTAAAAGGCTGGGCTGTTGTTGCCGTACAGTTGTTTATGACAGCTTATTGCTCTGTGGTCCTATTGGTCAAAGTGATGGCTGTGATGGGAGCAGTCAAGAACGACAAAAAGAAAATCAAACATGCTAGACTTTCTGTTGGAATGTTGTGAGGTGTCCCCGATGTGGTGTAGTGACAGGTTGTTGGAGGCCCTGCTCTCTCTATCTCTATATCCAAGGGGTTTTTCACATGTCCACTGGGTGGGCAGCATGCCTTTAGGTTGAAGAAACATAATCCAATAAAAAGATTTATTATGTGGAAATATAAAAATCTATTTTTAATGCTGTTATTAATTTTATTATTATTATTTCATTTTATTCTAACACTGTTCAATGCAACGCAAAAGCATTGAACCTTGCTGCTGATTCCTGAGCCTCTCCCTTCTTTCGGCTCCTGACACTTTTTTAACTATGTATATTTTTTTCAATAAACTTTTTTTCTACAAAAATACAGTTAAAACTTTGTTTTTGTTACAATAACTGCAAGTTACATTCTAACAACTTAAATCAACTGATTTAAAACCAATACAGTCAGTGCAGTCATCTCTGCACAAAAACATCCACAGATGTAAAACTCTAGAGGGCCATAAGAGGAAGATCAGGTTTGATCTGGAATATAATGCTTTACTCTGGTTATTAGGTTAATCTAGAGATTGTACAAGAAGCCAGGGTTGGGAGCTTTTCTGATTTCTCTCCCCTCTCCGTCCAGGTGTGTTCTTTGCAGTGTGCATGGCCCTGTTGATGCTCAGCCTGATCAAGTCTATTCTGGTGGTGAAGCTGCTCCACCACAGTGAGAAGGAGGTCAGGCAAATGTCAGTGTCTGCCTGCCTGCTGGACAAGTACGGCTCAGTTGGTCACGGCTTCACAGAGAGCGCTTTAACCTCCATTAAGACCCTCGATCACATCAACCCATCTGGAGGTAAGCTACGAGCTCAAAGACTGAGATTTTCCAAAAGTCCTGCTGACAGGCGATACTGTGGTATTGTTCTTGCTTTATGCTTCACCAAATCAGAAAGGTCAGTCTGCAATAAACAGGTGTTCAATGAAGTCAAGGGTGAAAGAACGCTTGGATAAAAGGAAGCCAAAGCACTTCTGCGGGAAAGTTTAAACCCTAACAATTTAAAACAATTCAGATGTTACTGAACTTCTGGTATTGTTGGTGACACAAAGGCTTTTGAGTAGGATTTCGGAGGATTTACTAGCAGAAATGGAATATGAGTGTTTTCTTTAGTGTATAATCACCTGAAAATAAGACTTGTGCGTTTTTGTAACTTCAGAAAGTGTTGTTTATAATTACACAGGGAGTGGGTCCTCATCCATGGAGTCAACCATGTTGCACCGCCATGTTTCTATAGTAAACCTAATGCTGACTCCAGATAGAGCTATTAGCATCAGCCACCATGGTTAGCAGCCCCTCTGCGATGAGCAGTGTCAGAGAAGCACTGACTTTTTAACATTAAACCTTAGAATGAGCTGTTTATATCTACAAATGGAGTGAGTCCTCTTCAGTGTTGGGCGCTAACGCGTAACTAGTAGTGCGTTACATTAATAATATTCCTTTTTCCAGTGATGAGTAGTGTAACTAATCACTAATATTGTACAATTACAGTAATAATATTACAGTTACTCTAAAACCAAACAACTTGTTACAACATTACTTTTGTTGCTTGTAATCGTTCTGCTGTGCATTTGCATCACTCAGCAGCGAGCTAGTTGGACACACCGACCTTAGCGGCTGGAAATATTCCCATCAATTTGATTTTGTCAACAGGAAAGATGACAAGAACACTTCTGCTGCAGGTAGTCCCCCAGATTAAAAAAAAAAATAAAGCTATCTAGCCCTAGCTACACTTACCAGTGATTACCCTGACATTCACACAGAGGCACACATCTGAATTTTGGGGAGATACCCAATTACCAATATAAGAGTCGTGTCACAAATTACTGTTGGCAGGGAGTAATAGGTAAAGTAATATTATTACTTTTGAAAAAGTAATGAGTAATTTGTTACGTTTTTAGAGTAACAAGCCCAACACTGGTCAACAGAGTCGGCCATGTTGTCATGGTGCTTCTCTGAGTCAAGAAAGGATCCTAAAAGGGCTGAATTTCAGGAAGGCTACGTCACTGAATCCAGCCAAAGGACCGTTCCAATGTCAAGGATCCTTCAAATTCTCAAGGATGCATGTGTGTATCCTCAGCGGGCAACAAGCAACCACAATTTTTTGCGCTCGATTTGCCAGAATTAAAGGCAGGTCCTCTTCAGCGATGCACACCTGGGCACTCGCTAGCCTGTTCCAATGTGTTCCAATGCTAGGAAGGAGTCTTGCCTTTGTAGCACCGGACTTGGAAGGACTCATCCTACTAAGGAAGCATCCTCAACACACACTTAGCACGTGACAAGGGAGAAGTTTCAGTTCTGCAAACTCACTGTGAGATGCCACAGCGGTTTGTCTGCTTTACTCTGTGTTTTTAATCACTTGGTCCATTTGTTTTGGAGAGGAAGAGAACCGTCTAAACAATGAACACTGAAGGAATTCTGACCGGGAGCAGTTTCAGCTGCAATCTGCAATCCTCACCACTAGAGGCCACTAAATCCCATGAATCTTAAACACTGGACCTTTAAGGCTTAGATGTTCTTATATTTCAGTTTGTGAAAACTGTTTTCCTCCAGTTTATCTCTGTAAAATCCCATCTGAAAGCTTCTGATTAATGATGAAAGAGTTGGAAAAGCTGTTCTCTGGCCAGCTGAGATGAAACAGTCTGTACCAAAGTGTTTGGAAACTGAGCATTTTTGAAAGTATCACAATACTGATGCCAGAAATATGACTAAATTGTCCCAGCCATGATGATCAGTTTGTATTATTTCCATTTATGTAGAGAAACTGCATGCATCTATATTAACTGTTCACAGTTTAAACCAGATTCCCTGATCTTCCTCATAGATTATGAGCTTGAGCCGTCACTGGAGGAGGACCTGCTGTCCCTGAATGAGATCCAGGATGCTCCATCTGGGCTGGAGTGGCTTCTCCAGGAGCTGGTTTCTCTCCGCCTGGCTTTATCCCAGGAGGACAGTGAGTCTTCGGCTCAGGCAGAATGGCTGGCCCTCTGCTCCAAGCTCGACTGCTTCCTGTTTCGCTTCTACCTGCTGGTTCTGGCCTCATATGCCGGTACGCTGCTGATGCTCTGGACCAGCTGGAGCTTCGCCTGACCACACATTCAGACACTTTTTTTTTAATACTCTTACTGAAAGCATTTCTTGCTAATGGTGTTTCCAGTAGCTACAGCGATTCAGGATGCAATACTGAAGTCTGCTGGAGAAGTCTAAATATGTTGCAATGTAAAAGGACGAATACAAATTTGTTGCTTCAGACAGAACAATGTGTGTTTAAATATTAAATTGTCTTTTTAATTTCCCTTCTACAAAAGTTATCTATAAAATAGAAGCAGGAAACACTATATATTGTGTGCCAGTTCTCACAACTTGCCTCCTATTTTTGGAGTTATTGCCATTGTTTTTATCGGTTGATTACTTTGCACTCATCAAAGTAAATGCTCACAAGCATCAGAAGATCAGACAGGTTTTTCACAAACTAAGTTTATCCAGATTATTTAATGATGTGCAGACAGAGCGCTCAGGTTGCATCATATGTTTTACTATCATTCCATCATATTCATAAAAGTGCTTTAGTTGGCCTTTATAAACTGTGTCTAATACTCTTCTTATTCTCTAATGCTGCTGATGCTGTGCAGCTCCCTCCTTGTGTCATTAAAGCTTTGAATTATCTTGCTGAGCTCATGTTCATGTATGTTTCTGTATCTGATGTGGTACCCTAAGTGTTTGGGGATTCTCTCTCTCAGCAGAATCATTGTCGCTGCTCAGATTAATTGAGAGATCCTTCACACAGCAGAAATCTAACTGTGTAACCATTTGCAATAAATGATAAATTCTTTGATGTTAACGCCTCTCATTCAATTCACTTTATTTGGAGGTAAAACCTTGAGTGTACCTTAAATGTCTGTAGTAATCCCTCACTGCACAGGAATGCTGTACATGCACAACTATGACGGTGGGTCAAAGTTGAAGCTGGAAATCCATCTGTAAACTGACTAATGTGTACAGTGGACATTTTGGATAATAATTCTATTGTTTGCTTTAGTTTTCTCTTCCAAATAAGTTTGGCCAACCAAATGCAAACCACAGATATGTTATATTTGTACATTATTTTGTAGCAGATACGTTATATTGTATGTTTCCACAAGTCTGTGGTGAAAGTGCGGCTGGATTTAAGCACAAAAACCAATTGGTTATGGTCAGGAAAAGATCCTGTTCCCACTTTCAACACCCACGTTTAGTCACACAAAAGCCACTGGAAAACACCACTATGTGCTGCTAGGTTCTGTGGCTCAAACGTCGCAGGGAAACACTGCAATGTGTCGCTGAAAAACTCTGAGGTTTGGTGGTACATATCCCACTGTGATGTGCCACTAAATACACTCAGGTGTTGTGCCACAAAGGCTGCCAAGAAACACCTCAATGTGCTGCTAAATACACCCAGGTTCAATGTCACGAATGTTGCCAAGAAATGCTGCAATATGCCGTTAAAAATACCGGGGTTATGTGGAGCATAACCTGCAATGTGTTGGTTAAAAACACTAGGTTTTGGTTTCTACAAATGCCGCACGGAAACACCATGATGAAACAGAAGTTCTGTGGCTCAAATGCTGCTGACAAACACCTTGATGCATCAGTTAAAAACACCCAGGTTTGATACAAACGCTGCTGGGAAATGCCACAATGTGCCGGGCTCTGTTGCTCACATGCTGTCGGGGAAGGCAACAGTACGCTACTAAATACAACCACGTTTAATGCCACAAACGTGGCCTGGAAATGCTGCGATGTCCCGGTAACAACACCCACGTCCCCTGGCCCTGATGGTTGGAAATGCAGCTATGTGCCACTTGAAACACCCAGGTTCTGTGGATCAAATGTGGCAGGGTAAGACTGCAATATGCCACTAAATACACCTGAATCAGTGCCACAGACGCTGCTGGAAAAACACTGTGATAGGCTGCAGAAAACATCCAGGTTCTGTGACTCAAATGTTACTGAGAAAAGCCACAATATGCTACTAAACACAACCAGGTTTAGTGCCACAAACACAGCAGAAACACTGCAATGCCCCGCTAACAACACCCACGTTCCATGGCTCCAACGATGCTTGGAAATGCCGCAATATGCCGCTAAAAACATCCGAGTTCTGTGGCTCAAACGCCACAGGCAAAGGCCTCAATATGCAACTAAATATACCCGAATCGGTGCCACAAACACCGCCAGAAACAACTGTGATGTGCTTCTAAAAAAAATACCCATGTTCCGTGCTAAGTGTTGCTGGGAAATGCTGCAATGTGCCACTAAAAACACCTTGGTTACATGGCTCAAATGCTGCTGGGAAACGTCACAATGTGCTGCTTAAAAAAGGTTTGGCAAAAAAACACCCAGGTTTGGTGCCACAAATGGTGGTGGAATCACCACAAAGGTAACACACCATCCACCGCCCTCTCCATCCTCCGATGACAAAGTCAGCTTATATTTTATGTCACCTTAGAAACGTTGATAAGATACGTATGAAACATGCAACTGTAACATATTCGTGGTTTGCAGAAACGCACAATGTGAACATTTTTCTTGTAGCGACTGTGCTGGTTTGGCTTATCTGTTAGTTTACTTATCTGCTCATGTTTCATGCCCCAACTTTTTGCCATGTCATCGTGTTCCCAGATCTCAGCTTTTGATTTTTAATCTTCACAAACTGTTGCCAAAACTATAAATATAATTCATGTTGTCTGAAACTAGAGCTGTCCTCTTAATATTCTGTTTGCCTGCACTGCCACTGTATGGCAACATTATAGTTAGAGAGAGACATTATTGTATCGTGTCTGTTATCATGAATTCCCGACTGTGAAGATTTACTCAGAGATGCTGTATAATAAAGCAGCTCTCTGGAGAAAATCCTCAGTGCCAGTGTGATGTGATGATATTGTATTCATACTTTAATCTCCATCCCAGTGCCACAAAATAGATCAATAAAACCCATTCAGAGCTCAGCTGTTGTGTCTCTATTCCCTGTTGGCTTCCTAATAGTCATGACTAGAATATCAAACGTGCGTCATAGCAAACTTGCCGGTGGAAAGATCCATATTAATGCAATTTTCACACTATCTGCAAACCTCTTCTTCCAGTGGATCTTGTTACATGGTGTTATGCAACCAAGCTGAAGATAAATGTTTAGTCAGTGTTTTGTTACTGTCTGTAAGTACCAATTGGCTGAGTGTTGAGTTCAAGGCTTTGTGTTTTCACTTTGTTGTGAATATAAAAATCATCTCGAGATGACTCTAACTGTTCTTTTGAAATAGAAGAAAAGCCTTTAAGCTGATTGTTTTGTGAAGATGATACACGACAGAAGAGAAAATAAAAGCCTCTTAAAGTCAAACCCACCAGGAACGTGCCGATTCATATTTCTGAATCACAGCAAGTCATGAGGAATCAGTCTATTACTAAATAACTGTATATCTTTTGAAAGCCCTCAGAGGCTGCAGTATTCATATTCATATTTATTTGGGCCAGAGTACCACGCGCTTCCAGGACCCTATTGAAATCCAAGGGATTTTTATCTTTCCTGCAAATGAATCGCTTTTTTGAGGAGCTTAATATATGCAAAAACTCATGAAACTTTGCACACACATCACATCTGGTGAAAAATTTGGTATTTTAGGGGTCTCGTGCTCGGCTGCCAAAATATGGCTCAGTAGCGCCCCCCACAAAATTTCAACGAAGCAGCCCCCGAAGCTGGTGTCACTGACATTTCTGAAACTTGGTAGACACACGTAACATCCCAAGACGTCTCTTGAAGCCATGCCCCAAACCCAACAGGAAGTCAGACATTTTGACTTACTTTGCCACTTTTGTGCATTTTTTGGCCATTTCCAGAGGTCGTACTTTAACAAACTCCTCCTACAGATTTCATCCAATTGACTTCAAATCATCTAAAGACTATGGACATCGAAAGTTTCTTAAAGCTTGAGTTTTGTCAAACAGTGTGACCGTGGCAAGGTGTCAAATGTCAATGTTTCGCCACCAAACAGAAAGTGGTTTGTAACTCCGCCATACATGGTCCAATCTGCCCACAACTTCCAGTGTTATATAAGGCTCCAGGCACACTGGGTGTCATGGTGATTGCGCCACCCTCTGGACCCCCTCTTTTGGGGGCGGCAGTAGCTCAGTCCATAGGGACTTGGGATGGGAACCGGAGGGTTCAAGGGTTCAAGTCCCCGTCCGGACCAGAAATGTAGAGCGTGGACTGGTAGCTGGAGAGGTGCCAGTTCACCTCCTGGGCACTGCCGAGGTGCCCCTGAGCAAGGCACCGAACCCCCCAACTGCTCAGAGCACCTGTCATGGGCAGCCCACTCTGACATCTCTCCATTTAGTGCATGTATAGGTCCAGTTTGTGCATGTGTGTGTTCGGACCTGTGTGTAATTGGCAACAGAGTGTAAAATTGAATTTCCCCTCTGGGATTAATAAAATAAATAAAATTTAAAAAAAAAATTAAAAAATTGGACACAGGAAGTGATAATAAAATGTGAAATAGGTCATTCCAATTGCCACAATCGAAGGATTTACCATTTCACTCCTTCGTGCAGGGTCTGACTTTCACAGAAATTAGCTGCCGCGTCAGATGGGCATCCTGCCAGCCCCCACGAGTTGTGCAGATGAGCGAGGACCCGTTCATTGCTACTTGCAGCTTTATGTTTGGGACAGAACTGGACAATGAAAAGAGGATGACTGACAGTGGTAGAAACTGCTCTCCTCTGATTGATCAGATGTTGCATCTGGTCCTCTTATTTTAACGGGTGACGAAATTCATAAAACAAGAGAGGAAACTGCTGCCATGATGCAAATGAAAACGCAAACTCTCCATTTCATTTTCATTTGGTATCAATGAAAATGTAATATAAATGCTAGGGCAATTTACATTTAACTTCCTGGTGATCACAGCATGGTTATACTTCAGAGTACACTGAGAATTACACTGTATCACAGAAGTGTGTGGACAAACATGTTCGTATATTTTGTGTGCTTTTGGTCTGGAGCAATTTTTGATAGGGATGCACAATATTGGACTTTATACCTAACCGTTATATTTCACAACTGATTTGGCTGACACCCAATACCGATATCAATAAATCAACTTTTTTTCCCCATCCAACTTTAGTGATCATGCTTCTTCTGAATTTGCATGATGAACAAATGTTACATACATTGAAAAGTATTGTATTTCATGTCTCCTGACAAATTTTAAATCAACAAATTTGGAGATGCATGGTTTTTACTGGCTGGGGATGATATATGTGTTTTGTCACTGTGGATGAACTCGACTGGCCTGTACGGAGCCCTGGCTGACCTCAACTCCATCCACCACCTTTCCGATAAACTGGAACGCCGACTGCAGACCACGTCTTATCGCACACCCTCACTAATGCTCGGCTGGCTGAGAGGGAGCAAATCCCTGCAGTCAGGTTCAACAGTCTTGTGAAAAGCCCCTCCCCGAAGAGTGGAAGCTGTTGAAGCAGCACACTCATGCTCAGAGTTTTGGAAATACACATTCAGCTGTCACATACGGGTGGCACCTGGCAGGTTTTGTTTGGGCATCAGGGATAATTCTGAATCATTAGAAGAGCCTGTTTTTGATTAATGGTTAAAGCTGATGGCAGACATTTCCTCTGTTAAAGGACTAGAGATTCTCTGAGAGCATCAGAGAGGGTATTTGGTCAGAAATACTATGTTCGATTTTGTCTCCCAGTCCGAGCATTAATGAAGTGCTTTTGAGGAGAATAAAAAATATGATATATACCGTGTATCGCGATATAACCGGAAAATATCGTGATATAACTTTCAGTACATATCACAGCCCTTGTTAACTGGTGCCCAGATTTGTTTTGTTTGTATTGTTTATTAACCATTTCTCAGTTACTCAATGTGATATGTTTAATCGTACTGCAATGTTTTGTTTATGCAGTGGAAAATGTAATAAAAAAACTTAAATTAAACATCAGTGGTACTTTCAGGTGTCTACATGTTTGTTTGACTTTTTACAACTATTTTTTGGGGGTTTTCACAATTAAACAAATTATGGCAGTAGTGAAGTGAAGACAGAATTTCAGTTACAAAAATATAGAAAATATTCTACAATTCAAAAATCAAAATTACCCTTAGAGGTAATTTGTCTTACATGTATAGAAAGAAACACAAGTTTGCAAAATATAATATTCATGAATAAAGTGTATAATTCTATTTATCATTCTATCTATCTAAAATAATAAAAAAGGAAAATTGATTAATAGTTATGGATTCAAAAAATAAATAAAAAGGGGGAGGAGGGGCTGGGAGGATTAACAAGGGTGTCAGATTATCATGTTTTGTGTTATTTACACTTAACTAAGTGGGAAGGGAAAGAACTTGGTGCATCATTCTATGTCTACACACTTTTGACCATGTTGTTTATTTGTCAGTCGAGATTTTGTTTTAATTTTGGATAAATTATGCATTTAAACATGCACATTTTTTGATTCACAATTTTTTATACATGATGCACACATAATGAAATTAATATGATTATATCAGGGTGTCTACAGGTCCTAAAAAGTCTTAAAATATCTTAAATTCAGTTCAATTCAGTTCAATGGGTCTTAAACATTTTCAGTCACATTGCTATGAAAATTCTTCCAGCATGACAGATCCACTGACAGTTTACAATCATTGGACAAACTGAAGAAGTATTTCCTTTGCAGGTTTGGTCTTGAATTTCATATAAGGTGGGTTTAAAAAGTCTTAAATTGAACTCAGTTATATCTGTAGACACCCTGTATATTATTTCATTTTAAAATTGGCTACGTTAAAGTTCAACTTCAACATCATCTACGGCCACTGATGAAGGGCATTTATTACAAAACTTTGCTGTCAGTGAGTGAGTTGAGACCCTCTCCTAAGAGTCTCTTAATTGTTCTAGATCTCGGTAACACGCCTGCCTGGTGCTGGCATATCACTTAATTAAATGATTACTCAGACATGACATACGATCCGGTCACCGGCTTTTATTTCTACAGTCTTTCAGCTTCATTTATCTCACAGAGCTGCTGCTGTATTGAACAGGGAGGAGTGGCGTCAGCACAGATGGATACACCCTTATGAGCTGAGTGACACTAACAAGGTTTTGATGGTGGATGAGAGTGAAGTGATGGATATAGTGGATGGATATGGAGGATATGGGTGTCAGGCATCCCGAGGCCTTTCATCAGAGCAGCAGGTGGACTGCACAGCAGGAGAAGAAAACACAGGTCAACTGGCACCATGAGAGTCTCATCAGCCTGGACGGCACTCGTCTTCCTTCTTATTCAAGGAGCATCCAGAGCCTGTACAGGTACGGCTGTTTCTGTTTACACTCCTTATGTGCTTTAAAGTATTTTTTACTGTTAAACTACTGGAGCCTTGAACATTACAAAGTGTCTTCACTTTAATTTGACAGCTAAATTTGAGTCTTACAGCCCGTTTAATTGCCGAGGATAGATGTGATAACACTGATGGCCAAAAATATATTATTATGTGGTTTGTGTGACTCATTGTCAAAGGGACTGACTGCAATATCATTATTCTCATATTCTGGTAAAATCTTTTGATTTATCGTTACAAGACAGAATCATGTAAGTTCATTTGAGAAAAGTATCTAGATATCAGAGCATATCACCATTAAAGTGCTGTGAAAGTGCTCTTTCTCTCGTTTTCAGAGTGACTTACAATTAATACAACAGTGTGTAAAACAGTGAGCACAATAAAGGACGGCATCAAAATAATCAAATAAAAAACATGACTGTTGAAAGCAATCATAAAAAAAACTGAATTAAAAATAGCAACAAGCAGCAACACAGTATGTTTGTATTTCTTATGTGTGTTTTGTTATCGTGATAACTTTTTTTTAGGTTTTACAAAAATTGTTATTTGGATAAAAAAGTAAATTATTGTGATTTGGTGTTTCTTTGTTTTAGTTTTACAAATACAGTTGTTTTTTGAAAAAAAAAAGGCAAATTACTAGTATTAATTTTATTTTTAGTTTTGCAAATATCATTTGGTCAAAACTGTGAATGATTGATTTGTTTTTATTTATTGTTTTACAAATATGGTTATTAAGTCAAAAGGGTAAATTATTGTTTATTGTTTAAATTATTTTTTAATTTTTTAAAGTTTTTTTATTGTTATTTGGTGAGAATTGTTTATTATATATATTTATATCTATTTTTATAATTTTTTACATTTATATATTTATATATTGTTTGTTTTGTATGTATGTTTTTAATGGTTATTTAGTCTAAAAGGTAAAGTATTGGTAGTAGTTTTTTATTTTTTAAAGTTTTTTTATTTTTCATTGTTATTTGGTAAGAATTGCTTATTATACATATTTATTTATATCATATTAAACGTATTTTTATATGTATTTACATTTGTATATTCAAATATTGATTTGTTTTGTATGTATGTTTTTTATGGTTATTTAGTCTACAAGGTAAATTATGGTAATCATTTTTTTAAATTTTACAAATACTGTTATTTGGATAGTAAGGTGAGTTATTGTGATTCGGTTTTTCTTTTTAATTAATTTTACAAATGTTTATTAAATCGAAAGGGTAAATTGCTGTGATTAGGGTTTTTTTTTCCTTACAAATGTTATTTAATCACAATGGTGGATTATTCGATGAAGGTTACCAAGAAATTTTGAATTGATTTCTGATTTTTTTCTATACTGTCATTTATAAAGACATTTGTTAAACATAGTCCAAAAAGTACCAAAAAAAAATTTAAAATTCCAAACAAATAATAATAATTAAATAAAACTGACATGACATAAAACTGCATACAATCAAGATAAGCTTGTTTTAAAGTTAGTGACTTGAAATATATTACATTTCATTACATGGAAATTATTAATTAAATATCCTGTAGCCTACAATTTATAAAAGTGACATTAAAACAGCTGGGAACACACTCAGTAAATTCAGTTTCAAAATGAAGCATCATTTTATTTCACACTTTATGACAATTTCTTTTGAGTTTGTTTCAACTTGAATAGAATTGATGATACTTGGTTGTTTTTTTTTTTTGTTGGTCAATTTAAATCAAATTTTTCAGTGAAAAATGTTTTTGCAAGTACTTTAACCAATATCTAAGAATAATTTGAATTCACCAAATTTTATTAAAACAAAAAAGCTCTTTATTCTAATGGAGATTACATTAAGAAAGCAGGCCTACTGATAAAAAACTATGCTATAATATGTTTTATCGCTTTTGACTGACTTTTTTTTTTTTTTTTTAAATGTACCACTCTTGCTGACACTGTGAGATAAACACTGTATGTTTGACTTGTTCATGTCAGTGCACATGAAACGATTAATAGCTGACATGTCTGCAGTGAAGAAACTGGGCAGCAGCACAGGAAGATTTGCCAATGCCACATTAGTGCGCCTGTCTGAGTTTCTTAGTGCGGGGTATAAGAAGGGAGTGAGACCCGTGAAAGACTGGAGGACGTCCACCATAGTGGCCATCGACCTCATGGTTTACTCCATCCTTAATGTGGTGAGTTATGATGCACAAATGAACAAACATCCAGAACGTCACACTAACTTGCTTCACTGTGTTATTCACATCATTTACCATGCGTGTCATGACCCCTTTAATTATCATTTTATATGCCATACATAATCTGCATAATTATCTGCAATTAAACATACAAACATGCACACCTAACTGAGGCGTTACAGGGTTACATTTGATTTGCAACACTTAAATTAACACAGCAGAGCAGATGGATTAACCTCTTCAGGGCTGCAGACTGCCTTCATATGCTTGACCTGACCTCAGGTTTGCTGTGTATTAATTTCATTTAACACATTCAATTAGAAATATACTTTAACACTAATCTTGAAAAAGAGACTCTCTTCCAAGAAGGCAAGACTGGGCCTTAAGATTAAGAAATAAAGCAACCACCTCAATCCTGTCAGTTTATATTGTGCTTCAATGGAGAGTATTCCCAATCCCATTTTCATTTAACTTTCCATATAAACTAGTTGACATTTAAGATATTCCTGATCATTTCAATCAACATTCAGATAACAATTATTTGTCACAATTCTCTATTCAGGGTCACCACGGTCATGAAATTCCCTGAAAAGTTATAAAATTAGAAAAACTGTTTTCAGGGCCTGGAAATGGGTTGGAATTAACTAAATGTTTTAAGAAAGTTTTGAATATCCATTGTTCTGGCTAGCGTTTGAAATATATTCAGAAGAATCGCAAAATGTGCATACAAACTTTTAAAATATTCATTCAAACATGTTTAACTGGAGCATGAGATGGGTCGGCAGTTTGGTGCAGTATCTGCCGTGATGCTGCCACTTGTGGTGAAGAGGGAGCTGAGCCAGAAGGCAAAGCTTTCGAATAACTGGTCCTCACCTATGGTCATGAGCTTTGGGTAGTGACTGTAAGAATGAGAGTGCGGATACATGCGGCCAAAATGAGTTCCTCCACAGGGGCATCTGGGCTCAGCCTTAGGGTGCTTTTAGACCTAGAGTTGTCTTGCGTTGGTCTGAATCAGAGACTAATTTTGTTCCAAAGTTGTATAATTGCCTAGAGTTGGTTCGTGTTCTCACGGCAGCATTTACAAGAGGACCAGATCAAATGCCTTGCGCGAGAAAGCTTCTCTTGATTGGTCAGAATTTCCATGTGGGAAAAATCCAGGAAGTAAAGCAAATGTTGAAGAAGAGTACACTTGCAAGATAAATGTGACACTTTCTAATGTCATAATGGAGGGACAACTACGCAGGTTGATTTTAGCGCTGCTCATCGTGGACTATATTGCTGTCATTGTTCATTTTAGTCAAACCATACAGTTTGAAAACGAGGCGCGGCTCCAACTAGAAAACAATGTTTTGATGCATTGGATGTGCTGAATGTGCATATTAAGGCAGTACAGGAGGAGGTGCACATTAATAATCCTCCAGGACTGTAACATGCTCATGTTTAACCCAAACAATGTGTCATGTGACTGCAGTTGGTTCAGATCCAGGTCGCAACACGTTCTCACAACAAACGAACCGCACCAGAGTTCGTTTGTTGTGGAGCACACCCGAGTGCAATTGCTGTGTTGGCACCTGCCCAAACGAATCACACTTAGCGTGCAAACAAATTTGAGTTTGATTGAACAGACTCAAACAGGGCAGGTGTGAAAACACCCTTGGAGACAGGGTGAGGAGCTCGGACATCCAGAGAGAGCTCGGAGTAGAGCCGCTGCTCCGTCACGTCGAAAGGGGTCAGTTGAAGTGGGTCTGGCATCTGACCAGGAAGCCTCCTGTTAGAGGTGTCCCGCCCACGGCCCACTTGTAGGAGGCCCCCGGGCAGATCCAGAACACGTTGGAGGGATTACATATCTCATCTGGCCTGGGAACACCTCGGGGTCCCCGATAAGGAGCTGGAAAACGCTGCGGGGCAGAGGGACATCTGCGGTGCTCTGTTTGACCTGCTGCCCCCGCGACCCTGCCCCCGATAAGAGGATGAAAATGGATGGATGGATGTTAAAATGCATTGAAGTCTACAGCATCTTTGGTTTTCTATCCCTCAAAAAAGGATGTGGCCTGGAGTTTGCCAAGACCTAATAGGTTTAATAAAGTTGAAAAATATGTTTTAACATACTTCTGAATTATTCAAATTGAAGCTTCAACTGGAGCTGTATTAATTCAAATGTTATTTATATATGTAGTTTCAGCCATATTTTAATATTCTGAATATATAAATTGTTTCTCTAAACACTCTGATGTCTCCTTGTATTCCACAACAGGATGAGAAGAACCAGGTTCTGACAACATATGTGTGGTACAGACAGGTAAGACAAAGAGAAATGAATTTCCAAAAATCATAACAAGTACTGTAAGTGCTGTATAGATACATCTGGAACACAGCTACTTTGATTTGAATCTCTCATCCAGATAACTTTTTCTGAGTGACAGTGTGTGAGCAGGTAAAGCGTGTTTCTCATCTGCAGGGCTCTAGACCGTGACTATTTAATCACATTTTGCGACCATGGAGCACCAGTACAATTTGTAAATAATATTAATATATGAACTTGAGGTGTTTGTTTATCTCCAGCTTACAGTGAATAAACTTAATGGCACCGTGCTAACAGTTCAACTTAATGAAATTGACAATAACATGAGCAGAGGAAGGTGTGTCTTTGTACCTTCAGGGCTCCAAACCATGACTATCTAGTCACATTTTGTGACCATGGAGCACCAGTGCAACAAAGAAAATATCTATTCTAAAAATCTGTTACTCATTAAGCTTCTTCTGTTCTTCAATATTTTAGTCCTGGACAGATGAATTCCTGGTGTGGAACCCAGAAGACTTTGATGAAGTCAAACAAGTCTCTATTCCTACTGCTAATGTGTGGGTGCCGGACATCCTCATCAATGAGTTGTAAGAACTGCTGCTGTTGAAACAAATATTTCTGCTACCTCTATTATTCCACCAGAACTGGCCTCAGCCCGTCTTTGCTCCTAAACAAGCTGTTGTTGATATTTTTGTCTCAACAGTGTCGATGTGGGGAAGTCTCCAGACATACCATACGTCTATGTGACACATGATGGACTGGTGCGCAACTACAAGCCCATCCAGGTGGTCACAGCGTGCACCCTCAACATCTACAACTTCCCATTTGATGTTCAGAAATGCAGCCTCACCTTCCAGAGCTGGCTTCATACCAGTAAGACATTTTCCACTTACTTCATACAAGTTTTTCAGGAAGTTTGTTAATCTGGTGGGGTGACGGGCGGTTGGAGATCAGATGCAGTTGTTGTTTTTCTTCTCTGTGTTTACTGGTGCCTCGCAAACCAAGTTTAAAGGTACATGTAGCACCACCCACTGTGTCTGGTGTGTAGAAGCTTGTTAATCCAATGAAAGCAGTCTGGCTTATCAGCGTTATTTATCAGCTATAATTTTAATTATCAGAATAACGCATGATAATAAAAATGTCCCATTTTCGGCTGATAATTTATTAGCCCGGTATATATTGTGCATTCCTAGTAATACTGTATACCGTAAAAGCATAATGTTCTCTGAGACAGTAAATGTACCGTGAAAATCTCAAACCGTTGCAACCCTGCGTGATTGACAGCTGCGTTAGAGAGTCATCAGCTATGAGTGGTTGTTTTTTGTGTGTCGCAGTAGATTCTGGTGAAAGCCATTAGATGCAGTAAGAAGAGGAGAACAGACATGATTTTTTTTCTGCAAACTATCAGTCTCTTGTACTTATTTTAGAATATTATGACAGTTTCAGCAAATATGACACGTTATTTTCATAAAAGTTACCAGCTGTGGCTTTGATGCCATAGATTTTAGTTCTTGAAATTGTTTTTCATTATTTGATAAAGTCACAAAGCATATAGTATTTTTCCTCTATTAGGATGAGTTAAGGGTTCTTAACAGGTTAAGGTTTCTAAGAATAAGGTCTCCAACTACATAGGTATATTATAACATAAGGTTTATTCCTGACACTGCTGTACAATGCAATAACTGCAATATGTAAGGCACTGTGTGCTTTGTTTTAACTCCAAACTAAACACAGAATGGAGCCCACTACCATCAGAAACATGCATATATTAACAAGTTTGAACCTGCATTAAAGGATAGTCACAATTGATCATAATTTAGGTCCAATTGTTGTAGCTCTGACCATCATTTCTATAAGAAATAATAACATTTACCAAGTTAAATGCTGAAATCTGGGAATTCAGCAACACCACCGAAAAGAAGTAAACAGGAAAAGAAACATAAACAGACATAGTGTACACAAACCCCCGGGTTAGCCAAACTTATTAACAAGAAAAAAACCAATGGAGATCGGTAAAGTAAATTCCCCAAACCGTTCATAAACATCCATCGCAGTTTACAGACCAACTTCCTGGTTCAGCTTTGACCTGCTTTACTAACAGCTCTGAGTGCACAATGTTATCATTACTCATAGAAAAAGTAAAAAACCAAGTAAACTTTAAGCAGCCTGGAACAGGGGCGTCGGTGGATTAGTGGATAGAGGAAGCGCCCCACGTACAAGGCTGTTGCCGCAGCGGCCTGGGTTCGATTCCAGCCTGTGGCCCTTTGCTGCATGTCACTCCCTTTCTCTCTCCCCACTTCACACTTCACTTTCCTATTGATTAAAGGCAAAAAAAAATGCCCCCCCCCCAAAAAAAACAGCCTGGAACAAAAATGCCAACTTCACATTAATTTGAAAAAAATTATAACTTAGGTCTGACTTACAAGGCCTACAATAACAGTAGTCTGCCACCAGAAGCGGTATTTTTAGCCCAAACCTGATCTTTTTGGAACCATAACCAAATGGATTTTGTGCCTAAACATAATCACATTAACCACAGCATTGCAAAGTTTTAACATATCCGCTGCATAATAACAAACAAGTGTTACATATCCCTAGTTTGCATTAATGTATGTTGCCAGTTTTTATTCTGGCACTTGGTATGAAAAACAGTTCAGGTGTCCAACTATTATTTCTCAGTGCATTTTCCATTCTAGATCTCATAATTAAGATGTAAAACATTTCTGAAGTACTTACAGGTACTTCACATTAGCAACATCCCAGTGCAGCTCTCTAGATGATGCTAATAATCTGCCCTTTTGTCACCCTTGATGTAATTCTGGCAGAATGGTGAAAAATATTCACCGGCATCAGAAAACAACATCCATCTCTCTCTTCAGCTCTTCTCATTAAGGCTTGAGTGGAACAACCGCTCTGTTCTGTGCATCCATGAACTCTCCCCTGCTGTGACATGTGCTTAAAGAGCAGAGTGGAGGGTGAAAGGTAACTTGTTGCCATGGCCGTTTCATGCTGCTCCCGACATTGTGTTCGATCTGTAGTTGATGACATCAACATCACCCTGATGCGAAGCCCCGAGGAGCTCAGGGAGGACAAGAGCGTCTTCATGAACCAAGGAGAGTGGGAGCTGCTCCATATACTGTCCAACTACAAGATCTTCAGTGTGGACAATGATGACTACTACGCTGAGATGAAGTTTCATGTGAGTACTTGATATTTTAAGATTTAAATTTCTATGTGTGGCATAAATGAGGGGTGGTGCATCTTGTATTGAAGATTCTGACCTCTGTCCTCAAGACCTGCCAAACTGCTGTTATTGTAACTTTATTATTTTCCCATTAATAACACAACTTATCCTCAGACAACGGGTCAGACAAAATCTAATGACTTAGTGTCCTGCCAAAGGACTCGTCACGTTAACAGAAAGTTACGTAGGTTAGGCTTAGGGAAAGATGGGAAAAATGGTTGGGCGTTGTCATGTTATGTGCTTAATGTAAAGTTGAGTACTTAACAAAAGTTACCAGGGGTGGGGGGAAAAAAACAGTACAACAGAGTATCGCAAAATTTTGCATGGCGATACTGTATCGATACACAGACACCAAGTATCAACCTTTTATTGTACATCATTAATTTTGGAACTTTTGGTACTAGAGTAATAAAATCAATTGCTTTCTTGCTCCACTAGATGGTGCTGAGGTTTTTTTTTCCTGCTGAGGTCAGCAGAGGTCTCAGTCAAGCGATATTGGCAGTAAGTTTGTCAAAACAAAGATGGAGGCACTGGAGAAAGAAATCAGAAATGCTTGGTTTGGACATATTTTTGGATTTTTTAACACAGATGGAAAGGAGGACTTGGATATGACACATATAATTTGTCAGCAGTGTCATATGACAGCAAAATATTCTGGGAATACTACAAACATGAGGGCTCACCTCACACTAGACCATCCAGCGATAGCAGTAGCCGCTGATGGCCAAACTAACGCTAAACCAGCTCCACCTAAAAATCAACCAACACTGGACACACTTAGCTCGACAAAACTACCATCCAACTGTGAGAGAGCGAAGAAAATAACACAGTCCATCACCTACTTCATGTGCAAAGATCAGCGTCCATACAGCGCTGTTGAAAACCAAGACCAACACAGCTGTACCCAAGCTCTACAGAGAAGTGAAGCATAAAGCTGAGGAATCTTTTGAGTAGAGCAGGAAGGGTGCCGTTAACTTGTGACGCCTGGACGTCAAGGTCAGTGGATTCATATGTGACTATAACGGGACATTATCTGACAGAGGACAGGAGACTGCTGTCTCACGTTCTCCAAACTAGAGCAGGACATCAAAGTCAGACCGGAGCAAACACTGCACACCTCCTGCAAAATGCAGCACAAGAATTTAACAGACAACACTTCGAACATGGGTGTTACCATTCAGTTAGCGGGATGCCTGCATGTGAAGTGTTTGGCTCAGGTGTTTAATCTGGCCTCTCAGAGAGCATTAAATCTGCCCACAGTTCAGTCTTTCAGGTGTATGCAGCATTTCTGACAGGTTTTATGACGGTGTAGGTCAGTCTGTCTGCTCTGTGTCACATATTGCTGCAATAAAAATGATATCGATGAACAGACTGAAAACTTTATCTTATGAGGTAAAACTTGGTTGACAAAGCTTTCCTTTGGGGAAATAATTTGCAGTTGGGGAAAAAAGATGATAAATTTCATCATAATACTCAGCGTATCGCAATATCGCAATAATAATGTATCATGGATCTTACGGCGATTCCCACCTCTAATACCCAGTCTTATTGTAGTTTACTGATAATTAATGTAATGTGATTAACAAATTATATTTTACACTCAATTTAAATTCAACTCCAAAATAAAACACCAGAATAAGACAATTATATCCATTCAAAAATAAAGACAGACTCCTTTAATATGAGGTCATACCTGAATATGTAAATGCTATATCAACAACTAGCAAAGTTAAACATGTAAAGCAAAGACAAGCTCACAACATCTCACCAAAAATAAACAGGTCAGTGGCAGTTTTTATCACTAAGATTTGCACATTTTAAGCACAAGTTATTGTTGCCTTCACCTGAGCTCTGTCATACAGCAGACTGAGTCTCCCCTGTCCTCACACACAGAATAAATATAGTTAAATCTTGCAGGCCTGTAGAGTATGTGTCTCAGATGTCTCGTGACAGTAGTGTCCTCTTTATTTAAACCAAGTGAAGATAAATAAAGTTTAACTCACATTTCTCTTCGGTCATGGAGAGGCAGTTTCTGTTGCAGGCAGCAGAGGCTGAAACTTTCGTCCCAGGTCCTCAAACGCATCTCGGGTCACAAACTGCGCAATCATCTTCCAACAGGTGTTTTCATCAGAGGACCCACACAGCTTTCCCGCTCACAGCACGAACACAAACCTTCAGGCTAATTAACTGTAACTAAGTAGAGAAAATTGCGTTTTGGAGTCTTGCTAACACTTTCCTCCATCTACTTCACCGAAACCCGCTTTTTTTCCTTCGTTTATTTGCGCTGTTTGCCCCGCCCTCTTTCACTTCCGCACCGTCTGCCAATCACAACAGGTGTCACTGACTGACATCTGATAGTGACCAATGAAAACGAAGAGTCCAAAGTAAAGGTATTTGCTTTTTTTTTTAAAATTAATCTCAAATATTTGTCTGTGATATTATTTGGAACTGAATTATACACAATTTGTGAATAGGCCTGGGCGTGGAGGCTTCAGCCCTGATTCTTTAATGATTAGCCCCAGATCTAAAAAAAAAAACAAACCCCAAGACAAAACAGATCTAATGACATGTCATTTCATTCATGCATTAAAGCCCTCGGAAATAGCATAATGATGAATCAAAGTTTTGGTAAAGGAAGAGTTCATTTTTAATGCTTTATATATTGCTGGATAGTTTGATCTTGAATTTTCATCATCATTATTCATTAGTTGATTATATTTTGTAATACCTAATTTTTCATAGTAACTGAAGCAGAAATATATGGTGCAGTAAAAAGTACAGTGTTTCCCCTTTGAAATGTAGAGGAGCAGAAGTATAAAGTAGCATAAAATGTAAATACTCAAGTACAAGAACCTCACAATTCTGCAAATTTAATGATAGCAGTTGCAAAGTATTGTTTCCATCCATCCATCCATCCATTTTCATCCACTTATCTGGGGCCAGGTCTCGGGGGCAGCAGGCCAAGCAAACCATCTTAGACGTCCCTCTCTCCAGTGTTGTTTCCAGCTCCTCCTGGGGGACCCCAAGGTGTTCCCAGGCCAGATGAGATATATAATTCCTCCAGCATGTCCTGGGTCTGCCCCGGGGCCTCCTACTAGTGGGACGTGCCCTGAACACCTTTAATGAGAGGCGCCCAGGAGGATCCAGATGAGATGCCTGATGGCCAAACCAACAACCAACTTCTAAAATTTTTAACCATTTGTTTTCATGTCTGGAACCTCCCGGCTACAACAGGCTTGAGATGCGCACTCATTTGAGGACTTGGCTCAGATTCTGGAGTTACTCTTTAAGGAATCTGATTCCGTTTGATTCTGTGGTGGGAACCTCTTGCGACTGTATGCGTTTGATGACGTCAACCCCAGCAGAATCCAAATCCTGGACCTTCTGCATGGAAGACAAGTGCTCTAACCACTACACTAGGGAGGCCCCTTCATATCACAATCCATAATTATTCTGGAAAATAAAGTCTTAAAAAGAGTTTTTAGGGGTAAACAAGATGCTATAGTGCACCAAAAGAGATTGCTCATTAAGATGATTTTGCGTGAGAGGATCCCCCAGACCCTTCTACAGAGGTTGGAGCTGAACCACCACTGTCCTCAAATCTTAATAACGCGCCTGGGCTGCTAACTATAAAAATAACTGTGGGCCCAAATACGTGTTTGTTTTTTTGAAATATGCTTTATTTGCATTCTGTGTGAGAGTGAGAAGATTGATATCTCATGTTTGTGTGTTATGTTCACAGCTAGAGTTAGGATATGATTAACCTTTGGCATAAAAACTGGAAACCAAAACTCACTATGTAGATACTAGAAAATACTGATCAGACCTACCGGGATGATGGATATAGCTTTAATTTCAACAGTTCTGGTTCTGCACGGAGTAAAACAAGAGGTTCAACATGTTAATTACTGACAGTCTTAGGACAGAGCCCCCTGACATTATAACTTGACTCAAAACATTCATTTCCCAGGTGGTGATCCGGCGGCGGCCGTTGTTCTACACCGTGAACCTGCTGCTGCCCAGTATCTTCTTGATGGTGATGGACATTGTGGGTTTCTATCTGCCACCAGACAGCGGAGAGAGGGTTTCCTTCAAGATCACTTTGCTGCTGGGCTACTCTGTCTTCCTCATCATTGTATCTGACACTCTGCCTGCCACCGCCATAGGAACCCCGCTGATAGGTGACTGGGATCTGCTACTGCTTATCAGCAGTTTGCATTCACAGCAGGGTTCCTGCAGTGTCAGCTCATGCTTTTAAAATATTTAGCCTTATTTAAAAATAAAAAAAAAGGTTGGTAAACTATGATGTCAGGAGAGCTCCGAACAAAATTGAGCAGCAGTTAATCTGCAAGTCAAACATGCCGAGACAGATTGGCGAGGGCAAAACAAGTTCTGAGAGCACACTCAGACTAAATTCAAGCACTAATTTCAGGTTTTTGGAGGGCTGGAGACGATCCCAGCATGCATTGGGTGGAAAGCAAGAAAACATCCTCAAAAAATTACCATCATATCACAGGTCTATGACAGAAGAACACAAACATTTAGGCTCAATCCACCTGTTTGTTGACAGTTAACGCACATGCAAACTCCAGGATGAAAACTCCAAAAGACATGAGGTTCAAGATTACACATTTCTTCAATATTTTAGGGAAGACCACTTTTTAATTTCAATATTTTACAGTTTCAAAGTAACAAAAAAGGAAAAGTTCAGGCACCCTGTAGGGTCAGTGCTTAGTAGTGCCCCCTTTGGCAAATATCACAGCTTCTAAACACTTTTTCATTCATTCATTCATTCACTCATCTTCTAACTGCTTCATCCTCTTGAGGGTCGCGGGGGGGCTGGAGCCTATCCCAGCTACATCGGGCGAGAGGCAGGGTACACCCTGGACAGGTCACTAGACTATCGCAGGGCTGACACATAGAGACAAACAACCATTCACGCTCACATTCACACCTATGGACAATTTAGAGTTATCAGTTAACCTAGTCCCCAATCTGCATGTCTTTGGACTGTGGGAGGAAGCCAGAGTGCCCGGAGAGAACCCACGCTGACACGGGGAGAACATGCAAACTCCGCACAGAAGGGCTCCCACGCCCGGGATCAAACCGGCAACCCTCTTGCTGTGAGGCAAGAGTGCTAACCACCACACCACCGTGCCGCCCCTAAACACTTTTTGTATCCAGCAAAGAGTCTTTCAGTTCTTGTTTGGTGGATTTTAATTTAATTTGATTTATTTATTTTGAGCAGTTGAAATAAATAAATAACTAAAATAGATTATACTGTGAAAAAATACCTACAAAACAGAGACAAACAATAACTTATGAACAGACTTAGAATGAGAAACATAAATCAACATTTCATGTCCGAAAAGGAGTAGGAAGACGCAACATGCTTGTCTAGCCCTACTCTATGGAGCTACATTAGGGTCAAATGTTTTGAAAAAATAAAATTTGAAACTGAAAATTCATATGTTGATCTTGAATTCTGAAAAATACAACAATGTATTCAAAATAAAAATAAGTATATGGAACGTTTTTTCAGGTTAAATATAATTTTGATTCACTCTGGTAATTCTTTTGAATGAATAATTTATTTTCACTTTTCACTTCCATATATATTTTCACATTTGAGGTCTTATTTTTTTCAGTTTCAAATCTTATTTTTTCACTTTCAAATCTTTTTTTCACTTTCAGATCTTTTTTCAGTTTCAAATCTGTTTTTTGAGTTTCAGACTTTTGACCCTGATGTGGCATGGGGGGCGTGGCATCAGCTGAGAGGGGTGTGGAATCATGAGTGACAGTGCCTTCAGGGAACGTAGGAACTAAAAAAATTCTGACTCAACACTTACATACACCACATTCATGTGACTGGCAGTGTAAAAATTGATGCCAGTGACAAACATCATCCAGCACACAGGTTAGAAATGTTAACTATGTTTTGGGAAATCATAACAAACATTAAAGGGTCGTTTTTGTGACAACATACTTTTTCACAGCTCCATCATCACGACCGACTGGACGCCATCATCGCAAGCAAAACGGACACTATGCTGCGTTCACAGTGCTTTGTGGAAATCGGACATATCAGCACTTAAAATGTGGCTGTTGAACTGCAAAATCTGACATAATTTATGGCTCTTATACCGCAGTTGGTGCTCAGTACTGTCTAAAACAGATTTCTAAATGGAAGTTTGTCAAAGGCATCAATTTTTACACTGCCAGTCACATGAATATGGTGTATGTAACTGTTGAGTCAGAATTTTTTTAGTTCCTACGTTCCCTGAAGGCACTGTCACTCATGATTCCACACCCCTCTCAGTTGATGCCACGCCCCCCACGCCACATCAAGGTCAAAAGTCTGAAACTCAAAAAACAGATTTGAAACTGAAAAAAAAAAGATCTGAAAGTGAAAAAAAGATTTGAAACTGTAAAAAATAAGATCTGAATCTGAAAAGATAAAACATGCAACTGAAAAAAATAAGACCTCAAATGTTAAAATATATATGCAAGTGAAAAGTGAAAATAAATTATTCATTCAAAAGAATTACCAAAGTATTTTGTATATTTAACCTGAAAAAATGTTTACATATACAACATTGTTGTATTTTTCAAAATTCAAGATCAACACATGAATTTTCAGTTTCAAATTTTATTTTTTCAAGTACAAAACATTTGACCCTAATGTAGCTCCATACTACCCCCAATCCCAAACTATACTAATCCATCACTGTTGCCAGGTAGTCGTAGTTTCACCCATTCTTCCTGCAAAGGCTTCAGTCTCTGTGAGATTCTTGGGCCGTCCTCATGCACTGCTCTTTGAGGTCTGTCCACAGATTTTTAATGATGTTTAGGTCGGGGGACTGTGAGGGCCATGGCAAAACCTTCACCTTGCTCCTCTTGAGGTCGTCCATTGAGGATTTGGAGGTGTGTTTAGGATCATTGCCTTGTTGTAGAAGCCGTCCTCTCTTCATCTTCAGCTTTTCTACAGATGCTGAGATGTTTGCTTTAAGAATTCAGCTGAATCCATTCTTCCCTCTATCTGTGAAATGTTCCCCATGCCACTAGTTGCAACACAAGCTCAAAGCTTGATCCATCCACCCACGTGTTTAACAGTTTTTTCTCCAAACATACCTTTGCTCATTGTGTCCAAAAAGTTCTATTTTAACTTGTTTCCAAAAAGAATCAGGCTCGTTTCAATGTTCCTTTGCAAACTTCTCACACAGGAAAGGTTTTCTTCTGATGGCTCTTCCACGAAGGTCATATTTGTCCAGGTGTGGCTGCACAGTAGAACAGTGCACCACCACTCCAGTCTGATAAATCTTCCTGCAGGTCTTTTGCAGTCAAACAGGGGTTTTGAGTAGCCTCTCTAACAATCCTACGAGCAACTCTAAGAGTTTTCTTGGTCTTCCAGACCTCAACTTGACCTCCACAGTTCCTGTTAACTGCCATTTCTTAATGACATTACAAACTGAGGAAACAGCTCCCTGACAACACTTTGCTTTCTTCTTACAGTCGTCTTCTGCGTTGTGGGCATTAGTTACTTTAGTTTTCAGACTGCTAGGCAGCTGTTTAGAGGAGCCCATGGATGCTGATTGATGGGACAAGGTTTCAGGAATCAGTTGAAATTTGCATTACCTGGCCTTTCCTAACGATGACTGTGAACAAGCCAGAGTCCTGATAAGCTCATTAAGGTCTGAGACCCTGGTAAAAGTTGTCTGAGAGCTCAAATGTCTTGAGGTGCCCAAACTTTTGACATCATTATCATCAAACACCTTGTCTCGTCTTACCTGTTCTGTAGGTGTGTACTTCGTGGTCTGCATGGCCCTCCTGGTGATCAGCTTGACAGAAACCGTGCTGATTGTGCGTCTGGTCCACAAGCAGGACCTGCAGCCCCCTGTGCCCCACTGGGTGAGGTACTTGGTGCTGGAAAGAGCGCCGGTCCTCTTCTGCATCCACAAGAAGCACCGACTCTGCTCCTCACTGTCCTCCCAGGGCGCCGACCTGGAGCACTACAAGGATAACAACTATGGGACCGGTAAGCTACAGTTGAAAGCGGGCAAGGGAGCCTAGTTTTTAATCAAACCAAATGCTAAATGTTTCCCTTCTAATTGCACTGGAAGGAAGCTTTTTCCCTTTGCTTTAACACTTAGACCTACTTCGATGAAACACAGTTTTCCAAGTTAAATGAAGCCTATTCTTGTCTCATCCCGCAGCCCAGTGCACCCTCCACCACACCTGTGAGATAGGCCGAAGGCTCAGCCACCACGACAGAGAAGGCGGACTGCTCGGACTGGGCCTGCCCCCCTCCAGGGACCCCACCCCGCCTGTCATGGACAACATCCTGCAAGAAGTGACAGCCATACGCCACTTCCTGGAGAAGAGAGACAGGTGCCGGGAGGTCGCCAAAGAGTGGCTGCAGGTCGGCTACGTGCTGGACGTGCTGCTCTTCAGAGTTTATTTAGTGGCCGTGGTGGCCTACAGCATCACACTGGGTACGCTGTGGTCAGTGTGGCAGGTCGCCTGAGGCTCACCCCTGCACTGCTGTGGACACAAGCTCAGTGGGTGGAGCACTGAATTCAGAGGGCCAGAGTTATTGGCTCTATGCCCTGTGTAGCTCAGTGGATACAGGGAGGCACTCGCAGATGATTGGAACAGGGAAAGGCGTCCTGTATGTGGGACACATGTACAAAGGTTTGGGTTTGCCACCAAATCCCTACAAATATTATTATCATCATTTTAGGTTTGATCAGAGAGTTTTAAAGTTCCATGATGTGAGTGCAGCCTGAGGTGTTTTCAGGGCCAGGCCAAGACTTTCTCAGACGTCCAATGCACCAACACACTTAATTATTATCCATGATTATTAAGGATTTAAAAGGACGACAGTGGTAACACAGCAAAGATATTTTAGCTAAGACAGTTTGTTGGGATAAAGGTCAAAGTATGAAAATATGGAGCACTGATGACACAGTTTAGGAATAAAATTTGGACTCAGAGACAAGCTTATAGATTAAAAAAGAAAAAAAAAACGAATGAATACATAAAATTAGTAAATAATGAATTTATAATATTGATGTAATAAATGCATATGATGACCTGTTTTGCACTACATGTATATTATTGAGATATTTGACTGCATGCCCCCTCTCCCTGAATGTGTTCTCAGATACATATACACAAGTATGATGCATATTATTAGTTTATTTTCATGTGATGGTAAATCATAAGTCTTTATGTAAAACTGTGGAAACTTGTACCGTTTCAAATACATATCAATATAATGTTTAATGTCAATGTGTCACCTTATGTAATAAAATCTGTCCAAAAACGACTGTAATTTTATACACTGATTATTTTTATTTTACAAATACAGTAGCAGATGTGTGCCGTAGTTTTATTATTATTATTATTATTATCATCATTATTATTATCATCATATTTTATTTTATTTATTTATTTTTTTATTCAATTGTGCTGTGTCAACAAGAGATGAGAATTATATACCATAAAAGAGAAGAAAAGGCCTAATAAATCATATTTGAATAAATGCAAAATGTCAGACGTATACAGATAAATAAATCACATTGAGCAGTACAGTAACATATTATGATATATTCTATTAAAACTCATGTCATTATTATGAATTATTTTTAATGTTATTCTTATTTAAAGAAGAACGACTTGCTAATGTGGAAATAGATTTGGAAAATGAATTCTGAAATTAAAGTTGCAACCTAAGATAAAAAATAGCTATCATAAACATTATGAAATAATAAGCAGTATTTATGTAAAGTATTAAATCCAGTTGGTTCATTTATTTTAATTTGTACTTATTCGTTTGGCTGTTTATTTAATAAAGCCTCACTTTTAATTTAATTTTGTCCAACTGGACTTTCACACTTTACTCTTTAGCATTTGTATTTCCCCCTCTTAAGTGATTAAGATAATTACTACTGATTAATCTTTAGGGACGGGTCTTTATTTATCAGGGGGGAGGTGTGGCTTCTTTTATTTATTTAATTTAATTTAATTTAATTTATTTATTTTGAGCCTCTCCAGTGCTACAAATATTTTTCTTCAGCTGAAATTTTGTGGCACTCACAGGTTTTAACTTGGTTTATTTTTAGGTACATTTTAAATGGGTACATAGATACAATACGTCTTTTTTATAGTCTATATATAAGATAGATTCTGTGCAGTGGTGTGAGACGTATTCAGATCCTTTACTGCGGTAGAAGTACTAATACCGCTCCATGAAATTTCTCAGCGCTGCATTAAAACCTCACTTAGGGACTGTTCTTCACTTATCAGAGGAGGGCGGTGGTTAGGGTGTGACTTTTTATTATATATTTTTCCTTTAGCCTCCCTTAGAGACTGGCAGAAAGTATTTGACCCTCGCTCCTCCATAAATTACTAATTAGATTTTTAAAACTTACCCTTTGATATCTGAAAGTTAAAAGTTAGAGGCTGAAGATAACAGAAATATCACTATTTTCAGCTCAGATTTGGTTATTTATTTATTTTTTTTCCCTTTTTCTGATGGAAGTGTTCGTTGCACATGATGTGTCCAAGGACTATTGGAAATTTGAAAATCCAACAATAGTTTCTGGCTGTGATAAATGATTTTGAATGAATTTTGGCAATTGTTTCAAAAAAGCATGCCTTCCAAATGCACATTTTCTTTACAAACTGGGATAAAATAAATACAACCATTTACATTTATATGTCTGTCCCTGGAGCCAAAATAAAAACATATGTCCCTCACCAGTGCTTAAAAAAAATATTTGACATGCCTCCCCCAAATAAATAATGAACAGTCCCTCAGTTTAGAGGACTGTAAATGATGTCAAATACATTGTTTTAACATGGTTCCTGACCCCATTGTGAAATGGGTCCATTCACTGCTGATATTCTAATTTTTTTCTGAGATTTGAGGTGTTTAATACCCGCAATTCCCACAATAATGAACTGCTCATAATCTGCCTCAAATCTGCTAATATCAGTATAAACACCACACAGCTCATCATCATGAGTTAACTCCTGCAGTTCACCCCAGCAGCCAGAGGATGGCACCATGCACAACAGCATCAGTCTCCCTCAGCTGCAGAGCGGCACAACAGGTTCGCTCATGCTACAACTGAGTCACTGAATATTAAATCCTTTGTTCGTAAGAATATTTTTAAATGCATGTAAAGGAAACTAATACATTAACACAAATGAAACCCCTTTGTCTTTTTGTGTATTTTGTGTTTCCAAAAAGACTTGCTGTGTCACCAGAGATCTTTTAGAGTGAAGTTTAATCTGTTTTAAATCTGTATGGTTCCAATGAAGAGCCCGGTCATGATCTGTGTGGACAGTGAGTAGTCACCTTGGAATTCTTTTTAAGTTAAGTAGCACAAGAACAGCCTTAGGAAGGGATTATTTTTTTGTAATAATAACAAATTTACCATAATAAAATACTTTGTATGCTCAGAATACGAAGACACACGCCATACTGTTCATACACTGTTTTGATACAGTGACAGTTACTGTGTCTCCATCTGTTTGTGTGTTTATTTTTTATAATTATACTAAATCTAAATGTTGCATCTTCTGACACAAACATGTCATTCCTTTATCACACTGCCTGCTCCACCCTGTAAGGACTGCAAACTTATTTTTAAATTCAATTTTCAGTCATTTTAAATAGTCTTTTTATCTCTGCACCTCTTGTCTGCACTTATTTTTTTAATTGTGATTTTTTTGTTAAAAAAAAAAAGTGAATCATTTTGTAATTAATTTTACATTTTAAATCTTTTTTCTCTCTTCACTCTTTTCTGTATCTTTCATTATGTTTTATATTATATTGCTCTGTGAAGTAATTTGAATTTCCCTTGTGTATGAGACGTGCTATACAAAAAAAGTGGCATTGCCAGTCTGTGTAAATTTAATCCAATTTAGTAGATACTACTTATTGTGCTGATATTAATGTACTTAATGGAACGCAGAGTAACATATGCAGGTAACATACATATTACCCAGCAATCTTTAAATGACAAAAACTACAAAAGAAAACAGGAAATTATTAGTTTAACTAAATAGTTTTTATAGTTAACCCTTTGTGGTCAAGGGTATAATTGACTGTTTTTGACTACTTTTCATTGTACCTTTAAATTTCACCTATCTTGCCTTGTTTGGTATCATTTTTTCAGCACAAACCTTACCTGTGTGACTTTAGTCATTTATGTATGACATACTGTATTAACACATTGGACCTAAAATCACACAAACACCACCAATAGGAAAGGGGCCATGTTTTTTTCTGCTTGCATGCACTTTCGTTAGAATAGCCCATTTTTACCATTTGTTCCTGCACCAAACGTGACAACAATATTCAGGAAAAAGCACTGCATAATTTTTTTTATCATAAGTCTGGTTTTACTTAGCCTATCAACACAATTTAAAAGTGGTATACAGTCTGAAGTTCACACTTTCGACACAAGTTGAAACGGAGACTCAGCGAGGCTGCGTCTTGCTGCTACGTCAATTTAAATCGGTCATGTGATTTGGTCGCACCGGCGTGTCTGTGGACTCCAGAGGGTTGGATTATATTTTCTATAGTGTATGTAGAATAAGCATATCATTTTGTTATAGATTGATATTATTTTACAAAAACAGAAAGCCATGATGGAGATAGGTTTGTCTTTTAGAGGGCATATATAGAAAATTGCACCATTTTCTATTTACTGTGAGTTCTTCTTTGAGCACAGGTGTATCTTTAGGTGGCCCCTCCAGCTCACAGGGCCCCTGCCGCAGCCCCTCATTAAGTACTTTGCAGCCTGAAATTAGAAGACAATTTACATTTTAAACCTTTGTAATACGGTGTTTGACATATCAGACACGTGTGAACAAATGTAAGTGAAGATATACAGGGTATTTTTCTCCTCGGTTTATTTAGGTAATATTAACATTCCTATGTTTTTTTCGTGTACTAATTAAAGTAAACATCAGCTGTATAACACATCCTTTAGCTTCATATTTGTTCAACTGATTAATTGTCTGTATATGAGCCAATAAAGACATCAGATAACGTGAGACAGGATGTCAAGGGCAAACACATTTTCACGCGTAGTGGCCACCCTGACCAGACCTCAGATATGATTGCCATGATGTCACATGATTTGGTTTGATAAAGAAGTTAAAAACTTGAAGATCGTCATTTTTGTAGCAAAGGCTGGCAGCCTAAAGACTCCAGCCTTTAGTGGGTCAAAGTTTAGAGCTGAATCCTCACGCTGCAACACAAAGGCCCTTCACTGTTCATATTACCACCCTGACAAACCATTCACCACCCCCCTGCCCCTTCCTTCCTAAAACCCCAAAATAAGATCAAAGTCCCACTGAAGCAACAAGTCCAACAAAACCCTTCACAATGAGAGTTTTTTCCCCCTCATTTCCTGTTTTTCTTTTCTGCCAAAATCTAAAAAAAGTCCGAAAAAATAACCACAGAGCCGCCATGTGTTTTGGGTGTAATTCTTTGGAGTGAGTGCATAAGTGGAGAGGGAAAGTGGAGAGCTGCCTCATTAGTTCCCAATACACTGAAGTCAAGATCTGATCCTGCGTGCCAGAGAGAGGAAATGAGCAAATATAGTGGCATTATTGGGACGCGTTGGAGACACTTTTGATGTGATGTTTGTTTGTTGGACACACACAGAGAGACTCGCCTTTTCAAGCTTTACTGGGGACGAAATGACATCAACCAGATGACAATGGAAGTGTTGGTTTAAACTTTAACACATTAAAGGAGCATACTGCACACGTTTGCATGTTTTAGCACATCAGTAAATCACAATACTTCACATACAATATATAATGTCACGTGTTAAACTCAAGCAGGAAGCGCAAAACCGCAGTGGTGTTAGAACATGTCTCTGTCATTGCATTTAATCGCTGCTTGCGCCAATTAAAGGATGGAAAAGGTGATGGATTTTTTTTGGTTTTTCACATCCTGCCTTGACGGTGTGAATGCAGCATTCAAACCTCATTAAATGTTTAATGCTTTTCCTATAGACTGTGCAGAACAGTTTCTCAGCCCTACAATCAACCTTTAAATTATGCCTTTAGAGAAGCTTCATCTTCTGGGAAGCATGTGGAGACTTTGGCCGGATGGTGGCGCCAGAGGAAAGGTCAGGTCATGATAATCGCTTTGAATTACCCTCTGGCAACCATGACTATTCCAACATCCTGGTCTCACTCCAAAGTCACTGAAAAGTGGCGCATGATCAGTGACTTCCGGCGTCAGATACTGATGAACAAAGCTGTCTTTTCACGACGGCATGATACGCGGCTGGTTGCTGTTGTTTAACGGTGCACGGAAGCATCTGTTAAGGTGGTGGAAGTCAAAGCAGAGCAGGCAGGAGAGGTGGTGGATAGGTCCAACAACCCCTGACTTTCACATATCCTGATTTGTCATCGGACTTTCACGTCTACATATTACACTCTCAGTGTCCTTCTACTTGATGTTGCGGGATTCCAACCAACGCTGGGACATCAACAAAAGCATGTAGTGAGGTTTAGAAATCATGGTTTGGGCTCGACACGTTTGTCCCATCCACCACCCCGTCTACCCGCCCTATAGTGACTTTCCCGGTCCTTATATTACGTTGTGACCAGCAGTGTTTCAAACTGATGCTGTCTCATAGTGATGCGCATCATACTGCCATGGCTGGTGCTGTGCGACTGTGTTATGACCCGGAAACCCAGTCTGATTCCAAAGTCAGCGAATACCGACACTTGGTGAGTGACGTCCAGAGTCAGACACTGACAAAAAAGCCGTCCTTTCACATCGACATGATATGTGGCTGGTCACTGTGGTTGTTTAACAGCGCTTGGCTGCATCAAGGTAAATGCTGTACAACATTTACGTACAACAACATATGTTGAGGGGGCATAAGTGAGTAGGGCAGGCATGAGGGATGGGTCCAATAACCACCGACTCTCACCTGGGAGGCTGGTGTTCACTTCCTGTAAGACTGTAAAGCCAAACCCTGTTCTTTTTTCCTAAACCCAACCATGCGTTTTTGTTGTTAGAGGAAAGAAACGTTAATCCATGGTGTTGTATTGACGTAGTGCTCCATTTTTAAAAGAGACTGTATGCAAACTGTACCTTTCCTGTGAAAACAGAAGCGTATTTTCAAAACAGACAATACATGTAACAGGCTGAAATTGACACGGCGTCCCAGAACTTCAACAACAAACACACCCTGGGTGTCAAGCACAAACTGTGGATGGACTCAAGAAGCAGACTCATAGACTCGGATAAAAGTTGCATGTGTGGTCAGTTACACAGGCAAAGCTATCCAATACGACAAAAACAGTCAAAAACTCACACTCACAAGGAACACTAGGGAAACGCTGAAACTCTCACTCAAAGGTAAAGATGATGTGGCAACAAACAGAGAAGACGGGGACTTAAATAACCTAAGACAAGGAAGACATTGAGATACAGATAAAACACATTGAGACACAGGTGAAAAACATTAGGGCGGGGCAAGTAATCACAAAGGAGGGAAACTTGCCAGGGCGTGGGATCTGATCTGAGATGAGACGAAACAGTGGTTCCCAAAATAAAACAGGGAACACATGGATGAAAAATAAACATGTATTTAGGTAGCTCGACAGGTTATGGCACAGGGTACCTTGCATGCCATATGTCAACGTGGAAAGTCCATGACCAAACGTCGATATGTGACAAGGACAGGATGAGAATGTGTTGATTCCTACCATACAACATGACGGGTCCCCAAAAGTGAGACCAAAAGACCTGGATTGCACCCTGGTGGCTGCCTGTTGTACAGGTCAGACACCCCACCCCTGCATGTTAGTGGATGGTACATGAACCAAACTAAACAGCGTGTTCTCATGCCCTACTCTTCAAATACCACTGCATCTTTCGCAGTGGTATGATCGACTGCCGGGTGGTGTAACTTTATTACGCCACCAGAGGGCATCAGTTTAAAATGATAACGGCGTAATATAAAAACGTGGAAAGTCTCTATAGGACGGGCGGGACTGTAAGTGGATGGGTCCAACAAACCTTGGACTATCACAGGGGAGCCAGCTGTTTGCTTCCTGTGGGACCGTAGAGACAAACCATGTTTTTTTCTAAACCTAACCACATGCTTTTGTTGCCTAAAACGTGACCACATGCTTTTATTGCAAAAGGAAATAAACAATAAACATATTTTACCAACATAGTATATTTATTTTGAAAAGTCTGTATGCATTACTGCGCAGAGACTGTACATTTCATTTTCAGCTCTTTCTTTTACATTGTTACAGACGGCACCTCATACTGACGCTGGTGTATTATACCGCCACGAAAGGTGCCTTTTTGTTTCAGTGTCTGACTCCGAAATCACCAGCAAAACAGTTATATTTGACGACTTAGGAATAAGAACAGGCTGGTCTGGGCCTTTATGCTGATCTGACACCAGCTCTGTACTTAACTGTTCAAAAGACAGGTAAGAAGTGGACCTCCTTAAATGTTAAACTATTACTTTAACTTTGCTCTTGGTGATGTATTTTCCTTACACACTGGAACGAGACATCATTTAGTTCCTACTGTGAGTTGAAATGTTTCTCCAGTTAGATTTGAGATTGAGCAAATATACAAAATGATATGTTTAATTAACTCCTAAAGCAATGAAAACACAACCAGGGAGGTGAACATGAGTGACAACCTGCCACAAAAAGACTCATTTAAACCTTTTTCAGGTCAATCTATCACCACGCACAAGCTCCACATCCTGCGTCTCGGCTCGCTTCCTCTATAATGACAGTCATGCGTGTGTGACAATAAAGGTGCACACATAAGTACGCCCTGCATATCTAATGATAGCGTTTGTGACCTCTATGGCACAAGAGGCAGAACAGACAAAAGCCAGTCAGGCTTGATGTGCTGCAGTAGTTACCATTAGCACATCACAGCCAGGTGGTGAGTGCGACGCCAGACAGCTGAATGCGCTTCCACTGTGAACATTTGTGGAAACGTGCAGCAGGCTGTCGAGAGGGAGTGGTGGCACTTAGTCAGGTGCTGTGGTTTGAAATGATCCCGAAAGGATTATTCAACCAAACGCATGTTACTTTCTGCTTTCTTGCATCAGTTTATGTTTTAAGGATGATACCAGCCACATTACAACAACCAGAGGTTACATACAGCAGAGCTAAGGGACTGTTCTTTATTTATTAGAGGAGGGGGATGGCTGGGGTGTGACTTTTCTCTTTTTACAGTTTATTTTTGGGCAAATTTTAATGAATAAATTTATTTAAAGAATAAAGTGACAGATGAAACATCATTATTTAAGGCTCAGATTTCGTCATGTTTTTTCTGATGGAAGCGTTTAGCCCATTCTCATTCCAAAGTTGTCAAATACCACCACTTTGTTCGTGATTTCAGTGTCAGAGACTACTTAGACTCAGGCCTTAACTTATAGGCACCGTTAAATATTTGCTGACTTCTGAATGAGACTGAGTTTATACAGGAACCAACAACCCCTGGCTATCATCCAGGAGCCTGGTGTTTGCTCCCAATGAAGAGGCAAACCATGATGTTTTTTTCCAAACTTAACCATGTGTTTTTGTTGACGTTGCGGCGTTGGCATCCCGTAACATCAACAGCAAACGTAGAAGGATACCAAACGTGTAATGTGTAGATGTGAAAGTCCACTGATGAAGCGGCGTTATGTGACTACTTGGGATGAGAACGTGTTGAAACGTTTGCCGCACCTGATGTGTCCAAGGACTGTCGGAAATTTGAAAATCCGATGATAATTACTGTTTTACAGTTTCTGGCAACGTTAAATCGAATAATTTTGTTGATTTCTAAAGAAAACATAACAAAGTGGTCTCAATCCGAAGTCGTCAAAATCCTGTGCTTGGGCAGTGACTTGCGGTATCAGACACTGATGAAAAAAGGCATCCTTAAATGTTGGCGTGATACGTGGCTGGTCGCAGTTACAGTTGAACACCGCTCAGCGATGTCAGGGGAAAATGCAGTGGGACAACACTGAAAGTTAAGGTGGCAAAAGTGTGAGTAGGACAGGTGGGAGGTGTGGTGGATGGGTCCAATAACCACCGACTTTCACCCAGGAGAGCAGTGTTTGTGTCCCATAAGCAGTGTTGGGTAAGGGTTACTTTTAAAGTAATCAAAGTACATTACTGCGTTACTTTTTAAAAAGTAACCAGTTACTTTACTGCTTTACTCCCTGAGTAAAGTAACTCAATTATTTTAAAAGTACTTCCAACGTTACTCCCTGAGAAAAGTAACTCATGCAATTTTAAAGTACTTTTGAGTATTCTACATTCCCTATTGGGCAATGGACCACAGACTCGCTACTTTGACCAGTAGAAACACACAACAATCTGCTGCCGTAGACAACTGTATGACAACAACACCCCAGCGTTTTTAATATTTCCCCTAGGGATGTTACCACACACAGTAAAAGAGGGAAATGATGGTGTGAAACAGCAGAGGCACTTTGTCAACCCGCTGAGTTAACATTACTGTCATTAGCATCAAGCTAGCAAACAATGGTACATCCTCACAGTTGGACATAAAGTAATAACAATATAAAAAGGACCTTTTACTCACCACAACTGCAGAGGCTCCCAGCTTCATTTGAAACAAACTACATTATAGATGGTCCGTTATTTATTAATCCCTCTGTGTGTTTATATATTTACTTTTTATCTTTTTATTTTTATTTGTCTTTGTAAAGTTAACATATCGCACCGTCATTTCAAACTCAACACTTGTTTCAAATTAAAAGCCCCTTATAGCCTCGGCTAGAGAATCCCTCCATTTTCTAAATAGGCTTTTATTCTGAAGCATTTGTCAGAACTTCCTGTGGAAAATACAGTAGCTTGATAGTTTACGTGTGGCCCTTCAAATCAGCTCCTGCCATCTGCTGATGCTTTTAGGTGACTACAACAACATGTCGGCTGGCACATGAACAGACACAAATAATCGTCAAAGTAATAAAAACAGGACAAGAATAACCCGATGACATCACACACGCCGTGAAAGACGACCGGGGATAATTGGTGAGTACCAGCGTGTAGCGTTTACCAGGCATAATGCAAGTCCTGAGTCTGAAATATGTCTGTCAGCGAGTCCTCCTCCACCTATTTAGACTCCACCGTAGACAATGGCAGCATTTCTCCGACCACGTAGCGAGCCACAAGCTCCGTGGCTTCTTTCAGACTGATAGGTTTAACGTTATCTCCGTTATTAGAACCAAACGACGGCCGTTGCTGTTTCGGAGCTGAAGGACCAGCGTTCTAAAAGTAACGGAAGTAACTGATGTCTTGTTTGAAAATGTACTTAAGTATTTGATTACTCAAACAGCAAACTAACGCGTTAGGTTACTCGTTACTGCAAAAAGTAATCAAAGTACTCTATACCCAACTCTGCCCATAAGAGTACAAAGCCAAACCCTGTTCCTTTTTCCTAAACCCCAACATGTACTTTTGTTGTTGAAGGACGAAAAACGTCAATAGGCGATGTTGTAGTGATGTAGTGTGTTTATTTTGAAAGAGACTGTTTGCAAACGGTAAAAACAGAAGTGTATTTTGAAAGAAGACAATACATGTAACAGGCTGAAGTTGACAAGGCGTCCAAGAACATCAAAAACCAACGCACCCAGTGTATGTTTCACATTGTATCTGGACGTGGAAAGTCTATGACCAAACATCCATATGTGACAAGGTCAAAGTGAGAATGTGTTGAACATACAGTACAGGCCAAAAGTTTGGACACACCTTCTCATTCAATGCGTTTTCTTTATTTTCATGACTATTTACATTGTAGATTCTCACTGAAGGCATCAAAACTATGAATGAACACATGTGGAGTTACTCACCACAAAAGGTGAAATAACTGAAAACATGTTTTATATTCTAGTTTCTTCAAAATAGCCACCCTTTGCTCTGATTACTGCTTTGCACACTCTTGGCATTCTCTCCATGAGCTTCAAGAGGTAGTCACCTGAAATGGTTTTCCAACAGTCTTGAAGGAGTTCCCAGAGGTGTTTAGCACTTGTTGGCCCCTTTGCCTTCACTCTGCGGTCCAGCTCACCCCAAACCATCTCCATTGGGTTCAGGTCCGGTGACTGTGGAGGCCAGGTCATCTGCCGCAGCACTCCATCACTCTCCTTCTTGGTCAAATAGCCCTTACACAGCCTGGAGGTGTGTTTGGGGTCATTGTCCTGTTGAAAAATAAATGATCGTCCAACTAAACGCAAACCGGATGGGATGGCATGTCGCTGCAGGATGCTGTGGTAGCCATGCTGGTTCAGTGTGCCTTCAGTTTTGAATAAATCTCCAACAGTGTCACCAGCAAAACACCCCCACACCATCACACCTCCTCCTCCATGCTTCACAGTGGGAACCAGGCATGTGGAATCCATCCGTTCACCTTTTCTGCGTCTCACAAAGACACGGCGGTTGGAACCAAAGATCTCAAATTTGGACTCATCAGACCAAAGCACAGATTTCCACTGGTCTAATGTCCATTCCTTGTGTTTCTTGGCCCAAACAAATCTCTTCTGCTTGTTGCCTCTCCTTAGCAGTGGTTTCCTAGCAGCTATTTGACCATGAAGGCCTGATTCGTGCATTCTCCTCTTGACAGTTGTTCTAGAGATGGGTCTGCTGCTAGAACTCTGTGTGGCATTCATCTGGTCTCTGATCTGAGCTGCTGTTAACTTGCGATTTCTGAGGCTGGTGACTCGGATGAACTTATCCTCAGAAGCAGAGGTGACTCTTGGTCTTCCTTTCCTGGGTCGGTCCTCATGTGTGCCAGTTTCGTTGTAGCGCTTGATGGTTTTTGCGACTCCACTTGGGGACACATTTAAAGTTTTTGCAATTTTCCCGACTGACTGACCTTCATTTCTTAAAGTAATGATGGCCACTCGTTTTTCTTTAGTTAGCTGATTGGTTCTTGCCATAATATGAATTTTAACAGTTGTCCAATAGGGCTGTCGGCTGTGTATTAACCTGACTTCTGCACAACACAACTGATGGTCCCAACCCCATTGATAAAGCAAGAAATTCCACTAATTAACCCTGATAAGGCACACCTGTGAAGTGGAAACCATTTCAGGTGACTACCTCTTGAAGCTCATGGAGAGAATGCCAAGAGTGTGCAAAGCAGTAATCAGAGCAAAGGGTGGCTATTTTGAAGAAACTAGAATATAAAACATGTTTTCAGTTATTTCACCTTTTTGAGTGAAGTACATAACTCCACATGTGTTCATTCATAGTTTTGATGCCTTCAGTGAGAATCTACAATGTAAATAGTCATGAAAATAAAGAAAACGCATTGAATGAGAAGGTGTGTCCAAACTTTTGGCCTGTACTGTACATGTTTTCTTTAAAAATACGCAGTAAAATAAAAACCAATTACAACCATTTAAATTTGAATGCCCCTCCCCTAAGCCAAAATAAAAAACACAAGGCCCTCCCCAGTGGTTAGAAAAATGATCTGACATGCCTCTGACAAGCAGGTCGTCCATCTGGGTTTGACACCAGAAAGACTGACGGATTTATTGAGCCAATCAGCAGGCTGTCACTTCATGGAGGTACTGCATATACAGTATAATTATCATTATATAACTTTTCATTTTGTCATTCTGAAAAGCAAAATACTTGGACACATATTGTGAATGTTGACATATTTCATTCAAAACAGCCCGGCAGTAGAGAGTGACTGTCATCTCACCTCCCTTTCTGGGTTTTTATATGTGCAGACAGTTTTAGTCGTCAAGGTTTTTCTGTCTGTATTTTAAATTTCTGCCTCCACCTCATCACAGTGGATGTGAATGAGATTTTGTTTTTGCTGCTCACATAATGAAAAAAAAAAGAGATGAATTCAACAGCGTCTTTCCAGAAACAGCATCTTGACTGTGGATAATACATCGATCTCACTGTGGACTGCTTTTCATCTAAAAGTACTCTCTGCAAAAACAAAAAAGGTCCAGTGTGTAGGATTTCGGGGCATCCGTTGGCAGAAATGGTATGTATACATACTCGATGTAAAGTCAAACACGTTCTCTGTGGGTGTTGGCCCCGCCAGGGTTCTCCCTTGTCACTGAAATTTGTGATATTCATGGGCAGGATCTCAAGGCACAGCCGGGGGGGGGGGGTCAGGTTTGGACGGTTTGTAGCCGAGCGAGAAGCGGTCGGGATGAGAGATGGCACCTCCAAATCTGAGACCATGGTGCTCTGCTGGAAACTGATGGATTGCCCCCTCCAGGTTGGGGGAGAGTTACTGCCTCAAGCTAGGGAGTTTAAGTATCTTGGGGTCTTGTGAGGGTAGAATGGAGCGTGAGATCAGCGGTTTGGTGCGGCTTCTGCAGTGATGTGGGTGCTGCGCTGGTCTGTCATGGTGAAGACGGAGCTCAGCCAAAAGGCAAATCTTTCGATTTACTGGTCCATCGACGCCCTGACCCTCACCTATGGTCATGAGCTCTGGGTAGTGACCGAAAGAATGTGATCATGGATACAAGTGACCAAAATGGGTTTCCTCTGTGGGGTGTCTGGGCACAGCCTTATAGATATGGGGAGGAGCTCGGGCATCTGGAGGGAGCTTGGAGTAGAGCCATTGCTCCTTTGTGTTGAAAGGGGTGAGTTTAGGTGGTGCGAGCATTTGATCAGGATGCTTCCATGTGTTTTCAATACCTTAAAATGAGCCATGTATATCTGCATATAGAGCGGGTCCTGGTCCATAGAATCCACCACGTTGTTCTAGGGGGACACTGTGATTGGTTGTCCCAGGGCTTATTACAGCCACACTAGAGGGCGCTGTGACATTACATTGATATCAAACAGTTAGTTTGACATCCTGCTCATTTTGTGGAATAAAAACAAAACACAGAGTGAGGAGATGTTTTGTAATTTTAAATGGGTCAGAGTCATTTTTCATGTTGGTGTTTTTGTATTAAAAGCTTGTCAGTTATTAGTTATTTAAAAATCAAACATGTAATTAAAATGTTGAAGGTAACAGCTTTGATTTGAGTCAACTTTTAGCTAGCAAGCTAAAGCCAGCTAAAGCTAGCTTAAAATAAATGTTTAGCAAGAGGTCAGTTGGGGACAGTTGTCACATGTGAAGACAGTCAGCATGGCAAACATGTTATAGTCCATATGTTCTCAGGTGTTTTTGATCACACACACACACACACACACACACACACACACACAGTTTTGCTTTAGTTCCTAATTATTAATAAACAATGTTGTATCTCAACAGTGACATACATCAGCCTCGGCTGTTTAACATTCTAAGGCCCTGTTTAGACAACAATGGTTTCTCTAAAAACGGAAAAGTGTGTCCTTTGCGTTTTAAAAAACTTCTGCGTTTATATGACGATGTTACTGAAACGATCCCCGTTCACACGGTGCCGCAAAATCTACTGGAAATGCTGTAGTATGCACGCCAGGCCAATGGGTGGCAGTGTAAATTTGCAAAGCAACATCACGGCATGACGCCATGCACCTGCGCTGAAGCGCCCTCCTCTACAACACGGTGATTATGTCTATGGTGATTACAAACCAAAACAAAGAAGACACAATGGCGAAAACATGCACGGATAACTTTGTATGGATGGACAATGAGGTGGAGTTGCCACAGTAGATCTACACTTTGCCGGAGAAGCGTTGATAAATTCAACTGGGTGAGCAGCACAAACAGAGCTCGGCATTGTTGTTGTGACCGTCGGCATGCCTAGTGACTGGAAGCGTAATGCACATGTGCGAAAAGTCTCAGTTTTCAGAGGAACTGCATATTGCAAGTTTACGTGACAACGGAGACGGTGCTGTTTCCAAAAAATTGCACTCATATTTTCAAAACGTTGGTTTTCAGGCACCCAAAACGCTGCTGTCGTGTAAACGATTGGCCAAAACGCAACTAAAGTTTACCGTTGTCAGTTGAAATCATTGTCGTATAAACAGGACCTAACAAGAGTTCCTGGTCATATTGTGATGGAGATTAATTTATTCCAGTCTCACTGTTTCATTTCATGTTATACTCACAATAATTTTTTATTATATAATGGCTTTAATAAAGTCCTGATTTTTTTTCAGTGCTGTAAATTCTACCTCATTTTACTTGCCATTACAGAGGATGATTCAAACAGACAGCCACCTGGTTCAAATTCCTGGTTTAAACACAAGGGGCTTTGATGAGTACTATTACAGAGGTGGTATTCATTTCAAAACTTATTTGGTGTTTCTTTTTAAATAAAACAAAAAAGTTACAAATCTATTTTTTTCCTGAAGCCCCATTGATAACTATGGAGACAACCAACCCCAATGAGTCAACGTGTCTTTGATGGTTTATTACTTCTTGTTAAATAAGTTGTAAAAATGAAAGGGATACCCATTTCAAGCCAAGACCACAAGCTTTCATTTATTCATTTAACGTAGGAAGGACTATTTTGATGATGAGCAGTTCACACAAGATTAAAAAGTATGACAACCAACCCTGGTCTCCCAGCCTGCAATGGACAAATTAAACACTGACTGTAGACAGGTCCATTTGCATTTTTGCATCAGCCACCGCCCTTGGCACACTGGACAAGTTCTAATTCTGTACCAAGGGGTCACTAAGTCTGGGCAGACAGCGTTTTGTTTACCTCATTATCTCGTGGCTGAATCTTCTGTGTGAATGCAGCAGTCATACAAACAGCCCAGCTGCTTAAAATCAATCAAACACAAAGAATTTGGAACCAATTTTAGTGCAGTTTGGATTGTTACAGTTTACAGAAAATGTTTACAAAAGAGAATACTTTATCATACCAATTTTTCTTAATCTTTTGTAAATAGTAACTGTAATGTTCCTATTTTTTAAAATCAACGTACCTTAAACAAATAAGTTCCAAGTATATTTTTCCTACATTTAACGTTGTTGCCATGGTGTGATTTTGTTTATCATCTTTAAAATAAATGAAGATTTGATTAAAAAAAAATGACATAATTACAGCAAACACTTAAAAAAATCAAGTCTCTGGCAGCCTTCGTAGTGATTTGAGCGATTATTTTTTACACTGACAGCAAAACAAATAAATCTGCTTCTTTGGGAAAATTAAATCCAATTAGGCATATATTAGCTTTAATTCAGTTAACAGGTGTTGCCTCTCTCCTACTACTGTAAATAACCAGCATGGCATTGTAGCAGAGATAAAATGAGTGACACTTATTGAATGACCACATAAATATATGATGACAAGATAACTTCAAGCTGAAACTATCTTCATCGTGATTTCCAGTCCTTGTAATAAGAAAAACGACACCCATATTCAATGTACATTGCCACATACTAGTCATTTTTGGTAATGCAGGTTGACGTTCTAAACATTATTATCACTTTTAATATAAGTACTAAATACATTTGACCATGCCGGTTCCATTTGTATGTTACAACAGTAAATTTGACTGCAACTTTGTTGGTCCCCCTAAAAAATTGCTCTTGAGAAATACTTCTGTTTGTTTTCCCCTTCCCCAACAATGAAATGGGATTTCCACCCTTGCTTGAGGCATCAAAATTTTGTTTCAGGTGCATCGGAACAATAGACAAACCATGGCAGAGGAGAGCTAAAAGGAAAGCTACAAAAAGGTCCACAAGCTGAGGTCAGTGCAAAATAGTCTTCAATATTATTTAAGACATCTGTACTAAAAAAAAAAGGTGCTCAAGGTGCAAAGAAATTATAAAGAGTGAGTAATAACAGCAGCAAATGTTTCAGTCAGACATTTTTTGCACTTTGAGCACCTTCTTTGTGCACCAGTGTCTTAAATAAATAGACTATCTTTTGCATTAATCTCAGCCTGTGGATGTTTTTGTTGCTTTGTGCAGTTACATTGGTGTGCGGTTATCTCCTCTGCTGTCCTGGAAATAATTTTTCCCATTCACTTATATAGCGAAAGAGACGGTAAATCAGTGGATACAGTCTACCCTGCACAGTAACTTGTTTCGCTATCACATCTATTTGGTCCGACAATATTTCTGAAGTCTAGAAGAGCTGCATGATTTAATCATTTTATTTCATTCAAGCTTGTGGAGCAAGCAGGAAGTAGTGTGGAAGTAGTCTTGGAAGTCTCTAGAGTGCACGCTCAATGGGCTCCACAGTGCGGAAAGCAAACGGCAACTTCTGAGGTTGAAATGTGAAACCGACACAGAAGTGTCAAAAACTGCAGTTCCTCTCATGGCCACTTGAGGCTGGCTCCAGGAGCGAGGCAATCCCCACTGACCCCCATGATAAAATGCCAAATTTTACAGGAGAAAAAAACATGTTTACAGCCTGGTAGAAAAATGAATTCAATATTAATGACAACTGCACAGGGGGTGGATTTTTATATAACTCACTTGTCTAAATTTGATCAAGGCTTACAGTTACACATAATTAAGGACAGGCTGTCTGCCCATAGCATCACAATCAGAGCCACCCCTCACTCCTCCACAGTGCCACCGTCTTGCACAAATTTGGTCACTTCTTGCGCCAAAAAACCAAGATGGTGTCGGCTGAAACGCAGAACAAAGCAGGAGCTTACTTACTAATGAGTGACGTCATGGTAGCTATGTTCATTATTTTTACAGTCAGTGAGCGGATCAGCAGTGTTGATCATCTGGTTATTTATACACAGTAATTTTCACAGGAGTGAACAGGGCTCTGCCTCCAACGCTGTATCAAGTTCTCCGTCTCAGTCTTTGGAGCTGAACTGAGGTGTTTTTGCAGCCCACATCCTGGACCTCACCTGTCAGTAAAACAATGAGCGTGCTCCATTTGGCCTGGCTGACATGTTGTATAGCAGCAGGGGCAAAGGAGGTTACAGTAAACTGCCTGCAGCTGTTGTGCTGAATTCCTATCAGAAGGGGAGAAGCTGTGGAAACGCTCCTTGTTGAGCACGAATATAAAAAGAATAAATCAGATAAAGTAGGGCAACATATTGTCAAATCACTAGGCTGAAGGCAGCCCTGATGCAGTGCACGCTGTACATTGAATTAATATTTGGGCAACCTGTTTGCACTGAAAAATGACATCATACCTTCTCAATCTGATTCATGATTCTTGGCTCACATTAACTGTCATTTTAGAAGCTACTATTAGTCGGCCATATTTAGATGTTGTGCAAACCATTGCTCAGCACAAACTGGCACCGCTATAAAACCAGCAGGAAATACACATATTGAGCTTTTCTTGCAACCTTACCAGCAGTGGACTTAAAGAGGTAAATACCTATCAAAAACCCTGAAGCTCAAATAAAATGGTAAAGTTTGTCTGGAGTGGTGCTTAAGGGAACATTATGGGGTCGTTACAATCAGAAGGAATCATGCTCCTGGGAGCATGAATGTGCTCAGTGAACTTCAGCTGAGCAGAGAAAAGTCAGCGTTTAGGATCTTTACAAAAAAAGCATGAAAATGGGGATGTATTTAGATTTCCGGAGGGATTACAAAACACACGTTTATATGGAAACTGAAGTAATAAAATAATTTGTTTTATTCAAGCAAGGTTCAAGCAAGGGAGTTCCAAGTATCTCAGGGTTTTGCTCACGAGTGAGGGTAGAATGGAGCGTGAGATGGATCGGCCGTTTGGTGCGACTTCTGCAGTGATGCGGGCACTGCGCCAAACCGTCACGATGCAGAGGGAGCTGAGCTGGAAGGTGAAGCTTTTGATTTATTGGTCTATCTACGTCCCAACCCTCAGCTATGGTCATGAGCTCTAGGTAGTGACCGAAATAATCAGATCGCGGATACAAGCAGCTGAAATGGGTTCCCTCCGTGGGGTGTCTGGGCTCACCCTGAGAGACTGGGGGAGCTCGGAGTAGAGCCACTGCTCCTTCACATTGAACGGTCAGTTGAGGTGGTTCGGGCATCTAATCAAGATGCCTCCTGGGCGCCTCCTGTTAGAGGTGTTCCGGACATGTCCCACTGGTAGGAGGCCCCGGGGCAGACCACGCTCAAGGGATTACATATCTCATCTGGCCTGGGAACGCTCCTCCAGGAGGAGCTGGAAAGCGTTGCTGGGAAGAGGGGTGTCTGGAGTGCTCTGCTTGGCCTGCTGCCCCTGTGACCTGGCCCTGGATAAGTGGATGAAAATGGATGGATGGACGATTCCAGACATATTTTAGGATGACTCAGGGGCAGTTTGACAACCTGCTGTCTGTCGTCAGGCCGTACAGCTCTGGGTATCCAGCAACCGCTACCACCAGTTTCTTCTCCATTATTTACCAACTGTAAACTTGTTGTGACCACCACAGAAGGCCCGCCACTCAAATCAAGAGATGACATGGAGTGTTTTTATGCCCCGAGTTGAAGTATTTTCAACTTGAGGAGTTCAAGAGCATTCCGGGAAAAATGGCACCTAGAGCACAGATACGTGAGTCCTGTTGCACGCAGTCCAATAGAGCACCTTTGGGATTTGGTGGAACGGGAGATTCTCATCATGGATGTGCAACTGACAAATCTGTCGATATGGAGGAAAAGCTCTGAGAAATGTTTCCAGCACCTTAAACCACGAAAAATGAAAGCAGTTCTAAAGGCAAAAGGGGTCCAACCTGGTACAAGCAAGGTGTACCTAATAAAGTGGCCTGTGAGTGAATATTTTTAAAGTAGTAAGAATAGTACTGCAGAGAGCAGATGAAACACACACACAGCTACAAAAGGATTATTTTAGGTTAGATCCTACTGTCACCTTCTGTCCTGTAAAGAATTCAGGAAACAAGTAGCGAGCCAGAAAGAGGGCTAAGACAGACAACATGAAGACCATTTTTTATTTTTTTCTAACCGCAGATTGAAAGTATACAACTGAACATCATGATTTGATTTTTATTATGAGACTCATAAATAAAAATACAAAAAAATTCCACTACAAAAAACAATCTACTGTTAGTAGGATGTAAAAAAAGAAAGAAATATTCTTTATATTTTCACTATCAAAGGCACAACATTGACTTTAGTGACAACATGGAGAAGAGAACCTGCAGCATTAAATCTTTTATTTTTCCTTTTTATTTTTTTTTTCACACTCCATCAGAGAACACTGAAATGTTACAAAGAGAGGTGTCTGATTCTACATGGAAAGAAAACAAAAAAGAACAACCTCTATATCAACAGACGGTGGCTATAGATTGGTGGCACAGCTCAACAGGAAACGTACTGCCACGGAAAAAAATAGCACGTTGTCGCTGGAAAAGACAAAGGACCTTTGCAAAGCTCTAATGCAAATTTTTCAAAAAATCATACAACTGACAACAGTAAGAGAACAAAATAAAGAAAATAAAAAATAATAATTGGGCACCTTCTAAGATTAGGCTAAGATTAGGTGCTGAGGTAGACAAAAACTATAACAATTCAAATCATAATAAAAACACTATTTTCTTAATACAGAGCAACTTGACTGGCACTTGTGCTGTCACAACAATGGAGGAGAGAAGTAGCACAGACAAGCCAGGGAAAGACAGAGAGAGAGAAAAGCTTTGTTACATAAAAAGCTTTGTTATGCTTGGTCCGACAGGGCAATTGGTCCTCAGTGCTAATATAAAAAAATACAATGTCTTGGTGCTTTGTTACTCAAAACAGTTTTTAGTCTAGACCTCGATGGCACATGCATTGCAACACTGCATGAAATGGCTACTTTGTTCTAGAAACACCACACCAAAACACAGAGTGCCAGCTCCAGGGATGCCATGATTCCTCTCTGACGAATTTTAACATCCCCTTCTAAATGCATTTTGTAGAAAAGAAAAAGTACTTAAAAACTGAAGCAAAGCAGAAGGGGAATACCCTAGTGCCAACCTACCCAAATGGAGGTTTTTAGTCTTATATTTTTCAAGAGCAATATAAAGTTCTCATCAGCAAACCTGTTGCTGACAAAAAAAGAGAGGAGGACAAAAAAAAAAAAAAGACGATCTGAGCGGAGACTTGGGGCTTAATTTGCCTGCAGAATAAAAAACAAAAAAACAATTTCATGGAGCAGATTTTGTCCCGACAGTCTCTGTCTGGATTCCAGTAAATTCTCCCTACGCTTTGTTTTGTGGCGCTAAATAAATGCTTTTGGGTGCCAATCACAAAGAAAAGAAGTGAATGCAGAATCCCAGTTGCTATTTCAATAGCATTAAGGGTTTATTGCAGTCCTTGAAAAAGACACCCTGCTCTATTCAGGATTAAAAAACAACAACAAAAAAAAATCAGGTCATTTGCGAGCGTCATGACATCCCTAGGGTGCTGGAGACACCATTTTTATTTTCTTCTGAAAATACGGAAACTAAGCAGATATAGATGGATATTTTTGTTGAACAAATTCCATTTTTAGGCACAAATAGTACAGAAACATCGGAGGAACACTGAGGGAAGAACTATATCGATGCCAATGTATATATATATTTTTTTCCAACATAGAGAAAAAAAGTGGCATAGAGTATCATTTTATTTTGTATCTGATCTGATTAGTGCATTTTTCCACTAATACACACACACGCACGCACGCAACATAGTTACACACTCTTTTACGCACTCTTTCACCCGCACGAAAAAGTAGAAAACATTCAGAGGACGATGATAGGAATAATGTGACTGATCAGGTCTTGCATTGTGGAGGTTCAGACTGAGCCGTGACTGCGTATTATAGTGGGTGGATATTATATGAGGGTGAAAAAGCCCCTCAGCTCACAGTGTTTGAGAATAAAATGGCAAGACACCACGGGACGTGCCATCCCTTCTTCTTTTTTTTTTTTTTTCAAATACAAAAACAAAAGACATGTCGACAGTCAAGTTTGATTGAAAAATTGTGAATGACAAGTACTAATTGGTCGGTTTGGCAGCGCCCTTCTGCCATCCCGTATTTTATCTTTTTTTTTTTTAACCTTTTTTTTTTTTCGTCACATACACACACACTCGTAAAATTTGTGGCGGATAGATTTAGTCCTTCACCTACAATGCAATTGACATCCAGAAAGCAACACTTATTATTACAATATGTTCACACACATGTTTTTTTGTCCAACAATATCAAAGAGGAGCAAGGCAAAAATGATTCACACCCAGAGAGAGAAAAAAAAACAGGTAAAAAAAAAAAAAAAAGAAATACAAATATTTGTGCCCTGCTGTAACCCTCCACAAATGGAAAAAGGACTGACACTGAATACAAAAATATCACAATTTTTATATATCAAATTGCCTCTGTTGGCTCTTGTTCAGGAATACGCTCATTTCTCAAGAGGAGCTTGTCAGCCGAGAGAATCTCTATTTTTAACCTTCTGGTTTTTCTTTTTTTTTTTCTTTTCTTGTGTTGATTACCACTTGCAGTTCCAATTGTCCAACGCACTCTGCATCACTGCAAATATGACCTGTCCTGGGCGGTTCAGCGTTTTTTGTTTTTTGTTTTTTTTGATGAACCTTCCTTTTTTTTCACATTACAAAACTACACTTCTATTCACATATTTTCAAGTTTTAATTCTTGTTTTTAAACCCTCTTAAAAAGCAATAGTACTTCCTCTTATCTGCCACATCCCTCTTACTCATCACTTAAGGCTTCAAAATTGCTTTTTCTTTTCTCTGCTCTTCTGTGGTTGGAGGTGCAGGGGGAGACTATAAGAGAAGAATAAACGTCCATTTGAATGACTTTCCAAATCCTATCAACCTCTACTTTTGTTATCTCTTACGCTTTTATATACATTTTGCTTAAAAACAGACAATCATAAATCAACTTTTGAAAAAAAAAGCATGAGATGAAGTAGCAATGATGAAATAATGCAAAACACAAACACAAAAAAATGTGCTTTTGCCAAAAATAATGGAACAACTTAGAGGTAGCTTTTATAACAAATGACCAAACCTTCCGGCTCTTTAACAAGCGGGGTTAATAATACCAAGTTTGGTAACAAGTAATGCACAAAGAAATACACAACATTAGAAAAACAAAAAAAATCTCTTCACCGTGGCACTTAATTTTTCTGCGTACGCATTGCGTCATCACGTCGTGCAATGCGTCTTTCTGACACACACTCATGAACACACGAAAAAGTGTACAAATGAAACAAAAGGGAAAATTAAAATACACAAGCAACATGAGGTCACAAAACGAGGTAATTCAAGTACGATGTGTTGAGATCAAACTCAAGGTCAATAATAACAACAACAACAACAACAGGAGACGAGAGAGACGAAGCGCAGGGACAAAACCACAGAGAAAGAGTTGATTTATTCTGTCGTCTTACTGGTCGCCCCCTAAGCTGCTGGGCAGTGTCTCGTCCTATCAGTGATTTCCCCCTTTTTTTTTTTTCCACCGGCCATTTGGATATGTGATCAACCCGGTAACGCTGTGACGTGCAGTGATGCTCATTAAAGCCTTAGGTTCACCCATAATACCTGTGGCTGTAGTCCTACAAGTTTAATGCTGCATTTCAGAGACGTCAGAAAATCGGAAATTCCCACCTCCCTCTCAACAAAACAAGTTTTTCAGTTTGTGCTGTACGCAGAGTTGTGGTCATGTCAGCATCGCAACATACACTGTAAATGCTACATGTTACTTTTAACATGACCACAGTGGTAACTGAAATGCAAATATGTACCATTTAAACACTATTTGTGATATAACTACAGGTAAGGAGCCTCAGATAACGCAGGACCCACCTTTAGATCCTTATTTCAGTTGCTACTTCTCCAGTGGTGCACACTCTCAGACAAAAAGGCTTCTGTGGCCCCTGATGGACTGGGGGCCCTCTCCTGTTTTGCCCAGTTCAACCTCACACAGGCTCCGCCCTCTACTGGACTCAATAGGTAATACTCTTCTCCACGTATTCGCCCACTGAAATCTGCATAAATGTGCCATCTAATCAGAACGTGCCTAAACGAATACATGCGGTGCCCACAATGTATATAGGAGCTGTATGACGGATTGTCCACATTATTTTATATTGGCCCCACACCCATTGCCAACATGGATGGGTTTACCCAAGTGGGCCCCAGATAAGATCCCCATTTTGGGCCCATACCCACTTGGTACCCAGGTAACATAACCCATGTGGGGCCAAAATGGAGCAATGTGAACAATCTGGCCCATCAGCCCACTTATTACCTATTGGACTGCCCCAAAAGCAGTGCAATGTGGCACACCGCATTGAACAAAACATTTGTTGGATGCCACATTTCCATTTGCCATTTTCGCTTGTGTTGAAAACGCTGCAATGGATGAGGAACAGCAGATTCACAAGGTTGAAATGAGGAGGTATCATCTAGATAACACAACAAAAACCTAAATAAGTTGGCATCTGGCTGGAGGGACATCACCACCGAGCTGAATGTTTCTGGCATGTATTGTGTGGCTCAGCAGAGCTTGCTAGCAAGCTAGCTTGTTTTACAAAGTGCAGGTGGTGGTATGATATAGTATGTATACAACAATGATATAATTACCCATGATAATACTGGTATGAATATGAATAGTAAGACAGCACGTGTTTGACCATCCTTTTAGTGGTTACTCTGAGACCACACACATACTTAGCAGATCCAGTATGGACTGAAAACGTACGATGTAACGCGATGTGGTGCGATAGTCAGATGCTCGCTTGCTGTTAGAACATGGTCACTAGCCTCCTATACATGTTGTAGGCTCTACACATATTTGAGAAGGCACATTCTGATTAGCTGGTTACATTTACCCAGATTTCAGTGGATGAATGTCTGCTCATGATTAGAGGAGAACATTACCCTTTGAGTCCAGTCGAGGGCAGACCCTGTGCTAACAGAACTAGGGTTACAATATCGTAACCTTTGTTAGTAATCCAGCCTTGCTTCAATGTTCACTAAAGTTTGAATTTGAAGATCACATGACCTCAAGGCCCTGATGTGCAATCTGTTAAAGCCCTTTCATCAAGAACATTTTATCCCATTTATCATAACACCTGGTGGTGAATGATTACATATATCTATTTCAAATGTAAAATAGCATTTAGAGCTGCTAGCTAGCTAGCTAACGCACGAGCTGTTGCATGAAGAGTATAGTATTCTGATGAAGAAAGTCTGAACCAAGGCATGGAGACTAAAAACCACCTCCAAGCTGGGAGTTACAGGTTTCTGACTTCCAGTGAAAGGCAGCATTGACCTGCTGTGTATCTGACGACAGCCTAGTAAGAACCCGGCTCACAGTCTTTCACATTCATGTTTTGATGCCATATAACAGTCTTTAACCTGCCACACCACGTTTGACAACAGGGTTGCAGCTAAGGCATTCCCAGCACTTCTTCAACATTCACAACGAGCAGTCGAAGTCACAGGACTCCCACGGAAAGCAGCCTTTTCCCATTTTGTTTTCCATCACTGTGGTGAATGGACAGATCTATTGTGGCGTACAAGTGTTAACTGCTTATGTGTCAGTTTGTGTAGTTCATCATTAGTGTGAGATAATGATAGTAATCTGGTTAAATGTACATGGATAAAAGCAGTCCAGTTATCTATTGCTGAGTAGGTGGATATGCAGGGTTTAATGTGGCATACTGTGATAGCGAGTTATGATTTAATGAAAAAATATATAACTTGCAGACATCAAACAGAGACTGTTGTCGTAATTTGTTTTTTACCTGTGCAATCAAGCCATGATAAACTGCTGTACGATGCAGAGCTAAAAAAATACAAGATGAAAAAAGTGACACAAGTTGGCTCTCTGCGGAGAACCACGGGTGGCCAGTGGTGACTCGACCTTCTCCAGCCCTCATCCGACAGAGATGCAGGACCAGGAAGACAACTGAGAAAACTGGGGAGACTTCCAACAAAAAAAAGCAGCACTAGCATCTTCTCCGCCCCTCCCCCCCCCCCCACCCAAACAACCAAACAGATGCTTGGTTTGCAGTATTTTAGTGCTCCCATTCATCCAGTTCAACTGTTTCATGTACTGCATATGCCCACCGGCTCCGCTCCGCTGCTGATTCTCAGGGGCTATCTCACTGCCACTGCTGGGATCCAAAGGATCTGGGTATGGTACTGGCAGAAAATTGGGAAGATCTGTGTCTAATGCACAGGCAGAAATGACACAAGTTTGCAAAACAGATACATCTCCTGTTAGGGATGGGAAGAATTAGGAGCTTGCTCACCTGAAGCAGTTCACTCAAGCTCTTCAAATGCTTCTTGATAAGTTGAAAACTGTTGAAAATAACATCTCAATTCTCCTAACAAGATAACTACCATGACAAGAAGGGTTTTGGCTTCTGAAAGCCAGCAGTTCCTCAATACTTGGAAAGCAACCCATGACATGATTAAATGGGGGCCTAAACTGCTGCTCATATTCACATATTGCTCATGTAATCCAAACTAGTATGACTAAGCAATGCAAATGTAAACAAACCAATACCAAAGTAAAACAAACAAAAAAAAAGCCTTTCCTCCGTTTGGAAAGTAAAAGAACTCAAAATGGAGTGATGGCAAGGATGTGCAGGTTCAGATAGCCCTTGAGAATCTGCTTTCTCAATCGCAGCAGCATCCAAAAAGTCACTTCCTTGCAGCTCGCTCGCTGTATGGCGCTGCATGAAATGACCTGAAACAATAACACAGTTGCAGATGTAGTGAATGACCCGGTGAATCCGAACTATGGTGGAGAATCTCTCTCCGTGTCCAAGTCTTTCTCTCCTTAGCACTTCTGTCCCACAATCACCACCCTTTTACCCCGCTGGTCGCCGCCACCTTTGCATGAAAAGTAAAAAGAGAAAACAAACCCTCTTGCTTTCGAGTCTCTTGCCGTTGACGTTCCTACATCGTCAACACTCCACCACAGCCTCCTATCCGCTGAATTACATTCCCCTTACCTCTCAACCCCTGCCCCCTACCCTCACACGTACCCTCCCTCTCTTCATTCGCTCTCCCGGCCTCAGACATAGCAGAGGTACAGGTAGGTCTTCTCTATGCGCCAGTCTGGCGGGATGTCTTCGGGCTTGTGGCCTTTCATGTGCTTCTGCATGGCTGACAGGCTGGGGCAGTACTCCAGGCAGATGGTGCATTGGTAGGGCGAGGCGCCGTTGTGGGTGCGCAGGTGCTTGATCATGGCCGAGTAGTCCCTGGATCGCTGGTGGCACAGCTTGCACTCGAATGGCTTCTCACCTAAGGATGATAAGGGTGGGGTTGAAGACAACAATTATGTCAGCCAAAGTGCAATTCAGTGACAGTGTTATGTGCTTGTTGAGCCGTGATGTGCCTGTTAATCAGGAAATAAATGCACTGGATACTGGAATCAAAGCAAAGAAAAGGAAAGGATGCATTTCACTTGTAATTCATATAAGACATGTAATTCACTTATCTCCACCAATACCAATAAAGTCAGAGCACCTTTGTGAAGGCCTGTACCAGCAATGGCATATCATTGTTTGCAGAGATGGGCAGTATTTCAATTAAATTAAATGTTATCTAATTTTGAGTATTTTGGGATTTGTATTTTGTTGGACAGAAAAAAAGATGTAATTTGTAACAAAATGCCATTAGAGCATGCATCTGTGTATTTCAATTCTTACAATACATTATTTAATATGTGTTTTTATTCTCAAGCAAAGTCGTTTTTCCACTGCACAAAAAACACCAAATGCGATGCCAATTTTCGCGTCCTGTTACTTGTGTGAGTTTGAATGCATGCATGAGTTTGAATCGTTTCATATGCATGAATAACTTGCGTCATATGTGCGTGAAAATGCTGAATTCATGAATGAACGTCTGCCTGTAAGTTCTCCATATCATATGTCCCTGCAGGATCTCAATGCTGATTGACTATTGCAGCGCAAATTGGTTGAAGTTCATATTTCTAAACTCTCACAAATAAACGTAGAATGAGAAATTGCACTATTTGCTTCATTCACACTGCTTAATTTGCGGAGGGTTAAAGTCAGATTCACACTGAGGCTACTAAATGCCGAATATGTGATTTTATCAGTTTGTCTCATACCAGTACTTTGAATTTTATTTTGACATATTTGATGAGCAGATATTTGTAACAAGATACTTTTTGAGGCATTGGTGCCCATCTCTGATTGTTTGCATAAAATGCCAATGTGGGGATCTTCTATGCCTTGATAGCCAAATTGCTGTGGCCACTGCAGTGTCATTACAACCTGGCTCTTATTTTGTAGTTTTGGCCATGATTACATGATTATCTACACCACTTTATCTGGAGGTAAAACTGCAAGTGCGAGTGTGCGAGTGCACAGAAAAACTGTGCGCACAACTATGGTAAGCAAATTTGCAAATCCTCGGATAGCGAAGGAATGAACTGCCCTACACTTCCCTTGATTGGCTAGCACTTGTTGCCTTCGTTGGTTGGATTCGATAGAGAGGGGTTGGTCAACACATCCTCACTCTGACCTTGTCACATATCGACATTTGGTCATGGACTTTCCAGGTTGTTATGACATGCAAGGTATTCTGAAATTTTGGGACGCCGTGTCAAATTCTGCCTGTTACATGCATTGCCCTTTTTCAAAATACACTTCCATTTTTACCGGAAATGTATCGTTTATGTCACTCTACACTTCTTGACATTTTTTCCCCCTTCAACAACCAATGCACATGGTTGGGTTTAGGCAATAAAAAGAACAGGGTTTGGCTTTAGAATCTTACGAGATGCCAACATCGGCCTCCCACGTGAAAATCGGTGTTTCTTGGACCCATCCACCACTCCTCCTACCCGCTCTTCTTGGACTTTCGGCGCCTTAACTTTCGTTCTTGACCTGTTCCGTTTTCCCTGATGCTGCAAAGCACTGTTAAATGATACCAATGACTGGCCATGTATCATGCCGACATTTAAGGACAGGTTTTTTTGGTGGTGTCTGATGTCGCAAGTCCATGCCCAAGCGCCAGATTTCAGAGTGAGACTGGGTTGGGTTGGTATGGGTAAGAATGTCCGGGTAAGCCAATCAGAGGCAGAGTAAGACAGAGTAAGGTGGGCTATTCCTTTGCTACCCTGGGATTCACAAATTCACCTCTGGTAAGTATGGTACATCTTTCTTTTCTTTGTCAAAGAAAACTGGGGGTAATCTTTTTAGTGATCGCTGCAATCAACTTTAAGCTTTATTAGTTATACGGATTCTGGCCAAAGCTACAAAAATCAAGATCCACAGTGTAATGAAACTGCAGACTGCAGCATATGAAACCTGTTGTGTGAGGAGAAAAAAAAAAAAAAAGTCTCCTTGTCAGGGCTTCAGGAGAGAAGAACGTCCCATCACCACTAATTTAGAGACCACAGATCTCACCCTGTTGGCCCACAAGAAATTCTGGTGCTGTTATGATAATTGGACTCTGCGCACAGTAAGTGACAAGCCAAAACCCCGGAGTGAAATCCCAACTGTCTCTAGAACAGCAGTGTGCAGCAGTAAAAGACCACACCAACTCTTTTAAGTCATTCCAACTGCCCCTGATAATTGGTACGACTCAAAAAGAGAAAAGAGGAATAAAAGCTTTAACGTACAGTAGCAGAGTTTGTTCACTTCTGAGAGACAGAATCAACACAGTCCTGTCCCTCTAGCGGCTAACAAATGATCTGCTAATTATTCTTGTGGTTGAGGGTATAAATCCTTAGTGTTCAGGTGTTATCAATTCTCATTACTGCCTTTATTGAAAAGACCCCACTGTATTGGGATATTGGAACCGTGCAAGGCCTTTTTCACATCCTGCCGTGCAACAGAGGAGAATGAAAAAGAAATGTCTTGCTATTCCATTGAATGTGTTTCAATTGAATGTGGCAGCAGAGGTTTTTAAGAGCATGCAGAGAATAACTTACTTTTGCTTATTAAAGTGGAAATAGACAACCTCCTTGCATTCCAAGTGGTATTATTGGGCCTCAATCACAAACAGTGCACATGCATTAATCTGTGCTTACACTACATGTATGAATATTATAGTACAAAACTGGGATTCATTAATATTTTCTTACCTTACCTTACTCTGCAAACAAATTTAGACCAACTCAGACTATGCATACACACAAATGATGAAGGCTCAGCTGTGTAATGATGGCTGCCCCCGACTGAGAATTTTCCTTGTTGACAAGTAGTTGTCATTTAGGGCCATTAGTCGACTTGTTGCATGTATGTATAGGATATTAATTCAATTGTTATATGTTTTGGGCGGGGCAACACAATGGTTTGAGTTGAAGGTGTGAGAAAGAATGGTATCAGTAACATTGTTAACACTGTGCTACATTACAGAGAAATACAAAAGCGTACTAATGAACCTTCATTAATATAGGCCTGTATTTTATCTACAAGTGCACGTCACACACTGAGCGAGCCGCCTGTTAATGACGCTGTGGGCTAATGGGCATGTAGCTACTTCCATGTTTCAGATGATACGTCATGTTTGTAGTCAACCAGTGAAGATGAGTTTACATATCACCTTGGGTTCGTCCTTCACCTTCTCAAAATGATCCCACACTTTGGATTTCCTGCCCGACATGTTATTAACTAGCCTGTGGAATAACCGCAGGCACCAGCCCTGGAAATTAACCTGACTCCTGTCTGACTGCTAAAGGATTTCGGAAAAGCTGTACGTTTCTTAAGTTAGTGTGCTTGTGGTTCTTGCCCTGTTGGACATTATTGTACAATTTCAACATGTTTTAAGGTCTCACTGATACTTTGGTGAGTATAATGTTATCATAACTAACAGAAGTGATGGTTCGAATAAGAACTGAGTCACAGCAAACGAGAGTTATTGAGAGAAGAACTAAAGACATAATCTAAACAGGCTAAACTTCCAGAAATGTTTAAATGGCTGGTATTTCCTTTATAAACCACATTTAATCACTTTAGTGCATTACACAAAATATAGCTCCTGCCATGGAGAACTCCTAAAGGTGTCATAAATCAAAGTGCCGCGCTGCTTTCTTGCTGTGGGGGCTGCTATATTCAAGAAGCACATTTCAATTCAGCAACGGCGGCCATCCTAAATGTGCTAATGATTTGAGTGATGGCAGGGAATAATCCACCAGCGCTCAAGCCGGCAGACGCAAATTAGACATGTAAATGCTGACCTTTACCAATGGCATTTGAAATGAGCTGTCGGATGTGATCTAGCCCAACGCTCGCTGTCACCTTTCAGCTGGAGCCTCGCACATGTGCGCTGGCAAAACGGGCAGCCTCACGCCTCCACTGCTCGTTCTGTCTGTCCTCTTGGAGCCCCGGTAACCTTGACCTCCATCGGGGCTGGGTTATGCCGCCATTCAGCCAATGAGCATAAATACAGTGCTGCGGGTCGTCATGTGTTACCCTGCAGCAGTGTGGACACCTGCATTATGTTGATATTGATAACCAGACTGTAAACAGGGTCGCCTCAAATAACCAGCTAATAATGAATTGCAAATGGGGCCCAGGTATTGATCAGCCATTGGCATTTGGGATGTGTGGAGAGACGGGGGCGGCGGGGGGGTTAGGTTGCCAATGTCGATGATTCATCAAGCAGCTCCCTTTTGTGCGAGGTGGCCTTTGACTGTGAGCTTGTCACTTGCTCTTGTTATCTGCTGTTGCTCTCCGGCTTAACGCAAAGCCCCCTCCCCCACACAAAAGGGGAAAGGGTGGACGGGGGGGAGCCAATTATTGGACAGGCTGCCTTGATAGTGTGGCTTAACAGCTGGCTTATTGAATGGGAGATGGGAGGGTGCTGCTGCTGCTGCTGCTGCTGCAAGTGTGTGTGTTAGAGAAAAAGAGATGGTGAGGAAGCATAAAGCCTTGGCTGTGTGCCATCCTGGTGAGCACTCGTGATATCCTCACTCAGTCTGCTACGTGGCATGCACTCATTCTCCAGGGCACCCAGCTTATCACTGTGTCAACATCTTTATGGGGCTCTAAATATACTGGGATCAATACAAAGTCTTCTGAGACATTCATCTACTGTATCGCAGCAACAAAGATATTCATCTGGTCTGGTCTGTGCCTCGCAACTTGGGTTTCCTACAGCAGAGTCCTTTAACAGGCACCAAAAGCTGCATCAATATGTTTCACCATTTTCTTTTAATGAAGGGCAATCAGATATAATGTTGCTCTCATATCAGATTAGAAGTGGCAGAAAGGAATGACATGTTATTGTACCAATCTGAACACATACATAGCTGTATTTTGGCTGTAGGTAGATAACAAAATTGTGCAATATAACATCCAAAACATTAATTTAGACCAAATCACAATGTCTTTTCTGACAGATAAGTGAAGCCGTAACAAAATCGCTTATTTACATAGCAGAACACAGAGCTGTTGGTCTACTGCTGCCTCTGTTGGTTAAAGTGGAGCGAATATTCAAAAACAGCGTACACTTACAGATATAGATTATTTTACATGGTTATTATCGAAGATGAAAACAAAGCAACAAAGTACATAAAATAAGTTCAGCAGACACTTCAGATAGGTCGGACCACCGTGTTTAACTATCTATAAACATAACAGTTATGACTGAAAATGACAACAGGTATCGACTATTGACAACACTCAGAAGGGTCCAAAAGCTGAGTGTGTACAAATAAGTAAAGTACAAATATTCTATATATATTATTATTTTATTATATTATTGTCAAATTGAAGCAGTCAGTAATGTTTGTTGGATCTGTAATGCTTTGGTACCACAAACAATAATGTGAGTGCTAATGTTAGCTTGCTAGCTAACGTTAGTATTCTCTAGCTAGCTAACTTGCTCTGAGCTACAGTGGCACATTTTAATCAGCGCTGACATTGGAGCATAACTTTGGTTTATGTGTGGGCGGAGGTCAGCCGTCAAATGTTGGCGCTAATGCTCAACCAGCAATTTGCTATTCGCCGTTTAAAAAGATGAAGAAGAAGAAGAGGCAGTAGAAACAAAAGAAGCTGTTGTCACTTCCAATGAGTGCAAAACAGCAGTGCACGATTTGCGACAACACTACTGTATTGAAATTAGTGCACCACGGAAGAAGTACATAGTGTACATAGTATACTACATTGAAGTGTACTAACTGAAGTATGTGATTTGAGACACTGTCCAAGGCGGAATTTGTACTTCTACTTTGAATCGATGCCATACCTACAGCGTAGGCTCTGCGTCAACATAAAGCCTACGCCATAACCTACGTCGTAGCCTGATATGTCCACCTAAAATGCCATAGGCTTGTGCTAATAATGTTAGCATGTTGTATTTGTGGGGAAAATGTGTCCAGATAAAGTCAAGTGTTTGTCTGTGAATGCTGCGAGTTATAGTGAAACTGATTTGTGTATTTGTGTTTGAACTTTTGAAGCCATGTTCAATGTGTGTTTAATGTGTATTTAATGTGAATGTAATTTGAATCCACTAAACTTTACAGCACTTCACAGAAACCTCCACCGCCACCTAGTGTTTTGGAGGTGTAACTGGAGAGTGACACGGACAAACCCCCGCACAAGTATAAATGCTCACAAGGGTGTAGGATACGGCGTAAGGTCTGCTGCACAAGTATAAGTCACGCTTAAGAAGACAGCCGTTAGCTTAGCTTAGCTTAGCTTAGCGTAAAGACTGGAAGCAAGGGGAAACAGCTAGCCTGTCTCTGTCCAGTACAGATTGTTGTTTTAGAGGTATGCAGTGAAACTATATTATGTCAAACAAAAGCAGCATCTTAGTCACAGTGAGGTTGCCAGGTTTGGTACCATCATGCCTGCACAAAGACTAAAACCTCACTGACCATGTCTGGCAACCCGTGCTATCATTTGAGATGCTGCACAAGATGCTCTGGGCAGAAGGATAAACTGTTGTAAATCAAGAAATAGTTCCAGCACACAACTCCCCGTAAGATCATAAACACTACTCAATCCTTTGATCATCAACATCAAGAAGTGCCGCGATTTTCTCTTCAAACAACAAACAGCCTCTTTGTCGGCCTGACTTTATTTTTGATCGCAGTACCTGTGTGCACACGGTAGTGGGTTTCCAGCTGGTGCTTGAGGCTGAACTTCTTCCCACAGCCGTTACATTCATAGGGCTTCTCCCCGGTGTGGATGCGTTTGTGGCCCTTCAGCGTGCTCTCATCTCGGAAGCAGCTCCCGCAGAACTCGCACTCAAATGGATGGTCCCCTGCTGAAATGTGGAGAAACACAAGCAAAGTTTACTTTGTCTGCAGACAAGATCTTGTTGTGAAAAGGCAACGGTGCAACGACTTCCTGAGGCCAAAAACATGAAGCTTTTCTCACATTTACTTACAAATACAAATCTTTAACATGAAGTCGTGACAAACTATAGTCTTTTATGTTTATGGTTGGTAACAGCAGTCAGACTGTGGCTGGATGGTTCACACCACCCAGAAATATTCAAGCATACAGGTGTGACACCTAAAGGGAGCAACATTACTGAATGTTTTGTCAGATTATTTTGGTGGGTTTATGCACAAAGCCAGAACAATAGGTGTTTATCCTCTAGTGGATACCCACTTACCAGCGGACCAATGTAACCCGTCTTTTGTCTCCTCTATAAATCACCTGCACTGTTATTTTGCTTTGTGTGGAATAATTCTAGCCTGTCATGGCTGTTCACTGGCCATGAGATGTACCATTGAACAGTCCACCGGTCTCACAATGCATTAATGGATAACCTGACTGTCGTCTTTATGTGAATATATATCTTTTCTCCAATTTATTTGATTTCTAATGCCTTTTTGTCTCATGTAAATCACTTTGAGTTGACCTATTGTTAAAAGGCGTTACATACAAATAGTCTTGCCTTTGATCCAACGAATCAAGACTTTTATGAAGGCTGTCAGGAATAAAGGGGTTTAAGTACATTTTTGTAGTGGCAGCCAGTCACCATCCTCGATCTGTTTTGGTTCAAATTTTGTATGTGGGAGTCAGGAAAAGGGCGCTGCTGTTGACACAGCGGTGTAGGTTTTGGGATTTCATGAATGCACTGTTGGGTTTCATGTTCCTAATTTGGATCACCATCTTGCTCTAAAAGAACAATGAGTTGTCATCCATCTCTCTGAACTACACTCCAAATCCTGCAGAGTTCAGTCTGTCTCTGACTGCACGCCAAGGGCATAGGTTTACATATGGACAGTAGGGTCGCCACCAATAGAGCGCACTCGTTTGCATTATCCTCATTCTAACAACTCTGTATAAAAATCGCATCTCATATTGATTCAGTGTAAGGGACAGTGCATTTTGTTTTTCAATAACCATCAATCACGTGTTATATCTGATTGAAAGTGTTTTTTCAGTTAGTTTCGGTGTGCCACCTTCGATGAAGAGCTGCACACTGCCACAAAAACTTTGCCTCTTCCGAAGAGAGTCTCTAACGAGCGTCTGTGTTTGTTAGACGGTCTGTCATACCATATCAGCATAGCAATATACACACCGGACTATTAGGCAGGTAGATTTTTTTTCTTGAAATATTATGACTTAAATCTGATTCAGTTTTCATTCAGATTTATTTTTAAAGTATTAATTATTATTTTTTTTTAAATATTTGACAATTTCTACAATCAGGCTTGTGCCTCACCAACTGCATCGCTAATTTTCCATCTCCAAAATGTTTGTAAACATGAGTCAAGTTTCTCATAAATGAGACCCCAGATTGCCCATTTGCCACAGAAAATTCATTTTCTATCAAAATCACGACACAACACCACTAAAAAATAGTAGTAGTAGCAAAGTTGACATTACAGTAGTTTATCGTGTCCAAATATTACAAAAAACATTTCTATATCTTCTGTCTCTTTTGCTCTGCCGCCGTGTTTACTGAGGTAAATTTTGATTGCAGTAAGCTCAAGGTATAATTTAATTTCTAAAATTTGCTGCAAGCCATTAAGAATTGTGCCTGCGGGCCATAGTTTGGCTATGAAAGGTTCAAAATTAGGGACTTTCCATGTTGGTGGAAAAGGGGTACGAGTGGACTGGATTGGACTCTTTGGCGGGCCAATTCTGGCCTGCAGGCTGTATGTTTGACACGCCTGATTTAAGGTAACCTTTGCTTAAATAAAAGAGCTGAAAGTGAAAATGAAGTTGTACATTAAAATATCTCTATCTGCCTTTCCATACCTTTACCGTCAGTGTATCACCTCACTGACAGCTGTCTGTTTCTATTCATGGCTCCTCTGTCTAATCCTTTCACACCAGGTAAATGTATTCTCACCTTTTATTTACACAGCCACACATTTACATTCTGAGACATTAGACTTATTTTAGACAGCAGGCTGGCAGTGGATGTACAGAATGTGTGCCTTCAGAAATGTAAAATGACAACAGGCATCATATTCTCGTCCCCGCGCTGCCGGAGCACAGGTCCCCACAGGGCAGCTGTAATGGATATTCAGATGTCAATGATCAGGGATATTATGATTTGCAGGAGGCTCTCACCAGCAGTCCAAAGACTAATTGTATTCCCGTGTTTGATGAGGAGCTGCTCCTTGCGTCATTTGCTCCCCTCCCCCACCCCCCCGCGGGTTACACTCTCCAGCCAAGTAATGTTGTGGATATTTATTAATGTATTTCACTCCACCGCTGCAGGTTTAAGTCACCATCAATGACCTATGCCTTTCATTATCTGCCTGTCCGAGCAGCAACGTGCCAGGGAATAAATTGCATTTCTCGTTATGTGCTGCTGCTGCTGCCCTGCTGTTAAGAGACAATTTCACTTCCATCCTGCATATTTTATTTAAGATTTTATGCCTGTCTATACAGTATGAATGTGTTTATTTGGTTTATTTAGGAGCTTAGATAGACAGAGGGATGAAAGAGGGATGAGAGATTGAAACTCCTTAAATGCTGATCACATTTTTGGCGTGCTATACTTTCATGGAAGAAACGTTTTCTGTGCCTTGTGATGTTGGACGCCTTCCCATTAAAGGGAAGCTTTGATGGGTGGGGGTGGGGGGGGGGGTGGAGGTGTGCAGGGTGTGGAGGAGGGTTAAAGCTGAGACAGGGATGGAGCAGGGGATGTGTGTGTATATGGCGGCGGCGGTGGGGGCTGGATAAAAATCAATAAAAGTGACAGTCTTTATTTGTCTGCGTGAAGTTATCAGTGGCTCCCGCTGTAAGACATTGTGCTCTTTCTAGCGTTTCAACTACAGCAGAGATCACAATCCATCACGGAGCTCGGTGGGCTCGCACAACGCTGCAAGAATAATAATTGAGCTCGGATTCACCTGCCTTTAATTAGGGCCTCCGATCAGACCAGCGAGTGGGATGCTAATACTCAGAGGAGGCCTATGGAGGGTTATTTACGCTTAATGTCCTGTTGCTGCGTTAACGTCTGCTGTTAGAGAACATCATCAAAAATCTTGAATTAGTAGGAATGAGCTTACTGTCTTTCATGTTTCAAGACAAGGTGTCTTACATAAGAAATAACAGTGTTTATGCATCAGAACATTTACTGCAAAATATTTATACTTCTGACCTCTTTTTTGGTTAATTTCAGAATACTACTAAAACCAACTTGCACAGACTTGAAACAACTGATAAAAATTATTCATATTGATCTAATCACATTGATATGTCTCATGGATTTCTTTGCAGATTCTCTGAAGCCCTGATTTGTCTTGTACTTCACTTCATTTTGACATTACTGCTCTAAATCCTAAATTTTAGGAAGCCATTTGGTATTAGTGTGGGAGTTCAACCCACCTGAACTCTCAGCTTCTGTGGTTGTGAGTCTTTTAATTTTAAAGGCCCTGACTCACCAAACCAACATCAAAGAACTAGTGGTGATGAAGGCTGACTGTTGGCTGTGCCTTGGCCAAAAAGTTGCACCTGAACACGCTGCAAAGACTAAAGCCAATGGCCAACTAGCACGTATGCTCTGCGCATGCATGAGAGGAAATAACTCTCCATACCAGCAGATGACAGTAGTCTGTATTCGTCATTCAAAAAAGGAAACCAGAAGACTGACCAGACTGATTCAAGACACTGGTAAGCCAGTTAACGTGTTAACAACACAAGCTGATGTTGAAAAAACAAAGGATATTTATACAAATAATTCCAAACCCCTTCTACTAAAAAGCTCAAAGGATAAAAACATAGTCTTGCCCGATGGAACACTTTTGCTTCAATCTCATGCCCTCTTGACTTTAACTGTTTGTTTGCTTTTCTCACTTCCGTTTCTCTTCTTGTGCGCTGAGCTTGACTCACACCCCCAAGCGTGCTGGGCTTTGCAGCCAATTTTTGTAGTGGCCAAACAGTGGTACTACAATTTCTGGGGTCCGTCACGTGATGCCCTGCAGCCCAAAAACACCTTTTTCCATTTACTAAAATTTGGAAAGACATGTCTTTTAATCAGTGAATACATTTTTTTGAGTGACACAACCCCCGCGAAATGACTTGTTCCACTGTCAAGATTTAATCCATATGGTGTGATAACATTTGAAAAGTCTGCAACGAGAAATGGGCTTAATTATTTTGCCCTCATTAAAGTTAGCGGAGCGCTAAACCGGAAGTCAGTTGTTTGGCTGCTGTTAGTCTCAAATGCGCTTGCCCTATGTGGGCCTAATAATGTGGAGGCAGTGCTAAACATCTGTGTAATTTCATACCACGGACATGGAGTAATTTTGGCTCCATGTGCCACTGAGCAACTTTTATAGAAATGAACTGAGCCCTGCTGTCAGTGCTGTATCAAGGTCTCTTAACACGTTTCCCACCTGGTGGGCCACAGTCAAAAAGTGGGTTGCGGGTCTTTTCTTAATGGACCGCAAGTGATTCGCTAATGTGACAAGTTTGTAAAAATAACACACCTTATTTTGAAGAACAGTGAATTTCTGGCACAGAGCTTTTATTTTGAAGTGTCGTTTCCTGCTGTAGAATGAGTAAATAACATATCGATACTTAGCAGAGACAGCAAACTAGCTTGACGACATGGCCAAACGCAAGTATAACGTTGAATATATTAAACTGTTTGGACCTTGAACTAATGACTGAGGACAAATCTGGACCTTGTGGCTGGACGAGTTGCAAACCGCTGGCTGAATACATCCATGGCTGAACTGCCAATCAGAGTGATTTCTTTTGCTTTTGGGCTCAACTCACTTTGACACCAATTCAACATGTTGAATCAGCCAACAAGGGCCGACTAGTGCCAATGGTGCAGGACACACTGCAAAGACTAGTGCGACAGACATTCACAATGACCCATCATTGACCATCAGCGGACCATTGGCTTGGTGTGTCAGGGCCCAAAGACTATTTATTTATTTATTTAAGTATTGACGTTTTGTTAGATTATGAGTTTAGATTAAAATCTCCATGTCGCAGCCCCCTTTGAACCCTTCAAAAACTAGATGCTGCAGTTGTCGGTGCAGAGCAGGGACACTCAACATGCTTTGCTTTGGGGCCACTTTTGCAAAATGACAGGAGGCAGGGGCCAGTTGCAGGAGCCCCATAGATATACACAGGGGTGTTTCTAGGATTTTAGGACGGAGGCTTAGCTTGGATCCTGTCAGGGGGTGCGGGGATCCTCCACTGGCACTTTTTTTATTAACAAGCTTTATTGTGATGCTTTTTATGCACTCTGGCTTCTTATGGGTACTAAAAATACAAAAAAGGTGGATGCAAGGGATATGTCCCTCTTAATATTTAAAATATTTGCATTTGTCACCCACAATAAAAACACTTAAGTGGCAGAAGGTTTTTCTTCTTTGTTTTTTTTTTTTTTTTAAATTAAAGACATTGACATCATAATTAAATGCAGAAATTGCACAATTTGGTGCATAAACATTCACCAGAATGCAGGAAATTATGTATCTGATGCTCAAATTTTCTGGCAGAGGACCCCAAATATCCTGTTTCATATGTCTCGCCCCCAATGCTGAAACAAAACCTACCATCTTGAATAAATAGACTGCATATTATACAGTAATATTCTATTTTTAATTGAGAAAATAATATGCAGACCCACACAGTAAAAGAGTGCAGATGCATGTCTGGTGTCAGCTGAGGCATAAAAGAACAGAGTGGAATAAAATGCAGAGTGGCTGCTGTCAAGGCTCCAGCATCCTGTTTATACCCGGGATTCATATCATGCATGTTATCAGCTGTAACCACTCGGGGACGCCAAAGTGCAAAGTTGCACTGCAGAGCTTTAAATAAATCAGACACAATTCTATAATCACATTGTGAGGATGTAAAGGGCCAGACAGGACTTCATTTTGTCAGGATATTCTCACGGGGGCTGAAAAATAATGGGGACACGTCCTCTGTCCATCCCAAATCTGCCACTATCACTTCCTCTCTCCTTCCTTCCTTCTTTCTTTCCTTGCCTTCTCTCCATCCTATCTGTTTTCTTTCTCTCTGGTGTGACCACATGGCGGGGAGGCCGCAGATGAGGACTCAGCACAGTGAGGTGGAACCACAGCATGGTGAGTGGACCCTTGGGTGCCCCCGAGCATCACCACCTGCGTCTCCTGACCCCCTCCACCCCCTCCTCGCCACCTCTATATTTACACCCCCTCCTCCCTATCACCTCCTTTGACACCCCAAAGGCCTGCTGAGGGTGCCTGTGCCCATGGGCACCCGGGGCGTGTTCATTATATACGGTAAGAGGCTGTAAATCACCGGGCTCCATCACTGCCAGGACCAGAACTGGCTCATTCTCTCTCCCTCTAAATTCAATTCAGTCCTCTCTCTGCCTCTCTCTCTGGCTGTAGCACTATCAAATACAGCTGCGAACACAAAACACCCCGCCACAGCAGACAGCAAATTGGCTCCGGGTTTTAAAAAAAACACACACACAGACACTTACACACAGACAGTGCACAACAACGGAATATTAATGAAGGCCTGGTCTGTAAAGAGAGAGTGTGTGTGTCTGTGTGAGGGGTGTTAGGGAAGGGGAATAGCACAGCTGCCATGACTGCCACTGTTATAAGCCCACATTGTGCGTTAGCGCGTGCGAACCTATACTGAAGAGTACATACATGCAATAAAGATATACAAACAAAATAAAGAGGCAACATGGAGCTGTGTGTAATATCCTGGCATGTGAAGGGAAGGTGATGAAACTGCAGGTGGAGGGAGGAAAATGAGAAGAAAGACGCAGCGAGGGAGAGCGGGAGAGATGGCATGATTAAGATGCTGAAATAAACACCATTAAATCCGTTTTTTTTCTCTCTCCTCTCCTTCCTCGTCCTAAATGGTGATCCAGTGTCAGAGCCCGCACCAGCAAGGCTGCTTTCAAAAGATAAGCCGGCAGACAGGTAAAATGAAGCACACGTAATGAATGTCCATAAAAGTGCTTTTTGCTGCTTTCTGTTGTCATTCGATACAACAGAGGGGTGATTCAACCAATAACTGAGCTTTATCTAGAAAGCTTTCTACGGCGGGTGAGCAGCCACACTCTGTCCATTAAAATTAGGGGGTGAATACTCGGAATTGAGATCTTGGTATTTACGGGGGAATTCTCGCCAAAATTGACTCCAGTTTCCTGTGGAAACGCATGACTTTGTGCTAAAGACTACTGTATGGACTCTGAACTTGAAACGCCATCATTACGGTAATTTAACTGGATCAACTTTTCAGCTCCGGCGTTTTCTTCCATCTATTCTTAATGCTATAACGGCTGGTTAAAGTCCAGGAAAAGTGGCAGAATATTTTTTGGATACGTTTGGGTGAAGCTGAGTGCAAAATCTGTGCATGAAAACTTTGCAGACGGTTCAACAGGTGGCCGAATCAGATCAAATTTAGTTATGATGCTAATTACTTAAAATCAGGGGTGAATACTCGGAATTTACGGGAATTACTGCAGATTTTTCATCAAAATTAACTCCAGTTTCCTGTGGTGACTTTGTGCTAAAAACTACTCTATATACTCTGACCTTGAAATGACATCATTACGGTGTTTTCTTCTATTTATTTTTAATGCTATAACGGCTGCTTAAAGTCCAGGAAAAGTGGCAGAATATTTTTTAGGATACGTTTGGATGAAGCTGAGTGCAGAATCTGTGCATGGAAACTTTGCAGACGGTTCAACAGGTGGCTGAATCACATCTATATAAGAGGATATTAATGTTATCCAGGGGCGTAGCACCAAATTCTGGGCCCCATGCTGAAGCAGTCTAAGTGGGCCCCTCTCCCTCCTTGATCCACGCCTCTCTTACGCACCTTTTGAATAATTCCTTTTCCTTTCTTTACTTTTTTTTGGTGCCCTGACTTCCCTTTTTTGGGGGGAAATGACATCACTTTTGTGCCTTTCAGGGTTCGGAGGGCTTCCACTATTTTTTTACACAGAGTTCAGTCTTTCAACGGATCTATTCCCAAATTTTCATTTAGTTATGACACTAATTAGAGATAAATTATTGCAAACAAAAGCAAAGTTTTGATTCCAGGCTTTTCGAGGGCCCCCCTCAATTTACAAAGTGGATCTGACAGATTCAGTGCTGCCTTGCTGGGAATGAATATGTTAGTTGATTCAGGAAATGAACTGATTTGTGGCACACTTTTTAAATAACATGATTTTTAATCTTTGAGTTTTGGGGGAAGGTATGAAATATTTTATATTTTTTTTTAAGTAAAATGCTCAAGTCCAAGTGAAGTCACGAGACATTGGTGTTAAAGTCCAAGTAGAGTTGCAAGTGTTTTGTCAAGTTATGAAGTCTGAAGTCATGAAACTTGTGACTTGAGTATACACCTCTGTACATTATTACTTTTCTGTTTATTGTATTTATTACAAGCAATAGTTTATGAGAAATTAACACAAATAAACAACTTAATAATAATAATAATTTTATGGTAATAACACACAAACAATAAAAGAATACTGTATGTGAAAATGTGCTCATTTTGTTTTGTTCCTTCCCTTTTTTGTTTTCTGCACCCGGATGCCTTTGGCCATTTTATTTCCTCTCACTCTAATGCTCTTCACACAAACACACACTTTTGAAGCCACCCCTCTGGATGGCACCCGAGTGTGCCGCCTATGTCGCCTATAGGAGGATCAGTCACTAAAGATGGTTATGCAAGCCCATATAAAATCAGACATACTGCTTCAAAACTGGTAAGAGGATATCTGTAAATATGAAATAATAACATGTCAGAAAAATAGAATCAGAACCTTTTTTATGATTATTGGCAGTTTTGACATCATGAGTTTACATTTATTCAGATTTTACTTACAGAGAAATATCCTGGTCTCCTGTGGATTTTTCACTGTACACTTAAAATCAAAGGCTTTCGCATTACACTTTGGTTTCATGTTGGAAACCTACGGCCTTGTAATTGAGACTTTGTTCATATTTTAGATGCATGTTGGAAGGGGTCAAGATTCAATTTGTTAATTCAACTTAATTGAGTCATACAGCCCAATAGCACACATCAGAGTTACCCTCAGAGGGTTTTACAACATATGACACTCTCTGTTCTTGGACCCTCACAGCAGATGAGGAAAAACTCTCACCCAAAAACCCTTTAACTGGGAGAAAAATAAAACCTCAGGAGGAGCAGCTGAGGAGGGATCCCTCTCCCTGGATGGACAGACATGCATTAGATGTCATGTGCACAGAACAGACGCACATGGATGAGGGCAGCGCACATGTGTCTGTGTATAAAGGAAGGTAAAGCATCTCGCTCTGTCTGTTTTTAAACACTATTTCTGCCTTGTTACCCAGCAAAGTGTGAATGAGATTATTAACATCAAAGTGTAAATGTAGAGGAACACCATGCCTCTTTTTGGAGGCTAAATTAGGACCTATTTCTGGCGCCCATGATGGCTGTGTGAGTTGCTGACTTTATAATCCCCTGACAAAAGGCTCCACATCATATTTAAACGATTGCTTTCGCGGCTGCCTCATTGTGATTTAACACACGCCCACAGCGGGATGTGGTTCAAAGTGGCAAGTCTCATCTGCGGCTCCAGAGACGAGCTGAGGTGACATTTGCGTCGCCCGGGTGGGCAGGTGGATCAGAGACGCTGCTTGTGTCCTCTCCAATGTCTGCTAGACGGAGCAGATGTGTGCATTGCTACTGTACAGGCGGCTCCAGCAGCTCCATCCACCCCCCAGCCCCCCCTCCACCAACCCCAACACCTCCCCCCCACCCCTTCAGCCCCTACCACCATCACACACTAATGGTGTATTCGCCTGACTTGTAAATAGGGCCGACTGCTCTCATCTCACTGCCTTTCGTTTCAAATATTTATCCGTGAGCCGGTGAGCTAAATCGGCTCTGACAGTGAGACTGTTATTTAAGGTCGCAGACAGGCGGCTGGGTGAGAGAGAGACAGAGAGAGGGAGAGAGGGGGAAGAAAAAAGCATCCATCCCTCGCCGGTGAAATGGGATTCATTTCCATGTGTTCATATTCTGTCATGGTTACGGGTTTTTTTTCCCCCCTCTGAATAGCAGCATCCGTCAGGCTACCTCTGCTCCCTCGCAACAATGTATTAGTATCCTGGCCTCGCCTCAGTAGAGAGCCAGCACTGAGAGAATTACTAGTGGACTGGAGAAAAAACAACAGAAAAAAAACCCTCACTGTAAATAAGCGGCGTCTGACTGCTGCAGAATTCATTTCGCCATGACCTGAATTAATGCTGTTTATTCAGCTGAGCTAAAGTAGCAGTGTAACTGGGTAGGGTTAACATAATTCATGACAATTTCCTAAAATAAAACATGGCTTTTTACTCTGCATTATTCTGTAAGCTATTTTTGTCAGTGCAGGGGCGCAGCGCCAAATTCTGGGCCCAGGTCTCTGTGGGCCCCTCCTCTCTTGATCGACGTCTCTCTCACACACCTTTCGAAACATTTCCATGACAAAGTCAGTTTGATTTCTCTCCCTTTACTTTCTTTCTTTTCTTTTTTGGAACCCTGATTTTCCTTCCTGGGGAATGACATGACACCAGGGGCGATTGCTCTGAGACAACAAGGGAGGCTGAACTTCTCCTAAAATTTCATGGAAGAAATGGTCAAATATGCACTATTGAATTTACGTTAAAAAAAGAATTTACATCACGACTATGATGTTCAAATGTCAGTTGTTTATCACCAGTTTGCAAACGTGCCCTCCCTGTCATACATTCTCGTGTCAGCACGGTGGATGCGGAGTTCTATGGCATGAGTGTGGTTGAAAAACAGCTTCAATAAAATGTTCCTTTTATAAGTTACTGCCTCGCTACAATATGACAAATTTTATGATGTAAACTTAAAGACCAGCAGCCGCCACTGCATGACACATTATGTTGGTACTCCAGCAGCATGAGCATTCATACGCTTGGCTCTGACTGCATTAAACTGAAAACCAACCCGATCTCCCGCTGAAGTCGTCAAAATCCAGAGCTTGGGCAGTGACTTGCAGTAGAGCACAGCTTGGGCCCCATTTTCCTGACTGAACCTGACCCGAGTCTGAGACAGTTATAACCCAGCCCGGTCCGACCCCCACAGACTCTCTGATTTTTAAGTCCGAACCTGACGCAGTTTGCTACCTGACACAGTTCTTATTATGGACAGTGTGTAAATGACCATCAAAAGGCTGCTGTTACGCACAGTCAAACACATCCCACGCACAGCAGCGCAGCACAGCACACACACTCAATTGGAGCAGAGCCTGTGTTGCGTTCAGGTGTTGTCACATAAACAATAAATTTCAGCACTTGAATAGGCCTGGCCCGACCCATCGGGTTCTGACGGGTCCTGTCGGGCTCAGGTTTCAGCCGACCTTCACCCAAGAGAACGGTTTTCGTGTCCCGTACGATTCTAAAGCCAAACTCTGTTCTTTTTTTCTAAACCTAACCACTTCCTTTTATTGCCTAAACCCAACCATGTGTGTTTGTTGTTGAGGGAAAAAAACGTCAATTTGCGGTGCTGTACCAACGTAGTGCTTTTATTTTGAAGGAGAGTGTATGCATGTCCCAGTTTTCCCCACTGCGATGCCTCTGTGTCCACGACAGCCCCCGTCCTGGGCCAGAGTGTAAGATTTTTTGCTGTGTTTTCCTATTATGGCTTTAAAGTACTCACTTTTTCAATTGACAGCTAATTCATTACCCTACGGGAGGTGGTGAGAGATTTTGTATGTGACAGTCCAAAGATATTTACAAGCAAAATATGTCGGAATTCATGTGAATATTTGAGCTCAACAGTTGTACGCAGACACACACACACACACACACACACACACACACACACACACACACACACACACACACACACACACAAAGCAAGATTTAAGGCTTTATGTGTGACTAGTTTGACTGTCTGCAGATGTTTAATCCTCCTGCCTCTGATTGGCTGTTTTTATTCAGGCACAGAGAATTCTTGCATATGTCATTAGGAGCACTAAGTTGAGCCAGAGGAGCATTATTTTTTCACTGTCTCATATAGTACTGGCAGAATTGATAGTTTCATCAAATATGACAAAATGACAAAAGTTTTTGTAAAAGTTAGCTGCGGAACCTTTAATCACAGGTTTACATTCAATATATGGACGCATATCAAAAACATTAACAGTTTAGGTGCTGAGAGTTCGTCCTGAAATGTTACCAAAAAACTTAAAGTGGCTCATCTACGGTATAACTCAGCAGTTAATACTCCACTCAGACATTAATGTTCTAACTCTTTTCAAATTGTTTCAATGATTAAAAACGACTGAAATAAAGTCTTTAAACTGCCACCGATGCCTGTGACTTAACATTCAATTTTTCTGTTTCTATTACAAATCCTTGATGTCAATATGAATCCCTTCTGCACTGTCTGCTCCGCTCTATTAGCAGTTTGGTAGAAACAGAATCAATTCAAGTGTGCTCTTTGGAGAATAAAGGGGCAGACAGACACAAACGATGATGCAAGTTCACTGCAAATTCTTTTTTGAGCATGACCAACGGAGTTGAGTAATTCCCTGACCAGAGATGCTGCTGCAGCATTGCACTGGTGCACCTGAGGCGCCGATGTAAATTGGGTTGTTCCAGGAGGAATGAATTATTAGTAGGTGTGGCAGTGGCGAGCAAGTATGGCAAATTAAAAAAGGAAATGTGGCATTTTTATGACCTGGATCAGATTTTTCGTCATCATTCTTACCAGCTACCCTAGTTAGCTCTCCAAAATGTAGTCCATATTTTAACAGGTAACTAATAATTTTATCGGAATATCACGGCTTTGAGGAAGCTGAGCTTGAAAGTAAGGCTCCTTATGTGTCACTCAGCCATCCAACCCTCACCTGTGGTCTGAGCCTGTGGTTCCCAGCCTTTTTTTTCCTTGTCTGTAATTGACGATCCCTGATTAAGTGACATTTTATGGATATTTCATCTTCGAAGCAAAACAGTAACAGTACAGAACAACTGATAAACTGTACAATTAACTAATCAATTAATATTGAATGCAATAGCTTCAGGAGGTTTGTGTTAAACAAGCAATTTGGGTACATTTTGAGCCGATTATTTTCTGTAATTATTGCATCAGAAATTAGTGTTCCTGATATTTTTAGCATCTTTTTGTTTTGCTTTGTTTTTTACGATTCCTTGTCTGTATGATGCATTTTTGAAATAGGCCTTTCCCTAACACGTGGCCATTGTTCTATCAGCTCTTTGGTTGTTTTAACTATGTATTTTAATGCAGGATGAGGCTGTTTAGGCACAGACTGAAAGCTTTGAGAATATAGCTTACGTTCAGGTCTTCACAGTTCTTGTCCCATTGTTTGTTTTTTTTTTTTTTAAAGTTTGAATAATAATCTAAACTTAATATAGGAGCTGAAACACTGAACAGTATGGCTGTATATGACTGCGGTTCATTCGATTTTTATCTTAGGAGAGATATGACACTGTAATCAAACTTGATACCAACCTAGATTGTACCTCGTGTTTTTTGCCAGCAGGGCACAGCTATCTTTCAACTAGCTGGTTGGTGACATCACCAATGTCACTGTTGTTGTGGTAGGTAAACTTGGTAGTGTAAAGCACATGTTGTCCTATGATGGCTGTTTTGTTCTCTGATAATGTACACAAAGTCACGTAGTCGCGTATAGCTGGTGTCCCCTGGTGGTGGTCCATCTGACTTGCTGTTTGGATGGAAGACTTGGAGTTTGGTATTACTTATGTAGATATACAAAACTGGGAGAGGAGCCTAAAGACCAAAACACACCGGTGGTGAAAGCTGCTGGTCAAAAAATACATCCCTATTATATTCAATGTACAACCCGGCAGCGACTAGACATTGATGCTACTGAATACGCCGCCCATGGCAATTCACGCCACTGTTCTATTTCCAGCCTTACTCCCGCCCGAATTAAATGCAGTTTTCCCAAACTCGCTCTCTGCTTGTACATATCAGCTCCTGTAGCAGCTCCTTTCCTCTGCTCCTATGGCAGCTCGACTCCTCTCCTCATCATGGATGTAGAAAACTCTAGCTGTGTCTCATGCAGGGGTCGCGTTAACCGTATATTCTCAGTCATTGACCGTTTTTTTTACAGCAATGACTGGAAAATCTGAAGGCCGTCGGTCATTTTGACCAGTTGCAATTACCACCCCTGCCCACTTGGCGACGGAGTGCACAATCAGTGGTTTAAGTAAGTGGCTGCCGTTTTCACACTGCAGAGAAAAAGTCACTGATCTGCTTCATGTAGCGTTGTTGACATAATGGTCTGGACACACCAGATGCGTTAGTGCCGCAGAAGTCCTGCGAGTGTACTCACAGGTGCTTGACTGTCCACACCATAGACATATATACGTAGAAGCTGCAGCGAGCGCTGCTGCGATACGTCAACGTCGCCGCCATATTGGATGTGGCAAGGCTGCACTGTAAACTAATACAAGTGAATGGACTTAATTTCATAAAGTGCCTTTCTTCAAAGAAATTTACGTTAATGCCTCTCGTTTATTCATTCGCACACACACTAATATACTTGGGAAACAGTTAGGCACCAAAAACAATGTATTTGATCTTCCCAGATGGCTAAGATAAGAACTTTATTGATCCCACACAGGAGTAATTCACCTTACATCAGCTATAGAGAACAAGGTAGTGCCGAAAAACAATGCACAGTATACATATGTATATATAAATATATATATATATATACAGTACAGGCCAAAAGTTTGGACACACCTTCTCATTCAATGCGTTTTCTTTATTTTCATGACTATTTACATTGTAGATTCTCACTGAAGGCATCAAAACTATGAATGAACACATGTGGAGTTATGTACTTAACAAAAAGGTGAAATAACTGAAAACATGTTTTATATTCTAGTTTCTTCAAAATAGCCACCCTTTGCTCTGATTACTGCTTTGCACACTCTTGGCATTCTCTCCATGAGCTTCAAGAGGTAGTCACCTGAAATGGTTTCCACTTCACAGGTGTGCCTTATCAGGGTTAATTAGTGGAATTTCTTGCTTTATCAATGGGGTTGGGACCATCAGTTGTGTTGTGCAGAAGTCAGGTTAATACACAGCCGACAGCCCTATTGGACAACTGTTAAAATTCATATTATGGCAAGAACCAATCAGCTAACTAAAGAAAAACGAGTGGCCATCATTACTTTAAGAAATGAAGGTCAGTCAGTCGGGAAAATTGCAAAAACTTTAAATGTGTCCCCAAGTGGAGTCGCAAAAACCATCAAGCGCTACAACGAAACTGGCACACATGAGGACCGAGCCAGGAAAGGAAGACCAAGAGTCACTTCTGCTTCTGAGGATAAGTTCATCTGAGTCACCAGCCTCAGAAATCGCAAGTTAACAGCAGCTCAGATCAGAGAGCAGATGAATGCCACACAGAGTTCTAGCAGCAGACCCATCTCTAGAACAACTGTTAAGAGGACACTGCGCGAATCAGGCCTTCATGGTCAAATAGCTGCTAGGAAACCACTGCTAAGGAGAGGCAACAAGCAGAAGAGATTTGTTTGGGCCAAGAAACACAAGGAATGGACATTAGACCAGTGGAAATCTGTGCTTTGGTCTGATGAGTCCAAATTTGAGATCTTTGGTTCCAACCGCTGTGTCTTTGTGAGACGCAGAAAAGGTGAACGGATGGATTCCACATGCCTGGTTCCCACTGTGAAGCATGGAGGAGGAGGTGTGATGGTGTGGGGGTGTTTTGCTGGTGACACTGTTGGAGATTTATTCAAAATTGAAGGCACACTGAACCAGCATGGCTACCACAGCATCCTGCAGCGACATGCCATCCCATCCGGTTTGCGTTTAGTTGGACGATCATTTATTTTTCAACAGGACAATGACCCCAAACACACCTCCAGGCTGTGTAAGGGCTATTTGACCAAGAAGGAGAGTGATGGAGTGCTGCGGCAGATGACCTGGCCTCCACAGTCACCGGACCTGAACCCAGTCGAGATGGTTTGGGGTGAGCTGGACCGCAGAGTGAAGGCAAAGGGGCCAACAAGTGCTAAACACCTCTGGGAACTCCTTCAAGACTGTTGGAAAACCATTTCAGGTGACTACCTCTTGAAGCTCATGGAGAGAATGCCAAGAGTGTGCAAAGCAGTAATCAGAGCAAAGGGTGGCTATTTTGAAGAAACTAGAATATAAAACATGTTTTCAGTTATTTCACCGTTTTTTGTTAAGTACATAACTCCACATGTGTTCATTCATAGTTTTGATGCCTTCAGTGAGAATCTACAATGTAAATAGTCATGAAAATAAAGAAAACGCATTGAATGAGAAGGTGTGTCCAAACTTTTGGCCTGTACTGTATATATATATATATATATAGGCTATACAAGACACAGTAAAAGGACAGACAGATACAAAAATAGCAAATATTTGCATATTCTACTGTTCTACTGTCAGCGCAGGTGGAGCGCAGCTGGTGTAAGCCGAAGTTTGGCTGACGGGCGGACAGTGCACACACGTCACCAAAACTTCACAGGCAGGTTTCCAGAATATCAGGCACATTAACGATGCAATAAATAGCCACAAAACCACTATTCAATGCAACTATCCGCAGTCAGCACATAAATGTATCTCTATATCGACTGTCCCGTCACATCTGATGTCAGATCAAAGGGGATTGGCGCTGTTTGGCACGCGTAATGGAAACCCAACCTGATTTGATTAACACAGCTGCAAACTAGTGAGTTCACATCCCTCTCAGCCAACCACAAACAGCCACAGCATCAGATAGGGAGTATATATTCAGCATCTGTCATCTTAGAAAAGTCAAAAGAAAAGAAACAGAGTGAGACTGCGAGAGAGAAAGAGAGAGCGCGTGCACACGAGAGAAACGCAACATTGATTTACAATTGTGGTGACTTCCTCCCAGGCTACCTTTGCATCATCAACCCGTGGAGGTCTGCTCGCAGTTCCGTATATTCAGACACTGCGAGCTTGGACCTCCCGGACCAAAACATCAGTTTCCTCCTGGGAGAAGTTTGGCTGTCTGACACTGCTGCTCTCTTCCGCCATGGCAAATTGAGTAAACTCTCATCACGCCTTCGCGAGGGGCTCATTTGATTGGTGTGATGTGTGTAAAACCCACTCCACGCCTTCTCTTCTCCCTTTTTCCGACTTGTGCAGGTAGGAGGGATGGCCTGGCCACACCCAGTTGGCGAAGTGCAGGTGCACTGTGCCTCCGCCGCGCACCCTCTGTGAAACTAGAGCCCTAAATGTCTTTGAATATCTTTATTATCATTTAAAAACGAAAATTAAAATGACCGGTAAAAATAGATTATGACCGGATTTTTATGACCCTGTTGGTCAAAATGACCGGCGACAAAAAAGTCCAGCGCAACGTCTGGTCTCATGTGTGATGAAGAATGGATGAGGAGAGTCACGTTTTTGAGGTGGAGAAATATCCCAATCAGAACGACCCGTGATCCCGTCATTAAAAAGACAATGAGGGGCTGTCCACACCTGAGCACTTGATGCGTGGCAAAGGTGTCTTTTCAGCTTTATGAACGCACTGAGGATTGAACAGAATAAAACATTTAGTTTGTGATCCAAGGTGAAGCTGACATCATAAGCCGATTCTGTCACTGAGGAGGGAGCTCACTGTTTCCAAAATTTTACCGAAGACTGGCAAGATCTTGGTGGTCAAGGATAAGAGTCTATTATGTACACAGAGAAGAAGATGGGCGCGCAAATACAAAACCGGACTGGCACCACCAGCTATCTGAGCGCACACACACACACACACACACACACACACACACACACACACACACACACACACACGGAAACAGGACAAATTCAAGTGATGCTCAACCCCGACAGCTGTTCTGATGGTGAGTCACACTGTTCATTTATTTTACTGATGCTTCATGATGCAGAAAATCCAACTCCCTGGGAACAGGTCTTTAAACTATATGTGGTCTTACTGGCTCAAAAAGCATCGGCAGTTGGTTTTTAACTGTGTCCGTGGTTTTTTTGTATCTCGTCAAAACTTCCAAACTCTGTTGTATCAAGACTTAAGTTAGTCTGGAGATTAGTTTTATACTCAGCGCTCCTCGTAAACAAACATCCCAGTGACGTCACCAATAGGTTGTTGAAAGATACTGGTGAAAATGTGAAATATTTATCAACAACAATTTCATTTTGGTTTTTTTTTCATGAAAATTAATGAAACGCTGAGATATAGGCCAACTGTTAATGTATCTTACACCCCTTAAAATCAAGAAGGACTCATGACCCCCAGTGAAGCTTTGGAGACCCCTTGTAGGGGTTGGGACCCCAAGGTTTGGAACCAGTGGTCTAAGCTCTGGATAGTGGCTACCACTCAGTTGTGGAAGAGATCAGCTGACATAAGTTTCCTTCACTGGGTGTCTGGCTCAGCATTATGGGAAGAGAGAGAAGCTCACACTCCATATGAAGAGCAAAATAAGAGCTGCTGCACCCTGAAGTCAACGGGAATGAGGTGTGGTGGTTTGAACATCTGATAATGATGTCTCCCAAAGGCTCGTTCGGATATTTGGGGTTAAAATGGGAGCAGACCCATGGGCTTACCCATGGGTCTGGGAGCAGACCCATGGGCTTACCCACAATACACCACAAGGATTACACATCAGATCTGGTAGGAGAAGGTCGAGGGATTCCCTGGAATGAGCCGGAGAATGTGCCGAAAACAAATCCTCTGTGGAGCACACCAGTGCTTCCATTTATATCATGGATGACCTTTAGGCCTTACCACCGCGGCGGAGACGGTTAGTGAGTGCTTCCACTGACCTGTGTGTGAGCGTAGGTGACGTTTGAGTGCAGTATGGCTGGGGAAAGTCCGGTTGCATTCACTGCAAATGTAGCTGCGAACGCCGGCGTGGACTTCCATGTGCTGCTGCAGTGCTGTCTGGGTCTGGAAACGCTTCCCACAAAGCAGGCAAAAGATGGCCATGTCGGAGCCTGCGGAGGAAAAGACACAACAGGGGGGTTAGTGGGGAGAGCTGTGAGGAAGGATTTCCATTCATTTGCCAATGATTTAGTACAAGTTGGGTCTTATTTTTAAAGTTTGCAACTCTTTTAGTGATGTCTTGACCTCAGCTGTAACAAAAATGAGAGTTTGGCTGTAAAAAAAAAAGCCTCGTCATTGTTGAACTAGCCAGGTGTGTCACCATCCCCCACAGCACTTCATAGTAGAGCCACAACCAATGCCAGCTTTGCTCAAACAAATCACACTTAAAGCTTGGCACACACATAACAATTTAGACACAGGATACGCAACAACTCAGGTGCGATGTCGTGGGCTCAGTTTACTAACTGTGCCTTCAGAGGCTCACATGAAGCCTACTGTATTTATAGGATTAAAGGTGCACACAGTACTCGTGTTTCAGGGTGGGTGTGTAGAAGATAAAGATCTCCTATGCAATACTTCAATCGAATCTTGACTCCAGCGAGCACTGTGCATTTTTCTCCAGCAGAGATAAAGAGCGCACAGTTGCAAGCACCCAAACACATAAAATCACAAACACAGGAACAGACACACACAGTTGCACGCTCCCTTGAACACACTCCCTTCACACTTTTTCAATTACCAGGCTGGGGAAAACTCTGGGGAAGGACTGAGTGTTTGGAGCTCAGTTTCTATTTCATCAGTCAATAACACATCTTTGGGGCAAAGCTGACACTAATTTAAAAATCTATGAAGAGCAGCCCGCCTCATGTTCATAACCACTGGAGGAGGAGGAGGGCCCACGACAGCCTCCACGCCAGATCAATCACTGTCTCGGCTGCTCTACACGCTAAAGAACAGGGATGGAGGGAAGATGCACCGCTGGAGGATGATGATAGGAGGAAGGGGAGAGAAGAGCTGCTGGATTGCAGGTAAAGATAAGAGATTTCAGTTTCGGGTGATGTACAAACCAAGTGGGAGAAAAACTATCTAATTTTGGTGCAAGTAGGGGAGAGAAATAAATATTGACAAACCTTCCCTTTCTGACTTAAGCTCTGTCTCGATGTTTCATTTTCTCTTGTACAGGAGAGAGAGCAGCTGTGTCTGCAGCACTGTAGAATTTCCATTAGGTCCTTGTTGAACACTCATGACTAAAAGCCTGAGGTACTAATATGTCCGCTGCACAGGTGAGGAAGATTCCCAAAATGTTGGTAACCCCTTGACCTTACCTCTTGGGTCACAATCAGGACAGACGTGCCACTTTTAATAAAGATATATTAATTTCTATTGGGAACTTTGCCATTAAATTTGCAGAACAGGGGTGTCCTGATTCACCGGCTGAAGATCAGTGTTGGCTGATGTTTGCCTTGTTGGCAAATAAAATGACATTTACTGTGTGCAGCTGCCATGTTTTTTTTCTTGCGTGGGCTAAAAAGCTGGGTTTGAAACTAATGGCAAAAAAATTGGGACAATTAATTTTATTTTCAGTGGCTGGAACTAACTGCTGACGGAGGTTGCACAGAGTGCCCCAGGAATGAGTCTTAAAACCCAGAAATGAGTTAAAATGTTAGCACTACAGGTTCCCTCATCTCAAAATCAATGGGTATTTTTGGATGGGTTTTTGGTTCGATGCCTGAAATAAGGTCGGTGGTTAACACAAGCTTAAGAGACTTTCATGTTTTGTTCTATGATATAAAATACATCAGTATATACGTTAAAAACATCAGCTTTTTATTTCTAGCAATTACATTTAGGCCCCAAAAACCATAAAAGTGGTGTTTATTTGTGAAGATTATCTTGGAGTGCCATAAACGTTTGTTTGCCACAGAGCAAACAAAATCCCATTCGTTTTCTGATGAGAGAACCAGGGCATCCTGGAGCACCCTACTGAGTTACACTGGAATACATTCAAGCACTATTACGTAAAGTCTCAAACTGTGTCTCAAATTGCGTACTTCTGTACTTACACTTACTATTTTGAGTGCACAAGTGTGTTCACACTGAGAAATATAGAAAATGCAGTGTGCTATGAGTACCTAGATGGTGCACTCAAAACAGTCAAAAAGTTGAGTGTGGAACTGTGGACTCTTCTCGCACTCAATGGTCGCCATCTTGGCTACGTAGCAGAAGGATAGGGACCGCTTTTCAAACTGGAAATGCCGGCCGAGGACTGTGCAACCGTGAATGTCGCCGCATTGTACAAATATGCATGTTTTTTGCACTAAGCACCACTAACGATAACGATAACACAAATGCTAATGCTAGTTTGCTAACTAGCTAATTTGCGGTCGTCATTTCCGGTGAGTGCACAACGGCCGTGTTTGGTTTGAGACAACACTGCCCTGTCGAAATTTCACTCACTACGCCAGTGAGTACATAGTGCATACAGTATACTACATAGAAGTATACTAACGGAAGTATGTGATTTGAGACACATTTTCAGTCTCTGTCTCCCACCCTTCTTCTCTTGAGCTATTTCTCCCTTACGCACCTTTTGAATTTTATTTTTTTCCACAAAGTCAGTCTGCATTCTTTCTTTCTTGGAACCTTGAGTAAGCAGTAGCTCACTCAGCTCTAGTAGCGTTTAGAGACAATTCCTAAAGTGCAGGGGTGGACTTAACCATTTTGCACCTTGAGGGGGCGAGAGGGGTGTCCGAGAGCTTCCACTGTTTATACAAAGTTCAATCTTTCAACCAATTTATTCAGCCAATTTCAATTTAGTTATGCCATTAATTACTTAGAAATAAAAATTGCAAACAAAACCAAACTTTCATTCCAGGCTTTTCGAGGGCGCCCCTCCCATTGGGGCCCTGGGCACTCACTCCTACTTTCCCCCCTGACTATGATGCTCCTGTCTCCAGCTCCACTCTCAGGACAAACCTCACATATTTTTGGGTATCGCTACTGATATATCACACAAAATATTATCAGTGAACATGCTTGTTAATTAGTTTCAAACTTGAGTCTTCAAAATCTTCACTCCTCTTTTCCCTTTGATCTTCTTTAAAGTAGATTCTGAAGATATGGTTTCAGTAGGTGGCACTCTTTATCTTTCAGCCATGGTAGATGCCACTGCTCATGCAAACTACCAAGGTCTTCCTGTTTTCTTCCATGTGAACTTGGAATGTATAAAATGTTAAACCTTTCAGTAGATTGCATAAATGCAAATTAGTACACGCATGCAATGAGTGCTATGCTAGTTTTCTCCTGTGTTGTATTCTCCTTGCTGGTCTCTTCTACTCCTCTCTGCTTTTATCAATGAAGAGGCTATTGAATGGGGTCGATTGCTGCTGGAATCCCTCTAGGACTCCAGGTACTTAAGTGGCTTTGATTGACAGGCATGCTTTCTATTCACTTCCCTCTCCACCTCGCTCCCTTTCTCTTTGTTTATCGTGTATCTTAGGTTTGGCTCTGTCAGTGGACCTTCATAAGCAGAGAACTCCTTCCTCCAGGTCGCTTCGGACCAAATAATTCACGGTCACACTAAAGACGTAAAGTAACACGCCATTATTGCTGTTGTTTGGAGAGGTACAGAATAAAAATGGCCGGAGCGGTCTAGAGGCGAAAGATAAAGTGAAGGATGAGGGGAGGAGGGGAGGAGAGAGACTTAGGTCAAAGATGGAGAATTAGAGGAAAAAAGGGTTTGGAATGTAAAAGGTTATCAGACCTCTGACCTCAGGTCCAGGCTGAGGCGTGGACTTGGTGGAAATATAACACCCAGATACTGACACACACACACACACACACACACACGTGCACACACACGCACGTACAGAGAAAAACATAGCTGGAGAACAAAGAGCAGAAACACCACATGAAAAAGACTTTTACTTTGAAGTCGGGGCAGTTACAGTGGCGAGTCACATTAAGTTGAATGCCGTACGATACGTGTCAGCAAGAACTGTATGTGTCAACTTTAAAAGAAGTCCGACAGTCGGTGTTTTCAAAGAAATATGAGACAGCTCAGAGAATAACACAGAGAGCAAACAGTCAATGTGACACACAGACACACAGACAAAACTGTACTGGTAAAGAACAAAAGTGGTAAGTAGAAGCTACAGGGTTCCTTCAAATTGTCCATTTTAAAACTCCACAGTTTTCCAGACTTCTGTAGATTTTTCAGACCATATCTGACATCTGAGAACAAATATCTAGATGTTTATTATGTAAATAAATGGTTTTAAAGTTCTTAACTTTGTCATATTTGCTGAAACTCTCATTATATTATGAAAGAACAACATTAGACAGATATTCTGTGAAAAAAATCATGCCCTTCCTCCTCTTCCTATCGCATCTATTGGCCTTTGCTAGAATTAGACCGCGGCGTGGCAACAACAACCAATCAGGGTCGATGAGTCTCTAATGCAGTGCTGGCTGCCTGCTCCAAACACCATGAAAAACACTCTGCTTGTATGATCAAATTATTTTTAGAAATTCTGAATTTTAGAAAACAGAATCGGGGCAGTTGTCTAGAAACACAAATATTTTTCCATACACTCTCTTCTTCTGTCCATACTTATCCAGACCTGGAAATTGCTAGAACCAAACTTTTCCATACTGCGTAGGAACGATGAAACTGGAAACTTACGGACACATTTTAATATGCTGCTTTTAAGTACAGCAAACCTAAATATACAAAATAATGACAACATATATATGATCCCAGGAGCTTTGAGGAGCTGCTATTTATTGCATCGCTACCATTCAGAAAGCCCTGTTCAGTACCAAAACATAAAGCTACATATCCTGATATAAGGAGGACAGAATAAGCTGTATGGCTGGAGAGGTCTTGCAGCTGTTTTGCTCTGCCCTGTGCATAATGAACAGAAGAAAAAAGTCTAACAACAACCAAAGCATATCCAGATTTGGATGGGATATATGATATTTTTGACTTGGTTTAAAACTGTCCCCTGAGCCAGCAAGTCTATTATTTAAAGGCATGGTGATTCATATTTTTGTGGCGTCGTAGCAAAAAGAACAAAGGTTTTTGTAGTGACATTAGGAACAGTTAAAAAAAACAGCTGTGGGGGATTTCAGGATTCGTAGAGGGACATAAGATGATAGGGAATCTATGATATAAGAGGGGGCAACGCCATTAGGAGCCTTAAAAACCAATAGAGGGATTTTAAAATCAATTCTATAAGATACTGGAAGCCAGTGTAGGTTACGTAAAACAGGAGTTATATGGTCTCTCTTTTTAGTTTTTGTGAAAACCCTGGCAGCAGCAGCGTTCTGAATGGTCTGTAATTTTGCAGTGGCAATTTTAGGGTGCCCAAGGTATAGAGTGTTCCAATAATCAAGACAACTGGAAACAAAAGCATGAACAAGTTTTTCAGCATCTTGCAGGCTCAATAGAGGTCATACCTTAGCTATAGTGTGGTTATAGTTATTTAAGTGTGGGAGTGGCCTATTTGAATCCCTTTTGTTTGAGGCCATGCAGCAAGGTGAGTGTGTTTGCTGATCCTGTAAGTTTATTTTGCTCCTTTAACTTTAGCTTATATTGTAGTTATGCTATGTAGCATGTGAAATAGAGTATGGTGAATGTGCTAGGAAAGGTAGTATCAGCCCTGCTTCTACCTAGAGCTCGCATGTACGGAGCCTGGGTTTGGTTGAAGGTGGCAGTGCTGTTTGGGCTGAGAAAGCCATGTGTAAGTAAGGTAAAGGAGGTTATTGGGTTGGTGCAGGGAGGGGAGCAGTGAGACCTGGCATTAGGGGAGTGTCTCTGGGACGCTGGAGATCACTGTCTAGCCTCCTGGAGATGTCGTGGGACCAACTAGACGAAACACTGGTGAAAGGAGGTTCCCACCTGATGATCCCAAAGACATGCTAGTTATCACTGCTCATTGGTTTGTAGTTAAGCCTTGCCATATTAGCTTATCATAGGGCTTAGGTTTTTCACTGAGTGTTGATCCTTTCTCTAGAGCACAAACTTCTTGTGTTTATTTGAACTACAACTCAGTCTCATTCATCACTTAAAGTACTGTATGCTTTCTGTCTTCAGAAAGGGTCTGATGTTGACTATACCTTGGACCACTTCAAGGACTTGAATAAGAAAAACGATGCATTGAAACATATCCCTCTGTTAATGAACGAGGCTGCGCACAGGTATAGCAGCAACATACCAAACTTACTGCTCACATGAAGCCGAGGATGCTTCATGCAAGCGTGCCTGAAAGCATGAGACATGTGAGAAACAAGACCTGTACGTGTGAATTTGGATTTTCCAGCACCTGCAACTGCCAAAGATGGTGGTAGGTAGTAAATGCAAATCCAGGCTTCGAAACATCCTTTCATAAAACTGTGGGCGTCATCCCAGATGTTGCAGGCTTTTCAACAGTCAATGTGGGAGAGCTTCTTGCTACTCGCTATCAATCCCTCGTCTCACAAACTGCAAGCTGCAGTTTGTAGTAAAGTGTAGTGTGAACTCTGATTAGTGCTAGACAAAATTAAGTGGTACAAAGTATACAGTCAGTACTGGGAATAATGTGTGTGTGTTGGAGGAAAGTGAGTAAAGGTGTTGTCGGCTGCTGATAGATGAAGAGAGCAGTGGAGAGATAAAAAAGGAAGGAAAGGTGGGAGAAAAGTAGTTGACCCAGGAGGTCCATTACAGTGTAAAATTGAGTCAGCCCAAAGTGACACCTGAAAGAAGGAGCTGGAGGAGCCGGAGTGGTGGGGGGTTCTTAGTCTCAGTCCTGTTTGGCTGTTTTGGAATAATTTACCTCCTCTAACCAGCCTCTCTCTCCTTCTCCCACCATCTATTTATAAGGGCTTGGGCAGCTTGTGGTTGATTGTGTGTGTGGCCGCGGCAGTGCCGGCAGTATCTTAATGGGCCTGGAGTGGCAGGGCTGCTGTTATTTAAGTGGGGGACGGACAGAGGCCGGTAATGGAGAGGAATACTCCCCGATGGGAGGTGACAGTGGCCGGATGGGCACAGAGCAGAGAAATGGGGCAGAGGCCGACCATCAAGGTAGGCACTTTTACTGATTCTGATGTGCAGCGGGGCAACCAAGCACCCGCCCAGCTCTAAGGAAAGGTCTGAGGAAGTCTTAAAGGATCAGAATAAATGGCCTCAAAACAAAGACTGTCTAAAAAATAATGGATGTAGCCACCACAGCGTCACCCAATGGTTCAACACATTCTCACTCCGACCTCATCACATATCGACATTTGGTCATGGACTTTCCACGTCGAGATATTAAGTGCAAGGTACCCTGGGTGTGTTGGTTGTTGATGTTCTGGGACGCCATGTCAAGTTCTGCCTGTTACATGCATTGTCTATTGTCAACATACACCTCTGTTTTCACAGGAAATGTACAGTTTGCATACAGTCTCTTCCAAAAGTATGTCAACACAACACCGCAAATTGATGTTTTTTTCCTTTAACAACAAAAGCATGTGCTTGGGTTTAGGAAAGAAGAGCAGAGTTTGGATTTACAATATTCCGGGTGAACACCGGCCTCCTCTTGCCCACCCTACTTGGACTTCCACCCCCTGAACTTCATTGTTGTTCTGCCATGTTTCCCCCGATGCTGCTTGGCGGTATTAAACGATAACAGCAACCAGCAACGTATCATGCTGATGTAAATGGACGGCTTTTTCATCTGTGTCTGACGAAGTCAATGACAAAGTGCCAGTTTTCGACACCTTCTGAGTGAGACCAGGTTGATTGGTCTGTGGACTCCCTTTCTCACTCCAGAAGTTACCATAATAGGACAAAAAATGGAGCTGTGGAGGAGTGAGAGGTGGATCTGACTCTCCTTTTACACTGCCTGTTCAAGGTGGGAATATCCCGCCAGTATGCCATCTCACCACTCTGTATATGAGGTATGATTGCGGAATAGGGGACAGAGTGGTCTCAGTGGTAGCAGTTAGCGGTTAACTCAAAAAAGAAGAACAGCGGCCGAAAATGTCCACAAACTGGGAAAACAATGAAGTCCAGGAGCTGCTTAGTCAAAGTGAAAAATTCTCTGATTCTAACTGCTTGAATCTGAATATTTTATGGTTTCTTTACTCCTCTATGATAGCAAACTGAGTGTATTTGGGTTGTGGACAAACCAAGACATCTAAGGACATCATGTTGGGCTTTGGAAAATTCTCTGACATTTTAGAGACCAAACAACTAATCCATTAATCATAAAAATAATCGACAGATTAATCAGCAATGAAAATGATTTGTTGCAGTCCTGGTCTAAATAGGTCATTTTTCTCCCTTTACTGAGTCTTGATAATTTAGAGAATCAGAACTCCATTACGAGGATATTAAAGCATGAAGAGAAGTGATTAAAGTTGACTAAATTAGGATTCACTAAAAATCGGTGAAAAAAGGTGAGCAGTAAAACCAAAACATCCCTTAGAGACCTAAAGGTGACGCCACTCATGGAATCTACGTGCCTGTTTTTCTACAGTCTCTCCATCTTACTTTCAGAAAAGTCTAAAACCTTAGCTAAACCTCTAACAAGCTCCTCGTTGTGCATCTGAAAACCAACATTTCTCATCCTGTGAACAAACACACAGAATGACTCAGTGTTTTCTGCATACAGCGTGATCTTAGGAGCTTAACAGGAAGCTTTAATGTTTGACCTAAACAACTGAAAGACACGTCTTAGTCCTTCCAATCCTGCCTGAAATCCATCCTGAAAGGCTTGTGTTTCTTGGACTGTAGTTGAGACAGTTAAATGCGTCCTGACTGTGGCCTGCAATGCAGCGTGCTGAACGGAGGACCTGCCAGAGTTAATGAGGCAGAGAGCAGCGGGACCTCAGCACAAGGTGTTCAATCACAGGCCATTACCACAGCCCCCAACCTCTGTTACTGCGAGCTCTTGTCAATAGCAATCTATAATAAGCTATAGTTTATCTATAGAGAGGGTGACTAAATGTAGGCTGCTGCATCCTAAAACGCCCTCATTAATTGTAGGTGTCTCCGTTCGATCTCAGTTGGAGGCCCGATAACAGAAACACGATCCTAAAGTTGCCACAACATGATTTATGACGGCTTTGTGAGTTGCTGCCTTCAAGTGCTGCTTATGAACTTATGAGAGTTTTATCTCTCATAAACGTGATTGAGCATGAGCGTTCATTCCTGACCTGTGAACAGTGACTTACCAAAAAAAATCATAACTCAAGGTCCACTTACAAGCTTTCACCATGTGGCTGAAAGCTCCTGGGAAAAATACTGAGGAGTTAAAGTGATTTAAGAATTTTTTTTGTCAATAGAAATGATTTATCTCATGTGCAGGTGACTTCTCTAATGGCAGAATGGTCCCAGTAATTGATGAATCTTTTTTCTTCTTCCAGCTTTGGAGTTTTCATTTAAAGGAACAGTGTATAAGATTTAGGGGGGATTTAGGGGGATTTAGTGGCATCTAAAGGCCCAGACACATCAAACTAACTTCAGAGAACTAGCAGTGACGAAGGCTCCCTGCTGCGTCACCTGACGTCAACGTGTCTCAGCCAAAAAGTTGCACATGAATACACTGCAGAGACTACAGCCAACCAGTATGGGTGTTCTGAGCCTGCATGAGAAGAAGTAAGTCTTTAGGACAGCAGATTGTAGTCAAAAAGACCGTCTTGATGCTAGTTAGTCAGTTAACAAATTAACAACACAATCCAGCGTTAAATAAACAGAGCATAATTACTGCGTGCCAGTGTGCAGCAACACAAACCATCAGGAAACATTTCTGCTAAAGAGTTCAATGGCTAAAGAAAAATAATCTGACCTTATCGAACAAGTTTTGGTTTCACTCCTTCTTAACTTTAGCTCTTTGTTTACTTTCCTCACTTCTGTTTTTTTTCTCATGCACTGAGCTGAACTACCAGTCAGAGTGATTTCATTCATCCATGGACTGTGCTGTTGCTGATGCCGATTCACCATGCAGAATCAGCCAGAAAAAGGAAGACAACAAGGGGAAACAGTGCGAAACACACTTCAATGACTAGGGCAACAGACGCTCAATGACGGCCCAACATAGACAGATGGCTGACCATCGGCTTGGTGTGTCAGGGCCTTAAGGTTGACGACTACAGATTGCAACCATGGACGAGGACCTGCTCCCTATGTAGATATAAACAGCTTGTTTTAAGGCAATAGAAACACAACAATCAGGTGATTATACACTAAAGAAAACATACATATTATATCATATTCAATTTCTGCCAATATATCCCCCTAAATCCTACACACTGGACCATGTAGAGGCTGTAGTTCATAATGCATCACTAAAAAATATGCATCATACATGAAGTATTTTGTAGTATTATTTTCTTTTATGAAAAGATGCACTGCATGCAGCACAGAGTAAAAATACCTCAAAGGGAATTAGACCAATTTGTTCCCTTCTCGCCTCGAACTATTCCTGCTTTACACCAGCAAACACAGGCTTCAACCACCAGTCACAACAACATCCATCCAGCCAGGTGCTCCGCTGAATTCTCAGCTTTGCTAGCTGCCACCATCAAACTGCCAGTCACCACAAACACCAGTCACAACAGTCGTGCCTGTGTCGGCAGAGGAAGGTGTGAGAAACGAAGGCTGAGGTGATGTTCCCGCTGCTCTTTAGCTCCGTCTAGACTACAAGTGTTTGTTGTCGCTCTCGTCTGCAATCAGGCTTCATCACACATCAGGTCACGGCCGCTCTGAAAAGGTCAGCAAGCACCTTTTTACCTACGCCTCCGTGGGGTGTCATCGGAGAAAGGGATCTTGTCGTGAGCTAACAAATAAATGCCTTCTGTAATTTACTCTCGTATGGATCGGAAAAGGTCCCTGTTGAAATGTTAGGGTACGTCTCAGGACTTCACGCCGTAGTCATCATTTCTGGCGTACGGCTGGCCAGCAGGGCCCCCTGTGGGTAACTGATGCTGCCTGTGACACAGTCTAGTCACCATAAAGTTTAATCTTAAATCCCACAACTACCACCATCTTACACACAAATAGATATTCCCCTCTGTCCTGACAAACAAAAACTATTCCTACAAGTCAAACATGAACATCCCCCTGACCTTTAGCTACAAAATGTCACTCAAATTAACACATACTAACCAGGGGAAGACTCAAAATAACCACAAAGAGACCGAAAAGGCCACAAAGATTAAAAGGAACCGCAACGAGTCACAGAATAACCACAAAAAAGGGCAAAACAATCACAAAGAGACACAAAACCTAAGGCTACAAAGAAATGCGAAGGAACTACAAAAACAGGCAAAACAACCACAAAGAGACAAAAAATGACTATCAATAGACACAAAAGCTCTACAATGAGACGCAAAACGACAGTGAAGAGAGACTAAACAACCACAAGGAGACACAAAATGACTACAGGGGGACACGAAACAACCACAAAGAGACACAAAACGACTGCAAAGAGACGCAAAAAAGGCCACAAAGAGATGCAGAGGAACTGCAAAGAGACACGAAATAACTACAAAAACAAAAGAACCATGATGAGACATGAGACAACTACAAAGAGACACAAAAAGGCCACAAAGAGACACAAAGGAACTGCAAAAGATACAAAATAACTATGAAAATGGGCAAAACTACAAAGAGGTGCAAAACAACTACAAAGAGACACAAAATGACAATAAAGAGAGACAAAGCAACCATAAGGAAACACAAAATGACTGCAAAGAGACACAAAATAACTACAAAAACAGGCAAAACAACCACAAAGAGACACAAAATGATAAAAAGAGTCAAAATTATCTCAAAGAGACACAACATCACTTCAATAACACACAAAATCAGAGACACAATATGACCACAAAGAGAAGCAAAACCACTACAGCAGCCTGTGAGTCTTGCTCTATGTAGGAGAGGTGGTGGGGCCCTTTGTATATCTGTGCCCAGGGGCCCATTGTCTCATAATCTGCCCTTGCATTGAATACAGTAATGTGGCCATGGCGAGCTAAGGGCAAATTAAAGAGGATAATCAGGATTCAAGAGGTTCAGGATGTTTAATGAATCTTTCCAGATGGTCATAGTCTAAGAATCAGTGATCGGGCTGGTGATCATGATCCTGGCAGTTTCAGACGGAGCTCTGGGATTTGTTTTGAATAATGTCTCCTCTGGAGTACACTAAAAATACAGTGTGCTGTCATGGGAACCAACGTCTCTGATTGATTGGTAGAAAATGAAAATTACTAAGTTCTGCTGTGTTTTGAGACTAATTTCTGCTAATTTCTTGATTTCCACAGCGTCGACGATTTCCTCATTACAACGATCAAAATAGATCAACATTCCCAAACTCTTAGCCTTCCACACATACTGTTAACTATTTTAGAAGTTTCATTTAACTCTAAGCAACTCGTGTACATCTTCATTAACTGTGCTGTAAAGCTACCACATGGTGTTAACAGGAGTGTGAGGACTGCCAACACAGATGCAGAAATGAGGAAATAAGCATACTGTTAAAGCAGTTTACATAACACACATTGCATCCAAATTACATCACTCCACACAACCTGGGCAAATCATCTTCTGTTTGCCACATGCAAACTGTAGCTAATGGTTTTAAACTTGGCAAGTAAACAATCTTGGTTTAAGTTAGGGATCAAGTTAGGATTAACTTTCATGACTATTTCAGGCCCTGATGTCTCTTCTATGCCCTGAAATTTCCATGCCAAGAGCTGTCGATTTGTCATGTGAACTTGGAGATTTCAGTGTTTAACCAGTTGCTATTGAAGATATTTCTTGTTTACCTTCTCTTACAGTTTTGGAACAGCACCACACCATTTTCCCACTTTTGGAGCACAGAGCACACATTTGCAAATTTAAGAAATCATGCTTGATTCATGACTTTTCAGGAAGGCAGGAGAGAGCACATAGATTCAGAGTAGTATTTATCACCTGTGAGCTCATGTTCACCATTTCATTCAGAGTATCCTGTTATCCAACTGTGCACAGCGCTCACTTACATCCTCTTTTTTTCAGCTCACATTTACAGTCTGGTTCCTCTTATGTGCTTCTAAACACATACACATAACTGCAGAAACATAAACACAGCAACCACGACGTGCTCTGTACATATGTTTGTGTATAGGGTATGTGAAAGAGAATAAGATGCAATGCTTGTGCTACTGCTAATTGATTTAAAACACCTCCACAGAACTATTTATTGATCAAACAGGAGGAGGGAGGAGTGGCTGTTAAAAAGAGGCCTTAGTAAAAGAGAGAGAACTGCATCTGCATGCAGGGGGAAAACAACTTGACTGAGGCAACGATGCATCAAATCTTTACTTATAGTCATGCATATGCTTAATATGACCCAAATTATAGGTTATCAAAATGTTTTAGAGAGCTGAATTTATGACTTTCTTTAAGGCTTATGCATAAAATCTTTTATTTAACACAATAAAAATCTTGAATTACTGCGCGCTTGTGTGCCTCTGTGAACCAGTCAAGTTTCAGTTCATATCCATGTCTGTCCAGACTCATGTAGCCATGACAGTACACAATGTTTCAAATATAGATGTTGCTGCAATTAATTTGCAAATTCTAAAAACTGGATGCTTCACACACGTGTTTAACATGGCAGCACAGAAGACTGGTACAATCACTACAGTTTCAAGGTGGACACCCAAAATTAATGTAATCAGTTCAGTATCCGACCAAATGTCTCCCCTTTTGTTTCTAAATCATGATAACAACGGTCAGAAAAGTGTTTTTGCGGAACATTATGATGTCACAGTGAAGCTGATCTTTCACTTTTTAGATTTAAAATGTTCTCATTTTATCCTGGTGGACATTTCTGTGATTTTTTTCCATAACAAGCATATTAATTCTTGAGTTATGGCCAAAAATATGTTTTGTAGGGTCACAGTGACCTTGACCTCTGACTAGCAAATTCTAATCAGTTCATCCTTGAGTCAAAGTGGACGTTTGTGCAAAATTTGAGGATAGTCCTTCAAGATGTTCCTGAGATATGGTGTTCACGAGAATGAGATGGGCACAAGGTTGCAGTGACCTTGACTGTTGACCACCAAAATTGAATCAGTTCAACCTTGAGTCCAAGTGGACGTTTGTGCCAAATTTGAGGAAATTCCATTGAGGCATTTCTGAGATATCTTGTTCACAAAAATGGGACAGACACAAGGTCACAGTGACTTTCACCTTTGACCATCAAAATCTAATCAGTTCAACCTTAAGACCAAGTGTACGTTTGTGCCAAATATGAAGAAACTCCCTCAAGGGGTTCTTGAGATATCTTGTCCACGAGAATGGGACAGACACAAGGTCACAATGACTTTGATCTCTGACCATCAAAATCTAATCAGTTCAACCTTAATTCCAAGTGTACATTTGTGCCAAATTTGAGGAAAGTCCCTCAAGGCATTCCGGAGGTATCATGTTCACAAGAACGAGATGGATGCAAGGTCACAGCAACTTTGACCTTTTGGCCACAAAGTCCAGTCAGTTTAGCTTTGAGTGCAAGTGGACATTTGTGCCAAATGTAAGGGAAATTCCCTCAAGGCATTCCTGAGATATCATTTTCATGAGAATAAGATCATCTTTGACATTTGACCACCAAAATCTAATCAGTTCAACTTTGAGTCGAAGTGAACGTTTGTGCCAAATTTGAGGAAAGACAGACAACCCCAAAACATCATGGAGGCGTATGAAACTAAACAGAAGAGAGGACGCTGTCATTCCTTTTTTTTTTTTTTTTTTTTTTTTAAAGATTATTTTTTTGGGCCTTTTGCCTTTATTATACAGGACAGTGTCAAATGGGGAGACAGAGAGAGTGGGGGGGGGGGACATGTAGCAAAGGGTCGCAAGCCGGAGTTGAACTCGCGACCGCTGCAGCGAGGCATCACCTCTATACATGGGGCGCCGGCACTATCCACTACGCTACCAACGCCCCATACAACGCTGTCATTTCTGATTGGAAATATCCGATGACGTCATTGATGGACAACAAAACACACTGAAAATGAACAATGACATTTACTGAGGTAAGGCTGCAAGATAAATCTGAAGGGTCAAGAGATTATCAACAAAACTGTATCTAACGTTACCTTATTCTTTACACATTACTCAGAAAGAACATCACTTATAGATGTATTATACCTGAACTATACAAGCTACACAGACAAACTATATCTATGGAGGTCACAGGGAGACAGCTTTTGTCATGGGAGGGTTATTCAGTGTATAAGTAGTTAATAACATCATGTATTATAGAAGTAACTCTGATTCATCCAGGGTCATGGTAAGGTATTTTCGATGGCTTCAGGGGTCTTAACCGTTTGCATGCAGGCATGTGAGGATGCTCCAGGATGTATAAAGGTTAAGATACTGTTAGATCAAGACCTTGTACATGTTAGAGTCCATGTGAAATACACTGCCTGAAGCTGAATCAATGTTGTGTTACTACAAGTTCTTTGGTATGTCTTTGTCCATTTATATGCTATAGGAGCTTCTTGGATATTTTCAAGCAACATCAGCTGAAGCGCATCTATTTTATTATATTCTTCATCAAAATGAAGATTGATCAAGAGTTTTTTCCAGCTTTGTTTAAAGGATCAAAAGTCAAAAAAGGTTGAGAAGCACTGCTTTAAACCAAATATTAAAGGAGTCAGAGACATTTGAAATACTGTCTGTAAATACGAATAATAACACACCATCAACATTAGTATTCAGAGTGGATTTTTTAGTATTAGTAAATAATATGGAACTGGGACACACTGTACTATATTTGTGTAAGTTCAATTAAACACAACAAAACAAGTCACTGAATGTCTTACACTGAGAAATATCCAGACAAAATGACATTAGCACACTGATTACGATCAATCCAGCAGTGACTTCTGAGCTTTGCTGAGTGAGGATCAGCTCAAAGGGGCCAATAACTCTTCACATTATTCATGCAGGGGAAAAAAAAAACAAAACAAGAAATCAAAGAAAAGGCAATCGCTACTGTAAGAAAATACAGCAGCACGCCTTCAACACACCCTGCCCTGCTGTGTCTTGTTTTGTTTCGTCCCTGCCTCCCGGTTCCATCGGGCAGTGATAATTCACGTCGGGCCCGCTGCAGCGCTGACATTGTAAGATGAACTGCTCCCAGCTAGATTAATGCCACCAGATGCCAGGCGAGATGCCATATTAATTACCCAGAGATAATGTCAGCACAACCATATGGCAGCTCAACTGGCCATTTAGTTGACAGGGAGAGGTCTTTATAGCAGTGCAAATTTCCTCATCTGCACAACATCACAGCCGCGCCATATTCTCTGCCTGCTGTAGCAACTGGGGCACTTCACTGCTATTCTCATATTATTACTTAAATTATTATAGCGTTAGCTCAGAATGCTATGATGGAGGAGAGAGAAATAAATTATATGGAAGACTTAGCGGTAATTTTTTTCCAGTAGATATGAAAAATGAAGTTTTAATCTAGAGATCACAAGAATCCTATTAACAAAGATTGTCTATGTAGCCAAAGCTCGATATATAGTGGCCGATTCTTTTTTCGTCGGAGCTCCATTGTTGTCCAAAAACTATTGGACATGTAGTTTATTTTGAGTCAATCCCACATGCACCTTTCCGCTGCCGTAAACACTCACCAGAGCATCAAATATGTATTAATCTGCAGCTGGAAATAGTCTCTGACAATTGTACTATTTACTCCAGCCAGGGTGATGTTTGCTGAAAACGACAGTGCCCATCCATTTCAGGAAATTGCCGAGGCTTTTTCAACAATGAAACTATATATTTGTGACCCATTTTTAAAGAATTACGTCTTCAGTCGCAGCAAACAGGCTCAGGGCTGAGAGCCTCAGACAGGGTAGGGAAGTCAGAGAGTACTGAGAGACGGACTAACATATTAATGGGGTTTGTTGAGGACGAGAAAAATATAGCTGTAAAAACACACCAACTAAAATGCACTAATTTCTTTAAGGTAACCACACAGGACGTGCATGTATAACAGAAATCTGTATTCCTATAATGTTGCTCCTGAAAGGTTTTCAGAAACACACATCCACCTTCAGCTACTTTAAAGAAATCTCAAAGCCTCCCCCTGCACGACTGCAGTAGATATAAATTCTGAAATGTCAGTAGAATTTATTTACCAGCATGTGTTTGTTTTTTCCTCACCGCCATGCTGACTGTAAAGATCATAAACGACGCGAGCTGGGAATTAATGTCAACGTGAGAAACAGTGGCGGAGCCCTTTATCATGATTTACAATCGCACCGCCGGCCCCTTCTCGTCGTGGACTTGCGGATCATTTACAAAGACGGACCACGCTTGCCATCCAATCCAACCCGCCCTCCCGCCACCATCACCCCCGACATCCCCTCCTCACCCAGCACCACCACCGCCAGAGCACCCACCTACCCCACCCTCCAATCCCCACAAATCCGATTTAATCAGACAACTTGTGCAGTGTGGCTCGGAGTAAGAAAAAGGATAATTAGTAAACAGAGGAGCTACTCGCCAGGCTTCATTGGCATTCGCACCGGGTTACTGTGTCGCATTTAAAATGCAGTCTGATGAAGTCTACAGAATCAAACCATTTGTTACTCCTATTGAGGAGGCTTCGGGCTACTGGCAATTAAATTGGAATTAGCGCTGGGGAATGAGATACGGCAGATTCATACCAAGGAGAGGAGGGAGGGAGGGAAAAGGAAACAGAGAGAGTTCTCTGTCTGGACCTGGCTCGGCTCGACAGTGGGTCAAATCTGGAAGTGATTTGGTTTCCTTTACTTTTGTTTATTTCCTACACGACTCCAGAAGTCATTTTTATAACCAAAATCCCTCCACCCAGCCCCCAAGTGTCGAGCTCTCCAAACTGATACACCTCTAAAAAAGCAGACACAAAAGTGACAAACAAAGTGATGCTTTATGAAGAGAAACAAATCAAATCGGTGGCTCTCGGTGTCCGTAATATACGAGAGCATTCACTGGGTGATGAGTATAAATATAGCAAACATATGACTGCACTTAAACTGAGTCTTTGAGGAAGAGAGGGAAGAAACAAAGAGATGCCATTTGCTCTGCCACAGCTGACTGGGCACAGTGGAGCTCAGCATGGAGAGAGTGCTGGTCCACTGGCAGAGGGAGGAAGAGAAAGGAAGAAGGGATAGATGGATGGATGGAGGGAGGAGGAGGAGGATGAGGAGGAAGGGGGGGGGGGGGTGGAGATAAATGAAGTGGAAATGAGAGGGAACAGCTCCTGTGCTACAGCTGGCCTCCCTAACTCTCAGCCAGCCTGGCCGTGACAACTGGCTCGCTCTTTCTCTGCCGGTCGGGGAGAGGCCCCGTTTCAACAGGAGGGGCCCGGCCTGGGCTGTACAACTGTTAGAGGGCCAGTAGGGGCCAGTAAGGTGGGGGTGGCTTCAAAATTTGCATGTAGCAAAATATAAGTTGTAAGAAAGCCGGCTAAAATCATCGGAACGTGCGAAGCTGCATTATGTAGCATCAAAGGATCATTGAGGTTGGCCCCTACGCTTAGATTTTGGGAGTGCGGGTGGGGGTGGGGTGGGGTGGGGGGGGGCACAGGGGACACATCCCCTTCAATATTTAAAACATAAAAGTGGCTGTGGAGTTTTATTTGGATGGAATTTGAGACATTTCCACCATAAATTGGTGCAGAAAAATTCACCAGAAGGCAGCAAATGCAATGTTTGGCGGTTAAAACTTCCTGTGGGAGGATCCCAAAACTCTCCATTCTACATGTGCCCCCCCTTAACATTAAAACAAAACCAATGCCCTTGGGTTGACCTTTATTGGGAGTAAGGTCAGCTATATATTTTGGCCTGTGCTGCATCATTTTTGAGCTTTATTTGTCTCTTTTTTTGTCCCCAACTTTATGTAAGTAAAATGCAAAATCCTTAAAGTGCTCTGTATTATGCATTAACACAACATTGCATAACATGAAATGAGTGTATGTATATGAAAGTAGATGTAGTTGCAAGTACTGTGTATGCTTTTTAATGTCTATACAGAGTGATACATATTCTCAGTTCTACATGACAATATTTACTGTGTGCACCGATGTCACCCAGACTAATACCTGTACATCTGATAACGGTGGCTAATAGAGCATCACTGGCTCAGTGCTAAATTAAAATTTAATTTTCATTGCGACCTTTGTGAAATTACAAAAAGCCAAACGAAACGTGCTCCTAGAGGGAAAAAATAGTAAGCGAGATGATCATTATCATAGTAAAGTGTGTGTCTGCTCGTGACCACATAAATGCACATACGCACTCAAATGCTTCATTCTCAAGGTTAAATACAAAGATGTTGTTCAAGCGAAGTCCATTACTGCAGGAAACCAATGAAAATAAATGACAGCATTCAGTGGGAGGTTCGAGTATCCCACCGAGAAATTTGCGCAGCTCGGTCATTTGTATACCCAGTTTTCTCCACATAAAATGCTCAATTGTGTGTTTACAGATGAAGCACCACATTTGAGTGCAGTCCTATTTTTCTCTTTAACAGGAAATGGAGACATTTTCACTCTAAATATATCAGTGAATCTGTCGGCTGACGTAAATCCCTGTCACCGAGATTAATGATCTTGAACACGGAAAAAAAAAAAAAAAAAAAAAAATCCTCTCAGATCTTATTCTGAGGAACTGATTCACTGGGTGCAACAATAAAAGCTTTGCAAAACCTGCAAGGAGCTTCATACAAATGTAAACTGTGTAAATTAACAAAAGGATTTCAGCTTTGACAGCTAACCACTGAGAGGAGAAAACGACTTTAGAAAAAAAAACCTGTAGAAAAAACCTCAAGTCTGACAAAGGTTTCCTTTCGAGCTGAAGACGTATAAGACAACATGAAAAGGAAGACAAAGCAGGAAGTGTCTCAGACCGATTCAAAACGTGCCAAAAATGTCACCTCACATCTGTAAAAGTTAATTACTAGAAGTCCACTTTCTATGATGCCAGAGTGCAGATTAGGGAACTCACGGTGTTTTAACACCTGCGTCATTTCCTTCCTCTCTGATCACCGTCTCCTCCCGCACAGCCTCACAGAAACCCTCCAAAATCTCCTCCACTATTTTGTTTCCTCAAACATCTCAGAAAGAGCCCGTCTGCATTTCCACCCGGCCTCACATATATAATTTAAAAGTAAGAAAGAGGCATAGCTGGTTTATTTCAAACATCGTCTTTAACCAGTTATCCACACATGAAATATTTACCCACTCTCGACAAATAAAATACAGACAGGAATACAGTTTGACAAAGCAAAAAGATACAGATGGGAAAGTTTTAAAATCAAATATAGGTAGAAAAAAATGCTGCTTCCTATGATGTTTAAAATGGAAACAGAGAATATAGAATACATCTTACAGCACTGCCTCCTATTAATTACATTTGTATACAATTATTTAAAACATTAAAACATAATGCTTATGTTTTCTATTAACAAATCTTGCAATATGTTATTAACTTGCAGTGACAACAGCACCTTTTTAAATTAACATTTTAGTAACTTTTTTTTAACTAACATGTTATTTTATTGACATTTAACTAGAATTACAATCTATTTCTAACCTTAATCAAAGTACTTTGTTGCCCAAACCAAAGACAGGAGTTTGGTTGTGAGCTGGTGTAAAAGTCCTGCCCTGCGTACACCCACCACCCTCCCCACCCACCTCCTTCTGACGCCTATGTCGCACATGAATGTAGTGTTTCCTTACCTGAAAGAAACATTGTCTCTGAACATAATGCAGGCAGCGATTACGTTACCAGGACAACATAATTCAGAAACCAGACAGACGTAATTTCTAGGACAGTGGTTCTCAAATGGTGTGCTACATTATTACTGCAATATTCAACTTGGACTAGTTATGAATTAATTTATACCTGACTGTATCAGTATGTTGTGCCAACAATTTCCTAATAAAGAGGCAAACTCTACCTTAAAAAATGTAATTTAATTTAATTAAAAAACCTTCTCCGGGAACCTATTTGACGCCGTTTGTACAAGGAAATTATAAGTGTGACACATCACATATCTTACATCATTTCCTTCTTTAAATAGATGTGTTATTGGTGCTTTGATGTAATTTTTAAAAGTTTAAAATTAATTATTGAATCATTTTGTTAATAATATTTCACAAGTAATAGTTGGTTGTCAATTCTTATTTGACATTAGTCAATAAAACAAACATTTATGTCGTGATTAGAGTGATAACACATGCCACCTTGAAATTTTTGCTCGCCCTTTAGCGTGTCATGGGCACAAAATGCTTGAAAACCACTGTTCTAGTAGACTGGGTTGCCTGCTGAGTTGACGGACCCTTTGTGCCACTAAATGAGATTTTATCAAATAAAATATTTTACTACTTACAACAGAAGATGACTTATATGTGTTTCTATTGAAAAGATTGACAAATTTTATATTGCCGATTCAAGTTATCAAAGATCTGAAATATATTCAGAAAGCAGCAGCTTTGACTTCTTATAATTCTGTTCAGTTATTCTGCCATTAACGAGAAAAAGACAAACTTCCTCTGGTCATTTGTTATAATACAGGCATATTAATTTAAAGGACCTGCTTCACTTTAATGTCAGACAGTGATTTCCAACAGGAAAATGAGGACTTTATATTGCTCCCCTCAAAGCCAGACTCCATTGAGAAATACATTAATTTAACACTGCTGAACACAGGAGCTGCTGGTCTACTGCTGCCTCGAGCAAATATTTTGTTTGTGTTATTGCGTGACTTTGGTGTTTACGAGCATTAGTTTCGATTTACAAAATTTACATTATTAACTAACTGATCAAAGCAGCAGTAGACCAGCAGCTCCTGTGTTCAGCGTGCTAAAATTGCTGTTTTTGTCAATGGAGACTGGTGGATTTGAAGAAAGCATAGACAGGGAACAAAAGTTGGAACGGACTGTCGGGTGGAAAGGTAAAGGGGTGAAATGACTCTGGATATAGCATACACATAAACTGATACTGATTATTTTAGGTGTCTAAAATATAGTTTGGTGCGGCCAACATCCACAGCAGTATGTTGTTTAGCGTCTATGTCTTCTGTGCCTGTGTCCAGCCTGCTTCTCCAAACTGGGGCTTTACTGTGTGTTATACACCGACTAAGGAAAAATATCGGACACAGGGCTGGTGGTGGGGTACGGGATGTGGGGGGTGATCCATTTCTGCCCGGAAAGGCTTGTGTCAGCCCCTGTCTCCTATTTTTCATTCCCTCTTGAACCAGAGTTCATTCCTGCACTTCTACTAATGGGCTATTGTTGCAGTTGGTGCGTGTTGTCTCAGAGTATTTGTTCATTTGTGTCCCTTTTTGTTTACCGTAAACATACAGCTCAGTTAAAACTCCATAATCTTAAGTCATAAAAGGACACTTTCTACTTAAAGTAAGGGGAGTGTGGGTCAGACAGACCGGGAGTGACTTACCCAGCTCCACCCAAACCCTGTCAACCTCCCGTCACCCCCCCACCTTTACCCCCTGTTCTGCAGTGGAATTTCAAATCTTTCCTCGCCTTCCCAGGATTTATTCTTCTCACTGGCCATCTGGACAGTGGGGGCAGACAATGCAAAAGGAAAAGGGGGCTGGGGGGACGGGGTTGCAAACCCACATTAGTCACAGGCTCTTAGGTCCTTCGGCCCATACACACACATAAACACGCACTCGCACACACACAAAACAGGTTGAAGCCAAATGACCCCAGCTCCCCCTCACTTTTTTCCCCTCACTGTGGCTGCTGACATCGTCTTTCCTGCTGGACAAAAGGCTTTTAGCACCTCTCTCTACTGTCCTAACCACAACACACACACACACTCAGCACCCTGCATCCCTTCTGACACAGACACGCTGGACAGGATAGGGTGTTTGTTTTGTTTTCTCAGACGGTTGGGGAAGGAGGGAAGCGAGGAGGAGGGAGGGGTGGGAGAAAAAAGAAGCAAGGATGAGGGGTGTTGGGAGACGGAGGCTATCTGATGTGTGTAACTTTAAAAAGAGGAGCAAATCATACGTGAATGCTCAAGGGAAAGCATAGCCAAATCGCTCCTGAATGATAAAGGTATTAGGTACAATGGGGATGGCATGCTTCTCCGCCGGCTTAATGTAGTTAACGTGGGGCTTTTGTTGGGAGCAGCAGAGGATGAGTACAGGGGTGGAGGTCTGAGAGAAAAGTCACATTGCACTACAAGAATCCATTGTTGGGGAGGTTCGCATTTAACACACATACAGGAGGTTCTTCCTCCAGAAGAAGCGCTGTGAGAATAAGAGCAGATGAAGGCCGCGCCCTTCTCATTGCCAAACAGCCGCCAACGTGCCACAAGGAAGCGGCGGGTCATGACATCGCAGCGCTGCTCAGTCCATTCTCAGGTATCAGAGTGAAAAACACAATGGGAGAAATAATCACCTGAGTTCATCTCGATGGGCTCAAACGGCTGCTTACAGGCCACGGAAAAAATGTGAACTGTATCACTGTGAACTTAACAATTATACAGTAAATAAGCAAAAGGTTAGAGCCGCACAGCCGCGCTTTAAAAGCTGCTATTCATAGCCTGGATGCAATAGTGACAGTGAACAACAGATTGCACTCAAGATGAGCAGTGTGCACCCTCAGAGAGACTTTGAGCTGTGTAGTAAGTGAGACAGTGAAGAGAGGAAGAGCTAAATTAGTAAGGGACTGTTCTTTATTTATCAGGGGGGTGGCTGGGGTGGGACTTTGTATTTTAATTTTCATTTTGATGCACGATCCTCCCTCCACCATAAATTAGCTATAGAGTTTTAAAACTTAACTTCTGATGTTTGAAAGTTAACAGTTAAAGCTTGAAGATGAAATCCTCACGTTGAAGACGGTTTTTCACTGTTGTTGTGGCCAATTTTTAAATCAGTGATAAGTCATTCCTTGTTTATTGTACTTTTTTTAATATTTGATGTGTATTTTTTTTTTTTTTTATTTCTGTATATTCCACTTCTTGCCTATATTTGAGTATTTATGTCAATTCTGGTACAGTGAGAGCAAGTCTACTGGAGTCGAATTCCTTGTATGTACAGACGTACTTGGTGAATAAAGCTGAATCTGATTCTGATGACATATCACTATTTATAGCTCAGATTTGGTTACATTTTTTTCCTGTTGGAAGTGTTTGTCGCACCTGATGTGTCCAAAGACTGTCGGAAATTTGACCATGCAACTATAATTTCTGTTTTTACAGTGTCTGGCTGATAAATGGTGTCATTTTAGCCATTTTGTAAGAAAACATGCCACATACTTCAAAAGAGAGCCATAAGAACTGTAAACAAAACCTCATACAGGCGACCAACAAGCTTGTTATATATTAAACTAAAGACTCTAAAATTTGGTTAAAACAGCTCAAATTATGTACAGAGCAAAAAAAATTATAACCTTAAAGTATCCAAAAGTTGTTTTAAAAGAGTAAACAGTATGCAATACAGATATCAAAAATTTTGATGTATTGATAATCAATTTTCACTCTCTGATTGAATCGAATTGTGAGGAGATTCCAACCCCGAATAAAATGATGCACATATATATCTATATCTATACATATAGATATATATGTATTGAACTTGCCTGTCAGTGTGCCAATAAACTAATCAAACACTCATCAGCCTGCAGTCAGCTCCACTTTTCTGCAAAAGTAATAGGGTCATTGTACAGCAGTTTTATGTGCAACAAAGCCAAATGTGCATTTGTAATATTAAGTATTATAATTACACCAAATTAGTTTCAGTTATTACCTGACATGCTTAGGCCTACTCAGTTTCTGTCCCCCTAAGTCCACCTTTGGGGGTACCCCACCTATAAAGGGGTGTCTCCTGCCCTTCCTGTTGTACTCTGTGGGAGAGGTAAGCGACTTTGCTCTTGTAGTAATTTACGTGTTTTAGCGCTGTTACGCTGTTTATATGTTCATTTTTCAGCCTCAACATATTGTATAATATGCTAACATATTCCATATTCCTGGGGCTCCAGTTATATGGTCATAATTGACGGAGGATTTTTTTTTTACCGCCTCCAAAGACATCCACAGTCTGGTCCTCTTCACATCAACACCACACAGACATCACCAGAGTCCACCAGCTACACATATACTATCTACTATAAAGCTGTGAGTTGAAATGGTTGCATTGTTTCATCATCTGCTTTATTTCCACAAAGCCATTTAGGTTGTAGTGGAAAATTGAAAAGTGGACATTTCAGTAATTTGGGCTGGTGGTTCAAATGAAGTGAGAAAAAGAGATCAAACTCAATTTAATTAGATTTAATAAATAGGTTTAGGCGAGTTAATTACAAACTACACCACGGCGTGTTTTAAACACAAAAGTCTGAAACAAAACAAAAACCTAATGATTCATATCATTTTTAAGGCCCCATTTGTGTGAAACATCTGGCTGATAACGTTCACTTACGGTGATGCATGTGTATGCAGTCAAATTGGTGATTATAGGTGCTAAAAAAAGGCGTTCAGGTGGGTTTACTGCGGCCCACCAGAGACTACATCTGCAAATGTAAGCAATTTAAAATATGCATTCATTTGTTCATTTTATGTGTCCATTTCCATCGAGCAACACATTTACATTTGCTTAAAGAGCTTTTAGAGCCATTTCCCCAACAAGTGGTGAATGAACGCAATAAAGGAGAGTTCAGGCAGCTGTGACCTTGGAGCCAAACTGCAGGCGGCCAACATGACTTTGTGGGTTGGAAGAAAAGCCTTTATTTATAGATCAGCTGTGTGTCGATCAAACTCCATCGAGGGGAAAACGGCAGCCATCGGAGGAGAGGAGGAGGAGGAGGAGGTGGAGGAGGGAAAGTGTGTGTGTGTGAGTTGCTGGGAGGGTTGCTTTTTGAAGAACTAATACAGTGGTGTGCCTCAATCTCACTTAATTCCATTTAAAGGAAATTGATTTGGAGGTTGGGGGGATGTGAGGGGAGTGCACCGGGCTGCGCTCTCTCTCCATTACAATTGTGCAGAAGTCTTGGCCTTGTTTCATTCATTTGTGTCCTTTGGTTGGAGCTACATGCAGCAGTGTGCTGTTGTGCTATGATATACAATAATAAGGGGGGAAAAAGGGGGGGAACTTTAATGATCCCTGCAGGGCGAAGTGTCTCACTGCAGCAACAAGTAGCAGGAAAAAATGGAACATAAATATTAAAACAGAATATAAATAAGGATTACAGCCGGCCGGGGTTATGCAGCATAAATACATGCTGGTATCAACACTGGAACATGTGTGAAAACTATGGGATAGGGATGGAAATCAGCATCATTCTTGGCTGCAGAAAAACTAACACTCCAACATCATCATACTTGATCCAAGAGGCAACGCTACAATTTCGACACAGGAACCAGGATCCAGGGCCCTAATCCCCTATTTAACATTTTGGGAGGGACCATTTCCAATCTGCACCTACTTTAACCGAGGAGGGTCTGATGAGAAAGAAATAGCTAAATTGATAATTTAAGGGAATTTTGAAACAAAAATCTGTCTCAAAATGTGCTATTGACCTTTTTCTTGACACACTAACACATAACAGGGTTCCCACACATTTTCATGAATGAAATATTGGATGCAAGTTCAATGAAACAGCCATCTAACCCTCCTTAACTGTATCAGTTCATGGATAGCTGTCACTAGAATTCATAAGATTGGAAAAATGTAGACAGGAACCAAGATCCAGGGCCTTAGTCACTTACTTAACATTTTGGGGGGCCATTTTCAAATTGCACCTACTTCAACCTACTTTCGAAGAGGGTCTGGGGGGGGATTTCCCCCAGGATACATTTTTTAGAGCTTCTTAGCTAAACTCATAATTTTAAAGCATTTAGAAAATCTTTTTTTAAAAATGTGCCATTGACCTTTTTTCAGACATACTTACACATTACAGGGTTCCCATGTTTCATGAATGAAATTTAGGATTCAGTTCTATAAAAAGGCAATCAAACCCTTGACTTAACTGTATCAATTCAAGATAACTGTCTGATCCAGGGCCGTAACCATTTTCAATCTATACCTTCTTCAACCTTCCTTTGAGTAGGGTCAACAGGGAATTTCTCCCAGGATACATTTTTAAAAGCGTCATAGCTAAACTCTTAATTTTAGACCTTTTTTCAGACACACTAACACATTACAGGTTCCTACACATTTTCATGAATGAAATATTGGATTCAAGTTCTATAAAAAGGCCATCAAACCCTTGACATAAATGTATAAATTCATGAATGACTCTTTCACTAGAAATCATTAAATTCATAAAAATGTGGACAGGATTCGGGGCTGTAATCACCAATTTAACATTTTTTTGGGAGGAGAGGGGCATTATCAATCTACACCTACTTCAACCTGCCTTCGAGGGGGGAATTTTTAAAAACTTAATAGCTAAACTCAAAATTTTAGTTTTAAATTTTAGAGTATTTTGAAACAAAAATCTGTTTCAAAATATGTCATTTTTTGGGGGGGGGCGTCACAGGAAAAGAGTACACACTCTTATCTTTGCAATGACATACCAGGGATTGGCGACCTTTACAATCAAAAGAGCCATTTTTGGCCAAAAAATACATTAAAAAACTGTCTGGAGCCGCTAAACATATTTGAGCCTTACAATGTAACACAGCCTATTTCATCTTAATGAGCATTCACTGATATGTTTTACTAATTTGGTTTAGGTGTTTATAATTAGTTTATAATAATTTGGCACCTTAATTTTGCAGCATTAGTGGTGAAAGCAAACAAATCTGTCCACACACTATTAAATTCTCTATTTTCCTCTGAGACTTTTTGTTTTTTTGGATTTGGAATCCAAAGCTGGTCTAGCTAGGAAAACTTAAGACAAGCTGCTGCTGTTTAGGTTCAGAAACATTACTAAGAAATTTGAATTTGAAAATTAAAATGTAAAAAAAACCAAACAAAACTGTTATTAATTTCTATATAATTATTTGTCAAAGCCACAGGGAGCCACTGGAGGAGGTCTAACAAGGCGCATGTGGCTCTGGAGCCTCAGGTTGCCTATACCTCTGTGACATACGAACACATTACAGGGTTCCCACACATTTTCATGGACAACATTTCAAAACTTTTCCATGACTTTTCAAGGACCAATGATAACATTTCCATGACCACTGATATAACACAAACAGAGCTGTATAGTAAACTTTATGCCAGATGTTAAACATTGTATGCAAATTAAACAGCATCCTTTCCCCTTCTCTAATAGTAAGTTATGTTTATGTTCACCACAAGCACTTCAAACTACAGTCAATATATTGTCCTATATAATAATCATTATCAGTATATGAGCTTTATTGGCATGAGGGAGAACAGGAGCTGGTTGTACAATCACTGCCGTCTTAATACATTTGATTATAAACTCATTTCTGGATGCGAAAAAACAAAACAAAACAGTGCAGCAACATAAATATGTAGGCATACACTTTTGAAGCAGTTTAGTCCAACCCATGAATACACTTTTAATAAATATACTCAGTGAATTATTTCCTTTATAACTAACATACTCAATAAATTAGTGTAATAGGTATAAACTACACATATTGCACACAGAGTGTCGTACTAGAGCCTTTAGTAATTATAATAATGGTAAGTTATTAAGTTTATTCATGATCATAATTAGCCTATGGTTGCTAATTTTGGATGTTGATGTGTGGTTGGCAGTTGTAAGCCTTTTTCTTTTCATTATATTTTTTGGTAATATATTGTGGGGGGCGGGGCATTTTGAGCATATTTGAATACCTAAGTTGGATGTGTTGATATATATGATGTTACTGCCTACTCGGAATCCAAAAAGTTTGTGTTTAAAATCTAAATTTGTGGTTTCCTATCCCTTGTGTGTTTTTCAGTTATCTCCAAGTACATTTTCATCTCATTCTTTTTTTTTTTCCAACAATGTCATTTCATTATAAATATCCATTGACCTGATTAAAAAATATGTTATTTTAATGACCTATGTTAGCACCAGTGTTAGAGGAAGTATTCAGATCCTATATTTAAGTAAAAGTACTAATATCACACTATAAAAATACTCTGTTACTAGTAAAAGTCCTCTCTTGAAAATGGAGTAAAATGGAGGAGAATTTGTAAGTAAAAATTCTGCATTGAATGTATTTAAGTATTAAATTACTGAGTAAAAGCACTCAGTGCAGACACATTTAAATCATTATCATCATATCAATCATTTATAATAAATCATTATAAATGAACAATTAGAAGGAAGAGCTGCAAATCTGATTATTATTTTGGAAATATTTGTCAATTAATTTTCTAATTAATCAACTCAAATTGTTTCAGCTGCACTTGAATATTTTCATATTGTCTGTTAAAGAAATCTTAATTTGTAAAGTAATTAACGTGATCAAATAAGTATAGCAGTGTCAATATTTCCCTCTGAATTGTAATGGAGTAGAAGTAGAAGATGACATAAGATTTAAATACTTAAGTTAAGTAAAAGTACCTACATATTGTCATTAAGTACAGCACTTAAGTAAATGTACTTAGTTACACTCCACCACTGGTGAGTACAAGGTGTGCACTGTATTAAAATGATCCCATTAAGCAGACAGTCATCGCACAACTGATCCAGTTTGAACTGATGGTTCTCATCAGACTACAGAGAAAAGAACAAACTAGACACACATGTATTAATACATGCTCATCCACTCCTCACCCAAAGCCAGTATTTCATATCTGCATGACAAAGAAAGAGAACACAAAAAGAGAAATCATGCCACACATCTAAATTGTGGCTTTGATTCAATTCCTATCTTCATCTTTTTCACCAGGGAACTCCGCTCATCACAATATCACTGGGCAGCTTGTAGATTTAGTCATTTTGCTGCGTGCACGCTCCGGCAGATGAGAGCAGAGGAGGTTCATGTTTTTCACATTTGTACCGGGAAAATCAAAGGCAGCTGAGAAACTCAGCGAGGCTCAAAAGCTTCTCAGACAGAAAGCGAGAGGAGAGAAAACAAGTGTATTCAGTGCCAGGACTGTTAACAACCACCTGTATGTGCCCACCTGTGGTTTCTAAAATAGCTCACACAAAGAGCCGGCACTCAAGAGGAATTAAAACTAATCCGAAAATAATCTTTGAAAAATGAAGACTTTGGAAAATAGTCACTCTAAGACATTAGATTCGGAACAAACGAGCGTGCATACAGATTTATCACTGTCATATAGACTCAGCACCAGCGACGACACATTTATACTGCAATCCAGAATGATGCCAAATTCCATTGTACTTAGCAGAATATTCTCACTCACTATGATCAAATTGGGATTCACTGAAGGCAGAAATGAAATCATTACTAAAAGACCATCATCTTAAGCCTCCATCTCTGGGGAGAAGTGAGAAGCCTGCTGCCCCAGATTGCCTAAAAATGCAGATAAGAAACGATCCTGCACCAGAAATTGGTCCTGCAGGACTATTACATCGGAGAGATTAGTGGAAGATAATCATATAATGGCGATGATAGCACCGATCGCAACAAAACGACCCCATAAAGTCACCTCTGAATAAAGAACAGGCGATACAGATGAGTGGGAATAAAGCAGTAAAGTGCCTGTGCTGGGGAGCATGTGTCAGACAGCTGTGTGCAGGGCTCTGTGCTGCCTCTGGCCAGCAGGGGGCGCTCCTCTGTCTCCACACACACTCACTGGTTCCCACTGGAGAGCAACAGGGAAAGGGAGAAGTCCTCATATGACCTTCCAGTTCACAGGAGTTTGCCTCCAGAAGAAAAAAAGCCTCTTATATGGTATATGGTGAGACTTAACAGCCTCAGTGTCCACGGCTGAGACGGTTAATGGCTGAGAATGGAGATTAGAACGTAGTTTAGAGAGTCAGGTGTTTGTTAGCAAGCACTGGGGTCACTGAGGGTAAATGCTGTTTCACTAACACACTCTTCTAATATGGGCACAGTCTGAGGAGCAAAGGCTTGTTAAATTTAAATATATCTATGCACTGTTGTTTGTGTGTGTGTGTGTGTGTGTACATTTATGTCTGTCTTTGTCTGTTTTGCTTTATAAAGTGCTGTATAAATGAAATAAACTCTAAGATGCATTAGTAAAGCCACCTGGTCTTATATCAGCCTCCAGGACTTTGTTATTCTGCAGATGGTGTGAGATGATTCCACTTGTTTCAAATGTGTTTTGTCTTCATTTAAGATTTTTCTGGAAATTAATATCTTGAATCAAGACAGCAGGAGGCACAAGCACCGTGTAATGTAACACTTGTAGTGATACACATGTATCACTACATGCAGGCTGTCTACATGTCCTTAAAAAGTCTTAAATTAAGTTTTCTTAATATAAGGCCTTAAAAAGTCTTAAATTGTCTTAAATTCGGATTCGATGGGTCTTAAATATTTTTCTGTCACATTAAGATTTTGTTTTCTTTTTACATTAAACACATTAAACTCAGCCAATTGTTGTCATTTTCCCTTACTGTTCGTTTTGACCTGACGTCAGTGTGAGTACTTAAACATGCATGTGACACACATACACACACATGTATATATAATGTGTATTTCCATTGCAGGTTTGGTCTTAAATTTCATACAAGGTGGAGTTAAAAAGGTCTGAAAAAGTCTTAAATATAACTTATCTGTAGACACCCTGTACATTTCCTGAATAAAATTTTTACTTTTACTCCAATACATTTCCCCTAAGCATCTTTGTTACTTTCTACAAAATAGGGAAGGAAGGGAGAAAGGAAGGGATGGACAGATGGACAAATAAAGGAATGGGAGTGAAGCAAAAACTGGATTTTGTTCTTTAAATACTTCAAGTTGTGAAAAATACTTATTCAAGTGTAATGTATGCTCCATTTTTTAAGTAGTGTACATGTGAAGAAGAACTTAACTTAATAATTCTCAAAATTCTGACAGCTTGTTTTGTTATTACTGGCATTTTTTTTACTTTTACTTTCAATGCTTGAGTACATTTAATATCATAAAATTACTTTTGATACTTAAGTACAAGTACAAGTAAATATCTGGGACTGGTTGAACGCAACACCTAAAGTTTTCCCCTTAAGTATGACACTTAATGCTTAATTTCTCCTTAGCCGAGGGACTTACACAGTTGCACAGAATTTGTTAAAATATTTCCTTCATTATGGAAAGGTTTTTTTTTTTGGTTGAATAAAAATTTTATCACTATAACTGAAACTTGAAACCATTTTGTTAATGGAAGTTTGTGTAAAAAGTTCCCCCTGTAACAATAACTAAAATAAGGAGGAGATTCAACGTCCAGTTTTTTTTCAGTATCGTAGAAAAGCAAATGTACACCGTATGACAGGGTGTCCAAACTTTTTTGAATGGGGCGTGAAAATACCTGGGGGCCAACAGATTCTCCCATCAAATTGGTTTTAAAAGAACAAAAAGTGAGACAAATACAACCATTTTTATCTTTTAATGAACTATTACTACTTGATGCCTGTCTACAAAGTGTATGATAGTCCTATCATTGTGAGGTAAAGGGTAAAAATGCAAAGTGATCTTGCTTGATCAACCATTACTGTGTAAAGGGCCACATGTGGTATATTTTGAAAGTCAAGCCGAGGGCCGATTGAAATTGGTCTGCGGGCCAGACTTTGGACATACCTGCCGTATGATTACCGTCAACTTTTATATCATAGTACACCATGAAAGCCTTATATCACTGCAGGACTAGCTGTAACATAGGGAACAAAACCCGTCTGTAAATGTACACACAATTCAAACATTGTTAGACATTTAAAATATCGTCAAACCAATTTTCTTTCCAACCAAAATTTAACATCTATTTGATGTAAGAATCCAACATGTTTCTAACGTCACATTGATGTCTGGGAGCTAGGAAGGTATAGAAACAGAATAAAAAGAGCTATGAATGCTATCGATGCACAGAACCATGATACGTAGCATTAACTAACATATAACACACTCTTTCAGTCTCCACCTGCATCTCCCTCACTCATCTACAAAAACTCACACACCTCACCTCATGAGATTTTCCATCAAGGTCAAGGAAAAGTGTTCAGAAAAAGACATTCGACAACTGCAGCCCAGATGTTTCAAAAACCTACTAAAGGTGGTCGCAACTGTGTCACGCGACAGAACGTCTTGTGATTGGTATGACTGACGGAGTAGTTACACGGATCTATACATCCTTTGAGTGAGCAGGAAGCGACGTGGCACAGTTAGCTACTTCCAGACACATCGATTTTTTGATCATATAAATTATGACAAATACCAGCCTACTAGAGTAACAGAACAGTTGCTTTTTCATTCCAGTAGATACATTATGCTGCTGAAAAAAAAAATGGCTTAAGTGAGTTGAACAGCAAACTTATTAAATAAAACAGATGTTTCTCTTTGGGGACATAATTTAAAGTTGTATTGTATTGTATCGTTACTTAAGTATGGTGATAATATCGTATGGTCGATCCTCTTGTGATTCCCACCCCTATAACAGAATAAGCCTACATTCGTCCATCTCTCAAGACTTAACAACTTCCCTCCTGTCTGCTGCACTCATTGGCTCCTTGTACATATGTAAAACTATAAAAATATATATATATAGAATAAAAAAGGCAGTGGAGCTTTTAACAAGCTATTTGATTTTTAGCCATGGATTCATATTTTGTGGTTCTCTTGTGAGTATTTCCAGCAGCAGGGCGGTGTACGTGAAACACGGTTAATGAAGGAAGACGTCACACGGTGCAACAGTGTGGCTCACTGGTGTGTTTTTAATATGTATTTTTGGAAGGTAATGGAGCTCTATGGCACATAAGATTAAGATGATTTGTCTACGCAGACAGTACTTCTTAAATCTTTTTACCTCTTGAAGCAGAAAGATTCTGTGATGAGCCTTTTACTTGTTCCTTGAGTGTCATTAAGAATCATTAAGGATCTTAATGAAAGACACTGTGAGATTTGTGCTTAATGGAAAACAATGTGTAACTTGTTGTTGATATCTTCCCACTGTGTCTTCCTCGCATCCTCGTGTTGCCACTTTGTGTCTGCTCCATCATCTCTATCTTTAGCTCTTCCTCTCTTCCTCTACCTCTCTGTCTCCAGGCCATATTTCTCCGTGGACAGAACCCAGGAAATTATAGCGTGGTGTGGGAGGGAGAGACCACACTCGCTCTGTAACCCAGACTTGCTGCTATAAATCCACAATTCTTTTAGGGAAGGTAAGGGAGGGGGCGAGGAGGGGGGGTTCTCCCACCTTGACCCCATCGCTTCCTCAGTACATCTGGTCTGCAAACAAGCTGAGTGACACATTCGACGGCAACACACACCAGACACAAACACAACCTCAGCTCACACACTTGGGTGGGCAGAACGCACGCAGGAGCAGAGCCAGCATCACTAACTTTCTACATGTGACTGAGCAGCACCACGCAGCCACAATGGGCTGATTTGTATCTGTGGAGACAACACAGCCTCAGTAAATGCCATTAAATGAGCACGAAATCTGGAAACACGTGTTGTTGACAGAAATGATTTGAACGTTTCTTTCTTCCGTCAGTAAATTTAACAGAATAACTAACAGTCTGAAGTAAAACAGCCCAGACTGCCAGCTGCTTTAAATACTTCTCCCTTTGTGTCATGATTTGGTGGTATAAAAGTAAGATGAAAAGAATGTTAAGTGGATGACAAGATGATTTTGTTTGTGGTAGATTATACTCAAAAACAGAAGACACTCCAAAGGAAGAACTTGAAAAAAGAAAGAAGACATATAATCTTGCTTTGTCCTGGACAGTACAATGATTTGTCCTCAAGATAAACTCCAGGAGCATCCTTGATTTTCATAGATGACAAATCCTTTATTGAAGAAAAATCTAAATGCATAGATGCAAAGCTCTTTTTACACAGACATCACACTACAGAGCTGCTACGAAGTCCCTTCTTTATGCCACCTTTGCATTTTTACACAGAACCCACCAGTGTTTGATTTCAGACAGCATGCTGGTATTGCAGAAGCTAAAGAGGCATGAAGGGCGTGACATGTAACACAACAGCTTCGGCTCCCTGTGTGACATAAAACATAGGCGTCGGCAGCCTTTTCTAAACATTAACAGTCATTTACCGTCTCTGTTATATTGCAACTGATCTCATCCTCTGCTTGGAGGGTACGGAGCTCCCAAATCTCAGTTTTCCCAATATGCAGGCATTTACAGCTGCCATTCTTCTTCTTTGAGTTAGCTGCTAACTGTTAACAGCTACTTTTTAAATATCCAGCAGTAGGTCGCACGCTTAACCAACGTCAACATGTTACACCCGTGCCATCCATGATTCCGTCCTGGTGGCTGTCAAGTTCATACAGACAGAGTTTTGGTGCTGTTACTTACCTCTATTCCATGCTCAGGGGTGAGACAACTCTTTTTCCCCATACAGTGATCGTACCTTATATAAAGTATAATAAGGCAGCATAATGGTGCAATATTCCTGCCTTGTTTTTTGCGCCCTCAAATGTATTGTTTTCAATGTAGACGTGTGGTAGGGGCGCTTAATTGCCAAAGCGACCCCGTCACAGGACGCACAGATTCCCAAGTGCCTATTTTTCAGAGCCCGATGGCTATACCTAGAGATAAAGCAACTCCAACTTTTAAAATGCAGCAGTGTGGACCGCATGTCATATGAGGAGGAGCAACCAATCACAGCCAACAGACATCCTTTCCTTCTTCTGTAAATATTCTGTCTGACAAACACGGAACAGTTGATCATGTTAGTGCAGGGCTACCCAGAGCTTTACATCTGTCCCACAGACAATAGGCCTACACACTTATAAATGGCGCCTGAAGGAAGATCAGCTCTGCACTCAGGATTTCAGGTAAACAGGCCATGATTTGGTGCTTGTTAGGGTTGAGACGCAACCTGACGCCATGCTCTTGAAAGCTCAGAAAAGACACAAGAGTAGCGTCCAATGGCCAACCTTGCATTTTCCAGGTGGTCAGAGACATGGCATGTGTATGTCCCCTAAAAGGGTCTCATAACAATAGATAGAACTCGTCAAATACTGACACTTGATTAGCAGCCCATCACGTCAAAATATGACATGCTAGGTATCCTCCTGCATCAGTCTTGAACGTTCAAGGGCTGCATGTCAATTGATGCTTGTTACATGCCTTGTCTCTTTTCAAAATAAACTTCAACGTAGGTACAAAACTTTGCTTTTAGGTTTACTTCCTTCAGTTTAGGCAACAAAAGACCACAGTTTGGTTTGGCTTAAAATAACTATGTTTGTCACTAACTTAACGTAATCTCACGTGACATATGACATATGGTGAAAGTGATCCAAAGATCTGCCAGGGGAAGCCTACCCAGGGCGACGAATGTGGTAGATCCAACACTGGCGATTGCTGGACAATAGACACCTCTGACTAACAATACGTGTCAACGGAGACAGACATAAACTGGATTAGCTGTCCCCTTTATTAAGTTCAACTTCACGAGTGTACTTTATTTTTACATGTTTTACAAGTAAATCAAAAGCTTTACAGGGCAGATTCAGTGATTGGCTCCTCTCATCTGTTTGGAACTAATTTCATGCCTTAAAGACCTTTGAACAAATCAAATGATATATTTTGATTAATGGCTGCACCTCAGATGAAAGGCTGGTTTGATTATATGTTTGCTGCATACCTTTCTTCATATTCATTTGTTCCAGAGCTGCTGCTGCAGACTGGTCAATGCTATTCCTCTCAGACTTTGATTCAAATTAAGTTCTTAAAGTTCAAATGAAGCCCTTTCCCTTACATTGACGTGAATGGAGATGTAGATATAAAAGGACCCTGCATGTACTTATTGGTGAGGAACAAAGCACAGCCTATGGTCTTCAGTGGTGGAATTCAAATGAAACCCAGGACCGAGTCAAAGAGCTGCATTTTGTTTAAAAGCCGGACTTTCTCTCTCTTTTTTCTTTTCCCTCCTTTTCTACCCTGTTTAAGATTCCTGGCCTTTCACCTGACCCCAGGCCTTAGCCAGGGGAGTTGGGGGAGCTGGTTGCTTGCAGTGGTGGGGGTTAAAGTGTAATCCTGGTCCTGTGACCACAAAGGCTTGGCCCCTGAGGGCCAAGGACCAGCCACATTTTCTGAATTGCAATGTTATCCCTGGGCAAACCCTTCGGTCTGACTACATCTCAAAGGATTACACTCTTCTCTGCTCTGGTGTTTAAGGACGGACACCAACGCCAACTCTTCCCTCAGACAGTTATGGTTTAAGATTGGTTTCTGATTGTAAAGAGAGAAAGAAGATTAAAAAAATACAACCTAAGCTTTCTGAGTTTGTCGGCAGCACCAGTAAGAGCAGAATAATCTTGTTTTCATTATATCAGTGCCTCAGTCAGACCAGTTTCGCATCAATCTATTTACAAGAGTAATTGCCACATAGCATCATTACAACTGACACATATTTTAAACCATTGAGATGCTGATATCTGGCTGCTGGTGTACCGCTAATTGCTTGCTTAAGTAATCCATTAAGGAGTGTTTCTACAACAGCTTGCATGCTCCATTATCATTAGTTTTATTCTGAGGAAACCTTAACAAACCCTTTTTAACAGCGCCGCAGCTTGGCCCTGAGCGCCTCTTTGCATTTAAACCTAAAGAATTTGCTTTTTTTTTTAAAGAAGCAACTTCAGAAGATAGAGAGAACTGAGGCGAAAGAGAGAAAAGGTTTAATTGACGCCTCCCCCATTTTCCCAGGGTGAAGACCAGAGGGAGGAGGGACAGGGGGAGAAAAGAGGAGGGGGTGATGTGACACTGCTCTCCTGGTGTTGCGACTGTACAAAAGGAAGCAGATTTGCAGAGGAGGTGACCCCTAACCTCTAAAGCTGCAGAAAGGGCCCTTGGTGGCCCCAGCACCACCCAATCAATCACCTCCTAGAGTCTGCTGGTCAGCCGGACTGTAAGGGGATACTGCAGTCGGACCAGTGGACCCTCCCCCAAACATTCCTCGGCAGGAAACTTAAAGAGCGGTAAAAAAAAAAAAAGCCGAGCAGGTCAAGATTTTTCAGTAAAAAATATACTCGTTCCATCCAGTCAAACCTCTTAACTTAATCCTCTTTGCCCAAATTAAATTTTAGGTGTCAGGAATCTGGTGATGGGAAATCTCCCCTGATCTAAAATTGTCAATTGTCCCTGAAAAAGGCATCAGAATTTCATCAAAGCAGTCAAAGTATTCGCACTGATTCTCGCATGATTTTATCTTCTGAGGGATCGAAACTCTGTTAAATTTCCTGCTGCCAGTTTACAGCTATCATCTCTGTTGCTGATAAAAGCTCAGAACAGGCTTCAGATGATAAAACGTGATGTTGAAAATGAAGAAAATGTCAAAAATTTAAAAATGCCACATAGCTGCTGGAGAAACGCAAAAAATAAAACACCTTATGATCAAAGTTTATGTCTAAATTCAGCTTTGTTTACAAGTCAAAAATATAAACAGATACAGTTTTAACATGTTTTTCTTAATGTAGACTAGGTAATTTTTTTCCCTTACAGCTTACTGATTATTACAATGACAAAGAAGAGGAGATTTAACTCAAACTAACCCTAAAACATGAACATAGTGCAACACTGCAGCCGCCTTACCTGATTTAATTCATGCTGAGGTCGATATTGGATTTGAATATATGATTTATGTATATTTATGTAAATGTTTATGCATATGCACATTAGAGGTGTCACAATATACTGGTACTGATGAGACCTGTGATATTTAAAAATGAAATATTGATATCATGTTAACTGTTAACATATGATAACACTGTGTAAATAATCCAGTGCCTCTTAAATCATTTTAGTTCCTTTCCGTTCTCACTTTGTCTCGTTCCCTAAATGCCATCTGGTTTCCTTTTCACTTTCTGGTACGTGTAACGACAGGCTCTTTTTGTACGATTTTGTATACACTGTACACTGTACAAAATATACAGAAACTGTTGTGTGAACTTAGATATCATAAGAACCTATATGATGTGTCATATCAACGCATAAATTCTTACCAAATATTAAAATGTGTTTGAATGGCTCTTACAATGTTATTATCTTAAACTCCTTTGGTCAAGTCGACACAAATCTCCCAGATTGTCAAAATGACATACAAACTTTATGTTCGCTTGGCACAAGAACTCAACCCTTGTGAGCTTGACATAATTTTTAATGTTAAGCCAACAATTTTTTTTTAATTAATTTGACTAAAAATGAATAAAGCCAATTCAGCCTAATTAGTTTAAAGCCATTTAACACTATCATTGTGCACATAACGTATGTTTTTATAGTTAAATGAAATTAAATGTTTTTATGTTCATTTGACATAGAATTAAATGCTCAAACAACAAAAAAAGTTATGTTAAAGTGACATACAGTTCCTGTCTGACAAGGGTCATGTGACATTTATTTTGTATCTGGTGTGCTCAAACATTTTACGTTATGTTGTTGTGCCAAACAAAGTTTCCAGTGCAAGCCGTGTCCAAAATTTCTTAAGTATAGTGAGCGAACAGGAATTTACAGTGTAGAAATCTTAAGTCAAGTCAGACTGTGAATACAATCTGACTGTATGTTGTTACACTACACTTTCATGTACGTGGAGCCTGATTTCAACTCGTAAAAAAAGAGTTAAAATAAATATCACAAAGTTACACTCGCCCAGTCCGTTTCAATCAACATACCTTTTCTGGGATATTTAGATCGAGGATTTCTGTTATCTAACTCTGCCCAAATGCACAGACTTGTTTGCTGGGATGTCAATGAACCAATCACAGTGTTCCACAGCATCTGAGGAGGACTGCAGAAGAGCCACGCCCCCTTTTTTAACAAGCATGGCCAATGGTGAGGCAAAGAGGAAGTACAAGGCACATTTCAGTGTGTTTAAACTGTGTTTTAAGTAAACATGAGATGTTATATAACTTATATATGTCCCAAAAAAAAAAAATAAATAAAAATCACATGAAGAATTTACAGCTTTAACTCAGGAGTTTTTCAAATATATCTGTCCATTGGATTATCCCATATTATCCCAGTACTTACGCCACATTGAATATTATTGCCATTTTAAATATCTTTGGATATGCGGAGTATTGCCACAATATATATTGCGAAATGTTGCAATTTATTACCTTTTTACAAGTTTAAATTTTGGCTCCGAAGGAAAAACTTCTGCTGTATCTAATAAGATAAATTTTTAAGTCTGTTGATCTCACTTCACGCCATTTTTTGCAGCGGCAGACTGTATCTAGTGGTGTGAAAAAGCAATTGATTATATTATTCAAGTAGGCTACCTAGAGTTTAATTTGTATTTTGCGAGACTATGCTGTATCAGTTTTTCCCCCTACCCCCATTACTTCTACAGTATCAAGAGATACTTCAAAAATTAGGGATATTTTGAGTCATGTTGATGAATAAAATGCAAAATATGTATATGAAATGTGTCTTAAAGCGTCACTTTATTCATTGATATGAGTTAACCATTCATGAAAAATAAATACACTCGCAATTTTTGGTAAAAAAAAAAAAAAAAAGGCATATTTTTATTTTAACTTTTATATAATTTCAGCGTTCAGATTCTTCATCCATTGAAATGGTCAGAAAAAAAAAACATTTTTTTGCCAATTATTAATGGGTGCATTTAAGTGGAAATCCACAACTGATAAATATTGAAACAAACATGATTTAACATCTTAAATTATTCCAAAGCTGCTCTTTACTGACACTTAAACCAAATTCTTTTCACTGCCTGAACCCAACCAGCCCCGACTTTATTTGTTGCTGTGCTTCTGATTTTCTTATGAAATAATACTGTTGCTCCGTAGCTGTTAAAGTTAGTCAAGGTCAGTGTACAGTGAACAGCTGGCCGCTGACTTACCAGTGTGTTGCTGACACCACAGAGACTTTTGGCATATTTGCTTGTGAATAAATACATAATTAAATGCTAAATTAATTTTCAAGAGAATATTTACATATTAGAGTCAGGAGAGCAGGAGTGAAGGGCAGCACAGACAAACAAGGAGAGGATCAGGTGAATTTTTAATGCTCTTTAAAAAAGCTTCTGCTTTTACACAACTGTGCATTTCCACCGTTAATATGCATGACTGATACGCAGCTTCTTTCCCCATTCTTTTCATTGTATGAAAGCATTAATATTCAACAGTAACTTATATTGCTTTCAATAATGCACAGCAGTCGACTCTCATCTGCTTCAGCCAAGATTCTCATAATGGTGTTTACAAATAACGATAGCGAAACTGACACACTCCGCACGCCCCACGCTGATTTAATGACAAGACTGGAACTCATCTTTTCAGTAATCTGAAAAACAAAAACAGAGACAAAGGTTTCTGGTCCTGCAGCAATCTTTGGCCTCGAATCATGGACGAGTCAGACTGTAACTATGGCCTCTCAGGTAGATAAGAGACATGACCTGGTTGAACTAGTTTAGGACAGAGCAAACACTCAATAATCATGACTGACCTGAGAGCTTCGATCTGATATACATCTGACAGTGATCACATCATGCACCACTTCTATTTTTGTCTTTCTGATGGTGTGATTCACTTTGATTAGAGATATTTAAGGGACTGTTCATGTGGCAAAGTCATCTTCATGTTGCTTGCCAAAGGAGGCAACCACTCTGCTTTATGTCATCAGTGAGTTAACTGGAAAAAGTTTAAAGGTCCCATGTTATGCTCATTTTTAGGTTCATACTTGTATCTGGGGATTGTACAAGAACATATCTATAAGCTTCATTGTTCAAAAAACATGTTCTTTTTCCTCATACTGTCTGCCTGATTATACTCATATTAGGCCCCCTGTCTGAAATGCTCCATTTTAGCACCTGTGTCTTTAAGCCCCTCCTCCTGAAAAGCAAAGTCTGCTCTCATTTGTTGTGACGTGGGTTTCTTGGTCTCCCACATCTGCATTCTTGGCATATCTGCACCATCACTGCAGCCAGGAAATGACTGTAATGGCATTGTAGTGGCAGTTTTTACCTTTATATTGTTTAGTTGTGACATCACAACTTCACTAAAGTCCCGACAGCTCGTTTAAAATGGCACAGTGTCTGAATACAGGCTGTGGATCGAACGTTAAATTATTGTTGGATTTTCAAATTCCCATTGGTCCTTGGATATATCGAGTGTGCCATATGCTTCCATCACAAAACAAAACAACAAACAAAAAAAAAAAACGTAACCTAATCTGAGCTTAAAATGGTGATTTAAAATTAGGCCTGCATGAACTAATCAACATGCACAACAAGAGTGAAAAACTAAGGCTTATTGAACTCCAAGATTTATTTTAAACCTTTAACTTGCAAACACTAAAGGGTAAATTTTAAAAATCTAATAACTAAGAGGGTCATGCATTTTCTGCCAGTCACTCAGGAAGGGTCAGGGAAAATATCTGTCACTATGTGTCAATATCTTTACTCCTGATGTGGGAAATCCTCATTTGGGCACCTGTGTTCAGTCTCTTACTCTCTTAGTCAAAAATGACCTGAAGCTCAATTCTGTGATTATTGTATGTAAACAGTTTTATAATGAATAATAAATATAGCAACTTCTGATCAACCCAAATCAATATCAGGCTTTAAATAAAAACTTCTGATCCAAACTCTGCCCAATCCAAGTACAGATACACCTACAGATCATTTAGTTTGTTAAACAGATACAGACACAGGTACAGATAATCATGTACTTGCTCATCCCTACTGAGTCACACTCCAGCCACTCCCCTCCTCTGGTAAATCAAAAACAGTCCCTTACACCTGCTTTAAATCAAAAAAGGCATGTGAATCTGCCCTTGGGATCTTTAGCAGTTGAAGAATTTTAATTTGTTATTGAAAAAAGCATTGTTTCATGGCAGCAGCTTTCAGACAACCTGAAACACATTTACTCATTTTTCCAATCTGCTAGTGGCAGCTGCATGCAGCGACGGCTGTAAACAGCAGCGGAGACCGTGCAGGTCATTATATCTGCATAACCTCAATATGGACTAAACAATATGATAAAAAGCTCAAAGTGACGCACAACACAGGATGCTGAAATCAACAGCTATGGAGATCAAAGCATTCCAGGTCACAGCAGACCCTCCGAATAGAGCACATAAAATGTGCAATTTGTCGCAAGAATGCTGTCTAATCAGTTGAACTGCTGATTCACTGCTCACACCACACCTGAGCAAATATGCACAGGACTCATTGTTACTATGGGCAAATACTGAGAGGAAAACAAGAAAGTTCACTGACTCAAGCAGTCAGAAAACATCAGACGTGTACTTTTACTCCATCCTTCCATGTACAAATTAACACTCACAGGATGCCCCTTTATTGTTTTTCCTTGCAGAGCTTATCTAGCATACACTACTGTGTTTTTTGTGGCTGGTTGCAAAGGCCTGACCAGGTGCCATCTATCAAAACAATCTGCTCTCAGGAGGAAACCTGCTATTAACTGATAAGAGTCTGCCCTCGGTGGGGTGTAATGGGTCCCACTTGAGTTTCTTTTCGGAGTATTCTCCTAGCAGGCCACCTCCAAGACAAACTCAACTCAATGACTGCTCTCTGTTTCACTCCTCCCGGTATTAAGTACAGCAGCCGCCTCACGCCACCATATGGTCCTCAAGAGCCAAATTCAGCCAGGCCGGTTGAGGTGAGACCCTTCATTCCTCCAGAGCCAAGAAATGTCATCGCGGTGGGGTTATTTTGTACAGGTCAGCTTTGTTCTGTACCAGCAAGAAGGGCTCATGTCTAAGAATATAGAAGAAAAATTATCTCATTCATTAACAACAATGTATTGTTATAAAAAAATCATTAAGTGAAAGAGTAAATATAGAGGCAGAGTGTGATCTGTGATGAGACAAACTACATGTTGCTGTGTTGGTTGTCTCTGGGGCTGTCACATACACCTGCTGCATCTACGGCACTGACACTATTTTCTCCAAGCAGATGCTGCATTTCAGTCCTGTCAGAGAGTGGATCAAAATCTTGGAGAACTTTGTCCTGATCTTAATATGTGCTACTTCATAGCAGGAAATGTTGCTCTGTCTCCACCTGTCTCTGAGGACAGAGCTGACACAGCTTGTCTTCTCTAGGCAGCCAGGTTTGCTGCTCTCAGTGCCCTAACCATAAACCCATCATTATTATTAAATGCAAATACCTTTCAATTAAATCATACACCCGTGGCCACTTGCAACAAATGTGTTTACCTTACCTGCATAAAATAAAAAAGTTAAATAAAATATGGATTTTTTTTTTGTGCCTTAACCTGACCACGTTAACCACAACACAAAATTAAAAACCGAAACATGAGGAGAAAGTTATAACATAGCTGCAACATATGAAAAGTAGAGTTGTGTGAAATTTTTAATTTTTTGGCAGAAAGGTGTTTGATTTTTCAATGTCTTTTTCTTGCCTTCCAGTCAGCCATTAACTTACAAATGCATTGCCAAACGATGATAATGTTGCAGTAATCACAGACGTGATTTACAGTGCACAGTAATGAATTATCCTGACAATATTTCCAAGATGATTTTCATTTTGTACGGCTACCCTGGGGGCAGAAATAACAGGTTAAATTGTTCAAGAAAACACTAAAGCTGGATTTAAAGGGGGTTAGTAGCATGTTAAGCAGATAATATTTGTAGCTTTGAGCTGAAACATGCAGAGAAGTGAATGATAGAGGTTGACTTTCTGATTTTTACATGACCCATAAAGATCAGTTTCATACTATACAGAAATGAATGGGAACCAGTGGCTGCCTGGGAGGTTGATCATCTAAAAAATAAATAAATAAAAAACATAAAAAAAAAACTCTGACCTGTCAGGTTTGAGTTTCTAAGTTTAACAGACTGAAAATCTAGAAGAGATAAGTTAAATTTAAGGTAGCTAACGCAGAAAGATCAAGATATTCAACTGGGAAAAGAAAATCTGGCAACATCTACATTTCTCTCCTGCTTTTCCTGGAATAAAATACTGAAACAAAATACAATTAAAGGCACACTTCACCCACAAAATGATCATTTGTTATATCAGTTACTCACCCCATGTTGAGCTAAATTAATAAAAAAAACTTTATTTTTCTCGCATGCCTCCATGGTAAATAAAGAATCCAAAAACTGGAAAAATTCTGGATGAATTGAAGTCATAGGGGTTCACATTTAGCAACGGCATTTTTGCTACAACCCTACTATTTTAACCTTTTCTGCATACGAATATCGTGCCTGGGCAAGCACATATGTTTGAACTCTGCTCATACATTCCATTGCCGACACTCAGAAGCATATCAATAGTAAGGTTTCAGCAAAAATGCATGCGTTTTGCATTTTCATCAGGAATTTTCTCAGTTTTTGGAAACCTCGCTCACAAAGGAGGCATACGAGAAGTTATAAAATTCAACGTACCATAAGCCGAGTAATTAATATACAAATGATTATCTAGTGGGTGAAGTATTCCTTTACTGTAAAATAACTCTAAATACAATGTATCTCCTAGTGTATGCTGCTGTAAAGAGTTTCTGAATCATTGAATGGCACAAAACCAAGAATTGTGACATTATATTAAAGCCTCTTTGTTTGTGTGTAAAGTGAAGCTGTTTTCTTGTAGCGCGGTTGGTAAGTAGCTCATTTCCTTTATAGAGAGATGAAGTCTGGGAGCTGAAATCACATTTAAATGAAGTGATAATTAATTAGGTCTTAATGTCATTTTCACAATTAGGATTGTCCAGGATCTGTGCTTGTTTGGTCTTAACAATTTTCTCCTGCCTCAAGACAGAGGGAGAGACATTGGTGACAACACATATCTACAGGACTCACCTTTCTGTCTCCCTCTGATGAGCACATATCTATCTTAGGAGTGATCAGTCCTGGCTTAAGATGAGGGAACCCCTTTCTTCCTGTCGAGGCAGTTCTAGTCATTGAAGCCATCTACGGGAAGGCTGCCAAAATGACCCATCAAAGATTGACGAGGGTTAAGCTCCCATAATCAATATGACACTGCTAAGTGCCCTTTGATTGAGCTGCACGCAGTGTAAAAGGACATTTCTGTGTGCCCGGCTGCTCTTGCCACCAAGAAATGCAGCATTTGTCCAAAGCTAAACGGTCTTCTGAATGTCATTGTCACGGGTACATTAACTTTTATATGAGTCTGAGAGACAGACTTGGAGTAAGGATGAACGGCCATTTTCATTAGCGTGGCTGCTCGGTGCCATTAAGGGTGCTGTCAGACGGACAGGGACAGAAATGGTTTGCACTGGGGTGCACGAGCAAAAGGCTGGAGATTTTATTCCTTCTCTTAAGATGTACCACGAGCCGGAGTGGTGAAGGCAGTGGCTAAATTTGCCGGTGTGAAACCTCGTGTCACTAGGCAACTGGATCTGATGGCTCCTTTGTTTGGGGTGAAAGGTTGGAAGCACTCGTACTAATCTCCTTGCTTCACAATTAAGGAACACAGGAGAGCTGCTCGAACCTCTTCCCGCTCTCAAACAACAACAACAAAAAGAAAAGGATTGAAAGGCTCCTCTATTGTCCCTCCTTCTCAGTCCCTGCTCCCCCTCCTCTCTCTCCACGCTAATCGAAAGGTATTTGCACTGTAAATTAAAAGGGCCCTCGCGCGTTGCTGTTTTAACACTGACGCGCTCTCCTAAGATGTCCACAAACAGCTCCAATCTAATTACAGAGGGAGATTTACTTCAAATAACACTGTGGACAAAAGGAACCCTGGCTATTGTTGACGTGGGGCCAGTGTTCCACATCTCTTTCTCTCTTTCACTCTCTTGGGCGAATCCTTTTATATTCAAAGTCCTCGCCTTGCCAAGGTTAAAATGCGATGGGATATCGGAAAGTAGGGAACCTCCTGACAAAAGCGGCCTTTTTATTCCCCGGATGGCAAAGGCCTTCCACCGTTCTGTCTCTTTCCTTATCTATCCTTTTTTTTTTCTTTTTTAAACAAGCAGATCTTGAACAAAGCCGCAGCGGCTGACATGCAAATGTAACCGGGGAGAATAGCGGCATCCAAGGATTTGAGATTGTCCGACAACGGGACGTGCTCGCTGGGGTTGCATTGTGACGTACGGCTGAGACACATCCTCAGGGTCGAAACAGGGAGGAAAGGGATGGTGGATATTGGCTGGCCAGATTTGCAGTGTGTCCTGCTGACTTCCATTTTATGGCCCGTGAATCGCAGAGCCCTCTGGGAGTCTATAATCCGTGCCCCCCCTCCACTCACCCTCCCACTACCCATACCACATCATTTTATTGGTCTCTCTGGATGTGTGGCTGCTGTCCCTGGTTTACAATGATCCATCCATGTGGGGATTCTCCCGCAGCCAGACTGTTGCACCACTACGGACATCCCAATTTGCTACTGGATCCCACCCACCTATTTCCCCCTTATAAGAATACTACCTCCCTCCCTGACATGCTGTTGTCCCATGGTTTCCTGTGGCGATGCATCAATGCGACTGTGCCCACCATGACACTAAGCCTCGGCACTGAGGCTCCGCAGTGCAGGGGCCCAGTTGGGTATTTCTCAATGAATGAAGCTGGGTGCGGGGGAACATAGCGGTGCCAACTCTCATTCACACATTTTATCTCATTTACACACAAACCACACATCCCCGATTCACATAGGCCGCTGCGCATAACACTTATGTCCGTGGAGGATGATTACAACTGGGTGTTGGTTACGCTGAAGCCGCGCACACAGTATCCATCAGCCAAACGGAGGATCTTCCTCCGCCTGGAAAAACTCATTTAGATCTTATCTGGGGAAAAATTTGTTTGCTGAGGGAGAGGGAGGAGGTTAGTAGCAGGAGAAGTGACTGTAGTCTAGCTAGTGCTGCTTGATTTAATTTAGCCACCGATAGTGTCTCTGACCACTTGTGCTCTTCTTATTTTGGAAGGTGAGTGAGAGTGAGTGCCAAGGAGGGGGAGATGGAGGGAAGCAAAGGGAAAGGGGTATTTGTTTACAGAGAGAAAGGTAAAGGGAACTGTGGGGGGTTTCAACAATGATCTTACAAACACTTCAATAGTACATAGATATAATACAGTATAAACACCTATAGAAATAGCCTATATGGCCTACGTAAAGCCAATCCCAACACACCCCTTGCCCCTCCATTTTGCATGATCACATCTAGGGCTACATGGCCCTCCAAATCGAGATGGCTGCAAAAGCAACAAATAAAACCCACAAATACATTTTTCTTTTGTTAAAAAAGACTTAAAAATTATGACCATCGTAGGCGATTATCGTAGTTTAATGTCTCTACAATATAATATGGTCCTGTCCTTCTTTCTAACAACCACAACAACAACAACAACAAAAACTGCTACTTGAACGCTGATGTCTCTTTAGCTAATGAGCTAGCTAGCTAACGTTGCACTGTTGTTACTGCGTGACAGCCCCACATTTAACCCATTTCCATGTTGCATTCCCCTGTTTAATGGCATATGACTCCAGGATTTTTACGAAAAAGTTGCTGCACTTGTTACTGCTCCTCTAATATCAGTGCAGATTAGCAGGGTGGCTAACATTAGCCTACAGAGCACCACTAAAGGCCTGGTAATAAAGCAGTGTTCTTTTTTTATTTGATGTCTTGTTCGATTGATAAATAGCGTGAAATTTAAGTTGTGAAACAGTCACGAGCGTCCATGCCTTTCTGTCTCTATTAAATAAACAACAAATGTCATTGTGATAATACCATTATTCAACCTGGTATCACTCCAAAGTTGTCAAAAATCGACGCTTAGTCAGTGACTTCCAGTGTCAGACACCGATGCAAAAAGCCGTCCTTTCACGTCAACATGATACGCGACCAGTTGCTGTTATTGCTTAATGGTGCCCAGCGGCATCAGGGGGAAACGCAGCAGGACAGCAACGAAATTTAAGGCAGCGGAAGTCCAAGAAGGGCGGGCGGGAGGCTGGTGTTCACTGCCCGTGAGATTGTAAAGCCAAACCCTGTTCTTTTTTCCTAGACCCAACCACATGCGTGTTGCCAAAATGTATGCGTTCGTTGTTAAAAGAAAAACATAACGACTGGTGCAATTATTTTGAAAGAGACTGTATACAAACTGTACATTTCCTATGAAAATGGAAGTGTATTTTGAAAGAAGACAATGCATGTAACAGACAAAAGTTTACAAGGTGTCCCAGAAGGTCAGCAACCAACACACCCAGGGTACCTTGCATGTCATCTTGACATAGAGAGTCCATGACCAAACTCTGTGTGAAAAGGCTTCAAAAACCACACTCAACCCTTCATGAGGGTATGAATGTGGTCTAGATTGAACATGGAGCCAAAAGTATGTACTCTGTTGGTTTGATTCGAACAGAAGGTGGTAATCTCGGTGTTGGCCTGGCAAGTGGCACCTGAACGCGCTGTGACCCAAAATGCCCTGTGTGATTTTTCTGGCCAGCCTGGCACAGACAGACAGACAGACAGACAGACGGATAATCTGCCTTCAACCGTGGACAGCTTGCTCAATTATGAGCGGGATGCTGAAGCGACGAGCGCTAGCCTGATGCTAATCAGCATTTCGACTCACCAGATGACACCGACAGGAAGCTCGACATGCTAACATTTTGTGATCAAAAGTCATAATGCTAATGCACATCTGGCCTCTGGCGACGAGCTGCATTTGGCTCAAACGCCTCATAAACATGGTTATTTTATCTTTATGATGATCATTTCATTCATCCAGAGCTAACAGTGAGCAGTAGGTTGAGTGAAATTCACACTTGCAGGGTCCAGGGGGGTTGTATGTCCCTATATGTGTGTGTGTGCGTCAGTGTGTGTATCAGCAACACGTGTGTAGCACAGCCTGCCTGGGCTAGAAGAATATTTGCTTTGCTTATCGCCGCCCTAATGCTCACTGACAACTTAATAACATCACAATTAACTAAATGCTAAACAGATGCCAGTGCTGGACTAATGTGATTGAGACAATCGGCACTTTTGACGTGACCCCTGTGTAGCGCTGCCATTGGCCTAATTTGCTTGAGTGACATGACTGGACTGTGTGTGTGTGTGTTTTGTGTGTGTGTTTGTATTGGAGGTAACTGATTGCGAGGCCACCGGCGAACAATTTACGAGGAGGAGAAGAAATAATGTGACTAAAAAAGAGCTTCTTTTCTCTGACCATCAGAACCTTGTTGTACTCCCGTTCCCGCCCCCTTCACCTCGTCTCCTCTTTCTCTTTTGCTTTTTCTGTCTCTCCTTCTTTCCTCCCTCCCTTTCTGCCTCTCTCGCTCCAGCCAAACTATTTCTGGCTTGAGAAAAGAAAGTGTTTACTCTGCGGCAGAGGCCTGCTGGAATCACGCTGTGTTCCCACTGGCTAAACCCACTATTGCCACTCCATGGTTTGCATATTTTCCCTGTATTACAAGACTTTAAAAAAGGACGGAGGGAGATAAAGAGAAAAAGGAAGAAAGGAAAGAGAAAAGAGTGAGAGAGCAGCCTCCCCCTTCTATTATATGTGGATTTTCTCTGGCACTGCTCTGTGTGTGTGTGTGTGTGTGTGTGTACATGGAGATGATTCATGTATAAACAGGAACACCAACAGTCGGACAACAAATTCTTCCGAGGCCTGTGGACTCCAAACTCATTTTTACACAGGTCACATGGGAGATGCAGTCCCAGTCGTTTCTGCTGCGACTCACAGCTCATGTTGAATAAGAGGCAACTGCTCTTACTGAATGTGGCCTTAGTTTGGCGGATGAATGTGCAGATTTCAGTGCAAATTACAAAGTGTGCCCTTGTGGATATATACGGTTCAGATTGGCAGTTACAGAGCCTGCAGAGCCTGTAAAATGCATGAATCCCTAGTAGTAAAATCTGCATTTTTTAAATCAGCGCACACACTAAAAACAGAGGTAAAAAAAAGTACTTTAACTTCAATTTATTGCTTCCTTTTTTTTATTTGTGAGCCACTTTCTCTGTGAACATATTCTGACCTTTTGGTTTTCTGCACCAAGCTACAGTTTAATCAAGTGGAATGCGAGTGTGGTGGGTTTTACCAATAAAATACAAGAGCTATAAATTATGGCGGGGACCAAAACAATCTAATGAAAAAAAGAGATGAAGATAGCTGGCAGAAGTAAAGAGATAAAGGCAGAATTAAATAAAAAATAAAACTGCAGCTCAGAGCTCAGAACTGTCGTGTGCAGCCCCAACGGGGAGAGGTTTTACTGGAAATGCAAACTGAAAATGACACGTTGGAGGTGGCCGTGTTTAAATGAGCACAACAGTTTCCCAATATGGTATTATGGTGTGGAACAAGATCCACATTAAAACAGTGTTGGAAACACTTTACAGCTGATAGCACAAAGAGGAAATGTCCCAGTGTGCAGCAGAAATGGACAACTACGGCTTTTATGCTAGAAACTTCTGTTTGAGCAAACGGTCCTTCACTAACCAAATGTTCCGAGATTTATAGAGAATGCGTTAATAACTTTTTAACTATAACTAGCCCCTTAAATTTTACTGCTCCTGTCAACGGCAGAGCTCACATGATGCGATGAAGCACTTTATTGTCTTTGGTAAAAAAAAAAACAAAAAAAAACATACAAGCCTCATTAAATGATAAAATACTCTTTTTTCCAGCCCATAAATTGAAAGTCAATTTTATAAACCCAGCAGCTAAATTTGATGCTGATGTCGATGTTGGGGAAAAAAAAAAACTGCTTTAGATAAAAGCCTGACCCGTTTGTCTGCATATGATCCCAGAGGATAAGGAGGGCATGTCAGGCATGTCATTTTGCATTTAGAACAAAAAGTCTCTTTGAAAGGAACAATGCTGCTCAAATTTTTAAAAAAAAAAAAAAAAAAAAAAAAGTCTGAGCACACTGGCATGCTCTGGCGTTTGAGGACATATGGGCGTCAGACTGGCATGACATCATGTGAAGTCACATCTCTCAGTCTGGTGCCTACCGAGCCCAGTGTTTGTATTTTTAACTTCAGGAAATAAACCAGAATTCAGACAGACATCTAGGACAAAGACACGTGGGATAACAGTTATGAATCAGAGGTACTATTAATATATCTGCTGTATTAATCAGAATAACAGTTATTTTTATATAACGCTATCAGTTCCCTGAAAATTGCATAGGAAACAGATCTCGGAACTACATTTACAAGGTGCATGTTCTGTTATTTTTGCACTAGATCAATTCAGTTTAAGATTATTATCCAGACTGTAGGATGGCACTGTGGTGCAGTGGTTAGCATTGTAGCCTCACAGCAAGAGGGTTACTGGATCAAACCCCAGGGTCAGGGAGCCCGTCTGTGCGGAGTTTCCGTGTTCTCCCCGTGTCAGGGTGGCTTTCCTCCAGGTGCTCCAGCTTCCTCCCACAGTCCAAAGACATGCAGGTTAATTTGTCAACCCGGTCTCACTCCAAAGTCGCTGAAATCTGGCGATTGGGCACTGGGTGCTGGGAGTGCCCTGAAGAAGGTATGTTGACTCCTTTCCTATGGGATTGCCCCAAAGTATGTGATTTTTTTTATGTCAGTTCGTGATTATATCCAGAGAATTACTGGCCAGGAAGTCCCCTTTGCATCCATTTATTTCTGTTGGAGGACCCGTCCACCCTAAAAGACACAGTTCCCTCTATGATGCTGGCTCTAAAGGAGACTTCTCATTCAACAGTGGAAGTCAGCTCATGCACCATCAATCACAGACTGGCATAACCTGCTCACTAAGGTGGCGGCACATGAACGGGTATCCTTCATTATGCTGGGCAGGCCAGATTATTTGAAATGGGAAAGATTTCTTGATTACATTAATGGCCTTTAAAGACAAACCTACGTTCTCTGCTCTTTTCCATGTATACACAGGCTCTTAAACACCCATGCTTTTTCTTATTTGGTTCTAATCACAACACAGCCTCTTTTCTACTCCTACTTATTTGGACTTCTCATTTGTTTTATTTGTATCTACATACATGCACACTTATTTCTTACTGAATGTCTTAACCCTCGGTGTTAAATTACATATGTGCACACTGCTCTTTACTCCTTGCTTGCTTTTTGCTACGTTTATGTTTTTCTAAAATTCAATAAAAAGCTTGGGGAAAAAAAGAATAACAGATTTGTTTTTCTTCTTCTCCATTTAAAGAGAGTTATGACTGCCATTCATTCTGGCCTAGACAGTATTTCAAAAATAAAAACGCAGTTTGGAGCAGACTCCTATCAGTATGCACATTACGCTCCACTTCCTGCCCGTCACCTGACATCCACATGATGAAATGAAAGTCTCCACCAAGAAATCCTCCCTATAAGCATGTAGCTTTACATGTTGTGTTTGTGTGGAAGGTTGTGAAACAGTGAGCACCCAGGACTTAAAAAATGAAAAAGAGTCTGAGCGCATACATTGCATAACAATTGGAGGACACGAGACAGAGACGGTAGTAAATGGGCTACAATTCTAAATGACAGCAGTGTTTTTCTTTAAGGATGAGAGCTCCATGAAAGCCAGACAGACTGTGTTCTTTGCTTGCAAAAGCCCTGAGGCGAGTCCCAGTTTAGAGAGATTGAGAGACTCTGATGCGATGCCATCCAATTTGGGAAAATATGTGACAAAAATTAGGCGTCAGTAGATGTAACGCAACTCACAAGTGACTTCGGCTCCTGAACACAGGCATTCCTGGATTTATTTGTGTGTGTATGCACTGCCAAAGAAGGGGATAGTTTGCACTGTGTGTTTGTGCTTGTGTATTTGCACGAGTTCAGTGGGTAAAAAACAGCCACATGATGTTTTGCTGCTAGTTCCCTTGGCATCCCGACCAGCCCAACCCCCCTCTCACACACACACACACACACACACACAAACACATCCCCATGCAAAAGAGCCTGTCCGTTAGGAATGACGACAACTTCAGGAATGCCTCAATGGCCCTCCAAACTATCCCATGGTTTTGGACAACCTGCTATACATCACACATACAGGAAGGCTGTTGAGTAACACAGAGAGGTGTGTGATATACCAAGGTCAGCTCTGTTAAAAACCAAGAGCGGACAGACAAACTGAGAAAGACAGAGAGGTTGAGTCAGACTGCAGCTGATCCGGCCAACAGAGGAGATGCCACAATAGTTCCCATTCAAAGCAGCAAGAAACAGCCACAGTTTCAGAGGCCAAATATTGTCATCAGAGAACATTAGCCAAGGGCTGAAGCACTGCCAAGAGGCAGGCAGAGATCAAATCTGGCTTTGATGGCCAACAGTAACCCCACGCTCCCACCACATGCCCTCTCTGATGTTTTGCGTCTTGGGTACTGTACACAGACATTTCTGTATAAATAAATCCATGTTTGTTAAGCTCTTTCAGTTCAAACTGATTTAACACAGTACTGTCCAGCGGAGCTGCTTTTCTAACAGATGTAGTTTGTCTTGTTTTGTACATCCCTGTATATTTTGCTGAGCTATCATTATTTACATTTTCTAGACATATAAAATCTATTTCTTAAAAATGAACAAGGATAACAATTTAGTTAGAGTTTAAGGGCCTCAAAACGTAAAGGACGTAAAGGAATGTAAAAAGGCTAAATAGGGTCTACACGGCTGTTACAATCAAATGGTTCATCCTCTTAGGATCATGACATGTATTTGAAAAATGTAAAAGCAATCTGCCCATTAGATGAGTTATGCTGTGTGCACGTTGATATTTTAGCCTGAGGAATGGCGTGTATGAAAAAAAAGATTTCTTTGTCTGTCATTTTTATGCTCCAAATAAATGATGGCCATGACATGCCATACAATATGGCAGTTACAGCCATTTACTGACACTGTTATGTGGCAGCTGATCTCGTCCTCTGCTCGGAGGGTAAGGAGCTCCCGGACCTCATTGTTTTCCCAATTCGTGGAAGTTTATGGTTGCTGCTCTTCTTTGAGTTAGCCGCTAACTGCTAACAGCAACTATTTAAATCTCCCGTTGTGGGGCCAACACAAAACATGTCTTTAAAACCTCACAGGGTCCTGTCCTGCTGACTGTCCTGTTTGTACAGACACCATTTAGGCGCTGTTAGATCCTCCTGTGGCAGCTTAAAGGCGAGACAACTCTGTCCAGTGTTAATTTTGTTGACGAAAATTTTTCATCAACAGCAGAGACGAGCTAAAAATAGATCTTGATCACCCCTTAAAAGCTGTCAAAAACTGATGGAGAAATGTAGGTTTGAAAATGTAGAGAATAAGTGTCTAAATTAAATTTTTATACAAATTGTGTGTTTCTAATTTCAGATACACTAATTAGCGTCACTGGACTAGTTTAAAGAAAAAAAATTCTAGAAAACATCATGACTAAAAGTTGACAAAAAAGTTTTGAATTTTCATTGACTAAAACTATGAAGAATAAAAATGACTAAAGTGTTCAGGGGACTATAGATATTAACGGTGCAAGGATAATCCTCAGGGACCATGAATATCTATAGCAAATTTAATGGTTATCTGGCCAGTAGTTTTCTGAACTCCTGAATAACCTGGGAGAAAGTAAAGTTGGTAAAGTCCCAAAAAAACTCCTAGATGATACGATGTCAAAATAGTGCAAAAAATATCTATGACCCAAAGTTCCAAGTTCCAAAATTTGATATAGGAAATACATTTTCTAGCAAGCCATAGTTGGAGAGGTTGGCACGTCAAGTGGGAAATTAACTGCATGCATACAAAATAGACCCCTACAATAAAACCAGGACAGCAAAGATATTACAGTTGATATTCTGAAGACGCGCTGCTTCAAAGCAAATCTGACAATTTCTTATGAAGTCTCTGCAAAATTTGAGTGAGAGACACAGAGAGGGAGTTGTTTGTGTACCTCTCGTACTCATCTCATCAGTCACTCCCCCGCTAGAAACAGACCAACCAGCTAAATGCTGTCAACCTTCAGCTCACTATTGATTTTGAGAGTCACAGTAGTGACAGCAATCAGCGAGTCCGATATTGAAAATGAGAGCCATGCTTTCACGAGGGCTGGAGGTGCACGTGTCAAGTGCTCAGATCCAGAGCCAGCGATGTCATAATATAGGTGTACAGTAGCTGAAAGTGCACAGAGGCAGAGAAACTGAGAATCATACGGTGCGGTGAAACTGCCTTGTCATATTTTACCAGAGCCCATTTTTCAGACTCTGATCCCTCAGAGGGGCTCAACACATGGATGATTACTATACTATTACTGCTGCTGCTGCGCCAGTTGTCTGGCAGGAAGACACGTCTGGCCCTGGCTGCGGCGTGCCCCCCTCCCTCCCCCGTCCCCAACCCCTGCCATTCGTTCCAGACTGGAATGCCTATATTTAGAGTGCTCCTTTCCGCTGTTATGGCTGTTGGATCATTAGCCTCGTTTAACCCTTCTTTACCTCCAGTGGGCTGATTGGCTGAGGGCATGCCCCTCAGGAGTAACCCCTATATCCTGACTACACCGCCCCACCTTCTCTTCTCAGATGTCGAGGAGGAGTGTGTGTGTGCGTGTGTGGGCGGGGGGGCCATGAGTGGATGCAAAAAAAAAAAAAAAAAAAAAAAAAATGGAGCCATGCAATGGGAACTGCTATTGGGAGCCCAAAGGTCACGGCTTTAGATGAAGGACAAAACACAAGATGATGATAATGATGATGTGTGGCTATTTTGGGGATCAGTCTCTGGCTTGAATGTCCACTGGCAGCGTTCTTTTCTCTCATCTCATTTTGTTTGTGAATCAAGTGGGTCGGTAAGTGAGAGACCCCCTTGACCTTTCCTCTAATGTCGCTACTGGGCCAAATTTAAAAAAATAAAAAATAGGTATATAAAATTCTGCTGGGCAAATGGGCCATTATAGTTACGAAGCACATTCATGCTCCCCAGAGGATGGACTGTTCATATTTTGGACACTTCGTGGGCCTTCTGCCAGTGTCCCAAGCCCTGTATGCACAATATCACAAACTAATGGCTGGATTAAACTTGCTGTGGACATTCACGGTCGCCAGAGGGTAAATCACATTGGACTTAGAGATCCTACGAACTTTCCTCTAGCACAGCCCTTAAAGCAAAATTCCCACTTGCACTCATAATATTGCAAAAAACTCTTACAAATTAAATTAACTTTCACAGTACACACAAGTTCCATACTATGTACTGACATAATACTACACAATATTAATTCTACACTTCTTACAAATGTTGTCGTTCATGCTGTAATCTGGTACTTAACTTACAGGAGACTCATCCACAGTATTGTTTTGTACACAAAAAATGTACAGAAGATACACTGACGGACGTCACTCAAACTTTGGATCACAGCTGCCAACTCTAAAGTTTAAGAAACTACAAATAGCAAGTCGCAGTATATTTTACTAAACTTTCTGAGTAGTTTTTAACAGCTGCTAATCGCTCCTCCATTCAGAGATGGATGCAGGGATTCTCAACTTGTTTTACCCGGAGGCCACTTTTGCCAAACAACAGTAAGCAAAAATGCCTGTCAATAAACAAACTTTAATAATATTTATCAGTATATACTGTATAATAATTGAATTACCTGTTTTCAACTTTTTGACTTTTGCTGTCCTTACTTAAATTTGACAAGTGACTTTATTTTGAAGTACAGTGAATTTTTGGCACAGAGCTTTTATTCTGGAGTGCCATTTCCTGCTGTAGAATAAGTGATTTATGAACAGCTTCTTGACAGGGACAGCAAACTAGCTCGATGACAAGGCCGAATGCAAGTATGATGCCCAATGTATTACACTGTGTGGACCTTGAACTAATGAATAAGGAGAAATCGGGACTTTGTGGCCAGGCCATTTGGGAACCAGTGGTTTACAGGATTTGAGGACATTCTGGGCTTAGCTTCTGTCGGGGAGTCTGGGGCGATTACTTTTTTTTTTTGTATTTTGATGGATAAACTCTATTTTGATGCCTTTTTATGCACCCTGGCACTTTATTAACATTCAAAGTACAAAAAATTGCAGTGCGACTGAATCTATTTTCATTGCGATTTAGAAAATGGTCGATGGGCCACCCAGCCAAATCTGGCCCTTGGGCTATAAGATGAGCATCATTGCTGTAGTGTGTAACATTATGGGGCAATATTATCTATCGCCAGCAGCATCAGCAGTAGCACGGCAGCATGTAGTATGAAACTGAGAGGCAACTCATGACAAGTTCTATTTATTTTCAATCTGGAGTTATTGTCCAAAATGTTGGACATAGAGTCAAAATCTGATCCACTGAGTCATATAAATACAACTAAGAGAAATCAGAGGACTTATAAACACACAAACAGAATGCTCCAGCACATACCCTCGCCCCAGGCACGCCATCTTCGTAACAAAGTGGTGGAAATCTGAGACAATCCTTTCTCCCAAATTAAAGAGTTCATCACCAGCAGTGAAACTGTTCTGGGCCATCACACATCTGCTGGAGGGGGATTTACTTCTTCCTATTTACATCTTGGCACCTAGCTCGTCCTCATCTTCCCATCTTCATAGCTGAGCACTGATAAACAACATCGGCCTGCCAAGTTTTCCCGGTTTGTTGATTACTGTTGGGTCTGTCTTGATTTAGGGCGAGTGGGACTAATCCAAGATGATGTGATCTATCTATCTGTCAATCCATGGCTCCAGTTAGCCAGAGAGGGCTCAATGAGCCTCCACACACCACCGCCACAACACACACCACACTACGACACAACACACATGCTGATTGGTGAAAATATACAAACAGATTGGGAGTGTGAATGGGACCTGATGATTCAATGTGATCTCAATGTTTCTCTCTTTGAATGTGATCTAATTACAGTGCGTACTCAGAAGTTTTTACAAGACATCTGGCTGCTTTTACTTTCTCGCTGCTATTTTAAAAGATTTTGTCTTGCCAAAATGTTGGTATCATTTTAAATGCAATATCTGCAGCCAATTCCACAAAGTGGAACTTCTCTGGACAAATTTAACCAATGCAAACACATAAACATAGCAGAGGAGCTCGTGTCTTTTTGTTTATGTCTATGGTGTTGTGAGGATACGTCTGGTGCGTTCGTACCGGTGTGGATCTGCCGATGAGCCTCCAGGGATTCCTCTGTCTGGAACTGGGCACCACACTGGTCACAAACGATGGCCTTCTCACCAGCTGCAAAACAGACAAGAGAGTAGATGGTTATTACACATCCACACACATGTACAACATTTGGAAAAGCTGTAAATAAAAAAGGGCAGGTAGGTGAAGACAAAATAATTAATTTAATTCTAAAAAATGTACTTGTTCACTCTAGGCTTAAAAAACGCAGCCATGACAGATTCAGAACGGTCCCCATATTCCAAAATTTCTTGCATTGAGTGTAACTTTAAAGACAAACTTTAAAGTTCGAGGAAATGTTTGCATTTAGGGACCTTTAGGTAGCTACAACACAATCAACAAGTGAATCTTAAACACTGACAACCAATTATACATTCATTTTCCATAACTGCTCATCCTGTTAGGGGTCTTTGGGGGGCTGGAGCCTATCCCAGCTGACATTGGGTAAGAGGCAGGGTTCACCCTGGACAGGTCACCAGACTATCACAGGGCTGACACATAGAGACAGACAACCATTCACATTCACACCTTCGGACAATTTAGAATTAATCAATTAACTTGCATGTTTTTGGACTGTGGGAGGAAGCCGGAGTACCCTGAGAAAACCTACGCTGACACAGGGAGAACATGCAAACTCTGAAAGGGCTACCCTACCCTCTACCCTGTATTCGAACCGGGAACCCTCTTGCTGTGAGGCAACAGTTTGTCAAAAAAAAAACAAAAAAAACATTTTTAAGGGGATCCTTACCAACCCTTTCCAAGGATTAATACCACATGCACAAAAAATGTTTTGCGTACGACCACATCTTTCTTGTTCTATGAGCAGCTTGTGTGATAATGAGCTATATGAATAGGCAGAGTACTGACATCAAAAATGATTGACAGAGTTCCCTTGTGGCACTGGAAAAAGAGTTTTTGATGAATGGCATGCGAAAGGGATCAGGCTTATTGGGGATCTATGCCAGGACCATATACTCATCTCCTTCCAGGAACTTGACTTATTGGAATGATTTTTAGGTTATCTTAAAGTCCATCATTTTATCAATTGAAAGTAAGACACCCTCCTACAGACAGAGCTTTTTTAGCAACATAGATTTATTACTAGACAAGACATTTCTTTCACATTCATACTCACTGTCCTATTTGTTAGATCCCTTGAATATAAGCAAGGTTATACAGAAATGGGAGCATGATCTTGGTAATGAATATGTAGAGGATGACTGCCAAAACCACTTTGTAATTGTATGAGAGCAATACAATATAAAATACTCCACAGATCCCACATAACACCCTTTATACTTAATAAAATGAACAACCAGACCTCTCCACTTTGTATTAAATGTAAGAGAAGTAATCGGACATCAATTTACAATTTCTGGAAAAGATCTCACAATTTTAGAGTGACACTGCACAGGAAGTGAGCAAGATTTTCTCAGTAAAAATAACCAAAGATCCAGGTCTCTTCATACTGAGGGTACCCTCTGTAACGCTGTCCCTGAGCAAATTGTACTTCAAACTATGAGACAAACTCCTACTCCTGGTTAAGAGGTATGTTTTGAAGCAGCAGATGAGTGACAAACCTCCCTTAGTCACATAGTGGTACCGGGAAACTTAAAAACCTTTAGAAAGGCTGCCTGCATGAGTGATGGTGGATGATGGTCTGTTTGAGAGAATATGGTCAGCCCTCTTAATGTATCTGCCTCCTACCTCAAGACTTTGGAGGAAATAGATGTATGATGCACATTTTATTTGACAAAATGATAAAACTTTTTTATTTGGGGTAGAGCACACACGTTTTACAATTGAAGAATGTAAGAATTTCTTTTCCATGTCATTTTTTTTTTCTCAAAGCCACAAGGAGCCACTGAAGAGGGGCTCCAGAGCTGCAGGTTGCCTTCCCTTAGCTTAGGTCAGTAGTAGGCAACCTGCGACCCTGAGCCGCATGTGGTTCATTAGCCTTTCTCCACGGGCTCTACGGAAATGAATAACAATTATTTCTAACACTTCAATTTTCATTTATCGTTGTTGTGGGCCGAAAGTGACTGCTTCTCAACGCTGCGTCAACTAAAATGTGCATCATAACTAAACAGCCTGGTGCTTTTCCCTACATTTTGGCGAGCCTCAATAGCGGGGCTAGTTTTGAGTCTCGCTAGCTAGTCTAGCTACAGGCTCCAAATCCAAAAAAGAAAAAACTCCCAGAGGAAAATCCTGAATGTAAAAGTGCTTGGACAGATTTGTTTGCTTTCATAGCCAACGCTGCAACATTTAAAGTACCAAACAATCATAAATAGCCCACTGGAGGGTAACAACTTTGCAGTAAAACATATTAATGAATGCTCATATACTGTATAACTATTATTAATGGTGAAAGGCTAATTTAGACGTAACAGACTGTGTTACCTTTATTAAAAGGAACGGATATGTATTGTGGCTCGAGACAGATTAAGAAAAGAAATTGGGCTTAAATAGCTCTTTTTATAAAGGTTTTTCTTTATTTTATTGTATTGTTAATTTAGTTTTTTGCTGTCTTTGAGAATATTAAGAGCACTGCGTTCTTACATTTAAGTTGTAATGGCAAATAATTAAAAACATACTTGACAAGTATAAGACTGACAACATGGGAATCCTTATGTTGTGCAGTGTGATGCTGTATTGTCTGAAAGCTTGGCCTTCATTATTTGATCCACTCTGACTTTTTAGAACTTAGACAGCAGTATTTTTCAGCATGTGATTGATTAATGGGTGTATTGTAATGTATAATTTAGACTACATTTGGCTTTATAATTTGACAAGTCAAATGATCCGCCTTCAGATTGGTCAGAATCAGCTCCAATTATGACGAATATGCAAATAGCGGCAGGAGGTGTCATCTGCTTCCCCACACACGCTTGATGTAGGCTAATTTGCCAAAAAAAAAAAGAAAAAGAAAAAAGAGAGTTCATAGAGTTCATCATTTGTTTCATGTGGCACATGAAAAATGCACATTATTCTTTAGCTCTGCTCTTCTGCAAGTCTAATTTCTTTATCTTTAAGACCTATGGATATCGTAAGTGATCACTGTGTAACTCAATATACACAGTACTGTAGGCCCCACTGACTGTATTTGGTGTGTGCACAGACTGCATTGCCTTTATATGCAAGGCTGACGCATTCAAGTTATTGTTGAGTACTCTTCCGCTTTAGTTTCACCACATATTCTGCTCATACGCAGCCCTTGAGCGATGGCCTGGATTGCCATGTTCACCTATACTTTATGAAAGTGTACAACCTTGTACAGCAATAAAAAGAAGAGACAGGAGCCTGGTATGAACACATACAGGCTGCTGTTGAAGGGCACATCGGATCAGGCCCAGGCAAACGACTTTTTATGGCTTGGCAACAAGCACTGTACATGCCATACACATCACACATCAAACAGGCACACGCAAACAAAACACACACACACACAGAGTTAACATCTGGATATTGTGTGTGTGCAAAATAGGCGTGCGCGTCTGTTTCCAGTGCAAGCACAGAGCGATCTCTCCAGACCTTGGTTTGTTCTTGGCACGTCCTCCTGGGTTACGACACCTCCAGAGAGAGAAAGAGAACACAATGAAAACAGGAAGCCAATTCTTAGATGACAGAAAAAAAAAAAAAAAAGTCAGGGAGAGATGGCTTGTGTGGTTTTGCAACCGCAGTGACATTAGGGAACGGCCTGTACTGTAATAAGCCCTACCAAAAGCAGAAATGACACGGACCGTTCATGACAGAGTGTGCCTGCCAGTGCTTATGCAACAAGTTATGCAAAAGACGGTAGGCTGCACAAGTGAGCGTGACCCGATCATAAGCCACTGCAATGCAACCTTTAAAAAGCAGCACATCTTAGACTCATCTGCTATATCACAAGGTTTATTTCCACTTAACAACTTTAGGCTCAATAAACTGAGCTGGTGAGCAATGTCCTTTTTAATTGGCTGCATATTCAAGAGGCATAATTTGTAGTGTGAGCGTATGGTGCGCCAGTGTCAAATGCACAGATGAGCATATGGCCGAATTAGCTGGCAAAAGCAGCCACTTAACCTTTGGAGAACAAGACATGTAGTGGAGATGTAGACAGAATCCCCCAACACACCCACTGATGTCCCTAATTTGCATTAATCACATAGTCCCTCTGTTGCTTCTTTAACTCCCTGATTCATCATTGTTGGATCAACTGTAATTATTATTTTTTACGTGCTACCGTCACCCTGCCAAGCTGCATTGGACTCCTTCCATGGTATCGATTTTAGCTCATTGATTGCCCTTGCAGGGGCAATTTTATGACCAAACAAGTGCAGCCTGGCTCCATCAGGTGTTACCCATACACTAACATTAATGCTCAGTACACATTAAAGGGATAGTTTAACAATTTTCAACTAGCTTTGTATTAAAATTATGTGGGTAGTATGTGTAAAGGAACTGTGGTAAACTTCCCTCCATCTAAACAATGCCTAGATTTCCCTCCTCCTCGCTGGCACTTGGGGCTGCTGCTGCTTCTGCATTAGCTGCCGCTGATGCCGCCACCATGGACACAAAGAGTATAGAAGTAGATCACGAGACAGACACGCCCCTCTTATTCTCCCTCTGTCTCTCAAACACAGACCAAAATACCATCAAACGCAAAACTGGGCAGTGCTAATCGAATAAAAATCAAGATTATGTTACTGCACTGTGTATTTCTCACCTAAAATGCTTTTAGAAACATATTTTAGTGCACTGTTTAGCTGTAATAGCAAGAGTCTGTGAACAGGAAGTGGGCGCCATACTGTTTCATGCACAATGAAAATGAGTCCGAAAAAACAGAAAAGAAGCAGCGCTGATTAAATATAAACCACGATTCTGTTACTGAGTTACATATTTCTCATCTCAGCACTTGAAGAAGGCGTGTCACATTCAAAATGGCCTCTCATTGTCATCCATTGCAATCACCCACCTGCGTTCACTTATCAGTCAGGATTGGGTGACACCCCCTGATAAGTTTACAGAATGTTTGCTTGACTCCTGTCCACCCCTTCGCACCACTTATGAAGACCTTAGGGTCGAAACTGGTCGGTGTTTTAATGTAAGCAGCCATGTTTTTTGAATAAAGGCTTTTGAACTTAATTCAAGTGCATCTGTTCCCGCTCCACGCATGAGTGCCTGAAGTTAACTTTTTCTTCCACAATGAAAAGGAGTTTGATAAAAATGTTTTGGCTTGCTGTTAGTTAGTTAGTCTGGTGTGGTGTAGTGCATTGTGGTAGTTGTAGGTCTTATTGAGCAAAAGCATTTTTTCCCTCTGTTTTCTCTGGTCATGTCTCACGACTTTTGTAATTAATTGCATCTTTGCAATGCAGAGACATCCTAGTTTTATTAAGAGGCCATCTTTCCAGCAGTGAAATACTTCTTTAATGTTTTTACTTCCAACCTACTGTTCTGTAATCTAAGAAAATCAATTTGTAATTAATTGAATCTTGGTTGAAAACAAGTACAGCAGTCCATTGTAGTGAAAATAATGCCACAAGTAAGTTTCATAACAAGCAAGTTTCAATTTACTATTTCCCTTCCTTCATTGCCGCCACTGAAGTGCCCCTGAGCCGGGTACTTAACCCCCAGCTGCCCCAGGTGGGCTCCTCAGCGGCCAACAGATCAAACTGTGATTGTACCGGGCAGCTTCCAGGTGTGAATGTGTGTGTAGCTGTGTGACTGTGTCGTTGAGTGTTCCTGGAAAGGAGCATTCATGCTCAGCAAATCTAATCTGGTAAAAGAAAAAAAGAATGGACACCAATGGCTGCCTGGGAGGAAGGGAAAACACATTCACAATTTGCAGTATTGTAATGTATAGGTAATTTGTAGTAAATCAGCTTAACAGTAGCACGGTAACCACAAGTAATGACTCGGCTGCGCGGACAGTGGTGCAACACTATAAGCAGTCTTCTGGGGGGCCAAGACGCGTGTGCTATATGGGCCAGGGATAGGATTTTAGTGCAGGGCATGCCCCTGCTTGTGGCACAAGGACATAAATTGTCAGGAAATGCCTGCATGGTGCCTTGCTTCAAGGAGAATGGAGTTGTGTGAGGTCACCATGGGGCAAATGGGGAGGGGGGGAACCCAGGGTACACACAGCCAGGCAGCCACCCAGCCAGATGCCCGTCACTCTAGTTAGCCAGCTAAGTGCTAACAGGGGGCCCTCCGCTTGGTAACAGCCGCCATCAGCCATTTTCACTGCCAAATTAAAGCGATAAATCTTGAGGCCCCTTTGATCACAAGAGGGTGGACTTGTTAGTTAGGGAAGACGGGGTAACTGCGATGGAGGACACACACGCTTGACATCAGCTGTTACTCTTGTCATGTGTGTTGTAAATGGTTTTTGTGAACAAAAAACTCCACTTTAAGAGGCCCATGCAAAAATATACTCTAAAGGCACTTTATGTAAAAATCCAAACAAACCTGATCTTTATTTTGAAAGATTTTAATTTGCACAAAGCTAACGTAAATAAAAGGGAACCATCACAAAAATCAAACAGACCATTAACAAACAAAAAGGAATCTCCGAATGGTAGACCTGCCCAGTCTGCCCTTTCTGTGGGGAGTCCTGTGTCACATTGCCACAGATCCAGCCCATAGCTGACATAATAAAAGTTGCACAACCCGTGCTGAGTTAGTGTGTGTGTGTTTGTGTGCATGTTGGGAGGTGGGGATGGGGTGGTGATCAGGTGCCACACGCCATTGAAGCTGCTTCCCTTTTCGCTTCCCTCTCTGAAATATTGCACAACTGTTGTTGCAGCGCAGTGTGGCTCAGTTATTTCATAAAGGGCCATAAAAGAGAACAAGCCAGAGAGGGCTCCCTGCCAATCAAGTAAACTTCCTGCAAAGCCTGGCAGCAAAGAGTAATATAACCGCCCCGTATATACTGTAAACTTGATCTGTCTTTACAGGCCCTGCATCCCCCTGATAAAGACAACTTTCCCTCACAGGGTGCCACATTGTTAACTTTTTAGAAGCACAAACCTCAGTGTGCTGTGCTGAGTTTTAAAGTTAGATTAGCTATTGTTTCTGTTACTGCTAGTTTTAACTGCAGCTGTGAGTGTGTGCTACTGTAGGTAGTAGAAGGCTCATGTCCAGTGCCTTTGTTTCCTGAAGGGGCAAACTGTGTAATTTTATAAAAACTTAGAGGGATCTAGCAGTGAGGATTGCAGATTGTAACCACCTGAAACTTCTCCCATGTGCCAAGCTAGAGCTCCCGGTAAGGATTCCTTCAGTGTTCATAGTTCAGGAGGTTTTTACTGGAAGCTGAATTATTCACAGAGGACTTTTACTCTCCATAACAAAAGCAGAGAAGCTGCTAGCCCAGCACCCGCTAGCACCCGCTAAAGTGCAGGTTCTCTCTGCTAACTTAGAATTCAGATATTCAGGAGACTTTTACCCTGAGGCTAATTATCCACAGAGATCCTTTCCTCTCCAAAACAAACAGACTTGTTGATTTAAACCGGTAAATTAACGGAAGAAAGCAGTTTCACGCTAAAATCTTGCTGTTTTGTCCATTGTGGAGGAGCTGCTAACCCGCTAATGTACGCTCACCATTTCTCTCCGTTAACTTCAGATTCAGACAATCTAGAGGTTTTTCCCGAGAGCTGAATCATCCACAGAGGTTTCCTACTCTCCAAAAAACGGACCAGGTGTCTCATTTTTTAACACTGCATACGCACAGAACAAGGCCTGAAAAAAGTTGGATCTATAAAAACAGACTTAACGGGAGAAACTTTGACCCATGCTTACAATACAATACAATACAATATGCTTTATTCGTATCGTATCGTAAGCATGGGTCAACAAACATTTTGGAGATGGGAAATTGGCAGTAAAGATGTTGAGGTGGAAGCCTAATTGTAGAAATTGTCGAATACTTTTTGGCACACACTATATTTGACTTTTGTCTGTATGTGCATCCATTGTTTTGCAAATGAGACCCCAGGTGATTAAAAATGATAAAAACACTGCTAACTATGGTGGCTGGCGCAAAAATACAAATTGTCCTAACTAGAACCAGCATCTGGCTTGTCTGTTCTGGGCTACTGTAGAAACATGGTGCAACATTACAGACTCTGTGGACGAGGACTCAATGTAAGAACAAAAACATGAGTCTTATTATGATTCTTATTTTCAGGACGCAAAGGAAACAAAAATTATATTCCTTTTCAGCCGATATATCCCCCTAAATCCAACACACTGGACCTTTAAATGGGCTTAGACCTTAATCCTGTTTCAGATGTTAAGCTAACAGGCCTTGCTAAGTGCACAGAAACATGAGCTTTTCAAGTTATTCAAATCTAAAGGGCTGAAATCAAAAGTTAAGAAACACAGTCAAGAAAAAAAACTGGCCTGAGTCAGCTGGTTCAAATCATGTGACATGGTTCGCCACCTCACACTAAAACAATGTACCAATCCTATCATTCACATTTTTGTTTAATTTGTAAGCCTCTGTGTTACTCTGTTGTAAAAGTGCTCTATAAATAAAACCTGTGATTACTGTTGGGTCTAGTTGACTCTAGGTACTCTCACCACTTCCTTGGCATTATTCAAGAGTGTTTCACTTAAAGTTAACTACTGTGGGCTTCCCCCAACATTGGCAACATTTCACCACGTAGACGTGATGAGGATTGTGGATTAGCCCACTGAGCAGGCCTCACAGGGAAGTGATGGTGCATTCCCTTGCCTGTAATTTCCCCTGACATACTAAGTGCTCATTCTCCCATTTCCCTAAATAATGTGGTGTGCAATGGTGCATTGTCCTATTTGCTGTTCCACTCCTTCCATGTGTGCGTGGAATGTGAAAATGCAAACCATCGTTACAGTGTGATGCAGAGACGAAGAGCATGGGAAAAAGTAACCTCAGTGCCCATTTGGGGGTTTTGTGGGTGTGATAAGTGAGTTTGGGTTCAAACAACACACACGCTATCACCACACTCACATCACCCAGCTCGGCTATGTGATCTCATAATGCTGCCATTCACAAGCTCTCCTCATTCAAAAGAATATGTCAGAGACAGAGAAAGGCCTCGTTTGTTTGGGGTGATAGTCCTGCTTTTCTGTGCCTCCTGTGGAAGACTAAATATTTTTTTAGACTGTATATGCCCACAGTCAGACTTGACACTTGTTGTTCCAACCTACTTTCTTTCACAGGTAGAGCATATATGCTAAGTTTGCAACAGATGTCCCCTCTTGGGGATCGCAGTCTAAACAGAATCTTTTATCAAAGACAATCGCAGAATTAAACATAAGACTTAGAGAGCCTGTCTTTGCTCATAGCGACACACAAAAAGTAGGCCACCATGCTGATACCAGAGCTAAACATTCCATCCAGCATGAGAGAAAAAACCTGGGTTTCTTATTTAACCACTGCTGGTCATTTCGTAATCTGACGAAGCCATAAATCTCATTTTGCCAGCTAAAAATTCTCCTGACATTCAGTGAAAACGCACAAAAAAAGGTGCATTTTTTTTTTAGGGGATTGGCAAAGTCATGCAAAGACCTTGTGTTTCCTGCAATACAATCATCAAAATCAGTTGTCAAATGGTCTCACATGCCCGCTTGCATGAGATGGCATGACACTATTTAGCATCAATTAAACAAAAAAAAGCCTGTCTAAGAGCTTCCACATTGAGGAAAGGTTCAACAACAGAGCTCGACTGTTCCAAGAGAATGAGACTGCTGTAATACATAAAAATGCCAAATCCATCACACGTGAAGACAACACGATAAACAAACTGCTCTGGTGCATATGGATAAAATGCCAGCTGTCTTTATGACTATAGTGTTGACAACCTGTGGAATTTACCTGCCAACTTTCCTATATTAAAATTAATCCAGCTCCATTTGGTGAGACTCAGCTCTTTGAGCCAACAGAGTTGAGCATTGTGCAAAAGTCTGGGATTAACCGAGTTAGCTACATGCAAAGTTTACTCTCTTGTGGACTGACGCTTGATCATAGGATTTCACCAAGTGCATTTTTGGCTGCAGTGGCTATGCTGAAAAAATATTGGTTGGACAAGATAATTAATCCAACAAGTCCTCCAACCCAAACAACAACATAAGTCAAATGTTATGACTTTCAATATGATCCATTGGATCATTTTCTAAACTAGGGCACCTACTGGTGGACCGCAGTATAGCTTGTACGTCCATCCACAGTTGCAGTTTTAAACATGCTGGGAATGTTATGAAATAGTCGCAGTTGTAGTGAAGCTACGTGGTTAGGTTTAGGCATCAAAACTCCTTGGTTAGGCTTAGAAAAATATTATCATGGTCTGGCTTAAAATAAGCATGCTTGTTACTTAGGTAACCTAACCTATCTCACGTGACATACGCCAACATACAATGCTGTCAAAATAACTCTACACTGACTTTTGGTTTTACACAGGACACAGACACCCATCTCCTGGATCAAAGTCCAGTGCTTGTTTGACCAATCCACCTAAGAGGACTTTCTCACTCTTTATACTACGTCACGTGACTTCCGGCTTTGCTGTTGCAATAATTACTACAGCCACTAAAGGTCACTGCCAAATCTATCTTTTCCCACAAAAAACTAGCCTATGCAGGTTTTATAAACTCAGGAACACTGGTGAAAAATAGGCGATAGACTGCTTTCCCATACGTAGTAAGTATCCTGGGTCTGCTGTTGATGTTCCAGGACATCAACAAAAGCATTGGGTTAGGTTTACGAAAAAAAAAAGGAAGTGGTTGGGTTTGGAAAATAACATCGTGGTTTGGCTCAACATTCATACAGGACATAAATACTGGCCTATGCTTTGATAGTATGAAGTAGGGATTTTCATTTGTCTTAAAAACCTGTCCCAAGTTAAATTGTCCATATGTTTTCTCTGAAACACAAAGGCCACGCTGACCTGAAAAGTTACTACATTTTACAACAACAGCACTTAGGTCAAACATTAAAAGACTACTTGCAGAGGCCTGAAATTCTGATTGGCTGGTGATTTGGGGACAAAGATGACTATGTGAAGGTTAACTTGACATGAGTAAGCTTTAATTCCTTGCAGTGCAGGAAACAGTTTACTGTATGCACACATATTTCTGCAGGAAGTGGCTGAATGATCTGTTGTCAGGAGTCAGGGAGGCTAAATGGGAAATTAAAAAGGCTAATTACAGTGTGTGCGTCGATGGCCGACCAATATCACACTCAGTGGTTTTTAACAGTGTAAACAGGGCAGGACAGAGAGAGCGAGGCAGACAGACAGATTAGGGAGAGAGAATGTGTGTCTGTGTGTGTGTGTGTGTGTGTGTGTGTGTGTGACAGAGGGAGGGAGGCAGACAAGCGCAGTCACCAACAAAAACATAGCCTGGCTGTTCACTGAGCCTACATAAATGGCTTACGTAAGACAGTACTCTCAGTACCAAAAAACAGCAAAAATCCATAAACACACACAGACACACACACACACACACACCCCACCCCCCCTCCTCCTACTCCCCCGCACACATTCACACACACAAACACACACTAGTTTCACTCCACTAGCGAGGACTTCCATTCATTCTCATAAACGTAAAAAATAACTTCCAGTCTCCACTACTTTCACGTCCTAAATCTTTACCTAAAATAAAAGTGAAGCAAAATGACATTAAAAGTGTCATAAAGATCTGTATTCCCTGCATCTAAAACTCAATCTGGTTCACATACAAATGGCAAAACAAGTACACACACACATTCGCGGGAACACACACAGACGCAGTATGCTGTCAGAACAATGAGTACAGACACCGCACGCTCTTTCTCTCTCCCGTTCCCCCCTCCTTCCCTCCCTGCCTCGCTCTACCTTCAGCGTTATAACGAGCCGTGCTGTACAGTTTTATTTACACCAGCCTCTTATCAGTGGTACAGCAGCACAGAGACTGCCAATTGGAGAGGACAGGCCACGGTACTGCCTGTACCCTGTAGTGGAGTAGGTGTGTACCGCCATGCTCCCAGCACGTTTTTATCAAGGCTCAGAAAAGACTGGGCCCGCGCCAGACTGCCTCTCAGAATAATAAAACACACACAAACACACACACACACGCACACAGGTTGAGTCTGCAATAAGTCACCACAACTACAGGCACGTTATTACACAGGTCTTGCGGCACACACACACACAGTCGAGAGGGTTTCCATTTAGGGACGTAATGGTGGTAAACCCACCATTTTAACCACCTTTTTTTTTCATACGCAGGGATAGAGTTCAGTAAATGCATTTTTAGCTGACATAAATCTTAATGTGTAGCAGGAAGCGTGTGACAGATGGCAACATGCAGGAGGTGGCTGATTTCAACATCTGACGCAATCACGACAAAATCCTCACAATTTATTTTGGCACAGAAAACTGTTTTGAAAAGTACTGTCAAGTCATGGGAAAAATATCAAGAAATACTTATCTAATGATTTCATAAAATAACACGGGCGGCAAATAGCTATCTAAAGAATGTGTCTCAGCTTAAATGTTTAAGAAGTTTTAAATGTTAGTGCAGGAAGACAATTCTATAAGACAATGATATACAAGAAAAGTTTAAAATAACGGGGTACTTTTCAGTCATCTGTCGCTAATTCAATGTGTTTTGGGCAAATATAAAATGTATGGAATTCATTAATGACAGATTTAATAGTGTGCTGCATAATGGAAGTGATGTTAAAGTGGTCGTTAGGTCCACCAGGAACACGCCAGAGCTATTGCTACATGCAAAGCAAATTCCAACCTACCACCTCAACAACATTCATTGGCTAGCTAGCTTTGTTGGTAGCCCAAATTACCAGCTGGTCATGTAGAGAATCTGTTTGCTCACAGGACAGATAATATGACGATTTTCAGAGTGGAATCTGTAAGATGAAATGTTTTTTCATATAATGTGTATTTGTAACTCAGAGGAAAATAAACTGGCTGGTAGCAGACTTAGTATAACGTCAGAAAGATGCTGGACTAATATGCTGGCTAGGTGTTAAATTTTGGTTGCACTGAAAATTGGATTGATGAAATTTTAAATGTCTAGTGTTAGAATTTCACATTGTGTGGACGCTAACATTACGACGTTAAGCAGATGAACGGTTTTGATCTCTACATCTTACATCTAAAATTCATTATTCTACAATAAGATGATGTCAGCATAAGATGTTCGGAAGACATTTAATTTTGGTAACTTAACAACACTGCATAAAACCAACAAAATATCACCGTCATCTGTCGTCAGTGCTCTATGTCAAATTGATGTTGGCATCAGACGTTGTCCTGACAGTGAATTTGGGACATGACCATCAAATTCAACCATATATCAATGTCTAACGATGTTGGGGGCCAGTTGGAAGTAGCTGGCTTGAATTTGCCTCATTTAAAACAGCTTTCCATTTTTTTCAAGATGGCCGCCTTGTGAGTAAAATCAAGTTAAGTTTATAGTCACTGTGTTTTGGGAGTTGATGAGATGGTTGTACTACTAGGTTACCGAGGAGGAAGTGGGTTTATGTTCCTATATATTCCAATGACTTCTAGCACATAAGTGGGTATACTGTAAAGGGCCAGAAAAAGAGGTGGGTATATCCTGTATACCTGTGTATATCCTCCACTTCATGTGCCAGAAAATTATGAACTCATCCCTTCTGCATCAAGCGCAACTGCTTCAAAAATTTTTGTGCCGTTTGGTCACGCACCTCTTAATTTTTGTAGCTAGGTGCCCACTGGAGCTGTACTTTCAGCTCAACAGGAAGAGAAGACTGGTGGAGCAGGTTCACCTCCACAACTCTTCATTCATTTGCCTATACGACCACAGGGCCACTCAAATGGGCAAGAAATAGCCACCACGCTGGTGTGGAAGAGCAAAAGAGGTTGCTGTAAAAGCTACAATTTAGTCTCCTGGAAATAGTGGCAACACGGGGGAGAAACTAAGCAGTAGGGTATAAAATAGTTTCAACCTTGAGGTAAGCAACAGGTATAATTAGAGAACACAAATGCATTGATTGGTGGTGTTTACTGTTGCCAGGCAGCCTTTTTTTCAGGTAACGTTCTTCAGGTAACACCTGATGACCTCTTGCTTATTCACAGAATACTTTGTTTGTACATCACCTGATGTTTTTGAGCATATGAAAATGAGCAATGTGTTGCACATAGATGCCTGTGTGCATGCTGGTAGCTTATGCTGCATCAATAAGATAAGATAAGATAAGATAAGATAAGATAAGATAAGATAAGATAAGATACACCTTTATTGATCCCACAATTGAGAAATTCCAGTGTTACAGCAGTCAAGGGTAAAGAGTCAAATGAAAGATTTCAATATTTAAAAACTTAAAAAACTAGGAGGCCTGCGCCTGCGGTGTCTCGCACTAGCATAAACAAAGTTTAACCATTTTAGCCCTTGTTGAACTAAGCTTTAGAGATGTTAATACCATAGACTGTATATAGAGATGGATGACATGACAGCTCCCCAAAAGTGAAGCCAAAACATCTGGCTGCAGTACAGATCATAAGCCCCACTACCTCAGTGTTAGCGGATGGGACATGTGCCAAACTAAAAACAAACGTCAAAGAATTTTTTTCGAAGATGGTTTCTGTCATTCTAGGTAGTTCTTATTATGCTGATGTGTGTTCAAGTGTTTTATAAGTTTGGTCATGACTCGTAATTTGATGTTAATAAAAGAGGGACTGAGGTCATGCTTGACTGCCGAGTGTGCCGATTGGTCTGCTCACTATCAGTGGTGCTGCTTGGACAGGACCACTGATAGTGAACAGTTGGACAGGTGTTTGGGTTCCATGGAGATCACTACTGCACAAACTCCAAGTGATGTCACCAGCGCAAGATGGCAGTTGCCGTAACCGGAATATTTTGGCTTCATTTTTGTACAAAGGGAGTAAGTGGAGATATGTCGTCCATACAGTCTGTGGTAAAGACACGTGATAAGACCAGAAATGGATGGGACAGGGTGAGACGGTAGCTGTCTAGTAGTGAAAGAACCTTACAGGACAATTAAAATCAAAGTGCACTGGGCAAACACAAAGCAGCTGCACGTGGAACCTAGATAATGTACTGTGCCGATGATATTTCAGTAACTATAAAACGCACCAGTTCTCACAAATGTCAGTCAGACTCACACAAGCAGAATTGACTTTATGGTGTGAGCAAACACAGAGTTACAGATAAGAGGACATAATCTTGCCTTTCTGTGAGGGGGGTGGGGGGTGGGGGGAGGGGGTTAGACAAGCCATCAAAAGCACAGGAACATGTTTGCTCCCGATGATATTGTTATCTACGGAGAGGAAAAAGAAATCAAAGGGAAGTGAGAGAGCACGCGGAAGAGGGAGGGAGAGAAAAAGGAGGAAACAGATGAAGACAGAGAATATTCAGGTCGCATTTGACAGCTTTACGGTCTGTTGCGCCGAATGGGATGTCTAGGGACGTGGCAAAGCAGACAAATATTGACTTGCAGAGCGTTCGCATGCACACACATACACACAGACAGTCAGGGAAAATACACAAGACACTTCCACATGAAGCCTCTAAATTCAGCCCCCCTTCAAAATGGATGAGCTCACATTGCAACATCAGTCACCCTTGTTTTTTTGCCCAGCTCAACCTCTTAATCCATTTTGCCTGCAAACCAATTTGTTTGTCCAGTAGGTCATAGACAGTTTCCTGCCCTCACTGTTCCCTCTTCTTTTGTACTGTTTATTTCTCCCTCTCCTTAGCCTTACTTTCTCTGAACGACGGAGCCATTTCCAGAGCTTTTGCCCCCTGGGAGATCGAGGGCATCTCAGTCCACACATCCATCCCTCCTCCTCCTCCTCCTTCTTCCTTTCCTGCAGTCCCTTCCTCCTGTCTACCTCTCCCTCCCTCCTGTCCTCCTTACTTTAAAACTGTCTTGACGTCAGAGAAACCTGGTTTATGGACACGAATGGACACACACATGCATCATTTAAAACTATTTCTTTTGCTTTTTAAACGTCTTCTCTTTTTTTTTCTTTCTTTTTTTTTTAGATAACTACAATCAGATTACTTTTAATGTGGCATCGGGTAAACAGAATTGGGGACATGGGGCTTTGGAGACAACAGCTTCTTATCATCTCATCTCAAAACAAATGTTTATCAGAACCCGTATCCTGATTGGACTTGAGTTTTTTTGGCTTGAGTTTGCTTGAATTGCCTTTTGTGTTGCTTGGCTGGAATTTACTTTACCTTTTTATTGTTATTATTATAGGTTTTCTTCCATTTGCTTTTATTTGACCGTCCAGACAGGAATATCTTGACAAGTACTGGATGGATTGCCATGACGCTATGTGAAGACATTCATTGTCCCCAGAGGATGAATCCTAATTAATTGCGGTGATCCGTTTACTTTTCCTCTAGTGCCACCACAAGGTTTTTGATATCAAGAGAAATGTCACATACAGCCATTCACTGTCCCCAGAGGATTAATCCTAATTACTTTTTCTCTAGTGCCACAGCAAGGCTTTCAGTTTTGAGTTTAATTTCTTAAAACTACTGAATGAATTGTCATGACACTATTTACAGACATTCATCATCCCCGGATGATAAATCCGAATACATTATGATGATCCCTTTACTTTTTCTCAAGTGCCACCACAAGGTTTTTGATATTGAGAGAAATGTCTTGAAACCACTGAATGGACTGCTATGACGCTACGTACACACATTCATGGTCTCCAGAGGATGAGTCCTCCGATTGTGTTGATTCCCTTACTTTTCTCCAGTGCTGACAAAAGGTTTTTGGTTTTGAGCAAAATGTCTTGAAACATTTGAATGGATTGCCATGACACCCTTTACAGACATTCGTCATCTCCATAGGATGAATCTTTATAAAACGTGTTAAGCCCTTTATTCCTTCCATTGCCACTCCAAGGTTTTCGGTTTTGAATAAAATGTCTTGAAACTATTGAATGGATTGCATGACACTATATTCAGACATTCGTTATCCCCAGAGGATACATCCTAATAAATTGTGTTGATCCCTTTACTTTTCTTCAAGTGCCACTACAGGGATTTTGATATTGAGAGAAATGTCTTTAAAGAATTGAATGGACTACCATGACACTACATACAGACTTTTGTGGTATCCCCAGAGGATAAATCCTAATATATTCTGTTGATCCCTTAAGTTTTTCCTCTAGTGCCACCACAAGGTTTTTGGTTTTGAGTTAAATGTCTTGAAACTATTGAATGAATTGCCATGAAATGTAGTAAAAAATATTCATGTTCCCACAGGATGAATTGTAACAACTCTGGCAATCCTCCTGACTTTTAATCTAGCATCATCATCAAGTCATTATATAAGCATAAGGCTTTTTTAAAAGCTCATATTTTTAAGGCTTTGACTATCGTTTCTATCAGTAAAAATCTGACTCACTGTAGAGAAACCAGGTCATGAGGAATGTGCTCGAAACTTTACAGCTTAGTGCAAAAGGTCTCACACAAGCAAGTCTTAAAGCAAAAGTTTATTGTTGTCTGATGGCTTTTGTTTGTGATGCCCCATGGTCTGCGACATAAAACTGTCAAGCAGCATCGGATCTGTTTGTCTGTAAAATGAGAATGGTAGAAAAATGCTATCATAACTGCTGGGAATGACGGCAATATAAAGAAAATAAGGCCCAGGTTGTAAAAACTTGGTATTTTCCCAGGTGTAAGAACACACACGACTATATATGCCTGCCTTGCTGTCCAGTAATAGCAATTACCCTGCCGTTGCCAGACACTGACCAAGTGTTTCAAAACACCCCCACCCTCTCCAAACCCTGGCCTCCCCTCCTCCCTGGCTGCCCCTAGAGGTGAAAGGTGCCATGTGTTTTTAGCTTTGCTTTCAACCCCCCTCTGTTTTCCAGAAGAGAGAAGAAAATGGGGCTTTGACATGTATCCGTGTGCTCCTGCAGGCCACAGACACAAGGATATCTTCAGGGCCTTTGGTGGATGTGTGTGTTTATGTGTGCATGTGGGTATACATGGATGTGTGCGAAGAAGTGAAGGGAAGGAAACAAGAGCGGGATGCACAGGGGAACCACCCGGGGCTCTCCTGGTGTGAAGAGGCAGGAAGTAAGTTAGGCTGCTCTACAATGCCAAAGTGGACCATTTCTCACAAGCCTCAGGGCCTGGTATTAATAGATCCTGGTTGGACAGGGGTGGGTGGGCTTCTGGTGAAATATATGCTGGCATGAATGACCTACTGCAGTTTGAGTCGAGAAATGTCTTTTGACAGAGGCTTTTATCAGATTAAGATCCATTTTAGATTAACTCTGAATTCATTTTCAGTCTATATAAATCAATCCAAACCTTGGGAATGCCTTGTGCAACATGAAGCTTTGAAGACTACACTACCCAGATCTAATGCACACTATACTCTTATTCACCAAACCAAACAGTTTGTGATGCTGAATTTTTAGTTGACAATACTCACAAAGATCCATACTAGACAAAACTTTTAAATATGAATCTACTCTCAGAGGGTATTTAAGATAACTGAAAGTGACATGCAAGGAGTGTCAAGAAGCAAAAATAGGACTTACTGTTAAAATATGTTGCTGGTGAAATACACAACAGCAAAAAGTACTTGTGTAAGAAGGCGTGGCTGTGTAAGTTGTGTTATTATTGCAAGCAAATAACTTGTGGCTTTGCATTTTCAAGATTTATCTGACTTGGAACTGTGACAATTACAACACATCCTCCAACCTAGACAGTGAAATCTGCTCGTTATTGCAGACAGCGACAACACGACAGGACTGTAGTACGTAACCATAAAGTGCTGCAACCTGGTACCTTTGGTGATAGGTGTTCAAAGAGCACCACCAATTAGCTTTGTACTCCTATACACTCACACTCATGATTGTCAGGTTAAGAAAAAATGATGAAAATCAATTTTGTCCTTTTATTCAACATATGTTTCCTTGTCAAAATCTACCCACATGTACCCACAATGCAACCTGACCACCATCAGTCTGGTTGGATATTCTGGCTGGGTATGCTACTTAAGGCTGATATACACTCAGGCTGCTAGCATTGGGTAAACTCACTTTTTCTAATCTCTATAAACAGACATCTGCATATATCCGAAGTTTTCTGGTTTCCGTTTCTAGTCCGAGTATTGACCAATCACATTAGAATAGCAAGTAAACCATTTGTGTGGAAAGGTGAACTGCTTTCTCCGAAAACCAATCTTGAGACCCACTGGCTATCACCTGAGTTAGCTTTATATATATGTATATATCTATCTGTATTCATATCCAGATGTGTTTTTAGAAATTAGCTAAAACAAAGAGGCTCCAATATCTGCTTGCTAAACAGGATTTACCGACATAATGCCCAATGCCCCTAGAGGGTTATCGTCATAAGATGGATATCCAGTGGGTTCTGAGACTGACCTATTTAGCTCCTCCAGATTTTTCTCATTTACAGACTTGTAGTCTTCAAACCATGGATGTATAAAGAGAACTGGATGTAGCCTTGAAAGCGGAGCCCTGTTAATTCCGTTGAAAGTTGCTCAGTGGCACACAAAGGTTCACAAAGGTTCAACTGCCCCTACGCACTTAAGACTTCTTAAAGCTGAGCCGGCTATTCCTGGTTTAGCACTCCACTAACTTGAATGGGGATCAAATGATTCAATCGTGCAGCTTGTCTAGACTTTCCAATTTTATCGGACAAAATGAATCAAAGTCTGCTTATGAAAAATCATTTCTCGGGCGGTTGTGACGTTCAAAAATGTATCCATTGATTTATGGAGGTCTGTTTTACCATGTTAGTCTACAGGAAAAAGTCTTTTTAGGCAACAGAATATCACATGGTGGATATAATTCCACTGCTTGACCACTACATAAATTGGCTTCAAAGCTAGGCCCACTTCCTGGAAGCCTGAATCAGACCCAAGAGTCACTTGACACAGTATTGGATGTATTTGGATTTCACCTCTGAGTAATCAGTTATCATGCGGCAATTATTAATCCTATCAGTAATTATACCTGATATCAGAGTTTAATCTGGAGGTCAGAGAGCTCTAAACAAACTGACGTGACACTCTGTACAAGGTCAGTCTAGGGTAACTAGTAATTCAGTGGGGCAGTAAGTTAATGTATAATCTGCTCACATAAAAGCAACCAGAGGAATGACCAACAAAAAACAAGAGGCTATAGGAAAAGAGTCATGATGATGCATTTTCATGCACTCTGCATCTGACTGACAACAACTTTTTCAGATAACGCTGTTAAGAACAAGTCAATGTGAGGTCACGGTGTTTTCAACAGTATTATCTCACAACTGTGGTGTTAAAAGCTGCTGCAACATCTTTCAAACCCTGACATTTTTTTCCCCTGTGCTCTGCTCTTCTAATTCTTCCCGAGGAGCCTTGTTTATTTCTTCAACAGCTAGTGAATGTTCCTGTTTCTACTGCCTAAAACTTCAAACCAGCTCCTTTACTCAACGGTAGTTTTCCAAAGCAGTTTGACATGAAACAGAAGCTGGCAACACCCCTCAAACAACCACACAGCAGTTCTGGATCTTTATTGCAATGTACACTGTGTCCAGGGAGTGTCAGCAGTAAACACATTTTTAAGAAATGCTTGGAAATGATTGATATTTGCAGATCTTGGCATAAAAATAAAACTAAAGCCCTGCCAGTGGTACCTCAAGGCAGCAATGTTCATTCTAACAGAACGAACAACTCACTGAACAGTTTTACAATATAAGCACTGGAGGCAAGACCACAGATTTAACCCAAACATAAGGGTTTATCATCTTGAGAGCATGAATGTGCTCAGTAAATGATATGGCAATATGCCTGTTTAACTGTGAGATACCTTATCATGGACTAAAGTGTGTCAAATGAATCAGAAGTTATTGAATACCGGCACTTGGGCCGTGACACCAGCAAAAAAGCCGTCCTTTTACGTTAGCATGACACATGCCTGGTGGCCGTTATAGTGTAATGGCATCCGGCGGCGTGAGGGAGAAACATGGCTGGACAACAACGTAAGTTAAGGGGGGTGAAAGTCCGAGTATGGTGGGCAGGAGGGGTGGTGGATGGGTCCAACAACCACTGACTGTTGCCCAGGAGCCTGGTGTTCGTTTCCTATATGACTGTAACGCCAAACCCTGTTCTTTTGTCCATGACAAAACCTTGATATGTGACAAGGTCGATGTCAGAATGTGTTGACATCACTGAACTCATTAGCTATCATTCAAAAGTCCTCAAACTGAACAACAAAGCAGGTCATTTGCTATTGTTTTCCAAAGTTTTGCATTTTTGCATTTAACACTTGAGGCATACTCCATATACTACATGGAAATACAGACTCAAAACAAAACTGCATGGAAATGAGACAGAGTAGTAGAGATAGCTTGCCATGGAACAGTGTTAGACAGGCTGACATCTTCAGCTTTAGGCCGCTAGCATGGCATAAGGCAAATTTTTTGGCTTTATTCTATGTGTGCTGGGAAAGAGAGACAGACAGACCTGAGACTCTGACCAGCAGTTGAACCCTTACCCCTGTGACCACTGCAGACTGTTGCCCAGCCAGCTGCTGGGAATCCAGCAATTGACATCCTCTTTACAGTGCTGTAAATGCATTTATAGTTCAAGAGAGGAAGGGATGAGATGGCTGCTGGATCAGGGCAGGAAAACTCATTTTGGCTGTCGTTTGCTGCCTGGGGGGTGCAGGTGGTGGGCTGAGGTTTAAGGTGATTGCACCAAATCTAGACACAGAAGCAACACTTGTTGCCCTGCGTTTTTATTTTCCCTCTCCTGCAGTAGCAGAAAAAATGACTGCCAAGGAGCGCTGGAGAATGAAACCAAAGCAAAAGCCGAGCCCTGGAACTTTTACCAGTGTAACAAGAGACACAGAGCTTGTGCTCATTAAAAACATGCATGGTGGACATAGTGCATTCACCCAGTTTCATGTCAGCATTCTTGTCAGATGCTGAGGAAACTATTGTGTACTGCATTGCAAAACATTTCACTGTCCTTCTGTCCACTCATCTCCTTCTGTTCTCCTTTTTCTGTATACAGTGAACCAAAATGGCCACACAAACAGAGAAATCATGACAGGAATTGGTGGGTGCCCGCCTACACACACTCTCCCTCCCTTTCCCAGGTCAATAACCTGTAAAGATTTAGTGTTTAGGGCCCATTATTTCCTGCTTTCAAGTCACACATTGTCAAAGGCAATGCTGAGTTTATTAAGGCTGGAGTCACAGGGCCTGAGTGGAAAGCAGGGAATACAGTGATCACCTGGGCAGTAAAACTGGGACACATAAAAAAAGGAGGGAAATGTGTAAACTGGCAGAGAAATACTCTGAATTCTAAACTGGAAGTTGAGATGTATTAAACACCCTTGGTGAAAAATTTGGAAACACTGCACCTTGACTGAAATGCTTCCCAAAACAAGACTAAAAAGTTTTTTTAAGTTAAGTGTCTGTACTATGTCTCCATGTCATGGTGTGACAGATTAGTTATTGATGCAAGGACCAGAAAGACAACTCCAACATTGTAAAACTTCTGCTGATAGGAGCCAGTTCAACTCAGGAAAGAGGCCAAGCTGAGCCAACAGAAACAACAGGGGGCACGGCTGAGAGTACAGACGATAGGATATCCAAATGGCTAAACAACAGGAAATGCTTAAAACATGCAGTTTTCTTTTTTTTTTTTTTTTACTGCGCTCAGGTGCATTGATTTACATACTTGTTTATTTTGTTTGATTCCAAAATCCTCTCTTCCACCCCGTTAAATCTTCCACATAAAACGTAATAAGTGCTGACTTCAAACGGGCAAATCGGATCAATTAGGGAAATCTCACAACAAGAGCTATTTAGGGGAATAAACTTACCTCAAAATACCGCAGAACTTGTAGTCATCAAGCCTGTGTTATCTGCCAAATGACACCATACCGGGGTTACTTACTCTTTTCCATTAAGTCATCTGTTTTTCCCCACAAATGGGGTGTCAGAGCGAGGATATTATTTGGTGAGTAAAGTCAGAAAAAGATGAGGAAAATCCCCCATGTTCAGATTCTGTCCAGACCCACAGCACAGATGACATTGAGATCCAATTAGTTATCATTTATGAGAGCCTGAGCTCAGCTTTCTGGCTGCCTTCATCAGCTGCTTTCATTTTGAACTACAATAAAGTTGAAAGACATTGCTTACGGCATGCATACTGCATTATGCATAGACACATATAGTCCTAAATAAAGAACAGACAAGGAGAAAGTGATTTTCACACACTGAGCAACTGAAGTGTTTGATCATTTGAAACCAGGATGTCAACAGGTCTCTAAAAAGGTCTTAAATCATCTGGACTTCTAAGGTATTTAATAGATTTATTGATAGCATTTTAAACCTTAAATTAATCTTAAGTTTCTTTGCAAGGTTTGCTCACTTTAAATGTGAAAACCAGCGCAAAAAAAGGTTGAGTTTCCTCTTTTGAACAACCTCTTTGGCTGGCCCTCTTCTTCCTGCAGACCCGTCACATTGTGCACGGGCCTCGACTCAGCTCTGGATATAGATACAGCAGAACTGATACTGTAGAGGCAATGACAGCTCTTGGCAGGCAGCCAAAAGTAGGGAAGTGTGTGTGTATATGTGTGGTTGGAGGTGGTGTGGTGGTGGTGGAGGGGGGGATACAATCAGCTGAGGCAGAAATAGGCCAAATGGTGAATGTACGGTTCAAAGGGTTCGCCTGTCCTCTCTTGTTGCTCTCTGAGTCGGCCCTTTTTTTCACTCTCTTTTCCTGCTGTTACCTTGTCGGGTTATCGGGGAAATGATTTGCTGGAGGTAGATTTTATTTTTCCTTTAATTTATTTCTTGTGTAGTTTAATAATTTTGTGCATTGTGGTGTGTCTAAAAATAAATCTAAAAAAAGCACTTTAATGCACTTAGTTAGACAATATATTGTGTTCACTTAAAAACTGAAATCCAGATTGCGTAATAATAATAATAATAATAATAATAATAATAATGATAATAATAATAATAATTCACTGGTACAGCAGAATATTAGGTCTTAATCATTATGGGTTTCTTTTTTTTTTTTTACCCCCTTTTTATACTCTTTGTTTTTCAAAATTATACTCTCTTACAGCAGTTGGGAGACTTCTCATTGAAACAAAAGAAAAGGAAGTGTCAATCTTCACAACAGCTACTATATGACCCAGCCACTTCAAGATCTCATCATTGCAAATTACAAAAACAAAATAATAGATATGACAATAATAATATTGATAATGATACATACATACATACACATGATTTGTAAAAATAGCTAAGATGCTTTGAAAAGTACACTGGGAATAAAAAGACAGTCTGTACAAAATGGCTTCATTTAGGGGATATTCTTAAATATGTATGTTTCTTTCTTCTCTTTTCCCCCTCATTGCTTTCCTCTTTTCTTTCCCTCCCTCTCCCCTTGTTCCCCCCTACCTTTTCACTTTTGTTAGATACCTGTTTTTTGCATTCTCTTCCATCTTGCATCAAACAGTTAAGCTAGATCCCTAATTGTGTTGTTTATCATCTCCATTTTATAGATCTCATTAATTGTATCCTTCCATTTGCTTAGCTGTGGCGCCTCCGGTTTCAACCACTTCTTTGTTAGCTGTTTAAGTGCGGCTACTCTTAAAATGCTAAACTAAGCAGAATATTATGTTTACTATCATGTGTTATTTCTAGCATGCACAAGGCGCCGCTGCAGTTGTGAAGCCATAGAATTTTACGTAACAGCAATCTCTTACAAAAGACTTTGCACAAATTGTCTCATTTATCAATAATGCTCAATTGTGCTGAATGTATTTTGACAAAAAATATTGATTCTCTTCATTTGCACTTGTTGAATGTCATTATATTGAAGCCAAAAAGCACTTGAGCCTTGTTTCCATCAAGTGCCATCCTCCGAGGCTAAAAAATGAAGCAAATGCTAAAGTGCCAAACAATGCAGTTCCTTAAATGGCCATTTGAGTCTGGCACCAAAACAGAGTGAATCCCCATAGATTCCCAGGTAAAATGAGTTACAGGCTTGGTGCTTCTCAAAATCAAGGAAGGACCCCTAAATGGCCGAATTTCAAGGAGGCTACATCATCGAATCCCACCGAAGGACTTTGACAATGTCAAGAAACCTTCGAATTCTACCTGGGAATCGAGTCCTTCCTTCAGATAATTTTCAAGGATGCATGTATGTATCCTCAGCGGGCATGATGTACCCACAATTCTTTGTGCACGATTTCACACAATTGAAGACAGGGCCTCTTCAGCGACACACATCTGGGCATTTACTACTCTGTTCCAATGTATGTTCACCGGATGCTACAAAGGAGTCTTGCCTTGCCTTTGTAGGACTCTAACTGAAAAGACCTGTCCTACTAAGGAAGCATCCATGACTTTAAAAGGCACCAGCTACCTGCCGATAGTACTCTCTTCATCTCAGTCAGATCCACCCTTTGCTCCTCTAAAGCTCCAACCTTTCATGAAATTATGGTCACTTCTCGCTCCAGAAAACCAAGATGGTGACGACATAAGTGCCAAATTCAAGGCTTCAAAATGGCATTCCACGAACTGATTGGTGATGTCTCGGTAGCTATGTCCGTTATTTAAACAGACTATGGTTTCCAACAAGCAGTGGGGTTCAGTTCGGTTTCATTCGTTATGCATTACAATGGCTATTTTTATGTTTCCATTGTCAGAGGTTGTGCAACAGAACAACAGAACAGCTGCCTTCCATCCTGTTTTATTTGTCACCCCTCTGTTGACGTACCTAGCACACTGATCCGATCTAAAAAGTGGAGCTAGAAACACTGCTGTCCGTCGATCGATTAAGAGGTAATCATCACTCTTGCTCTACAAGAACTCAATGCACAAACGTGCTATTTTGCCATTTCAATTGCAACAGTGACTGTAAACACCCCTGCTTGTTCTTTTGAGATCTAAAAATGTTGGTGTGCAACCCCATTCTGTGGACAAGATGTTCCTCTACGTTGACTATGTTTAAGAGCTCTGTCTGCAACGGAAACGCTAAACAGATCTAGGGTTTAGGTGCCCACACAGGTTACGTATTGGTTCTAAGGATACTATACCAAAAGTGTTTGGTGGAAATGCAGCTCGACAGGTAATTTTTTATTACTTTGACAGCAAAAAAATCAATATGCAGTTACTTAACAACCAGTTAAGAGTCACTCAGCTTAGTATCATCTTCTGAAGCTCTAACACTGGTGAAGATGAAACTTTAATGATCTGTGTTAAACTGTGCCACAGGCAGCAAAAGTGACATGGGTGAGACACTTTCCGTTTTTTTTCCCCAGTTTGATCTTTTTGATGTTTGAGGAGCTGATTTATTCACTTCAACCAAACGGATGGAAACATCCCCAGTTTACGTCAAATTTTATGCAACATTTCAAAGGTTTGTGTAAGTCTTAAAGTGGGTGACAGCTTGACAGAAACATCTGTATCAGTGGTGTGTGTGTGTGTGTGTGTGTGTGTGTGCTGTTGTCATGCGGGGTGCACTCATTATGTCTTTGTACTCTTTATGTCTTTCAGTTAAACCCACAGAGATGTGTTGCATATTTAGTGGACACCTCATAAAGCAAAGGCTCTTTCTTAGATCATTTCACTGGGTGTATTTATATGCAACACCCTTTTAAAGCAGTTAATCAAGCAATCTGACTTTGGGTCAGTGCATACTGACATCATAACTGGGTTAAAAGAAGCAGAGTAATGTCATACACCACACAGACCGCCTGAGTCTGAGTTCACCTAAGTGAGCTACGTAACAGGGCTGTCCTTTTGTGGCCGGTTGCCGTTATAATTTAACGGCGCCCAATGGCATCAGGTGGAAACACAGCGAGACAAGGACGAAAGTTAAGGCGGTGAATGTCCAAGTGAGGCGGGTGGGAGCGGTGGTAGATGGGTCCAGCAAACACCGACTTTCACCCAAAAGAGGGGTGTTCACATCCCATAAGATTCTAAAGCCAAATCTTGTTCTTTTTTCCTAAATCTAACCTTTCTCTCAAGATAATCCACTTGCCAGACCACAGAGTTAACATGCCCTGGGCAAGTGTTATTAATGTTGAGCTCTGTGACAGGAAAAAAACACACACAAAAAAAACCCCCACTTCGGTGGACACACAACGCTACCAGGTAGAGTGCACTCAGTGCTCTGTGAAGATTTAGTTAAACTAGAGATACCATGCAGAATTCCTTCCCCAATCGACCAATCGATTGGTTGAAAGTGAGGTAGAATTTCAGTTGACCAGGATTTTCTTTGGCTGAAAAAGCCTTAATGTCTGATTCTTAAGATCTCAGTCTTGGCTGAAGTGATAATTTAATAATGCATTACAGTGTTGTAATAAAACAGATCCCAGAGTTCTGTTTGAAATGACATATGTACTGAGCACTGGGGGCAAAAAACACTTCACTACTCTTAAACACAACATAAGAAAAGCAACTGGTCTATCTGTTTACAGCTCAGCCAAACAAGAGCTGAGAGGATAATTTCTCATGTTGTTTTAATAAAGACGAAAGTCAACAATGTCATCTGAATTCATGGCCAAATGTTGTCTTCTGCATTTGATATGATAAAAATGGAAAAAGGTCCCTGACCAAACTCAAAATACGGATTCATGGACGGTATCTTAACCCCTAAAATACAGAGGTGCCCCCAAGAATGGAAACTTAACCAAAGTCTGGACAATAATCAGTATTCCTCCTGCATGTAAACACAACCAAAAGCTCATTATCAAATGGAATAGATGCACAGAGAGTCCAGGTGTTGTGCTGCCTCAAAGTCTGAACAGAGTGTTTCAGAAACTGTCTGTAAGACAGTCAACTAATAGTTGCAAATCAATAAGCCCTGCACCCCGTAACCTCTGGGGGGCCATCCAAAAAGCCTGTTTACCCCTGGATTGAAGTGCTTTTCCCTCTGACCAGCCATATTAGTATTCCGCGGCCACTTGCTTGTTTTCAACAGATATAACACAATATCCATGCTTTGCTTTTATGTCGCACCTCCCAGTGGAATTAGTAGCATAAAAGCAATCCTTGTGTGTCCTGGCTACTTCCAGATGGCTTTGGGAGTGCTTTTATCTTCTCCCTCTGCCTCGCTCGCTCTGTCTCCTTTCACTTTCTCTTGCTTTCTTTCTTCCCCCCACATGAAAGTGCCGTCGGCAGATCTTTGCTTAGCCGGGTTCATTCTCTCTTCATCCGAAAATATAAAAGTTTCAAAGAGCATTTCATGAGGGAGCTCTTCCATAAATGGGATTCATAGCTTTCTAATCTGCGCTGCGAAATTGATCTAAAAAGTTTCCCAGAGCTATTGGCCAACTTACATAATGCAATAAAAGGTCGTGCCTGGGAGAATATTTACTTTTATTACCATTTGTGTCACAAACAATCCCCCCACTCTGTTTTCCCTGTTGGGACTGTAACAGAATCTAGATCCTCTGCAACCAAAAAAAAGCAATAATGACATTTCATTCAAATTTACAAATGCATTTTAGTACGCTAAAGCAAATTTGGAACAAACTGTCAAAAGAATGAGTGGAAGTCTTATTTTATTAAATAATATAAGAGAAAGAAACATAAAAATGGAAGATATGAGAGTTCTGCTGTCTTCACATGGCAAAGAAAATGACACAGCGGTATGTACTCAATAATTATTCATTCACCTGACTGTCATATGGTGCAGTTAATACAGAAAACATGCATTTGTCTGGCCATTTATTTAACACGGGACTTGATTTGAAGCCCTCGGCATGAGCAGGCCAATAATGTAACAAAAGAACGACTGCACAGGACATGTGAACAGAGAAGTGTGTGACTGTCGACACTCATGTAAAACCTGCCTAATTACACACACTGTCATGACACAATGAAAGAGCTGTCAAATTTGATTGGCTGACTTCCATTCCTGCCGATGTCAGTGCATACCAGGGGCTCATTACAGAAACTGCGACAAGTGGTAGTGAAAATCTAATAGGCAGCGTGAATGTATGACACACTGTTATATCATTACCAGAACAATGTTTCACTGTTGGGCATAATGCTGGAGAAATCTGAGGCATTTTTGAAGCAGGAACAGTGGTTTTACTCTTTTTCTGGCAGGACTCTGTCACACACTGTCTGTCTCATGGAATAAGTCTCGCCTCACATCCAGGTGTGACTCCCTGTCCGGCTCATGAGTAGATGATGGTAACAGTACACAGGGAGGATCGTCAGAGGAAGCTCTGATTTGATGTGACAGGAAGTGTTCAGCGGGCTGACAGCTACAGAGCTTCAGCTGAGCTCACAGCAGACCGGACAGTTTACAAGATACACCACCCTTGGACAGACATCACATGTCATGCTTGAATATTAGCGCTCATGACAAAAGGTCTGCAGCACTGAGACAGTCTTACAGTACTATATGTGAATTCATCAATACAGACAGAGGCAGTATTAGGCTGTATTTTCTTCACAATTACAGTAAACAATTCACATTGCAAATACAGCTGCAAGTGGTGACTCCAGGGTTCAAGCCCACTTGGACTGTTAGAAGATAAAAGCTGCAAAGGTTTTGATGGTTTCTGACACCTGCACTTAAGATAACTAACTGGGTTTATGACAATCTGACAGATGCTCATCCATTTACAACAAATCTGTGCCAGGCCACGCTCTTCTGTAGCAACACCATCAACCCCTATGGAATTTCATAAATATTTTGGGGACATGTTTACACAGTTTAATACAAAACACCCACCACGTTTGGTGTATTTTGGACAAACTGTTGTTGATTTGTGGCCAAATGGGCGCCAGGCCCATGCATTAGTTTGGAAGTGGTGGCGCCTGCTATTGACCGATTTCAAAGTAATTTTAGGAATGTGGTTCAACATTATTATAAAACATATCCTGTGAGTTTTGTGATGATGGGACAAACAATTTCTGATTCATAGTCTGGTTTGTGCCTTTGTTTTACATTTGCAGCGCCCCTTAGTGGCTGATTTGATTTCAGGATATGTTTTAGCAGCCTGTTCTCATTCCGAACTTATCAAATACTGCCGTTTGGTAAGTGATTTTGGCGTCAAACACTGACGGCAAAAGCCAGCTTTCATGACTGTATGATACACCACTGGGCAGCATCAGTTTGTATCACAGCCAGACATAACCTTTTGTTGTGTATGATATGTTGCTGGTAGGCTGGATTGCACCAGGTGCAGCTGTATGATACACCCCTGGACGACAGTCAGTGTGAAAAGCTGCCCCATAGGGTGGGCAGGAGTGGTGGTGGATTGGTCCAATAAACCCTGGACTTTCACCCTGGGAGCCCCGTGTTCGCCCCCTGTATGAACGTTGAGCCATGCCTTTTTAAACCCAACCACTTGCTTTTGTTGACGTCTTGGCCTTGGTTGCGGCTTCCTGGAACATCAATAGCAGACGCCTTGGTTTTAGGTACTTATGAGGATATATCTTGCAAGTTTTGTCATGATTGGACCAAATGTCGTGGAATGAGTTCTATGTATGTGCTGAGCCTTGGGCCTGTAAAGTTCATCGGTCAATATCTTCAGAAAAGCAATGAAATATCAACAAGATTTTGATAACTTCCGATAAGCTTGGTCCAATTTGGTAAAGTGGTTCTTGGGGCAAACTTGTACAGTGAGTGCAGATGGATGTTTGTACAAAGCTTCATGTAAATCTGACTCACAGTGTAAGAGTTAATATTTTTCAAAGTAAAAAATTTAGACCTTCAATAATAGCGCCCCCATGAGGTCAATTCAAGTCATGTTTGTAAACCAGCATTTGGTCACACCAATTGAAACCTTCTTTTGTCTACGATGTACCATCTGACAGGAATTTGCAAAATCATTTTTGAACAAAATTAAGAATACCTCAGCACAAAAACAAGTGTTTGAGCCCTAAATTACCTGTAGACATCCTGACAGCATTACATAACAGTGAACTATTTAAAGGGAACTGTAATATGAATATTCAGCATTTCAGACACTGTGATCTGCACAGGTTGAAGGAGGGTGGAGCCAAAGTATGCTGTGCTACTGTTAATAATAAAGGTGTAACTGGTTCCACCCTAACAGGTATAACAAAACAAGCAGGTCAGATGTACAGTATGTCAATCAAACCTGAACACGCCCACACAGTCCTGAGAGCAGGTCTAATCAGGTTACTGTAAAAAAAAAAAAAACCTGTGGGAACGGACCATGTTCTGGACTTTATAATTTCATTTTCTTTCTCATGTTTGGCTTTTATGCAGATCTATTTCCATCCTCACACTCGATACTGTTTAGATATTGAGCCCCTGTAGAGTTAGTTGTAACTACCAAGTTAGTGCGTCTGACAAACACGGTCATGGTCATCACATTACAAATGTGTCATTACGGTCTATCAACACATAAACAAACACTGCATGTAAAGCAGCTCAGTGTTATTCTGTGAGCTGTCCTGGTTAAATGTCGCACCAGACCGTTTCTTCACTCTCTCTGTGTGTGTGTGTGTGTGTGTGTGTGTGTGTGCGTGTCTAGGTTTTACAGTCAAGCTGAACACACGCACGCCCGTGCACACACCCGCACAAAGCAACACAAATCCATACTAGCCACAGGCTCCTCTCCAATCTATTTTCTGCTCAGCTGGTTTTAAATGAAGTTATTATGACTCATTAAAATGCCCACAAGCTTGTGGAAGTCGGCCAATTACGATTTAAATTTAGCCTTCTGCTCTCACAACCTTATCTCCCCCCTGTACTACCCACCTCTCATCACAGCCACTGCTTTTTAATCTTTTGTTTTGGGAGGGGGGTGTTTGTAATGCATTCAGAAACCCTTTAATGACCCCCACCCCCCCACCCCCCATAACCCCCTTCCATAACCCCCTCTCTCACACACACACACACACACGCAGCCAGCACACACACCTGTGCGTGCATGCAGGCCTACTGTGACACAAATGCAAGAAATGAGATGAGATTACAGAACTTCAGTAATGAATATCTTTGCAGAGAATAATTACAGATCAAAGGGGAAACATAGAAAAACAAGAATACAATTCAAACAGGCTTTATATCAACATGTGCTGTCCAGACACACATAGCAGCACCTCCTCCAAATGTGGGAAATACCACTAATTGCTATACAGAACTGCACAACTGGACTTCGCCAGTGCCACACATACACACTCTGACATGTACGCTTTTTAAGTCTTTACATAACTGAAGTTTCCCTCAGTAAACTGTGGTTTCCTTTTTTTAAAAACTCAGCCACACCATACAGTATTCGCAAATACATTTTCTTGTTGTGCACTGGTCATTTTGCCAGGCATTAAAGGACAGATGGGTTTGTCTCGTGTATACAGGCTGTTCTCATGCACTGACTGTATGTATACCTTTGAAAAGTAATGCACTACAACTTGTTTATAACCCACGTACCAATGGACCAGTAATCTGGTAAGGTAATCTGTGTGTAACTCAGGTAATCAGAAAGGCTGCAATCACGTGACCAATGCACTGACAGGAGTAAAGAAAGAAGTATAAAGACAAAGTCTACGACAGGAGGCAGGCTGAGGAGGTGGATGGGTCTTAAAACACAGGTCTTTCACACAAGAGACCGGTGTTTGTGTCCAGTATGAATGACAAGTGAACTTTGAGTTGTTTTATGTTTCTTTTTCTAAACCTAATCTGCATGACGTTATAATGCCTAACCACGTTTCTTTTCCTACGCAACTTTACAATACCAATGTAACTTAATAATGCACAACCACGTTTTTTTTCCTACGTAACCTTACGAAGACGTCCAACCATGCTTCTTTTTTCCTACACCTTACACCCAACCATGTTTCTTTTCCTAAACCTAACCTACGTAACTTTATGATGGCCAACCAAGTTTCTTTTCCTATGTAACTTTATGATGGCCAACCACGTTCCTTTTCCTAAACTTAATCTACGTAAACTTACGATGCCCAACCATGTTTCTTTTCCTAAACCTAACTTATGTAACGTTACAATGCCCAACCATGTTTCTTTTCATATGTAACTAACTTATGTACGTTACAATGCCCAACCATGTTTCTTTTGCTAAACCTAACCTACATGACTTTACAAACCCCAACTATGTTTCTTTTCATACGTAACTTTACGATTGCAAAACATGCTTTTTTTCCTAAAGCTAACCTACATAACTTAATGATGCACAACCATGTTTTTTTCCCGTATATAACTTAACATATATATAACTTAACAAAACCCAACCACATTTCTTTTCCTACATAACTTAACAATGACCAAACCTAATCTACATAACTTTATGTTGAGTATGTATCTTAATGTAAAGTACGTAACTTGACGACACCATTCGTGGGACGCTAATTTGTTAGGTATTATATGAACCTTTGTATTAGGACACGTTGAACAAACATTGTCATATTGACATATTAAATACTCGGTACTAATTCCCTATACAAAAAAATATATATATGTTGGCATTTGACTGCACTGTTCTTTATGGAGATATTTGTTTCTTCAGTAACTTGGAGTATATATCTGGTATAAATATATCCCCCTAGCAGGGGAAGTATGATAATGATGATGTCACTGACTGAGGATTGCCTTAAAACCAGACTTATTGTGTCCAGATTAGTGCCATAGAGGATTCACAATCAGCTCTGCCCTTCTGTCATCCAGACGCCCTGAGACAGTCTGAAGGACCCTTTGCCTAAAAAAAGACACTCCCAGAATACCTGGAGACTAGACCGAGCAATTCCACCTGATCCTGCTTTAGCCCCCTTGAGCAATGTTCACTATTCAGCCAGTATAAGAGGCCCCCTGCACGCACACACACACACACACACACACACACACACACACACACGACCTGATTTAACATCACACTCTGGAGCAAACAAATGTCTGCAGCCTGTGCATCTTCTCCCTCCTTTCAAGTTAATGGTGAGCAGAGTGTATGTGTGTGTATGTAGTTTATTGCATGTTTGTGTGTAAGTGAGTGTGCGTGCTTGATTCGTGTGTACACATGTGTTTGTGAGTGTGTGTGTTCTACAGTATCATTCGAATTTCCAGGAGAGCAAATTAATTGGCAGCCTTTTGCAATAATTGACTTTTACCACACACATACGCGTGCACACACATGCATCAAGCACACACAGCGAGCACTCACATCTCTCTCTCTCAGACACACACACACACACACACACACACACGCTGCTCGCTGACAACAAAGCTGCTGGGAGGAGGGAGGGATGATGAAGCGAATCCAAAATTCAATCGACTGTGTTCTTGTTTTGAGCAGAAGGCACAAAGTGTACTGTACTGTGAGAGGCCATAAAACTCTCACTCTCCACCAAAAAAGAAAAAAGAAAAAAAAACAAAACAGCCTTTGGTAGACACACAGACGTTTCAGCAATCACCCTCCATCAAAACACTTTGTCTCGCATACAAAAATAAGACTTGGCATCAGAGCGGAATACCAAATCAGGCCCATTAAGGGAGCACAGGGGCACTCGCTACTTAGCAACCAAAAGGATTTAAAGCTGCAATATCCCTGTAATAAAAGGAATAAGATCAAGTCCTCCTGTTTTTTCTTCTTGTCTGAAAATAGAGAGGGCTGAAAAGTCAACTTTGAGCTTCCCTGTCTAACTTTTTGATTGACAGGCTTTCAGAGTAACCGATACAACAGGAAAAGGACTGCAGAAATTTGATTAGAAACTAATCTGCACAAGTAGCGTGCTTGACAAAAGGTGATTACTTGTAGGTTTATTTTATTAGTAGTATTTATGCTCAAGGGAGGATTCATCACTTTAACATCTTGTAAAGAAGAGTAGAGCTACAGAGATTCTGCTGAGTGTATGATTTAAAGTATGTTTGTTAGTGATTTTGACCTTTGAAACAAGTAGACTTGCTAATATCAACTATAAGGATGGGGTAAAAATCGATACAGTATAATATCACAATATTTTACTTGCCGATACTGTATCGATACATGGATGCCATGTACCAATCTTTTATGATGTGCATTATTGATTTTTGCAAATACACGTTAATACAACTTTTGGTACTAGAATAATAAAATCAAGTTGGGAAAAAAGGTAATAAATCCCAATATATTGCACTATTTTTTATCGCAATGCTCAGCATATCGCAATATTGCAAATATCGTAACATGACCTAAGTATCGTGATTATAACATATCATCGGTCCTCTGATGATTTACACCTCTGGTCAACTGCGTAGCATCAACTACTCAAATGTACTGTCCTCCACCTACTGATTTCCTATTGATTGTATTTCAAGTTATTCATTTTAATTTGAATGTCCAGTGTGTGGGATTTAGTGGCATCTAGCGGTGAGGTTGCAAAACTGAAACTTCTCCCGTGTGCCAAGCGTTTAGGAGACCTACAGTGGCTGATATGAAAACATGAATGGCCACCTATCTAAAACCTATAGTTGATTTGTCCGTTGACTCTGTGGGAGAGACCCCACTCCATACATAGATATAAACGTCTTATTCTAGGGACGAAAACACAAGGATTCTTATTTTCAGGTGATTATAACTAATGATAGCAGTCATGAATACAATATACCATTTCTGGGGGCAGTAGCAGCAAATGAGGGCAGCAGTATCTTAGTCTATTGGGGCTTGACTTAGGAACTGGAGGGTCGGAGGCTCAAGTCCTCAAATGGATCAAGCATGGAGTGTGGACTGGTAGCTGGAGGGGTGCCAGCTCACCTCCTGGGCACTGCTGGGGTGCCCTTGAACAAGACACTGAACCCCCAGCTCAGCCTTTCCAAGGCAGCCCTGACATCTCTCCATTTAATGCATGTATCGGTCGTGTTTGTGCATGTGTGTGTATTTCAGCCCTCTGGGATTAATAAAGTATTTCTTCTTCTTTCTTTATTTGCTTTTCTGCCATTTTTATATCAATTGAAAAAAAAACAGGAACAGGGCACTGTTTTTATTCTTCCTGTGCAAACTGTGGCGCTATCAATAAAAACAATTTCTGAAATATTTATCCTCGATAGCTAATGGCAAATGTGACATATCTTTGGGGCATGAGATACAGCTGAAATGAGATGGTAGCCAAATTGTTGTGGCCAAGGTTTCATTTGTTTACAGCCATGCCAAGGTTACAGTACTTGATATTTTATGAGACCTAAAGTCTGACGCTAAACTGGCAGCCCTTAGATGCTGGAATACCTGTGAATGTGTTGGATGGTACAAACAACACAGTGAACTGTCTACCCTGAAAAGGGTTAATCCTCTGGGGAGCCTGAGGTCACATCAAAATGTCACTGGGGCAACTCCCAACCCCCCATTTCATATGTGTCCTCCCCAGTGTTGAAACAAACCTATGCCCTTGGACCTTGCCATAACGTTTTGGCTTGACACGTCGAGACTGATAAGACCCAATCTGGAGGTGAATGCAGGTGTATGTGTCATAGTTTAAACAGTTAACTTTGAACCAGTCCAGATTAAAAAGCAAACCTGGAGTTTTTAAAGTGAAACTGGGTCAGCAGTTTTTTTTAATATTTGTGTTGCAGGGGGTTCTAAACACGAGAGAAATAATGGATGCTAGGTATAAATGTAGCAAAACAAAGATTTATTAGTGTGAATGTTGTCCTGAAGGTGCGAATTTCAGATCAATCTGCCCAGTAAGTTGTTGTTTTTCTTGTGTATATGAAGCTAAAGTCCCGGTTAGCTGCTCCACTGGCTTGTGTAACTCAATGCAATCCCTTGCAAAGGGTTTGATATATGGGTCTTTCTGAAGAAATGAAATCTGTCCAGATTTTAAAATAAATGAGTAGACAGATGGATGAGCCATCATCACCATCCTTAGCCCCACACCTAGCCAAAAAGTGCCCTACATACTTAAGCACTTATAAATGCCATTTAATGCCAAAGCATGAGTACGTACTGGTCTGTAATAACAAGCCAGAAAACATATTATTAGACAGTGAGACATCCTTTGCTGGTAAGTGACATGCTTCTCAGCAGTGCGAGTTGCAGATAATACCCACACAGCCTGTTCCAGGAAGGCAGCTACAGGTATCAGGTAGAACCATGCCAAGTAAAATGACATTTAAGGCTACTGGCCATCTAGTCTGAGTGTGCTCCCAGACACAGAGCTGTCAACCTGTTCGGCCAGAGACTCTATCATGCAGAGGATCATCACTCACATACTGTTTGGCCTGGCTATTTTTATGTTTTATTCCTCTAAAAACACTGTTTTTCCAAGAAGCCCACAGTGCAGGTACACTGAGTTCTGGCTAAGGAGGGCAGCTGCTCAGAGGAACACGTTTCCAATGAAGTCACATTTGCTCTGGACAGAGGTCTAACAAGTACACCCACCCTCCCTCGCCTCCTCCCTCTGCCCCCGTCTTCTGGTAGGGAAATAAAAATATCAGTCTGACAGTGATGGCTGATGCTACAGTATTATAAGTTGACCTCTGCGTTGTGTCAGCTCTCACTTGTCTGTCCCCGACGTGCCCTCCTCTCATGTAACATAACCCAGCTGAGATTTGTCCAGCTGCATAATCCCAGTGGTGTTCAGAACAGTAAATCAACAGGTCAGGGGAAGTATTACAAGAAGTGCAGAGGAAGGAGGGGGGGGCTTTAAGATGCAGAGAAGGAGTAATGTTATGCTACTAAAGCATGAGCTACTGCTGTTTATCCACTCTGTCTGTCTGTCATCTTGTGTTAATATACCCAGGGAAATAGCAGTGTGTGTGTGTGTGTGTGTGTGTGTGTGTGTGTGTGTGCACGCATGCAGGAAAGAACATCAGCTGCGGTAAAAAACGTACATGCAAACCGCTTAACACTTGGGCCATACTTTTATTTTTTTTTGTCTGAACTACTTCTTTTCCTACTACTTGCTTTTAATAGCACTTTCCCCCCTGCCTCCCCTCCCTCCCCTGAGTCTCCTGTCTCTCTCCTCACTCATGCATACACACATACACACACACACACACACACACACACACACACACACACACACACACAGTCAGACACACACACACACACACACGCACACACCCACATTTAGGAATTTGTGGCCTGGAAGGCAGTCAAGTTTCATTAATTTCTGGGTTTGGGTACAGTACAGTGTGTTCCTGGACTCACATCTGCGAGCGATCATAAATGCTGGAATGCTGGCAGAACATCCAGACCTGCCGGCACAAATATGTCGTCATCACTGTGAGGGAAGAGCCGGCACGACGCCAAAACAGCCGACCAGCCGACCAGCCAAACAGCCAAACAAACGCCACGGAGATAGAAACACAGACAAAGAGCAATTGGAAAGCGGCTCTCCCGCCTCGCCATGCTCATATCCAAATTCTTTGCATTTTTCCCTCATCTAAATGCTCTGGACATTTACGTGGGCATTTTACTCCCACAGTCAGACTGGAATCAGATCGGGTTCAGATTGGAACAAAGCTTTTAATTTCAGGGAGCCAAGATGAACATCTGGTCGGAGACAGCAGGAAAACTAGACTTGTGGCTAAATCTGGCACATTTACAATAATGTTAGTTAATGCTCAGGTCAGATAAGTATAGAACAAGTTAAATGTTGCTCAGGTGCACAGACACAGTAGACAGTATTTTTCTGTATAAAGCACACTTTTGTCTCCTTAAAAATCCATTTGATTAAATATACTTTTGATGTATTATTTTTAATGTTTTTTTTGTCATACTCTGGCTGTGAGAGTATGACAAAAAAGAGAGTATATCTTTTTTGATACTACCACTGAGATGGTTTTATCATGAGACATTTTCACTAGAGAGGGAAAGTCCCTCCTCTTTCGGTGTCTCCTATGGGACCTTAATTTAAAAAAATATGTATGGTAGTCAATGTCGATGTCGAGAGACAAATGAGTCTTTGATCCTGTTTGAATTGTGCCATGAATTACACCTGTTGATTTAAAAGATTATTTTGCAAGGTAGGAAAGCCGGAGTTTGTTGTAGTGCCAGCTAGTTTTATGCGAAACTGCTTGGTGAACTACACCCCTTGTCTTGCACATGTCACTGACACAAACATGGCTGATACCTTGGCACATTTCACTTTGTTCTTCTACAACAAAGTAAGAAATAGTAAAAGAGGTGAATATCACGACAAGTCTGGCCTCGTCGAGAGCTGCAGCTATGCACAAGGAGAGATAGCCGTGTGAGTACACCCAGGTACGAAACACAAAGGGAACGTAGCTGGGGCCGCTAACGTTTTTTTTTATTTGCCTGTACGTTCTTGTGTATCAGTCTGTGTCTCCTCTCTAAATTTAGAGTTTTTTGCGGGTCCATGAATGCAGCGCAGGTGAGGAGTTTCGAGTCACAGGGTGGATATCTGATCTTTCAATCTGATCAGAACTGATCAGATCAGATCGATGGATGAGCGGAGCTGCTGATGTGAGTGAATCCAAACTTTAGGCCCCATGCAATAAATGGAAATTTCACTTTCACTGCACCTGGTGTTCTGCTGTTTGTCTGTGCCCAGAGAATACACTGTGCTGCCAGATTGTGGTTGCAATGAATAACCAAATACATATTCCAACAGCGTTTCTAATGAACCTTCCAGCTCCTAAAATAGAAAATCAAAACATGGCGGCAGATGTTTTAATCGTGGCGGTCACCACAAACAAATGAATGCGTGGGAAACCCTGGACCGTCTTGACTTGCAAGATGATCTAATAAATTTTAAAAGGGATCAAAAAATTATTCGTCTCTTGCTGCTATCTACCATATGTATAATCTGTATACTGTATATTTAAATTTCTAACCAAAATAAGGTTCCATGGTGGTCCACCAGGAGTAAGGGGCTTTGCCTCTCTGTTTCTACACATGGTGGCTTCAAGTACTTCACCTCTGCCAACTTTTTATTTTAAGCATACAACCCAAAAAACATCAAGTAACAGGGAACATAATGCCACGCTACTAACTCAGGTGTCGTAAAAAAACAAATTCCCTACAGAGCTGGTCAGGAACACTGTTCTAAACTGCAAACCTCACTGTGGAAATACACTGTACTGGCTGACTAATGTGCAAACCAAACACACGCATACCAAACTGATGAAGCCTGTGTGACACACCATCACACACTGCTAGCATATGACCCCGAATGCCAGGGGATTATCATGTAAAGTCATGTTTCCATCAATGATTCCTCTGGTAAGCTTGACTAACTGGAGCTGAAGCTGTTGAATGCAAACAAAACAACCATTGTTCAACTTTGTTAAAATGATGAAGTGTTCTTATCATTTTCAAGTACTGTTTACCTTGGGCTTGAACTCATTGCTACTCTGATACAGATACCATTTGTTTTTAATACCAGCATGTACTGTTTACAGAGAATAATTCAGAGAGGGATAATAATAATAATTATTATTATTATTCATTGGATGCTATGGAAGATTAGTGTCACCAATTCAACATCTGATCAATTGTCCCCCCTTCTGTTCCTGAGGTATGATGTTGAGTAATGGCCAGAAAAGTGTTTTGAATAACATAATGATGTGACAGTGAAGTGGATCTTTGACCTTTTGGATATAAAATGTCATCACTTTATCATTCTATCCTATTAGACATTTGTATGAAATGTCGGAATTAACGCATTAATTCATGAGTTATTGCCAAAATCAGGTTTTGGAAGGTCACAGTGAACTTGACCGTTGAGCTCTGACTACCAAATTCTAATCATTTGACTCTTGAGTCCAAGTGGATGTTTGTGCCCAATTTGCTAAAACTCCCTCAGGGTGTTCTTGAGATATTAAAAAAAAATGATAAAGACTAGGTCACAGTGACCTTGACCTTTGGCCACCAAAATCTAATTTAATGGTTCATCTTTGTTTCTAAGTGGAATGTTTGTGCCAATTTTCTTTTCTTTTTTTTTTTTCTTTTTTTTTTAAACTTTCACGGTGTATTTGGAATAACACATTTATGAGAATGCAGCGGTCTAGGTCACAGTGACCTTGACCTTTGACCACCAAATTTTGTTCAGTTCATCCCTGACCCTGGGATGTATGTGTGTACGTATGTATGGACAACTTGAAAACATAATGCCTCCAGTCGCGGCTATCGCTAACATGAATGCATTAAAACATACTTTTTAGTCTTTGGGCTTGTGGTGAAGGTATCAAGTACTTTCAAGTCAAAAGACTTGAGTCCAAGTAAAGTCACAAGTCACTGGTGTTCCAAGTCAAGTTGCAGCTCTTTTTTGATTGCAAAAATAAGACATATGCAAGGTCACAGTGATCTTGACCTTTGACCACCAAAGCCTGATCAAGTCATCCCTGATTCAAAGTGGACGTCTGTCCGTTTGGGGTGAACTGTCCTTTTATGATGGTATTAAATGAGTATTGAGACTCGACACCCAGCCCTGCTTAAGGTATCAACCCAAGATTGGAATATAACGTCTCAGCTTTTCAGAATGCTATTGAAAAAATCCTTGGAGGTTAGTGGAACAGAAACTAGCCAAAAAGTGTTTCTATTGAATTCGACTAAGAAATCAAGTAACACATCAGGAAGCCAATTAACTGGTAAGTGTATCTGAAGACCTGCCAGAAATACGATAAATAATAACTGAAAGTTGGCTTTTACACAGAAGCTATCTGCATTTACCACGGAAAAGAGTGAAGTAAAGGAAACAGACAAGTGAATAAAGGCAATCCACAATGCTCTGTGCTTAAATACTCTTTTTGGTTCCCTCACTACCAGGCGACACGTTACTGAAACCATCTCTCCATTCATATATCATCACAATGTGCCCTTGAGCAACACACTTAGCCTGCGACTGCTGGTTAAATAAAGATGGATCTTTTTTTAATGTGCTTAAAAAAAAAGTGCTTCAGGTCTCACACACATACTCAGCAGGCTAATCCAGGAACTCTTTACTATGTATACACACTGTAAACGGAGGATTAACACTCTTAAGATATAAAGGCAGTGAGATGAAAAGTTGGTGGTAACGGAGATGGCGATACGGGTGTTCAGGGAGAGTCTTATTGGTAATCTTATTATGCTGCATCGGCTCGCTCAGAAAACAAACTGTGAATCGTATCAGTCTGGTCTGGTCTTGTTTGATTAGCTTCAACACACACAAGCGCACACACACATACACACACACATTTGTACACTGTAACACACACATATTCATACGGTTTCTTAAACACCCACACATTTGTACACACAGACACATACTTGGGTTAGATTTAAGAGATTATATTGAATACAATGGATAAAATACAGTTTAACTGATACATAGCTGTTGGACTATGAATTAAAACGCTGGTGAAGCCCTTGACCTCAAGTAATTCTAACGTAATGTTTTGATTTCTGCTCGGTATTGTTTGAACTTTTTCTCTTCAGTTTCTAAGAGTTTAAGAACAGATACCAGGCTGATTCATTTCTTTAGACCCCTTAACTTAACCCTTAACCTTAACTACTTTTTCGTACTTTAAGTTTTTTTGTCTAATGTGAGTGTGTTTTTCAATAAGACATTTTCAAAAGAAGCCAAACTTTGTTAAATGTTGTTTAAACACAAGTAGCCGTGCAAGAACTTTGACTAAATAATATACAGTTTACTTTGGTCAAATTATGCAACACAGAAACTCTGACAATTTTTTTGTTCTTCATGCTTCATGCTGTGGTTAATGTGTGGTTCGGTTTATTCACAAAAAACGTTTGGATTTGTTCAGAGAAATATCATTTTGGGGTGAAAAAAACAGTTTTGGTAACAGACTCACGGTCGGACAAGCCCTCATTGTCTCTGTAAATTGCAACTTTTTGTGGCATTATGTCGGCTTGAAAAGCAGCGATGTCTCTGTAAAAAACAGCCACTATTCCAGGGACTATCCCCGGCAGGAGACATAACGATGTCACCATAAGAAACAACCGCTTTACTTGGCACTATCCCCGGCAGGAGACACCAACCGTTTTTTATGGCACTATCCCCACAAAGACATGCGGAAATTTGAGGAAATTCCGTGGAGGCCTTCCTGAAATATCACAAAAATAAAACAGATGAAAGGTCACAGTGACCTTGACCTTTGACTATCAAATCCTTATCAGGTCATTGCTGAGTTGAAGTGGATATTTGTGCTAAATTTGAAGAGGCTCCCACAAGGACATTTGTGCCAAATGGAAAGATCTGGAAAGGTCTGCGGCTTGGCAGGCGTCTTGCCTAAGTGTCGTGCTTGAGTACGATAAGGAAGTCCACACATGTACAATGTGACATTAGAAACACTGATATGTAGAAACACGTACATGTACAAATGTAAAGTGGTTCACAGAAACATTTTCTTGTGGTGACTGGGATAAATTATGACTTGAATGCGGACCTAGTGAAACTTCTGCCATTCAACTCAAACTCTGGATACAAAAAACTCTTTGCTATAGACGCATTTCGCTCAGCACAAAAAAAAAAAAAAGGTATCAGAGTCCAGCATTCAAGCCAAGACTTGATAGATTTCAGAATTACTGTAGTTTTTCTGGGGTTTCATTGTGGTTTAACTGCTGTTTCAGGACTGGAATCAAACACAGTTTTAGGTGAAATATAAAATGTTTTTTGGGTATGTGTGTGTGTGTGTGTGTGTGTGTGTGTGTGCGGGGGGGGTGGGGGGGGGGGGGTCTTTTTGCATTAAATTGCTCACACTTCACACAAAGCACAGCAGTGTAAAAGTGCTGCTATCATTTGAAGAAAACAACATCTAGGACCTCAGAATGCACCCAAAAGGGGCTGAGTCACAGCTCTCCACCCTGCTCTAACCCCCATCTGCAGGCTTTGGCTCAGCAAACACTGTCAAACACTAAACGTCAGGCGGAGATTAAAAAAAAAAAAAAAAACAACGTGGAGAGAGGACCGAGACAGAACGAGACGAGAGGAAAAAAAATAAATAGCTGGCACAAGGTAGACTGTACATACTGTACCCTCAGTGGTGGCAGGCAGCCCAGACTGGCGAGCCGCCAAGTCCTCCGTACAACAAGCACAGAGAGACAGATAGACAGATAGACAGACAGACAGACAGACAGACAGAGAGTGAGAGACAGAGTGGAAAGCAGAGAGGAGGGAGGAGGCGGAGGCAGCGGCAGCAGCAGCAGCAGCAGCAGCATCGGCGTCTGAAACACTCCACATCCACGACACGCTGCGCATACCAAAAAGCCTCTCCACTCTCTCGCTTCATCTCCCCAATATTCTGTCTTTTCTGAAGCGAGCTGAAGGATGATGGCGGCGACAGTGGAGGAGGAAGAGGGGGAAGGAGGGGCTGAGGGTTGAGGGTTTTGGGACTCGGTGAAGTGTCATCATTACAGAGAGACACGATAAAAATCGAGACGCGGCGTCAGACCGAGAAAAGCCTTGAAAGTCAAACGGTGGAGGTGGAGGTGGAGGTGGAAGAGGGAAAAAAAAAAGTGCAACAAAAAAAAGACAACAAAAACTATCAAAGAAGCTTTGCCTCAGCGCTGTCTCTTCCCTAACCGTCGCCCGTCTTGACAGAAGCGCTTGTCTTGCCTTTTACACCAGACCAAAGCGGCTATGAATCAACACTGATGTGTGTAACAGTACAGGTTGATGTCGTGCGTCAACACAGCCCCGCTTGGAAAGAGGAAAAAAGAGAACCAAAGAAAAAAAGTTTGTGCACTTGCTGCCACTGTTGCTAAAAATACACTGCCCACATCTTCCGCTTGGTTGCCTTTCTCAAGGTGGAGTATGTGGTTCTTCCTCGAGTTTTCAATGTTCTTTTTTTTCCATTTGATCTCCTATCAGCAGAGTTTTCACCTGGTGTCAGTGGGTACGAATGTTGAGTTATTATTAACCTGTTGATACTATGGAAGATTTACAAATTATCTACTACACTGAAAATCTGTTCCAGTAATGATTACCTCAGTGTGGTCTAAGCCAGCATCTCCTGGATGACTGTATTTATCTTCTGACTTCATCCACTCGTTAATTAATCTCACGTCCTAAAATCCCAAACACCCATGTACCTTTTTCTTCCGTATCCTTCCCAAACTAAACCACTTTCCCTCAGAATTAAACATAAAATGGCTTTTAAAAATTTCACACAAAAAAATTCTGACAAATACGAAACCATTCATTTACTTTCTTTGTCCTTTTTGTTGCAAAAGGCAGCACTTAGCATTTTCTCAGAAAGCTTTTAGAACATGACCTTATTTTGGTACTTCCTGAGAGTAGTGAGAATAAACTTCTTATTGCTTTTTATCAAGTTTAATTTTTGCTTGTTACTAGGGGCTCTAGTTTCGCAGACTGGGCGAGGCGGGGGCGCAGCGCACCTGCGCTTCACCAACTGGAGGTGGCCAGGCGGATTTTGCAAGCCCTTGGAAACACGTCTAACATGCTAACGCATCTAAAGCGACACCACCCGAGTTTGAACGTTAACCGGCACGACTAGAAAAAGCAATCTGGTGCAAACTACGATATCGTCGTCGTTTAAAAAGAAAGAGCGTTTCCCTGACCATCGCGCTAAAGAAATAACCAACGCCACTGGAGTTGAGTAAAATTGTTTAAGCTGCACTTTAGATATAAGCGTGTTTTGTTTATTGCACTTTAACAAAGTGGGAAAGCTAAGTAAGTTCCTAGTAAAACTGAATCTGAGCAGGCTTTAAAGCTGATCAGCTGCACTATACTCTTTATATTAATTGAGTAAAATTGTTTAAGCAGAAATGTATATTTATATTTTTCATACAAAAAATGTGTTAAAAAAACAGCAGGATTTTAATTTTCACTTTTATATTTCTATTTTCATTCAAACAATGTGAAAAAGCAGGATTTTATATATTTGTTTCATTCAAAAAATGTGTAAAAAGAGTTAACTTCTGTGCTGGTATGTTTTAATAAGGTTACCAATAAGTAAAAGATATTTAATAGTTGTCTATTTTTTCATTACTGTACCGAAAAAAAAAAAAAAAAAAAACGAACCGTGACTTGTGTACCGAGGTACGTACCGAACCGTGATTTTTGTGTACCGTTACACCCCTAGTAATGAGAGTTTACTAAATTCGCCATGGCAGAAGAGAGCAGCAGCGTCAGATGGCCAAACTTCTCCCAGGAGGAAACTGATGTTTTGGTCAGTTCGCAGTGGTCAAGCTCGCAGTGTCCGAATATACGGAACTGTGAGCAGACCTCCACGGGCTGATGATGCAAAGGTAGCCTGGGAGGAGGTCACCACAATTGTAAATCAATGTTGCGTTTCTCTCGTGCGCGTTTGCACTCTCTCTTTCTCTCTCGCAGTCTCACACTGTTTCTTTTCTTTTGACTTTTTTTGACAGATGCTGAATATATACTCCCTATCTGATGCTGTGGCTGTTTGTGGTTGGCTGAGAGGGATGTGAACTCATTAGTTTGCAGCTGCGTTAATCAAATCAGGTTGGGTTTCCATTACGCGTGCCAAACGTGCCAAACGTGCCAAACGGTGCCAATTCCCTTTGATCTGACATCAGATGTGACGGGACAGTCGATATAGAGATACATTTATGTGCTGATTGCAGATAGTTGCATTGAATAGTGTTTTTTTGGGTATTTATTGCATCGTTAATGTGCCTGATATTCTGGAAACCTGCCTGTGAGGTTTTGCTGACGTGTGCGCACTGTCCGCCGGTCAGCCAAACTTCGGCTTACACCGCCTGCGCTCCGCCTGCGCTGACAGTAGACCTGGTTTCAGCTGGCGAGGTTTTAGCGCACCTTCGGCGAAGCCTTTTGGCACAAAACTGTCACTGCGCCAAGCTGGATCTGTCGACACCTCCCCCTGCTGCGCCGCCACACCCATCTCAGCGCACCTCGATCTGCCAAACTACCAAACTGAGCGCGCCTCGGGTCGCCACCCTGCGCCGCGCCGGGAAACTAGAGCCCCAGGTGTCTAAATGAGGTGATCAAAACATTGGACTTTTGGTAGATCATATATAAATCGCAATAAGACAACAACATAAATCAAATCAATATATATATACATCTAAACATTTTTAGGTTACCAGTGTTCACGTACAAAATATCAGAATATAGCAGAGGTTGTTAAATGGTCTTCTCCGTCAGTCTGCTGACTTGTGCATTGGTTGGTTTTTGTATATAAATCTCTGCTTGGCTTGGTTTCTTCTTATCTGTATACATACATGTGTAAAAACCAAAACCAATATGACCTGTGCTCCCACAGTATTTCACTGATGCTGGTCCCCAAGGTTCGAACACTGCCCCTTGTTCCTGGAATAATTTACAGAAGGAGCTGAAACTGTCTGAGCTGATTGCTGCGGAGGAATTTAAGTCAATTATAAAGGAGGGAGAAAATGGCTCTCTTGGTCAATGTGATTGTTCCTCAAATTCTCACTGAAATCGTTTTAGAAAATTGTTCATGTTTATGCTTTAAACTTTACTTTTTGTGTTGCTTTTTAACTGGATGTTGTGCTTGCTCACTTGCGGTGTGTCACAGTTGTACTTGTCTGCTTGTGTTTATTGTTGTAACAATGTTTATGCAGCCATCTACAAGTCTTTTACCTGGTTGAATAAAGGATACATATTATAGGGATGCACAATATTTTAGTCTCAAGTCTCTTATCGTAATGGCCGTAATTATGGTAAAGTTATGGAGGTAAAGTTTGGAGAAAAAAACATGGTTGGGTGTCTTTAGGTTTGGGCAAGTTAAGTTACTTTGGTTAGGTTTCAGAAAAGAAACATGGTGACGAAGTACTTTAAAATGACTCAAAGTTCGCACGGGTCTGAATGCCGGTCTCCTGGGGAAAGTCCTGTGTTTTGTGACCCATCCACCACTCAACCTGCCTCCTTATACCACTGCTTCCTGCTCCATTTTTTACTCCCATCATCGCATTGGACATGTGATCACACACACAACCTTCCAAACTACATGGTTTATGCACAGATTACTGGCTCATCATAATGTGTGATTTTGGTGCATTACATTTTGTAGGAAAACATACGCACAGTGGATGAGAACAGCCTGATTGATACTATGGACAAAACTTACAGTAACTACAACATGATTGCTTATATTCAATAGAAAGTGTCAGTGATGAATAATAAGTAACAGCATTCACTATTCAGTAATACAGCTAATACAATGACAAATCCCAGATTTGGTACAACACCAAGAAGAAGTTGAGGTTTGCCGTTGGTTAACTCCGATCCATGTTAGCAGCTGGAGCATGGCTCTTTAAGGATAATCTCCACTGGAGCATGCTGAGAGCTGTGCACACACACACACACACATACATACACACACTTCAGGAACAGGCAACATGCATCTGAGCACAAGATTACCTCGACTCACCCTCAGCTTCAACTTTGTCCTAACTCCTGACTTGAGGAAACTTTGACTCTGTGCTTACTTTTGCAGCAGAACTACACAAGATGATGTTACACAAAATAGGAGCCAGCCCCAGGACTGAGGCTTTAAGGCTGGAAGCTATGTCCAAGGGAGCTCAGGTGGGGCATGCACTGCAAGAGTCATTCTGCACAACACTTTTTATCAATACGTTTCGGTGACAGAGCTCCCGTCTTTTTGCTTTGACAAGTGAGCGAGAAGGGGGAGCACGCGTTGGCAACAGGGACTGTGGAAATGGGGTGTAATTCTAAAATAAACAGTGAATATTTCCTCAGAGCAACTTTTGTTTTTGACACGCTGGGTTGTGTGCTGAGCCAATTCACTGGCACAGCGTGAATTTGTCATTCATCTTTGTCACAACATAGCAGGAGTGTCAGCATCCATCTCAGTCATTGTTTAAGTTTTGGTGAGATACGAACAAACAAATGATCCTGGCAATTATCGTTCTCTGCCTACTGACAGTAGCTGTCTGGGGGAGTGTTGGGGGGGGGGCCATCCCCCACCACTGACAACAACAGCAACAATAATGCCAAGCAGACAATTCAGACCACTTATTGTGTCCCACTGGAAAACATACAGGGGACTGAACAGAGGGCTTGATTTCTGCGCCAACGTCAACACATGGATTTGGGGTTTTGAGTCTGTGTGTGTGCAGACGGGGTTCCCTCAGAGGTCCCATGGCTTTTACAGTGTCTCAATAAACCATCTGCACTTAGGGCCTTAGGAATGAGGAGCTCTTTGCTGCCTATAAAAGACGGTCCATGCCATTAAAACAGTGCTGTGCTAAGTAGGCTCAGAGTACAGGGACTGCTGGAGTGTGTGTGTGTGTGTTTGTGTGTGTGTGTGTGTGTGTGTTTGGGGGGTGAAATAGTGTCAAACTGGACCAATCAATGTGTCCTGTGTTCTGACTCATACTGCCTTTCAGACCTCTAATGTCACAAAGGTGTGGGGTGACAGGATGACGATGTGCAGGCACCTCTTTGGTTAAGTTTCCCAGAGCCGTTCGGCTTTACCGAGCTGAAGAGTTTTTTAATCCATAAATCAGTGAAATTGGGTTATGCTCCACATTCACATATTGAAAACTAGTGTATTTATAGTGAGATGAAATGTGCGTAAGGCTCAGGCTGCTCTCAGGCTGCAGAAACTTCAAAGTTGACATCAATGGTAGACGCATATATCATGCTCAAATCTGTTTTCAATACTGATGTGTTATAGAATGAATTCACAGTGAATCAATCACTCTGAATGTGTGAATGCTTGTAAACTGAATTTGTGAACTGCAACAGTGAAAGCTAAAGTCAGGCCTTGCTTTAGGGTGCAAGAGTATAAATCTGCAAGAAAATAGATTCACTCTCTTAAAGCCACATCTTTTTTATGTTAAACACATGTATTCAGAATCACATATACTTAAAGGTATACTATGCAGGAATTGTACATAACAAAAGTGAAAGCAAACCCCAGCTCTGTCCGCTTAGCGCTTTATTTCGCTATTGTTGTGTTTTTTTGACACTGTGTCCGTGATTTTTTTGTAGCTTCCTCTTAGATTAAGTGCTGCTTACGGTCTGGCACCTGGTTGCTACCTTTTCATAAAGTCCTCACCTTACCTGCCTGCTGTGGAGGTTCACATTCAGGAGCCTCCTGAACACAGCAAAATGAGGAAAATAAGAACTGGAGACCATCTTGTGGTGGGATCAATCCAGCAGTGAAACAGCGATCTGCAGCTTATTGGCAGAAATTAAATATATATAATAAGTATGTTTTCTTTTGTGTTTAATCGCCTGAAAATAAGAATCGCCTTGTTTTCGTTACATTAGAGTGAGCCATTTATATCTACATAGGAAGTGGGTCCTCTTCCATGTTGCACTACTATGTCTCTACAGTAGCCCAGAACGGACAAACCAAACACCGGTTCTAGATAAGGCTTTTCGTGTATTAGTTAGCAGCCTAATGCTAGTATTGGAAGGTCACTGATTTTTAATGTAAAACTGCCTCATTCATAACCTCTGAGGATAATTTGGCTCCCAGTGAAAACCTCCTGAATGTCTGGATCTTAAATTATCAGGGTGATCAGACATTTGCAGGTGCTGGGCTATAGCGGGTGGTCTTTGACATGCCAAACAGCGACGGAAAAAACACTGATTTGTAACATGAAATTTCTTTATTCAGTTTTTTGTTTACCGGTTTTAATCACCTGGTCCCTTTAATTTTATAGAAGGAGAGACCTGTGCGGTTAATTCGACTCCCGGTTAAAAAAAACTCCTGAACAATGTACACTGAAGGAATTTTAAGCGGGAGTTCACCCTTGGCACATGGGAGAAGTTTCAGTTGGTTGTAATCTGCAATGCTCACTGCTAGATGCCGCTAAATCCTACATACTGCTCTTTTAGATGGGGCGGACAATAGCCCCTTTCCTACTTCCTAGCCTGCTACTTCCTGCACCCTTGCTCGGACCACACCCACCTTCAAACTCCGCCTTTGTTTTGATCTTAACTACGCACCTTACTGCTCCTTGAACAGTTGCGACCCTATCACGCTGACAAAATCTGTGCAAAGACAGACATAAGAACACTTGGCAAAATATTCAAAATGGTTTCCACAGTAGTTCCTGCTACAGTGAGGTGCCACCAGGACCAGATTTTGCCATGATGACAAACACACAGACTCACAAAGTGAATCAATACAGGCAGAGGACAGAGTTTCTGCACATAAATACACCACCTCACACTTCTAGTGGGTAATAAGGGGTGATTGAGAGGGAATGCTTTTGTCTAAACATAATTTGTTTATTTATGGGAAAATCCTGCATAGTATACCTTTAACATTACTACGTTTTAGTCAGTAGTGAAACTCTGCATATAATGCTAAAATGTAACTGTATAGATAGCAGTAATAAACACTCTATGGTTTAAGAAGTCCTATCCGTCACTCCCTACAATCAGCAGCAAACCCAGCAATAAAAACAGAAGGTACTGCTCACTCAACAGTGATTATAGTGCGGTGTTGTGGTTTTTGGGTTGGTTTTATTTCTTTACCTGAATGAGACAGCAAATGCATCCGTAGACGGAGACTGTCCAGGAAGCTCTTTCCACACAGCTCACAGCCGTAGGTCTTCATTCCACTGTGCATCTTCCTGTTGACATAAAGCAAAACAAACATTTTAGTGTCTGGACTCAAAGCTTAATGTGCTCGATGTTTGTGTCCCTAACAAAATGTTTCTTTTTTTTTTACAGCTCTTTCAGCTCTGACTTTCAGCAGAGAAAAGATTTGGCCTTTTGCAATTTGAGAAAATGTCACACTCCATCAGTCATAACATCAGCACATAACAATAACCATCAGCGTAACAAGCCGTCCAACTACAACACATTTTTTTTCTTTCTGCAGGGAGCACCAGACCATGACTTGGTGCTGTAAATCACAAGATGCTATTCAAGCAAAGGCATTATCAGCTACCTACATCTCAAGTGCTACAGATGGATAAGGAGCTATAAAGTGAAATAGAATGATTTATTCAGGCAAGCACATAAGACAGCTACTTAGTGTTATGAACCATTTATGGGCCACTTTTTGACTGCTGCTCTCCAACCTATAAGGTGATGTGTGGCTTAAAGCAAAATCTGATCCGCAATGAATTGTCTTTTTACCAAATAGACAGTCATTAGGCTGTAACATAGTTTAAGCGCGCAAGGTCAGACAAGACTAAGGTTCAATATTTGATTATGTGGTAAAGGCCTCGAAGGTTAGGTAACTAAATAACATCTGACAACAGAAAGTCTAGCCCCACGACTCTCTCTGTTACGAAATCCTCAAAGACCCCACGGCTCAGTACAAAGCATATTATTCTTGAGAGATATCTGAAAGTGCTCTAAAGCAATTAAGGTGACACGAATTGCCAAACAACTGCCACAGTGCCTTAAGCCTCCCGAGAACTTCAAATACCTCGCCTTGAGTGAGGTTCACAAAGGCACACACCCACGATTGTAATGATTGTTTGTCAAGTTGGTGCTGTTTCAGATTTGGCACACTTGATCTTCCAAATCTGTTGCTCTTTCTCACAGCGAGGCTCCAAAAACAAGAGTTTCCGTTTTGATAGTAACGCTGCGGTCAGGTTGAATCAAGATGGGGATAAACACCACCCTTTAAGCTAATGAGAAGGCTAGGGTTTGATAAGCAAGTCTCAAGATTTGAACACATCAATGCAAAGCTGAAAAAAACACAGGCGCAGGAAAAGTGCAGGATTCTATACTCAGGTGAGTGTGTGCTTCTGGCAGGCAAAAACAAGACAACGTCAAACAGAAGGATTTCATAGTCTCCGTCGACGAGTCAGGTGGTGCAGAGTGATCAGCCAAGTGCATTCTTGGGGAAACAATGCCCTTGATAAGAGATCTGCTCAACTTGGGCGAGATGACAGCCATCCATCTTAGCGTCTCTCAACAAAGCCGCAGAGGAGGAGGTGGTGCCACTCTCCCAAAACATGACTGATTGATGTCAGATGTCGAATGCAAATTGATTTACAGCTCTCTTTTGTGCCTCGAGAGGGGTAGGGAGAGACGGAGCAGAGAAGAGACCGAGACACACACACACACACACACAGATTATAGCGGGTCTTGTGGCAATGGCTACAGGAGTTATTAAGCAATGAAGTCTGGTATGGCTTCAGTGGCTATTAATTGCTGCAAAACATCCTTGAAACCTGACAGGAAGAGAGGTAAAAAAAAACCTGAGATATGAAGAGAAAAAACACAGCAGGGTTGAAAAAGTCATGATGGCCGTTGTAGTGGTTCGAATTTGTGGAGAGACCCTGGAAACTAAAGGCAGAATGACAGCCCCTTGGCAAGCAGTGAGTGATTAAAAGGCCCTATAAATGCCAAATGCCCCCAGAAGGGAAAGAAGGACACTTGAAAAGCCAAAAAGGGAGAGGAAGTGACACAGAGAGACGAAATGACACAAGTGAGAGAGGAAAGGATACTGTTACACTGTTAGATTTCGATCTGTGACCGTACATTCAGTCCAGGAGTATTATCATGATGTAATGTACTTGAATAAAAGATTTCCATTTCCTGTTTTGTCCCAGAATGCTCTTCCACAGCCAGACAAGGAATCTGGATGTACTGCATTCAATCAAAAGCAGACAGAACAATACAGCATCAAAGTGTGATCAGACTGCTGTTGGTTAAACACATAGTTGGACAAATCAATAGCAGTTGCCTTACAGCTGCACTGCATTGTGGGTCTATTAAGGCAACTGCCGATGGACAAACTGCCGTCTCTCCCACGCCTGGTGCAATGTCATTTTTGACAAGTCATCCACACGAATGACAGAAACAAACAAAATGGACAAAGGAATGGAGCCAGATTTTTTTCCTTTAAGGATCACAGGTGATGTACTCACACACTTTCATCCTGATAAGGAGAAAACACACGCAAGCGGTGAACCACAACACAACACACAGAGAGCACAAAGCCTTTCAAAGGCCTTTTGTGTCCCTCCTCAATCTGACCATTGTGCCCCCCAGACAGAGCACTGATAAGGTATGGGTGGACTTATTAAGGCCACTAGAAGTGGAAGCAATGCCATGTATTTTCACCGTGTTGATGAGCATAGTGCAGTGTGTATGTCCGCAGCTGAGAGTGTGTTAAATTTAACTGCAATAGCTAGCACTACCCACTGAAACAGCACATTACTTGATGTTCAACAGAATGGTACCAGCACCTGTTCCAGCAATTCAGTCTGTTAAAGAAAAGGTTTAGGACTAAGCCCGTCCTGTTGAAACACTAATGACGCACTTCATTTTGGCCTTTAAAGGTCTGATTGTGTAGGATTTAGGGGAATATTTTAGCAGAAACAGAATATCATATTCAGAAACTGTTTTCATTAGTGTGCAATCACCTGAAACCAGTAATCATTGTGTTTTCGCTAAATTGAAATGAGCCGTTTATACATCCATATTGAGTGGGTTTGCTCCATTTAGTCAGCCATGTCGTTTCTACAGTAGCCCAGAATGGACAAACCAAACTCTGGCTCTAGATAAGGCCATTCGCATTTCCTTCCTGATACTGATTCCAATACTTGAACAAGCCAATACTGAGTACCAACACTATTAAAACAAAAAAAGAACAGCATCCGAATCCTCTATAGATGTGAAATGTTTACCGTTATCGTTATATTGCATGGCTCATATTAAACCCTAAACTGGAGGGTCTTTGCAGTTTAAAATATTGCCTAAGTGCTGACATTTTGCTCCCAGCTATCGGAATCAATTCTTCTTCGCTACTCAAAAACAGTAGCTTCCAGTGGCTGCACGGCACAACAACTCGTGTAGGCTGCTGTTTCAGAGAAGGGAATACAAAGTGATCTCCAGGAAAACTGTGGTTTTATCTGGGAGTGAAACTACTTGAATGTTTATTAATTAATTACACGGTATTGGGCCAGTGTGCAGACTTGCTTGCAGATACCTAATACAGCATTTTTGGCAGTATCTGAGGCATTTCCGATACTAGTATCACTATCAGATCAACTAAACTACACACTTGGCTCATAGGAAAAGTTTCACTTGGTTGCAGTCTGCAACCTCGCTGCTAGATGGCACTAAATCCTACACAGTAGACCTTGAACTGTGTTTCGTCAATATCGTATGAAGCTTATTTTCTCAGGTATGTGCAGGTTTGAAGTGAAATTTCTTTATGGAAAATAATGAAATAATATGGAAATAACATTTTTTGCAGTAGCATAAAGTAGTTTGAAAGAGGGCAAAACCCAGAAAGCCAAAACGGCTTAGCCCAGCAATGGCATGTATCCGGCATTCTTGGCTTCCAGATTCATTCTGGTCTCGTGATGAATAATCGACCAAAGTCAAATTAAGTGCAATGCTCCAATGGACCAATCTTAATTCCCGCACCCCTAAGTTATCGTTGCTAAATCGGACAAACTTGACAAAAAGAAACATGGCGATGGCAGTTCTGTTTAGCCAGGGTGCTGCAGTGTTCGACAGTTTCTCAACATTTGGTAATATAGCTTCTGAATGTGGCTCCTATAAGGTTAAACCAAAAATCAGTTCAAAAAACCTACTGACTTTGAGACAAGTGAACGAGGAGTGCAAAAATGCCAACTTTTTTTTCTGGGTTCTAGGTCTCATTCCCGGGGCACTCTGTTCTGGCTGGTGACAATGGCTAAAAGCAAGTGCAGATAATAGAGATGATTTTCTGCCCAAATCAGCCAACAAGGGCCCACATTTGAGTCCGTCATCTGGTCTAATAACAGAGAGCAAGTGACCCCGTCGTTTATGAATCCAAGCTATTTGTAGACTGAGAAAGGTGTGCACACACAGCTACAAAATATATTAGAATAATATGCATCATTAGGCAGCAGTCAGCATTTGAGGTGTATTCTGTACACTTCAAAATGCTTTGTGTGCTTAAGCAGAGCTAATAATACACTGTAATTCAGCTTCGACAAGATTTAATGATATGTAAAAGGATACTAAAATATATTGTCCCAGCTCAGTGATTTAGCTTGGATAGACCTCTACATACACACACACACACACACACACACACACACACACACACACTCCCTCACTCACTCTCTCTCTCTCTCTCTCTCAAATCCCATCGTAACTGTCTGCTTTCATGTTGTGCTTCTGAAATAGATGATGAGAGGTGTGTGTGTGTGGTGGGTGGGAGCTCAGGGAGGGAGGGAGGGTGATTTGAAACAGACTGACTGCAGCCATTAAGGAAGTTCACATAAAACTCTCTCAGGCCATTTACTCAGTTAATAATCGACTTTGTCCAACAGTCACTTTTGACAACGGCAATAAATTTTAAATTTATGTCAACAAAACATATGCTGATCACCTCGTGTGGTGTGCTTCCTCGTAAAAGATCCAGCCCAACCAAGGGCTGTCTGAACGCGAGTGTGTGTGTTTGAAATGTGAGCCGATTACAGGCCTGGGTTATTGAGCCGTAACAGCTTGCCTCGTGTAATTCAGAACTTTTTTTCCCATTTTGCCGCTGGACTTGGCTGGCCATATATCATAACTAGCACTGCATTCGGAGAAATAAAGACCCAAGCTTCCCACCTGCTCTTCTACTTGTAATCTAACACCGTTAAAAAAGTCAAAATAAGGTGATCTATTGACACTGAAACAAATAAAATAACTCAAAGACCTCCACGGTTCCTCAATGGCTTTGAGTCATCCACATTTCATATTATTGGGCTTTAACAGAGACTGCTGATCTGCTGCCAAACTATCCTCTTCAGCTCACATCACCATTTTATATCACCAAACTATTTGACAGAGAGGAAAAGCCAAGCACAGTCGAGCTTGATGACTTGCACTTATCTCTCATTGCTTGCCTAAAATCTATTTCTCCCTCAGCAGCCTTGAGTGTTGTTCTCTGTCCTCATCTATCCTTTCATCTTTTATTTTTCCATTTTTTTCCTCCATCCTCCGTTTGTGAAGGGAGCTATAAAACAACCTGAAACAATGTTCGTAAATAAAGGCTTTGGAGAGAGAGGAATAGGGAGGTTAAGATGGAAAGAAGAAACACTAAAAGATAAAGGGAGGCAATTGATAAGAGGTGGTAAAGTGAAGAAGAGCTGCGTGGTGTGGGGTGTGCAAGACTGTTTGTTCATTAGTTCTGTCGGTCGGAAGAAAAAGAACTGATAATTGGGGGAAGGAGGGCTGCTGATTGCTGAATAGAGCTCGGACTTAAGTAGCGGAGGCATGGTGAGCATCTGAGACGTTTGGTGACGATGAAAAGAGTTGTCACTTGGAATCCTGTTTATATTTCACTTTAGCTATTAGCTTAGCATAAAAACTGTTTCTCTCCAAAATGGATCCTGTGTCTTTTCCCAGGAGACAAAACAGAGCAAAAAGGAGAGTGAATATTGGGCGAACATTCATCAGATGCACAGTGGTGCAGTGATAAGCATTTTCGCCCCACACCAAGAGAGCTCCAGGTTGGAATTTGGGGTGGGGTGTCAGCCCAGTGTCAGCCGGCAAATGTGACAGAATAAACGGTGAACAATATGCACCAAAGATAACAACATAAACTGCTCAATTTTCAAAGGAAACACTAAAATAGCGCAGCAGCATTTTCCAACACGACTCACCCCCGACAATGCAAAACGGCACTGTGAGGGGCAGACAGAGGGAGCTACGGAAACCCAGGAGGTACAGAAGAGGTGATTGATTAATGATTAATTAAGGGACTAAATTCAACCACTTTGCCCCTTGCGGCTTACTCTGAGTATGCGCTGTTTAACAAAAGTGGAGTCGGACACGCCCTAAATGCACTTTAGACCACGAGCTATGGATCGATCAAATAGGGCCATGTGAGTTCAGTTTTTCTATTAATACAACTTTAAAATCTAACAAACACAATCAATGTCTTTCCACTGATGGTCAACATTACGCAGGGTACCTTTAACTCTATGCGCTGGTGTGGTTCAGAGATGGAACAACTTTTATTTAAGCTGATGAGCTGCAATTATTTTTAAATGCCAAAGAGTGGCTGAGGAAATTTCAAAGGGCTTTTCAAAACATATCAAAAATATGGGTGAGTTGAAAACATGTCCATGAGGTTATAATTAGCTAAAAGGGATAAAATACTACATTCATGGTGAACTTTGATCTTTTTATATGAATTCTTCGAAACAAAAAATATGAGTCACAAAGAAAACTGGCCACAGAACAGGCAACAAGAGGTCAAATTGGACCTCCTAACATTTGGTTTTGTCCCATGCTGTCGATTCTAATTTCACCTATTAGGTAGCAGGCTTGTTGGCACAGATGTCTCAGGTTAAATTTTCCATTGAGGTTTTAGACCATGCACCAAAGTGCTATTGATGAATCATGTCTTTGTCATTCTGCTCGGTCATCTTTCAACGATATAATCAGTGACTGAAGTAGAAATATTGCTAGCTGTGAGACATTGTGCAGATGAAATTACCAGATCAAAAGCAGGAAAAAATATATAATTTTACAGGTTTGGGAGACTTCCTTCAAGTGTACTGGTGCATTATAAGCCATGTTAAGTGTATGTGTTTGCTGCAAGCTATTATTAAACTATGGTAATGTGCTATTACTGCTGATTTTATTTATATATTTCAACCGATTGTAATTGTCATTCACCCAAGTGCTCAGCTAACTAGGCTATGTTAATGCAGCTGTCAACACTGTGGCTCTTGATGAGCACCAGGTGCAAACACACTACACTAAATTTATACAGTAGAGCTGATTATTTACAAACTGTACTACTTATATATTATCTGTAATTAATAATGTATGTGAGTCCAATAAATATTCAACATACAGATGGAGCAACAACCGCCTAGCATAAACACAAAGACAGGAGCTGGCAACAATCACCCAGCATAATTGCAAGGCAGAAACAGAGCATGTAACGTGACGTTAATAGCAAACACAGGTCAATAAGCGTTGCACTGCAAACACAGGTCAATAAAAAGACGAGTTTAAAAAATTATCCATGGTATAAGTGGGATAATGCACTCTGGAAGTGAAAGTGGTACCAATGGGATATCCATTTGGGGATAAAAGCACAGGGTGGAAAAGGACCATTGCCGCACACACAACTCCCTGTCATGGCGAACAAAGGCAAAATGATGCACGAGGCGATTCAGTGACACTTTGGTGGCTGATCCTAATGTGGCCATAAGTGGCGCAGTGTGCCGCCACCACCTCTTACGTTGGTTTTTCTGACAGAGAGCGACGGAGGAGGAGGAGGAGTGAGGGACTTTTTTCAACATGAATTTCCAGTCCATTAGGGGGCTGACCATGTCACACGGACAAACATGGCGGGAGAAGTAAGAGGGTGAGAGGGGAATAGTGATGGTAGCGTTCAATGAAACAAAAAGGATCATCAGTAGGAAAATGAAAAATATAAAGATGTCACTAAATAACAGCCCATCTGTAGAGGTAGAAAACACAATGATAGGAAAATCATGGCACCTCATCTATTTGCTGAAGTCTTCCAAAGCTCAGCGACACACACACACACACACATATCGTCTAGCGAGGCACCATGTGTGGTTCTTAACGTTTACATGGGTCCATTTTGTGGCAGTCTGGAGAGGCAGGTGAAAAAAAACCCCTCTCTGTCATTTTATCCCTGCTTTTAAGCCTCCCCAATTCCATTGCCCTCCCACCCCCACCCCACCCCTCTGTCTTTGCTCAATCAAAATGTATCAGGCAGGCTGGCGTAACACCGGTCGGCGTGGGCTGTTTATCCTGAGTCCTCCTGCACATATCAATGACTTGGCCCCCGTTGTCCCCCGGCGGGGAGACGTTCATATAAATTCAAGCCACACACGCAAACGCCGAGGCACTCGTGTTGAGCATAGATGAGTAGCAGGGCAAGAGGAAAAGAGGAGAGACAGAAGGATGGGGAGGGAGAGCGCAACTGCCTTTCATCCACACTGTGTTATTTATAATATCACAGACACTGCCAACCCCAAATTTGCCCTGAGGTCGTCTCAGGAGGAAAAAAAAAGCTTCATCACGTTAAAAAAATTAACAGCAGTAAACATGTTTCCTTGCTTGAATGACACAGTCCCTGTCTCAGCCAATAGGGAGCACATATGTCAACTGTAATTGCCTCTGGTGGTGGCGAGATACGTCAGTTCTCTCAACTTTTGTCAGAATCTGATCAGTGCAATCTTGATAATGAGTGCAATTTTGACAGCTGGCTGAAAGTAGTTAGATTAATGATATCTGCAAGTTTCATTAAAATCTAATCAGTCATGTCTCAGTTAGCCCATGAGAAGAGTCCTAACCTACAGTACTAATTAATGTATTGCACAAACTCCTAATGGCGTTACATGCAGCTTCAAGGTTGCGGCATTTTGTAACTCTAAACAATCCTTCTGCTGTCACCAACGTTTCCTTTCCCAGCCCGTTCACACCTTGCAGGAAAACTCAGCACGCTGACTAAAAAATAATGATTTTAATTCAAAGTTTAGGTGACTAGATCTTCAACAGACAAAATGTAAGGTGGACAGTGTGCAGAGAGGTTTTCTGCAAGTTGTGTTCTGCTCGTCCTTCTCCTACACACCAGTATTTTTGTTCCTTCTCATTCTGACGTTGTCAAATACACTGACACTTGTTGTTGCGCCGGATATTGACTCATCAGTGGACTGAACAGAGATGATGTGTTGAATACAGTCATGTGGCTAATAACCTGCTTATATATCTGGAGAAAATCATCTCAAGCTCAATTCATATGTGGCACTTCTCCCAAACAGGCATCTTTATTTTTTTAACCAGTCCTGTAACGTTATCCCCACCACTCACAGTCGCCATATTTCTTAGCTGAGCTGCCTGTTCCATCAGTAATGACTGGCCTCTGGTGGTGAGTGCTGTGCACTACAATTTTTTGCCCCAATATAGCATCTCTGTATAAGGCGTCAGATGTCAACGCCAAAAGCCACCTTTTGCGGTGGTATGATAGGCCACCAGGTTGCATCAGTTTGTAACACTGCCGGACGGAATCTCTCGCAGTGATTTGATGCATCGCCATAATGTAATAAAATATATAATAATATAAATGACTGTGATAACTTTATTCTTACAGGATATCTCATGCAAAGATGTAGCCCACAGTGCTTAACAAGGCAAAATCTAACGTAAATAATCAGTAACAATTAAAAAAGAAGAAAAATTTATAATGTAGCTTCAGCCATCAGTGAGAGAAAAACAAAATCAATAAAACAATGAAACTTCAAAAATGATGACAGTAAAATTAACCCAAATTGAAAACCAAATTCAAGAGATCTTTAGGTCCTTAATTTATTTTCAAAAAATTCGAAGGAGTTTGCTGTTCCAAAATTTAACGAGAGGAGGACCATAAGAAACAGAAAGCGGCTCCACCAGATTTCTTGTGGGAGACTTTAGGAGCTTAGCGGAAGATTTGACGGTTCTTGTTGGGACATAAAATGAAAAGCAATTGCTGGTATATGAAGGTGCAAGATTATGCAAGGTTTATAGATAAGTAAAAGCACTTAAAATCAATTTTAAAAGATACAGGTACCCAGTGCAGTGATGCGAGCTGATGTCATGTCATGTCATGTCATGTCATGTCAGTTTGAGTCAAATTCTTACTGCAGCTTTCTGAATCAAGTCATTTTTAGGGAAACCACTGAAAAGAGATTTCCAATGATTTAAATGGCTTGTAATAGGAGCATGTTTCAGCGCTTCATGTTGAGTTAAAAATGTTTGAATTTTGGCAATGTTCCTCAGATGAAAAAATTATGTTTTAGCAAAATGACTAATGTAATTACGATCAGAATCTAAAATCACTCCCAGATTTGTAACGTGTGTTTAAATCTGTCTGGACAGGCTAGATCCTGTCAGACAGAACCAAACCCCAACCGAGACTCATGAAAGGACATTTTTAAGTATTCCCATACTATCACTCCCCGAAAGCCCGTGGCCCTCGGAGCACTCTTTTCAGAGCCCTGCATTTTAACCTAATCATGTGCTTTTGTTGATGTCCCAGCATTAGTTGTGGCATCCAGAAACATTATCAGCAGATGCAGGACGATACCTAGCACGTAATCTGTAGACGTGAAAGTCCACTGACAAAGCGGCAATACATGACGACTTGGGATAAGAACTCGTTGTCCTTCTCCTTGCTACTTGTTTTAAACAACACAAAGACGGATGTGATCTGAGACACAGATTCCAACCTGAGTAAGCCACTATCAGGCTGAAATAATGCAGCTATAGAGCCATATACTGGGTAAAGTTTGCATTATTCAATATAACCATGGAATAATAAGATTCCCTTTACAAGCTGAAAACGCCTGTGTGTTCTCAAGGCCTCTCAACACCTTTCAGACAGGGAAGACAACAATCTGCTGGCTCCATTCATTTATGGCTTTTTGTCAGTGAGGCATAAGTGTCCGTTACATAAATGTTCCTTCTGGTTGTATTCAGACATGACAGGGCTAAAAAAGCCACAAGGCTTTCATGAAGTGGCAGTGCCGGAGGACAGCGGTGAACGTAATGATATGAGGAAAGAAAAGCGTTGTCAGGCTGCATCAGCGAGGGATTTTAAGAACTTATTTTGCTGCTGAAGCCTTAATTAATGACCATAGTGAGTGAGAGGGACGCTGCTCACCCCTCTTCTCACAGTGAATCCCCTAATAAATGTTGTCATCGTCATTTATTAGATAAGAAGTTCTGCTGCCTTTTTAATAAAAGCCCGACAGAGCACGAGAGAGAATGACAAGATATTATGTTGGTACTTTCAGTTTTTCCTTTCTTGCTCATAAGTTGTACGTGAAGCACTTTGTTCGGTATTCATACAGATTTTTTTTTTTTTTAACCTTTTTTTTTTCTTGCATGCTCCACGAGGAAAAGAACCTTGACTGATCTGACATGAGAAGAATCTCCTCAAAATAGAGTTTCATGGTTTTATTTTCTCTCTGCATAAGATATGACAACTGAGCGAGAACCTCAAGTTAACAATAATGTATCTCTGAGATGTGTTCCTATAAGGTCAAGAATACAGCTCCAGAAGCTCCGACTCTTCTTCAGGCTTATTGTAAGTTTAATTAACTCTTGGTATTAATTAAATAATGTGAGCTTTTGCTTTTGTGTCACCACTTTGTCACAAATGAAAAAAAAAGTTATATTTGCACTAATTATATCTACCTGTTTCATCCACTGATTTTCCTCTTTGTTGCAGAGAGCTGTCACACACCATGAAACTGAGTGAAAATTAGTGGACGCAACACCACCCAAGCATGATTGCTACCTAAACACATACGGTTAGAAGAGCCTGGCTTCACAGGTAATAGAGGGGGAATAATCCAAGGAACTTCTAATTGTGCTTCCTGGGCAGTAAGACACTATTTCTAGCTAATCCCAGTTAGATACCCGGATTCCCCCAAAGCTTAGAAGGTAGGATTCACTCTCTAATACCCTCAGTGTTACTCAGGAAGCCATTTCAACCTCTCTCCTACAGTTCCACTCAATGTTGAAGTGCTTTCCTCCTTTTTGACAAATTCCTTTTATTCAGTAAGAGGTGACAGTGGAGAGAGAATATGACCCAGAGGTTGCAGTTCAAATCCCCAGACTGGCAGGAGCAAATTTTGCTGGAGAAAAAAATATCAAAGACCCCCTTGGCAAAACACAGAAAGCCCAAATACTAAGGGTGTTGTATTCGAACATGCCAGCTTCCTACTAGAGAACAAATCATTCAAAGAGAGCAGCTCCTGTAGGTGAGTGAACTGAACTGGATCACAAGATTGAACAAACTGGGAAAAGAACACAAAAACAGTTCACTGCTGCTGCTGCTGCTGCTGCTGCTGGAGGAGTGTCAAGTAAGTCATCAGCCACCTAACTTGCAAAACATACTGGTGAAACCTAGATTTGTTCTCTCATAGAGAACTGAGATACAAGAAAGTCTGAGAATTCGAATAATGGATACACAACCTTGACCTTGAAAACACTGAAGAACAAAGCACCAGATGATGTGACATGAAGTTACGTTGCTTTAAATAACTCAACGTTAGGCTTGAGCGGTATCAGGGTATTAGGATACACCGGGATATGTAGGAATCCCCAAGGTATCATTTTCAATACTGTCAAAAATACCAACACGTTCTCATCCCAAGTTGTCACATATCGAATATTACATACTAGGTATCTAAAATGGGGGATGGAAAACAGTTATGTTCGAATTAAGTCTGATGTAGCGCACCTTTCTCTATGGTAATATCCACACTCGGGATTGGAAAGGTGGTAATGCATTTACAAGCTGCCAGAAAACGTAGAAGAAGAAGAATGGGAGACGCAAGTTCGTAGTTTTCACCAAAGTCCATACATTTAATGGAAACACAGCATTCTTATTTCTTTTAATGCGCATTTCCCAATGATTCGAATCACTTTTGGATGGAAACATAGCTAGTGACACTTTCACTAGAAGCTCAACTTTACATTTTATCAATATATACCGTCATATACTGTATATCCCCATAAAATGTCAGAAAGGTATGAAAAAATGGATACCATTCAAGCCTACTCAATGCTTACTTTTGGTTTCACACAGGACACAAACAGCAGTGTCCTGAGTCAAAGTCCTGTTTTGTTTGACCAACCCATCCACCTCGACCACCTCCCTACACATCCTTAATGCTCTTTATCCTACGTCACATGACCACCTTTGCTCCTGACAGCCTGTGGTGCACAGATCATGTGATCACAGCCTCCTGGCACACAGTTACATGGGTTACATATAAATTATAGCGCATTACTTTTCATAGGTGTAAGTCGACCAGTTAAATGTGTAGTGTACTGGCCGGCACACAGGTGTGAGTGTGTATATGCGCAGCTCCCTGCAGTTTTCCCCCAGGTCATTACTATAAATGACAGTGTGCTCTTAGTCAACCAGCCTGGTTAAATAAGGATTAGAGGGATAAGGAGAAAATAACTCCACACTTTTGAGGGCAGCAAATGGTGTTTGCAAAGTCTGCAAACCAAAAGTAGAAGCTCAGCTTTGCCTGCAAATAATTTGACATCCCCAGTTCCCCCCTTGTGTGATAACTCTTTTTTCTCATTTTAACTAGACCTAAAGACACTTTCACTGAAGTGTTGGAACGGTGGGAACAAAGACTAAGGAGAGCGTGTAAGATCACACGTATAAAGTATTTCTGTTAAAGCCCATCTCTGAGACAAACACCAGCCCTGCTGCTCCCTCTTCCCCCTGCCTCTCTTTTGGTTTGTGCATCAAAAGATCCTGCCATCTGAAAATAGCACGTCAACATTTCTGTTTCGTCTTGTTGTTTCTTTCTATTTTTTTTTTATTCTCGACAATGTTGCCAGTTTGCTAGATTCCTGTTTTTCCTCTGCTCCTGCTTTCTTGATCTGTGAGAGGTTACATCGCATCGAGTGAGACGTTTGGCTCATGCGTGTGTGTGCACCTCTGTATGTGTGTGTGTGTGTGTGTGTGTGTGTGTGTGTGCAGCAGCAGAGCTTTGGTGGTCTATAAAAAGCAGCCAGACGAAGTCTTCCCTCTCTCCTCATGCATTATGCATTGGCATCACCTTCCATCAAGTGACAGAAAAACCTCAAAGATGTCTAACTTTAGCTTCCATTCTGAAAGCCAAACAGAGGAGGAGATGTGTTATTTTGACTGCCACAGTCGAGCTAAGCACCTGTTACATCAATAAAAGCTGCATTTCGCAACAAGAACGACGACAACAACAACCTGTGTGATGGCACAGCACTCACAAAAACAGCGGTTAAATGCAGATAGTAGCGGGAAGTGCTTGAGTGAGGAAAGAGTTCACATTAGATTAGATGACACCGGATCAAACTTTGACCTTGAGGAGAAGTTTTGCCTTTGCGTTGGCAGTTAGCAGCAAAGAGAGAATCCAAAAGGCTTAATGTGAAAACAGATTCAAGAGTCAAAATATTTCCACAGAAAGGACACAGTGGGACTGGGAACTGAGTTTGATATTTATTGACTGACTGATTTAGAATCGTCAAATCTATCACAAGAGAGGGTCCAATTCTTTTAAGGGGTTCTTTTTAACCAATCAATACTAAATCAAGGCAAACAGGAGCTTATCACAGCCTACTGGCACACAGACAAAGCAAAGGTACATGATTAGTAAATCTATAAATTCCCTCGTGTTGTTCAGTGCAGGTCAGCACCACAGCTGTTTTGATTTCTTACTGTAGGTCAGTGTGACGGGTCACTGTAAACCATAACTCACAGTGTCACCCATTTCATTTTTTATTGCATAAAACATTTAGAAATACCATGTGAAACAATGGTAAATATTTGAATATTTGAAGGCGAGGAGTCCTTGAAAAACTCATTTTTGCAAAAATAGTTCTCTGGATGAAAAGTGTTCCTAATCAAATGCAAAGTCTTACAAACAACCCTTGAAGAACCATTTCTTCTTCTTCTTCTTCAAAAAAGCCAATGGTTCTGGGGAGGACCTCAGCCCTTCAGAAAGGACCCTTATTTCTAAGAGTGTGGTGACAGATTTGTTTTTAATTGTTGAAAAAGCTTCAGAGTGAATTCTAAATAACATTTAAAGATCTTAAAATGTGTAATTATGGCTTTCTGGGAGCCTTGTAGTCACAGAGCTGACACACAGAGACATGCTGTTGTTATAAAAATCAAGTGCAGAATACAAACATGATTAACAATCTGTACATATGCAGGAGTGAGTGCACATGACATCCGATTGCTCCATAATTATGACTACAACTGCTGACCAGATGTTGCTTATCTGAGGAAATACTGGCTCACTGTCAATATTTCGTCGACAGCAGTGTCCCAACTTCATAACGCTGCTCAGTGTAAACACTCTTGTTTATCTGGAAATGCGAGAGGGACCTTGTGATTTTATTTTTTGGAGCCAGCGCGAGCCAGAGCAGACCAGTTGACAAGGTGATTATTTTGGTATTTGGACACGGCTCTCAAACTATTATGCAATGCCTCTGGGATTGATTTACTGTACGCCTCGTAACGCCGGACAGATCACATTCTGGGAAAAAGATAGCAGCAGGCCACTGTGTTTGTGTGTCTCAGAGAGAGTGTGTGTGTGTTTGGGTTTTGTCTGTCTCTCCACGCAAAATAACACAGATGAGATTATTAGCAGGAATCACTGCATCTACAGTGAGGGAAATCAAAGTCTTTAAAACGAGAAAAGAAACCATAGCAGGGACTTATTTTGACACTTGAGATGGCCGCAGGCAGGTTGTTTTGACGTGTCTGACCTCGGGAACTTGTGTGTGTGTGTGTGTGTGTGTGTGTGTGTGTGTGCCGGGAGGGTGGGGGGCTTGGGGAGGTTCAGGTGGCAGCAGTGGCGCTAGGCCATCTGCACTGTCATTCACTGCACGTCCGCCTTCCAAGAGTTGCACAGCACCCACGGGCATCCCAAACAGCCCCAGCCGGAGCTCTGCGGGGCTGCAGTAAACAAGTCGCTCTCATCTCAAAGAGTGTGTGTGTGTGTGTGTGTCGGGGTGAGACGGTGTGATACTCCATAATATTCCTGTACACATCACAGCACCATAGCATGAGTGTCTCTGATTTCTTTTTCTTGACCATAGTACCTCCACCTTGATTATGTATATATGATCTTTATAGCTATAAAGCATTTATATTATTTATACAAATTATATTCTCTTAACACACACTATATATAGACTATGCAGAGCTGCTCATAAGGGCTGTAGCAGTAACCGTGAAACCATATACCATGGTATGGAAATTAACGGTTATCATATTGTGTACATTCACGATGGTATAAAAAAAATAAATAAATAAACTTTTCATACATACTTTGATTTTAAAAAATGGTGTCAAGAAATAACCTTCTGTTTTCATCCCTTTAACCCTTAGAACTTAGACACGGTCCAACAGTGCCTACACTGGTATTTTTGCTCATTGTGATGTCATTTCTTGGTGTATCTTCAAACGCCTTATATCCCTGAAAACTGTACAACCTCAGCTAAAAGATTACATGAGTCAAAAAAGCATAATAATTGGAAACAGTATTGAAATTGTGCCTTTAAAAAAACCTACAAAAAACAGATGTTTTTTCATCAGATTTTACAAAATAAAATCCCAAAACATGTTGATTCAAAAGATTTTTAAATGCAGAACCCTAAAGCTAATGTTTCTTAACACTCCATAAGTTATTTGAATGATGCATGTTATTTAATTTTTGAGATACGCTCATTTCTATAAGCAGAGTGCAAAAGTGTTGTGATAGATTCATCAGTTATTCCTATGGTGCATGCATTTTTGCGTGGTTTTGCACACGTAACGTAGCGTAATGACGAATTACGAACATACAGAAGAATGAATGCTATCGCTATTATTTAAATTTAAGTCCTGTTTAAACAGGATCATGCAAACAACGATCTCCCTCAGCCGTCCATGGTAGGTCCGTTTTTGAGGGTGAAGGGTCATTATAACTGATAATAATAATAATTATTGTGTTATACCAAATACTATGATACCCAGAAACCATGACATTTTCTAAAATGCTTAGCATATCGTGACACTCGCGTCCCGTTTCAACCCCATGGCTCATATACAAAACATACGTATGCAACATTTGCACTTCCTGTAGATCCATATATTTGTTTTAGAAACAAATGATCTTAATCTTAATTTCCCAAACTCAGTTGGTACCAAAATGATTAGTCAGTTAACCCTTCATGGTTGATTCAATCAAAAGGATATCAACCGCTAAACTCAAATAATTTCCAAAGATATCCACCCAAATCTTGTAAATTACATTTTTGGGGGATTTGACTTTATGCATTTTATATACTCAATAATTTATCACTTTAATAAACCAACAGAGGACTGAAAGTTATTGTTGGCACTGCAGAGTCAGTTGTGTACACAATACTAATTCTGGGATCCAGACTTTCCCCCAAACTTTCCTTTAATAAAACAAAGTCTCACTCTTATGGGAAAAGAGCTATATTAAATATGACTTACTACAGATGAAGCTAACTCAAAGGAAGCAAAGAGATAATGAAGCATGACAATTGCGCCTATTTCTGGCAGCCCCCTGATATTCCCTGGAGGTTCCTAAACCTGACTTTGGGAATCATTGTTGTATATTATGTAACCACAGCGTGCTCTGTTCTTATTTATACCTGATGTCTCTTCTTAGCTGCTGTCACAAGGCAGCATCTCTCCATCTCATCATATCTGACCTAAAATGTGTTGTTAACTATGGATAAACATATTGCCTATGACTGCCCCATCTTATATGAGTGCCTTCATCTCTGCACAGCACACTATTAACGGGAGAAAACTTCAGCGAGTGAGTATGACAGCTGAACAGCAGCCAGTGAATGGAGTGGGCGGTCTGTGCCAAGAATTTCTGTCGGCTTGAATCAGTGCCTTTGCCCGCACAGTGGAGGGTCATGTGAGAGTCTGTGTGTGTGGATATGTGTGTGTGCGTGTGTGTGAAATATAGCTGATAACAAAGCAATCCGTGGCTTTTTTCTCTCCCCTTTTTTAATTCCACCAGTGTTGTGTTGTGCTGGGCCAGTCCACGCTGCCTGGTGGCAGTCCAGTTAATGATGTCGGTGTAATGCAGAAAATAGAAAAGGAAATTGAGTATTACTTATGCATCAGGTAAACTGTGCGATTCCAAAAGGCAAATGTAAGAGGTTTTAATGCTGCCAGGCACTAAATTTAAGACCAATTTAAAAACAAAGCTGTGACAACCAGCCTTTTTCTGAAGTTGTTAAACTATAAATGAGGAGAAGGAGAAAAAAAGAGCAGCAGCGGGTGAAATCAGAAGCATTATGTCCTGCTGAGTTCAGTGCAGGAACAGGATACATATTGTTTTCCTTAAGTACAAAGAATCCTGCACAGAAACTTGGATGAAAGAGGCAATTTCACAACAGGGTTTCACATATTGCATATTTTTCAAACCCGGGATTTGAAATGATTTCACGACATCTTAAGGACCTATCAACACCTTACATCGGGTCGATGTCACTGCCATGTATACAGAGGGAGACGGGGGACCGTGAGGCTACAGCTCCCGACAAGAAACGAGGGAGAGAGGGAAAATATACTGTGTGAGCGAAAGGATAAAATATGTGCTGACAGCTTTTTGGCCAGAGGGCTAGAACACTGAAATAGTAGCGTCTGGGTGTCAGGCCAGGGTCGCTCCCTTCACTCGAGAACAGACTTTCCCCGACCCCGGCTAGGAAAACATCACACACCACTACAGTCGACTGATAATGTAGTATCTGACAGATAATGTACTAACTTGTCCACATGTGACACTAATGCACCTTGGAATGGGCCGACACTGTAGCAAGAAATCATTTCATCTGTTACATTAAGCCGGCATTGTTTCTTTATAAAGAATACTAAACAGACAGGACAAATAAAGCTAATTGAGTTAGTGCATTATAGTGATTACATAATGTTTTACACTCCTTGTGAAGTAATAATGTTGGATTATGTAATCATTTTGACCACATATTATTCAGTTTGCTGCTGCAGTGATTTTGGTGTAATGTGGTGGTTTGAGCGGGAGGTGATGTACCTTTTCTTTACAACTGGTTAGAGAAAGCATAAAGGAAGAAATCGATATGACTGCTAATGCTGTGACTCACCAGGAGCTTGTGTGTGTATGCTTAGGGGTGGTGTGTGTGTGTGTGTGTGTGTGTGTGTGTGTGTGTGTGTGTGTGAGAGAGAGGGGGGCAGACAGGGAGGAGGAATGGCGAGCTAAACAACAAACAGGACCTTTAAATGTTCTTCACGGCACAACCGGCGCGTTTGTGTGTATCCCTAATGACTAAGGGCAGGCAATAAAGATAAATACATATCACAGTATATGTAATCCAGCATTGTCATAAATAAGTGCTGCTTATTGTATTTGTAACGGCGTCCACAGTGGCCTGAAGTGCTCTCCAGTTCACTTAAATCTCTGAAATTCCTAGAAAAAAACTTACTGAGAACATGACGTGTGCGTACTTGGAGGTACAGCCAAGGTGATTACAGGACATCATTTGCGACGGGGGCAGCCAGAAAACACCGAAATAAGAATATTGCTCATGAGAAACACACCAAAGTGCCTGTCAGACACTGCGCAAATTAAAGATTATGCAAATATACCACAGATTTACAAGGTGCTTATCTATGGCGTAGGCTGTCTGTCATATTGCTTTAAAAATAAGTCATTGATGTCACAAAAGTCACAGTTTAACCCTTTAAAAACGGGACCTCCCGCTGATGGCTGCGAGAGATCACTGTTTGCATGATGCTGTGGAAACAGATCTAAAATAAGAAGTGTTATACCTGGAGCATGCATTCTGTCAGCAGCAGAGACGTAAGGCTTCTGTGCTCCCTGTAGGCACATCACCTTACCTTACAGATCATGCAAACATGGTATTTCACCCCAGGCCCTCAGGAAAGCCGCTCAGCCTTGCCGCCTATTTGCCCCAGTGGCCACTGATGGTATTGCAGCAAAAAAATCCCCTGCGGCCCAAAAAGCTGAGACGTCCGTAAAACTTGACACCTCAAAGTGCAAACGAGGTCAGTCATGAATCTTTCCATGGAGGTTTTATTTTTGTAAAACTTTCCACAAGCCAAGAAAAGTGATTTAAAATCTGTGATGTCATCACTTTGTAAAGTCTATGAGCTGAGCGGGAACCTGTGGGTGGGGCTAGCACTAGCAACACTACTGCACATAATCAGGGGGCTGCATATCGCAGACGTAAACCAGGAAGCTAAAAATTTTTTGGAGCACACACCAGGCGAGGACATCTCCTACTGTCAATGAAAAATGAAAACCATAATAACTGGAACATTAATTCTTTAAGCAGCAGAGAGCTAAGGCTTCTGTCTCCTGTGTCATTGGGAGCGTGCCCACTAATCGGAAGATCAGTGGTTCGATCCCTGGCTCCTCCAGTCCGCATGTTGAAGTATTCTTGAGTGGGATACTGAACCCCAAATTGCTCCTGATGGCTGCTCCATCCGTGTGTGAGTGTGTTAAAAACTACCATAAAACTATCAGGTGGCACCTCGTACGGTAGCCTCGGCCACCAGTGCGTGAATGTGTGTGTGAATGGCTGAATGTGAGTCGTAGTGTAAAAAGTGCTTTGAAATCCGATGAAAATGTATTTTTTAATGACACATTTTCAATACTTTCATGAATTATTATGGTTTATTGACTCACATCACGTTTAACCTTAGGTCATACAGATTTTAGGGATAGGAAGTATTCGAAGATACGCCAAGAAATGACATGACAGTAAGTACAAAATGCCAATGTAGGCACTGTTGGATAGTTTCTAATGCAGAGTTCGAAACTTTGTTCTGCTTCAGAGGCCGACATTACATTTGGAAAAGTTGGTGACCTACTATCTGTCAGTGTAGGAAAGTCTGCTGAAACAGGAAATGGTATCTTTGGAGAAATACGTGGATGATTTCTGAGCTCCCATCAAATCATGACTGTGGCTTTAAGAGGAACAAGATGACACACACACACACACACACACACACACACACACAAACACTCTAACCACTTCTTTTAGAAAGAAAACTATCCTTTTTTCTTCCAGAACAGCAAATCAAACAGCTGCTCAGAAAATGTCCCAACCTACTTGAACAGAGCGGGCATCTTAGCGTGTCTCATGGTTGGTTAAATATTTGCCAGCTGGGGTGCTTTTCTCTGCTGTGTGTGTGTGTGTGTGTGTGTGTGTGTTTGGCCTGCTTGTCATGAAAGCACAGTTCAGGTGCTGAATCAATCATACATGTAGATAGAATCCAATAAGCACGGAGCGAGACTGCAGCTGGGGTCTACGGAGACAAGAGACAGAGGGAGTGAGCAGCGATGCCCATGTTGGCAGTGCTCGCTCTATCACCCCGTCTCAGCAGATGCCATGTTACAGAGAGGGTAATTAATAGCCCAGTGGGGCCTGGGTGAGAATCGCCAAGACACCCTCTTACACACACACACACACACACACACACACACAAAATAATAATGTCTCCATTTGCCCCTCGGAGCAGCTTTGCGCCAACTAGCCTTCACCTCATTATGCCAATCAAATCGACCAGGGGGTGTGGAGGGTTGGGGTGGGGGTGGGTGGGGGAGCGGAGCTGTGAGGGGAGGGAACAAGCTGTCCTTTCTCATTCGGCCTCACTCTGTTTTACTGTCCATGTGTTCATTATAGAGAAAGATTTGATCTTAATAAGAACGTCACCACACAGAGCTGTCAGGAAACGGCCAAAGCACTGCCTTTTTTTTTTCCTTTCCCCGATTGTACCTTGGTCTGGTAATAAGCCACTCACCACTCTGCTTCTTCCAAGGAGCTAAAAATGTTGGATTTACCAGTTGCCAGTTTGGAGCCACACACCCTGAGCTGCAGCTGGGTTTTCACAGCTCGCTCTGCCTTTTCCCTCTAAACTGCGCAGGGTAAACTATTTACAGTCTGGGTGCCAGCAAACTACTTTAAAATAATAACAGGGGATTTAAGTGGAAACAATTTCACGACTAAAACTTTGTCATGTCAACTTAATCTTTACTTTCAGGGCGCTGAGAGTTCCAGTGCTGGCAGCAGACAGGAGTTTATTCCTTCTAATATCTGACCTGCCTCCTGATGGTTGCAAGTGAAAACATTTTGGCTTGTTTTGTTCAGAGGATATGTACGATGTCTGCACAGCACACTGTTGCATAAGCGTTTAGCTTAGTGGGAAAAACTTTTTGTTTAAATTTCTTATATTTATCTTTGCGCAAGTAAAATTTAGTAAGTTGAACATTCTCTCTTGACCCCTTGAAAATGTGCTGTTTTTTTGAATTGGATTGTCAAGAATACTTTGCAAAGGCCTTCCCTTATAACTTTGAGCGGTTATCTCAAGATCAAGCCACATATTAAAGATAGACTCTGCAGGATTTTAGAAAAGAAATTTAGACTCATACAGAAGCAATGCCTCTAAATAAGCATTTACGACCCTCTAGAAGGGTGTGGCTGTGTATTTTTTCTGCAGAGACTCTGCCTTTTTCCTGTATTTCCATATTTTCTTGTTATTTTCTGCAGTCAGGACAGTTATGAGCGTGTGCCACCATGACGCTCAGGTGAAGCCAAGAGACACAGAGTCAAAAAAGTGCACATAAAGTGAGGCACAACGTCAGAACTGGTTGGGTTAGGCTACAAATGGTCCAAAAAGCGGTGAAAACGCACAGTGACACCACAGTATTGTCTAGTTATGGCCACGGGAGATTGGTTTTTTTTTTTACATGATCCTGTTTATAATGGATCTAAAATAAAAATTGTAATATCAATATTGTCCTGTAAAATAAAAACTAGAAATGCTAGAGCATTAATTTCTTTGCAGTGGAAAGCTAAGTCATCCATCTTTTTGCCATCACGCTGTCAGATTGCGATGACGTCATTACGTTTTCCTACACGCAGTCAAAAAGACAGTGAATACGTGCAGTGGCGCCAGAGGAGCAGAGAGGCAGGTCAATAGGAATATCTGTTGTATTTTCTTTTTTTTTTTTTTTTTGTATTTGCAACACAATTTTAACACTATTATAATTTATTATGGTTTTCTGATTTACATAACCTTTTAGCTGTACAGATTTTAGGGACATTAAATACCAAAAAATACCAGTGTAGTTACTAGGGAAATATTTCTACTGCAGATGTAACTATCAGAATGGCTTTGCACTGTGCGTGTAAAAATGAGCATATCTGAAAAACAAAAAAATGTACATTGTTCAAATAACTTATGGAGTGTTAAGAAATACTTTAATCATGTTTCTACATTTAGAAATCTTCTGGATCAATAATTTGTCTGTTTATTTTTTGAAATTTGATGACAGACTTTGGGGATATAAAGCATTTGAAGATACTCCAAGAAATGACATCATAATAAGCAAAAATACCAACATATGCACTGGCGGACTGTTTCTACAGCAGAGTTCAAAGGGTTAATCAATATGTTTTAAGGCCTTGCGTAACTGTAATGATCTGTGACGTTTCTTAGAATTGCATGTCTGATTTTCTCCCCTCGTTGGCCGTTGATATAACAACAATGAATCACCATATGGCCATTTCAAGCTCTGACATTAGCTGCACTGCTCCTCCTCCTCCAGGTTGCAGGATGTGATTGATTTCTTTTCTCTTTTCACTATTTGTTCTCAAAAAATAAAAAAGAGAAGTGTGTGGTTAGGTGCAGCAATGATAGCCAGCATGGCTGATGAGAACTTTAATCCTAGATTATCCAAGTAAATTAATTATTGGCCACACCTTTGGATGTCAGCTGATGTGTGTACGGCTTGAGACTACAGGGCAGAAAGATCTATTTTGTTATAATTTTCCTTTTAAAATCATGTGAGGCTTTTCCATCTCCCCTCAGTGTGTTCACCATCACCACCACAACCAGCTAAACACCCTGACCTGCCGTCTGCAGGCAGCAGGGGAGTTATAAGGAGATGTACTTAGTGGCAGCCGGCCTCTGCAGAGGGTCTTCTTTGGTGTCAGGACAGTGTTTAAGCCGTTTCGGTAAACAGCGTCGGTCCATTTCATCCCCTGCAGCCTCATTGAAATCAGCTTCTTAACAAACACATCTCCATCCTCTTATTTTGTCGCTGACCCACTCCTCCACCCACACCCCCAGTCCCCCCTCCGCACCCACTGCCACCACCAAACTTCCCCCGTGTGTTACCTGAGACAAGCAATTTACCTTTTTTGTTGTTTGCCTGACCTAGAGAAAACAATTTCAGAGGGGTCTTCCTGCGCTCTTAACAGCCCTTCGTTTGAACAGGTAAAGGCGACTGGCGTGCCACAATGGCTTTTTTTTTTTCTCCTAGAAGATGAATTGGCGAGCTGTCAGCTTCAGACAGGCCGAGTAGCAGTGTTTCTGTAATGGGACACTGGAAGTGTCTTTGATTAATGGAAGAGCCATACTGAGCTGTTAGGGAACCCGCCGTGGCCCAGCGAGAGCGATTGAGCGGCGGATACATGCCGACAGATGTGCGAGGGAGCGCGGGCCTCGATACCAGCAGAGGAGGAAGAAAAGGAAGGGGAGGAGAGGAGGATAGAAAACGGTAGTCTGCCTGGCTCGCAGCCATTTTTAACCTGAAGCCTATTTTCCCGTCTTCTTTCATCATACAGATTGATTTAGACCTGAATCTTGTCAATTGCTTCACTACAGAGCTACTTACATCTCTGCTCACATCGAAGCAGCTCTGCAATCCAGTTATTTGACGCATCAAATATAATGACTGCCAGCAGAAAATATGGAATAAAAGACAGTCCAACAATATGACGTCTAATATTCAGTTTCAAAGCACAAACAAGGCAAACATTTTTCATAAGGATCCCTTAAAATTGATTAGAACAGCCATTTTCTCCTCAAAGAAGAACTGATCAGGGAGACGTTATTATCAAAACAGTTCAGACATTTGCTGCGTCTGCTGCTCGCGAGGCTGTAAATTCGACTCGCTTTCATCCTTTTTGGCAGACAGCTACTGAGAGAAGCCACAAAGCTACAGTCAGGGGACACCAGCCATCCTCAAACTTTTTTTGGAGAAAGCGTTACAGCAAAGTCAAAAGAGAGGGATTTTTTAACTGCAGCAGGGACACGAGCATCACATGTCACTGACTCTGTGCTGTTGTTGTCTCCACATCTATTCTGGTAGGAGAAATCTCAGCCAAGAGCGAGATGTTTCCTTTCTCCTCCTCTCAAAATACATTTTGCTCAGTCTCTCATTAAGACTTTGTCGTCTTTTGGCTCTAGCCGATAAACGGATCTAAAGAAAGAGAATGCTCCTCTTGTTGAAAACACAAAGAAATATTATTTTATTCCCTTGTTATTAACCTGAAACCCATCAGCACTGGGAGAGGAGGCACACTGGAGCACAGAGTTGTACTGTAAACAGGCAGAGCCTCTAATTCCTCCCTGTACAAATATGTCAGAATAAACACTTATCTTCGAGAACGGCTGAGTAGACTTACGTGGAATTTTTCCGCCCTTGCAAAAGATAGCAAAATATAAATACCCGCATTTTAAATGCTCACTGATAAAAATGGAACAAAATCATCCATCCATGACGACCGCTGTTTACAAGACAGCTGGAACAGAGGGTTCCAGGCTGCGCTCTTGCCGCTTTTTGTTTGGAATAATGCTTGTTTATTGGAATTGTGGCATTGCTGTGTTTTAAATGGAAGGAACAGCATTTTACAAGGTAATTAGTCAGGCTATAATCCCACACTTGCGCACACACACACACACACACACACACACACGCACGCACGCACGCACGCACGCATGCACGCACACAGTCTTCCTCAGAACACTGCATCCTAATGCTATCATGTGACAAACCACTTTTGTCACTCTTAATTCTGCCCGAAATGTGTCATGCACAAACCTCTGGGAGAAGGATGGGAACACTTCTGACGTTAATCCTGATAAACACAACAAGTACTGTACCTGCATGTTAAGATGTTACAGCACTTTTCTGTATGTTTTCTTTACCTCCTCTTCCTGCTGCAACCTCATTATCAGCTCTAACAGGGATTGGGGGCATTTTTAGGTGAGGGCCATGGTGGGGGTTGGGGATGGGTGTTTATGTTGGCCCTTGTTTCCAGGGTCGGGAACCGTCCCGAGGGAGCGCATTCCTCACCCAGAGCACGACTAAAGGTATGTGAACCATCTGGACAAAGCCATAAGCCACAATGGCCCTACACAGGCCCGTCCATGTGGTCCGACGGCCAGTCAGCGCTCTCACACTGTCGGCTTTTTCATTCCCCTGGCGCTGGAGGCATGGAGCTAGATATCCATCGGCTCCGCTACGGGCCAGCCGTCACTTCCACTGTGTGTGTGTGTGTGTGTGTTCTATGGTTCCTTCCTCCTGGCTCAGGCAGGGTGAACAGGGTCATCTGTGAGGCCCACTGTGATGCCCGCACGACTGTGTGGATGTAAAGAATGCTGCCTAAGGTCAACATATCATTAGCTGAGGGGTCAATGAGACGATTGTTTCCTTATTCGCTCGCTTTATCGTCATTTCACATCATCATATGACTCCAGCTCGCGAAAAAGCCACACATACCAGCAATGAATGCACAAGTGACAAATGAAATGCGTGCTCACCGTTTCCTCATCTTACAAAATGCTGATTTTAGCTCGTCTCTACAGTCCTTCAGCAAAATGAACAAGTCCCTCGTCATAGCCTCTGGCACACAAGATCACAGTGATACGGGGTTTTCGGAAGCTAAGTTAAAGGGTCAGTTCACTCAAATTACAAAAAATATAATCATTCATGACTTTGTTATGCAGATAGTTTAGTCCATTTTGGAGATATCTGTCATTTTCACCATTTTCAACCATTTTCACGCCAAAACACAACAAAGATTCAGTGTTTCGAGTGGACGTGTGTTGAAGTCAGGGTGGAAAAGCCTCAGAAACAGTAGTGACACTGTAAAGATCTCTACATTATCAAATGCCTTGGGGATCAGCAGCACTTTAAAGCAGCATGACCCCACTAAACCCACTCGATGACAGGGCACCTTGGTTCATATTACTGCCTTTACAGACTTAATAAAGTAACCAAAACATTTAAACAAAAATCAGAGATGGACAGGAGCAGAAGGCTGATATATTTCCTTCACTGCAAGACAACCATTGACTTCTATTCATTTCTGTATAGTAAATATAGAGATAGTCAAATTTAAAGGATCATACCGCATGTTTCAGCCTGTTTATTACAAACTGTTCATACGTTGCATCACAGCTAAGCATTTTCCAAAACAGGATACTTCATTATAAAAATCTGAATGTTTTTTTCCCCTACAGTTAGAGGCAACCATTGACTTCTATTCATTTCTGTATAGTAAATATAGCAAAGGTTGAAATTAAACGATCAAACCACATGATTCAGCCCATTTACTACAAACTGCCCAAACTTTGCATCACAACTGTCCCATTTGCACGCAAGGATGTTTTGTTATAAAAATCTGAATAGGTTTTTCCTACACTTTAAGGCATCCATTGACTTCTATTCATTTCTGTTTAAAAATACAGAAGGTCAAAATTAAAGAATCATACCGCATGTTTCAGCCTGTTTATCACAAACGGTTCATACTTTGCATCATAGCTGACCAATCTACACACCAGGATGACTTGGTTTTCCCTACACTTTAAGGCATCCATTGACTTCTATTAATTTCTGTATTTCAAAATTAAAGGATCATACCGCATGTTTCAGCCCGTTTATTACAAACTGTCCAAACATTGCATCACAACTGACCAATCTGCACACCCAAATACTTTGTTATAAAAATCCACATTGGCATTTCCCACACTTCTCAAGAAACACTGACTTATATTAATTTCTGTATACTAGTCTGTATATAGCACTATCTTGAACATGATTATTGGTTGCACTGTAAACGTTTGCACATCCCCTGATTAATATTTCTGCACATCCTGCACTTAACTGTACAGTTTGAACAACATAAACATTTGTCTTATGTTTATTCTTATTCTTGTTTTTAATCCAGAATATAACAAATAGTACATATTTGTTATGTTAAAGTACTTGTTAAAGCATCTTTGCATTTTTTATTGTAATTTTTCTATTCAGTATTTAAGTTCCGGAGCAATGCAGTACTTTTGCCTCTTTTTTATTCCTCTTAATGTGTTGATTGTATGTTCAATGTCTGCACCACTGAAACCTACTTGGCAATAAATCCATTTCTGATTGTGATTTCTGATTTTTCTGGTCTGAAAATTCAGTCTCCCCAGCTCATGAGTTTACACGCTGGCAGAGGCACCATCATCACTGGGTCCAGCCTGACTGTCAGTTCACAGAGGGCTGCTTCAGACGGCTGGATGAGTGCTGTTCTGGAGCCGAGTGGCCTGCTCAGATAGAGAGCAGAGATGGAGCATCGGGCCAGCCGCAGCTCGGCAGCTGCGTCTAATAAAGAAACTGAATTTGATAATCAGCTGAGACAGTCAATTTGCTAATAAGGGATTCTAATTAATTAATCAATGTGCATTTGGTGGGAGCAGGCGCTATTGTCAAGAGCGGTCAAGTGCAGTTTGCTGTGCCTCTCTTTCTCCCCCTGCTCATTGCTTAACACATAAGTTGATTTCAATTTCATTTGGCACTCTGCAAATTTTCTCACCGCAGAGGGAGAGGGGGGACAATTAAGTGTGAGCGAGCACAGAGGAATCTGGGTGTGTGCATGAGGATGTGCACTTTAACTGGTCCTCACTGACAATAATAAAGGACTTTTCTGCAGAACTTTGAACCAAACTCTGAATTTTTCCTATTAAAACGCTGCCCAAGAAGAATAACGAGCCAAGCAGTCTTATTCTATATCCTTTCAATACACTCATTTAAACACCAACAGCAGGAACAGATAACCATCACCACAACAACTAAAGAGGGGAGATGGAGTGTAAAATATAAAGCATATAAACAGCATGATTAAAGGCTACCTTTTGGAACCAGTGGATTGAAAGTGATTAAGTTACACAGTGACACTCAACAGGGTTCGAGTGTTTAATGTAATATGCACCAGTTGTGAATATTATGGACTCAACACGATTTCTTCATTTGACTGCAGTCACACTCAAACGAGCCTGGCTTGAGGTTTTTACAGAACACAGTCTTGCTTTGCATCTTGAAGCAATAATTGACAACACACTTAGCAGCTCCAGCCATATTACCAAAGCATGTGTTTGAAGTGGCAAATGTGCTCCAACCAGTTACTCTCAGTCAGCAGTGGAAAGTACTCAAGTCCTGAGTTTTAGTACAGCTATGACTCGTTCGGATCCCCCCGTCTGTCCATTCCAATGGACCTAACGATTCCTGTCATCTGACTCCATCCAAATGCATAGACCTATCTGATGAGATGTCTATGAGCCAATCACAGTGTTGCACATCATCTAAAGTGGACTGCAGTGGAGCCACGCCCCCTTTTTCAACAAGCATGGTTGCCTGCAAGACAAGGCACGTTTCGGTCCATTAATCATATTGTTAAAGTACATAATTTGTGTTTAAAATGCATTGAAAGTAAAAATGAGATGTTATATTACTGATACATGTCAAAAAAAATCACATGAAAGATTTCTAGCTTTTACTCAGGATGTTTTTCAAACTATCTGAGTGTCATCAGAAAATGAATCCAGGAAACACTGATACAATCTTCTCATAATGCATCCTATTGATTATGTCCACACAATATTAATCTCGGGAGGTTTTCAACGTTTTTTTTCTGGAGATACTTCAAAAATTGAGGATATTTAGAGTTGTGATGATGAATATAATACAAAATATATTTACAAATATTTTGGGGGGGCGTACACATGCCAGGTTTTTTGCACCAGAGTGACACCGTTGTGGTGCTCACACATTCACGAGCACCTATTTTTCTGTGCACTGCGGCTGCACCCTGAAATAAAATGAGTTCAACATTTGGAACACAGCAGCACGCACTGCATGTCATGTGATGAGGACCAACCAATCACAGCTGACAGATATCTTTCCCTTCTTCTGTAAATATCAGTCTGTGATACATATGGAGAAGATATTGATCATGTTAGTGCAGGGCTGTCAGAGCTTTACATCTGTCCCACAAGCAACAGGCCTTCACACAAACAGCGCCTGGAAGAAGATCAGCTCTGCACTCAGGATTTAAGATAAACAGGCTATGATACAGTGCTTGTTGAAGTTGCTAAGCAACCTCAGACGCAACCTGCCGCTGTGCTCTTGAAAGCTGGCAGAGAAAAGGCACAAGCGTAGCACCCAACGCCTGACCTTGCGCTTTCCAGGCAGTTAAAGACGTAGCAGGTGTACAGCCCCTAAATCACTCATGAAAATAAATAAACTCAAGTTTTGTTTTTGTTTTTTTGTTGAAATTTGTATTTACTATTAGACTGTTTCTGCATTAAGATTCTTTTGTTGTGGACAACAAAAAATAATACATGATAAAGTATCCTAAACAAAAAAAAATTGCTAATCATCTACAAGTGCCTTTAGAGTAGAAATCCACCATTACAATTTTTTGTGTGCATATGTTTGGAACATTATCGGTTTCTGTGCATGATAAAATATTCTAACTATTTGATTATTTCCCTTTTTGACTACTTTTTGCCTGTAATATTGGAATATCATACCTGTTGGTTCACTATCTTTCAACTGTGTTAAACTCACAAAATAAGTTCACAAGGTGCCACTCAACAGCACATAAAGTTATGACACTTGGAACAATAAAATACTACTTGTATGTTAAATTAAACAACATGTAGCCTGGTCATTTAAGGGGCCATTTTTCAGTATAAATGCTTTCACTTTTGTTTATTAATTAACTTTTCGAAGAAGAGATGTTCACTTGAGATGGGGAATTTTCCCACTGTGCCATTACTGTTTGTTCCCCCCGAAATAAGTCATTTCCATTAGTGTCTGACACTTTCTGCGAACACAGTATGTTTCGATGAACATCTTAAATTCCATGTTAACACAATAGCAGATATTGTGACCTGAGGGCGACAAAGAATCCACCGTGTCGTCTTTTATCGAGAGCCTCCTGTGTTTTTCATTTATCTGCTGGAAAGCAACAAGTACTTTAACTTCTTCTGGACATGTTCGTGCAGGCAAATTTTTCTGTTACCATCAGGGCCATGTTACGGTTTAAAACTAACCGCTATTTTAAATCTTTTATTACCTCTGCCATTTGTCTTTTAAATTCCCTGTACTTTTTTTATTGTTTTTTCAAATCTCTTTTATTGATGATCAATGTATTATTTTTTTCTATTTACAAATACTGGATGTTATAGTATGTGTGCAAGGCAAGCTGTTCTAACAAAATGCCCCTGGTGGGATTAATAGAGTCGACTAACCTGAATCTCTCAATGAACTTACAGTGCAATGACTCTCCTGCCATAAATTGTCCTTTTGACGGAACAAACTATGTCTTAATTGCTCTCCTGACCCGACTGTCCAGTGTTAACCAGTGCTGATTGGCCTCCTCTAAGCTCTGACAGTGCTGATTTTAACACTTTCTGACTTCAATGAACACTGGCACTTTTGCCGTACAGTCCAGTAATCTTTGTGTGTGTGTGTGTGTGTGTGTGTGTGTGTGTGTGTGTGTGTTCAGGTTGCCGTGGAAGTTCCTTATGTTGAAGGCAGTAGTGCCCTCTAGGCGGAAACTAAAACCTCCCCCCACCTCTGCAGAGAGCAAATGGTTTTAATGTGGTCGTGGGGACAGAGAGAGTGCAGTACACAGATGAAAAGTAGAGACCCTCTCTTGTTTTTTTCCGTCGTATGCATGACCTTAAAAGACCCGCAGCCCCTCACATATGTTTCAGGAGGGGAAAAAAAGGAATTTATGCAAGCAGTGGCTTTCTGACCCCAACTCTTTGCATATGGTGTGGTTAAAAATAAATGTACACAAAAGGGAGAGTGTAGCAAGAGAGGTTTTTTAGCAGAAAGTCCAGATGACCAGTGGGATATGTCTGTGTGTTACAAAAGAATGTATGCTTCAAAACTCCTCTTTGGACAAACACCAGACAGACAACAAAGTGCTGCAGAGCTGGAAGGGGAAGGAATTTATGGAGGGGTGGGGGTTATCGTTCTGGTTGTACTGGTTTTGGTGGGAGGGAAGGAGCCTAGTGGTGCTAGGGGTCAGAGGTCAGCTGCTTGCACTCAACAGCTGTCCTAAAAGCAGCACAGATAAGACCTGAAAGCATCCTGTGTGTGCATATATGTGGTGTGTGTGTGTGCGCGTGTGTGTGTGTGTGTGTGTGTGTGTGTGTGTGTGTGAGAGAGAGACTAACACCAGCCACTGGGCAAATAGATACAGTAAAGCTTGACCGACAGGAATCTTACCGCTCTACTTTCAATGTTCAACAGGCTGAATGTTTCTCAAACTTTGACTTAAGCCCTGAGAAAAGGAGTAGATTACCCCACCGAAGGAGGGAGGGAAGGAGGGAGGGAGGGAGGTCAAGGCTTGACCGGTAGGCCAGGTCATTCATCAACTGCTAATGGGCAGAGCTTTATGCTGTCACGATGAATGACCTTTGTCCAAGAAGGAAAAGACGCAAAGCTTGACCGCAAGACAATGGCAACAGCAAAGGCATCAATTCTAAACATGTCAATCGAGTTCTGAAGGATGCTGGCGTGGTGTGTGTGTATGTGTGTGTGTGTGTGTGTGTGTGTGGGAGTACTGTCTTAAAAAGTTTGTGTATCGGCTCAGGGCGATTGCTTATCTCCAGCTTTAAGAGGACAAGCAGAGGCGAGATGCAGGCCAGCAGCTTCCACTGAGGGGACAGGTCTTGTTAAGGCCTGTTTTGGCTAGTTTGGGTATTTACTCTGACCTCACCCCAGGCTTCACCACTCAAACCTCCTGTCCCACCTCGTAATTTATTGGACACCGTTCAGACCACATTGAGGAGCAGCGATGCAACAAACAGTGATGCTACTAGTTCAACTACATTTTAGAATTAAAAATAAACAAAAAAGCTAAAAAATGATTGAAATGCTACTCAAGACACAACAAATTCTGCACCTGCTGAAAGATATCTGTTTTTTGTTAAAATAAATTACATTACAAAATTATGAGTGCTCAGCTCGTCAAATTAAACACTGCTACCATCCTGAGTTGGCACCAAACGTAGTCAGTTAAACCTAATATTCAAATCATTATCATTTCATGCAATTGCGCTCACCCCAAAAAAATGTTGTAATAATCATGTTTCAAAAATTTTTAGTTTCCCAATCTCAATGAATTTGCTTTGTCAATTTTTATTCAGTGAGTTGATGTCATGTTTTATAGCACAGTATGCAGTGTTGACAGTGCCCTATGCAAAGTGCCACACATTTCAGCGGTATTTAAACTACAATTAGTTGAAAAAACTGCAAAAAGCAACCAAGTAAAGCGAGGAAAACACACCACAGGATAAGGTAAGCCACAACCAGGACGATTTATTTGTTTTGACTATTAAACATTGCGCTTGTTTTCTATCTACCCTGGATCGTGACATCCTGGAGGGGAGCTAAAGTGGTTGGTGGGTTGTTTGGGAACTCAGACCTGAACAGCTGAAGTTTTGGTTTCAATATTTGTTGATTGAGGACTTTAGAGAGGAAATACAGCAGGTGTGGCTTAACAAAAATTTTTGGAAACGTTATGATGGATTCGATGGGATTTGTTTCTTTGTGAGGATGTACTGTACTCTGTGGACAAATCAATAAAAATGATAAGTGACAAAAAATACAGTTTGGTTATTGAAAAATGTGACATACACACTCTTTTTTTGGACAATGTTTTACCCTTACAGATTAAATCGAGTTAAATTTTGATTGTTTTCTGAGAGTTTTCTTACTTGTCAACTAAGTTTAAACTTTAGTTCAGACTTCAGGGAAATGAGTCAAACATCCCAAGTTATATTATTAACAGCAGATATAACTTGTAACTGTAAAATAGGTTGTGTTAACTATGATTATTCGTATTAGCTTGTAGTGTAGCTCACCTCTGTTAATACACTCCAAAATCTGCAGTTTTAAAGTAGCTTCCACAACACGGTTCGAGGCGAGACTACTTCACTTACTGTATGTTTGTTCCGTGGACTGACGGAAGTCTTTATTTATTTTTCCCACAGGCCGTGTACAGTTTGAGAAAACTGGTCAGGGAAGTTTTTTTCCAGTAGCCTCCCCTGTCCAAACGGAGAGTTACCTCCTGAGCAGCGTGTATCTTCTATCTCGCCTGGATCTCCTCACTGTAATTACCGTCTGCAGGTAATAAGTCCCCGTGAGAGGAGGAACTCACCAAAATCCAAAGATAAAAACAGAGCTGATGAAAGTGGAGCTGCACTGATACATTTGCTTGATTTGATAAAGACATGACTTATTTGGTTAGATAAAAGCAGAACCGCTGTTTAAGAATGGCCCGTTTTTCTTTCATGTTTGTTGTTTTTTTAAATCAAATCTTTAATGTTTTATTAAATCCAGTGAACAAGAAGAGTTTTCTTTATCAACTTTTAATATTCAATTTGCTAGTTTCCATCAACACTGTAGACCTGAGTTTAAAACATACAAATAAAAGTTTGTTAACAAATACAGTTTAGCTGTTAACTACAGTAGGCTTGGGTAATAATTTTGCTTTACCTTTATTTTGTCTTTCAACTAAAGTTCCCAAATCTGAGCAATTAAGTTGATGAGTTTAACACTTTTCTGTGACAAAATATTCTAAACTTGACATTTGCTTAGCAGATTTTTTGTGAGCCCTGCAAAACAAATTAAAATTAAAGGGATAGTTCTGATTTTTTGAACTGGGGTTGTATGGAATACTTATTCATAGACACATTTTAACCGCCTAAAAAAGTCCCACTTAAAAAAATCGATATCAGTATGTATAGTAAGTAAGTGTACACTATATTGAGAGGATTTTCAACACTTTACCTTAATGTCAGACAGCCCATTCTGATGGAAAGTCCTCTATGCGCATGTCAAAGCCAGAAAAAAAAGTAATTTTACCTTCACGAGAGCTGCAAGTCTGCTGCTGCTTTGACCAGTTAGTTAGTTTGTGTTATTATGGGACTTTGGTGAATCAGAACTAACCCTTTAAATGCCAAAGTCACACAATAACACAAACAAAATACATTTTCCAAGCAGTGGAAGCCCAGTGGCTCTTTTCTTTTAAAGATGTTAAATTGCAGTTTTCCTTAACAGAGTCTGGCTTTAAAGGATAACTTTGGTATTTTTCAACCTCTCGAGATGACGTCACACAGCCCAGAGGTAAGAGAAATGCTTAGTATGCTATTTACAGAGATAGCACTGGCAATCTGAACCGGTCAGTGGCGAAAAAAGCACTTTTAACGGCAAACTTATACGAGACGCATTTGCCCCCGTTACCGTTTTAGCTCGTTTTGCGGCTCCCGGCTGCATCCGCCTCCCTCAGTACTGAACCAATTTTAAAACGAGTTGTACCTATGAATCATACGCACACATACACATAGGGAAATAGGGCCCAGGTTGAAAAATACTGAAGTTATCCTTTAAAGAGAGTGATACAACGGCCTCATTTTCCAGTTGGAAATCACTGTCTGATATTAAGATAACACAGTGAAAACATTCGAAATATAGCGTACACGTAAAGTGATTTTGTTGCTGTCACCTCCACAGCAGTAGATGTCGGACTCCAGCCTGCTTCTCTAAATTGGGGGCCTGCCAACTGACATCTACTACATCTACATCTATGCTATACATTAATTATGGATAAGTACCCCATACACTTCAAAAAAATCTCAACTATCCCTTTAAACCTGAAGTTTCGAATATTTTATCCCAGGTATGTGTTGCTGGGGTTAGGAAACAAACCTCCATGCTCCAGAGCCAAGTTGTAATAAATCAGAATTACCCTTTAATCAACAGCCCAAACTCTTCTCTGGCAACAATTTGTGTTTTGCAACTTAGAAAAAAACTTCATTATTAGTTTTAAATAAATATCGAAAAACTCTGCTGGACTCTGCCTCCCAGTTCCTTTATAAGCTGCCCAGTGCACTCTAGTAAACTGATGATGAACAAAGTGCCTGCGCTAAGAATAAAACAGGCTCATGTGAGTGATTCCGAAAAGCCTATCAAACAGAGCTGGAGCAGGCTCCTCTTCCTCCATGTCACTATCGTTTCCTCATTTTGAGGTCTGCGCTCATTTCACCAGATGCTGAATAAGTTCAAATACCGCACGCCTGTGTTATTGTTGCAGGAAGTAGCTGCTTACACACACACACACGTACACACACGTGCACCCACACACTCTTCCAACCCTTCCTTTGTCAGATGTCCCTTCTGTGGTGTTCTCAGTCCGGCCTGCTTTATTATTGTAAGCGATACAAAAAGAAATCGATTACAAAGGAGGATTAATTCCGCACAGTCCCCAGAAAGGCTGTAAAAACAAACGGCCTAGCGTGGCCATGTGGATCCAGCCACCTTATCATTTTATTAAAATGATGCCGGATGCATTTTTCTCTCTGTGATCACAGAGCAGGCGTCGCGTTTGACTGAGCAGGGCTTTTGGCGGGGAGTCCACCTCTCTGATGTGTTTTAATAAACACGACCTTGATTGTTCCCTGGTGTTATTTTGAAGCGTGGAAATGAGCCTTCTTTTCAATAGTCTCTGGACTCGTTCCTGTTGGCAACATCCCGGCACTCCAAACAAAGTCAGTGCTGTGGCTGGCCATGTCGGACGAAACACGCCATTTCTAATTAGCTTTCTGAAAAAATAAAAATAAAAAGAAATAGGGGGTAGTGGGGACTTAAAGGACATGTCTGAGCACCTTAATTGGTTCATTTAGAATTACAGTGCAGCCATGTTGCCATGCAAAAAACCTCTACCTGACTTTTTTTTGTTTTGTTTTGTTTTGTTTTACTTTTGTCATGTTGCTCCTGTGGAGGCTGAACAACACAACATGTAAACTGAATTATTTTTATCAACAAACAAAATGATTGGAGACACTAACAGCAGGAGCAAAGCTGAATTTCATTGAAAACATGACATTACATTTTTTAAAGCATGTCTCTCCTGCTACACTGACAGTAAACCTGAGAGCTAGAAGAACTGATTTGACTACTGTGTTTGGTTGATGAGCATCACATCATCTTGAGCCTGATATGTTGTGAGTTTGGAGTTGTCTTGTCTCTGAGCTGAAAATGGAAGTAGCCTTGAAACGATGTCTGTATAAATGATGTTTTGATGACGTGTTACGCACGGGACCCACCACAGGAGATTTTAAAAGTAGCTGTTAACAGATAGCGGCATTGTTTACGACGGACCGTTCCGCATTACGTCACCCACCAGCAGGAGCGTTTGTTGGTGTGGTGCGGCACAGCGCATTCTGGCAGCTGTAGGTTTTTCTCCCTTTTGAGCAAAAGCATCCTTTTCCTCTATTTTCTCTGGTTCTGTCGCACCAATTTCAAAAGTATTTACGGCTGTCTGCTGCATGGACAACCTAGTTTTATTAAAGGCCATCTTTCCAGCAGTGAAATACTTCTTTCATATTTGTACTCTGCTGTGTTAAGAGTGAAATAGTTTCATTTTGAGGCAGTTATAGCCTGCTGCAGTGCTGTTTGATTCTCCTGTGCTCATATGTGGACATATAGGGTTTGACGTTACAGTAAGGAGTACGGCTAAAGTGCTGTGATGAATTAATTTCTGCAGGGAGTAATCAAGTAATGCATTAAACTTTTTAAAAAAGAGTAATTTGTTATACATCACTTTTTTAAGCGGCAACCCTGACACTGTTTATATGTCATGTAGCTGTCTGAAAACATTTTGCTGAATTCTAAAAGCTTTGCTGGCACCAGAGCACTCCTAATTGGTTGTTGTTACTTCATGAAATCAGACTGATTCAAGCCTGGAGTTACTAAAAATAATCAAACGGCAATATGTCATTTCATTCAGACCTACTTGTATCTTAACTTCAAGTGCTACAGCACATAAAGCTGCTGCTATATGAATCCAGACAGTCTCCGTGCTGCTGTACAGTGCTGCTCTCGCCTAAAGCCACTCACTGGTATCACTTGTAGGCGGACAGAGAATTCTGTTCCTACACCGCTGAGATGAATATCAAGACAGGTGCCGGTGACTGCACTGTATATTCCCCCTTGCTAACGCTTCCCTCCCTCGCTCATCATTCCTCTGTCACCTCACTGAAAGGTTGGTGTCTTTCTCTCTGAGGGTGTGTTTGTTCAGATGTGGGCAGCCAGGACACTGTGGCATGCCTGGGGCTTACCAATGAGATTAGACGGTGACAGTGACACGGCGGTGCGGCCAAATGATCTCCAAAACCGCAGGCGGGGGCTGGAAAAGGGATGTTCTCAGCCGTACACATGAGTCACCGAGGCCCTGTTTGCTCTCCTGAGCTGCTGTTCTGCTCTCCTGTTTGTTTTTTGGTGAAATCAGTGGCGTGCTTGTTTTAAATAGAGACAGAGAGATGTAGAAAGCTGATCTCATTAGCTCCATATTTTGGGAAATACACCCATCGACAAATTAGGAGGTGGTGGGAGGATAAACAGCTATGTACCACTTTTGTTACTCACCAACTGATAGATAATGATGTAAAATGGTGACGAAACTGCGTCTTGGCTTAAAAATGTTGCAGTCATCTAATTCAAACAAGCTGAAAGTGTTGAATTTATTAGCTCCTGTAGGATGAACAGTACGTCACAGACTCGCTGCAGCTGGGTTGTCAATGTTTGCTTTTCTCTTCTTGTGAAAAGTCAAAGAATATTTCCAGACACTCTATCTGACCATAAAACTACTCTGCAGTAATTGGATGATCCTAACCTGCTGATAAAAGCCACTTTTGCCACACTGCTGCTTTCTGATGTCATGCAAAAGTAAATACACGTGTAGTTGGAGAGTTTTGGCATCTTTGTTAACACCCAGTGTTTGGTGGCTCTTCGTCAGATGTACAGGAAATAACACGCTTCGTGTTTGTCGGGTTGGGTGATGAACCTTTGTGGCATCGAAATGTGTTGACATGTGTGGGGTATGAAAAGCTGGAATTAATTATATATTTCTTGTTTTACATAAGGAAAACATTTCTGACTTTAGGGTATATTTCATTTGAATTTTACACTATGACTATTTTGGTAAATGAAAATGGATTAAAGGGACAGTTCTGCCTAAAATCAAAATGACTTCTTTCTCCTCTTACCCACAGTCATATGTATCATTCTAAATTGTTTTGGTGTGAGATGCCGAGTGTTGGCGATAGACAGTAAAGATGTCTGCCTTCTATGAAATATAATGGGACTGTATGTCACTTGGCTTGTGGTGCTCAAAGTGCCAAAAGAATATTTGAAAAACTTGAAATTATGACCCCCTTCACTTCCAATCTCTAGAGGAATATCATGAAGGAACCATGTCGTTGTACTGAGCTACGCCTGCCAACCGTGTCACTATGCAGAAGGAAGCGTGCATCTACTACTGGACAAGAGGCTCATGCTCGTGACCAGGGGCATCTTAGTGGGGGGGAAATTTACACGATGGGAGGAGTCTCTCGAGAAGCCTGGAAAGAAAAGTTTGGTTTTGTTTGCATTTTTTACATTTTTTTTTTTTAAAATTAATTAGTGCCATAACTAAATTAAAATTGGACTGAACTTTGTATGAAAAAACAGTGGAAGCTCTCTAAGGCTCCTCTCACCTCTCATCCACAAGATGGACTGCAACTTTAAGAGAAGAAAGTGTAGATCTACTGAAGCTGCCACAAATTATCCCAAGGGCGGCTAAATTTGGCACTTCCACATGTTTTGAATGTGGCCGGATGATGATGCAAATAAGCTGCAAATTAATGGGTTAATAAACTGCTGCTTAATTGTAGATGAATGCACTTGATGCTGGCTAAGACGTGTTTTCTGCATTTAAAACAATGGAGAGCAAAATAATTTAAAAACCTCATAAACTGTACAGTGAGGACACGATTTGTGATGCACTGAGTCAGATCTGCTCCGCTGCCACCTAGCTAAAGAAACCACACAAGCATACTAAATATATATTTAAAAAGCACCTGAGAAACGGCAGCAAGTTCTGACGAATCGTGTGAAAAATAATTCTGTTAATGCATTGCTGGCCTTCTGGTGTGCTCTGCGGTTTCACTGCACAGAATGGAGACCTCGCATTTACTGCTGTCATTGAATCGACATACTTTCATTGTCATCTTGCAGCTGCTGATTAAAAAGGGTCAAAGTTGTTGGAATCTCACATTTTCTTTTCTGCTTTCGCGAGACATTAAATCACATTCACCACAACTGCAGTAGGCAGTGAGCAATAATCTATCAGCTTCAGTGGCCAGTTTTATACATTAACATTCCACTTTCATAGCTGGTGGTCCATTTATACTAATGCTATTTTATCATTCAGACAACATATAGCGTATATGACTTGCGCCTACAAAAAGGACTGACAGTGGTAGGAACACATCAACAACCTCAGCATTAAAATTTGATGTTTAAAAAAAATCAAGCTTTGCCGTCGTAGCTCAACAAAGCTGGCGAGAAGTTCCTTTGATTGTGAAAAAAAAACAGAATCCAGGGGAAACTATTGTGTCAAGAACACATTCAGCAATAACACCTGTAATTTTACTGGTATGTTTTATTGTGAGCGCTCCATTCAGCAGGAGTGACTTAAGGTTATATGCTCACACACTTGAGAGCCCTATTCACAACATTTAAAACATCTTCTGACATTTTCATTTGTGTAATAATAGATGAAGGGTGCTTTTTTTTTCCTTTTCTGAAGCCTCGACTGGAGAACATGATGTTCCAGTACCCTATTCTTAGTCATCCATGTTACCTGACTTGGATAAACATTAAATTAAACATTAAAGTGTGAATGGTTTTTGTTCACTCTATGCAATCATCATGAGTTCAGTGTTTTTATATTCAAGGCCATTTCAGAACCTTCTCTCTTTAAGACAATTAAAAAAACACTCCTCTAAAAGCAACACGAGTTCAAGCTGTTAATCACATCCAACCGGAGACAAAAGAAATACTCCTGACCATACTGCTGCCTGTGGAAGGTAGATCATCAACAGTATTTACAGCCTCTGCATGGTGTTAATAAAGGAGCCACTTGGAATACATGTAACCAGCTGCTAATGATGTGATTAACATGAAATGAGAAGTTAATTCACGTAGTGTGGACCCTGGAACACAGTCCAGGAACACCAAGTGGGCACTTGATGACAGAGCACGCTTATGTTTTGGGACGTATCTGCATGATCACAAGCCAAAAACAACTGCAGCTAATAGACCAGAAATTAGTTAATGGGCTGATCATATTATAATCATCGGTTACCGTTTGCCTCCATGCCTTTTTGAATCAATTAGAATGGATGAAAGCATTTCACCAATCAAACTCCACAAATACTTTCACGCTGTCTCATCTATGCTGCCAAATGAAGCTGACCATTCCCTATGTTTTGGTTTTTTAAATTTCAAAATAAAAAAATCTTGTAATTTTTTTTGGCATAAAGAAGGTCATATTGAAAATGTGATTCTTCCAGGTGCAGAAAGGCCTCTGCAACATGATAAAATCCAAGCTCAAACCTAGGCTGATGAAATTCATGGTCAGACACATGCATCATGCATGTGCACTCTTGATTCTATGGGAAATGCATCTTCCCTGCCTTTAATCATTATTCAACTGAAATGAAAAAATACTTAAAGTCCCCCCTACTCCACACATACCTCCCTCACCATTAGATCAGAAGGAGGACAAGGGAGAACAGTGTTTTGGAAATGAAAACAAATGTAATGCCCCTGACATCCAAACACACATCTCCTCCTATCTCTCTCCATACTGCTCTGTTAGCGAATACAACCCACAAACAGTGAAGTGCAGTTTTATAAAGTCTCATTTGATTGGCAACTTTTGTAAATGCTGCATGAGTCATCAAACATTTGAAACCATTTTAGAGAAAAAACAAAAAACAAACAAACAAGAAAAACAGGATTGTTTGATGTAAAAAAAATACTGGTTTTTGGCATTTATGTGTCATATTACTGGAAATAAATAATCAATAAATACAGAAACACAAGACTAAAACTGTGAAACTTATGGGGACTATAAAATGAAAAACTATGGTAAAAATATACAAATACCAAAAACTATGATAGAACTGGAACATTTAGTATTTTTGGTAATCAACAGAAAGCTAATCATCAATTTTCATACCCAATTGTCACTTATCATACCTTGATTTTTGTTCCTCAAATGTTCCCTGCCTCTTTCATGTGTATTACATTTTTCGTCAAACAAAAAAGCAACATAGAGATGTCACTCTCTGGGAAATTGTAACAGGAATTGTTTGATAGTTTCTAGACTAAACAACTAATCTAAAAAAAAAAATCAGTGATGAAAGTGCTGCATGTCCATGAAGTTCAAAGCACAAATTCAAGGCACAAGACATCCTGACTTTGGGTCCCGTTTAAGGGTCAATCTCCAAAAACGCTGGCTCCTACATTTTCAGCCCGTTCTCATTCTGAAGTCATCAAATACCACCGCTTTGTCAGTGATTTTGGCGTTAGAAACCGATGCAAAAGGCCACCTTTGGCAGTGGTATGATACGCGGATAACACGGCTTGATATGCCGCCAGTTGGCTGGAGGGCACTTGTCGCAGCGGTATGATGCGCCACAGGATGGCTTCAGTTTGAAACACTGCTAGTAATGACATGATATAAGGAGCTGGAAAGTCCCTGTAGGGCAGGTGGGAAGGGTAGTAAATGGGTCCAACAAACCCTGGACTTCCACTTGGTAGGTCGCTGTTTGCTTCCCGTATGAATGTTGAGCCAAACCATGATGTTTTTTTTTCTGATTCTAACCACTTGATTTGTTGCCCAAACCTAACCATGTGCATTTTTTTGACATCCCATTGTTGATTGTGGCATCCCGGAACATCAACTGCAGATGCAGGAAAGTCCACTGACAAAGCGGTGATACGTGACGACTTGGTATGAGAACTCGTTGACATTTCCCATAATTCGGTCAATGGTATCTTTTTGTTTAAGTCTTCCCTGCCTGGTAGATGCCTATCATTTAAATCCCATGCTCCTAGTTTGTAACACAAGCTTTATGTTAAGATGTCACTGCCAGTATCCTCTCTAGTTTGTATCTGGGACCAGTTGACAGAGAACCCTGGACGAGCAACCAGAATAAGTTTCCTGTCCTAGACAGTGGAAAAACTAAACTGATTCCTGATGATAAACCTACTCAGTTTGTCTGGCATCTGTTGCCTCATGTCATAAATAGACCGATCAACAGGTTAACCTGAGACGAAGGATGATTCAGGCTGCGACATGTCAGCATGAAGAAGAATTCATGCAGCATTTGGACTTATTATTCAGGAGCAAGAACAAAAGATGTCCACATCAGCAGCAAACGGAGATTTGAAGCGCACGGTCATGGGATTACAGCTGGCACATCATGTCCAGGATGTTTACCATATAATAACTGCAGAGCCCCAACACTGTATTGTTTCTACAAGAGGATAAAGTTCATTCTTTCTTATCGTGACTGTAATTCTTGATAGCCATGCACACATCTGTCAGCCGCTACATTTCCATGGGGGATTATCTGACCAGCCGGCAGACACACTGCTGCTACTGTAGTGGAGTTTATTTAAAGGAGCAAGAAGAAATTTGTCTGACGATGGATTATTTGGCAGCATGCAAATGCAGCGACTGAAGTATGAGATGCTGTATTCTGAGGAGAGCAGGTAGAGCTGATGAGTCTCAGTGGGCACATGCTGTCCTAGAAAAGCAAAGAGCTTGTTAGTGTATCAGGGAGAAAGATACAGCTAACTGGGGATGTCACAACATGGCTGAACTCCTCTTCTGCTCCCTGCCCTCACCATAAGTGCCTACTGTGAACTCTCAATCTAAAGGCTGAATAAATGTATGTCAAGGCTGGAGGTCACTTTGTGATTACGACTACAAGATCCGGTCTGAAATATTTCGAATGAAAGACTCTGACATCCAGTAGGCGTGGCATTAAAGGGACTTTTTGGAGTTTGGAGAATTTAGCCATTTTTTAAACTCTTTATTCAGTCAAAAGGCCCCATTCATGAGTTTTATGTCTCTGTATGCAGTTTGGTGATATGGGAATAGTATCCTTGAGCTCAATCAAAGCCTACAGGATGAAGTATAAGCTTCTTTTAAAAGAAGAGACATAACATGAATACTTCTGAAAGGAGCTGCTACTATTTCTTTAAAGAGCTGCCGAGCCTCAAAGAATTTCATCAGTCTTGGTTTCAGTGGAGTTTTATTTCACATTATGGCCTGAACATTAGATCACACCAAAGCTGACATCATATCCACACAACACAAAAGTTCTTGGCTTTGCAGCACAATGACCAGTGAGCTATTACTCCTTTGTGTATCATTTGCACTTTGCAATGTGCTGCTCCTGCAGGTGCTAAATGCAGAACATTTCTTCAGCTTGAGTGTATAAAACATGTCCTTCAGCCAATTTAAGCTGTTACTATATTACTATTTTTCTCAATTACTTTGGTGCAACTCTACGATGAAAACAAATTCTTTTAAAAATTACAAATATTTTAGCAAATCTATGGAAATGAGTACAACTCTCTACAATTTGCATGTTTACCAATTGAATATCTCGCTTATCAAAACTGATTTTGTTGCTTTTCAATTTAAATAATTGTACTCTGTAATACATGTAAGAATTATTTCATTGTCTACGTCATCACATGCACCTTATTCCATTCAACTGTCAAACTCTGTTAAGCAGAGCCCGCTGTCATATGCTGTAAAGCCCTCTAAGGCAAATTGTTATTTGTGATTTTGGGCTTTATAAATGAAATTGAATTGAATTGAATTGAATTTCTGTGAAAAAGTTTTCAACTTTCCTCTGCTCCTGAAAGTGCCAGCCCTCGCTGTCAACTTTCGGCTTCTTTGCCAAGGCCATGTTTGCTACATGGAAGGAAAATTCCGTTGCTACGTAACAGATTGTTTGCTTGTTTACTGTCTCTTTATGAAACACATTAGTTCCTCCTGCGTATTCTAACTTGGTGCATGTCTCCAAAATGCCCCAGCTGGCATCGGACATTTGCCAAACATTTCTGATGTCATGTTGGATAGATGTTCAATTTTGGTTGGAATGAAAACCAGGTTGACGATATTTCAAATGTCTAACCATGGTAGAATTTCGCATTTTGTGAAAAAAATGATGACGTTTTGTAGACAATGAGTTTTGTTCTCCATACGTTATGACTAAACGTTATTCTGTTTCAACAACACAGCCTAAAACAACAAAATACCAACGTCAATTGTCGCCAGTATTCAACGTCAAATTGACGTTGGCATTAGACGATGTCCTGACATTGAATTTTGGTCACCTGATGCCACAACATAAATCAACTAAATATTAACGTCAAACAATGTTGAGGACAGCTGGGGTATGACAGCGGTGCCATAGTGAGATACAGACAAAAAGACAAAGTGAACTTGCTTGATTTACTGATGCTGTGTGTCAGGTCATATACAGAATATTTTGAGAAACATGCCACGGGTTGTTTAAAAATCGGTCGGTGATTTAATATGTCTTGGCCTGCGGACCGATTACATCAACCAATCACACATTCTGCCAGGTTAGCTAACAGGCGCTATTCATGAGAAACATGGTTAGTTATAAAATTTCACCCCCCGTACAGTTGTCATGAACGGGATAACTTAGCCATTGAGACCAAAACTGTTTTTGTACTATGGTATAAACATTGGTATTTCTGCTGTACCATTCAGTGTCAATGAAAAATAAGACCAGACTGAAATGTGGCGATAAGGAACATTTCCAGGATCCACTGCCATCCACTGGAAACTTTTCATTGCCAAGGTGCTGACTTTATGAGACAACAACTTTTGATGCATGAGTTAAATGTTCTGGATGAGTTATGACCTTTTGCAGGTGACCTATGGTGTTGTGTTGTCCCAAATAAGCTGTTTAGACAAATGAATCGGAGCTTTGAGAACGTTAACACAAGAAATCAGCCAAAGCAACTGAAAACACTGTAACATAGCTGATGCCAACGACATAAGCACAGCCAGGGCTGTAACCTGGATTTTAGAAATACTGAGGTCATAAGTCCAAAGTCTCCCACACAACCATCACACAGTTTTTTTTGACTGGCCACCAAAAAACTTTGTTTATTTATTCAGTTTTCTGTGAATTCTACTCTCCATCACATTATGAAAATGAGTCCCTTTTTTTCACGTTAAATGTAAGCAAATTACCACTTAATAATAAAGCTGGGATTTAATTAATGGATAAGTTGATTGAAATATGTTTAGGTATTTTTAATGGAATATCCGCACAGCATCCAGGATTTCTAAGCAGTTAAAAAAACCTTAAATGAACGAATTAACATAAAAGCATCCTTACTTTATATCTCGAAAGGGTCTCCGTACCAGATAAAACCCCTTAAACCAACCAGATAACCCATTAGATGATAGAACACAGGTGAGGTACTACTTCGCCTGTGGGCTAAACCTTAAATGCAATAAATGCAAATAAAAACATAAAGCTGCAAAGTAAAAGTTCAGGGACCAAACCACATAGTCCAAGTACAAATGGATAGCTAAAAATAAAGTGAAGCAGTGTTTAAATACAACATACTGTAGATGTGTTCTCTTCTATTCCTGTTCATTTTAACTAGCATCTTTAAGAGCTCATTGAATGAATTAAAAGACAGTAAACAAGGTATTTTTGGACCAGAACCCCTTCTCCCAATAAAAACATTACCACTCTTTTCCATGACTGCTGACGGGTTTTATGAAGAGTGTGTGTGTGTAATGAGAGTTTTTGCAAGATTCACATGACATTGAAAAGAAGACCACACTTCCAGTGGTCTGCTCTCAGTTTAGAAGCTGAGAAAGTGAATGTTTGTCATTAAAATACAAAGTGGATTGGAATCTGAGGAATCATTTAACTGCTTCATGTTCCTCTTTCTTGACGTACATTCGAAATCTAACAGCTCCTTCATGTGTTGGGTGTTTGTGTGTTAGTTGACCTACTCCAAAGGTCTACATGGTTCTGCTGTTAAGTCTTGGCTAAATGTGCAAAACAGTCAGTACGTTTACACTGAGCGCTGCTTGGGCAAAGACATATGGTGTGGTGGCTCATCATTGCATCTCACCTAAAATTAGCGCGTTCTCCCAGGTGCTGCGTTTTTATCAATGCTTATCAGAGCTGGAGCCGATAAAGACTCGTGACTACTACAGAGTAATTTGACCCAGGTGTCAATGCCGATTATAACCTTTCCCATTACATGAAAAAGACGGATGTTAGTGGGTGATTTTATGCAGTGCACACCAAAGGAAAATCTAAAAGGATGATCTTTGGAACCATCAAAAAAAAAAAATTGCGCTTTGCTAGTCATTGTCGTCTTGATTCTAATGTCAACCCGATTTCACTCTGAAGTCGAAGCACTTGGTCAGTGACTTCCGGCATCAGACGCTGACAAAAAAAAATCCTTTCACAGCATGATATGTGGCTGGCCACCGTTACTGTTTAAGTGGGTTCGGCGGCATCAGGGGGAAACATGGCAGGACAACAACAGCATTTAAGGCGGCGGAGGTTCAAGTAGGATGGGCCAGAGTGGTGGTGGATCAGCCCAACAACCACTGACTTTCATCCAGGAAGCTGGTGTTGCTTCCCATAAGATTGTGAAGCCAAACCCTGATCTTTTCCTAAACCCAACCATGTGTTTTTGTTGGTAAAATGTAACCATGTGCATTTTTGTGTTCGAAGGGAAAAAAACCATCAATTTGCAGTGTTTTGAAAGAAGACCTTGACACGACTTCCCAGGACGTCAGCAACCAACGCACCCATGATACCTTGCACGTCTGATCTCAACATGGAAAGTCCATGACCAAACAGCTATATGTGACGAAGTCGGAGTGAGAATGCGTTGCTTGTGTAGTTTGTGGCTTTAGAAGCTTGGATCCTAAAGGACGTGGATGGTAACCTAAAGAACAAGGCAATCTACCAAACAAAGAGGGACCACAAAGAGGGACCAGTATCTCAGCAAGGCTGTTGGAACAATTACAATCTGGAGGACCATAGATGGAGATTATTTTGTCAAACTATACAAGCTGTGTTTTTATCCATTATCCAAACTCCCTGATCAAGGCTGTTTACCTGAATGTGTTGGATCAATCACTGAGTTATTTGTGTAAACAATCTGAAGCCTTCAGATTTTTAGCAAATCATTAGTGTTTTTAAACTGTAACTGTTGTAAAACTGGCATCAATCAGTTGAATGGTCATTTTCCTTCTTCCATTACCAGCACATGTGGTCCCCTGTAGACACTGAACTGACTCAGTGAGACTGAAAACTGGAGAATGGAAAATTCAATTGTATCTTGTACACAAAGGGGAAAACATCGATGTTCTTGGTTAAATTCCAATTTCACTCTCACATGATCCTTGAAATAACAATGACTTGCCATGTTATGATGTTGGTTTGTTTTTGTCCTACTGTATTCCTTCACCATTTCAATACATTTGTAGACACATTTTCTTTTGGTGCTGCAGAAATTCAGGAAAAAACATTTGCTGAAAATGGAAATGAAATGCTTATTTTTCTATCTGTGTATCTGTATTTCTGCTGAGATTGTAGAAACTGCTGCAATTGCTGGTCCATGTGTGGTTAAACTGACCTGACATACTGATGATGAAGCGTTGGTCTGGATGTTTATCTGAAAAAAGGCATCAAAATCTCGACCTGGTTCTACACCTAACTAGACAAATGGAAATCAGATGATAAAGAAACACACCAATAAAAGAGCACTTTAACTAAACGCTGTGTGAATACATTACAGTACACACCAGCATCCACAAACACAAAGCAGACAGCCATAGTCTGTGCTCTGTCTCTCATAATGTCACCACAGATAGCAGTCCAACACCTTCCCAACAATGCTTCCTCTGGCCCAATAAAATCATAAAACGCCTCTCAGGCTGCTTCCCTCTTTTTCAGTGTCTCTTTGAACTCGGGTGACGCTGAATGCAGCCGAGGAGACGGCAGACGTGACAGTGTGAACAGCAACAGTCTGGTGCTAGACACCACTTTACACCCGTACTGCAATTCACAGTTCAAAGTGCAAGCCTGAAAGAAAATATTTTAGAATGATGGGAAGGATTACCGATACGTGTGCCGAATACAAAAGGGTGATCTGGCACTTTATCGTGTCTGACGGGGTTAGCAACAAAATGGCGGTGGATGGCATGTGTGGGAAGGTCTCGCCAAGGCGCGAGGTACATAGTGAGTACTTGTCAGTCCTCTTGCAGGAAGAAAAGCGAAACCAAGGCCATCGCTGAATGGCGAGACAAAAATCGAAAGCGCGGCGAGAAAAGGGAGGGCGATGTTTTCAAAACAAGCTTGAATAGATGCACATTTACAGTAACACAAAGACATGGAGCCCTTTGAAGAGGAGAGCTGTGTTTTACCAAAGGACTGGGCAGAGAAACCAGCAATTTTGCGATTCTTCTTTTGAAGGTTTTCTTCTGTTTGGGGTGGAGTGTTGGGGGGTTTGTGGCGCACTGGCAGCTGAGGCAATCTGGGTCTCAAGCACATCTAAGGTTGGGCAATTAGTTCCAGTGCCACTATTAATGTGCTGAAGGGGCGCGCTCTGCAGGGGGTTGAGGGCTCGGCTCAAAGGGCTTCGGTCCTTGCTGGGAGGAGGGGGGTGAATATGGCCAACAAAGGTGGGGGTCAGGACCTCAGGGCCATGTGAAAGCTGTACCATGTCCACTGACCTCTGAGTGCTTGTACAGGCCCGGCCGCCGTACTGCTGGCCAATAAACAGAGACACCAGCCGTTACAGTTTCTACTGTTCGCTGCAAAGATAATATCAGCCATCCTGTCCAGAACAACATAGTGAATGTGGTTCGTTGACAAACTGAAGGCTCATATTAGCCGTGTAACACTGGCCTTTAATAAAGTATTTAATAAAGGCCTCATTAATGGAGCAGTTAATGAGGCTCCTCCCTGACCACACTTACATAAAAACACTCTGGAAAACATGAGCAAACATTTCGCCTCATTTAACTGTTTAGTAGCTATTTTTGCAAATTCAATTAAAAGCTCAGATGAAGTTTAACAACTGATTATGTGGGGCTTAACCTCAAAGGGCTTCTAACACACCTATGTATTTTCTTCGTGTGGATTTAAAGGAGTTATAGTGCTGACGTGTTTAGAGAGCATGGCATTCTGGGGACTACACATTTTTGTAACTAAAATAGAATAAAACAATAGGGGACAAATAAAGCACTTGTTTTGCCTTACAAATAATTATTTCTCTCGACACTGTCACACTATGAGGAGCATCCTATATGGATCATCACCATTTAGCCAATTAACTTCCCCATCCTCATCAGAATGCTCTTGGCTGTTTGCAACTGGTGATTATTTTCAGTATGTGTTTATCTGTTGATAATTGTTTTCCAGTGATTAATCATTTAGTCTATAAATTGCCATAAGACACCCATCATCATCCGTTCCCAGAGCCTATATTGACATCTTCAAATCTCTTGCTTTTTCCTCAACAACAACAACAACAACAACAAAAGGTATTACATTTTCGATAATGTTAAATAAACAATCAGGAAAAAGCAGCAAATCTTCACCTTTAAGCTGAAACCAGAGAATGTTTGGCATTTTCCACAATAAATCACATCAAAGGTTAGTTGATGATCAAATGTTCTGTTGATTGCATAACCAATTTGTCAACTGTGCTAAACGACACCCCGATTTGTTCATCTACTTCTTCTGAAATTGTCTCCCCCTTTTTTTAATCGGGAAAATATTTAAATTTAACTCCCGTGTCAGTGAACTATACATCGACCAGAACATTGGTCCAAGACGGAGGCAAATCAAACGCCACACTGCATATTCCTTTTGTAAGGCCTCGCTCTGGCCTACATTGTACATTGACACCCACATGCAGCCCACATCTCTCTCCTGGGCTTTTGATCTCCACCGTAATATGTCAAGGGTATTTAGAAGACAGAAAGCAAGACATAAGCAGAGGAAATGTAATGCCAGCAAGCCCTTTTCCATGCTGCAGCTGTGCTCTCTGATCCGATCCATTTTTACCTTTTGCATGTTATTTCTCTCTTTTGAGGTGAAAAATGTCAGCGGGACTTTGGCCGCCGACTCGTTTTTAATGCGAGCTGCCACAGTTGCAGTTACAGACAGATGAATGAGGACAGTAGCTGTTGACTTATACCCGCCGCAGAGCTCTGCTGCTTGTGTTTGTAACGCAGCTTTTTTCAGGGCCAATGAGGACATTAACCAAGTGCCTTTTATAGGATTGATTAGAATAAATGATTCCTTGATCCACAACAAAAAGACAATGAATGCATGGAAGGTTAAACCGTCTTGTCAAGGTGAAAGACCTGACAATATGTTTCTTTATTTTCTTTTAAAGCTTAATTAATTTATGACATCCAAGTCACGGTCAGCCATGGTTTCTCTCCAACCTGTAAATAACTGTGTATGTTTTCCTGAAGCATTTATTTCTTTTCCATCTTTTATTCATTAATTTAATGGTATATATGAAGGTTTATTTCAACCAATGTATTTTGCAGAATTTTTTGAAAAAGGTGAATACAAAAGTATATCTGTATTTTTTTTGTATCAGGTTAATGCAAAGATAATTTTTTTTAAATTTTACGTGCAGTTCAGTAGATTTGTCAATGGCAATGCATCATATTTCCAAAAAAAAAGAAGAATATTAACCTAAAAAATGTTTAAAAATATGAATCTGCAAAATACAAAGTGACTGCAGATTTTTTTTTAAAAAAAATGTAGAGGTGTTAAAGTACTGTTTATTTATTTAGTATTTCCATGAAGTCCTCAAATACAGTCAGGGTTCCCACATATTTTCATGATGAAATTTCCAAACATTTCCATGACTCTCCAGGACAAAGATAACAAAGATAATATTTTTTTTTGCCCCACTTGCCCAACATTTTTCAAACATATCAGATTCAAGCACTATTCAGACGTAATTTCCGCTAGCTGGCATACAGGAAAGGAGAGACGAACCCTGAGAACAAATGATGAAACTATCGTTGTATATTAGAGCCACGTTGCGTCAACAGCTGACGTTGACGGTTATCCATGAAAATTTACTGCAACAATTTTTATTATACATGGCAAAATTCCATGTCTTTTCCAAAAATTTGAGTAATTTTGACAAATTCCAGGACTTTTCCAGGTCTGGAAAATGTGCTTGTGAAATTCCATGACTTTCCCAGGTTTTCCATGACCGTGGGAATGCTGTAAAATGCCTTGATATTGCACTCTCGCAAACATGCTTAGTTATATTCCGCCACGGACTACATCTCTGAACCAAACGTCAGAAAGAGAACAAGTCAATTCTTTCCTGCTCTTTTTACAATTCGGAGAAAAAAAAGTTGTTTGAGAAGACAAACCGTCGCCTTTCTCTTTGTCTCCTGATTGGTCACTGGCAGCGGCAGCTTCCAGCCGTTGGTAGGTTTGGCCGAAGCGCTGACCAGGAGAGTTTGACAGGAGCCTTTGTGTTCTCTCAGGACAATAGGGGTGAGAGGTGGGGGGTCAAACCAAACTGTTGCACACCCCCACCGCACAGCGCTTCATCTGTAAAGTTCTCGTCTGCTGACCTTTAACCCCTCCCGTCATTGTCCGAGTAAAAATAATAAAATCTGTTCCGGCAAATGAATGCCTGAGAGACTGCCGTCCTTATTGTACGTCCCTGCTGTCTTTTCCCTCCGTCCTTCCCTCCTAATATGGAAGGTTAAGATTATAGCAAGATTATATGCTTGAGTCTTCTGGCAGATGGTACTGGTTCTCTTTCTCGTGCTGGCCCTTGGCAACTTCCCATTTCTTAATGAAAGGCAACAAACAGGAATTGGGTTGGCAATGAATTGTGTGGGATTAAGCTTAATAAATGCACCAACAGTGACTGCTTCGGTGTAGAGGTGAAAGATGTGTTTTTTACTCCGACCTACTCTGGGGCCATTTTGGATTTGTCAGAAAATAGGGATTATTACAGAGTATTGAATGTCACGTGAGAATGAAGATGACCTCACTAACAGAATTTGACGTATTGGGTTACAGTAAGTTGCTGTAAAGCTTTTTTCCTCCCAGTGTGAGTGTTTCTTTAGCTTCTATAGCGGGTCAAGTTATGCGCTGTGCTTATGTAGGTCACGGAGTCACTTCAGGACAATTGGAGCGAGCATGCAGTCATTTGTGATGGTGTTGAATTTTCACTTTTCTGAGCAACACCCTGACGAAAAAACACCTATTGAGTTCTTTCACTTCTGCCGTCGCTCTTTGTGTTGGAAGGTGCAGCAGATTCTTAATCAAGCTCGTTCTTCCTGACCTATTATTTTTCATTTTCAAATCCTGATTGAGACTTAAAAGAGTGCAGTTTTCTAATCGCTAGAGCTGCAATTAAACCATTTTGTGTGTCAATTTAATGAAAAATGTCCCCAGCATTCAATCAGCTAAGGCTGGCTTAGAGTGCTAAGACGATAGCTGTGTTTTAGGTACCAAATGGTATCAATATTTTTTAAACACTTTAAGAAATGCACAGAAAATGATTTAAATTACATGCTGTTATGTCACATCACAGAAGAGTGTGTGTCCAAGTCATAGCTGCCGCCTTTTCTCTCTGAAGCCAACCCCCCCTCTCCTACCTTTTCTTTTCCCCCTATGAAGCAGCACTCCCCCAACGCACAGACAAAAGTCAGGTCTGTAACCCCGGCGGCCCCACCCCCCGTGCTCTTTGACCTACAGTGGAGGCCTGGCTGAGCACAAACAGTGGTCGTCCCCTGAAGCCCTCCCACCACCTCCACCTCCACCATAGGCTCCTGTTTCACCCGGGCAATGAAAGGGCCTACTGTAAATAACGGGGGCCTGGCTGACCCCGGCGTTTATCTGGGCCTGAGACCCCTGCATCCATCCTACTGTAACAGAGCCCACCACTCACAATAGACTCTCTCATGGGTGTTAGACTGTGGGCTCTCTCCCCTCTGTGCCCACTCAGAATGGGGATTAGAAAAAAAAAAAAGAAGAAAAAAAAAAGAAGGGCCCCTGTCAGGTCCTCCGAGGGGGTCAACCCCCTCCAAACCAGCATCACAACCCCATCCCACAGACACTTTAGCCTTTGTCCCCGTGTGAGACTTGGGAGCAGGGAAGGATAGAGGGAATGTGGAGGTGGGGCTAAAGCCTGAGACCAATCACTCTGACAAAATGCTGGATCAAACTCGCAGCTCCAAACACCATCAAAGCTCACTGTGTGCTGAAGCCACTAAGACATTTCCACTCTCGATTCAACGGCGTGCTTCTCTCTAGATCAATCTGCGCCTGCTGGAGGATAACATTTTTGAAATTGATATAATCAGGATGTTCCCGGCTCACACAAATAATATGTTTAATCTCAGGCTGAATTGATAAATTGATTGATTGATTGATTAGTAAATTAAAAAATGAAGAAATAAAAATTGATAATCATTTAAGTCATTAAGTGCCAGCCAAACACAAACTGTGTGACCTCAGGCATTTTCTGGCATTTTATAGACTAAATCATTCATTGATTAATTCAGAACAGCGCTGGGGAGTAACTAGTAAAGTGTATTCAATTAAATTCAAAATAACTTTTATCTCGGAGGAAACTCATGTGTCAGAGAGTGCTTCAGAATACAGTAACACTAAGTACAGTAACAACAATTTGAGGTTCACCACCAGTAACAACCACAACAAACAGTGGGTTCCCCAGATCAGGGTCACTCACTGGGCCCAGTTTTAAAAACAATAGTATTAAATACCAGGCAAAATATACAAATATACAAAATACAAAGTGTTTTCAAGGAGCAAAAGCAAAAAGCATTGCCTAATAAAGTAAAGCAGTTACGTAATTGTAATCAGTTACTGTTACCGAGCAAAAATATGTAATCAAATTACAGTTACTTCACAAAATATTGAGGTTTACAAAGGGGTTACATCCAAATATTTTTTTCAGTAACATCCACTCTGTTGCTCCGACCTGGTCACATCCCAAAGTTGTCGAATACCGGCGCTTGGGCGGTGACAAAAAGTGAAACAGCCGTCCTTTCACATCGGCGTGATATGTGGCCGGTGTATCATAGCGTCAAGGGGAAGCACGGCAGGACAACAAGGTACGTTTAGCTTGTGAAAAGTCTATAGCTCGGGTGGGAGGAGTTGTGGAGGAGTCCAACAATCTCTGACTTTGACGCAGGAGGCCAGTGTTTGCTTCTCATATGAATGTAAAGCCAAACCCTGTTATTTTTATCTGAGCCTAACCACGTGGTTTCGTTGCCTAAACCCAACCACGTGCATGTGTTGGCTAATTGTAACCACGTGTGTTTGTTGTTGAAGGAATGAAAAATATCAATTTGGAATGTTGTGCTGACGTAGTACTTTTATTTTGAAAGATGACTCCACATTTCCTCTGAAAACGTTAGTGTTTTGAAAAGACACAATGCACGTAACAGATTCATGACCAAGCGGTGACATGTGACAAGGGCGGAGTGACAAAGTGTTGGTTGTGCTGCATCTTTCTGTCGCGCAGAAGAACGCAAGTATGCAGAGGTTTTGAGACAAAATGGAGTGCAACATTTATGCACTTGTGTTTTTCTAGGACTTTTCATCTTTGTTGCCCAGTGTAAAATATTTGTTGGGAAAGAAGTCAAAAGTAATCAAATGTAATAAGTGTAATTGTTGCGTCATTCGGTAATTACATTTCAAAAGTAGACTTACTAACACTTCCACAACTGAAAATCCAAATGACTGTTAGTTGTAACTTTGGTTTTATTATCCTCCAGAATCTTTGATTTTAGGAACTCTTGCCGGCTATGAGTAATATGAAGAAGATGAGATGGAAAAATAAAGTCAATTTAGGTGATGGTGATGAAATATCTTCACAGCCTCGTCCTGTCTATAGACCAGCCAACCCTTCTGGGTGTGTGTGTGTGTGTGTGTGTGTGTGTGTGTGTGTGTGTGTGTGTGTGTGTGAGAGGGAGGGAGAGAGACCCAGAGAGATAGAGAAGAAGGTTTCGGGTCAGAGGCTAAGTGAAATATATCCCCACTCTGAGGCATGCAAGAGAGAGGATGCAGGAAGCTGAGGGCCAGAGATAAGGGCACAGACGTGGGCGATAAGCACCCAAACACCTGTTAGGGAAGCTCCAGCTCCTTGCCTCAGACCAACACTCACAGGAGGCAATAAAACACAAGCAGGGAAGGAAAAGGAGAAAAAAAGACAGTATATGGACAAAACCATCAGAGAGAAAACTGCCGCTGTAATCTGCTTTTCTTCTCCGAAAGGTGAGAGCGGGGAGCGAAAACCGCAGAGGGTGCTGCTGCTTGTATGAGGGGGGATAAAACCCCATCCTGTTTTACACCATGCTTAATGGCATATGGTGGGAGCCTACAGCATCATTTGTAAGGTCAGCGGCGAGACAGGAGTGGCAGAAATGATGCTGTTTGAGTCATGACATGTCAGAGCCACCCGCTTCAGTGATCAGTCCAGGAAATGGAATGGCTTTTTTTTCTTCTTTTTTTTTACTATCCCACTCTCGCCTTTCGGGGCCCAGGGACAAACAGACAAACACAAAACAATCTGGAAGCGGTCAAGAGAGACCTTGGAGACGCCTGACAGTCGGGCAGTAAACAAGAAAGAGAGGATTCATGATGTGTCAGGAGAGAAATTCATGGGCTGATTATGGCAGCCGAAAACTGTCTGACCAATCGAATGACGTCCGCTGTCAAATACCATCAGTGACCATGTGGAAATGATGACACCAATTAGGGTTATAGTGATAATATCATAATCTGGCATCTTCCAGTCAACGGTCAATATAATGAGTCTGATCTTATAGTAAACATATTTCATCCTTTTATCACTTAACAAAACACTGCGAGTGCCAAGCTCAGTCAGAGCTGTGGCTACCACTGACATATCACATTTACATTTGTCAACATTTATAGAAACATGAGGGTTTGTAATGACTTACAGAGGAGTCTTGATTCTACAGTTTGACCCTTTTAAACAACATTGGCTGATTTGAATATTTTTTAGACTAAATTTCATTCCACTGAAACAAAAAAACTGAATCAGTTGAATAAAAATGACAGGAACTTAATGTTCTCCACTAAAATCACTAACCTGGCACCTAATGCTAATGTAGGGATGTAAAATTTGTATAAAAAAAAAATAAGTTAAAAAATTAAAAATGTGATATTTTTATGTATTTTTTTTTTTTTCAAATAAATATTTCTAAAATTCTGGCTACTGCTGTCAGCTCTACTGGGAAAAAGACACAGTTTTCAGGGACTAAAATTAAAATATTGAAAACAAAAATAAACACTTTAATCCCCCAAAACTGAGCTGTACTGGGCTGAATAATTTTGGTGGCATAATCAAAGTTAATATACAGAAATAGGAATGCATTGTGTTGCTACTCAAAGTCCATTTTTTCAGGGTATGATGGGAATGTTTATGGTTTTGTGGGAGATAATGCCCATGCAAGTACAATGGATGAATTTAATGTGCAATAATGTACATTGGTTGATCATTTATTATAAAACTGGAAAATCCTTAAACTGAATTAGCTGTGATGCAACACTTTGATGATTTCATATGATGGAACACATTTTTAAAAGAGTTCAAATATCAGCTACTTAATTTCATCAATAAATCAAAACTGGAGAAAACGCCCCTAAAACACACAAACACACTGGCACCATTCCGTACGTACGCCTCTAATGATATCTGCATTCATTCTCTGGCTCACACTCTGTTTTCAGACATTCTTGCTCTTCAAGCAGACAAATCTCCCTTCAATTGAATCAACCCCCACCTCGCACGCAGCCTGTGTGAGGGGGCCAGCCTATCCATCATCAGCTCTCTCCCTCCGGTAATCTCTCTGGGCGTCTTCGGTCAGCAAATACATAAATCAATTATGGTTTTAAGCTTTATGCCATGATTTACCCAACTGATCCCTCCTGGATTACAGCGGAGCTTAAAACGTGTCGGTCGGCGCTAAAGCTTCAAGTCGCCTTGACATTCATTGCACTCCTGCCACGACGCTCACCAAGCAGCATGTCAGACGCCACAAGTATAGATCTGACAGCATTTTGAATGGGCTCACAGGCAGATCGGCTGCTTGCAGATAAAGCAACAAGCTTCTTCTTTGGCAGTGAAATGATTTCTTTGTGTCTTTAGCCATGGAACCTAAAGTGGTCAATGGTTCAGAATCTCAAATGACCAGTGTTGGGAAGGTCACTTTAGACAAAGAATAGATTACACATGTTTAGTCATCCAGTCAAAAATGTAGCTAGTAATGTAACTGTTTTAATTACTTTCTTAGAGTAATGTAACTTATTGCATTTGATTACCTTTCAATTACTTTTCTAATGAAGCTGAAACTGAAAGAGGGCAGCGAAAAGATGCAAATCAACAGAAAGAATGTGCTTTTTAACCAAAAATAACATACTGGGATGTTTGTAATCACCAACATTCTGATTAGTAACTGTAATTTAATTCCTTTTTTTTTTTTATAAGTAACGATTCTTAAGTAACTGTAACAGATTAGAATTCCACTTATTTTGTGATTTAATAACATATAACATGTAACCAGTTACTCCCCAAACTGCAAGCGACTAATTTCATAGTACCACGTTCTTTTTAAAATAAAACAAATCTTAAAATAATAAAATAATTAATTACTAATAAGGTGCTAGTTGCCAGTAAACTATCATGCAAGCTGTGTGCTGCAGAAAATAGGAGGACATGCCTTTGAAATATTTTTTTGACTATTATCTTGACAAGAATTATTTTAATAATAGTGATGTTAGTAAATAATTTCATAGAGCTGCCCCCGACTAAGAAGTTTCTGAATCGACCATAGTCGTCATTTAGATCCATTAGTCGACTAGTCGCCCGCGTGTTTAAGATATGAATGTAATGATTAAATGATATATTTTGGTGGTTTGAGTTGAAGGTGTGAGAAAGAATAGTATCAGTAACATTGTTAACACTGTGCTACATTACAGAGAAATACAAAACCGTACTAATGAACCTTCATTAATATAGGTCTATATTTTATCTATAAGTGCACGTCACACACTGAGCGAGCCGCCTGTTAATGACGCTGTGGGCTAATGGGCATGTAGCTACTTCCATGTTTCAGATGATACGTCATGTTTGTAGTCGACCAATGAAGATGAGTTTACATATCACCTTGGGTTCATCCTTCACCTTCTCAAAATGATCCCACACTTTGGATTTCCTGCCCGACATGTTATTAACTAGCCTGTGGAATAACCACAGGTACCAGCCCTGGAAATTAACCTGACTCCTGTCTGACTGCTGAGCGTGGACACTTCCTGTGTCTGTCCTTTCAAATTAAAGTCACACATGGTCCAGTCATATAGGTTTGGATTAATTTTGACAAGGTGCAGCTCCGAATAGAGTTTTACTGTTGTTGTTGTTGTTGTTGTTGTTTTTTCTGCGACTAAGCGACAAATGAAATCTTGCCGACTGATGACCTTTCTCTTTCTGGTCGATTGACGTTTGGTCGACTATTAGGGGGACATATTTTGAGAAAAGTATTACCAATTATTAATTGAATAAATGGGTTTATGTGTTTGATCTGGCACCTACATAAAGCTGATTAGTTCAAATGTGTGTTTTTGCCAATTATTGTTATTTAGTTTCTATTAAATTAAAGTTAACGCAAGTTATTTTAGTAAATTTTTGAATTTATTTTCTGTCTTTATTTAATAGGACAGCTTCAGAGTGAAGGGGGGAAGAGAGAGGGGATGACATGAAGCCACTGCGGTAAGGATATAGCCTTAGTATACGGGTAGTAGCTCTGCTATGTGAGCTACTGGGGCCCCCACCTACACTTTAACGTAAAACATATCACTTTATGATTATCACACCCATGTTATTTGTCCTTTTGTGCTGCCAGTAGTGTTCCCTGTATTACCTCTTACACACTGGTTGCCCATTTTATAATCCAGCCTGTTCGTGAACATTAGTCATTCCTTATTAATTATATTTTGTCATTAGTGTCAAGTTGACTTCTTTTTTAGTAATTCAACAGTACTATAATGACACATTCCAAGTGTCCATTACCAGTAACATGAATTATTGGAAGCTACAATGACTGTTTGATTTTAATTTTCATCCTGAGACCCCCTCCAGCTCGTGAGCAGATAGCTAGCACTAACCAAGCATTCACCTGTTGAGCAAACATGTTTCCTCGAGCTCTGAAGAGGTGGATTAAAAGCTCACACGGGGCTGCTGCGGCCTCAGTTTCCTACCTGAGAGCTCCTTTGTGACAGGTGACGGTGGAGAGAATGGGGGGTAATTTTTATGACCAGCTTCTTAGCGTGCTGGTATCACTCCATTGGGGCCCCTTGCCAATCTCTGGCAAACCATTCAAGTGGCAACAAAGAGGCTAATTAGAAGCTCTCTCGCTGGAAGCCCGCAGAGGGCTCTGGTTTGATACTTCCCAGGGAGGCTAGGGGGCCTCTGAGGTGGCGGTGGCAGCTTTTTTCACACACACACACACACACACACACACACACACACACACACACACACACACACACACTCACAGGACATTTGTGAGCACACTTGGGTTGGCCCTTTGGCTCTAGCACATTTGCTCATTGTGGCCGTCCTCCTTACGGTCTGCCAGAGCAATAGAATCAGAGAGGGGGAACCGACACATCTTCTTTCATGTGGCGGGGACCCAGAGAGGGGATGCTAATGGGATATCGATGGGATTAGAACCCAGAGCGTTCAGGTCCAGGAGAACAGAGGCAGGGCTCTATGAACTAGAACTAAAACCCACTCAGCTTTAAGGCCAGATCATTCTAATTCTATTGACTTTTTCTTTTTTAATGGGAAAGTTGACAATGATGCATGCACCTTAATACAGTAAGAAAGTCCGCCAACAGAGGAGGGCCTGGAATAAAGGTTTGGAAAATACAAAAAGAAATCATTCTCCCTGCTGAAATTCACTCACTGTGCGTTTACAGAGAAACAGTGGCACAACCTCTCCCCCCTGCCAACACTCACTGCAGCTTCTGGGACTCGAGATAGACATCAGGAAGTTAAAGCCGATAACACATTTGCATGTCACCTGATAACTGGCTGTAATTAGTACTCCCCTCGAGCCCCCTAACGCACCCCCTCACAACACGACAAAAAAACACACACATGGACACACACGAGGCCAACTTCCAGTACAGTATGTTATCCTTATCCCTCCCTCCAGACCACAAGGCCCCCATGGGGACAAAAGATAGGGGCCTCAGTGTGTTCGTTTCATAGCAGCCCCTGCCAGACCGCATCAGCAAAGGCCACGTCTGCCGAGCGCTGTTAGCCACACAGAGGCAGCTGGTCGCACCAAGTCAAGCTGCTAACTTTTATTGCACAAGCACCTCCCTCCACTCTTATCTCAGGGAGGGAGGTGATCTAATCAGACTGCTGATTAGATAGCCTCCCTCCATTGCCATAGCCACTGTCTGCATATTAGACCCTCCTTCCTCTGAGTGGTGCCCTTCTGTTTTCCCTCCAATTCCAAAAAAGCACCTCAATTCCTTCCAACAAAAACCAACCAAACAAACAAACAAAAAGCAGCTTCACCAGATTTAAGATGATGACTCGCCACCTGACGACACCGCAAGACTGCACGACAATAAAATGCTTGGTCTGTACTGAGGTGTGTGTCTGCGTGCGTGTGTAGCCCATTCCACATGATGTAGCCCCCTGTGTTAAGTCTTTAATCGATACATCTCCCTATCCTGACAGTGAGGACAGAGCCCAGATCTGAGATCAGAGCGATGGCGGTGTAAATCTTTACGGTTCAACCAGAGCCTTTTAAAGCCTGTCTATAATTGGGCCTCAGCCAGCAGCTGCCTCAGCTGCGGCTATCACCGTGGGCCCGGTCAAAGCGCCAGCTCCTCAGGGGCATAAACAAACAGCGCACCTCCAATAAGGGCAAAAAAGCACCTGTGTGAGGATAAAAAGAGAGACGATGTGGCAGTCAGACTTGAATAAGCCCTCCGCTGTTGTCTGTAGTTGAGGTATTTCTTGGAGAGGTGTTTTCGTTGAGTGAGGCTTTTTGTGCTTTTGGATTATTACACCAGCATGTACTGTACCTCTGAGTGCAAGCCGGGGAGACTTAGCTCACTGAGTGATTTCAAATAGAGGGTAATCCACTGCCATGTAATGGATGCTTTGTTGACGGGCTTCTTTCAGGAAGCAGGAGAATGCTCGCACAGTTTTACAGGTTAGGATCATGAGCTTGAAGCTGCATTAGTTTTAGCGCAAGTTATTTTATTTCAGTCCAAAGGTGATACACTGAGACAATGAAGCACACGTCTAACTACCTACTTGAAAACACACACTATAATCCATAATTTTTCCCAACTGCTGGCACCGTTCTTTTATTTCCTTTACGGAGAGACACTTCCTGAAATGGAGCAGAAGAAACCTAACAAAATATAGGAAGATATGCAAAACAGGAAGCAGACAGCAGTGGATGCACATGCAATTCTGCACATACTACACCGGCTGTCTGAGTATGGGGACAGATTCCACACATGCACACGAGAAATCTAAATGCGACACCTCCACAGCAACATTTATATTTTCTAGTACGTTCAGTTCATGCGGCCATACATTTTGGTCACCATGCACAGATGAACGGAGGAGTTCATCACACAAACCTGAGCAGACGCTCAGATGCTCGGCTACTGAGCCTTCCATTTAACTAGACAGGGATCCATGATGACAACATTAAGAGTAAATAGAAAAGACTAGAAATAGAAAAGTTGCTGCTTGCTGATTATATTTCTATCAAATAACCTGTATTGCATCTGCTGAGTGTTTCACAGTTGGACATCAGTGCTGTTTGATGATGGTGGCAGCTACTGGATGCCATGCCGTTGTTCTGACGGGCCAAAAATCCTACACCCCATCAGTCCAAAAAGGTCCCATTGGACTGGAAGCCTGTCTCTCGACCGTACATTATTACAAAAACAAATGCCCGTTGCTACAAACTCCCTGTAGTTAGTATCACACATATTTTGAAAGGCTGCAATCACGTGACCAATGTACTGACGGGAGTAAACAAGGAAATAGTCCCAGGCGGTCTTGCAAGGAGGCAGGTTGGGATGGTGGATGGGTCACAAAAACCTGGACTCTACCACGTTTGGAACCATGCCAACTTTGAGTGAACATTGAGTCATTTTAACATAAGTCCTGCCATGTTTCTCCTCCTAAACCCAACCTCTGTAACTTTATGTTCATTGTATAACTGTATGTTAGGGACCCAATGTCATTCCTGGGTTGCTAATTCATAGGATATCTTACAAACTTTTTTTATGAGAATATGTTTCTCTGCTTTACCAGCGAATATTGTGCCACTGAAAGTGGGTGTTTTAATCCAAAACATGATCTTTTCCTGACCATAACCAAGTGGATTTGTGTTTAAACCCAACCGCACACTTTTTTTAGATAACAAGCTGTTGGAGACATGGGCTTTGGGTCCAATGGCACATTTTTTGGACTAACGAGGTGTTGGAGTTTTGGGCCGTTGGAACAATGGACAGTCCTCATCAGCTGTGGGTGCAAGTGGATGCTTTTTCTTAACCTAGCAGTGTTTTTAAACCACAAGCAGCAACATCAAAAGTCATTTCCTAGAGTTCCCAACAGAAACTCAACCAATGTTTGGATTCCCTACAAATCTGAAATTTTTGACAGGTTTGTCTATTAACTGTCAATTGCTAGCTAGCTCTAGCAAATAAATGGAGCCGCAGAACCCAAATTTGGGCAAAGAGAGAGGATGAGGACGTGGAAAGCAACACAGCTGACAGTGACAGACACTTGTCAATCAAGCAAACATGCAGCAAAACCTCTTTTAAAGCCCTAGTATCTCTTTCGCGGAGAGATGATTCTCAAAACTGCAACACATAAGAGGAAGTGATGTTATCTATGAAGATCATGGTTTGCCTCTCCAAGAGATATGCTGGAATTTTTTACCTGAAATCTCATGCAAGTCGTGAGTCAAAATCTATCAACCTTTTGTTGTACGTTATCTCAGGCCACTTACTCCCCTTACTACCCTGTCGCTCATTGCGTGGATGTATAGTAAGAAACCAGTGGTTAATGGTTGATAGTGTCGTAAGCACACAAGTGTCAGTGTGCAGGGAAACAGCTTGTATACCCTCGACTGGACTCACCTTAACGTGTAGGGTATATGTGTGTGTACATACATCTGCACCTGCAACAAACACTATAGGCCGCTATCTGGGCTCAATCTGCTCTTGGTTTACAGAGGAGGAGTGCCAAGGGTTATCTGTCCCACTCTGATATGCACAGATAAGGGCCTTGGGCCCACTGTTTAAACACCTGGGGCCCGGGGTATTAGAGCACCCTCCGTACCCCTTTGCCTCAAAAGCAGAGGAAATGGAAGAGTAAGCGCTGACTACTGCTGCTGCTGCGGCTGAGGGGAGTGTGTGTAAAAAGTAATGAACACATGAGTGTGTGCACGTGCGGAGGTTAATGCAAGGGTGATTATTTCCACCACTCCCACCCTGTACCCCAATACTCCCATCAATACTAAAAATAGCATGAGCAAAAACAGAGAGAGAGGCAGGAATTCATTGACTTGTCTCATTCATGCACCCCCTCTTACCCCCCTTCAAAAAACCAAGGCTGTATTATGAAAAGACAGAGTTAAAGCATTGATGGTTATCAGTATGTTTAACGGCTATATGCTGGAAAAGCTCTCCTTTAAAATAGGCTCTTTTTTCACTTATGTGATGTACATTACAGCGAGGGTCAGTCATTTGCATGAGAATGGACGATTAAGTGAAAGAGATAAACCCAAAGCTAGTTCCCGTGAATTGGATGCTGTGTTTGGAATACCAAGCAGTGGAGGGTTTTTTTTTTCTTCTTTCCCCCGCCCCTGCAGAATTAGCCCCCTGCATCATGCATTTATTTTCCCAATAATCACTCAGGCCCTTCCTGTGTTGATTATTTTCTCAGTGCAAGGGTTACTAAAATATTGCTGTAATCCCATCTCCCTGAAGCAGTAACAACAGTCACCCTGGGCTTCCTTTAAGAAATAAATCTAGGGCTTGTCAGTGGGGAGGTGGTGGGGTGGACGACTGGAGGAGAGATGGGAGGGAGTTGTTGTGGTCAGATGAAGATTGCTTACAGTAGATTCAGTCCACCTATATCGCACCTATAAAGTGTGGCCCCTCAGCTTTATACATCTCCCTGGAAGGTACCTTGAAGATACGGCTGGATATCACTTGAAATGTTTCTGTACTAGTGCCAATAAAATACCAGCGTTTCATTCCTAATACCAGAACAATACGTCTTTGATATCTCACTTAAAAGAGGCCACAGCTTTCTAAAATTACATGTTGTCGAAACGAAAGCAACCATGTAATAACTTGACCTAAATAAAGTCGTCTAAAATTAGCAAATTGAGTAAAACTTGCAAATCTGACCAGATGTGCAATGAGAGTTTTTGATACTCGGTGCTATACTTTGATCTGCACAGAAAAACTGTTACCCAGCTCAACTTCCAAGACAGCATCTCTTGTGCTTATGCATCTTATCGGCATATATTTCTGCACCCGTAGGTGACTCTTCACATACAACTTGTGGAGCCAATATGCAATGTATCCAGTCAGTTTTTATGATACAATCCAGGGCATAGAGGAGTGAGAGGGGTACGATGCTAACCATTATAATATCAGTGATATCTTACTTTTAAGAAGCCCTAACATAAAATAATTCACTGGTTCATTAAAGGAATAATTCGCATCCATCTTTCAAAGTAGTTCCAACTCTGAGTCTTTTATAACCTGACAAACTTAATTAGTTTAATACAACCAACATGATTTGCTTTGACCTTAAAAAAATAAAGTTGAAGCAAAAAAAATAAGCAACTCAATATTTTTCAAAAAGTTGTGTTGACATTTAGATGTCAAACTAATATATTTAAGATATTCTAACATATTTATTTTTATTCCATCCTTATTAAAAATGTCAAAAATGTTTTTGATTTTGACCGACTTCTTAAAATAAGTCATCAACTGACTAAAGCACGTAAATGAAATAAACAACAAAATGTTTATACTGAAAACCTTAAGCGTATCCAATAACCCTATGAATCACTTTTGTCAAAACTTAAGCAACCATATCACAATAACTAAATGTGCTTGGGTATCTTATTGGCATATATTTCTGCACCCATAGGTGACTCCTCACACAACACACAATGAACGGGAGCATCTTAATCTTAATTCAAAGAAGACAGAGCCCATAATTTTATAAAAAATACAATCAACTGGTTTAATTTATAAAAAAAACTGAGGTAACAATTAGCATGCAGCTTTTAGGTAGTCTTACAAAGAGTCTTTTATAACCTGACAAACTCTTTTAGTTCAATACAACCAGCATCATTTGCTTTGACCTTGGAAAACTCAATTAAGTTGAACCAACTTAATATCTATCCAAAGGTGTATTGATATTTAGAGGTCAAAATACTCTAATTTATTTCAGTTCCTACTACTCAAAAATATCTTTTTAAAATTATTTGTCAAGTGTCTTAAACACATTAATGAAACAAAGTATTTTTTTTTTTAAAAAACTTCTTTATTTAAGCATTACTCACTAACCAATCATACCCAGAACTTAAACAACCATATAATAACTTGACCTACATAAAGCAGTCTAAAATAAGTAAAATAAAATAAAACATGCAATGACAGCTTTCACTTTAATCTGCATGAATATGTGTTTCAACACTCAGCTTGACTTTAAGGCATCATCTCTTGTGCTGTCGTATCTTATCAGTATATATTTCTGCACCCAGAGGTGACTTCTCACACACCACTTGTAGAGCCAATATACAATTATTCAGTTTACGATACAATCCAGGGCACGGAGGAACGAGAGGGAGCAGCGACTAACCAATATAATACCAGTGATATCTTACTTTAAAGAAAACAGAGTTCTCTAATGTTATAAAAAGAATCCACAGGTTTAACTGAAAAAAATAGGTAACACTTTGCATGCATCTTTTTAAGTAGTCCGAACTCTGTCAAGTTATAAGACTCACAGAATTTACTCAATAATGACAAACTGAATTACTTCAGTACAACCAACATGATTTGCTTTGACCTTGAAAAACTCAACTAAGTTGGACCAACTCAATATTTATCCAAAAGTTGTATTTAGAGGTCAAACTTTAATATTTAAGATTTTCTAACTTGTTCCATCCCACTCAAAAATGTCAACTGTTAAAGATTTTGTCTAACTTTTTAAAATAAGTCGTCATCTGACTAAAATACGTTAATGAAACAAATACATTTTATATGCTGGAAAACATCTTTATTTTAAGCATTATGTACATATTGTCAAAACCTAAGCAACCATATAATAACTTGACCTAAATAAAAAAGTCTAAAATAAGCTTAATTAATTAAAAAGTGAAAATTACAAATTTGACCAGACGTGCAATGAGAGTTTTTGATACTTGGTGCTACACTTTGATCCGCGCGAAAAAGTGTCTTGCTACCCAGCCCGACTTCAAGGTAGCATCTCGTGCTTGCGCATCTTATCAACATATATTTCTGCACCCATAGGTGACTCCTCACACACCACTTGTGGAGCCAATATGCCATGCATTGAGTCTGAGTGGGGTGTTTTTTTATGATACAATCCAGGGCACGGAGGAATGAAAGGGAGCAGGGACTAAATTTATACAGGAAGTGGGTACTTTCTGGTGCGTTCATTTTAACATCGACGTGCACACACAGACACCTCACACCAACGACCTGTGCCACATCTGGAAACAATTACACTCATGTTTGACTTGACCTGCCTGCACCAAGTGAACTCTGCCAACTTTTTTATGTGTTTGTTGCAGAGGCAGCGGTGACCCTGACACAGTGGCTGTGGGGGAAATGATGTGTAATTAGTCGGAGGGAACACGACTCCGCTCGTCTGAAATAAAACATCTTGCATTCACATCAAAAGACTGAGGCAGCTTGACAGGCTGTACACAGAAAAAATGAAGAAACGCACAGACTTGATATGCTATCAAATGACCCACATTGGAATTTGTGAGGACACGAGGAGCGCCTGAATTATCAAGCATCTCGGAGTAGGCACAGCAGACCTTTCATGTGCGGACGGCAAAGCAGACAGCGGATGATGCAATGTTTGATTTCTACACTTCAGGAGGCTGTCAGGACAGCGCGTACAATATTAAACAGTGTCGTGTCGGTGTATCAACCAGTCTAAATTAACCCATTAGTATGCTATGGGGAGAGGCGGGAAGATCAATGCATGAAACGGTTTGGAAATCTCCTTTGATACAAGATTTCCCAGCTTGAGCGAATTGATGAAATTCCTCTTGAAACACAGGCAACCATTTCACACGCCAGACTTTTCTCAAGACAGAGACTAATGTAGCCTGTCCTTTAACACAGTGAGACTGCTTTGCTGCATCTTACACAGAAGCTATAGTGCATGTTAAAGCTGTTGTCAAAGCCTGCCACGGAAGAACTGATCATAAGCAGCACTAAATTCACTTCTACAATTGCTGGGGTGTTTTTTTAAGATGCATTGTGTCAGTCTCGAGTACTCAAAGAATAATGAGCACTCATCATGAAGGCCACACAAATTTGTACTCTTTTAGAAGTAACTGCCAGCACCAAAAAACCTGCAATGTATCTGACACAGTGAGTCAAAAACACTGCACGAGAATTGGTGCACGGCTGCAAACAAGGACACCTCTCTTTGGGGTAAAAAGCCATCCTGTAATATTCTGTATTTTCTAAAGACAACACAGAGGCAGATTTTAAAACAGAGGCGTACCGGCCGAATCAGTCCAGCGGCTCTTAGCCATGCATACCAATTTACTGGCTCCAGTATAAGGGGACGGGTGATGGGATTCAAAACCTCAAGTGAACTTTAACCACTGTGCATTCCTATTGATTTAAGCAAACATTACAGGGTGAGAAGGTGGCCCTCAAGTAAGAAAAGGCCCCCAGTCACAAAAACACTGTGACGGTGCAAAATCCACAAAGAAGTGATGCAAGTACATTCCATAAGCTGCTGATACAATTTCAACAGATGACGCAGAGATACATGCAGTGACATGAGGAACACTGTGACACCAAATGCAGTTTTGATAAAGTTAACAGGTGAGTTTGAGTGTGTGAAGTTTCCAGGCCTTCAGATTTATTTATACACATTGATTGAAATAGCGCTGCTGCACTGATTTACTGCCACTCCCCTGTCCTAGAACTACCTCCTTGTCTCAGAGCCCAGGTTCAGCACTCATTTCCTGGACTGACAGTCTACTCCAATTATCAAGCTAATAAGGGACCCCCTTGTGCAGTTATGGGAAAGGGGAGGTGAGTTGGGTCCAGGATGAGGGGGTACCACTTTGGTAAGTGTGTGTGATAGCTGCCGCCCACATCTTGTAAGGCGTGACTAATGGTCTTAGACAATGTTACGACAGCACTGCTTCGGTAGTCACCTGGGCAGCCTTGGCAGTTACTGAAAGAGCGGATCTTGGGGCCTGAGCCACAAGGAACTAATGTTTGTGTCCGTCAGATGCTACTTACTCATATATTAAATGTGTGTGGATGGGTTATTTGTTAGTTGTCATGATCACTGATGGAGTAATTTAGTGGTATTAGCCCAAGAACACAAAAAAAAATTCCTCCATTCTCCTCATTCAAAAGATGCACTGAATATTTTTTTATTCCAAAGTCAAAAACAGGTGACATACACCTGGGGAAGTCTTATAATTGAGTCCCTGTTACCCAGAGCAATCATGTTACAAATTAATATTATTAGTAAGGTGTTTGGGAATTCTGAGGCCAAACGACTTAATTCTTTCATTTTCTGCTGGACATAATGCAAACTGCCGAAGTAATCTCACATAAACCAATAAAAATGTGATTCACTTAAAAAGGAAAAAAACAACAGCTGTGCTGAAAGGCTGAAAAGGACCATAAATTTCAAGGCCAAAACAATTAGCAAGCAGCCACACGAAAGAAAACTTGGCTTACCTGTGCTGCTCCACAGCTTCGTTATCTGGTAGTTCTGCACCGCAAACATTGCAACGTTCGTGCTGGTTCCTGCCGTCTGGTTTCATGCCCACTGCCAGCTCCCCGAGCTTGCTGAAGAACTCTCTCTGGATGAAGCTCTGAGGCAGGAGTCCCCCGTAGGCACTGAAGTCCATAGACATTGCCAGGGCTGGGGACATTGGGAGAGCGGAGGCCATGGATGCCGGCATGGACATGATGGCATCTGCTTTATGATTGACAGGTAGGGAGTAGAGCGAGGCCAGATGTTTCTCCGTCATCCCGGCCATTGCTTCCAGCCCCATCTGGCTGGCATCAGCTTGAGGGTCGCCCATGCCTTCATCGCGGACGTAATGTAGCTCGCGGGCACTGGTGATTACGCTGCTCCTGGTTGGTGTTCCTGGACCATCTCGGTTCCTATCCTCACCACTTCGCTCTCCATTGCTGGAAGCACTGGACTCCATGTTCGGAGGGCTGTCGTGGCCGTTCCCACCCATGTCCACTTGCATCATTTCTGTCTTGATCTCGGTCATCAGGTGGTGGGAGTTGCCGTGGATGAGATGTTCACCCCCATAGCCCTGCTGGAGCAGAGACTGGCCGATGCTCATCAGGCTGTCCACGGCAGCTTTGGTGGGACTCAGGGTGGAGGCGCCGAAGGAGGTGGAGACCGAGGGACTCTGGTCCACCATGCTAGCCATGATGGAGGCTTGCTGGGCACTCGCCAGACAGGGGCTCTCCATGGAATGCTTTTTGGAGTTCTTGGCTCCATTGTGGCCTTTGCGCTCATCATCGTCCTCTGTGCTCCCATCATTAACGTTGACTTCCACGTCATTCTCATCTGAGGACTGGATGGTTTCCAGGATCTTGAGGCATTGCTCTTCCAGGTATTCAATCTCCAGGATCTCTGCTGCATACAGAAGGTCATCTAAGTCCTCCACCTTGGCCTGGAGTGTGGCAGTGTAAGCATACTCCAAAATCTGCTGAAAAGTCTTTGGTGAAAGAAAGTCCAGGGTGTAATGCTGGCTGCTGCGGTGGAAGAGGATCTCAAACATTTTGCTTGTGCAGGCGAGCACAGTCCGGTGAGCGTGGAACTCCTGGCTGTCCACCATGATGACCACGTCACAGAGAGTCCCGGCCAGACGCATCTGGTTGGCCTTCTGCAGCAGGGCAGTGGGGTGGTTGGGGTTCTGGAGCTGGATCATACCCATTTTAGTTAAATCCATAATGTCGATGCAATCCACGAGGCCGACTCATGAGGCTCGCCTTCCCCGCTCAGCAGTGTTTTTAGCTATCTTTGTAAACAAGATGAAACCTGGACAGAGAAACAGAATAAAAAAAAAAAAAATCAGTTCTGGTGAATTCTGATGCAACAGTAACAAAAAAAAATCAACTGGCCTTAACACTTTCAAATCCAAAAAGTGCAAACACTCCCTTTTTCCAAAAAGACAATGAATTGTTCTTTTTAAACTAGATTAAAAAATACATACAAATCCTAACCAGTATTCACAAAAGTATGCAAAGCAAATTCATTAATTACATTTTGAAAATAAGAATGGACTGAATTTGTCAATACATTTATTTAAAGTATGCCAGTATTTATTCTGTAAATAGCAAGTGTGAAGTCTGTGGAGTTTCAAATTGCAAACATCCTGCAGGGATGGTAAACACTCTGTGCAGTCGCATTGTTCTCAAAATCAGCGGAGAGTATTGACTGTAGATTTCTGAAGAGAGACAATTTGTGAGCCGTCCAACAGGCTCACCCTGCATACCAATCAGTCCAACATATGTTATGTTAAAAAGATGTCTCCATTCGGTTTATCTGATGGGGATGTACACACAGTTAAACAAGTGTGAATTGTGGTTTTTCACTGCTGCCCCCCTCACAAAGACCGTCAGCAGCCTTTCTGAAATTAAATAGCATCTTACTCAGTATTCCCATCACAGACAGGAGCAGAGAGCAGCGGCCAGAAATGGATGGAAAGGAAAGCAGAACGAGGAGAAAGAACACAACGCTTCAGCACCAAACAACCCCTGCTCCGCTCCACTCACTAATGCTGGATATCCAAATGAATGAGTGTCTCTGTGGCTGCTGGTTTGTCCAAGTTAACAGGGCAACATGTTGCTGCGGCTCATATCTACAGCTGACCAACTCTAAAATAATAAAGAGAGGGTTAAATTAAATAGTCTGACCACTACATGTACTTTAAATAAATTGCCTCTCCTGTTCGTTATGACCCACACTGACACAATGTGCTCCTCATTCTTACAATTAAACAAACAGTCTTGCCACCACACATACTCTAAATGAATGAATGAGTGACTGCCAGCTAAGTGCCTCCCTTGACCCACATCCTGGATGAGCTCATTGATGTCCAATTTTTATCTACTCAATCTGTTCAATATATGACAAATAGAATAATGACATTTTCACTTAATTTTGGTCCACTTTTTTCCGTTTTGAAAAATGTGAATTTTCATTTTCAGATGCTCCAATTTCATTTTCGAAGGGCTTCATTTTCTTTTTTTTAAATAATAAGGAATAAAAAAGAGAAGTTTGTCTTTTCCTTCCTCCCCGCTTGAGAACAATACACACTCAGACACAGAAAAAAAGAGGAAATATCATCAGCCTTGCAGCTACACGACGACTTTTCTTTAAAAATAAAATAGTATCAGTAATTCCCACATATGCAACTTAAAAAAAAAAGCAGAAGTCAAAATCAGAGCATGCAGGAGGTGAATGATGCTGGCAGCTATTGTTTGTGGGAAGGATGATGGAGAATAAATATTCTTGCTGCTTTTGGGACACTGGACAGTTTCTTTTTTAGTTTTCGGCGCACTGATAGAATCGATAGGTGATGATGAAACCACAGGTTCTCACCTCACTGAGCTCTCAGTCAGCAGAGGTCATGCCTAAAACCCCGACATTATCTTTATTACAGGTAAGCCAATAGCTGCGATTTATGGGCCCCGTAAATGATCAGTGCTTGTTGCGCTCTGTGGGTTTTCAACCAAGCTGTGGCTTCACCGGGACACAATGAAGGCTAAAGTTGCTGTTCGGGGACTTTATCGCGTCTGCTGGCTCTCTATTAATAAAAAAAAATGAAAGGACAGAGCTACGTGCGTCTAGACGGCGTTAATAGTGCCAGCCGCACCAGACAAATTATACGGCGCGTTATGCATTATGCAAAACATCACGCACTACATTAAGTACATTAAGCCAGGAGAGCTTTTCTCGCTGGAGGACAATGTAGAGCCGCTGACAATAACCACATTGGGGCCGACTTCACAGAAAGGCAGCATAATCAATCTGATCACGAGTTGTCTGCCATAGCGCGCCTTGGCGACCCAGCCACAACAAGAATAAACAGCGTTCAATATTCCAGACCACGAGCCACACTGACAGACACAAATGTGCAGAAAGCAAAATGGTAACGGCGTCTCTAAGAGGTGGAGGTGGAGGGGGGACACACAATCAGAGACACTGAGCGTGCTAAAAAGTATACACGAGACAGACAGCTGCCAGAAATCTCTCGCCGATTCCATCCAGCTCTGCTCTGATCAACGCACAGGTGGACTTTGTTTGAGGGCACAATTAAATACTCAAATACCGGCTCTGTGCGGGCAACGAGAGGCAGGAATGATGTGGAGAAAGATGCCCAGAGGATAAAGAGAAAAAAGAGTGAAAGGGGGGAAGAGAGAGATCAGACAGTCTCGATAACAAATCAATTTGCCATTGCATCTGTTACCAGTTCCCTACCTCACAGTACGCCGCGCGTGCGACTGCGAATCGATTATTGGTCACCAATCAAACATGTAGTTGCCTGTCAATCAATTGTAGTGTGACTGTGCAGTGATTGGATTTTTGGTTTGTTTCGAGTAGAAAGACCAGTGTCCCCAGTCCTCATCATGATGTCATCACGGCTAAATGAGCCACACTGGTGCGTCTGGAGACACAAGGACGGGCAAAGAGTGTCGCTGTCTAAAAATTGCACAATTTCCATCAAAACGAGCAAACGCGATTTCTCCAGTAAAGTCACATGGAGGAGGAGGAGGAGGGGGGCGTCATATGTTGTCTGGCTCCCGGTGAAACAGCCAGACCTCACGTCCTCTAGCTGCGATCTCCAGCATACTAAACCAGACCGAGAGAGGGGAGGGGGTTACGTCAACCTTAACATCTCTACAATAGACTACCGTGCGTTAATGCAAACTTCAACACCTTGCAGCGCAATCAGGAAAACACTTGTTTTCATCCAGCACTCCGGTGCGCAGATCCAAGTTGCGTGCCAAAGTCGCGTTTACTGTTAACTTCAGCATGAGGTTGAACGGGGACAAGCAAAACGATCCCCAGCGCCTATAAATGCATCAAAATATCCACATGGTGAATGAAAGTACACAGAGAAAACAGTGGTAGACGCATGCAGAGTAGCGGGTCTGGCACTTGTCGCCGGGAAACTGCAGCTGCGTTTAGCCCGGATCGGTACTCACCTAAGTTGCACGTTTTGATTCCGTATAGTGTAGGGGGAGTGGGGCTACAGCATAGTAAGGCAGTTCGCAGTACCCGCTCTCTCAACACGCACTAACTCCTTTCTTCTCTCGCCTTCGCAAATCAACACGGCGCTGACGTCAACGCAGCCAGTCAGCCAGACGAGCAGCAGGCAGGCGGGCAGCCGGCTCTGCGCTCCAGCCATACAAACACTAAGAAAGTGAGACACCTAGGGGGCTGTCTCATGTCAAACGGCTGTGTTACAGTATGGCAGTGAAAGGTGAGCGACACTGCCCTCCCTCCAGCTGTTTGAATGCACATGCAGCCTACAGTTGCTCTCCAACTCCAGCCAGGGGCACACTTAATGCTTTGGCGGTCCTGTAGCAAGAAATCAATATGTGTGCTCCCGAAGCCCCCTCCAGCCATTTTCAATCAATTCATTGAAACTATACTCATGTTTAAGTGGCAGCAGAGCTCAGCACAGGTGGATGCAGAGGTTAGCTGGGGAAAATAATGCAGCTCATCCATCCTCCATGACCAGAGATGCATCCTGAAGGTGCTTTAAAAAATAATCATGTTATTCTGAATATTCTAAAAGCCAGTATGACTATTATGAGCCAAAAAAAGTGCAGACATATGCGTACACATCTGGCACCACATGATGTTTAAAGTCTTTAATGGCCTTTGGTTGTTCATAGTGGTTTTAATATTTGAGTATTTCATAATCTTTTTTACTTATATAATTGTTCTTATCAGTATTATGTCGTCCTATATTTGTGTACATGTTATAGTGCTATAAATTTGTGTGTCATTTGTTTAATTTGTACAGCACTTTGTTCAGCTGTGGTTGTTTTTAAATGTGGCATATAAATAAACGTGACTTGATTTGATTTAATTTGATTTGGTATTAAAAACTGTGTGGCACGACCACTTTTGTTTTCCAAGGTCACAGAATTTCACAGTCAAAATTATCAAAAGTTTTGCAAAAATCATGGAATTTTGACATGTATATTGAAACTTTTTCACACTAGTCTTCCATGGATAACCGTCCACATAATGTAAAATTAACTGCAAATTATTTTTCTGTAGCTGTAGACGTGACGTAGCTCTAATATGTGTCAATGTGTGACAACATTTTGTTGACTGTTGTGGGCGTTTCCTCATTTTTTTCCTGGGGTTCGTCTCTCCCTCCGTATATGCTAAATAATGTTTGAATAAAGTTTGCATATGATATGTTTGAAATGTCAAGTAAGTGGGGCAAGAAAAAATCCTGGGTCCTTGAAAAGTTGTGGAAAAGTTTGGAAATGTTGCCCGTTAAAATGTGTGGGAACCCTTCTCCTTCTTCCTCAGTGCAAACTATTAACATTATATTTAAGCCTAAAGTTGACTATACTATGGTAAAGAAATGTAAAACTATTACAGACAGGGAGAGAGCAGGCTGTATAAAGTTGTTCACCAGATCAGTAGGGAATTATATTATTCATGACTTTAATGCACAGTGTTCAACAATACTAAAGTTCAACACATTCTTACTTCGACCTCGTCACATATCGATGTTCGGTCACAGACCCTTCACATCCAGATACGACTTGAAAGGTACCCTGAGTGTGTTGGTTGTTCACGTTCTGGGACGCCGTGTCAAGTCCTGCCTGTTACATGCATTGTCTTCTTTCAAAATACACTTCTGTTTTCACAGGAAATTTACCATTTACATACAGTGTCTTTCAGAATAAATGCATTATGTCGGTACAACACTGCAAAGTTTTTTTGTTGTTTTTTTTCCTCCAACAACTAATGCAGGTGGTTAGGTTTAGGAAAAAAGAACAGGGTTTGACTTTATAATCTTACAAGATGTGAACACCACTCTCCCAGATGAAAGTCGGTGTCTCGGGGGATTGGGGACCAGGTTTAACAACAGCAAACTATATCAAGACATCCATTTACAGACTTTTACACACCTTGTGCTCAGTACTTCCCAAACACATGCATTTCCACTAAAAAAAACTTTGTATAGGCAATATGTTCTAATTCCAGGTCGTCACATATCGCCGCTTTGTCAGTGGACCCATGTCTACATATTATGCGTAAGGTATCCTCCTGTATTTGCTGCTGATGTTCCAGGACACTGCAACTAATGCCAGGACATCAACAAAAGCACATGGTTAGGTTTTGGCAACAAAAGCACTTGGCTTAGGTTCAGAAAAAAAAAAATGGTTTGGCTCAACATCCGGGTTATGAACTGACGCGTCCTGTCTGTGTATCATACCGTGACAGGGGCTGTCCAGCTGACCGGAGGCGTATCATAGCAACACAAAAGCTTCCATCCCACAGCGTTATTAACTGACACTGCCCAGTGGCGTATCAAACCGCAGCAAAAAGTAACTCTTGGCGTCAGTGTCTGACTGTACTGACTGTATTTGACAACTGTGGAATGAGAACAAGCTGGTATTGTAGTCTGGCTTTGAAGAGACACTTTCACTTTCAGTTTTGAATAGTGAGGTTTTAGTAAAAATGCATGTGTTCGGGAAGTACTGAACATATGACTGGATAAATGAGACTCGGATTATACTGCACAAGTTGTGTTAGAGTTTGTAAATGGATGTTTTAATGTGGTTTGCTGTTCTTAGAGGTGGTCCCCAATCAATCAATAAATATATCCCCAAGACCTGAACTTTTGTTTGGTATGCATTTTTAATTTCTCCTAGCTATGTGGGATCAGTAGGACCTGATAAGTATAAAAATCTGAACATTGTCAACAATAATTAAGTCCCAATGTCTCAAATGAGATGATAACAAAGTCCCACTGTCTGGACCTTGTCTACTTTATGGTCGGGATCGACTGCAGACTGACTTGGCAGAGATGGCTACCATCTTGTTTTTACATGGTTAAGTTAGCCACCACTAGATGGCACAAAAAGTGTCCACAAATGAGGACAACAGGTCTAAGTGAAGTAGAAAGAAGTATAAAGTCAAGTCAATCCAAAATGTGATGTCCTCATATGAGGACACAGGGTGTCAGGAGGATATGTTTGACATTTTCCGTGGAGGCATTCAAAAACCCCAAAGTTTTCTCTGTGAATTTGAGGTGAAGTCATGGATTTCAATACAATTCAAATCCATGGCATGACTAACTGATATATAAACTGTCATTCTGTGGGTGAAATATTCCTCTAAGGACACAAGTATCAAGCTGGATTTAAGGAATCAAATGTTTTTTTGAGTCTATTGCAGAGGCACTTTTGTTTAAGATACTGACACTCATTTGAAGATATATATGTATATATATATATGTATGTCCTCAGTAATCAATATAGTGAACGACTCTCAGCTGGATGGTTTTGCAGTGCATTAACAATCCTTAATTGTTTCTCAGCATAGCTCTAATTTTCCTTTTGCCTTTATTCCGTTGACCAATAACCAGGACACCTCATTATCATTTGGCCTGATATAACTTTGGGGAGTCTTTCATAGTAAAAGCATACTTCAGAGCTTCTCTAAAAAATAAACCTGATTGATACTTTTGCAGTAATGATGATCGCTGACTGCAGGCTACTCATGATTTAATTCCACAATATTTTAATTCTATTGTTATGTTCCCTTTAAGTGCTGCTTGCAAGCTCTTACTTTGAGTTCTTAGAGTCACGAATATACATTTTTCCACAGTTAGGTGCTTTGTCTTTGCCTGTTTGATTTTAAATTAGGCTGCAGCAGTAGAGGGAAAAAGAGAATATGAGTACAATGTGTATGTAAATCAATGTATTTGTTGTTCCTTTGTACAGACATGTATGTTCCCTATTTGCTTTGTTGAAACTTTCATTTAATGCCACCAGCATGTCAAAGTTTTCACATGTCCATTGAAATATCTCAACATGTACCAGATGGACTGGCTCACAATTTATGGTTTGTAGATCGTGTAATCTGTTGATTCTGTTGACTCCGTGACTTTTGTATAGCGCCACCAGCAGGTTTACAATTTTGGGTCAGAGTTTTGATTAAGTCTTGTTTTACAATGGAGTATTTTCTGCTAACATGCCAACAAGTTCTCATACCAAGTCGTCACATATCGCCGCTTTGTTAGTCGACTTTCACATCTATATATTACACACTAGATATCCTCCTGTATCTGCAGTTGACGTTCTGGGACACCGTAACCAACGCTGGGACGTCAACAAAAGCACATGGTTAGGTAAGGGCAACAAAAGCCTGTGGTTGGTTAAGGAAACAAACACAGGTGGTTAGGTTTATGCAACAAAAGCACATAGTTAGGTTTAGGCAACAAAAGCACATGGTTAGATTTAGGCAACAAGAGCGCATGGTTAGGTTAGGGCAACAAAAGCATGTGGTTAGATTTAGGCCACAGAAGCACGTGGTTAGGTTTAGGCAACACAAGCATGTGGTTAGGTTTGGGAAAACAACAATAGGTGGTTAGGTTTAGGCAACAAACCCAAATGGTTAGGTTTAAGCAACACAAGTGTGTGGCTAGTTTTAGGCAACAAAAGCATGTGGGTAGGTTTAGGCAACAGAAATAGGTGTTTAGGTTTAGGCAACACAAGCAATAAGCCAGGTTTAAGTAACACAAGTGTGTGGCTAGGTTTAGGCAACATAAGCATGTGGTTAGGTTTAGGCAACAAAAGTAAGTGGTTCGATGTATGTAATAAAAGTACATGGTTAGATTCGGCAACAAGAGCGCATGGTTAGGTTAGGGCAACAAAAGCATGTGGTTAGATTTAGGTAACAAAAGCATGTGGTTAGATTTAGGTAACAAAAGCCTGTGGTTGGGTTTAGGCAACAAAAGTGATTCGCTAGATTTAGGCAACAAAAGCATGTGGTTAGATTTAGGCAGCAAAAGCCTGTGGTTAGGTTTAGGCAGCAAAAAGTACATGGCTCAGTGTATGTAACAAAAGTACATGGTTAGATTTAGGCCACAGAAGCACCTGGTTAGGATTAGGCAACAAAAATATGTGGTTTGGTTCAGGCAACAAAAGCACATAATTAGGTTTAGGCAACAGGAGCGTGTGGTTAGGTTTAGATAACAAAAGAGTGTGGTTAGGTTACGAAAAAAGTCATCATTGTGAGGCTCTACATTTGTACAGGAAGCAAACAGTTGGCTCCCGGGTTGAAGTCCGGAGTTTGATGGGTCAGGGTTTGCCCTAACTTGACCGGGGGCATATCATAACACTGCAAAAGGTGGCTTTTGATGTTGGTGTCTGACGCTGAAATCACTGACAAAGCGGCAGTATACTACAACTTTGGAATGAGAAATGGCTGAACAGACTCACATAATGATTACAGTTTGCAGATTAGATAATATGAAGTACAAAGACTTTTGCTGGATTGTTCAGATACATGTCTCAGTTCATCACAGGACAGGAAATACTGAGGTCAAATAAAACACATTCACCACTGACTGACTGGAGGAACCCAGCAGGTGAAAATACATCCATTTGAGAGTTGCTGAGTTTCTCATATGAGGAGCTTTGCCAGGTGGTGCAAGAAGAACCATTTGCAACACTCCTGCAGTAAGACCAAGAAGCTGGGAGGGCCTCATCATCCAGGATGATGAGTTTAGTCGCCTTCGTGCCTCAGGCTCACATCAACACTTCACTGACTGAGGCTGATAAAATGGAAGCGATGGACAAGTCAGGTCAGAGTAGACTATCTGAGGGAGGTCTGGGGTCGTTCAATGTCTGCTACAGATCACTCAACGTGTTCAATCAGCAGCGGCTGACAGCACGCTCTGGCTCATGGCGCTGTGCTGAGGAAGAAGCATTAACATTAATATTACCAAATAACAATATATGTCTTGCCAACACTGTTCTTTGTGTTCAAGAGCTTCCTTCTTTGACCTAAAAAGGTCTTTTGACTGACATTCAAAACAACCTGTGACAGCTATATGCTAAATACACAGTGCTACATTTTACAGCTCCTCTCAGTCACAGCCATTAACTTTTGATTTCCTAATTTGAGACATTTCTATTTTGATTTGGGACTGGATGTTTGCACTATGTCCCAGTGACAGAAATGACTGAGTACCTGTGGCAGTCACCAACTGATGGACTGTCAAGGCCCCAGTTTGCTTTAAAAGAAGTGATTACCATATTGTCAGACACTACCTTTTGTAGTGATTGGCCTGGGGTCAGATGTGTGACAGTAAAGTAGGATTTAAACGTCTCTCTTAAAGGGACAGTTCACCCCAAAATCAAAATACATGCTTTTCCTCTTAGTGCTGTTTATCTAGCTAGATTGATTTGGTGTGAGCTGTCGAGTGTAAAATGGAACTAGATGGCACTTGACTTGTGGCCAAAGCACCAAAAGTAAATTTTGAAATACTCTACATCAATGTCTCTTTCCAGCAATCATGACACAGTACCTCAAGATAATCCACAGACCTTGTTTTGAGCAGTTTCATGGTGTAACTATTTTCTCTCTACCGAAGTACACCCACAAACCACATCACCACGCAGAAGGAAGCCTGCATCTACTGCTAGCTGAGCAGTAACCTCCAGGGCTGAAAAATGATGCCAGCCACAAGTGCCCAAAATTGAACGTCTGCTTAAGGCTAGTTCTAGAAGCCAATCAGTCCCTGTAGACCCTCATGTTAAAATGCCCAACTTAACAGTTGAAATAAACATGTTTACAGCCTGGTACAAAACTAGTTTTGGTCTTTATGGCTATTCCCTGCTTCATGACAACTGTACAGTTGTTGTTTTTTAAAAAAACACGCTCCTTTGCATTCAGTTAAGCTTAAAGTTATGCATTATTAAGGGCGAGGCACTTTGAGTGACTGCAAATAGTGTCCTTAGCTTCTTAGGCAGAGCCACCCCTCACTCATCTTGGCCAAAAATGGTTACCTCTGGCCCCCAAAAAAACCAAGATGGCGATGGCCAAGCTTCAAAAATGGTAGTTCACAAACCAGTGGGTGATGCCAAGGGAGCTATGTCCATTATTTTTTACAGTCTGTGCTGCTAGCTCACCTAGCACCACTGAGCTAGCTGAGGAGGACTACCATTAATGTTTAAATAATGCACTGTTACAAGCCTCTCGTCCATGAGTAGATGCACACCTCCTTTTACGTGGCTGGCAGGTGTACATTAGTAGACAGAAAAATAGTTCTTACATGAAATTTCTCACAACAAGGTGTGTGGATATCTTGAGTAACTGGGGCATGATTTCTGAGGAGACATTGATGTTGAGATCTAATTTCTGTATATTGGAGAGAAGCTGATATCTCCAATACTCGGCAACTCACACCAAAACTATCTACACTGATAAATAGCACTGAAGGCGAGAGGAAAAATACGTATTTTTGAATTTTGGGGTGAACTTACCCTTAAAGCTCTCTTAAGTTTATTCGTTTGATTTATTGCTTTGACACTACAAAGACATGTAAAAAACACAGGATTCTTGGAGAGAGATCAGGGAGAAGGATGCAGCCTAAAGGAAGCAATGACAGCAACTTTTCACCCTGTGGCCATTCTGCAAAGGTATAAACACTCATGCTTTTAGATGTGGTCGGGTGACATGACATCACTGCCTTGTTTGTTTGAAGCATACTGAGACCTCCTGCTAATGGCACTTTTTTACTGCAGATGTACTGGAAGATGTTTTAACACTTGCACACAAGGCAGGTTGCTGGTTGAAATGTTTAACTTTATATAGAACATTAAGTTCACATATTTAGTTTTTCCTGATTATGAACAGCATATATTATAGTAGAAAAATGTATGTTGGTTTTGCACACTGTTTGTTAGACTTTAATTTTGTTGAGAATGTTAAGTTAGCACATTTTCACACTGTAGAAAAATATGAATGTGCTACAGGTATGACATCATCCATTTTCTAAAGGTGAAAAGTTTAGGTTGAATGGCTGACATCGCCTTGGGACCGCAAAATTTAAATTTGGGCCAATAGCAGGAGGACCTGTTGGAGCTCAGTTTGGGATGAACCATCCTAGTCTCACTCTGAAGTCGCTGAAGTCCGGCGCTTGATCAGTGACTTCCGGTGTCAGACACCGAAAAAAAAAGCCTTCCTTTAACATCGGCATGATACGTGGCAGGTTGCCTTTATAGTTTAATGACGCCCGGCAGAGTCAGGAGGAAATGCAGCGTGACAAGAATGAAAGTTAAGGTCAGTGTTGGCGTCCCATAAGATTATAAACCTAACCATGTGCATTAGTTTGTAGAAGGGGAAAAAAAACATCAATTCATGGTTGTTGTGCCAACATACTGCCTTTATTTTGAAAGAGACTGTATGTAAACTGTACATTTCCTGTGACAATGGAAGTGTATTTTGTAAGAAGACATGTAATGAAGACATGTAACAGGCAGGTGCAGCCAATGCACCCAGGATGAAGTGAGAATTTGTTGAGTGAACCTACAGGAGACACCGTGGCTCATTGTGATAGCCTGAGACGCAGGAGAAACAAGCAAGCATACCATAGTTTTGATATTTTCTTAACAGCACAGTGATTCTCAAAATGGCTACTGATGCTGTGTTTACACTATGAATGACACAGCAACAGGCCACAAATCATAGACAGAGTGCCCCAGGGAAGGAGTTCTAAAACCCCGAAAGATGTTAGCATTTCTGCACTTCCGGTTCCCTCGTTTCGAGGTCAATGGGTTTTTACGGTATGATGCAATACGATATGATACGATACGATACGATATACTTTATTGTCCCCTGGCAGGTAAATTCATCTTGGACTCAGGAGCAGCAAAAGTATTGTTGCTCTACAGTAATAGTCCAACACATACTACACATTCCATTATTGCACATCAGCCACTCATGTTTTGCACATAACACCAGTACACAACAGATCACCATAGGAAAAGCACAACACAACCCCTAAAGCATCAAGCAACATTATTTAAAGTCTTAATTGAGGTTGGCACATATGAATTTTCATAATGATTCAGTTCAAATTTGGGCATGCTATATCATCTGGAAGAGTGAGACAGTATTCTCTGTGCTTGTTGTCTGCATGATTTTGGTTAGATGCCTGAAATAAGGTCTGATGTTAAGCTAAAGAGGTATACACATTTTGTTCAAGGACATAAAATACATCTGTAAATACCCCACTTGTAAATTTTGAAGCTTTTATGTGCCTTAAAAAAGGCGGTAGCTAACAAGTGGCTAAATGAGACTACAGAATGTCATCACGCTGAATGCGTCATTTACAGGCTTGTTGTGGTGGTGACGTTAAAGTCATGCCACCGTGGTAGTTCATTTAAAGCCTAATGATAGCCTTTTACCTCTGCTGATTGCATTTAGGCTCCAGAAACCATAGAAGTGGTGTTAACTTGTAAAGATGATCTTGCTTATGAAAACATGTAAGTATCATAAACTTTTCTTTGCTACAGAGCTTCTGCAATAATCTAAAACCCAACAGAAAAAATCCCATTGGCACTTTGACGATGCTAACTTTCACGTCAGCCCATAACATCATCCAAGTTGAGCTGGCCTCAATTTTTTTTCAGCACTCCAATGATGCAGTGAAGCATCACCCAACCATATGTTTTTTTTTCCAGCTGTGATACTGTGTTATTTAGCTTAGTTAGCTGATGCTATGCTAACTTAATGTGCGTTGTGTTGGACACGGGGATGCAACGGGGTGGCAAATTGTGATGATAAAGTGGGGCTGGGACATTGATGGAAAGCACTGATATTTTTCTGACCAAATAAAAGACTTTAGATGACGTTCAGTCAAAGATCTTTGTGGCAAGTAGCAGATACACACAAGCCCATAATGGCGTAATACATTAATGAGCACTTGAGCAACATTTCAGTGGCAACTCAGCAACAATGTAGCTTGTCATACTGTTGCGTTGTCTCTCATAATGTGAGCAAAGCATAGGACTTACACTAGGGAAAATGTAGTTCATTTAGTAACCTGTTGAATTGAATATTTTGAAAAAACCATAAACATGTAAATATAATCATAATGCCTATGTATTGCTTGTACAATATATTGTATAATATATTGTTATATTCTTATCTTTGTCTTATTTGCTACTGCTGTATTGACCTTTGTCCCCCCATTGAAATAATCAAAGCTTCATTAAATCTATTTAATCACTGCCATAAACTGTATCATGGTAACTCTGACAAAACCAAGGATGTTGATGCCAAACTAAAAATGAGTAAGAGCACACTTAAATTATAGGACAATGTAATCCACCCTGCTGAAGAAATGTGTTGATATTGGTCTAGACATAGTTTCTAAGCAGTTCAGATAACTGTTTCCACCTTAAAAGAATAGAAAGGCGCATTTCTTCAGCAGAAAACACTACAATTCAAAGTTCTGTCTTCCTATTTATTTTCATGTGAGAGCAGCAACAGGTCGGGCTTCTTGCACCAGGTTGTGAGTAGTTACACAGTTTATAGCTGTTTCAAAATGGAAAGCAAAGGTTTGAAGGGGGCTTTCGGGGAAATCTCATTTCCTTTAAAATACAGTGGTGCTCTGGGAATTTTTAGATTCATCCGGGCACGGATCACAGAGTGCTTCATTACCTTTGAGCTGCGTGCTGTGCAGGCTTACCCAGGGATAAAGAAAAAGGCACTCCCTTAATCTGGCAATAATCCACCGTTTTACTGAGGGAGAGGAAGATGAGGGCTAAATTATAAAAACCAGATCATCACTGCACTTTAAAATAATACCAAGAGTTAGAAAGAGACGGCTGCCTGGAGGAACTTTTGGTTTGTAGCTGAGGTTAGAAATGTGACCATTAACTGTGGGTGAGTCACTTGGGGCTCCTGTGTGATTCAGAGGTTGGTTATCTACAGTGGGCTGCATGGGCTTCCATTGTGTTACCACAGATTTATTTATTTTCTGTGGAGGAAGAGGATGATCAAATATAAAGAAATGCCAAGATAGACTGTATACTCCATGGCGTTCCATTTTAAAGTAAAGAACCTTGAATACGCACAATTAGTAGTAATGAAAAATGAATGAGTGTTGAATGTATCACTGCAATGATGTGTGATCTCAAAACAAGCACCCTCCCACTAACTTTCAGCTGCTTTCTCATTCAAAGGACACTCTAGATAAGTGATAAGGTTTCTACTTTAATCGTATAAATGATGAGAACTATCAGCGTGATCAAACTAAACGTATGGAGCAGTTCTGACGAAACTGAAGGAGCACTACAGACGTGGCAAAAACAGTCACCTAAACGTAATGGCTCATAAGTTAATCGTTTGATACAAAATAATTAAAAGATGTAAAAATGTTTGAGCATTAGGCTGATATATTCTGTAGTTTTTGTACTGTACAAGTATTGTCCATGGAGTCGAAGTGCTCTGAGGGTACATGCCTATAAATGTCCCGAGCACAGAAAATAGAAGAAAATAAGAAAATATATATAATAAATACACAACCACACATTATTCTACACTCTTCTTACTTCTGTATGAGTCTATACATTATGTTTTTATGATAATTCAGCATAGTATATCTTTAAGATATGTCGTCCCAGCCTGTTTAAATTCCAAAGTTGTAAAATACCAAAAAACTACCATTCTCAGGGTTATGATGCCGCCAAGCAGTTTCAGTTTAAAACACCACCCAGTGGTGCATCACACTGCCACTTGTCAGTGTAATGCTGCTAGTAACAATTTAATATCAGGAACTGGAAAGTCCCTATAGGGTGGGAGGGAGGGGAAGTGAATGGATCCAACAAACCCTGGACTTTCACTGAGGAGGCTGCTGTTGCCTTAGAGTGTGAATGTAGAGCCAAACCATGATGTTTTTTTCTAAGCCTAATCACCTGCCTTTGTTGCACAAGGAAATAAACGTACATATGATTCTACTGATGTTGCAAGTTTATTTTGAAAAAGACTGTATGCATCTAACAAGCAGAAACTGCGAATTTCCTGTGAAAACAGAAGTGTATTTTCTTAACGTAAAGTAACGAACTTAAGTTTCATAGGTTAGGTTTAGGCAAGTAAAGTTACGTAGGTTAGCTTCAGAATCAGAAACATGGCGACGACCAACTTGCTCTCATCACAACTCATCAAATATTGCCACTCTGTCAGACTATCACATCTACATATGATGCACTGGGTATCCCCTTGCGTCTGTTGCTGACGTTCTGAGACGCTGTGTGAATTCACAATTGTTACATGCATTGTGACTTTTCAAAATACACTTCCATTTTTACAGGAAATGTACAGTTTCTGCTTGTTAGATGTCTTTTTCAAAATAAACTTACAGCATCAGTAAAACTATTCGTATTTATGCTGGTTTGGCTCAACATTTACAGGGGAAGCAAACAGCGAGCTCCTAGGGGGAAAGTCCAGCGTTTGTTGGACCCATTCACCTTCCCTCCCACCCACCCACCCACCCTACAGGAACTTTACAGCTCCTTATATTACATCCTTACTGGCGGTGTTTCAAAATGATGCACCTTTTGCAGCGGTGTGATCTGCCGCTGGGTCGCATTATAAACTGACAAAGTGTTCTCAAACAATTTCTTTCATGCATTATTTAAATTATTTGTAGAAAACAAGTGTTGCACATTCTGGCTCCATATACATTTCTTTTATTTTTGATGACGTTTCAGTCTTTGGGCCTTCGTCAAGATCAAGAAAAGTCCCAAAGGCTGAAACATCATCAAAATAAAAGTATATGTATACTTATATATACAATCAAGTCTACTGACAGTGATCAGCACCTAATTATAATTCTTGGTGTGCGTTACTTTTATAGCTTAATTATCTAAATTATTACCATACTGTTGTTGTTTATTTTTGTTTGTTCTTCTTCATGGTGAAGCACAATGTAAATTTTAAAAAGTGCTATATATGTAAATAAAGGTTAGGTCAGAAGACGATAGAATAAGAGAGGGACTTTGTAGATTCACTCTTTAAATTACAAACTTATCTGAACAGTAAACCTGGGTCACATTTCTGTTCTAATGAAAGAAAGTATTTCAGGTTAACATGTATGTGGCTCTGCTGACCAGAGACTCCCCATTGTCTGTGTCCTGTGTAGGCATGGCGCTTGGAGGAGGTGTGAGTGTGTGTGTGTGTGTGTGTGTGTGTGTGTGTGTGTGTGTGTGTGTGTGTGTGTGAGTGAGTGGGGGTGTATAGGCCCCACACAGTGGACCTTTGTGAAACTCTGCCCATGCAGCCACTCTGAATGGACTCTTTTTACACTTGTGTAAACCTGGGGGCGTCTCCGGCACTGAGGCCACGCCTCTCTGACCCCTGACCCTCACCTCTGACCTTTGCTGGATTTGGTGGGGAAGTACTTTTTGCTCGCCATGTGCTCATGGGTAAAGCCAAAAATCACAGTAAGGGTCTTAGTTTAACCCCCAGCTTCTGACATACATGAGCGCAAATACAGCGCACATGACATTTCAATTTCAAGCAGCTGATAGTTTACTTTAACAAGACCTCTTTTTTTGGCAAGATTTAATAAATAAAAGCTCGACAAAATCTAAAAAAAAGTTTAGTTGACAAATGACAAATCAGTGCTTCATCCAACCAAGGCCAGCATGGCTCAAACTTTCCTGACCCCTGAATGACCATGCTCCTTGTGTTTACCAAGTTACAGGTTTTCCCACTTACACACACACACACACACATTGAGTAACCTCACAGAATGGGCAGACCTGATTCAGGTTAATGGGTGAAATGGCTATGTTGACCTAGGTGTTTTATTTACCAAGTGCCTGTTTACTTCTCCATTCCGAGCCTTCAGCTGCACCCTCAGAGGACAAACTACAGCGCTTAAGAGAATCCTCTGGATCAATACTCCTCTTGTCTTGAATGGTAAAAGAATGGCAGCCCAACAAACTGGGTTTGTGTGGTCAGTTTCAGGTGAAGAGTACCTTGACCTGAGACTCATATCTCAACTAAGCAATGATCGACTGTTACAACACAGGTCTTTTTTCTTCACTGTGTTAAAAGGATGTTTGTCAAGATGATAAATATGACAGTGAATAGACAATAAATTACCATTTGATGATTACATTTAGAGGCAGAGCGCTCATTTCGCCACAAAAAGCAATAAATAAAGTCACGACAAGGTTAGATCCATATATATTTGTTTGCTTCTATACTGCGTATATTGGCCAAATATATCTGATATAAAGCAGATTTATTCCTCCCTGACACAGCCACAGAAAAATGTGTTTTATCGTCAGATGAATTCATTTACAAAAGATTCTTCATTTACAGTTGTCTGTGGATTAGAGAGTGCCTCCACAACTGAATAACACGGGCTGGGCCATACAGTCTTAAGGAGCACTCTAAGAGTGTTAGTGTCCCCTGGAAAGTGGGCTGAAGTGTTTTGGAGGTTTTTCAAACATGGCAAGATAAAGTTCAGGGAGAAAAACTGAATACCTGGAATTTTTTTCAGCAAAAAAATGTCATCGGCAGCTTCGGTAGGACAGCGTTGTGCAACATTCTATGTGCCATTAAAGAGGGACAATGAGACTCTAATTCATGCATACCTTCAACATTATGATCCTTGAGCATGCTGGCGCATTCCACATATGCTATACAGTGTGTTTTCAACCAAAGAGAAGTTTGCTATGTCAGTCATCTGAGAACATAAATACATGATTTGTCAAAGAAAAGTTGCAGAATATTTATTTTCCCACCACACAAGATAATGTCAAGATGACATGAATATATAGAGGAACCATTAAACACCATTAACACAGTGTGTTATTTAGGGACATAGAAAACAAAGGTGTAATTGTATTTAACAATTCAGTACATTATATTTTATAAGTTTATCGTATGTTTGTCTATTCCAAAAAAGTTGGAACGTTGTAGAAACAGCAAAGAAATAAAACCAGTTATGCAACACTCACTCTTATTTATTTTATATATTTTATTAAATTAATTAATCAATTTAGAAAATACAGATTAAAAATATTAAAACAGATAGCTGCTAGTTATAAGCTGTATTAAAACGATATTTTGACTGGTCATTTAAAACTGTCCACTGAGCCAGCAAGTCTAATATTTAAAGGCAGAGTGTCTCATTTTTGGGGGGCGTAGTAGTTAAAAGAAGCATCCCCAAAGGTTTTTGTAGACATAACAAACAGTTATAAGAGCAGCTGTGGAGAATCTCAGGGCTTGTGGATGGACGTAAGGTGATAGGGAATCTATGATATAAGAGGGGGCGATGCCATTAGGAGCCTTAAAAACCAACTGAAGGATTTTAAAATCAATCTAAAAGATACCGGAAGCCAGTGTAGGTTTCGTTACACGGTCTCTCTTTTTAGTTTCCGTTAAAACCCTGGCAGCAGCAGCGTTCTGAATGGTCTGTAGTTTTGCAGAGGCACTTTTAGGGCACCAGCGTAAAGGGCCTAAAAATAATCAAGACGACTGGAAACAAAAGCGTGAACAAGCTTGTCAGCATCTCGTTGGCTCAGTAGAGGTCGTACCTTAGCTTTATTGTGTAATTGATAAAAATGCAGTTTTGTTAATGAATTAAAATTTGCTTTAAAATTGAGATCAGAATCTGAAGTTACACCGAGGTTTCTTACTTGAGGTTGTGTGTCTTTACAAATCCTTTTTAAACTGCTTTCAGTTGAGAACAGTCCAAAGACAAGTTATTCAGTGTTCAAACTGATCTGTTGTTGCTCCTGTCCCAATGTTTTTGGAACATGTTGCAGGCACCAAATTCAGACTGAGTGTGTATTTACATATATATATTTATATATATATACATATATATATATATATATATATAAAATTATTATTATTGCATTCGGTCTTTATTGACGTTTTCCACAGTGTCCCCTTTTTTTGGAACTGGTCATTGGACCTGCACTTGTATAGCACCTTTTACGTGAGTCACATTCACACGCTAACATACAAGGTCCCACCTGCTACTCAGTTTTTTTCATACACTCACACACTGACGGAGCAGCCGGCAGGAGGGGCACAGTATCTTGCTCAAGGATATTTTGATATATGGACTGGAGGAGCCGTGGATTGAACAGCCACAGCCGCCCATACTGGAGAATTGGTGTTGAACTTAAATAGAGTACTTGAGTAAACGCATTTCATTACATTCCACTGTGCATCTCTACTAAGCAGTTTAGAGGTCCATTTAAAGCAAACCTTCAATCTGCAATGTTTTTATACGACACGAAAGACATCTAGAAGTCTTTTCATGGACAAGAGCAATGTGTAAAAATCGATAAATAAATATTTCATACATAATATAAACCTGAAAAAAAAAACATTAAGTTGAATTTTAAAATTTTAAGAAAGCACAAAAATAACTGAAAGTCATATGAAAATAAAAAGTCATATGTAGGACAGTTTTTGAAGATCTAGATCGGACTTCTGCTGCTTTGAAACGGCATAACATTTCTTTGGGTGATGTATCCTTTTCTTGCTGTTCTCCAATGTATGCTGACTTATATTCAAAGACAAGAAAACAATGTTTTTTCTAAAAAATTCAATGTGGGCACAACCTGAAGGCAGAAGTTGCACAGACTCAATTGATCAGAGTGACATGTTCAGTTCATAATCCTTATTGTGCTTAAATTTAGGAAGTTTATTTTATCAACACTGCTGATTTATCTGATCAGTTATTTTGTTTCATCAAAAAACATCTAAGAAACAACTGAATAAAATCAGACTGTACACATAAACATACTGTAAAACATACCAAGTCATAAAGCTCTTTCTGGTGCATGCATTTACATCATTCAGTTTAACTGTCTGCATCAAAACTCACCATAAACAGGCCACATGGCAACACTGATTTTTCCACTCTGAACTTCCTGGAAGGAAAGAAGACCTGAAGTGACCTGCTCCTGGAAACTGCAGTGCCCCCTGGGGATTTATGGGGGGTCTTACATACTTTAACCAAGTGCTTGAGATGGCTCAGTCAGGTTGAATTAAATGCAACTTTCAACAAGGTATCACAACTCAAAATGTGCTCTGCCAAACATTTAAGAAATCATTACAGGGTTAAAGAGCAATGTAACACCAGCTGCAAAGCTTGTTTCTGCTGATTTCTCACTTTGCTGCAGTGATGTGGACGTGAACTTCTGATCACACCCATTCAGACACACACTTTCTTTTCATGATGACAATTAAAAATTAAAGGTATGTATAACTTAAAGTCTCAACATATTCTCCCTCCCGACTCGTCACATATTTCTTCACTTTTATCAGCAAAAAAAATGTGGTTTTCACTGAATGGGAATAGTATGAAAACTGTAATCTGATAAATTAACATGTTCTCATCCCAACTCATCACACTGCAGCTTGGCCAGTGGGTGTGTCTGTCGCTAATGTGTCAATTTATGCCTGTTACATACATTGTGTCTTTAAAAGCACACTTCCTTTTTCACAGGAAATACAGTTCCTGCTAGTTAGATGCTGTATTTTTTTTTAAATAAAGTCACAAGTTCAGTAAAATACCTCATACCATAAAACAATTAGTAGCCCAGGCTATTATTTGCTTAAATCACTGAACTCAACAGGCCTTTATTTGAGACAGGCCTTTAATTTATTCCATTCTGATTCTTTTGATCCGAGGACCCTTATGGACTAAAGAAATATGTATAACTCACAGGGTAATTAAGGAATGGACACATAATTTCAAGGTAACCTACAACCTGCTTTTAAGCATCCGAAGATATTTTACAAAAAAACCAAATAAACTGCTGGGCACCCAGATTATTCGTCAAAATGTGTAGCCACACTGGGCTAGTAAAAGGAACTGGCCATTTAATTGGAACAAGGCTTTTAATTGAAGTTCTACGGTATTCATGTTTATTTCTGTCTGCAACAAAGGTTTTGGGAACAAAAGCTAGTGGTTAGGTTTAGAAATAAATATCATGGTTTTGCTCAACATTCATACAAGAAGCACACCAGGCTCCAGGGTGAAAGTCTACCACTTGTTGGACCTATCCACCACTCATCCTGCCCCACCAGCTCTATAAGAACTCTCTAGCTCCTTAAGTTAGACTGTTTTCCACTGGCGTTTCAAACTGATGCTGTCTGGCAACATTATAAACTGATGTTGTGTATCATACCTCTGTGAAAGGATGGCTTTTCTCGTCTGCGTCTGACATCCAAACCATTGATCAAGCAGTGGTATTTGAGGAGTTAGGTTGACAAACTATAAAAACAACCCAATCGCTAGAAAAAATGGTGGCATTGGACGTTTCTGTAAACCACAGCTATGTAACATTTGTAAGTTATTATGATATGTTGAAACTTTACATTTCAACATGTGTTTCAGTTTAAAACATGATCTTTTGGTGTCACAATCGCCGCTGAAAATGCCGCTGTGATCTGCATCAATCTCACCCAGGTCTCGTGCCATCCACCATCCCCTCCCCCTCCTGGGAAACAAAACTCAAGGCATGCGATCTCAACTATGCCACTTTAGAAATGTTGATATATTACATATAAAACAGTTTGCAGAAACATACAATGCAAATATTTTCTTCTAGCGACTGGGCGGCTAAAAAAAACGAGACATTCAAAACAAAATACAAGTGACTTTTTACTTTTACAACACTTTGGGTCATTTTATTTATTAGCGACTACATTGAAGTAATGCCTGTGTCTTTGTGATATTTGGTCACGTTATTGAAAAAATGTATGATTTAGGATTGTATGCAGCTGCACGGCTGTTACAAAAAAACCTGTAGGTTTGTACATATATATGTATGTGACAGGCTGCCACACTGAGACTGCTATTTTTTAGGGGAAAGCAACATTAACTTGATGATTCATCCTGGCTTTAAGCTTGTATTTTCACTCCCAAGTGGAGATCATTCAGAAAAAAACAAGGAAATAGGAGGAACAAAACAAAAGAATAAAAGCATTAGAAGAGACAAGGCAGACAGAGGGCAGAGAAAACATCTTTCCTCTAGAAGCTGCGTGTATTTCTCTGGACTTCTGTATCTGTGAATACACAGCCTACTCATCTCTTTTCACTATATTCTTTTATATTTGCTAAATGAACACTGATAAGGCTAATTGTAAGAGAAAAAGGAGATCAGAGTTAATTAAAAGAGCTATTGTTTAGTGATTGTTTGAATATCATCTCTCACATATGAATTTCTAATTAAATTCTCAGTTCATTAACGCAGCTTCAAGGCCTGAGTCTATTCTGGTTTCGACAGGTGATACATAGGAAAAGGAGTCTGGCACAAACCTGCTCAGACAAACACAAAACCCCACATGGACTTTGGTGGGGTAATTTTCTCATTAATAATTAACATATTTGAACCCATTTACACCCTTCACCGATGTGAGCTGATCTCCTCAGTAGAAGAAATCACAACAGAGAAGAGGTGATCTGAGAGGAGAGAGACCCAGTTACAGTCTGACAGGAGATCAATTCCCTCTCATGCCTCAGGTAGCCCTTATGCATTGTACAGTGAGAGTGTATGAGGCAGACATTGACCAAATAAATCAGGGGGATTTCACTGTACATCGAACAGAGTCCTTCCTCAGGGAATCCCGTTCCGCAGGCTTCACATCTGTTCAAGTCTGTGGGAAGTACGTGGGCCTTTCTAGATGTGGTCTGCATGGAAGAGGATTAAAGATACAAGACTGAATGTGCTGAATCAGTGTGCAATAAGCAGTTGAGACTAATCAGTTATAAACTGAATTAAATTAAATTTTCTAGACTTTTTTTTTGGCCTTAATTTCTTTTGGGCCGTTGTAAAACATATTAAACCAGCAATAACAGTTTTTTGCCACTTGGGGGCAGTGGAAACAAGTTGTAAACACAACACAGACATATCATCACCTTTAAAGTTGATAGGGTGAAGTAGTCTGCAAACCTATGCTTATTTACCAGCACATTCTCATCCCCTTTCATCAAATATCCCCACTTTGTCAGTGCCGTTCATGTCTTTATATAATGCGCTAGTTATCTGCTTGTTAGATGCATACAACCTTTTTCAAAATAAACATACAATGTCGGTAAAACAACTCCTTGTGCAACAAAGGTTTTTTTTAGAAAAAAAAAAAAAAAACATCATGGTTTGGCTCAACTATCATATGGGAAGCAAACACCGGCCTCCTGGGTGAACGTCCGCGGTGTGTTGGACCCATCCACCACCCCTACCATTTCCAGCTCCTTATATAAAATTGTTACAGGCAGTGTTTCAATCTGACGCTGTCCAGTGGTGTATCACACCTCCCCGACAGGTGCCGTCCGGCTGCCTTATGAACTGACACCACCCAGTGATGTATTATACCGCTGCGAAACGTGGCTTTTGGCATCCATGTCCGACACCAAAGTCACTGACCAAGTGGAAATATTTGATGTGTTTGGAATGAGAATGGGCTGTAGAAGGAGGAGAAGATATACCTTATTAATCCCCAAAAGGGAAATTTGATTTTTTCACTCTGTTGTCATACACACACAGGCCCGAACTACACACACACATGTACAAACAGGACCTGGCATTAAATGGAGAGATGTCAGAGCGAGGGGGCTGCTCATGGACAGGCACTCTGAGCACTTGTTTGGTGCCTTGTTTAGGGGAACCTTGGCGGGAGGTGAACTGGCACCTCTCCACCTACCAGTCCACACTTCATATTTGGTCTGGATGTGGACTTGAAGTGCCGAATTCTCAAGCCAAGTTCCTATAGACTGAGCTACTGCCACTGGAAATCCTGTGTCCGCCCAGTTTTGAACCAGGGATCTTTTGCCAGTTAGGCTAACGTGATAATCACTACACTACGGAAACCAGGGCTGCATGTGCTTATCAAAGTTTTCAAGTTACAGCGCAAACTTTTTGTATATTTGAAGTGTTGTTTCTGGATACTTGACTAATGTAGGTCCAACATTCACTCTCTTTTAGCTCTGTTTTTGGTCCCTACCAACTTCTGAGGAAAATATCTGTGTCTTTAGCTGCTAAATGCCCCTCTTTGTTCATCAGCTAGCTTTTTGCAAAAACAGCTGCCAAAAACAACGCACCAGTTATGCAAGGCAAGTTTATTTATCAAGCACATTTCAACAACGAGGCAATTCAAAGTGCTTTACATAAAACATCAAAAGCATCGAGATGAAGTGCTAAAGAAACACATGATAAAATGACATTTAAATGCAATTAAAAGAAAATAGAACCAAGCTAAACAAAACAAATACTAAGAAAGATATGAAGTGCAAGAATAAAAGTTACAGTGCAGTGTAAGAAATGAATAAATACTTGATTGACAAAAGGTAGCAGGAAACAGAACAGCAGTGTTGGACACGTTACTTTTAAAAAGTAATAAGTTATAGTTACTAGTTACTTCTCCCAGAAAGTAACCGAGTTAGTAACTGAATTACTCCACTATAAAAGTAATTAGTTACCAGGGAAAGTAACGATTGCTTTACTCTTTCTTTTTAAAGTTTAAATATGTCTAAGAATTTGGATTTTTTTCTAAGCGGGCTTCACAAGCCAGTTGCATAGAGTAGAACTGCATAGACAGGTACTTACACAGAACTTTTAATATTTATTGACAGATAACAGACCGCAACTGGTAGATATACTTTACTTGTATTTTCTTTATCACAAAAATACACAGTTTAACAATATGAAGTGCTTTTAACTCTCTGTATATACTGTACTGTTAAAGTATTTTCTTAAAAACAAAACAAACAGTGAATTAACATTGAATTACTTGGCAAATCCAATTTTAGCTCCTAAACATTCATTAATTCATCTATCCATCCATACACTCCTTCCTAACACTCATCCATCCATGCACGCATGCATTCATTCATCCACCCTAGCCAACCCAGTCATCTACTGTGACCATCTTAGCCATTAAAACAGTGATTGTATCTTAAAAGTAGAAGCTTTTCAAACTTCTGGTCAGAGAGCCTGCTCCTCTTTGGAGTGAAGACGAGCTTCCCCAGGCTAAACAGTCTCTCCACAGGGGCACTGGATGGAGCGGCTGCATTGTATTTGAGTGAATTTTTCTTTACCATTAAGACTCTCCATCCCTTGTGCTCCTGATTTGAAATAATCCGCGACTTGACTTTCGGCAGTAGCAGAGGTGTCATCCTTATCCTCAAAGGAAAAGAACTCATCCTCTGTGGCTGAGTCAGTGTGTGTTGGTGTGCTGGTAGCACCTGTTTGCTGGTCTTCATCTCAAGCACTTTTCCGGCACTCTGCCAGCAGACTTGCCTTGGCCTTGTCCTTCCTGTCCTGTGTCCGCAGCCAACGTAGTTTAAACCTGGGCAGAGTCACAGCAGCCAAGACGGCATTCTCGCTTTCCAGCACCTCTGCTAATCTTGTTTTGATTGCCTGCAATGGTATATAACGCAAAGGACATATTATACTGACTATCCACACACACACACACACACACACACACACACACACACACAGCATTACACATTATGAGTATGTTTATAAATATATTTCATTTTACATTATATTTTTTTCATTATGTATGGATGTATTTAATGTATTTAAAGATAAATACTAGTTCTTACCATAACAATTGCCTCTGGAAGGTCGACAAGGATTTGCAGACCACTCTTCAGGTCCAGGGTCTTGAACATCAGTGTCTACAGCGTGGGTAGGAGTGTGCCATGGAAACAGTTGTTTTCTTCATTACCATACGGTACTCCCTGAGGAACTGATGCTCCCGTTCTGTGATGGCATTCAACCCAAACTTGGAGGAGATGGTGTTCAGCTCGACTATAGGGATCTCACAGATGTGAGCAAGGGCATCATAAAACGAGTTCCATCTCATAGTGCAAGGGACTAGCAGCTTCCTTGCGATTGACATCATTGACAGTCTCTGCAGCCACAGTTGAACGGCTAGTCTTGTTCCATAAGGCTGTGCATTTGGTTGTAGCGCTAGGCCTGTCAAGATAACAAATTTTGCTGGGCGATTAATTGCGTCAGAAATTATTGGGATAAGCGATAATATTGCACAATATTGTGCTTTTAATTTTAATAAATTTAATTAATTTTAATTTTGCTGTTTTTAAACCATTTTTTAAAACTTATATAATGATAATAACGGCATAATGATGCAAGTACACCCTTTTAAAGAGAACTAAACATTTACTTAACTAGAATATTTAGGAATGCAGAAAAGAAAATTTAAATATCTGAAATAACACGTAAATAAATAAATACAAAAAAACAGACTCTCAGTCTTTCACTCTCAGGTGTGCAGTTAAGATGGTCATATTCGCTCTTTTTGTTGAGATGGTTTTAGAACAAACCCAGCACACCAGCTCGTCCAAATTGCTGGGCTCCCCTCTGTCATTTGGTTTAAATCCAAAACACTCGCACACAGGGGCCATGGCATTTGGTTAGGAACAAGTTCCCTGTCTTTCTCTTATGCTTAACTGTTTTTTTTTTTTCTCCGCCTTGTCTCCACCTCATGAAGATCGCACTGTGTGTGCATAGCCCATAGCCCTGCCTCCCCCACAGAGAAAAAGACACTCTATGACAAGAGCTTTCCCTCCCTTCATTACGCTAATGAACCAACTCACCTGGCTGCCAGACGATGCACGGCAGTGAACGCTCTTGTCGTCCAGTCTCTTTGGTGGAGAGAGATGAGGAAAACAAAGCATGAATATGGCAATTAATCGTGGACGGAAAAGTTACCATCTCCCTTTTAATTTACCGTGCAATTAACCAACTTATCGTATATCGCGACAGGCCTATGTATGTAGCACTTCTATATATCGCTTTTATTTCTGGTCTTGACAGTATCCACTTGTCAATATCAGTACATGAAACAAGGTTTAAGGTGTGCGATGCACATCTCTGATGTGGCGGCAAAGTAATTACAGCATCATCATCATTATCATCACCAGCATTGTTTTGCAAGACATCGTTAATCTTCATAAAAGTCACGTCATCCTCATCATCCCCAGACTCATCCTCATTGACTGGCTGGTACTTTTTGAGGGCCTTGACGAAATTAGAGCCATTATCCGTGACAGTTGATGTTATTTTGTGGGATATGCCATAGGACGACTGAATGTTGTCAAGCTCAGTTGCAATACTGTCGTGAGTATGACGGCCTTTAAATCATCTGCATGCCAGGGTTGCTTTCCTTCGTTCCATGCTATGTGGATGTATCCAATGGGCAGTTACGCCAAGATAGCTTTTATTAATTGCAGTCCAAATGTCTGCAGTAGTAGAGACATATTCTAATTCTTCAAATCCCCTTTTGAGCTCGGCATTCATTTTAGTGTACTCATCATCTATGTATCGAGAACATGTCTTTCTGCATGGCGGACCAGCGCCTGCTTTCCCCGGTATTTTGCCAATGAGGGCTCTGAAGGAGTCTGAGTCAACTGTTGATAACGGGAGCATGTTCTCAACAACATACCTGCCTATCATTCCATTCAGTTCAGTCTGTGTCACAAGTTTTTGTAAAGCTGGAGCAGAAAAATCCAGCTTTAGCTGCTTGGACGGCATGGCTCCTTGTCCTTCTTCGTTAGCGGAGCTCACGTTAGCCACACCTGGCCTGCTATCATCATCAACAGTGTCAACAACGGTGTTTTTGGCCACTAGCTTTGTAGAAGCGTGTGCCGTTGAGAGATGTTTCATCAGATTTGAGTTGCTTACAATGGACGTGGACAAAGACTTCGCTCCGGGACGTAATGTACACTTAACATGTAAGTTCTTGCCTTTTATCTCAAGGAGATTAAAGTAGTGTCTGTACGTCCACTTTGAAAAGGCCAACTTTCCCTCCAGACTTGCCACTGCTGCAGCTTACCTCTGCTAGTTTAGGTGTGTGAGGCTGCTGTGTGCGTGTGTGGTTTGTGTGTAAAGTGAACACTGCCTCTGATTGGCTTACCATGAAAGCTTAGTCTACCTTAGCCAATCACTAATACGGTTGCCTCGCCCCTCCCTCCTCCCTCACCAAAGGGGGGCAAAAAAAACAAACAAAAAAAAAACCAGCTTTGCAGCTCTTGTGGCTGAGAGCCAAGTAGGATGACAACAGCTTCAATGAATAGCTTTAGTTTATAACACGCCCCATTTAACTGTCGGTAACGGTAACGGTTCGTATTGGACCTTTTTCCGGTTGACCTATTACGTCACAGACCAAACAAGTTAGCCATGTATTTTAAAATATTTAACTCTCTCAGCTGACACAGCATGAACTGTGTCTCCTCATCCGTCAAAAATGCACAGCTCTTGATGTAGATTTTGCCATTATGTTACCAGCTTTTTCTTCTGTTACCCATTTAATGCCATTAGACTTCCAGGTGAAAGCCCAGGGTGGAAACTGTGAGGTATGCGTTGAAGGTCTCAGCCAGTTTGTGTCAGATTGACTTTATACATGCAGGAGTATTTCAGCTCCTAATCACATTATCTGGGTGCGTTAGTAACACTTTGATAAATTCGCTTTAGTACAATTTCAGTCAGGCTAACATGTTTACGTGTATTTTTAAAGTCTGGTTTTAGTCAGACTAATCTAAGAGGACAGTAGCCTGAAATTTTAGGCGTGTCAGCTAAAAGGATTTTATGCCAACATTGTCCGAATGGCTTTAGTTTTACTCGGTCAAAAAAGGCAAACTAAAACAATAAATTATCCACAGGTCTTGGCTGTGAACCAACCAGTACAAACTGATCATATAACAGGCAGGTTAAGGGAGGCAATGTGGGATACACATGAGGGACTGCTACAACATGCATGGTGAGAGTATATGACAACAGAGGTATGTAGGTAGGTCAAGGGATAAATGTTTTTTTTTAAGAATGTGGCCAAACTTGTCATCTTGCATTTACACCCGGCCCGAGATCATAGTGCAAGTGGCTTGGCCGATCTGTTCACATTCCAACTACAATACATTCTGCTACAGCCTTGAGCCACAGTGTCAACTCTGGATTAGCTTTTGACGCATTTTCAAATACTGTGAACGACTAAACAATTACTTATATCAGTGTTTTCATATCAGTTATACCAGTTTGCAATTGCTAAATCTGTATCTAGTACAGTTGCATTAATGTAATCCTGTAGAGTGTTTTTGTCAGCCTGATTTAAAGATACACAGCCCCACCCACAGGTTGGCATCTACTGTACAGTAGTGGTGGAATGTAATTACTAACATTTTCTCAAGTACTGTACTTAAATACAAATTGGAGGAACTTGAGTATTTTCACTTTATGCAACTCTATACTTATGCTCCACTATAGACCCTTTTACTGTTAGTAAGCAATATGATGTTTTTGGTGGGCGGGGCTTAGCTGGAGGCAAAGTAGCTAGTGCTAGCCAGCAAGTTCTGTTGGCTTGTTTTAGACAGTGAAGAAAGATGATGCAAGTGCTGGAGTGCAAACTGGACCGTTAGTAAATTTATAATGCTGTCGGTATGTACTGTTTAGTTATCCAGAGCGCCGCTCTGTCTGAGTGTCAGAGCGCCAAGTGGAGTGAATGTGTAATTAACCAACAGGGCTCTCATTTTAGTGTAGAGTGTCAGACTGAATTTACCAACGCACCATGTCAGGTCACTCACTCTCTGGGACCGCCAGTGTTACTTGAATAAGTAAACACTGACCAACGGAACCAGACTGGCCGACCTGTGTGCTCTCACTCAGTGGATGGATCTCTTATCATGTGATGAGCCGATATGTGCATGATTGCGTGCACTAGAGCCTGTCATAATGGCGTGCACTGGGCCTATCATAATTACTTGACACTGTATCCAAATTTGGTGATTTTGATTTTTTTCTGATTAACTGAAGGATGTAGTGTTCATGTAAGGGTTGAGAAAATTCTCTTTTTTCTTAAGCAAATAAACTCTTCCAAAAAACCCTCTCGTATCAGTTAGAAAATGCATCGTCACAAAGCTGGAAACAGGGCTGTTTTTATGACGCCATGAAAAATTGACTCTAGAGATACATGGTTCTCACAGGGCAGCCACTCCACAAACATATGATGATCTTATAGAATATGATGCATTGCTTTCAATAAAACTACCAAACAGTATATAAAGGAGTTAAAATAAGCTCAACCTTAAACATCTACAGCATAATGCAGCAGTAACATTAATCCAAACACATCAGATTTGAGAGTAAAACATCGACAGGGAATGAGAGCTTTCACTTTTCATACTAAGAAAGGTTTTAAATGCAGGACTTTTACTTATAGTAGAGTATGTTCACAGTGTAGTATGAGGACTTTTACTGACTACTTCTCCCACCACTGCTGTAAGGGTACATTATATATTTCTTACTTTGGGACTTAATCAGTTAAAGCCCTGTTATAGTTGTTTGTGTTCTCTAATGAAGCAGAAAACAGTGTGTCACACCATCAAATGTTTGCCATATCCACTAAAACTGACGTAACCATACATTCAGGGTATTTGTTGAATGCTTTAAGAGAGAACTAACAGGGCATATTTAAAGAAATGCCATTACCCACACACATGCACACACAAACACACCTCAATTTCTTCCCAGTGTCACTGTGTGAATTTGTTTGTCTACCTGTGTTCAATTGCCCTCGGTTTGATTCCCTCCATCCTTTCTTGAAGGGCTGCTTAATAGCCTCTTTCCTTTCAGAGGAGATTGCATGGACATCTTGGAAGGGCCAAAAAGCCCAGAGATAGACTAGTTTAGTAGGAAGTCCGTGTACTTAAATTAATCTCACATCACTGTAATGAGTAAGGGAAAGACTCAATGGTGAAATGGTGGGTGAAGAAATAAATGTGGAGAGACAGGCAGTAAGGAGGGAAAAAAAGGAGATTGAGAGAAAAGGAGAAAGATTAAAATGCAGGTCCAATGATTGGTATAATGTTGGATTAGATTCAATGTAATGCTTTATAGACAGCACGCGTCTCTTGATCCATTACATCTCCCAGCAATACTCGGTACAGTAATACTCTGTGACACTTAATAATATCCAGGAGGTGCAGTCAGTGCAGTGGATACACAGTTATATTGATCGAAGGGAAACAGCAAAGCAACTGAACAAATTCATCACCTCAGTTATTATTTATGAAAGGAGAATGATGTATAACAAAACAACCTCCAAAAATGAAAGGGATGTTTAGATCAGTATATTATCCAGCCTCCTCCTCATCAGTCTGCCGTGTTGCCCTGCTCACTGTCTTTTCTTCCCACTCAAGTCTACTTTAACACAAGACCCTGTGGTGAAAGAGACTGGAGGCTTTTCCTGCCTCTTGGACACTGTGCATGGAGAGGTGACCCAGTTAACACACCACACACACACACACACACACACACACACACACACACACACACACACACACACTGAAATCCCTTTTGAAATTGGGGAATCCACAGTTCCCTTTCAGGTTGAATTTGTGATTGTGTTGTGATTAGTGTGCTGGTGTATCAGTCAAATATGGTGCTATCACAACACAATCGACAGAATATATGCTGGCATCGTACGCTTCTGCAAACCACAGATATGTTACTTTTTTTTTTCGTTACTTTGCAGATATGTTGAAACTTTACATTTCTTTACATTTCAACAGTTCCTATGGTCAACGTGTGATTATGTTTAGGCACAAAAAACACTTGGTTATGGTTAAGAAAAGATCATGTTTGGGCTTAAAATACCTAGTTTAGGTGGCACAATCACGGTTGGAAATGCTGCAATCAGTGCCTGAACTAGCACATTTGGCACCCTAGGCAAGCTTCCCCCTGCTGCTTCCCCCCACCCTGTAAAAAAATTGTATGTATATTATTCACTTCTACAGCGCTTGATAAACAATAACAATGGCATTATCATGGCAGCAGCAATCATTTATAGTGTATGTTATATGGCAGCTTATCTCGTCCTCTGCACTGAGGGTAAGGAGCTCCCAAGCCTCTTTGTTTTCCCAATTTGTGGACATTTCCGGCCGCTGTTCTTCTTTGGGTTAGTCGCTAACTGCTAATAGCTACAGTAAAATCTCCCACGGTGAGTCACACACATAACAGGTCACCAAAACATCACATTCATGCCACCCTTGATCCCGTCCTGCCAGCTATCCCATTTACAGACGTGATTTTGGCATTGTTATACCTCCGATGCCTCCTTAAAGGCAACACAACTCTGAACACCCATTCCACGACTGTACCTTTTATACAGAACAGCAAGGTGCCATAACGGTGTGAAATTCCCGCCTTGAAGAGGCAGTGTAAAAGGGGCTACTGTCACACTATCATGGCTTAGCTGGGACAATGGATCCGCGTTTAAGTGTATGTCTCCGGCCAAGAGATTGCACTGCGATGCCACAACTTGCCTTCATTCAGAGAAAAGAAAAGAACCACCTCCTCTCCCCTCGTCACCCATTTCATCTTTTTGCCTGTCCAACAACACACAACACTCACAAAGCTTTTAAAGTGAAGCAGAATTCCAATACTTCTCTCTGAACTTCTCGTCGCCTCCCTTTCTTCTTGTTTTCCCACTGTTTTTCAGTTTTAATGGTCATTTGCATGCAAAATTCTCAACATATCATGTTAAACTCTCACAAAGTGAGTACACTTTTCTTAAACATTTGTTAAACGAAAGGCACGTAAAAAGTCTCACAATCCCATTGTGCCGAGCAGAGGCCGTCAAGCTCTTGTGTCCATAGTGCTAAACCAGTGGACCGATGGCAAACGACACAGTAATCACCTTACAGTGTTCCTGGTGTTCCTGGGAAAAAAAAGGCCTGCTCACCACAGGGAAGCTCCTCACAGCTAATCCTTTAGCACATCTCTCTCTTTCTTTCTCCCTCTTCTCTCCTCTTCTTTTCAATATCTGTGCAGGAATCATTTAGGCTAACCTTGATTTGTTTATCCTCTAACCCAATTTAACTTGAAACAACTCCATCACCCTTCCTGTGTATGTTATCTAAGGTGTGATGGCATCTATAGATGGTTTTAAAGCATCCAAACCTAGCTGAATTTAATGAGAGGTGTATTCACTTTATTACAAATGGGTCTTATTTTCAAAAATCTGGCCTTCGTTCCTGTCATTAACAACAATATTGCACTCGTGTTTGAATGCTGAGTTCTGGGAATTCAGTGACGTTGCTGAAAAGCTGCCAGGTGGGGCAAGAAACAAGAGAAGCAAAGCTACCAAACCCCAGTTGAAGTCGCCAAACTTCATTGAAGCAATGTCACTGTACTGTCAGATCGCTGAAAACCAACATTGTTATTATATCTTCTAAAAGTGATGTACAAAATTACGGAACCATGACCCAAGCTGCAACAAACAATAGTCATCCTGTAACTCACAGTTTGTTCAGATTAAATGATTCATATTGTTCTGTTACTCTCTCTTGAAAGAAAGCCAACATAATCAAATCAACCCAGAGCCATGCAGTTCAAGTCTTACATCTGCTGTTCTGAACACTTCCTGGCTTGTGTTTCTATGCTCCTCTGGCACACAGGAAGTGATTTAAATATCAAGAGAGACCTGAGAACAAAAAGGATTCATACTGTATGTAGTATTTGCTACATGTAATGTAGACACAATGTTGAGGCAACACACTGAGGCAGCCACAAGGTTGCCCTTTTGTTTGTGTGCATGTATATTCTTGCAGTCTTGGAAAATAATTGTTTTACACTTGTTTTAGTTCATTTATATATCAGCTGTATCAGTTTCCACTAATGTTTCATTATCAGACGGAAATGATTCTAGTTTGTAATGAATCACGCTCACCTTTCAATGTCTTAAGAAATGATGCCAGAGTTTCAGCAGCAACACAGCTTGTTTAACAGAGATGATGATAAAAATATAATTATATAATTATATTATAGCTTATTCTTGAAAACTGATGTGCAACCTTGCATCCATAGTGCTTTAGAGACTCTTATATTTCAAGGTCTCATTCAAGAAGCAGGGAACAAAGAGTTTTCTGAGCATCTGTTTGTAACTGGCAAAAGGTGAAACCAAGTTCTAGAAAAAGATGCCATAAAAATTAAAAAAAAAAAAAAGGAGTGAGGAGTAACAGGTGATGTTACTGCACTGGTCCATAACAGCATACACAGAATATTATATGAAGCATACAAGACGAACAGTAGACAAAGTAGCTTGAATTCAGTTAAGCAGCATTTCAAGTTATCTGGCAAGCAACAGGTTGATATACAAGTTTTCACAACAACAGAGCAACAAAGAGGACATCATCTGTACTTAGATTCTGGATGCATGGATCAACAATTTGTCTAAAGTTTCTTTCCCAATGCGCAAAAACACCCACTTACATCTGGTAACGTCTAGTGTAACAATCGGCATTCACACCAAATGAATCTGCAGTAGTCACGTTTATTTATGAGCTTTAGCTCCAATGGGCAGTGATGGAAACAACACCCAGGTGAATGCGCTAATTTTTGCCACTTTACCGGCCAGACACAATGAAATGCAACTACAAAATACCGTCCGTCTCATCCCAAGCGGCCCTTAAACATCGCTCCAAATTAGTCTGCACTGAGTTTGAAAGAGAGACTGATTAGGTAAAAGATATGCAAAAAGACATAATATCAAATAGCACAACTTTGGTCTACTAGCAATGAGAAAGGAGTCTATCACCTATTTTAACTGGGTTTTCCTGTTTTTAAAAACCTGCATACATGCGCTAATTTTGTTGGAATACAAATATCAATGACTCGACATCAAGAGAGAGTTTTGAAAAAAACATTACAGCCAATGTCAGCTCCAGGCAAAGTGCATCAGGGGAGCCACAGAGGTTGAATCTAATTAACAGAGATAAGATGGACAAAAGCAGGGACCTACAAATGCAGCTAAGTGGCATACAGCTGACTATGACCCATCTTTGTAAAGATGAGTAAAGTCAAGTTGTTCTTTCATACATTTTGAGACCCATTCATTGCTGTTTTTCATTTAGTATTTGGTACAAATTAGGAAAATAGCAAGGGAGCAATGCAGATTGGAATCAGTGGCAGCAACCATGGGCTGAGTGGTGAAGCAAATGTGGAAGTGCCTTGCGTTGCGTGTGTTCACATTATGAGCAACCTATGACCAGACCTATGACCTGTTGGAGTGTTGCTCAAACACTTTTCAGTGAAGTTACGTCGTCAAAAGCTTGTGTGTGTGCTACGTGTCACAGAGCACCTCAGCTGAACATCATATAAAGTTTGTCCATCCATCCATCTTCTAACCGCTTCATCCTCTTGAGGGTCACGGGGGGGCCGGAGCCTAGCCCAGCTGACATCGGGCGAGAGGCAGGGTACACCCTGGACAGGTCGCCAGACTATCGCAGGGCTGACACATAGAGACAGACAACCATTCACGCTCACATTCACACCTATGGACAATTTAGAGTTACCAATTAACCTAGTCCCCAATCTGCATGTCTTTGGACTGTGGGAGGAAGCCGGAGTGCCCGGAGAGAACCCACGCTGACACGGGGAGAACATGCAAACTCCGCACAGAAGGGCTCCCACACCCGGGATCGAACCGGGAACCCTCTTGCTGTGAGGCAACAGTGCTAACCACCATACCACTGTGCCGCCATGTAAAGTTTGTATTTGGTCAAAAAAAAATCTGCTTTTGATTAATGTCTGAGATGCTTTTTAACATCACAATTGACATATGGCTAAGCCACGCCCCCCTCCACTCACTCAGACAAACTATCAACATTCAGTGACCGGCACTATGGCAGGTATCACAGTACACAGCATTTCACAGGAGGCAATTGATGATTTTTGGGGACATAACGATGAGGTGTAACCAAAACCAAAAGTGCCTAAACTATGCATTGGAGGAATATATTAATCATTGTTGAGAAGGTCGATGAAAAGCTTAAATTACAAGCCAAAATTTACAGGTCACAGTGTACGCTTGTGAACTGCATCTTGTTGCTGTAGCCATCAAAGACAACAAGTTGAAGTGCCACTGAAGTTAAGGTTTTTGGCTCAGAATATGAGAAAAGGATAACAGCCTTTTTACCATCTTTACCAAGAGTGTCTCTCCGTTAGTTTGGTGCTACATTATTTACACTGAATCATTCAGTATAACATTTGCCAACCTTTGTTATCTCTGTGATGACAGATAAGTTAATGAAGCTAAGCTCCAGAAGTCAACGTTAGCTTAACTAGAACCCTTTGGACAACAGCTAACAATGATGTATGATCACCAAAGTACAAAACTAGAATTGTGGGAGCGTACCTATGTTCCCCGGGTTCTATGTTCCCCAGGTCCTATGTTCCCCGCATTGTATGGGACCCCAAAAGGGTCCTATGTTCCGCGCTTTGTATGGGACCAGGGAAGGGAACCCTTTTTAATAATAAGGGTTCTATGTTCCTCGCTTTTCCCCAAAAGGACCCGGGGAACATAGGCCCTTTTTTTTTAAAAAAAAGGGTCCTAACCCCTAACCCTAACCCCTTTTTCTAAAAAGGGTTCTATGTAACATAGAACCCGGGGAATATAGGGATGACCCCCTTTAGCTAACGTTAGCTAACTTTATATTTCTTTCCAGCAAAATGGCAATATGTTGCCTCAAACACGATGTTGACTTACCTTAAAACAGATGTAGACATCATTGTTAATCTTATTCACATTGTGTTGATGTTGTGGTCTAAGTTACCGCACAACTTTATCCAAAGGAGACGCTTTTCTCGGTTGAGATGTGGTTTAAAGTGCAAAAAAATACACCCCGTCAGCCTCTCAGGATACCTTGTGTCAGAGTTGCATGTACCCCATGCGCACAGTTTGACCATTTTTTAACTTAAAATCTCAGAAAAAGCTCATAAAACCGAACAAAACTGACTTTCTGTAATACATTTCAATGAACGTCCAGGCAGAGAATGTCAGAGTGTATGGGAATGGCTATACACACTGTGATTGGCTCATCGCATTTGAGGGCGGGACTTAGCCATAGGTCAATTCACCGCCCCTTTTTATCTCCTTGTGCACCGCACTGTACAGAAACCTAGCATACTGTCAGCTAAGTAACACAGTACCACAGCTGGAACCAAAAACATATAACTAGTTGACGCTCTGCTGAGTCATAAGAGTGCTGACAGAAGTTGAGGCCAGCTCAACTTTGATTTGAAATGTGTCACACCCGTCAGCAGCGACAAGTGTCGGGTATCACTCTGTAGCTATATGTCACCGGCTGACACAGAAAATGAATTGTGGCCTTCTGCTGTGTTGCTCATAGTGTCATTAGGCTGTGATCACACAGGTCAGAGGTGCAACAAAAGCCCGAAACAAGTCAACAATACTTGCCCCCTATGAGCATACCAGGTCAGAGCCTGGAGCCCCCGGAGTTGTTTGGCCTACATGTGGCATCATTGCGGGACCTTTAGCCAAAAAGATGATCCTATCCTTATTTCTATGCAGGGCTAAAACATAGACAGGAATGCATCCCCAGAGAGGACCACTGCCACTACCAGTAAACAATTAGCTGATGAGTGTGTGTGTAAACACCCTCTCTATGTCACTCTAAAGGGTTCTGGATGTTGGCCCCAAAATGCCTTTGACAATATGTCCAACCAGTCAATCAATCTATAAATCAAGTCCATACTTTACTCACATAACACATTAAATTAAATGGTTGGTTCACTCAAAGTTCCTCACTTCTCTCTATAGGTAAATAAGAGGCCAGAATGACCTGCATGGCTGTAGTTTGAGGTACGTGTGTCTGAGATTTGTCGTGGTACAATGGAGGTAAAAGGAATTTAGTCTGTGCTGCTCAAAGTACTTCAAATTGACATTTGATTAATGCTCTCCAAAAATACATGGTGAACCAACCCTTTGTCAGCTCCACCCAGACTTCCAATACGAACCTTACCCTTTTGCCAAGTCTAGATTGTGCAGCTCTAGTTACTGACAGAGTCGATGACATCACTCATGCTATGTCTATGGTTTGACAATGCTGAGCAGCAGAACAACATACCCAGGCTACCTTGTCTCTTTGTTACTGTCCTTCCACACAGTGTTCCACTGATTTAGTCTCAGGATGTCTCTTCTCACTTCTCTAAAATAAACTATATCAGTGCGCTCTTGGATGGTGAGTTGTGCAATATAAAATGTTTTCACCATGAGTTAGATTGTGTATGCAGAGCCAGCCTACATACACTGCACCTCAAGGCTGACCGAGTAAGAGGAGTCCATCTCAGACCCTGAAGGTAGGAACAACACTTGACCTCACATTCAAAGAGAGGAAAGAGATGAGGTGGGGAGGAAGATGGAGGTCAGAGGAAATGTTGGGCCAAGAAAAGAAGCAAAGAAGAGAGATGACCCAAGTTAACTATCAGTTAAAGGTCCAGTGTGCAGGACTTAGAGAGATTGATTGGCAGAAATATAATATAATATAATAAGTATGTTTTCTTTAGCGTACAAAGACCACAAAGTAAGAATTGTTGTGTTCTCTTTAAGTTAGAATGAGCTGTTGATATCAACCTAGGCAGCAGGTCTTCGTTTATAGAGTTCACCATGTTGCACCGCCATGTTTCTACAGTAGCCCAGAACAGACAAACCAAATACTGGTTCCACATAAGGCCATTCACCTTTTCACGTTGGCCACCAAAGTAAGAAGAATGCAATTTATTCAGTGTTTCTAGTGGTTTAAATTACCTGGTCAATTTATTTTGGACAGAAGGAGACCTCTGTGGATAATTCAGCTCCTGGTAAAAACCTCCTGAGCACTTAAGGAATTTTAACAAGAAGTTTCAGCTGGTTGCAGTCTTCAATCCTCACCACTAGATGCCACTAAATCCCCCTAAATCTTACACACTGTTCCTTTAAAAAGAAGAAGGCACTTCTATGGATAATTTGGCTTCCAGTTAAAACCTCTGAACTGTGTGGATTCGTTGCTAGCTGAGAAAAAAAGTGACCACACATTAGCATGTGTTGGACTAGCTGCCCGCAGCTACATGCCAAGCTGCATAGAAAATATCAATTTGGAATGTAAAAGTGAGTTATTTGTTGTTTTCACCAATTGAAATCACAAGGTCCATTTGTTTTGGAGAGGAAAAAGAGACCACAGCAAAATCCAACTTAGTCTCATTCCGAAGTCGTCGAATACCTGCGCATGGACAGACTAAATGAACAAATAAATCATTAAATAAAAACCCATCTATCTGTTGTAGCTCTGTGTTCTTGGAGTATTGTCTTTGAGGTCTGTTTTTTCTCTTTGTATCCACACCTCTATTGATGATCAGCAGCCTGCAGTGCTATTCAGATATTCTGCTGATCATTAAAACAATCAAAAAGAATCAAACATCTTCTGTTCTTGAGCTTTTTATCCCGACGCTGAACCAAAGTCATCTGAGGAAAACTGCCACCCTATGAAAACAACAAAATATATATATAAATCAACTAACACCTTGTCAAGTCAGGCAGTGGTGTTGGGAAGGCGGGAGGGCAATAATTGCAGTCGTTTCATGTGTGTACCTGTTGTGTCAACCCCCTCTATCGCCCTTCATCCTCTGTCTGTCTGTTCTGTGGCCAGCGGACGGGAGTGGGCAACAATACTGCCAGCTGCGGCCACAAGCTGTGAGCAAAAGCCATTCATTTAAGAGGAGTTTTTGTTCAGCCTAAGAAGTGAAGTGGGAAGTTATTTCTTTGAAGAAGCCCCCTTCTGAAGATTTGCTGATCAAAAACCGAATGTTCTGTAATTTGCCGGAACTCCTGTTGCATTTCTTTGAAAGCTCCGATGCAGTAAGCGAATGCCAAAACTGCAAAGGAAAGGGCCAGTCGATGTTTTGTAAAACATGAGTACACTAAATAGCTTTATATGGATATTTTCCATTATCTCCTCAAAAAACTAGTAAAAATTATTTTTAACATTTTCATGTAAATACAGTTTAATGAGCTTATCTCTTCTTTGTGGGCTGTGATCAGTAGTGTGGCTTTGTGATGAGAGTTTGTGCATTTGATTTTCAAATCCTTGATCTTGAAATACAGTCTGTTTGGAGTCTTTATTATTGTAATATGTTGGGTCAGAGTCTACACTTTGTACAAAAGTACAAAAACACAAAAGCTTTAGTTGCTTATAACAAGGAAAAGAAAGAAGAATACTCTGCCATACATTAATTACCACTTTGATTTTACATACCTTGGTATTAAAGGGCCAGTGTGTAATATTTGGCATGGTTTATTGTCAATCTGAATCTGAATCTGAATATTCTACCCATTAATATGTTTATATAAGTGTATTAGAGAGATTAGAGAGATTGGTGGAGCAGAGAGGGGAGAGGGCCCCCACTTGGTATGGTAAATGAGTATGTGTGTAAAGTCATGGAGTGTGTGTGTTACGCTAGAAGAGTCAGAGTTTGGGACGGAGTCTTTTACACCCTGGAGTGTTACCGGAGTTTTTGGAGTGCTCAAATAAATGGGCCTTTTTCCCCAAACGCTCCTCTGTTCTCCTGCTCGTGAGTGATTCATTACAATATCGTAACATGGCTTAGATTTCTAAATAAATATTCACCTCCTCGCTAGATAGACCTACTCCTGAAAAACTCGTGTCTGCGCAAGGCTTTTTGTCCCTACGAGGCCACCGTCATTTACCCGACAGGAGGGGTGAGCGAGTGAGCCCTGCAATCTAGAATTTGACCACTGATGTCACTGTTTTCAACCCATTTTACACACTGGCCCTTTAATGTATCAATCTTTGAGACTGAGTACAAATGTATCTATATCTAAGGAAATACATCAGAAAGCAGCTCTGCAGCTTAAAAGTATTTTGAACCATCAGTTATTATCGGCCGGTTTTCCCTTTATTCATCTATACCTTATTTATTTATCATCTTCTATTCACAAACACTAAATATATAGCAATAATGTGGTGTGACACAAAACTACAACCTGGATCTGTTAACTGATTAACTCCAGAAACGGGCGAGTTGTTCCTGCACACCACTGGTCAGAAACACTTGAGACTGCCTAATTTTCAGCGTGATGTTGGCATTAGATGTTAACCTGACATTGAATTTTGGTCACCCGACGTCACAACAAAACTTCAACCAAATATCAACGTCTATCAATGATGGAGGCCAGCTGGGTATACATCATATATATATGCAACAAGCTAGCTTAGCATAGTTGGCTTCCAGTGTGTGCCACTGGAAGGGTTTTGGTTTGGGGGTGGGAGGGGCACTGAGAACATTATATTAAACACAATTTAAGCTGTACATTTTTATTTTCCAAACATTATAGGTTAATTCAATGCATCATTTGGTTCGTAATGCGTACAGAACCAAAAGCATCATAGCAAATGGTTCGATACAAATACGTGTATTGTTACACCACTAATATATATATCGATATATATCTCATGTATTTACTATTTTTATTCTATTATTATAATAATTATTATTATTATTATGACAAATAACCTACACAACAGGCAACACAATACAAGTACCATAACATAAACACATATACAATACACACACACACACACACACACACACACACACACACATCTCTACAAAAGATGTGATTCATAAAACAGGCAAACACGCTGTCGAACACTCAAACTCATAAGCATACACATACACACAAATGTGCATTAAATAGGAGTATGTGCAGAGGGAGCTGAGTGGGCAAAACAAGTAGCAGCATAAAGGAAAGGAGAATAAATCGTAGTATCAATAGTTACAATGATTACAATAGTAATGAAAGGAAATCTTAATATAAATATATGATACATGATTGTTCATCAGCATAATGTGGTCTTGACTAGGCTGAATCTGATACACGCATAGGCCCAATCCATCCATCCCACAACCCCCCCTTTTTTTGTCTATTTCATCCCTCCCCAAGGCTTAGCTGGTCCCATCCCTTAAGGAATTTTAAGGTTTGTAGTTTTCTTTTAGATGTTCATCTTTCTATCATCCAGTTTGTTTAAAGATAAGTTTTAAATCCAGAAATAATACAATGTTTTATTAAAAAGCTTTGCCAAACAATATCACAGTGTTACTGATGTAAATAAATGAATCAAATAAGAAAGCAACCTGCATTTGAACCCCACCGCCACAAACAGAATGCAGGTTAATCCAAATTCCCCTATCACACACTTAGGCTGGTTTGTATTTGTAAGTCATGGATAATTGGTAATTTATATTATATACTTAAACATGTGCATATGTTGCATGATAGATATTTGGCAATTAATATTATATATTAACATGGGTTATTTTTGTTTGACAAAATTTAACTGTAACCACGGATACAGTCACCTGGATTACTTCTTATACTGCAGAAATAAAAGCTAAATGTGATAGTCATAATTATGAATGAAGTTATACTGCACGATTTCAGCATATATTTATAGATGTGTGTCCTCAATTGACATAAATAATTAACCATAACTGGAGAGGATGATTCCAGCAGTAAGTGCATGTTATCTATTATGTGTTCACATTTGAACACTCTGAGTTATGACTCAGAGAAGAAGGGATGTCATTTTGCTGACTGAGCAATTTAGTAACAAAAACAAAGCAAAAAAATAATCCCAATATAACGACAGTAATTCTGACGCCGTTCAGATTGATGTGTGCAGAGCACATCGTCCATCTGTTAAAGTACTGTGCAGTGGATCATGAAGTAAAGTAAAAGATGAACAATTTCAAAAAGGAAATAAGTATATATTAAGAATATACAATAAAATAAACAGTGAATAGTCTTGTTGCCTGTTCATTTGTAACATTTTGCAGGAGCATAATAACACATCATAATCTGTTTGTAATGCCACGAGTCTGCTGTCTGCTCACAAAAGTACATAATATCCTGTTGCAACTTGTCACTAGTACATCTAGAAAACAGAGCTCTGTGTCCGTCCAAAATATTTTGGTACATGCAGAATGAACACTTCAGAACAGTTTCTTCTCAAGTTAAGGACCAGATAAACAGATGTGCATGACGACTCTGTGCAACTAGCTACAAGAAAAGTTTTGATAAAAGGGCAAAAAGAGAGAAAGAGACTGTGAGGAAAAAGTTTTTGGCACGATTACCACAGCAGGAAGTCAATGTGTGTGTGTGTGTGTGTGTGTGTGTGTGTGTGTGTGTGTGTGTGTGCGCTATGATGTAACACTGATGTGATTTAAAGGTTGGGAAGCAGAGATGAAGCAGAGTGTTCTGGATAGGAATGCATGGCTGGCTGGCTCTTTGCTGAGGCAAAAGCAAAAAAGGGACAAGACAGGAGCAGCCTGGAAATGAGAAGGCTGAAATGTGGCTCTGCATGAAAAAAACAAATATTCCTCAACAATCTGGAAAAAAAACACACACACACACACACACATGCACACACACACACACACAAAGAGAAAAGAGAGAAAGAATCTGCTGTGCAAACATCTGCTTCTGTGTATTTCAAAACAAACTGCAGCTCAGCCTCAGGTATATTCAGCCTGCACTCTAATCTTCTCAACAAAGCTGACCTTGATGGGAAGTGTGGCCTTCTGTTTCATCAAATCACTTCAGCTTCACTGAATGCATTCGACTGTTTACATCAGTTTACAGGCTTTCACTGTGGAAATTATTCCGCCATTTGGCACCAAGTATTACCAACACTGTACTGTAGAATATTATCGTGATGCTTACTCTCCCTAGGCAGATGGAGAGAACGCTGTTAGTCAGCCGACCCACCTACTGCTGAAATCCATATAGGAAATGATTTACTGTTTATTCTGCTCAGACAGAGATGGACAGGATGTAACATAATTTTAAAGAAGTGCAATATTTCTTACCTTTCAGGAATGTACACGGTACATCCTTTAATAAACACATTTTGGATTAACAGGAACGTGAAATTTCCTATTCCTCTTCAAATGTCTTTTCTCATGTAAAGCAGGTATTTTCCAAGTAGTCCAATAGTACATAAATACTATTGTATGCACCGTGACATCACCCACTGCTTTGACTGCTATTTTGAAGCCTTGAGTTCGACATTTTGGCCGTCGCCATTTTGATTTTTTGGACCCAGAAGTGGCCATATTTGGACAAGAGGGTGAAATTGTGGAGGAGCGAGGGGTGGCTCTGACTCACAGAAAGCAGCAAGGCCTCACAGACAGCCTGTCACTCAGGCCCCGCCCTTAAATGTGTGTAACTTTGGGTCTTTAAATGTAAACAGGTGTGTTATAATAAAAATGTATGTCATGAATGCTAAAAATCAAGTTCAGCTGTCGTCATCTTGTGTTTAGGCAAGAGGAGCGAGGGGTGGTGAAGCTAAGGACACTATCAGCAGACAGCCTTTACTCAAAGCACCCCGCCCTTAATTATGCATAACTTAAAGAGTTATGAATTTTTTTTTTTTTTTTTTTTAAAAATCACCCCCTGTACAGGTGTCATGAAGCTATAAAGACTAAAACTGTTTTAGTACCAGGCTGTAAACATGTTTATTTCTGCTGTAAAGTTGGGCATTTTGACATGGGGGTCTATGTGGATTTCTGTTTTGGAACCAACCTCAAATGGCAACCCAGTCTCACTTGGAATTCATTGAAATCCGGCGCTTGGTCAGTGACTTCCAGCGTCAGACACTGATAAAAAAAGCTGTCCTCTCAAGTCGGCATGATACCGTTATTGTTTAACAGCACCTGGTAATGTTGGGGGAAACATGGCAGGACAATAATGAAAGTTAAGGTGGTGAAAGTCAGAGTAAGGCAGGCAGGTGGGGTGGATGGTTCCAGCAACCACCAACCTTCATCCGGGAAGCTGGCGTTTGCTTCCCGTGTAATTGTAAAGCCAAACCCTGTTCTTTTTTCCCAAACTGAACCACGTGCTTTGGTGTTGAAGGGAAAAAAGTCAATTCATGGTGTTGTACTGACGGAGTGCTTTTATTTTGAAAGAGACTGTATGCAAACTGTACATTTCCTGTGAAAACAGAAGTGAAAGAGACAATGCAAGTAACAGGCTAAAGTTGACACAGCGTCCCAGAACGTCAGCAACCAACACACCCAGGCTACCTTGGACGTCATATCTGGACATGGAAAGTCCATGACCAAACATCGATACGTGACGAGGTCAGAGTGAGAATGTGTTGCAAGTGGTCATTCAATGAACACCTCTGCATTGGTTTCAGTTTTCAGCCTCAGAGATTGCTGCTTGGTATTTTTATTCTAAAAAAAAAAAAAAAAATACTGCAACAGAGACAAGTATTCACATGCAGGGAAAATTGCTTCACCTTAAATCAAGGGCTCTCAAGCTTTTGGAGCACCCCCTTCGGAGGGCACAGTGTTACTGTGGGTGGGGCATGGATGACAACAGGAAAATATGGAGTAGAGCAAATTTTAATGAATATGATTTATGTCTGGAAAATAAACAAGAGTTTGCTGACGCTATCATACTGACCTTTACTTCACTAAAATTCAGCAATGATCTTATTAGCTGAGTTGAAGGTATGCATATGTAAGGCTGGAGCCACTTGAGTGACATGCTGTCTCTGAGGCTTCGCTACAGTCTATAGCCTTGTTTCCACCAAGCAGTCTGGTTGAGTTCAATTTGGGACACATTTTGTCTGTATGCATTGTGAAAAGTTGTGGATGGTACCAACAGAACCACCCCCATCTTTGGTCCCCCCTCTGTTGGGGTACCTAGCACACTGATCACGTACTAAAAAGGTGAAGCTGGAAACACTGTAGTCCGTCCCTCTAGCTCAGGGCTGAGTTGTGGCTGGTTTTGAAGGTTATGTAACCACTGTTCACACTGTGGCAAGTTTTTTAAACATTAGTAAGCTATAATAATAAAAATGACAGGATGTTTTACTGCCTTTGGCATCAGCTAAAGACCAAGAGTAAGTATTTACCTCACTGTGCTGACTGCTGGCAGCCACAGGTGTCATGGTCTTGGAGAGCAGGTAGCAGCCTTGGACCCAAATGCAGAGAACAGAAGAAGCAGCTGGATGAATTCAAAGATTTATTCCAAAAACAACGCACAGTCCAAAAATCAGGTACAGCTCCAAATCAAACTGTTAAAGAGCAAAGGAACTGTGCAGGTGTAAGTAGGGAGACACTTATTGGAGAAGTGGGAACAGGTGAGTGGACTGCAGGACTAGTGAGGGACAGGTGAAACTAATCAGGGTGAGGCAGACAATCAAAACTGGTGGAGAAACACAAGGACAGGAAGTGAAGTGATCTGAAGCAAGAGGAGATTTGAGTAACAAAACATAACAGGAAATACTTAGCATGACTGAGGAATAGACTTTAACAGAGGAATAAATGTGACCTAAACATGAGATCAGGGCAGATTGTGATAAGTGGAAACATTTAAGGCGGTACTTGTAGTATTACTCAATGTATGAGTTGACAATATGTTACCTCGCTCAGTGTGACAGCTACGAACCATAGTTGGGAACAAGCTGGCATGCATGCATGCATCCATCCATTTTCAACCGCTTATCTTAAGCCACGTTGCGGGGCCACAGGTTGAACAAAGTATTCCAGATGTCCCTCTCCCCAGCAACGCTTTTCACCTCCTCCTGGTGGACCCCAAGGTGTTCCCAGTTCTTTTTAATATCTTCTTTAGTGATGACTAGATCATTCAGTGTTTCAAAACCAGCATATATTCTGATCATTACTTGGAGAAAAAATGCGTCGTTCCCGTGTGTTCCAGTGTGCTTCGGCAACACTAAACCCCTGCTGTTGCTTGACAAGGACTCGCTATTTTTTAATAACCCATCAAGAGAGACTCTCACTCCTGCCTGTTCTTTTTTTTTTCTAAAAATGTCGCCGTGCCAAACACCGTTCTGTGGACGATAAATGAGGTGCAGACGTTGCTCTGTATCACTGGTGAAGAGGAATACAGTGACAGAGCAGCGAGTGACGGCAACCACACCTACATTTAAGAGTCCTGTCTATGATGGAAATGCTAAACAGATCTACGGTCTAGGCTCATGTCAGTAGGGGTTACTTTAAGTTCTATAACATTTTTTGGGTGAAACGGGGCTCATGAGTCAGATCCACGCCTCGCTCCATAACAGCTCCAACTTCTTGTCCTCTGGCTCCAAAAAACCAAGATGGTGACAGCCGAAATGCCAAAACTCAAGGGTTCAAAATGGGAGTCCAGACCCCAATGAGTGATGTTACGGTAGTTACATCCATTATTTTATACAGTCTATTATTGTTAATGATTGTTAATGACTGATAAAAATTGAGGGTAAGGGGGAATGAACTTTTTTGGCTTCTGAGGGGGCATGACAAAAAAATTGCTGTATAGTGTTGACACAAGTGATGTTAGAGTTTCCTATGACTTTTTGTAAAGAGGTACAGTAAAAAATACTTGAGTCTTGCTTGGAGACTGATAACGTTTATCAACACTGCATGGCACATGCTTGTAAAGAATCTAATAATTTACAAAATTCACAAAATATCAATTAGATTAGTCATTTTAAAAAGAAGTATTAGTCTTCATCCTGTGGCTGGTTACAGTATTTTGTTCGGTCAGCTTGGACAGTGCATAGGAAATGACCTGTCCACAATGCATTCAGAACTAGATGCACTGCTGATACCTTCATGGCTGTTGACTCACTCCCTAAGCTCTCGAATGGTCCGTCTCAGGAAGTCAGTCAGGAAATGTTGAAACAACTAATGAAATGGGGAACTAAACTGTCACGAGACAGACACTACTTATTGCAAACCACCATCTAGCTTCTCACGTATTAATCATGAAAGACCTTTAAGTCATAACACACTGAGTTATATAATCCTACTACATGATAATGGACGCTTTACGTAGTCTGACTGCTTGTGTTTCTCACCCTGCTGGACTTTACTGTAGCAATGTCATCATGTTAGCAGCTCTCAGCAATAAACTTGAGCATAATGTTATTTTTACTTATAGAAATGACGGCCAAATGATCCAGTCCATAAAAAAAAAGATCCAAGTTGTAATGAGCTGGAATCCTCCTTTAAAATACCAGATTTTATAACCTGTTACAATTAATAGATTTTGTTTGCAAAGACATTGAGAGCTTCATGAAGCAACTAGACTTATGTTCAGGATGCGGGCCCACTGAATGGCAACAAGTTGTAGTCTCCAAAATACTACGAGATATTAAAGATATACTAAGCAGGATTTAGAACGAAAGAAAGAAAGAAACAATGTATAGACTCATACATAAGTAATACCTCTCGATCACCACTTATGACCCACTGAGACTCTGTCCTTTGTCTGTAGTTTATTATTTTCATCTTATTTTGCTGTGGTTAGGATGTTTCTGGGCTCAGCATGCAGGTGAGGTTGGATCTTTATAAAAATAAAGTAAACAGATAGCAGCATGCATTCAAGAGGAAGTTACAACAATTGTAGACACAGTACCAAAAAAAAAAAAAAAGCAAATTTGCCAAGCGAACAGAGCTTATTCCAAAACAAGAGTTAATCTGGGTTTGGGTTTCACTTTTGCTGGTGAGCCATGAGGGAGAGAATGGGGAAGAAGAGCAATGCAGAGCAACATATTGTCATGAAACTTTTTTTTTAAATGTTTTTTTTTTAATGTTTTCTTTTATTTTTTTTTCCCAAAAATGCACGTACAATGGTTTGCATGATATCGTAACAAACTAGCACCCTGTGAATGGCATCCTCATGTTACTTACTTAACGTAAAGTAGGTTAGGTTTAGGAAAAGAAATGTGGATGTTGTGGATGTTACATACTTAACAAAAAGTTACGTACATAACATAAAACTATGTAGGTTGCGTTTAGGCAGGTAAGGTCACGTAGATTAGGTTTAGAAAAAGAAACATGTTTGGGTGTTCTCATGTTACATAATAACGTAAAGTTGTGTACCTTCTGTAAAGTTATGAACTCAGTGCAAAGTTACGTAGGTTAGGTTTAGGAAAAGAGTTTTACATATTTAACATAATTACGTACTTACGTAAAACTACATAGGTTACATTTAGGCAACGTAAAGTTACATAGGTCAGGTGTAGGCAAGTAAATTTACGTAGGTTAGGTGTAGGAAAAGAAACATGTTTGGCTTTGTCACGTTACATACTCAACATAATCACGTACTTTAATAAAACTACGTAGATTACGTTTATGTGGATAAAGTTGCGTAGCTTATGTTTAGAAAAAAAAACGTGGTTGGGCACCGTCACGTTACATACATAACGTAAAGTTACATACTAAATGTAAAGTTACGTAGATCAGGTTTACGAAAAGAAACATGTTTGGCTTTGTCACGTTACATGCTTAACATAAAGTACCGTACTTTAATAAAACTATGTAGGTTATGTTTATGCAGGTAAAGTTATGTAGGTTAGGTTTAGAAACATGGTTGGGTGTTGTCATGTTCCACAGCATAAAGTTATGTACTTAAAGGGACAGTGCACCCAAACACGGCACACAGAGAAGCAGTCAGAGCTACAGGCTACAATGAGGCTAAAAACAGAGTTCAAATGACGTTTTTCCAAACAACTTTTTATGTCGGTGCTTCAGGACACTTGGATCACTACAGACGAGCAGTATGGAGATATTTTTTGGTTTCAATTATGTGTTTTTGGATGTTTGAATCTGGGGCGCCATCAGCTTGCATTAGGTGGAGTTGTGCTGCTACCCACTCCCCCCTTGGATCTCCGCAAGTGTTGTGAGGACTCTAAAACTTCACCAGGGCCTCCCTCGGCATGAGGGTGAGTAGATAATGGCTGAATTTTCTTTTCTGGGTGCACTATCCCTTTAACGTATTGATGTGTAGTTTAGGTTTCGAAAAGTAAAGTTACGTCAGTCAGGTTAAAGAAAAGAGACATGGTGACAGCATGCCTTAAAATAACAAAAAAAAAAGAAAAAATTACTGACAGATGATTACGTGTGTTATATGCAAATTCTGGTGCACTATTTCATATAGGTAGATGTACGAACAGTGCACAAGAATAGCCTGTGCAGAGCTGGCCTGTTTTCAGTTTGACAGGTAGGTGCTGGCAGTAAGCTTAGTTAGTTTGCTTAAGTGTCAGCTCTTAAACTGTTCGTACATGATCCTAAGAAAAGTAATGCAGCCAAATTGGTACATATCCCACATATCTTAAAAGCCTGCGATCACGTGACCATGTGCTGATGGGAGTAAACAAGGAAGCAGTTCCAAGGGTTAGGGCGGTGGATGGGTCACAAATATGTGGACTTTGCCCTGGTGACGCGTGTTGGGAAACCTTTATGAACTTGAAGTCATTTTAAGATACGTCCTCACCATGGTTCTTTTCCTAAACTTAAAAGTAACTTTACTCACCTAAACCCAATCTCCGCAATGTTAAAGTTAATTAAGTAACTGCATTGAGGATGTAATGCCATTCATGGGGCGCCATTTTGTAAGATATCATCTGAATGTTGTGTCTGCATTTTTGTAGAATATCATGCTCTGCAAATCACCCTGCTGTCCTTGATCCTACTTGCTCCTACCACCTCAGCTCCATCCAGGCCCCATCCACTTTTGCCATTTCATTTTCTGGCTCCAAACAAGAATGTCCATCCAGACATTGATGTGTGATGTCACACATGCTGTGTCCAAGCTATTTCCAGACTGCAACCATGGTTTGTTAAATTTTATCAACCTGACTGTGAATTAATGCTTAAACCGTGCTGCACATGGCACCTTTGATAATGACTAATGGTTGACAAAAAACTACATAAATGGCACAAGCACTTTACTAATTAACTCATTACCACACATTGACTAATGTCCCCTCCAACCAAGAGATAGGTGAGGTGTGTACCAAACAGCTCAACACGAGGCTTCACTACAGGCTGTGTGACTGCAGAGGCAAATGCGTGTTCAGACAGGTAACAGCCACGCAGCTCGGCTCTCTCCCTGCCTTTGGCTATCTGTGTGTAGGATCAGTCCCAGGCCAAAGAGGACCACACTGGACCATTGTTAAAGAATGGGGGAGGGATGGTTCCCCTGAAAAGGACCCTAATCTGGTGTGTGCAAAGTTGGGGTTATTGGTGGAATGAAGTCTGCAGCAGAGGGGAAGAGGAATGCCCTGAAGCTTTGAGGAAGATATTTAAATGGCAATTTATTCAAACATGTTGACACTGAGTTTGATCATTTACATTTAGTTTAGAGTTTTACGATTCTGTACTTGAGTGAGAACGGCAATACCACTGTGTGTACAAATACTCCATTACATGTCCTGCACTCAAAAAGCTGGTCAATGTTTAGATGTTTCAGCAATATTTTTTTTGAAGTGGGGTTGTATGCAGTACTTATCCATATTTCCATAGTCTGTGTATTCCATACAATAGATGTCACATGGCACGCCCCCAGTGTGGAGAAGAGGCTGGAGTCTATGTCTCAATGTATTTTAGCCACCTAAAAAAAAAAAAAGTCCCACCTACGACAATCATTATCAGTTTAAGTGTGCGCTATATTGAGAGTATTTTTAGTGCTTTATCGTTCCGTCAGATAGCGCTTTTTAACGAGAAAACTTTTAATGCCCTCAGTTCCCCATCTATGCTCTTGTCAAAGCCACCAGACTCCATTGAGAAAATCAGTAATTTTACCACGCTGAGCACGAAAGCTGCAGGTTTATCGCTGTTAAGTTTGTGTCATTGTGTGACTTTGGTGAAGACAAACTTTTAAACGTGAAAGTCACAATAACACAAATAAACTAACTGAACTAGGCAGCAGCAGACCAGTAGCTCCTGTGTTATGCACTGTTAAATTACTGTTTTTCTCAATGGAGTCTGGCTTTGAAGAGAGCGATTTAACGGTGAAATTTTACCTTTGAATATCTTTGTCTAACATTAAGATAAAGCTGTGAAAATACTCTCAATATAGTGTACACTTAAACTGATTTAGATTGTTTTGATTGTTTAGATTGTTAGGTGGGACATTTTTAGGTGGTTAAAATATGTTTTGGTGCTGACCCCTCCACAGCAGTACACTGCTTAGCCTCCATGTCAGACTCCAGCCTGCTTCTCCAAACTGGGTGCATGCTGACTGACCCAATACAACCCCACTTAAAAAAACGGAACTATCCCTTCAAATATCAACAGTATTTAAAGGGATAGATTGTTATGAACAAATTAGGGCTAAAACAGACACCAGGGTTAATCTCCCATTTTTGAAGAACAACATCATATCTTTATATCTTTTAGATTTTAAAGTTACAAAGTCATTTGTATCTCCAGGCATCAAATAAATGTTATGGAGGGAAAAAAGGACAGAATTTTCCTTCTGAAATGTGGTGAAATAGAGGAACTTCACATTTTTCAAATTAACTTGACCAGCATTTATCCAGCGTCCTCCTTACAGGATGAATCATCTTCCAGTCTTATTAGTCATTCAGATAAACATGCAGGGCAGATCCAAAGTAACACTTCATGGCGATCTCTGTGGTTATTTCTCAGCGTGAGAAATCAGGGCAAGTGTTTACGCTTGAATAAATATAAAACTGCATTGTGACGTGGGCTGTTTGCAAAGAGTATGCACGACCTCCATTTGTGGTTGGTCATATTCCTGATTTAGAGACACTGTAACCAACATGTCACTGCTGCTCCTCCACTGAACATGTGGATGTTTGTGTTAAATTGAGTTAGTCTGCCACCTTTTGGACAAATCAGAGAATTTCAGAAGATCAGTGAAGACTTATCAGGAGGTACTGGTTAATCTCAAACTGAATACAAACAAGAGTTCGACAGACTTAATTTCTCCACAGTGAGGGATCTGTGTGATTGTTATTAAGTTAATATTAAATTCTATGCAGTGTATGTGATGATGCTTGAGTCAGACTTTATAGTTCATCCTCTGAATTTGGTCATTTCTTGTGACTTAAATCATCATGAAAGAAAAGTATAAAGAATTGAATATCACTTATATTTATAATAATTAAAGAGAGTTGTATCATGTAGATAATTCTGCATAAAAAACTGTCAGTTCTGTGATTTAGCTGGTATAGTGTTGGTGTCAGTGTAAGACAGGTTCAGTCTGTCTTTATGTTGGAGACACACTGCTCTCTAGTGGTCGATATACGTAATTGCATGATACATGGATAAACATGACCCTCAGCAGCCTCTGTGGATGAAGTTAAACGTGATGTGGATGAAAATTAATCTCTTGATGACAAGTGATGTACAGTACAGTATCTGTGCATGGGTGTATCGTCCAGTAGTTTTACTGGTTTTCTCTCAGCGTAGCAGAGGCAACAGAAAAGAAGAGCAATGACATGATGCATGATGACAGTGCAGTTTAATAAAGTTTCTCAGTATCTATAGTTGCATGTCTCAGTTTTTCTAGGGCAGAGGTCAGCCACCTTTATGATTAAAAGAGACATTTGCCTGAAGCCACAAAACATATTTGAGCTTCATAATGAAGGTAACACAGCCTGTATTGTCTAAATTAGCACATCAACTTAACTAATACAGTAGGTGTAAATCAGCATTCATTAATATGTTTTTGGCTCCTGTGCAGTGATTATTCATGATTATTTGGTACTTTACCTGTCCTCACACTATTAAATTTTATAGTTTGTCTCCAAGACTTTAACTTTCCTTTAATTTGGAATCCATAGCTAGTCAGGAAGATTTGGGAATAGCCACCGCGATTGAGGTTTGGCAAAATTTAGAGGAAAAGGCGTCAGACTGTAGACGTACATTTTTGTTGATGAAATGTTCAATCATTTAGGCTACACATTTTCACCACTGAAGAATGGGATCATTTCTTTAGGCCTACAACAATGATATATGACAATGAAAATGTAAAAAAAACAAATAACGGTTATTCATTTCCGTGTTTTTTTTTAATTTTTTTTATCAAAGCCACATGGAGCCACTGGAGAGGGGCTCAAGAGCCGGAAATGGCTTTGGAGGCGAAGCTTGCCCACCCCCTGTTATATTGTTTGATAGACCAGTTTAATTAACAGTCAGATTCTCCTCTTAAATCTGTCAGATATTGAATGTAGAGTGGAAGTGTTGTATTTAGTTTCATTAATAAGTGTAGGAATTTTTTGGTGTTTGGTATGTACCCTTCACCCAAGGCTCAAACATGGGTAATAAAAAGCTTCCAACATGATTATTGACTGGATAAAATATAACTTTTAGCACATTGTGGTGCCCAGTAGCTCACCTGGTAGAGCAGACGCCCCATGTAGAAAAAGACTGTGTCCTTGCTGCAGCGCCTGCAGGTTTGAGTCCACCCTGTGGCCCTATGAGATTTAAACAATCGAACATTTCATTTAAATTGCTTAGATTTACAGAGAGCATACAGAGGATCTGTCTGTGCTGCAGCAGATTTGAGCATTAATTTGAGCATTAATTCTTCTGTTCAATTTATAGACACATCTACAGTCCACTATTTAAAACAGATTTTTCCTGAGAATATTTAACTTTGTGCTCGTTCTCAAATAGTAACTTTACACAAACAGCACATAGTTTACAACAGTATAGATTAATATTTAGTATCTGTAGTACAGGCACTTTTTTTTAATGCAATTATTAGTGCAATTATTAAATTGTGCAATATTCTTCACTATATGACCTTACTCTCACCAACACCTCTTGAACGTATATATTTATTCAACATGCAATGCACAAAACTGTACATATTTCTTACATTTATTCTTGTTTTATTGTCACAACCATTATAGTGTAATACATATTTTATATTTATGAATGTAGCACTGGTTTTTACTGTGTAACGTTACACACAACAGACTCAGCACAGTGAATATATATATTTTATAATTGATACCTTAAGTACTCCTGTTATACACTGTACCATAATGCACATTTTTATTTCTATTTTATTATTTTGTATTTATATACTTCTAGTCCATACTCTTATTCTTACTTGTAATATTCTCTCTTCTGTACATCGCAGCGACTGTAATGGATCAGTTTCCAGTTTTGTTAATGTTAAATGCAGCCCACTATAGACAGTTACTATTGTAACACTTAAGGTGGAAGTTTAACAGCAACTATTTACATGAAATAAAACAAATAAATAAAAAAAATAAATATTAACCAAATAATGATTTACAGTGTGGTTGTGTATCATAGTTTGATGCACATATTTGTACATATTTTCTCATTTTTTTCTGAATATATTGTAAGGCACTTTTTAAAATTTTTTTTTCAAACTTATTTTTCTATTTTTTAAGAGCAACTGCAACATAACTTCAGTTTTTTCTGGAGATCAATCGAGCATTTGTTTCTGATTCATAATGCTTAATTATTGTTGACTGACCTTTTAACCTTGATTTCAACAGATTAATATATATTTAATTTTATATTATAAGTGTACAAGCCAACAGCCAAGCAAAAAAAAAGCTCTACAATGTTTTTTGTTTTTTTCTTTACCTTTATTGAACACGAGAATTTCTGGCAGAATGCAAAGTCAAACTGTGTTTTCCTTCTTTCCTCAGTTAGTACTCAGTATTTACACCGGTGACAGAGGACAGATAGAGAGACAGACAGACAGACAGACAGACAGACAGAGGAGTGGGAGCATCCCAACGCTTGACCTACAGTATGAGAGCTGTTGTTTACAGCTGCCGAACAGGGTGCTCTGGATCAATGACAGTGACCAGCTGTGGGCAGTGGAGGCTCCAGTCCTCTCTGACTGACTCTGAAGCAGTTGGGTGTTGCGTGGTTGTGTCAGTGATTCTCACTGTGAGACAGAGAACCTTGGCAGGATGTTTTTCTCTTTTTCGAACTCTGAAAAATTCATGTTGCTTTGTCTCCTCGCAAACGCTGAGCAAGATGAAAAAATCTGCTAGATGTCTGAATCAAGTGGGGAACTCAAAGAGAAAAATGCAAGGCTGCCTCTGTGTCATTCTTGCATCTCTGAGGTACTGGAACAAGGGGGACTGGCACACCCGATGTCCTCCACCAATGAATTTCAGGAGCAGAAAAAAGTTTTTGTGTAAACTTGCACAAAAATTGGTCACACATTTGCACTTTTCCAGAACATTTTCAAGCTTGTTAGTGGACAAAACAGAGAACTCACATGGTTGTTTGTATATTTTCACACTGTATTTCAGCAGAAACAGTAAAACTTGCTTAGGACACCTCTCCCTTTTTTAAAAATTACATTTCAGAGCTCTGTGAAGCGAAAACAGTTTTTGTTTGAAGCAAAAATAAAACATTTGGAGAACGGGTTACAAGTTTCACAACACTTGAAAGAAGATCAATACAATACATGAAGCCTTCACTATCTTTTCCATTTCAAAAAAATATGATTAATTTCTACTGTATTTTGCATGCTTGCTTCTCACAAATGCAACAATTTCAGATATTTTAGAGAATATTGGACCTGAGCAAAGTGTCATTGTGTCCTCTACTTATGTAATGTATCATGTGATGCCAGTTATGAAGGATGGGGTGTTTTCTTTGAAGAGGAATTTTGGTTTATTACAGCTTGGATCTTTTTTTTTTCCAACACTGGCCATCATTTCTATTTATTATACCATTTCTATTTATTATACCAACATAGTTCATTGAATGGGAAAACCATGTAGTCAGGAAGGTTATAAACCATGTGATTGCACCTGAAATGTTGGTAATGTTGGTTTGGGATTAGGTCTAATAGTTTGGCCGGACAACATCATACTGCCACAAAAGGATGTCTGTTTTTGTCGGTGTCTGATGCAGAAATTAATCACCAGGTGATGGTATTTGATCACTTCGGAATGGGACCGGGTTGGACATAATGCTACATTGAAACATTGACTTCTCTCTTCACATTGGATGTACCTAATTACCTAAAATTACATTATAACAACATTGACTTCTGGTGTCCTGGGTGAACGCCTTATTTGTTTGACCCATTCACCACCCACCATATGCAGAGTTCCTTGCTCTTAAAACTATGTTAGTTGCTGGCAGCATTAAATATAACCCTAGATGGGTCACCTCTGAGTTAGTTGAAAGCCCGGTGTGTCTCAGATTGTACCCCTTTTCCATTAAGTTTGCTCTGATTCTTGAACTGGTTCCATTCATGGTTCCAGGAATCTTGGTGCCAACCTGTGAACCAGCCTGCGTTACCACCAGTTTCGAGTGGAACCACTGTCATCAAGGACATATCATCAACGGAGGGTGTCGCACAATGCACAACGCAAGTTAACAATAGCAGCTAAATCCTGGATTACATTAATTACCTGCAAACTTTTGTTCTGTTAGGACAGATATTTGTTTTTACCCAAAAACAAGCATAGACCGACTTTGAAAAATTCTCAATGGACTGTTGCCTTCACGCCCACTTATATCGTCATGGTTCACACTTTAGGTCAAGGAAAACTTGATATTTTTTGGTTCCAGCTGGGAACCAACTTTTTCAGGTTTTGAATCAATTGAGTTTTGATCAAAATTCTCTGAACAGTTCAAGACTAGGTGCAGGAACCAGAACAGAACCAGTTCCATGTTGGTGGAAAAGGGGTAATAGCGACGCCAAAGGGTGCCTTCGGTGTCAGTATCACACGCCGAAAAGGTGTGACAGAACGTCGGTATATTATAACCTTGGAATGAGAACAGGCTGTCTTCTTAGTGATGTTGCCACTTTTGTAGAGCTCAGAAATTGACTTGGTGAGTACAGTGTTATCGCAATGAGAAATGATGGCGAAACATGCTGTAATAAACCAGAATCATCCTTTAATGAGGACAGTGTAAAAGACCCATCATATACATCAGAACACATTGACTCAGCCATTCTGAATATAAGACACAATCTTAAAGCACTGCGTAACTCACACCTGCGAAATGTAGTAAATGAAAAAGCAAATCTGCAAGAAGATAGAGATGTGAAACTTTTAATGGACAGACACTGAGAGGAATGGAATGCATGCCACCACTTTCTTATTCAAAGGCACTGTGTCTTTCCAGTTTGCAGCTGTTAGACGTCTGTACGTTGGCGTTGGAAAATTCTGTCTCACACTATCAGCTACATCTCTTCACAATCAAACTATTTGATCAACTCTATGACAAAGGACACAATGGATTCACACATTCACAGTGTACTAGCTTGCAGTCTAAAGTAGGAGAACACTGTACAAAAAAAAAAAAAAAAAGATGGTTCACAATGACTCACTTTTTAACCTTCCAAAATCCGCAGCGGGGGACTATGGCTTGAGAGAGAACATTTTGAAATCTTTCCAGGCGTAAAAAGACACCTTCAAACACCTCACACCAATTTTCTTCCTGGGTAGTTAAAGTGGTGAAATTTCATCTTCATTCAGTATTGTTGGGGGAAAAAGGACCACTGAGAGGCGATGCTTAATGGCTTATGTGTGTACATTCATTTAAAGACACAGATCCAGTTGTGTTATCTAGATTTAAACCAAATTTCAGCTATGCTACTCACTGCTTGGGCTTTTTTGTTAGTCTGAAAGGACCAGACTGCTTTTGGTAGTTTAATGAGGATTGCTACCTCTGTTTAAGTATTTCTGTCCAGTGTGCATGCTAAAATGTTAACATGTTGTACGCTAAATAACAATAGCCAATCGGCATTATCCAAAATCTTGATTTCATCATAATAATGTCCATTATAAACCAAGAGTCTAAAAACATTTATACAACAATTGTGCTTGGAACATGTGGGTAGAACTGGTTGATGGTCTGAGCTGGTTTGTAACTGGTCATAGCTGGACAGACAGTCTGATGCTGGTGAAAGTGTGACAAGAGGTCACAAATGTTTGTAGACAATATCAACCTGTGCTCAAAATTATTACAATGATCTGAATGAAACGGTTTAACTGTTGTAGGCTGGTTTCATATAATGCTGATGGTGATCTTAGTTTATGGTGTGTTTGGCAGTGTTTTTGCTGTTAAACCAGCTTAAAGGCTCATTTATGCTCGACGATGGAGACGAAGACGGATGGAGCCTTCTGTCAATTCTAAGAGTTTAGTTTGTCCGCATTTGTACACACTTTCTGGAAGCTTACAGATACGGACGAAACTGAGCAGTACCACTGGAGATCATGGAGGCAGTGTAGTGTAGTTCAAGCGAGATACAGGTGAAGGAGACAGCAAAGAAATATAAATAATGTCGGAGTGGAACAAATTGGTAATATAGGGAAAAGAATTCTCTGCTACATGTCGGCATGTTTATAATGGCCACAAAGACCACTGCTGTCTACAGCACTGCCTCCGTTAAGAGGTACAATATTACGACCTCCTCCTCTGTCACCTTATGTTTTGTTGTGTACTTTTGACTCCGCCCTCTAGTGCCATCTAGTGGCTGTATCTATGCCAACATAAAGGACGCATGGAAGTATGAGGGCAGTGACGTTTACATTTGAAACGGACAAATCCAAAGGGAGTATAAATGAGCCTTTACCCGACTTTGTAGTAAGCATGAAGAAAACTTTTTCCTTTCACTAAATGTTCATTCTTTTGGCTGAGTTTTTATTTTTTCGTGTTTTTAACAACCTGTGTTTCACATAGTCCAACCCTACTTGGCTGTGATTGCGTAGTACTCATCACATTGAAGCGTCAAGGTCGGACAAGGCAAGGGTTCGGACAGTGCCACTAGGTTTGGGTTAGTTCTAGTCAGTCACAGCAAAGTATGGCAGGACTAGGTGAGGGAAGACTGGGGGAAAATAATGTGGATGCTAATCGATGCTAATCACTGCCACATGCAAAACTACAGGCAGTTTCTGAGCTTACGCTGTGTTTGGCAGTGTTTCTGCTGCTTAGCTAGCTTAACCCGACTTTGTAGTAAGCATGAAGAGAACTATATTTTCTACGATTAGTTTTTATTTTACAGTATTTTGACAACCCCCTTAACAAGCCTGGAGAATTTAGACTGGTGATATCTGCATCAAAATTAGCTAACCATCCAGACTTAGACGAGCTGCGCAATCCTAGCTGCCTAGAACACCACACTCAGTTTAGTGTATTGCTAGCTGTCTGTTGGGTATTCAACATGCACAGTGAACAGATATAGTGTCTACAGCAGACCCAGATAATGATCATGCAATCAGTCCTCTCAGATACTGGGTAAACTGCCCAAGAAAGTCAATGTAGTCCTTTCACACAACACTATACAATGTGTGTGTTCTCTTTGTGGCTTTGTATTATTTGCTCAACTTAATAAATCTGAATTTCCTGTTTTAAGAGTGCCTGTAATATCTGACCAGGCACAACAGATAAAGACAAAATATCTCTGCTAGCTGTGGCTCATTTAATCATTTCCAGAAATTTTCCAGTTAGTGGACCTTGTGCTAAGAGTATAGTGATAGAGTGAATTTAGATCAAAGTGATAAACTGTACTAAACCTACAATACATGTCACATCACTGCAGGCACAAACTAATTAAAAACTTAACCGCAAGATGGTGGAAGCAGTGATGACACAAACTCGCACTGACAACAGTTGTGGTGAAAGAGGAAACAATGGCTGAGGGAAACAGATGTTTGGTGCAGAAATCTCAGCAAGCTGAGTCCTCGGGCCGATCAGTTATACATAAGCAGTGAACAATAGTGGTTAGCACAGAGAAGGCAACAATGGCTATGAACCAGAGAAGAAGGTAAAGATGGTTAACCCCAAGGGAAAAAAAAACTGAATGTGATATTCGAGACCAATTACAGGCAGTGGAAACTGGTGTGTCAAGAATTCAACGAGTTTGGCCAACAAGCCTGCGAGGGCTTGTTTACTTTCAACAAACATGTCTACTTCTCAGATCAAACCTGCTGACTGAAATTGTTTCGACAAAACACATATGGCCTTTGGAGTCACTGTTAAGCCCCAAACCTGTCAGGTAGAGAACTGGTCTGAAATGTTAAAAGAAGACCGGCAAAGGGTCAGGTGTACGTGAGAGAGAGAAAGAGATAAAGGTGTGTTCTTACATTGACCTAAAGAAAACCAATTGGCAATATTAACAACGCACAAATAAGCTGTGTTCCATTACAGGCGCCACCTCCTCCAAAGAACAAAGAACAACTTAATAATTCTAATCAATGTATTGGTTACAGGTCTGGGTCAGGATATGACGCATCTTGGTCCGGACTCCGGGGATGGAGAGGGATGGCAGGTTAACATAGGAGACACAGTTTGGTCATTTTGCCAACAAGGGCATAGGCGTCCCTGCTTGTTGCCTCTAAAATCACCTATTGAGTGGTTCTCATCAACTTATGAGGTCAAAAATAACCAGCAAGGATTTGCCCATACACGACCCAGGATAGTTCCATGTTTCACATTTAGACACAGTGGATAACTGGCAATCATTGTACCATGTTGCTGGTGAATCTATCCATGTAACTTATTTAACTTTAACTACATGGCTACTTTAGAGAAGCATCAGTTAATTCAAAGGGTATGCTTTCATTTTTTACACCCCACAGCATCCTTTGTCATTGGTCCCGTTCATATATGTACATAACAGTGATCAAGCGAATACAACTGGTATATTTGGTCACATGGTTGTTTTAAGACTAAGCGAGTTGAAGGACTGAAAGCAGTATGAAAAAGTAATTGGTAGATGTGAGGATACTAAAGACCCAGGGAGAAAACTTAGGCAAGATAGTAGCCAGGGTCCACACCTTTGAATCTGACCACTCCACCAAGTTGCCTGATTAATCTGGTACTGTCACATGAAACAGAGGTGTCTTGATTGAAAAGGAATCAATCCAATGAACACCACGGGGGGGATTAATGATTAGCCAATCAGCACCATGGGCTGGACTAAAGCTGCTGTCAAGATGTGCACCAGACCCAGAACCCCTGCTACAGTGTAGTCTGTCTAGCAAATTGGACTTTGAGTGACGTGGCCCCTGAAAAGGAACACAGCAGTAACATGACTATTCCCTTACCCTTAACCCAACCCAACCCTGTCTCCTAAAAATGATGCTCTTATACAGCAAATTTGCAACTGCAAATACATTTTGAAAGAAGCCTAATGTCATCTAGATTCCAATTTCTATCAACATTTTTAAAAGCAACACAAGGTTCACTTGGCAGTGAGGTTCCTTTCATAATGTATTACCCGAAACCATTTGCCAATATACATAAACAGTATTTTCAGGGAGACACGGTTGAAAGCTCTGAACCTTGACTTTAAAAGCATGATAAATCTTTCTCCGGTGTCTTCTTCTGTTTCCCATAGCTTAGGCTAAATGATTTCTGGACCAGAACCATATGGAGACAACATTTAAGAAAAACAAAAAAAACATCTAAAGAGTAACCAAATGACAGCAACATGTACAGAAATACAGTAACTTTGCAAAAACAGGCATGCTAATGTTCTAATCTCTAGCCCTGGAAATAACACATTAAAAAAGCTAAATAGGCAGTAACGTCTGCACATTATTTAAACACAACAAAATATCGACAAAGGAAGAAAGACCCATAATCCATTACCACGATGATGACCATACTGCATAAAGAATAGTAGTATTGGTAATGTACCAGTCTTACATGTGTGTACATCATGAGGGCAGTAATCTGTGAAATAAAGCTACAGTCCAACCATGGTTATCTACAGGAAAATAGTATAGATTCTTTTCCATATTTAATAGTTGAGGGTGAGCTATAAGTATGAACTTTCCTTTTTTCTGTGACAAATAAACAAATAGAAACTGTCGTAAGAGAAACTAAGGCATGTGCATGAGGTCTTTACATTTTCCTGGTCAGAAGACACTGTAGAAAGAGACCCATGAATTCTTTTTTTAAGCTTTTCTGTTGTTTTTTTGTTGTTGTTTTTTTTCTGATGCAATGGGGTGGTGTGTGACATTGCTTTGAGGTTTCAGTGACTGTGACCCCCCCCACCCCATGTTAACCCCACACCCGACCACCCTTCCTAACCCAACCACCCGACCACCTTCTTCTTCCCGCTACTCTTGGGTGAGGAGATTACGCTTTACTTTCGTTGCCGTTCGTTTGGGGAGCCTCGTTGGGAACTGTCTTCACCTCGGCTGTGGCGTTCTTCACCTCCGTCTCGCCTTTAGTGTTATCATCCTTCACAGTCTTACCGCTACGGGGACAAACACAGGAACAGGAAAGAACCAGAAAGAGACAAAAAGAGAGGAGATTCTGTTAACGGTGAATCACTAAGTCTCTCTCACACAGCTAAACTGTCTGCTCTGAGCTGCCTTTTGTGTCATTTTTCAAAGAAAGAAGGGAAAAAAGGGAGGGGGGGGGGGGGGGCGAGGGGGGGCATGCAAGATGCTTTGAGGGAATTTGTTTTCCCTTCTGGAACTGAATGCATTTCACACATAATGGGATCAAGCTCACTATCCTAGCCAGACATCAAATAAGAGTACATGGATGTCACAGCTATTTTCAAGGAACAATGAATGCTGATGTGGAATGAGACAGGGCCGGTACAGTAGGCACAATGCATGAAGGAATGAAAGACTGAGGCATAACCTACAACACAAACTACAATACACAAGAGGATTACACGCCGTCTGGACTGAACCAAGACACAATGGAAAGACACTTTAAAGCCATACTTCACTTAAATCGAATATTTTATGGTGTTAGCAAATGCACCCTTGTTGGAATATATGTGTAGTGATGTGCTGCCATGGCTTCCATTTTGAAATAGTGGTGCTTCACTGTCATGTCAAAAGCAGTCATCTCTTCTTCTCCCCTGTGTGTCAGCTCTCAAATAGCAATTGCAATCAATACACTTCTCTTTCCTGCTGACACGTCTAGTACATATAGCTCTCTGTGGGCCTTACAAAGCCAGGGCCAGGACTTGCACCATATACAGCATCCATAAATACATCCAACCCTGACAGACATAGAACTAAAAAACCATTAACATGAATATCTTTATACTCTATACAATCTTTGAAAACTGATGCCAGCAATGTCACTTTAAATAAAGTGTTTTTGTCCATGCAAACAAGCCAGGAGCTCCGTTAGCACCTCATTAATGCTACAATTTGCACTGCACCCCACAACACTACAATTTTGCCATTGGTGGACCCACAGTTTTAGAAGTATGCATGTGAAAGGCCCAGAGCTACAGTTCAAGACGTGCCAGCAAATTCTTACTCCGACCTCGTCACATATCAAGGCTGGGTCATGGACTTCCTACATCAACATATGACGTGCAAGGTTCCCTGGGTGAGTTGGTTGTTGACATTCTGGGATGCCGTGTCAACTTCTGCCTGTGACATGCATTGTTTCTTTTTTAAAATACACTTCTGTTTGCATAGAGTCTCGTTCAAAATAAATGCACTATGTTGGTACAACACCGCTAATTGATGTTTTTTTCCTTCAACACCAAAGCACGTGGTTGGGTTTAGAAAAAAAGAACCGGTTTTGGCTTTACAGTCACACTAAAGGCAAACACAGGCTTCCCGGGTGAAAGTTCGTGATTGTTGGACCCATCCACCACCCCTCCTGCCCGCCCCACTTGGATTTCCGGCCCCTTAACTTAAGTTGTTGTCCTGCTGTGTTTCCCCCTGATGCTACCAGGCGCAGTTAGACCAGTGACATACTTACTTTAACCCAAAATATGACCTTTTTCTAAATCTAACCAAGTACTTTTGTTGCCTAAACCTAACCACAACCATTTTATAACATTAACCTCTTGTTACAATGTGTCTCAGCTGTTTGTCAAATTGAGTTGCTAAAGAATGCCATGTGTGTTATTAGAAACCAAGGGGCGTGAAGAAGCATCGTTATTTGTTGACATGGGAATGAGGATGGGTTGCAGTCATCCCCTTGTGAATATGAATGTTGTCAACAAGTCTCATAGCAATCTGCCTGACAGAGATTAACAGACACCTTGTATGCAAGGTTGAAGCTTTTGCCTGATAGTGGTGCTAGAAGGAAGTGTCCAAAATGGAAAGGGTTCATCCTCTGGAGAACATGAATGCATCAAGCAGATTTAAAGCCATTCTGCCAATCTGTATTTCTCTTTTGTACTGGTAGCAAATTGGACCTGAAAATCTTAGCGGGTCATCCTCTGGGGACCACAAACATCCACTAATTACATCCGGCTGTCAGGGACACATGTCATGGACCAGTGTGTTGGTGATTGGCAACCTCTGACCTGACAGTGATGTAGAATGACTAACCAGTGGTGTCTAATTTTTTCTATCTTACCACAGTATTATCTAATTATCCCAAATTTGTAGTTTCTTTATTGTTCATGTAGTTGTGTTTAGATTAAACCCTGTCTTAAGAAATATTTTGTAACTTTGTGTGATTGAACTCACAAACAAAGCTTATTCAGGGTATTTCATCATGCCCAAAACATCTGCCTTTGATGCTAAAAAAGCAAGTAAAAACCTAAATAGGAGCCACTGTGATTTTTTATTGTGTTGCTAACTGACCAAAATCCAGAAACAGTGGTCACCTTCACTATCTATAAAGTTGTGCAACACAGACAATAATCCTGACAGCACATCACTACTTAAAATCCAGCTAAAGTATTCAGTCATCTTGATAACATTGATAACCAAAGCAGACTATTGACTGACATGTTTTTCCAACTACTATGCTAAATGAATACTCTTGTCATCATTGATCTAACCTCAAAATTTCTGGGACAGATAGGGTGAAATAATTTCATATTTGGATGATACTTTTTGTACAGACCTTGTGGCCTTGCAGCACACTCCAATCTGCCCACATGGACCGACACCACTGTGATTTGTCACAGGTTGCGGAGAATGTTGCTCTTAATTCAGTCTGAATCAGTTCAACTATGAGATTAGGTTTACAAAGACAACAAGGTCAATGCAAAATGGGCTGGTTAAGTCAGCAAGTGATAACACTACACATTATTCAGAGCCTGAGAGAATCCATCTTCAACCCTCTCTTTAGAACCAACTTGCTGCAGTGTCTGACCTTTAAACTGTAAAACTCTTTCATACCGCACTATCTATGTATTATACTTCTAACTAATGTACTTACAGCACTTGTACCTTTTCAGAGCAATCCAGGCTATTGTTCTGTTGAAACACTTAAAAATGCTCTTACATAACCAAGAGCAATTCAAAGCTAAACTAACTGATTGAAAGCTGCCTTTGAAACATTGTTTTAAAAGTGGTGTGACGAAACATCATGAAAGGCATTTACGCTGAACAAAAAATAAACAGTAACACTTTGTTTTTGATCCCATTATTCACCAGTTTAAATTAAAGAGACTGTTTCTATGCACACCAAAGATTTCTCTTAAATTTTCGTCACAAATTTGTTTGAATCCATGTTAGTGAGCACTTCTCCGCTGATAATCCACCCCTTTCTCATTCCAATCTCATGAAAAACCACCACTTGGTCAGTGATCTCGGCATCAGACATCAACGCAAAAATCCACCATTCACAGCAGAAAGATACATCGCCGGACAGCATCAGTTTGTAATGCAGCCGGAACCTTTCGTGGTGGTATGATACACTGCTGGATGCCACCTTTCACGGCAGTATGATACGAGGACGGCTTCGTCAGTTAATAACGCAACCAGACAGCACCTATTGCAGCGGTATGATACGGCATCAGTTTGAAACACTGCTGGTAATGATGTAATATAAAAAGCTGGAAAGTCCCTATAGGGCGGACAGGAGTGGCGGTGGATGGGTCCAACAAACCTCGCACTTTCACCCGGGGGCTTGGTGTTCGCTTTCTGTGTGAATGTTGAGACAAACCATGATGTTTTTTTCTAAACCTAACCACATGCTTTAACTGCCTAAACATGACCAGGTGCTTTCGTTGTTTTGAGAGACTGTATGCATCTAACAAGCAAAAACTGTACATTAACATCAATCACAGGGGTTACCTAGCATGTAATATGTAGACGTGAATGGCACTGACAAATTGGTGACATCTGATGAGTTGGAATGAGACCGTGCGTAACGCAGATAATCTATCCACCTGATAGTTGTAGCATATCAAAATGCTCATTAAAAGGCACTCTATAATGTGCAGTTTGATCACACAACACAATGACACATGTCTCAAGTTTTGAGGAAGTATGCCAGTGCCATGCTGACTGCAGGAATGTCCACCGGAGCTGTTGAGCGTGAACTGAACTTTTATTTCACTACCATAAGGAGTCTCCAATGTCATTTCTGTAATTTGGCAGTACATCCAACCGTCCTCACAACTGCAGACCACATGCAACCACAACAACCATGGACCTCCACATCTTGTGTCTTCACCTGCAAGATCGTCTGAGACCAGCCACTTGGAGGTTTGTACAATCAAAGAATTTCCGCACAAACCGTCAGAAACCGTCTCAGGGATGCTCAGTTGCATGCTCATCATCCCCACGAGAGTCTTGACCTGACTGCATTTCGACTTTGTAACCGACTTGACGGGGCAACTGCTCACCTTCGATGGCATTTGGCACTTCAGATATGTGCTCTATACACAGAAGTTTACACTGTACTGGGCAAATGACAGACAGCATATATGGTGTTGTGTGGGCAAGCAGTTTGCTAATGCCAACATTGTGAAAAGAGCGGCCCATGGTGGCGGTGGGGTTATGGTGTGAGCTGGCGAAAGCTACAGACAACAAACACAGGTGCATTTTTCTGAAGGCAGTTTGAATGCACAGAGAGGCATGAGATCCTTAAACTTATCGTGCCATATCGCTGCAATGACATTATGTTGCAGTGTGATAATGCACGCCCCCATGTTGCAAGGATCTGTGCAAAATTTCTGGAAGCTGAAAACATACCAGTTCTTGCATGGACTGCATACTCGCCAGATATGTCACTCATTTATCATGCTTGGGATGCTCCGGATCAGCGTGTTCGGCATCCATTTCCTGCCAAAAGTCCTACCAAATAAGTCCTTTGTGTGCATAGATAAAGTAAACTTAGATCTTTAATTTTGTTGTGAAACTGGGAGCAAAAACAAAAGCGTTGAGTTTATATTTTTGTTCAGTGTAAGTTTGTGATGTTTAAGGGTCTATAGTGTGTGGAAATGGTCTGCAAAGATGTTTTCCTACTCGAGAGAAAAATGAGTCCTGAGGAGGAGTGCGTCACTCAAGAACCCACAAGAAGCCTGACAAGGCATTTCAGTGTTGGGATGCAGAAGAAGGATCACCACATAGATCAGTGGGAGAGCTGTGCTTCAGTCCTGTCAAAGAGTTATGAAGAAAAATCCCTCCAATGACAAGTTTAGTTCTATCAAGGTGATGTTGAGCTGACAAGAGCCCTGCTTCCAACTAGCTCTCAACTCCCCATACTTCATCACTGACATCTTCCTCTGGCCATCTGAGTAGCAAAGTCTAAGATGAAGGAGGGAGAGAAAGAGGAGTGATTGTCAGTAAGCCTCTGTAATTCATCCTCAGCCATAGCTATCTTGTCATCCTCACAGGCTGTCAGGAATCAGGAACATCTGCAAACTCCTAGGGGCAAAACTCCAAATAATAACCCTATATAGCACTGCTGAAATGAGGGCTTTGATTCGACAGGAATTAAAACAGAAAACAGAGGTGTCTCAGAGAGATTCTGAGATTGGCAATTTAATTGGCCCTCAAAATGAAGAGGACACAGAACAATGGTGGTGCTGCTTGGAGGTCATTTTGTGACAAGTATTTAATTTACTTTAACAAATTAATTCACTGCTGCATGACAGAGAGGGATGGTATTCTTCTGTCAGGTTCTCCACAAAAAGACATCTCTCCAGTCATTCATAGAGTGGACAAGAATTTCTCATTTTGGTTGTGCAGTGGGACTTCAAGCTAACAGTATCTGTCCCTGTCCTTGTATTTGTCCAGTGTCTGTACTCCAGCTAAGAAACTAAAGCTCTGTTAATGGTATCTTTTACGGACCAATGTTTGTTGTCAACATGTTAACAAGAATCAGCTATAGATTGGCATTCACTTATATAACATGGCAGATAATAGACACATGCCTGTTGTAAGTGAGCCGTCAGAACAAACTGCACAATGTAACATTCCTTACACTACATGCTTGGGTATGTGATTTAAAGAACTTAAGGTTTTTTAAAAATGGTTTTTACCATGATTCCTATTCATTATGATAACACTGTGCTCATCTAAGCAATCTGGGAACACTGCAGCATCACAACAACAAAGTCTGATGGGGAAAAGAACACGAGCCAACAGTTTAACCAGATTATCTGAACCCCCTTTCTGTGGAGGTAAAGATATTTGCGACCACATAGGTAGTTATATCCTTGCGTTTCTATTGAGTTTTGCACTCCTAAGGGCTCATTTATACTCGATGTTAGATCCGGAGATGGACAGAGCCCTCTGTCTGTACTCTGCGTTCATTTTGTCCATATTTGTGCACATTTTCTGAGAGTTACGTATATGGACGAAATGCAGCAGTGCCACTGGAGATCATGGAGGCAGTGTAATGCAGGTCAAGGGAGATATTTAGATGAAGATATTTAAATAATGGTGGAACGGAGTGAATCAGTAATAATAATGATATATATTGAAAATAGTGAAAATAGTGAAAAGAATTCTCCATCCACATGTTGGGATGTATGTGATGGCGGCACAGACCATCACCAGCTACAGCACTGCTTCGGTTTAAAGGCCCTGACAGACCAAGCCAACAGTCAGCTGGCAGTCAATTTCAGACCATCAGTGAGCATCTGTAACCCTAGTTGGTGCAGTGTGTCCCACACTGTTGCCCCTTCTTGGTCCCAATTCAGTATGTTGAAGCGGCGTCAGTGGAGCCCGTTGGTTAATGAAATCACTCTGATTGGCAGTTCAGCTCAGCGCACAAGAAATGAAACAGAAATGAGGAAAGTAAACAAAGAGCTAAAGTCGAGAGGGTGTGACCGAAACAAACTTGTTACGTAAGGTAAGATTAGTTTTCTTTGGCCATTGAGCTCTTGAAACTTTTCCTGGTGGTTTGTGCTCTGTTTTTTCAACATCGGATTGTGTTGCTCATGTGCTAACTGGGTAACTAGCATCAAGACAGTCCTCCGGTTTCCCTCTTTGAATAATAAATACAGACTACCATTGACTGCTGGTGTGGAGAGTTATTTCCTCTCACGCAGGTGCAGAACATATGCACTGGTTGGCCGTTGGATGTAGTCTTTGCGACATGTTCTTGTGCAACTTTTTGGTCGAGATTCGGCGATGTCCGGCAATGCAGCAGGGGGCCTTCGACGCCACTAGTTCTTTGAAGTATGGAAGTGTGAGGGCAAGGACGTTTACAATGTTTGAAACTAACGTATCTATTTTTGAACGTAAAGGGAGCATAAATGAGCCGCACTTCTGTGTGATAAAAAGTTGTGTGTGTTTCTTTGGAAATTTCCCTGTCAGAATTAAAGCTTGATCAATCCATGCCAAGTTAATGTTTAAAGACATCACAAGATTACTGTATGAGATAATAGTATGAGTTTATTAATGCTTCCCAGATTACTTAGTCTGCATCTTAGGTACTGAATTACCTGAGCCATCGCCATAGGCTGAGGTCATCTGTAACAAAGAAGTCGACATATCTCTTCTTTTTGCTCATATACAACAGATATTTAGAGGCTCTATCCACAAATAAAACAGCATTATGATTCTTCACTGCTTTTGTTGCGCCACCAAAATTAGATAAACTTCAATGTGTTTTTTTCTTCGGCTAGGCTACAGCTTTGACCACTGCATGGAAAAAAATGCTATATAAATAGAATATTAGATGTGCATTGTTCCTCTGTGTAAATGTCTTTTAAAATTTTCAAAACCAAAGTGATGGTACACATGTTGTTGGACATTATCCCTCATTGCACAGGGAGACTTCGTGAGTGGCAGGAAGCAAGCAGGAAAATGGTCCGTAAATACTGTTGGATGATTGCAGTTTCGGTGAATTTTCAAAATTGACCTTCATTTTTTGTTGTTTGGCTAACCATGGGGTTTGTTGATCTGACTGCTCTTGTTTCTTGCCCTATTTGACTTCTTTTCTTTTAGCAATGTCAGAGTGTTCCCTGATCTTAATGATTAATTTAGGTGACTATAATCTTTCTGCAGTGAATGATCACTGCAGCTACCAAAATAACAGCCTTTATGCTTTGAATGTTCTCTATATTAGATCTTTCTGCAGTGAATGATCACTGCAGCTACCAAAATAACAGCCTTTATGCTTTGAATGTTCTCTATATTAGATCTTTCTGCAGTGAATGATCACTGCAGTTGTTGTTGCAGTGAATGATCACTGCAACAACATTGAATATCCCCTCAGGGGGATTAATAAAGTGAATAAACTCAAACTTAAAAACTTAAACTACCAAAATAACAGCCTTTATGCTTTGAATGTTCTCTATATTAGAGTTCTTGCTTATATTCATGAACGGCTGGTGCTAGGACTCATTCAAGCATTGCTGAAAGACCTGGAGTGTGAACAAGGTGTGTTAAGGAAATGCATCTTTCAGCCACATGCAGCAGCTGAGTCATCACAGAGATCATTTGGGTGAAATACAAAGAAGCTGCATGGCAGAAGAAAGGTTGACTCCATTGAGTGAGCAAACAAAGAGGTGGAGGGTGGAGGTGGTGGGTGAATGGAGACAGGCACGCACTGGTGGCATCCCAATGTATTGTATTCCTGTGCCATTTAACTGCATGGCCAAGATCTGGCATTCTTAAAAGAAAAATACCACCATTCAGCCTGAGTTGCAAATAACTTTGTTTGGTGTACCCAATTTTGCTTAACCAGCCTTGAAAACTGAGGCATGTCTAAAATCATAACTATGCTTCCTTTTCAAAATGCAACAGGATTTCTGGCTGCATTTCTTTCAGGTTTAATGAGGCTGTTGTTGGCTGAGACGTCAGTATCTTTGCCTCTGGATCTTCTTCTACAATATATACAACTAAAAACTGGTACAAGCCCACAGCCAAAATATTTTCATCGGCAACATCGTCAAAATCTACTGAAAGGCAGCGGTACTTAGAAGCACTGATTAAAGTCTTGGAGATTAACACATTTTGCTTTTTTTTTTTTTTTTTTTCTCCCTAACATCAACCATTGTTTGAGGTTCTCAGCCGCCCGTTTTTGTGTGCAGGTAAGCTTTTCAGTTTTGTGTAAAATTAATGCAAGGCCAGTCAATTCTACTGTTTCTGTCATTCAGCTGCACAATTTGTCCTTAACCATTTCCAAAACCTTTTGACTGCACCATAATCAAACTTTGGCCCTTTTTATACAGGGACTGCATTATAGGGCCACTACTAGGTCCCTTCTTTATGCCACCTTTGCAGTTTTACACAGAACCAAAGGATGGTGGCACCATTCTGCTCCAGTTTGCGATTTTAAATAACATGGCGGCATCGGGGGAACTGAAAGAGGCGTGATGGCATTGATGTTTAATGTGGGATTTAGGCATAACATGACTGCTGATCTCTGTTACATGCCGGCTGATCTCGTCCTGTGCTGGGAGGGTAACGAGTTCCCAAATTTCATATGAACATTTTTAGCAGCTGTTTTTCTTCTTTGAGTTAGCCGCTAACTGCTATCAGCTGCTTTTTACATTGTCCATGGTGAGTTGCATGAACAACATGTCGTCAAAACATCACACCCATGCCACCCATGATCCCATCCTGCCAGCTGTCCTGTTAATACAGAGACTGTTTCAACGCTGTTACTACCTCCCATTAAAGGTGAGACCACTCTGTCCCTCATTCCGCCTTCAAATCTTACATACATAACTGTGAGGTGGCATAACCGTGCAATATTCCTACCTTGAACTGGCAGTGTGAAAGGGGCTTTTGTCTTACTTATGACCAAGTACTGTCACAAAACAATCAAAAGCTTGTGAATTCTTAAGTAAATTTTTTCAAATAAACGCAAGAAGTTTGTGCTCTAGAGAAAGGATCAGCACTCAGTGAATAACCTCCTAAGCCCTAGGATAAGCTATTATGGCAAGGCTTAAATACAGACCAGTGAGCAGTGATAACTAACATGTCTTTGGGGTCATCAAGTGCGAACCTCCTTTCACCAGTGTTTCGTCTAGTTGGTCCCACGACACCTCCAGGAGGCTAGACAGTGATCTCCAGCATCCCAGAGACACTCCCCTAATGCCAGGTCTCACTACTCCCTGCACCAACCCAACAACCTCCTTTACTTTACTTATGCATGGCTTTCTCAGCCCAAACAGCACTGCCACCTTCAAGAAACCCAGGCTCCGTTCATGCGAGCTCCAGGTAGAGACAGTGCCGATACTACCTTTCCTAGCACATTCACCGTACTCTATTTCACACGCTTCATAGCATAACTACAATAAAGTTAAAGGAGATAGATAAACTCACAGGATCAGCAAACACACTCACTTTGCAGCATGGTCTCAAACAAAAGGGATTCAAATAGGCCACTCCCACACTTAAATACCCTTCCTCTTTATGGATTTTCTCCTGAGAGGACTGATCGGTGGATCTATTCCACTGTCAGCTCAATGAAATAAACTATCTGTTGACTCACTGACCACAACACTATGTCAGGCCTCTGCCTGATACAAACTATTTCCTGGGGAACAACAAGCTTTCCCCCTAAATCTACTTGCATTTCCCAATCACAAGCACCTTCTAGGCGGCCACACCCTTGCCTCCTGACTAACTTATCCCTTCTGTATTTCTCCCCCTCACAGACAAACTGAATTGCTAAACTCCTATTCTTAACACCTTCTGAATTTACCCGTCTTCGTTCCCCTTCGATGCCTGCAGCTAAACTTTTCAACACCTGGTTATGTTGCCATGTATACCAGCCTTGTGACAAGCTAACTTTACAGCCTGACAAAATATGCTTTAAGGTTGTGGTACCTGAACACAATGGGCATGATGGGTCCCCATTTACCCAAGTTTTAGGTTCTGGAGGGTTGGTAACACATCGTATGTAGCCCCTACCAGGAATCTAATACGATTCTCCTCCATACTCCACAGGTCCCTCCAACTAAGCTTCCTCTTCTCTACACTTTCCAAATTTAACCACTGTCCCTGCTTAGCCTAGGCCACTACCTTTGCACCCCTTAATGTCTCCTCCTGTCTACGTATCTGTTCCACAACCAGCTTTCTTTTATCTTTGAGACCTGCTTTATTCCATACCGGTTTGCCTGAGCCAAGCCCCAGGCCTCCCCGGCCAAACTGAACATTACCTACAATCTCTACATGCCTAAGAGCTGCCTCTGCCTCCTGAACTGCCGATCTTGGGTTCCACTTCCTCCCCTTGGTTGGATTTGGAACCACACTCCTAACTACCACGTCCTTACTCCCAGATAACAAGAGCTCTGTCCTGACCTTGGTACATTTAAATTCCTCTGTTAAACTAGATACTGGCAGCTGAAGTATCCCTTTTCCATACAACGCAACACTACTTAGGCACCTAGGAGCCCCCAACCACTTCCTAATATAGGAGCTAACCGACCTTTCAATTCTCTCCACAACAGATATTGGAATTTCATAAACTGACAATGGCCACATTAACCTAGGATATAGCCCACATTGCAAACACCACAACTTCAACTTTCCTGGAAGTCCTGATTTATCAATTCTATCCAATCCTTCAGCCACATCTTTTCTAAATTTCACCACCTGTTCCTCATCATTCAACTCTACATTGTACCACCTACCTAAGCTCTTTACTGACTTTTCCCTCATTGTTGGGATTTCCTCATCATCTATGACAAACTTCATATCACTTAACTTCCCTCTACATATCGAGATGCTTCTAGATTTACTAGGCTTGATTTTCATGCTGGCCCACTTGAGGTTCTTATTTACCTTCTCTAGTAGCCTCTTTGTACATGGCATTATTGTGGTCACCAGTGTCATGTCATCCATGTAAGCCCTAACTGGTGGAAGATGCAACCCGTTCTGCCGTCTCTCCCCACCTACCACCCATTTGGAAGCCCTGATGATTACTTCGATCGCCATAGTAAATGCTAATGGAGAAATTGTACACCCTGCCATGATGCCTATTTCTAGCCTCTGCCAACCTGTTGTGAGACCTGCTGTACTTAGACACAACCTAATATCCTGAAAATATGCTTTCCAACCTAAAAGTTGCCGACTGTTCCTGACAGGTGTAAAACTAGGATCTGGGATCCTCGCCATCTGTCACCTTAACCACTGTGTCTGTATTGAGTGGGATTTTCCTTTAAAAATGGCACACTTGTGGGCTATTGGGATGCCACCAGAGCAGAAATGACGTGAGGTGAGGAATGGGGGTATGGAAGTGTTCATACTCATTTTGGGCTGGTGTGGACGAGTCTGTGCACAGAGCACTGGGTGCCTCCTTGGCCGGGCCGTCTACTTGTAAGTCCTTACTCAGGGTGCTGTCAGGGGCTTTGACTGGGTCACGCTGGCTCTTTGGCCCGTCAGCACTAGCAGAGGGTGGGCTGATTGGCTCTGAGACAGGGGGTGCTGGGTTGGGAACTTTAGGGGTGTCGCTCAGGTCGACCAGGGGCCCAACATCAGATTGGGTGTTAGCATTAAGCAAACTGGACTGGGCAGCAGGACTGTTTTTGGGGGGGGACTTGGCAGGGGCAGCTTTGGTTGGGCTGGAGGCGCTGGTGGTTAGCGTGGTGCTCTCACTAGCAGGACTGCTCTGCGCCGTGCTAAAGCTCTCAGCAACTGAGTTAGTGGCAGTGGAGGGGAGCAAGTTTACCACTGTGGAGGTGGTGTCTGCAGCGGCAGGCCTGTTTGGTGGGGAGGGGCAGGATAAACAAGGGAGGAGAGGGAGGAGTGAGGAGTGGACAGACGTAGAGCCACCAGAGAAGTGAAGGACAGAAAGAAAAAGAACAACAAGAGAAATAAAGGGGCAGAGGGAGAGTGCAGGTCAGGGCATAAACAAGGCAGAGTGAGTGCTACTGTGCTGCAGTGAAAAAGTAAAATCTACACAGTCAAAATGTTAGCAACAAAATATTTGTGGAGGGGTGAACAAAAATAATACAACAATAAACAACAGAAAGAATGTGGGAGTTTCAGGATTAGGATGCTAATATGCTTTTAATAATAAAGGAAAAAGCAGGGTTTGTTTTTGGTCTAATGGGTCTGAAGGGGTTAAGTGGCTGTGCAGCCCCACTAAGGACTATCTGTGAGAGCTCAACATTGGTGCTGTTTGTTTCTTTATTCAGCTCCAGAGCTATGCAAAAACAACTTTGCAGCTCATATTGCTGTTATGGTTTAGTAGTCATGCATACAGACCTACACTTGCAGACCCGGGGCTTGTTGAATGTTGAGCTGGTATAAATCTGTGACTAATAGTCTTTTACTGTACAGTATAAGCAGTTCATCATGGGTTTCAACGCATGTCCACCCAGACAGTGTGCAAAAGGGGCATTAAATCCACGGGATTACACCGTGTCAACACTACCCTCTGGTGTGAACAGCTGACCTTACGACAGCGCTGTTTCTCAAAATTTGAGCCTGACCAGCATTACATTCCTAATCCACCTCTCGTTCAAGATACCATGCAGATAGGTTTAAGTGTGGGACACCCCTAGACAAGGGAAGTGGTCCTGTTCCATACTCACTCAGGTCCTGTCAAAGGCGTGGTCTCGTTGGGCTCAGTGGGACCACCTCCTTCTTGGTTTGGGGTGTGTTCTTCCTCTGTTCTCACCTCAACAATGGGCTCCTTGGACTCATCTTTCCTGTTGTGAGAAGGTGACACAAACAAACATGGGAAAACCTGCTATATAGGCTTTGACTCCTTTCCCATTGCCAGTAGACTAGAGCCATGTACACGGCTCTGCAGCAGATGAGCATGCCTTTCTATTTATTTTTTTAGTTGATTTTTTTTTTATTGGTGTGTCATGTTTGACGTCACAGACAGGTCAGAAAACAGGTTAATAAACAGTAGAAAGCAGCATGGAGGCCGGTGAAATGTTCGGGTGGTTCTCTTACTCATTCAGTCTCTTGTTCAAGCTCGGTGAAGACTAATTTGTAACAATGTTGGAGTGCCACTTGGGCATAGATGGACTAAATTTTGTGGTGGCACATCATTGCCAGTTGGAGCTGGAGCCAATAAATACCTGTGACTACTGCAGAATCATTCCACTCAAGTGCAAATGCCAATTGTAACCTTTCCCAGTACATACAAAAGCCAGATGTTAGCGGGTGTTTGTGGGTTTTTGTGCAGTGGGAAATGGGCTTAGACATTAGAAGGAGGCCTGTTGTACAGAAAAGTAATATACCGAGTAAAAAAAATAAAAGAATAAAACTGGTAATTGCATATCTCCCTAAAATTCAGATGTGTGCCTCTGTGGGAATGTCAATGTGATCATCACTAAAAGTAGCTAAGGCTAGATAGCTGTTTTTTTTATGTGGCGGTCTTTAGTTGCCTGTGACCGGTATTTTCCCAGGCTCTGCCTTAAAGAGCAACATTTCATCCACCACATATCCACCCTCAAGCTTCATTACTTCTCTGTAGCTGCAGCTGTCCACGATTAAAATCCAGTTTTGGCTGTCAAGCCAGAGTAGTGCTACAGCCGACGTCGACGGCTGAGGAGGGCTCACTTTTGGTGGGGTGTATTTCCTGGAGCTTCACGTTGTTGTGTTGTCGGTCGTAGTAGACGAGGTGTTTCAGACTGGAGCTTTGGGGCGTATTTTTTGCAGTGGAAGGAGTTTTATTACGACTACTCCACTAACTGTCGTGCAGTAGCTATTGATCTGTTAAAATCAGCAGATTCCACAAGGGCATGTCCTACTGTACTAGGCCATGCAGGCAACTTGATGTGTCCCACATACAGTGACCCAGTCTGCCTCTGTAAAACGTCAGTCCTACCCCACCCAGGATCAGTAACAGGAGAGTCTTCTGAAAGGAACATTTTGGTGATCAGCAGCAATGTTTCACAAAATCTGAGGCTAAAACATGTAAAAGCATCCGTATAGTCCTTTAAGCCATCAAACACTGTTTCTTATTCTCTCATTCCAACATTTGATCATCCTCCACCTGCAGCCACCTGCAGGCTCTGATTGTAGCTTTCCCCTGGGGGCTTATCTGTTATCATCATGCCGCTCTCTGATTGTGCCGAGCTTTAAAGGGCTTGCTTGCTGGGAGTGACACGTTTAGATCTCAGGTGCCAAATATCAGCTCCGTACATGTCATCATTCACCCTCAATAAATCTGTTTCATGTGAGCTGTTTAGTTGAAATATATGATTTGTTGTTGTGAAGTTCCCAGCTGGTACAGTGGGAGAATGTTTATTATACTGAATAGAATTTTTGATCAAACAAAGGCGAACATTCAATAAATGAATTGTGACGTGATTAGACGTTCACAGGGGTAATCTGTAAAACACAGTTCTGAATAATTTACTGTTAATGTTTGCTGGCATGCTGTTTTCAGAAGTAGGATAAGATAAGATGGATTAGATAAGATAAGATTGATGATAAGATGAGATATAATTAAATGTCCCCGTAGGGAAATTTGTTCCGGACTCCGTCCTGCAGCTCCACTGAGAGAAATAACTAAGTCCACATATGTCATTTCAATCTGTGAATTTTAACACTTTTCCAGTTTTCCAGCAAAAGACAGCTTGAGCTGTGATAAAAAGTATATTTACATGTGCCATGCATTCACACGCTGCATGTTGATATATGTGGCCCATCAGATGGAGCCTGACTGCACTAGATGCTCAGACATAGATGTGAGGGAGTGACCACGAGCAACCACTCTCTGCTGAGAGTTTAACTTGTGTTTTGGATGTTATTATCATACTGTCCATGATGTGTTGGTGCTTTTTTTTTCTGGTGCTCTGCACAGATCTGACACCTGTCCACCTGTCCACCCGTCCACCGGTTCTCATCTTTGGCTCTCTGAAGCTTGGTGCGCCGCCATTTCCTAGTAAAGACGGCAGGGCAACATGGAGGTCCCAGACTATCACAGGGCTGACATGTAGAGACAGACAACCATTCACACTCACATTCACACCTACGGACAATTTAGAGTCACCAATTAACCTGCATGTCTTTGGACTGTGGGAGAAAGCTGGAGTACCTGGAGGAAACCCACGCTGACACAGGGAGAACATGCAAACTCCACACTGAAGGACTCCCCTACCCCCAGGTTCGAAACCCTCATCCCAGGTTGGAACCAGAAACTTTCTTGCACTATGACATCACAGCTTATAGACTTCTCTGGTTTCTGGCTTTGAGAGAGAGTAGCTCATGTTCACAAACACTGATTTAACTTTCCTAGGTCATGAAAATAACATTGAAATGATTAATTTAGGGGGTGTTCCCCTTTAACTTTCTGCATGTTGATTACTTGCGTGATAGTCATTAATATACTGTTCATCCAAGAATTAACAGTTTAAAAGGAGCTATAATGCTAACAGCCTTTGAAACTACACTGTCTCATTGTGAACAGAGAGTCAGTGATCATTCCCTGTGGGGCCATCAGTTTAATTCTATCAAAACTTTTTGTAAAAACCTTGATAGGTGCAGCTTAAAACAATAAATTATGAATAACGTGTAGTAACCAGGCAAAGGTGATTTCCACTTACGTGAATGCCGCCTTGCCCTCCTCAATGTCCTTGCTCTTAGCACCCGGCCCGGCCTTTCCACAGAAGTTCACAGCAATGCACATGAGGAGTCCACACTTGTTGAGGAAGTAGCAGGTGACGTCCACGCCCACCAACAGCAGGAAGAAGACAACAATGAGGATGCCTACGATGGCGCCGGTGCCCAGGCCTGAGCCCCCGTCCATGGCATCTGCAGGAGCAAGGACATGGAGAGGGGATACGCAAGCAAAACAGGCAGGAGGAAGAGGGGGAGAAGAGGAGTTAGGAGAGAGGAGAGGGTTTAACATGAGGGAGAGGGGATGGAGAGAAAGTTAGAAAGAGAGAGGGGAGAGAGACGATGAGGAATGCAGTCAAGCTTTTAATACAGCGCTTCAGGTTTCAGTTGTCAAGACCTCAAGTGTGTCGTTCTTTCAGAGGGAATTTAAAGACGAATCACACCAGAGCCACCAGGAAGCTAATATGCTGAAACACAATAAAAGCCTCATCTCCACTTTCATTATAGCTACTTGATATTTACTCTTGAAAATCATCAAGGCCGACACACTTGAGGCGTTCAATTTCACACACAATCACAGAACTTCTAAAGAAGGAAAAAAAAACACACACACATCACAATCTAAATCAGTATGTGAGGACAAACTAGATCTGCAAAACATCTAGGGTTCTATATTCATTTCTTTAACAAGAAGTGGTGTACTATATACAAACCAAATATCATATTACAGTATAGCCCTTCAAGGCCATGTTGTTCCATTTCACTTTCACAATCGGCACGTGACATGTTTTGAGATGGTTATGACTTAAAAATTAATATCTCTGATATCAATAATGTGGATAATTAACCAGTCTTTTAAAAAATGAAAATTGTTCAATCCCTGATTCATTGTAGAGAGGACTAACAAGTTGCAAACTCTGACTTCCTGCCACAAAAAAGGCAATGGAAGACTTCAATATTTCTCAACTTTAAGGTTTCTCTGGTTCAGTGATCGAACATTAACGCAGCAGCATATAATGTAAACACTCAAAATGTCCTCATCCAAAGCCATCACATATCGCCGCTTTGTCAGTGGCCTTTCATGTCTACATACAGTATTACGTGTGAGGCATCCTTCTGCGTCTGCTGTTGAAGTTTCAGGATGCCGCAACCAACGTCAGCAAAAGCATGTGGTTAGGTTTAGAAAAAAACATCATGGTTTGGCTCTACATTCATAGAGGAAGCAAACACTGACCTCCCATATGAAAGTCCTGGGTCTGTTGGACCCATCCACCACCCCAATGCATTTTTGTACGGTGGCGTTTCAAAGTGATGATGTCAGGTGGTATTATTAACTGACTTGGCCTGATGGCGTATAATACTGCTGTAAAAGGATGCCTGTTTTTTGCCTGTGTCTGACGTGGAAATCAATGACCTAGTGGCAGTATTATCCCGATATGGACTTTCCAGCTTCTTATATTACATCTTAACTGGCAGCATTTCAAAGTGACAGCATCATATCAATCCACCACAAAATGTGATTTTGGCATTAGGTGTCTGATGCCAAAATCACTGACAAAGCAATGGTATCTGATGACTTTGGAATGAGAACGGGTTGAGATACTACGTATCACAATCCACAGATTATACATAACCTTAAGATTTCTTAGCCTTGGATCAAATAACAAAAACCAATGGCCAATGATAATCAGTTTTCACATTCTGCACTATCTCTATATGCTTCACATTAGGAAAGATGAAGCAAGCATCCTCTTGCAAGCATCAGTTTTCTTACCCTAGATTGTCAGAGGCACACCTCTGGAACAGACATAAATTATAATTAGAGCCTATTAGCAGAGATTGAATCACAGAATAACAAAACTCAACATAGATTTTTTTTCTTTGAAGGTTATATAAGAGATGTGGTTCATAGGCCAGCCCTCCACCTCCACTCTTATACATCCTTCAACCAAACTAACAGCTTTCATGGATTTCTCTTAGTACCAATCAATCTTTCTATAAACTTTCTTAGGAAATGTAAAGGTCAAAAAGAGTTATCTGAGTAGCAGTTTATCTCAACATATGCAAGCTGTCATCACATTTATAATTCCACTTCGAGGGCAAAGTGCAAATGCAGGTTATTTTCTCCCTCAGATTATTCCACATAAACAAATGCACACGCAGTTTATAGACAGGATGGAATAAACAGGATTTGGAGGCCCGAGGCAGCTCGGGCTTTGCAGCTTTGCATTTCAACAACGGCTTTCGTTGCTCTCATCATTTGTTTTGGCATTTGATGAACAAACCTGGACTAATGAATGGTAGCCATGTTTTCATCTCAGCATGCAACCTGTGAGTGCATATTGGCAGAGAGCAATATCACCTGAGGACTCTTTGAGGAGAACACAGAATGCATGCAATGTTTGGGTGACATCAGTCAGTCACTTAATATGTATATATATATATACATATATATATATATATATATACATATATATATATATATATATATATATATATATATACATATATATATATATATATATATATATATATATATAAGAGCGGCAAAACTTGTGCTGTCCACTGTTTCCATCAGCACAAGTTCTGCTGTTCAATGATTTAGTCGTGCTACACTGAAAAAATCATCATGACAAGAGACTGAACTTCCAAAAACATTTAAACATGCAGTAAGATTTTCACTTCACAAGCACGAGCCACGAGCTACTTACCACAATACTTCAAACAGGAAAAATACATTTGCACCACAATGCTTACTTACTGACTCACAGTGCATGATGGATGTGCATTGACCCCAAAATAACGAATGACCCTGACACGTTTGGTTGTATACAATCACATCAGGAGAAGTACTATTAGCATGCAGAATCTTATCTTGCAGGCTTGTCTGCACTGAGCACGTCACTTGCATGCTCAGCTCTGATTGAGTGGTTATTTTTTCTTTTTGCCACTGTGCCGGTGCACGGTCAAGTAGTTTATTTCCCTGGCATCATTCTTTGATGCAACATTTTTCTAATTCAAGTTCCAGGAACTGATTTAAGTTATATTATCAAGAATTGGGAAGCCACTGACCATGACTGTCCTTATGTTTGAAGTGCTTTTACATAGCTAAGTGGGGTGAAAAACAACTCTTTCTGTTTAATGAGGGAACTGGATGTTGTCACCAAATTGTTGCTCCTGTACGTCAGAGGACATTTGCATAAAGCTGAATCTTTTTCAACTTACCCATATCGTGCTGCTGGGTGCCTTTTGAGCCTTTGAGTAGTGCTGGGCAGTTTGCTTTTCAAAGTGGCCACCTTGATGTTGTCCCATGAAAGGACATGAAGGTGGAACCGGGTGCAGAGCCAGCTTTAAAATGTCCCTTCAGACAGTCTTTTCAGAACTCAATGAGACATAACGGCTTTTCACTAAGATTAAAGTCCCTCTTACGTAGGTTAGCGAGGCTCTGCTGAAAGCAGTAAAGATAGTAGCTACAAGTCTCTCTAAACTGTCTGAGGAGAACTGGTGCACTGCAGTGTGCAGACCTTCTGTAAATTTATAGAAATTGATAATAACCATGTCCCTGAAGATGCGGGTAAGGAACAGGAAACAGACTCACTGCAAATATGCATTGCCTTTCTGTACCACTGGACCTACAGTATGGACTAATTCTATAATGGCTTCACCATAGCCTGCAGCGTGGTGTAAAGGCTGAGTAAAAATGAATGAAAAAGTCATTAGCACTGTTAAAAAACCTGAAAGTGGTGTATCTTGAAATGCTGTGCCCATTTTGTTGTTTAATGTAGATAATGTATTGTCACATCAATATATTCCCTGCAGCTACAGCAGACTTTGATCCAAACCATCAACCATAAACATCAGGATTTATGTGCAAAGGTGCCCTTTACACGACTGATTGATCACATAAGGACAAATTCATCAGAGAAGAGAAAGAGAAATCAATTTCAGCCTCCATGGAGTAGACTGCAATGTAGCAAGTGACTTGTTACCCTTTTGTACAACCAATGGTAGAGTAATCATGCTAAAAGTCTTACGGTGAATTCAATTTTCCAAGTTGTAGTATTTTTTAAAAATCCTGAACTCTGAACAAGCACACACTCTCACCAATGCTTGACTGTTAACGCTCGACTGATCCATCTTAAGTTTAAAGTGTGAGCTGACATTTCACTTCATCACGTTTTTTCTTGTAATATTTGCTCAGGATTGAAGCAGCCTGTAGTGACAAACATGTCCAGACTTCCATTATTTACATCCAGCAATTACTTTTTCATCGGTCCAGTTTATGTGATACATTTATCATTTCCATGTAAACTTTCCAGACTTTATGAGGTGACAAGCACTGCCTGAATGCCCCATTGAACAAGTAACTGGCACGAATTAGGGCGAATGATGGCCACACTTCTCTGGGCGTTTGAAGTGGGACAGACGTGTTGACACATATTCAATTTCAAAATACAGACTTCAAAATAGGGCTGCACAACATGCAAAATAACCCCCAAAAAACAGACTAGAATTACTGGCTTGCAGTTGTTTGCCTTCATGCACCAGACAAGGTGCAGTTATAGTTTACATCCATGTCTCTGAAAACACTGGTCCATCATACACATCATCCCCGTGGCAGCACAGAAGATCTATACAATCAGTGCAGTTTAAGATGGACACCCAAGATTAGAGTCACCAATTCAGTATCTTACCAAGTGTCTCCCCTTCTGTTCCTGAGATACAGCATTGAGTAATGGCCAGAAAAGTGTTTTTGCGGAACATTATGATGTCAGAGGGAAGCTGACCTTTGAGCTTTTGGATATATATGTCATCACCTCATTACTTTATCCTATTAGACATCTGTGTGAAATTTTGTTGCAATTAGTGTCTGAATTATTTCGGTTTTGGACCTTTGACCTTCGACCAACAAACTCCAAGCAGTTCATGGTTGTCGCTGAGTTTGTGCCAAAATTGAGGAAATTCCCTGAAGGCATTCTTGAGATATCACATTCATGAAAATGAGATGGATACAAGGTCACAGTGACCCTGACCCTTGACTACCAAAATGTAATCAGTTTATTCTTGCGTCTAAGTCAACCTTTGTGCTACATTTGCAGAAATTCTCTCAAGGCATTTTTGAGATACTGCATTCACTAGAGTGATAAAGACAAGGTTACAGTGACCTTGACCATTGACATTTGACCACCAAATCTTAAGCAGTTCATCCTTGAGTCCAACCGGAAAGTTGTGCCAAATGTGTGTTATCTTAAGATAACGGGTTTACAAAAATGAGATATGCAAGGTCACAGTGACCTTGACGTTTGACCCACATCCACAAAAATCTAATCAGTGCATCCTGAAGTCCAACTGGACAGTTTGAGGCATTCTTGAAATATCATGTTCATAAGAATGGGATGGCTGGACAGACAACCCGGATATATAATGTCCCTGGCTACAGCTATTGCCAGCAGAGAGGTACGACATATTGCAGTTATTTGGACAGAAATTGCAATTGCGAATTTTTGTTGAAAAAATAAAACAGTGCTGATGATGATGACGATGATGAGACTTTTGCTGGGGTCTGTACCAAACAAGCATGTTCCCCTACATCTTGAATATGATTTGTAGGCTAAGGCATGTCTGCAGCACCACAATGTTTAATTCATAGCAATGTGTTGTGACACATTTTACATACACGTTTTATGATACATTTTATATCATAAGTTGCAGCTCCTAAGATTTGGATATTATACTTTGCCACGTTGTGATTTCGATAACATTTTTATCTACTGTGCAGCCCTAGTGGAAATGGACATCATTAAGGATCCTGGAGATGTCTGGCTTTCAATGGTGAATGATTTGCACTCATGTACTTGATAAACCTCGCAGACAGCCATGTTGCAAAGCCATAGCCACATGAAAAATTTAAATTATTTTCAATGCCTTTCAAACATGTTATGTTTGTGTTAACTTCACCTGAATGACAGGTAGGTTTTCCAGTGAAAGCCCCATGGTCAATCTAGATATTTAATTTAAATTCACTGTCTTTCTCCTTGGCTACACTGTAGCATTCAATCCTTAATTTTCTCTGATGGCTGTGATCAAAATAGCAGGAGCGTGCCACGGCTCTGTGTACTTATAGGTGACTTCAGTGTTGCAGACAACACTTGTTTTTCCTCTGCCAATTGCTTCATTTGCATTTTAACAGGCACAATAAATCATATGGCATGTATTCAGTGCCGAGGGGGGTTTTCTCACCGAGTGCTCTCGCTGATGGAGAAAACACAAATCTTCGTGTCAGGATGGACTACACAAACATTTCTCTTTACAGGCTTGTCAGGTACAGTACTGAGCCAGTTCCCCAGCAGACTGCTGATAACAGACTGCATGTGATAAGCCCCAATTTCACTGAAAACCACACATTCCTGAGAAATCAATAACTGGTCACTGTCCAGCATAGACAATCTGCCAAACTTGTGTGCCTGTACATTGACGAAAAAGCTTTATATAGGCAGTTAATTTACATATCATTAGAGCAGCAGGAGATGCATTCAAAGACTGGCTACTGATTGGGATGCATAATTCAAACAGAATGCATATAGACTTTTAGATTTAACCACTGCAAAACACTATTGTGGCTCTGTCTTTACAAAATCACCTTATAAAACATGTTGAAACACAAAGAAATGTATTTCAATACAGCTAATTGTAAAGATACCAAATATGTCAGGGGTAAAAATTTGTCTACAATATTTCCAGGTGATAGATTGCTGCAGCCTACATAACTCTAATTACACTACACTAGTCAAATGACACTATTCATTAGACTGTAGCATCAGAAGTAAAGACATCCTGTGTGTTCTCAGGACTCAGCCTGGCACCACAGCTAGACTAAGCTTATTTCACAAGAGGTACCACATGCTGAAACATCAGAAGATCATTCTCTATGCTCTGAAGTGCAGCGAGGATCATATAGATGTGTACATTGCAGAGGCACATCATATTGTAGAAAAGCAAACATCATGTTCAAACATCGAAAGACAAAGGACCGTTGTTCTGAGGGACAATATGTTCCCCAACAGAGAGAACAAGATGGTCTGACTGAGGTGTAAAACAGGCCATATATGTGTCACTGAACAGAGGAGGGGGACTGTAGCACCATCCATCTATTGCTATGACATCACTGCCTCTGCATTTTAGCCAAACATGCAGCAGCCCTGCCGAGCCAGTCAAGGCATCACCTCCAACATATTCTCACTCCCAACTCGTCACATATCGCTGCTTGTTCAGTCGACTTTTGATGTCTACATATGATGTGTTAGGTATCCTGGGTGTCTTCCAAGTACACTTCCATTTTCACAGGAAATGTACAATTTTTGCTTGTTAGATGTATACAGTCTTTTTCAAAATAAAATTACAACGTTGGTAAAAAACCACCTATTTACATTTGTTTCCTTGTGTAACAAAAACAATTGATTAGGTTTAGGCATGTGGTTAGATTTAGGCAACAAAGATACGTGGTTAGGTTTAGGAAACAAACACACATAGTTAAGTTTAAGCAACAAACACGTGGTTAGGATTAGGCAACAAATGCACGTGGTTAGGTTTAGGCAACAAATGCACATGTTAGCTTTAGGCAACAAATACGCGTGGTTAGGTTTAGGCAACAAATGCACATGTTAGCTTAAGGTAACAAACGCACATGGTTAGGTTTAGGCAACAAATACGCGTGGTTAGGTCTAGGCAACAAATGCACATGTTAGGTTTAGGCAATAACAGCACGTTGTTAGGTTTAGGCAACAAATACACGTGGTTAGGTTTAGGCAACAAATGCACATGTTAGGTTTAGGCAACAAATACACGTGGTTAGGTTTAGGCAACAAATGCACATGTTAGGTTTAGGCAACAAATACACGTGGTTAGGTTTAGGCAACAAATACGCGTAGTTAGGTCTAGGCAACAAATGCACATGTTAGGTTTAGGCAATAACAGCACGTGGTTAGGTTTAGGCAAAAATACACGTGGTTAGGTTTAGGCAATAACAGCACGTGGTTAGGTTTAGGCAACAAATACGCGTGGTTAGGTTTAGGCAACAAATACACGTGGTTAGGTTTAGGCAACAAATCTACATGGTTAGGTTTAGGTAACAAATCCACATGGTTAGGTTTGGGCAACAAATGCAAGTGATTAGGATTAGGCAACAAATGCACATGGGTTAGGTTAAGGCAACAAAAGCATGTGGTTAGCTTTAGGCAACATACACACATGGTTAGGTTTAGGCAACACACAGACGTTTTTAGGTTTAGCCAACAAAAGCACGCGGTTAGGTTAAGGCAACAAATCTACATGGTTAGGTTTGTTAAAAAACAAAACAAAACAAAACAAACAAACCCATCATGGATTAGCTCAACATTCATACAGGAAACAAACACCAGGCTCCTGGATGAAAGTCTGGTGTTTGTTGGGCACATCCACCCCTCCCGCCTGCCCTATAGAGACTTTCCAGCTCCTTAAATTCCGTTGTTGTCCAGTGGTGTTTTAAACGGACGGTGTCTGGCGGTGTATCATACTGCCATGAAAGAACAGCTTTTCTCAACAAGGTCTGAAGTGGAAATCACTGACCAAATGGTGCTGTTTGACGACTTCGGAGTGGGAACAGGTTTTCACTTCAGTTACGGCCACCACAGTCAAAAGGTGCTTTACCATTATAACTTCTGAACCAGTGCACTCATGCTGGGACTTAATTCTATATTACCCTATTAGTAAAAACAATGCACTATGTACTAGCAGTCACAATCATCATGTCCTTGAGGATACTGTTCAAGAAATCAACATGCTTTGGAACAGCATGACAGTATGGACTATGTGCACTGACAGACATTAATTAAACCATGAATTTCTTTGGTGTTCTTAGATCACTCCTGAGCTGTCTCATCCTGAAACTGTTTTAATTATGTGTAGCTGCGAGTAGCCTCCTCATTTCCTTCCTGCATGACATTATGGAAAGTAGTGTACATCAACAGCACACTTAAAAAACAAGCATTATTTAGTATGCATACTGACTTCTTTGAGTATACTTCATTTGTCAAATTTCCGGTTTGAACACACCACATACTCAAAAATCTGCTTAGACTAAGTGTGTCTTATAGAATCGGGACACACTCTTAATCTTTGATGACTCTCACATGACTCTCACATATGACCTTAAGGACTCTCATGGTGTGAGCAATACTGACAGAACTCCCCAGAGTCACTAATGAAGTAGGGAAGACGTCTTCAACTAGTGCCACAATCCAGTGAATAGTTTCATTTCAACCTGATGAATGAGCAAAATCTACAGACAACAAAAACAGGATGACTTGAATCTGAATATTTCACTCAGTGAAATATGCACAGATGCAACTACTACAGAGTTTGTACACTGGAGATTGAAAATGCGGATTAAAGAAGAGGGGAAAATACTGTTTTCTCAGTTTGGAAAATATTAGAAGGCAATCAAGAGCTTTGAGGGGTCCAATATAATTCAAAATTGATAGTAAGAATTGTAAATAGACCCATACATGTTAATACTGTATGTTGTATTTCATATTCTAGTTGGTTTAAATCTTTAAATTTGTCCCAGCTATTCATTTCATGGTCTTTACTATGACTATTAATTTACTGTGTCCCTTTTGCTCTTTGGTTCTATTTTTCCATCTGCTACTGTTCTTTCTTTGAGCAGTGCATTGACCTTATTTGGCTCAATAAAGTTTCTTCAATAACTCCCATGTTTGTATCCTCCATCAGAGCTCTGCCACAGTGTGGCACTGCACCGCCATTAAAATAACATGAGCTTCAGATTCTGTTTTCTTTTTGGGCACAAGGAAGTAGAGTGATGCTGACAACTGACTCCCTCTCTGACTGATTAAGATCTCTGGAAACTCTTCATGCAGGAGGGAGTGTGTGTGGCTGGATGGGATTTAAAGCATTTAAATCAAGTTTTCAGCTGCGAGTGAGGCAACAGGCACCACAAACTGATGTGTATGTTGGTGTGAAAAACGTGAATTGCTGACTCATTTTCATACAGTAGAGAACAAAGGGAGGAAGCACTGGGAAAAGTTTGTCTTTCTAATATATCTAATTTAATACAGAGTGACATAATGTCGTTAAAAAGATGATTATAGGCTATCTGACCGTTTGTTTTTGCTGTAAACAAATTGCTTCAGTCAGAATTAGATTTTGGAATTTCCATCTTATCACAAAACATAAACAACATGTAGTCTTCTGTAATAAAAAGTTAAGTTGTGGAAAATGACAAGAAGATAAAAGACAAGAGAAACAGTGGAGAAATGTTACTGAATAAATATCACCCGTCGCTTCATTTCATATACAAATCTGTTGATTTGATTTTAACTTCTATGCATATAAACACCTCATTAACCACAACAAGATAACAAACTGAGAAAATGGTTTAGGCTATGCAAAGAGACTGTATCTCAAATTCCTGAACAATAGCAGCAGCTCTCGCTGTAGTCTGTATGCAGTGGGTGACTGCACCATTTGCTTCAGGGAAGGGAAATATTCTGTTGATATGCAATGCAAGTAAGTCTGATGCACACACTTAGATGGAGATCCTGATTAGCAGAAATGAAAATCACTCAGCACTGATCAGCGCTATCATTACTCAGTAGGCACTGATGAACAACAGGAGGGACCAACAAGTGACAAAGAACACCTCAAGGGTGTCGTAAGCCCTTATTATCCTTGTGACAGAACTTAGTTGAGATTAAACAGCAGTGCCAGGGATAAAAAAAATGAAGGAATACAAGTCTCATTTTATATCCCAACCTAGGAAGGAAGGCAAGAAAACCATTTCTCAGAGAACTGCCCAGAGGAAACCACCAAGAGGAAAAAAAAAGGATGCCTATATAATTCTTCATCTGTCTTCTCATTCCTGTGTGGGGAATCAGGACTTTACCACATATCAATGTTATTCTACCTCCAGGCGTATAAAGTTGAAGCAAGCAAGCAAATTGTATGGTGCTTCCTCATTCTAAGTTGACAGAGTCGGCCTCTTGAGCTACATTCACCTTAGCATCCTCTCCAAAGCCCCCTTCAAAGGTTACAAATCAGATGGAAAAACCTTTGACATTTGCTTCTTTGAAAACGAAGTGCTCTTTTCTACAGGCTGCTTCAAATGGAAGTCGAGTATATGGTATGCCTGATGCACTTAAAGCCCATGGGGATATATTTGATAGGCAATTGACAACCACAAAAAAAATCTCTTTTTGGAAGATAGTGAATGATTTGATATTTTCTGTTTTATAACCACTATGCTTAAGTAAAAGAAAAGAGCAGGTGGCAAAATGTCCCATCATTTGGAGTAACTCATGATTTTGAGCAACTTTACTTGTGAAAGACTAGAATTAACGCCTTGTGGTTGTACGCCTCCACATACCAGTCAAGTTTCTCTTATAGTTTACGTCCATGTCTGTGAAAATATGGCTGCTTCACACACACATCTTCCCCCTGGGAGCACAGAAGATCTACACAATCAGCACAGTTTCAAGATGGGCACCCCAGATTAGTGTCACCAGTTCAGTAACTGACCAAATGTCTCCCCTTTTGATGAAGAGTAATGGCCAGAGAAGTGTTTTTACCTTTTACCTTTTGAATATAAAATGACATCATCATTTTATCCTGTCAGACAATTGTGGGAAGTTTTGTCCTAATTAGTGTAAGGATTCTTGAGTCATGGCCAAAACATTTTTTGTAAGGTCATAGTGACCCTGACCTTCGACCTTCAACCATAAAATTCTAATCAATTCATCACTGAGTCCAAGTAAACATTTGTGCCAAATTTGAAGAAATTCCCTCCAGGTGTTCTCAAGATATCGTGTTCACAAGAACGAGACAAACAAGGTCACAGTGACTTGGACCTTTGACCACCAAAATCTAGTCAGTTCATTGCTGAGTCCAAGGGGATATTTGTGCCAAACTTGGAGAAATTCCCTAAAGGTGATCTTGAGATATGGTGTTTACAAGAATGAGACGGATGCAAGTTCATAGTGACCTTGACCTTTGACCCCCCCAAATCAGTTTATCGATGAGTCTAAGTGAACATTTGTGCGAAATTTGAAGAGACTCCCTCACAGTGTTCTTTAGATATCATCTTCACAAGAATGAGACGGATTAAGTCACAGTTACCTTGACCTTTGATCTATGGCTACCAAAATCTAATCACTTAATTGTTGAGTCCAAATGGGTGTTTGTGCCTAATTGGAAACATTCCCTCAAGGTCTTCTTGAGATGTCATGCTCGTGAGAATGGGAAGGACAGATGGACAACCTGAAAACATGATATCTCCACCCATAGCTAACGCCGGCACAAAGGCATAAAAAGTCCTGAGGGTTTTTTTTTTATTGGTCACCATGACGCAGGTTCTCCAAAGTTTTCATTACCAAAACAGACAAAACAATCACCATTCACATCTATCTGATTACTGAAAATGTATCAATGCTTTATTAATTCTCTCACATTGAACTGTTGTTGATCATGGCTGTAGGTGATTCTAGTCTCTTCATGTATGCATTGCATGAGTCGTAGAGCAGAGTGTGGAACAAATGTCTGAACAAATGGAAACTGTATAGATGGCTTTGAGTAACCTACACTCCGGTGGCCATTTTTCAGATCTGTAGCTCTTGGCCACTCACCTTAAAGAAGAGCTTTAAAAATTCCCAAATTTATTGCTCTACTACCTCAATAACAAGACTGCTGTCCCAAGAAAAACAACAGAATCAGTTGTTTGATCAAATGCCTAAAACGACACGTGTTTATTTTAAACAGTAGCAAAAGCGGAATTAGCAAACCACAAAACAAAAGGGGGGCATCAGGGTGGGCGTACTGTGGGGGTCAAGAAAACGTGATTTAAACTGAGAAGAATGCCATAAGCTTCGCATTTCCTACACTTACTGTCGGATTCTGTGTTCTGTGTTCTTTAGATATCATCTGGTTTTTTTACCTACGATGACAATGGTCATCTCGTCTCAAGTCGTTTATTAAAGCCACAATCTCTCATTTTTGTGCCTAAATTTAAAAGCACCCCAAACATTGCTGTAACGGATCAGTAAATGCCAATAAATCAGTCCCTCCAGGATTTCACAGGCTGTTTTGGGGATTGTTGTGGCCTGATATGTCTGATCTCATGGCAACTTTTCGGAAAAATTTCAGTGCATGTTGTTTAGTTATATTTAGGAACTTTGCGGTCAAGTTGTGGTGACCAGACAAAATTGCAAGGTCACACAGAATTTACAGGGATTGTCTGAATGTGCATTAATTACCGTCATAGCAACATCCTGGAGGGACTGATAAAACCTTTGTGTCAAAGTAGGGGTGGAGCCAGATGCTGTAGCCAATCGTGGCTCAGCCCAAACCTAGGGGGGTCCGGGAGCATGGTTCCCCTGGGAAAATTCTCTCCTAGGGGGAGGCTTTATGCACTATTTTTAAAGCCATTTGGGATAATAGAATGTTTAAAAGTCTGTACATCATTTGGGAAAAACATGATAGTTGCCAAGAAAAGAAATGATCCTGTAGAGCCGACATCCTGTTTAGTATCTAATTGTTCTCCATCTGTCGTCGTCATCATTCTGAAACCATAACACAACAAATGTTGAAAATGACTAATTTTCACTCCTGTCACCTAAACAGAGGCAAAATTTGTTTGATGTTACTATTTTTATGTTTCATAACACAGGTAAGGAAGGAATTGGGCATATACAGCAATACCAATAATGGGACCTATTTTTTGTTCCACTATGCTGGAGTAAACTTCACAGAATTAAGGCTTAGCTGACAAACCTGCTTCATTTGAATCCATGTCGCAATAACCTGGGCTACTCTATTTGCAAATCAAGGATCCCCAACAGGGATGCCAAAATAAACTTGGTCTACAGTACTCCCTTTCCACCAAAATGAGTTTGTTTAATGTTAGAAAACCCGCTAAAGATAGGCGATAGACTCCCTTCCTATTGCCAGTAGGCCAGAGCTGTTTACAGAGCCCTGCAGCAGATGAGTATGCCTTTCTGTGTGTGGGGTTTTTATTTTCGTGGGTCACATTTGGCGTCACAGGCAGGCTCGAGAACAGGTTAGTAAACAGTAGAAAGCAGCATGGAGGCCAGTGAAAATGTTACGCTGGTTACTTTTATATATCTCTTACTTATTCAGTCTCTATTTCAAACTTGGTGCAGATTAATTTGGAACAGTTTGAGTGCTGCTTGGGCGGAGACGGACGCTGTTTTGTGGTGGTGCGTCATTGCATCATGCCAGTAACTGGGCTAAACTAATGCGTTCACCCAGGTGGTGTGTTTCCATCAATGGTAATAAAAACCAGAGCCAATAAATACCTGTGACTACTGCATAGTCACATGACCCAGGTGTGAATGCCGAGTGTAACCTTTCCCATAACATTAAAAAGTCAGATGTTAGCGTGTTTTTTGTGCAATGGAAAAGTAAGTATTCTGATTTGAACATGAGGCTAACAGAAGAGAATAGCAAAGAATCGGGGCTTAGAAAGACCGTTACAAACAACAACGTTTGTTGTTTAGTTCTGACGACTTGGTACAGTAGCATTTATAGTAATTATATTTCTCTGTTGTGTTACACTGGATACATTAATTACATGCTCCGATCATGTTAGCTTGTTAGCTCATATTGCTGCTGCACATGTGACTTTGTTTTAATGCTTGTAGTACATAGCTAAAAAGCAAAAAGCTAAAAAAAAAAATCTCTTAATGTTTTAAAATAGAGCTCATACTGCCATGGATGAGAAGACTTAACATTAACAGAAGCTATATTTTTGCACAGTTGGTTTCTTTCATCAATCAAAAGGCAGATTAATGATGACACGATAGCAGTTTCTTCATCATTTTATCAGATATGATAATGATGTTTTCATAAACATTCAAAAACTGCTCCGACGGGTATTTCATTGAGCTCAAAGGTAGCTATAGTTGCTTTTGTTGCTAACAAAAAAAAGCATTGTTGTATATGCTATTTTTATTTTTTGGACAGAAAAACATGTTTTATTTTCTTTTACAAAAGAAACCCTCTATGCAAAAACAAACTGAGCAACAGAAGCTGAGGTAGCTTGAAATTAGAGTTTCTAGTTTTGCTTTCACAAAAACAAAAAAAAAGTATAATTGCAAAGCCTCTATACAATATATACTGTTTACCATTTGTTCATTTTTTTGTTCAAAATGCATATCGTCTTCAATACGGCTATAGCCAGGCTTCTTATCTTTCAACATCTGTTTAACAGTCGTGTGTGGTGTAATGCAACACTGAATGCAGAATACAGACATTTTGTTAAAGCTCCAGAGATAAAAAGTGCTAAAATCAGCTTCACAATCCAGGCCTTGAACAGTCAGTACAAGTCGGCACTGTGTCACACATCTTAGTACGTTCAGTCGCTAAAGCTTCAGAAAGCCATTACTTTCATGAAAGAAAAAAGAAACACAATTTATTTCAACCCTACAATGGTTACATGGAAATACACTGAAATGTACTTACAAAAATGTCTCAGAGAATAGAATAATTTCACATTATTGAAAATGAAATTTTTAGTTTTTAACAGCTGTTGCACGAATGGTTTTTTTAGACATTTCTCTGCTTTTCAGGTAAAAAGAGAACATGAAAAAAAGAAAAAAGAAAGAAAACCAGCTGATTTCTTGTATTTCTTGAAGGTCAGTTTGAAAAGAGTATGTACACTTTGTCACAAAACATGATTAGTTTTTCTGCACAACCTTCTGTCCTCTCCTGACAAGGCGGTTACATAGTGATGGATTTGAACGTGAGCATAATATAATGTCTGAAAGTAATAAAGTGTCTTGAAAACAGCAACAAAAAAGAATACTCTGACTCTAACTGATATCAAATGTTATCTCTCCTCATTTTGTACAGCAGGACATTTCAAACTTGTATCCAAAAAGAACAGAAATTAGGCACAGCATTTGTTCTCTTCACCTGGTTAACACATTCATAATGCTTGACTGGGGAGCTTCAAAGCAGCTGCATAGCACATCAATGAATACTGGATCATGCCTTGTGTCAGCTTTCATGCAGTGTTCATGCTTTTATGTCATTGGTGACATAATGGTGGAATGGTGTGTCCCATTTAATAGGCAATAAATTCCAAAATAAAAGTCTCTTTACAATTGCCATTTCTAGTTAGCACATTGTAGACACATAATCAAAAAGTGTAAGGTAATTAATCTATTTATCACCCCTCCTAAGATCACATTAAGGCATTATGAATGTGTTAGTAATCGCATCTACAACAAAGCGGCAACTTTGTCTGTACTGTATCCCAACAGAGCACCCGTGTCCAACCGTAGCTTTGACATAACCCTCGAAAATGTTCCCTCTCTGAATCTATTCATATACAACATGAAAACAGATGAAAACAAAAATATTAACAGAATCTAAATCCCCAAAATTTGAGAATGATGCAAGTACTGAGCACCCTGTAATAACGTCATGAAACCAATGTCTTGACTCTCCATCTTTTGTTTTTCTTTTTTTTTTTCTTTTTTTTTTTTTTTAATCTTGTGTGTGGCTGCACAAGGGTCAAAAGGCATAGAAAGCAAAGGAGTCTGGGCCCAAAGATTTCAAAGGCTCAGACCTTCCTCTTTCTCCTTGAACGAAATCAGTTTATGAGAGCCAGAGCACAGTCAGCACGGACAGCAGAAGAGCTGCCAGACTGTAGGTCACACATCGGCAACCCAGGGTGGCTGAGGTTATTGTCAACCACAGATGGCAAATAGAAAAATTTTTCAATATCCACATCAGAGTTTTTTTTGGAGTGATAATCATAAAAAGAATCAAAAAAATATATAATAAAGGCACAAACAGAGAGAGAAATTTGTGTGTATGGCAATGTCATGGTCCAAAGGTGCCCAAGAAGATCACACATGAAGACAGGAAGAGGACACGGAGAAAAGGGAAGCAGGAGAGAAAGAGGGAAGAGAGGGAGAGAGATAGAAAAATAAGGTCAGAAATACAGAAATACAACTGAATCGAGGAATAAAAAAGGACGTCTAAGTTAGAGGATAAAAGTAAAAAAGAAGTCATAGCATGTTAGTAGCACGGCTAATGACATGTGGCTCATGGCATGCATGGGTGGAGGGTCACACACATGAAGGTAATGAGGGATGGCAACAGAAAGGAAGACATTTCAAAGACACTACAATCCAACCTCTCTGCTTTGAGCTTCGGTATAAACAGGGAGAGCTTTTAATCAGTCATGGTGCAGATCAGTGGCAGAGTATAGGATAAGGTAGATGACAACCTGGATGTGAGGACACATCCACAAGAGTCAGGCTATTATCTCTCAATTGGAATGGCCAGTGGTGTAATGTAAGTACGGACGTACATGCTTACTTGATACTAATCCAAAAGCCTCATTAATTCACCCGTCGGGTCATTAATGGAGAAATTATGGACACAGTAAGGCTTCCAGATTTCTTTTGGGTGTGTCTTTGGAAGCGACAGGCTGGCATATTGACTGGCAAAAGAGAAAAAATGATAATTTCAATATCCAATCAGCAGCTCCTACTAAGCCCGTAGAGCAGGGCTGCTGGGTTGGTTTGCTGCTGCAGCATCAGCCGCTGACTTGCTGTGCGAACGCAGCAGCGTCACACAGACACAAATCATCATCATTATGAGATATGGATTCTCTTCAGTTTAATCAATTGTTTTGCAAAATTGTAGCAGGGAAATCTCACCTCTTCCTGGCAAAATAACGGCACCGTGTTCATAAATTGGCTGCACTTTGTGCTCTGATTTACATTTTGCAACTTTGCAGATACATTCATTAGAAACATTTTCTCATTATGCTGATCAAACTGTAATCCGGGCGGCATTATGTTTCCTTCAAAACATATTTGCTGTTGCAATTAGCGGAATATAAATGCTCTGGGAAACAATGTTGGAAAAGCAAGTAATCTCCTAAAAGATTTTACAAGTGCAACAAAAGAGCAGAAATCATCAGGTTAAAACACAGAGGTAAACAAAGGTGGCAGCTCTTTTGTGTTTGATGAATAGGAAACCATCATTTCGTCAGCAGGGGGCTGTACCACGAAGCGAGATTAGAGTCTTAGTGAGGTACTGGAGTTTTCCATCATATGGAGGAGGCTCTCTTTAACCTGACGAAACCGTCATGATAACTTGCTGTAGACCTGTCCTGGTTGGGACTGGTTTTTGTTCGGAGTTTCGGCGTGCAATCAGCTCAAAAAGCACCTGTCATTGCTCCTTTGAGTATCGCCACACTTCAGTCAATATTCAATTCATGAGCGATACAGATTGTCAGCTGAGGAAATATGTTATAAATGCACCTCATCCAACTTGTTGAACCGTAACTATAAACAGGATGTTACGTACACGCCCCCGAACGAAGCCGCGCAGTCACAGTAGCGCTTACTGTTTGCATCATGTTGCTTTGTTTTTTATTTATTTTTTTCACACATATGAATCAGCAGAATATCAGTGATTCTGATTAAGAATATTATATTTATAAAGGTTTTTTTTTGCAAGATTGTTGTTGCTCTTTTATTAAGAGCGAACAACGATATTTTCTGAAAAAACAAACAAGAGTCAGACTCATCCTGACACCTTAGTTGCACCAGAGAGGGTATTTGGTCAGAAATATTGTTATGTGGGGTGTCGGTGGCTTAGTGGTAGAGCAGGCGCCCCATGTACAAGGCAGCTGCCACAGCGGCCCGGGTTCGACTCCAGCCCGTGGCCCTTTGCTGCATGTCACTCCCTCTCTCTCTCCCCCCTTCATGCTCATCTGTCCTATCAATTAAAGGCTTAAAAAATGCCCGAAAAATATCTTTAAAAAAAGAAATATTTTAAGGTTCATTTTTGTTTCTCAGTCCTGCTTTTATATCGAGATACAGCCCAAAAATATTGTGATATGATTTTCAGGACATATTCAGGACATAGTTGGAGCTACGTTACATCATCAGTTACAGAAAATTAATTTACCATTATATTATATTACATGGAGGGTTATTCACAGATGATTACTGTAAGAATTTTACTACACACACAAAATTCCATGAGTTTTTTTTAAAACTTTCAATATTTTTTTTACTAATTCCATGACTTTTCCAGGCCTGGAAAATATGACTGTGATATTGAATGACTCTTCCAGGTTTTCCAGGACTGTAGGAACCCTGATATTCACATATGAGTTCACGTGATTGATAATATTAATACAAGCACTCCTTTTTATGGGATAGTGCACCCAAACATGAAAATTCAGCCATTATCTACTCACCCATATGCCGAGGGAGGCTCAGGTGAAGTTTTAGAGTCCTCACATCACTTGCAGAGATCCAAGGGGAGAGGGGGTAGCAGCACAATGGAGGCTTACGGTGCCCCAGATTCAAACATCCAAAAACACATAATTGAAACCACAAAATATCTCCATACTGCTCGTCTGTAGTGATCCAAGTGTCCTGAAGCCCTGACATAAAAAGTTGTTTGGAAAAACGTCATTTGAACTCTGTTTTTAGCCTCACTGTAGCCTGTAGCTCTAACTGCCTCTCTGAGCACTGCACTCATGTGAGCGTGCTTGCGCGCGAGACCAGCGAAAGCTCGTGAACACACATCAAGGCAGTGCCCATGTCTCACGGTCTTGCGCAAGCGTACAGAAGTGAGTGCAGTCCACAGAGAGGCAGTTAGAGGTGCAGGCTACAATGAGGCTAAAAACAGAGATCAAATGACGTTTTTCCAAACAACTTTTTATGTCGGTGCTTCAGGACACTTGGATCACTATGGACGAGCAGCATGGAGATACTTTGTGGTTTCAATTATGTGTTTTTGGACGTTTGACTCTGGGGCGCCGTAAGCCTCCATTAGGTGGAGTTGTGTTGCTACCCCCTCTCTCCTGGGATCTCCACAAGTGATGTGAGGACACTAAAACTTCACCTTAGCCTCCCTCGGCATATGGGTGAGTAGATAATGGCTGAATTTTCATTTTTGGGTGCACTATCCTTTTAAATGAAGCAACTGTATTATTTTGTACTGTAATACTGTTAACAATTCTTCATAGGTTGAAGCAGGCAGCAGGTGATTGATCATTTTTAAGAAGACTCAAATGACCCCCTGAATGTGTCATTTGACTTGATTTATGTCATTGTGCACAGAGCCTGAAGCAGTAATCCTGCGTAGACAGATCAAGTTGATAACCTCCTTCGTGGTAGTCGTTATCTCTGACTGAGCTTTTGGGGTTGTCGAGCCAGTTCAGGCAAAGAGAGCCTGGCTCTGTTGAAGTGGCTTCGTGGTACAGTCCTCTGTTTCGTTCACGATTCCTACGCACTTGAAGCACTAAGACATCTACCACCGTAGTGGAGCACTTCACCAGACAGATGGCTGGTGTGAGTGTGGACACAGTTAGAGAGGAGAGGGCGGGGCAGTATTCACACTAGAGCCACTTCTTCAGCTACCATTACACCACTGGTCATGGCAGGGAGAACGGCCCATGCAAAACCACACATCCAAAACAGAAGCTGGTTATGAAGGTCAATTCCATGACATGGAGGGATGGGTGATCTCATGTTATCAAAACTGCAAAAGTTAATAGCTGTGTTTTGTAGTTTTACTCCAACGTCAACCTTAGCGGGGGAGATTTGGATGGATCAGTTGTCAACACCTGCCACTTCCGTGTCCTTATTAACACACTGACTTTAAGACTGTGTTTGTTTTGACACCTTTTGGCACGAGAATCATGATGATGTTTTATCTCGCCACAGCTGGGCAGCATTTCGCCGTCTGTGACTCTGTGGCGTGCAAATGTTGCCCAGCTGTACCCGCAGAGAACAGAAATTACACAAGCCAAATGATATAAAGGTTTTTGAGACAAAGATTCAACAGATTGAGGTAACTTAACACTGAGATGTTTTCACAGACGTTTCACTCTAAAGTTGGTTCTTTGAGGCATTTCGTGTGTGTGGCTGCTTTCTGAGCGTGTGTTTGCAAAATGAAAAGCAATACAAATTTAAACAGATTGAAACTCAACCTCAGATCAACCCTGCATTCACAATTTGCGTCACAGTGCCAATTTAGTGCACAGAGCCAGTATATGTTTGAGGAAGAGCAGCTGAACCTAAGGAAATTAAATGCAGATGTTGCAGCTAAAAATAAACCTCAGCAATTCCCCACGTCTCCAAGTGAAGGAAAAAAAACAGCAGCAGCGACTTGGAAGTAATACTAAACATCCAGAAACAAAACAATTAAATGAAAGTAATTACAGGAATTAAAGGGGGGACTGACTTGGAAGAAGCCCATGTGAACTTCTGCTCTGGTAGTATTATAAGTGATCCAAACCTCCCACTGCTATATGGCTGTTGCCCAGCAAGCGCATGAAAAAGAAAATAACTGGTTTCTTTATGTGCCATGCACTGGCAGCCGTTGCATTTTAGGGTCTTCAGTTAACAAAAAAACAAAACAACACACAAGATTAATCCAGTTGGAGGAGGCACCATGCAAAGAGTCTTTGGGCTGCATCCCCACTTAACTAGGCCACACACTGTATATTCAGGTCAGTCGTGGACCCTAAACTGTGACACCCACTAAACCTGGCAGTGGAAGAGAAAGATAGAGGCTGATAGGAGGAATAAAATAAGGAGAGACTGTGGGAAAACAATGAGGGAGGCAATGAGAGAGACTGTAATACGGATGATGCGAGAGCGAAACAAAAACAAAATGATGAGATATTATGGGAATTTCTTTTGTCATAATGTAAATCACCCATTGAGAATTATGACGAATCATGTCCTACCTATAAAAAAAAAAGCCTTAAAATTATAACTCATATCAACACACTGATTCCATTTTTGGGTGAACTATTATTTTAAAAGGATTTATTTATATTGAATAAATATGTTGATCTGTGTTCATTTTTTTTTACTTTTAAACTTGCCCTGTGCCAGAAAACAGTCTTTTCCCAGACAATATTTCACATTTTTAAATCATTAAAAAATTGATACAGCATGGTTTCGCTATATTTTTGTGTGGCAATATCACATCATCACATGGACCCCAATTTTCTAATTATATATTTAAAAAAACATATATATTTTTTTATTATTATTATTTTTTATTTTATTTGTTTTAGTATTATTTTTTAATATAAATTAATATATTTCAAATACAAATTAAACTTTTGGTAGCCTCCTACAATCATATAATCTTTTTTTTTTTTTCAGTCCACAAGACACGTTTTGCTGCAATAAAAATGACTGAAGTGAGATGGACAGACTGAAAACTTTGAAACTCTGTGTGATGTTGACAAAATTTCCCTTTGGGGACATAATTTTTCCCCACGTTAAAGACTTTTTTTGGGGGAGTTTTTCCATATCTGCTGCGAGGGTCCAAAGGACAGAGGGATGTTGTATGCTGTAAAGGCCTCTGAGGCAAATTGTGATTTGTGATATTGGGCTTTATAAATAAAATTGATTGACTGATTGATTGATTGATTGATTGATTGATAATTTACAGGTGAAAAAAGTTAATAAATTGCAATATATTTTATCACAATACTCAGCATATTGCAACACCTTTAAAAATTGCAATAATACTGTATTGTGAATAAAGTAATGTAATAATATCGTATGGTGGGGCCTCTGGTGATTCCCATCCCTCGCACATACTGATAACAGTGGTGTTAAAATGAACTGTTATATACTGTGATGTAACTGATTGATTTAAAATATATTTTTCATGAAAATGCTGGGACTTTAAAGATGTGTCCCAGATTTTTGTCAACTCTGTCAGATTTCTACAAAGACATAACTTAATCAGGCATTAAAGGAGTTACCCTTTTCACAAGAACTCCTGACTCATTTCCTGGTTTCCCAAAAGGACAGGAATACTGCTTAAGTACTGGTAAGATTTATATTTCTGATGCATTCATTGAATAATGTTGCTATTGGGCCTGTCTCAATCATAACATGTCAACTCTGTAGTCCCAATTAAAGTCCCAATTAAAAGCCTGGTCGCTTTTAATGGTCCAGTGTGGCTACACATTTTGACCAATAAACACCTGTCTCAATTTGAGACCTGGTCTGGTTGCTCTGGTTCTTCGGATGTATAAAACCGAGTTGTTGGCTACCTCAAATTATGCGTTCATTCCTCGATTACCCTGCAAGTTATTCATATTCCTTTTGTCTGTAAGGGTCCTCAGATCAAAAGAATCGGAAAAAGGGTGTTTCATAAAGGTTGTCTCAAGTTGCGAGGATAGTTTTAACAGGATACAGTGGTGTTGTGTCAGTATGCCGGGTGCCATAATCCTCTCTGATGCTCTGTGTGTCAGTGCTAGATCAAATCAATGATTCATAATTGAAATATTATCTAAAGCCTATTTTTTATTCAAGTAATATTCATACTAGTTTAAATGAACAATTTGATCGTATTTTCCATCTTTGCTGAGGTTTTGTGTGAAAGGAATTAAAGGCCTGTCCCAAATATAGGCTTGTTGAATTCAGTGATTTAGACAAATAATAGCCCGGGCTACTGACTGAAGTTTTACGGGAACTTTTTGTCAACTCCGAAGGATGCCATCTCTGTCAGACCTGACCTCTGACATTAGTCATGTATGCTATTCAAGGAAAAATTAAATCACTGGGAGGTTGGTTCATTACAAGGTTTAACCGTCAAGACTTTGATCTTTTAAAACATATTTTCCAGCCTAATTGCAGAGTAAATATTAGAAAAAGAACCCAAAATAAGGGTTTGTCCCAGTTCTCAAGAATGTTGAAAATATTTAAGCACATTATCAGATTATTTATTGTCTTAAATGTTCTGAGACGTAACTGTAACCAGGGAGGGGGCTTCTCGGAATGTACTGTAAGTTTTCTTTTGTTCTGCAAAAAGCTTTTGCCCAGTGCTGCAGAGAACGAGGCTCAGTGCCCTGCAGTGGTCTTGCTGGCTTGGTGCTCCATCAGACTCGGTTGTCAATGTTCACTGGTGGGAAGCCAGTGGGGGATCATGCCCTACTACTTGGTGTGTTCACCCAAGAAGGAAAAAAACCCACTTATTTCAATCCTGCCTACTGATTTTCTTTAACAAAAAAAAAAGAAGCTTCATAGATAAAACAGCTGGGCGCTGTAGTAATTAGCAAACATTATTCAAACTGGAGTAAATATTGCATTTGTTGTGGAGCATTCTCAGCTGAGGGTTAGTTTGGGGATTTAGGGGCATCATTAGAATACTGAGAAGGTACTGTAAGTTTTAGGAGGTTAATTATCTGTCTGTCTTTCAGTCACTGCAAATTGTAGTTTGTTTTTGTTCCTCACAAAGGCACTGACGCGCTGGAATATATTTATTAAAGAAAGTATTACCACCTATTCAAGTCTGCCCCATCGTCATTTTAAGTTGTTACACTAAAGTAAGAATAATTTATTTTATTTAGTATATCATGGAGCATTACTTAGCATGATGTTATGATGTGATTTACTATTTTTACACCACTTTTTCTCATAAGTGTGACTCATCGCTAATAAATCTGACATGCAAGAGAGCAATTAATTCGCTTGAAATCTGGTTTGTAATTTTGGTGTAACTCATTTGAAAATTAGATTTCTTAACGCTCTGAAAATGAACCTCCTGCAGGGGGGTTTTTGTTTTTATGATCTTGTTAAAAATCAATCCAAAATAAAAAAAAAACTGCGAGACAGATCATTCATTCTGTTTGCAACAGAAAGCTAAGACTTCCCTCTTTCATGCCATCACGTTGTCCCTGTGTGATGATGTCATTACATTATGCTACAAGTGGTCAAAAAGACGGGATAAATGTGCAGTGATGCTTTAGTATTGTCCCATCATTGTTTACATTACCCTGCTAAAAATGGATCTAAAATAAAAACTGTAATAGCTAGAGTATAAATGTTTTTGCAGCAGAAAGCTAAGACTTTTGTCTTTTGCACCATGATGTGTTACACTTGCAATGGCAACATTTCAAAAGACTAAAAGAGGTCCAAAAGACTTTAAAATACAAAGCGTACTAATGAACCTTCATTAATATAGGCCTATATTTTATCTACAAGTGCACGTCACACACTGAGCGAGCCGCCTGTTAATGACGCTGTGGGCTAATGGGCATGTAGCTACTTCCATGTTTCAGGTGATACGTCATGTTTGTAGTCAACCAATGAAGATGAGTTTACATATCACCTTGGGTTCCTTCACCTTCTCAAAATGATCCCACACTTTGGATTTCCTGCCCGACATGTTATTAACTAGCCTGTGGAATAACCGCAGGTACCAGCCCTGGAAATTAACCTGACTCCTGTCTGACTGCTGAGCGTGGACACTTCCTGTGTCTGTCCTTTCAAATTAAAGTCACACATTGTCCAGTCAAATAGGTTTGGATTTATTTTGACAAGACGCAGCTCCGAATAGAGTTTTATTTATTTATTTTTTTTCCTGCGACCAAGCAACCAATGACATCTTGCCAACTAATGGCCTTTCTGGTCGACTAACGTTTGGTCGACTGTGAGGGGGCAGCTCTATCTCAAACACTGTGTACATAGCTCAAATAACTTATGGAGTGTTAAGAAATATTTTGATCATGTTTCTACATTTACAAATCTTTTGGATCAATATGGTTTGTCTGTTTAAATTTAAAATTCCTTGAAAAAACATTTCAGATTTCAGAATGTTTTACTTTTATCAATTGTTATGATTTACTGACTTACATAACCTTTAAGCTGAGGTTGTACAGATTTTAGGGGCATGAAGCCTTTGAAAATACTCCAAGGAATGACATCACATTAAGCAAAAATACCAACGAATGCACTGGCAGAGTTCAAAGGCTTAATGTTCCCTTGACAGTTGAAAGAAACATGGCTGAGACAATCAATATCTCTTATGTGAGAGAAGTAAAAGATAAAACCCTTAAACTGAAGGAAAGGATGTCAGAAAGACAAGATGATGCAGAGAGACAGAAAACCTGACAGGGTTCTTTTTCAGTTGAAGACAAAAAGAAGAGAACAGAAAAAGACAGACAGAAGTTTAACCTTTTTTATAGCTCAGGTATAGCGCAATGGGGAGGCAGCCCGAGTTAAAATGAGCACCCACAACAACACAGCAACAGAGCAAAGGCTGACCGTGACCACCTGGGTAGAGAAGTATTTGGTATTAACTGGACAAAATGTTCTGGGTCTGACTGATATCTGGTCTGACTTTATTGCTCACTGAACTCGAGCAGTAACAGCTGCCTTAAAGGCGCCACTGAAGGCCAGGAGAGCAGAGAACCATGATGCTGAATTTTATCTGTAGCAGCAGAGCATCAAAGAAGAGGAAAAAAAAAAAACATACAGCGAGCGTATGCCTCTGCTCCTCATATGAATTCAATACTTATTGTTGATCTTTTGCTGTCTGGCCTCAGAAATTTTGTGAAGTGAGCGCAATATTTTAAAATGCTAATAAGGTGCTCAATGCATGAAAACACAGAGAAATGTACTTCTCCATGGGGAAAGGATTAGGTGGAGGAGACATAACTGGAAACAAGCACAAGTTTGGTACTGAGAGTAGAAAGGCAGAGAGCACAGGCCAGGGGTAAAAGCAAAATAAACTCCCCATGACCCTGCTTCCAGTCTCGACTTGTGTATTTTTAGTGACATAAAAGTTTGACTTTTCAGCAACTTTTGAGGCACGACTGTTTGATTACAACACATGAGCACGTAGCTTTGTTGTCTTTGTTTATTGGCACATCTACAGTATGTGTATCTTCCTCTACATTCGCTCTTGACATTGTGTTTAAAGAAAGTAAGAGCTACTAAAAAAATCAGAGTCAAATTCCTGCATGCTAAAACTTACTTGGCCCATAAAGTTGATTCTGATTTTAATGTTCAGTCTCGACAATTGTTTTGTCATCCAGCCTACAAACAGCATTTTATATTTCTCCCAATACTGCAGAGTAGCCCTGTAATTTGTGACTATTGTCAGGCTGTTCTCATAAACTGTTCATACGTTTTCCTACGAAAACGAATGCACCCAAATTTGCACATACCCCACGTTTTGAAAGGCTGCGACCATGTGAGCAATATGCTGATGAGAGTGAACAAGGAAGCAGTCCCAAACAGGCTTGTAATGCAGGATTTTTACTTCTGCGTTCGGCATAGGCTCTGCATGGAGCTGATGCACAATAAATCCTGCTTACAGAGGCAGGTTGGGTCACAAAAATGCAGACTTCCCCCCGGGACTTTTCGATGGCGAAGCGTTTTTGGAACGTGAGTGTGAATTTGGAGTGAACTTTGAGTCATTTTAAGGTACAACATCACCCTGTTTCTTTTATTAAACCTGAACACATTAACTTTACTTGCCTGAACCTACACATTAACTTTACTTGCCTGAACCTAACCTCTGTAACTTTATGTGAATTACATAACTGTACGCTAAGGACATAACCTCTTTCACTGGGCGCTATTTTGTAGGGTAACATACGAACTGTTTGGTCTGCATTTCGTCCAGTAAGTAACCTCTCTCATGGTAGTTAAAAAGTCGTTTCACACCAAACTTGGATTTTCCTTCAAGAAATTCATTGCGACTAATTTTCTGATATATTATGAATGCTTGAAAGAAATATTTGGGTGGACTTCAATTTCAGCAGATTTCAGCCTTCTGGAATATTCATATCTGACCAATAAAATCTCTCTCCAGTGGCTCTCCAGTTTTTGCTGTCGTAGGCTTTGAATAATTCTTACATTCTCAATTGTAAAAATGCGTTCACAGAAAAAAATGTGACATCTCAACCACTAAATGTGCTTCATACGGCCATCACCTTTCCCTTTAAATTTAGTCAGACCTCAGTAGGGTTGGCTTGTCTTGGATCTCCCTAGCTAAGCTAGCTATGGATTCCAGATCGAAAAAAGTCTTGGAGAGCAATAGAGAATTCAACGGTGCATGGGGGACATCTTAATTTGGTTCCTTGACACCCAATATTGTACAACAAACACTGCGGCAACTACCTTAACAACCAAATAAAGGACAATATATGGCCTGAGATTGAGCGGCAACTGGGATAAAGATGGCAATGTAGCTTATATGCACTTGCTAACATTATATGCTGGTCACAAAACAGGGCTAGCCACAACAGCTAGCATTAGCATCCAGTTTGGGGTCGGATTAGTATATGTACCATTTAAGTAACATTAGCCCTTACACATTTTATGTCTAAATAGGTTTCTGCTACTGCTTGACTCCATTTCTCTCTCCTCAAAATGAGCTATTTATTTTGTTTTTAAAGAAAATGCAACACAGCAACACGGGTAATTCGCATAGACCTTGTATAGCTGTCATGCATTAAATTCATGTACAGATTTTCCTTACTTTTGCATTGCATTGGAGTAAGGGGTTTTCAGTTGAAATACACCTTACTGCTCATTGGCTATAATTTATCAATTATCATTAGTCTGCATATAAATACAACAATTCCTAATGTTTTGGTTTGGTTTCCTGAATCTAATCTTTATCTAATCTAAAACTTTAACGAGTAGTTAAACTTTTCATAGGATAATAACGTCACATCCAATTTATATCCCTGTAATGCAATCCTTTCCATGTGGAGGAAGATTTACTCTTGGTTATTCATGACTGCAACACCTCGTAAGCATTCAGACTTTGAGACTGTGCTGTCTCTTTTAATTTCAAACCAACAGCATAGGCCGCAATATTACATGTATTTTTTTTATTGCTTTCAGCAAATAATATAGTGCTTGCCTTTTACTTCAGTAGGGACTGCATCATACATTTCCACTTTGTTACCAACTGCACTAATAAGAAAAGTAAACAATACATCTCCTCCATGCTACAGACAGAGACAGATGAGCCATGTCAGACCACACAGTCAGCAAGCTTTGAATAAGCACCTGGTAATAATTAAGGATCCAAATAACAGAGCCCTTCTGGTCACGGTGGAAGCCTTGACGCACTGTGGCTGCTGTGTGTGGATGCTTGGGGGTGGGATGAGGGAATAGTACCTGGGATGGTAGTGGGGTCTACAGCTGTTCTGAAGGAGATGATGCCCGGCTCCGACTTGCCCTGCTGATTCTCTGCCACCACGTGAACCTCATACTCTGTATTCCAGTCCAGGCCGCTCAGCGTCACGTACTCACTGTTGTGGGGAATGCGGATCTCTGGTTTCCAGTCAGATACATGCTTCTGAGGAAGGAATGTAGAGGGGGCACAACTCAGAACTGGGTAAGCAAGTGAGATTTTGGTCATGCAATACAGGCACAGAGGAAAGGCTCATGAGACATGCCAACTGTCTGAGAAGATGTGTTTGAAAGAAATTAAGTTTCTCAGGCATTAAAGAACCACTTCAACATTTTGATGAAAGGGTGTCTTAATGTACTGACGAGTTGTCAGTTGTAATTATGGCAGAGGCTAGAAGTTTATTCCTCCTTCTAGTTGGTTTGGTAAACTTTCCAGACACTGTTTATTAGCATTTTTTATGATTCCAATGCAGAGAAAAACTAAAATTATCACCTCACGGTTGTAAGCCTCCGAAAACCAGTCAAGTTGCAGTTACAATTTATATATCCATGTCTGTGAAAACATCAGCAACGCAGAAGATCTCCACAATCAGCACAGTTTCAAGATCAGTGTCACCTATTCAGTATCTGAACAAATATCTCCCTCTGTCCCTGAGTTATGACCTTGAGTAATGGACAGAAAAATGTTTGAAGGTACTTCAAAGTGTGACAGACATTTTGTGAAATTTTGTTATAATTTGCATATGAATTTTTGAGTTATAGCCAAAGACGTTTTGTGAGGTGACAGTAACCTTTACCTTTGACCTTCAAAATTCTTATAAATTCATTTTTAAGTCTATTTGGACATTTGTGCCAAATTTGAGAAAAGTCCTTCAAGGCCCTGTTGAGATATTGCATTCATGAAAATGAGATGAATGCAAAGTCACAGTTACCTTGACCTTTGACCACTAAATTCTACTCACGTAATTTGTGACTCGAGGTGGACATTTGTTCCCAATTTGAAGAAATTCCCGAAAGGCATTCTTGAAATTTTGTGTTCATTAGAATGCGCAGATGCAAGGTCACAGTGACTTTGACCTTTGATCTTAAATCTCATCAGTTCAAGTCCAAATGAACGTTTGTGCCCCGTGTATATACACAGCACAGCTATCGCCAGCACAGAGGCATATAAACAACCCATTCTCATCCCAGGTCAACAAATACTGATGCTTTCTCTCGCCTCTTGCATTTGATACCAATGCAAAAGACACCCTTTGGCACCCTTCATCTGTATGTGACACCCAGGTGACACACAGATGGCGTCATAACATGCAAGGGGCATTACAAAGCGTCAGTTTTTGACGACCTGTGAATGAGAACAAGTTGAGAAGAACATAGCATAACAGCAAAGTGGTACCAGGTTACCTCCTTGCCCAGGATACTCACAGCCTTGTATCTGACCAGGTAGTGTTTAATGGGGGAACCGCCATCATCCTGCTTGATCCAGTTGACCTTAAGAGTATTGCCCCTGTCCTGCATCTTGACTTCTAGTTTGGGGGCACTGGGTTCCCCTACACAGGACAAACCAAGGAATCATCAGTAGTTGACATTAATATGGTTGTTGTATCAACACCTGCCTGAGTCTACAAGTTACCTAACTGTGCTTCTAATCTTCCTACCGTGTTCAAGTGTGCTTGTGTCTTAAAGGTCAGCATAGCTAAAATTGATTGGAAGTTCCACTGTTGGAACTGATTGCCAGTTCAACCTATAATTTTTTAAGAAGCTTAAATGACAAGCATTGCAATCAGAGAACACTGCAGATATGAAGGTAGTAATCAAAGTTTGACTGAGGACGACAAAGTCTTAAAGTCAGACCCTGTAAATCATTGGCTCCAGTGCTCCATGCTTTGTTGACTGACAGCAGAATCCATAATAACATAAAGTAACACCTATGTTTGAGCAATTGCCACTAATGTTTTGTCAAAAGCAGCAATACAGCACAACGGTATTATCTTAACAGAAATGCAGCGACGTCTGACTAGTTTATTTAAGAGAACTGCACAATTATATGTAATTAATGTGAGGTTGGAAGTGTTTAGCTTTATCTAATGTTCCAAACATTTCCAAATGTATCATTTATCATAATCAGATCTTTTATATTACATCTGATAAATCCTTCATATATCCTTCAGAGTAAATTATCAATGTTTTCTTGCCAGATTTGCTTGTGGGAAAATAGACCAAATGCCATACTACTGCTGCAGATTGCGAGCCGGCTGCAGAGCTCAGGGCAGCGACACGTCTTGTGTAAACAGCCCAACTAGCTTACATGAGTGCTGAAAGAAAGCAAGCAGTGCTCCATGAAGAAAAGGGCACGATTGTACACCAAGGGGCGATTTGAGGCTCTTCTGCCCCCAGTGTGTCTGGTCAGTTGGTCAATTATTTGGTCGTTATGTACTTGTCCAACGAAATTCTCATTGGTCAGACAATCCCTGGTGTTATTTTAATAAGATCTTGTGTCCATTAAAGCATTTCTTTTCCCAGCTGAAAAAGCTCAGTCCTTGTACAGTATTTGTCCTCTGTGATGGTCGGTCTATTCTGTATCCCGCCCCTTCTCCCCTGTGATTGGATGGCTCATGCCGGTGATGAGCGCAGCATTTTACCCAAAGATTGACATTTTTTAAGTGTTATTTTTAATCAGAAAATGGATAAATACTTATAGAAGATGTTCAGCGTTGGATTTATCACTATTGATTAATTTCTCCAAAAAGACAGAGTTACAGAGGTATTTAATGTTAATAATGTAACGTTGTATATGACACCTGCAACCCCAGACATCTATAGCAACACATTCTCACTCCGACCTCGTCACATATTGCCGTTTGATCACGGATTTTCAACGTCCAGATAAGACATGCAAGGTACGCTTGGTGCGTTGGTTGTGGACGTTCTTGGATGCCGTGTCAAGTTATGTCTGATACATGCATTGTCTTCTTTCAAAATACATTTCCATTTTCACAGGAAATTTACCGTTTACATACAGTCTCTTTCAAAAGAAATGCACTATGTCAGTACAACACACGCATGTTGCTGGGTTCAGGAAAAAAAGAGCAAGGTTTGGCTTTATAATTTCATAGGACACAAACACTGCTCTGCTGGGTGAAAGTTCATGTTTGTTGGACCCATCCACCACCCATCCTCCTCGGACTTTTGCCACCTTAACTTTCGTTCTTGCCCCACTGCGATTAACCCTGATGCCACCAAGCGCCACTACTATAATGACGACCAGCCGCATATCATGCCGACATTAAAGGACGGCTTTTCTCGTCAGTGTCTAACGCCGCAATTCACTGCCAAAGTGCTGGATTTTGATGACCTCAAGAGTGGTGAGGTCTATATTGTCTACATGTCAGATTTTTCTCATTAGTACTGTTCAATGTTTAGTGGTGAGACGGACTCAGGTAAGCAGATGGAAAAGTATTAAATGTGCCCAATTTATTAATGGACATTATTACATCGGAAATCAATTTTTTTTTTTCCACTTGAGGCATTCTGCTTGCCTGAACACAGAGTTAACTTGCCCTGGGCAAGTGTTAATGTTGAGCTTTGTGACAGGAAAAAAACGCTTTGGTGGACACACAATGCTATCAGGTAGTGTGAGGAGTAGGTAGAAGTTCAGTCGACAAAGATTTTCTTTGGTTGATTACAGCCCTATATATTAGGGTTAGTTTGGTCTATAGTTTTTAAGAATATATAAAAATATGTAAAGCACATAAAATAAAATGGGTATCAATTACTTTGCATATGCTAGAGGGTTAGCATGGAGCATTAAACCCAGTGTTATGCTACAGTCAGATGAATGACTTTGGTGTCAATGTCCTCATCAGTTTAATGTATACAATCTGATCTATGGGTAAGTTTCCCTGACAAGGACTTTCAGTAATCACATGAATTATTACTTGTCCGTCAGAAGGGCAAAGGGAAAAATAGTATTACATTCTTCTTAAGGAGGATGTTGGGGTCGATGAATGGCCACATTTTTACTCTAACCTAAATGAGGTGAATATTTTAGCCCAAAGTTTACTTTACTCTAGAGTAGCTTTTGTGCCTAACCCAAACTTTAACCATGGCAGTGGCAGATGAGAAAACTGTGAATCAGCTTTGTAATGGTGTTACGAACAGTTTTGGAGTGGCTGAGGTGCTGTTTTCCTTGAGGTTTCTAATTATCTGCTCTGTCCTCCTGACTAATGACTGCTGACACAATTACGCAATTACTTTTAATAATACATACATAGCCTTGTGGGAGGGAAGGTCGAGGCATTTTGTGTGCATGTGTAAAGGCTTTTATGCTCATGCTACTCTAAGGGAGGAGACTAACAAACCAAACTCATTAATTACATACATATTGGCTACACACATATAGCCTTGGGATGATGTTATGAAATTGACTACCTCATGGTGTTACAGCCTTTTGCCCTGTCTGATAATAACAGCCCATAAGAAGGTGGCATTCTCCTTATGTTATATAATTGAAGACATGATGCAGATATTAATGTATGGCTTTGTTAGGAAGTCACTGAGTAGGTAAGGAATAAAAAAAGCATTGGCATACATTTCAAAATGAACAGGAAAAAATTGTCAGCGCTCATGTTTTCATACCCCACACTGAACATTTCAAACGTCGGTGTTAGTGGTTGTAGTTAATTAAATGAATATGCATGAAGGCACTTTTTCTTTGATCGTATGTAATCACTCATCTGAGCGCACTGCCTGAAAACTGCATTCCACTAGACTGGAGTGAGCATGACAGAAGCTGGAAGTGAATCAGACAGTGTTCGTTAGTAACAGCAGCAGTAACATGGTGGCAGGTAGACACTGGTACATTCAGCGTTGTTATTCACAAGCATTATTTTGGGTTAGGTCAGTTTTTGTTTCTGAGGCTAAAACAGAGAGAGGGGGTGGTTAGAATGACAAGCTTCTCCATGCAGGCTGGAAATTTTGGGTGCTGCTACACATTCAGAGGGGGGGACATGTGGAGCGCTGTCCAACAACCTCACACGTTGGAGGTGTGGTTCCACATGTAACCCGACCTAATGCAGCATCCCTGTCATCTTCCAGCGTACGTTGAGACAGAAAGTGGATAGAATTGAACAAGTGTTATTAAAAACATGCTGTTGGATACTAAAATTACTTCAATTGTGTGAGTTCATTGTTCCATCTGATTTAATATTCAAGGCTTAAATCATATAACTGCTCTATTTGTGTCAAAGAATGTGAAGCAAATGATTAGCATTTATAAATCACTACTTTCAATGCAATGCATCACTGTCCAGCTTTAAACCTTTAAATATGTTCCATAGAGTGGATTATACATATATTACTGTAAATGTGACTGATATAAAAGTAAAATACGTACTAATTTTCATTTAGAAGTATGTTCCAACTTTTTTCTTAGAAGTTATTCAGAGCAAAAGTCTATCAATCTAAGAATTATGATCTAAAAATACCTTAAGGCCTTTACACACCAAGTTAGTTTTTTTTTGTATGTTTTTTTTTTTTTTAATCCGTTACTCGATGAAAATTGTTACATTTTACACTCATGTCTGTGAAAACATGGGTGCTACGCGTATATCTTCCCCCAACAGCAGCACAGATCTTTACAATCAGCACAGTTTCAAGGTGGACACCCAAGATTAGTGCCACCAATTCAGTGTCTGACCAAATATCTCCCCTTCTGTTCCTGAGATATGACGCTGAATAATGGCCAGAAAAGAGTTTTTGTAGAAAATTATGATGTCACAGTGAAGATGACCTTTGACCTTTTGGATATCACATTTTATCACGTCATTATTTTATCCTGTTAAACATTTGTGTGAAACGTTGTCATAATTAGTGTATTAATTATTGAGTTATGGCCAAAAACATGTTAAGTGAGCGCACAATAACCTTGACCTTTGACCTTCAACCACTAAATTCTAATTAGTTCATTCTTAAGTCCAAGTCGATGTTTGTGCCAAATTTGAGGAAATTTCCTCAAGACCTTCTTGAGATAGTGTGTTCCCGAATTGAGATGGACACAAGATCACAGTGACCTTTGACCATCAAATTCTAATCAATTCATCGTTAAGTCCAGATAGGCGTTTGAACCAAATTTGGAAAAAAAAAAAAAATAAATAAAAAAAATTACCTCAAAGCATTCTTGAGATATTGTGTTCATAAGAATGAGACAGGCGAGGTCACAATGACCTTGACGTTTGACCTATGACCACCAAAATTTAATCAGTTTATCATTGAGTCCAAGTGGACATTTGTGCCATATCTGGAGAAATCTGAAAAATCAAACCTGTTTCAAATTTATTGTTGTTGTATTTCTTTTTAAACGTGCAACAATTTCGGTTGAAAAATACGGACTTGGTGTACATGGGCCTTTATCTTTAAACTTCTATTTTTATTCTTAAACATGTTTCTCAAATTTCTGAAATCAATTTAAACATGAAATTGTTTTTGTCATGTCACCCAATGCTGTCTTATAACATAAAAATGTGGAACATTTATGGGAACTGTTGTGTTCAATAAATTAATTAAATTAAATTAAATTAAAAGCATTTGTGTTTATTTTTTTATTTTTTTCAGTGGTTCTTCTTTGTGTGTAGAAATGTGAGAACCAAGAAGACATGACACCAAAGACACAGACACATGCAGACAGGACCAACTTTTTCTTTGGGAAACAGCATAAAAAGAAGAAGAAAAAAAAGGATGCAACAAAAAACAGAGACTAAACTTGCATGCTGCAGTAATGCAATGGGCTGCTGTGAGTCCAACCAGTGAAACACTGGGAGCTACGGTAGATAATCTGGGGAAAAATAAGGAAAGTTAGCTCTGAGTATGACGACTAACAGTGCGTGCGATGCGGATTGCAGTCAGTGGCACTTTGTGAGGGTGCTCTTGTGATGTTCAGATGCCATTCAGAGTGGAGAGGTGAATTAAAAAAGGGAAAACTTCAATGCAACTGAAGATCTGTCGGTTTCACAAAGTCAAACCTGTCAAATTTTGGCACAATTTAAAGCTCAAATAAAAGAGCAGGCTGTCAAAACCAAAATGACTTAAATTTATGATCAATCTATGTTCTATATAAATAAGTAGGATAGGAAAAAGCACACCAGGGAATCTAAAATTAAAAGTTTGTTTGGATGAAAATTGATCTACCAACCCCGCTGTACCTGGTGCTTTGTCCCTTAAAGGGGTAGTTTGGATCTTCGGGGGTGGGGGTACTTATCTATAGTCTGTATGGGGTACTTATCTATAGTCAGTGTATTACACAGTAAATGTCAGTCAGCATCCCCTCAGTTTGGAGAAGCAGACTGGAGTCCGACACAGAACCTAAGTAATGTACTGCTGTGGAGAGGTCAGCTACAAAATGTATTTTAGCCACCTAAAGAAATCAATATCAGATTAAATGTGCACTATATTGTGACTATTTTTACTGCTTTACCTTAATGTCCACTGTCCTGATTTATGCTCTTGTCAAAGCCAGACTCCATTGATGATTTTAGCTTGCTGAACATGGGAGCAGCTGGTCTCCTGTTAGTTAGTTTGTGTTAATGTGTGACTTTGGTGAATCTGAACTAACCCTTTTAAACACCGAAGTCACACAATAACACAAACTAACTAACTGTTTGAAGCAGTAGTAGACCAGCAGCTCCTGTGTTCAGCAATGTTAAATCACTGTTTTTCACAATGGAGTCTGGCTTTGAAGAGAGGGATATTCAACTTCATTTCCTTGTTGAAAATAAATATCTGACATTAAGTAAAGCGGTTAAAATACTCTAAATATAGTGTACATGTAAACTAAACTACTATAAACTACTACTACCAACTAAAACTTTTTAGGTGGGCCTTTGTTTAAGTGGTTAAAACACATTTTGTTGCTAACCCTTTAACAGCAGTGCATTGCTTATCTTCCACATTGGAATCCAGCCTGCTTCTCCAAACTGGGGGCATGTTGACTAACATCTACTGTATGTAATATACTATCTGCGAATGAGTACCCCATACAACCCCACTCCAAAAAAACAGAACTGTCCCTTTAACTAATGCTAATGCTAATGCTAGCTAATATGCTACTAAATTGTTTTGCTCATTCTTATCCAGCTAATCCAGTTCTTCATTATCTTGGCTTTAGTTTTCTCTTTCTGAGAAAATATATATGAAATGTTTAAACCAGCCCTCATATGTTTGGCTGTGACCCTTAACAATCTTAGCTTCTAAACCAAAATGACAGAACTAATGCAAAAGTGAGATTTAAAAAGACGGATGGGATGTAATGTGTGAACCCAATTACAATTAGATCTGATGTGCATCATTGCAACTTACTCCACCTAAAATGAACAGGCATTTTGGTGCGTTTCAAAGTTTCCATGTTTTCCTTCTGGTAAACTAAGTTTAGTAATCCATCCACTTTAAATGACTGTTTTACTGGTGCCTCTGTGGAGAGGAGCAACGTATGAGAAAATGAGTTCACAGATGGGTAGCATTAAAATGTCTTGTTCATGATGCATTTCCCTTTGAATCAGAGTTGAAGGAACTGCTGCAACAAATAGCTTCAGATGTATCTTAGCGAGCTCTGAAGAACTCAAATCAAAGACCCCATTTCCACCTGGTGTTAATGTGCAATCTGGATGTGGATGTTTAATCTGGATAAGGACAAACATGTGTTGATGAGGGTGTAAATGCAGACAGGAAACATGGAGTCAAAGAGTTAATCACATCAAGCTAGATCAGGTTACCAGAGTGGGAAAAAGGACCGTGGCTCTGGTGCGTATTTCTTACATTATTATGTCAGATTGCCAAATTAATTTTTAACAAGGCACTAAGAGGAGAATAGTCTTGTGTTGGTTACTTAATGATGACTGCAATGGAGAATGGGCAAAAGTATCATAGTGGGTTGGATGGAAGAGAGGCGATGAAAATGAGATGATGAAAATTTGTCGGGGTGAAATAGTGAATGTTTACTACAAAATAATTATATTTCTGATGACCTGCCGATGGATGAAAAATGGCCAAATAAAGCTGCCTCTGAATCTAGTTTAACAAACTCAGTGACCATGACTGATCCTATGATCTCAAACTAAACAAAAAACAAAAATTACCTTCTGTTGGCCAGCGAAGACGACATCATCAGCACCATGCAAGAGCCACATGACAAAGTCACATGATGTGCACGCACATGATCGGTTGAAAGGAAAATACAGGAGAAGGAGGGTGGGGAGGGGCGGGGGGCGCAGGGGCACATGGAAAACGCACAAAACATTTGTGAAATGATGAAAACATGTCAACGGAATAAACAAATGAACAAGAATGTTAAAGACAATATCACAGAAAAGGAACACAAACAACCAAGAAAAATACAGAAATTGTTGAATTTTTTGTTGAATACATATTAAAATAAACACGTTGCTGAATATATGAAGCAGCTCCAGACTTTAAGTTTTGGTTTATGGAAATATGTCAAAAAAATAAATAAATTTGGATACAACCAAAACTGGACATCTAGAATTGCCTCATTCATCCAGAAAATTAACAGCGTTTCCTCTGACAGATTTCTTTTCATCCAAGTTTTCCATAAAAAGCCCAATCTGAATTTGAACTATAGTCAGTGCATGACTGCCATTCAAGACAAATTAAAGATATAACAGAAAAACACAGCAGTGTGTCTGGTCCCTGTGACAAACAAGAAATCAGGGTCACAAAAAGAACAGAGGAAACTCTGCAGCTTTGAGAATACAAACCACGTCAGCTAAACATGAGACACAACACAGCAGACAACAGTACGGACACATGAAACATCAGGAGAAATAAAGTCTGCATGGTCTACAAGCATTTGTGGCATTTGCTCTGAGTGATGCACTTGCAGAAGACACACCATGAACAGCTACATCCTACTGGATCTAACATAAAGCCACATGGTATTAGTTCACAAAGAGAGATTTGGTTAAGAACCCTGCAACCACATATGATTGTCATACAGTACATCAGGATCTCATTTAAAACAAGCAGCAACAGACATACAACATATTAGTCCTGTAACCTTTTACCAAACACACAATCATATATGTTGACACGCTGTTACCTCAGATGTTGCTTTAGGAATTAAAGCAATAAGCAGTCAGATGGGTTAGTTGCTTAAAGGGGCGATCAGTTATAATTTTACTGGGTCTTTGCACAATATATGATAAATGGATCAGCAGGGGCGTGTAGGTGTTGCTGATCAGTGTCAGTCACCTCTGCGTTATTTCAATGGCAAAGCAAGCCTGGCTCAGTGTGTTTCCTGGTTGTGTCACTGAGGACACACTGCCGCAGCAGTGCAAGAATGTGCTTTGCATTACTGTCTGCATAGACAGGCCAAATCCTCGAGACTAGCGTGAGCTACGCTGTCATGATTGACAAATGATCTAGAATTGTGTCCGACCTGAATGGACACAATGACAAACAAGGCTTGGCAGGGCTGTCAAGAGAAGTCAAAGTCTGCAGTGACAAGAGAGGTTTTTTGTAACAACTAGAATATTGAGAGAGGCACAGACAGGTTTGGTATGTACAACCCCAATGCCAAAAAAGTTGGGACGCTGTGTAAAATGTAAATAAAAACAGAATGCAAATGCTTTTTGACCCACATTCGATTGAATACGGTAGAAAGACGAGATGTTTGATGTTCACACTGATAAACTTTATTGTTTTTGGTAAATAAACACTCATTCTGAATATGATGCCTGTGACACGTTCCAAATAAGGTAGAACAGAAGCATGTTTACCAATGTGTGACATCAACTTTTCTTTTAACGACACATAGTTAGTGTTTGGGAACTGAGGACACTACTGTTGAAATTTTCAAAGTGAAATTCCTTAAACTTCTGCTTTATATACGACTTCAGTGCCTCAACAGTCCAAGTTCTCTGTTGTCGTGTCTTGTGCTTCATAATGTTCCACATATGTTCAGTAGGAGACAGGTGTGGACTGCAGGCAGGCCAGTCTGGTACCTGTCACTATGACGCCACGCTGTTGGAACACATACACAATGTGTCTCACTGTCTCGCTGGAATAAGCAGGGACGTCCCTGAAAAAGACATCGTCTGGATGGCAGCATATGTTGCTCCAAAACCTGTATGTACCTTTCAGCATTCATGGAGCCCTCACAGATGTGAGGTTACCCATGATGCCATGGGCACTAACACACCTCCATACCATCACAGATGCTTTGAATTTTGAGCTGGTAACAATCTGGATGGTTCTTTTCCTCGTTAGCCCAGAGGACACAACGTCCATGATGGACTGGTCAGACCACTTTGTGTCAGTCCGTCTCAGATAAGCTCAGGCTCAGAGAAGGCACTGTTTCTGGATGTTGTTGATATCTGGCTTTCACTTTGCATGGTAGAGTTTTAACTAGCATTCATAAATACAGCGATGAACTGTTCACTGACAATGGTTTTCTAAAGTGCTCCTGAGCCCATGTAGTAATATCCTTTATACAGTCAAATTGGTTTTTAATTCAGTGCTGCCTGAAGGATTTTAAATTGGTTTTCAGGAGAGATTTCTCCGGATTCTCTGAAACTTTTCATGATAATATGGATTGAATCCATGAATTTCTTGCAATTTTGCTTTGAGAAAGGCTGTTCTTTTAAACTGTTGGACTGTTTGCCTACGCAGTTTTTCACAGAGTGACCATCCTTGCTTTTGAACAATTGAGTCTTGTGAGGATGCCTCTTTTATACCCAAAAATGATACTTAATTCAATTACTAATTAACGTATGGAATGTTATAAGCAGGTATTTTTGGGAGGGCATTTCACAACTTTCCCAGTCTTTTATGGCTCCTGTCCTAACTTTTATGAGACGTGTCACAGATATCAAATTCAGAATGAGTGTATATTTACAAAAAAACAATAAAGTTTGGCATGAACATCAAAAATCTTGTCTTTGTACTGTATTCAACCAAATACAGGTTAAAACAGATTTGGAAGTCATTGCATTCTGTTTTTATTTACGATTTAAACAGTGTCACAACCTTTTTGGAATTTGGGTTATAGTAGGAAGTGGGGAAAAATACACTTTCACAGAGTTGCACCTTCTTTTTTTGGTACAGTCATATATCAAGGTAGATTGTCAGCGTGGCACAAATGAACCAATAGATAAAAACAAAAAATGTTTGAGGAGAAAAGATGATTTCCAAACCAATCAGTGGTCATAACAATAAGCACTCCTGCCATGTCACAATCCAATATGGCGAATGTATGCGTTACAAATTAGTAGTTTGATTTGCAAACTAAATACACTCTGACATGGTGTGTTTTGGACATGAGATAGTGTCCATGATGAAATTAGTGTTTAGTGACCTTGAATGACAGACTTGACTTGAGTTTACATGAATTTTGATGTTGAAATTACAGTCTGAAAATGGTAAATGGAGTAAATTCTACATAGCACAAACACAACGTCAGGTGTTGGCATGGAGCCTACTATCACTCACTGTTTATGCCACAATATTGTGTGCCACATTTATGTGTGATACAGTGTTATTGGTTTACTATTAATCAACTTACAAATTAATGACATGATACTCGCCATCTCTAACAATAGTACTTCAGTATTAGCATAGCCACTGATCTGAAGAACATCTCCATTTTCACAAATTAACACATCACAGCAAACTCAGTATAACCTACTCTAAAGTCACTGCTCCACAGTCAGAGGAGTCTTAAATATGTACTGTGATTCACACCTTCATGAACAGACACATTGTGTTAATTATGTCATACACGGCACTATAGTCAGGCTGTTAGAACGGCAACCTTCAGGTCCTCGACAAATGTTAGTAAAATCACACTATGACATTTCAAGACTGTTAGCAAAGCTACTAAGTTGCCAAACTGATTTTCACATGGCTCTACAGAGGTAGTGTGTGAGCTCTCCTACGTGCCACACCAGAAATAAATGAACATCTACACTAAACTGTGAGGCCAAGCAGGTAAGAGAGATAGAGGTGAAGAGAGACACACTGCACACTGCGCGACTGGCATACTCACTACGGGCCATACTGGTGGCAGCAATAGGGGGTGGGACCTCTGACGAAACTGAAAGATGGTGAAAACATGGTGAGAGGAGCAGGAGCTCTCCTCAACAAGAGCAACTCAGTGCTGGGTCACTTTTGTTTTTATACTCTCTTGGTGATAAGGAATTCCTCTGGAACATTCCTGTGGAACAGTATGTCTCCTCTTGTTTTTCAACCACTGTGGTCCAACATCACATACATTGCCTTCTTGCATTGCATCCTGTGTAACTGGAATGTCCCTTTGAGCCGAGACATGTTAATTCAAACTTTGCAAGAGGAAGAGGGGAAGCTGGGACAACAGTGTTTTGGCTGACAGCAGGGCTCAGGTAGTTACTCTACGACATAACTGAAATACTTGTTATCATCATAATAATAGATACTTAGTTACAAAACCCAAATCTAATACCACACACTAAAAAACACTGTTTAATTCCCATAAGGACTTATATTTTATGTTTAAACAGCTACAGAGAAGTCAGTGCCTGAGGCAGGCTGTTCTCATTCTGAAGTCATCAAATACCACCCCTTTGTCAATGACACAGATGCCAAAAGCCACCTTTTGCAGTGGTATGGTATGCCGCAGGGCAGGCGTGTTACAAACTGAGGCTGCTCTGCCCTGTTACAATATGCTGCCGGTCAGCAGTTCATAACGTGGCCAGATAGCAACTGCGGTGGCCGTATGATACACCACTAGATGGTTACAGTTTAAAACACCAGTGGTAACAACGTAACATAAGGAACTGGAATGTCCCTATAGGGTGGGCAGGTGGGGTGATGGATGGCTCCAAGAAACTCCAGACTTTAACCTGGGAGCCCAATGTTCGCTTTTTCCTAAACCACATGCTTTTGTTGCAGGGTTAGGGTTGTTGAATAAACCTAACCACCCACTTTTGTTGCCTAAACCTAACCATGAGCTTTTGTTGCCCAACCCTAATCATGTGCTTTTGTTGCCTAAACCTAACCACTGCTTTTGTTGCCTAAATCTAACCACCCGCCTTTGTTGCTTAAACTTAACCACCCACTTTTGTTGCCTAAACCTAACCACCCACTTTTGTTGCCTAAACCTAACTGTGTGCTAATGTTGCCTTAACCTAACCATGTGCTTTTGTTGCCTAAACCTAACCACCCACTTTTGTTGCCTAAACCTAACCATGTGCTTTTGTTGCCTAAACCTAACCATGTGCTTTTGTTGCCTAAACCTTACTGTGTGCTAATGTTGCCTTAACCTAACTATGTGCTTTTGTTGCCTAAACCTAACCACCCACTTTTGTTGCCTAAACCTAACCATGTGCTTTTGTTGCCTAAACCTAACCCTGTGCTTCTATTGACATTCTGCCGTTGGTTGATACTTTCTTTTGTTGCCTAAACCTAGAAATGTGCTTTTGTTGAGGTCCTGGCTTTGGTTGTGGAGTCCTGGATTGTCGACAGCAGAAGGATACCTAGCGCATAATATGTAGACGTGAAGGTCCACTATCAAAGCGGCAATATGTGATGACTTGGGATGAGAATGTGTTGCCTGAGGTGTTGAGAGCTACTGCCATTGCCTTTGACCAAGGCCTTGGCTTCAGAACAGGAAATGGTCCTCTGATGATGGACTTTGGCTGCCCACTGCTCCTTAATATTTAAGATGGGGGTAATGTTGAGAACAAATTTCCCCAAAGTACAGTGTATCACTTAAAACAGAATAGGTTCCCCAATAACTTTAGAGCTATTGCCTGTAGGCAATAAGAGAGCTTCACGTGGAAACAAAGCAAACTATTTCTGCAGTGCTTGTAAGACTTCAGTTGCTTGTTGAGCATCCTGTGCTGCCTTCTGATTTGTTCAGCAGTGAAAGTACAGCGTCCGCTTCCTTTCCTTTTGTACCTATGCCAACAGCCTTTTGTTTTGGTACTTGCAGTTTCGTTTACAGCAACAACTAGCAATTAGTTCTAACTTGTCAGATTTCTACAAAGTCTAGCCTACACTCTTCTGAAGCATAACACACTTACAAGCACCACACACACACACTGTTATTCTCCTGAAACCAAAACAATGCCAAAGGTAATGTTTGGAAATGCTTATACGTAACTCATTGGTCCAAATCTGAATGCTATACAGCAACAGAGAAGATGCAGCAGTAAGCATATGCCCTGCCCAAAGACAGCTGCAGCTCTTCACCACCTGCACCTTAACAGAAACGAGGAAGCTATTTACAGCCTTTCTTATTATGCATCCTGGTAACCTCTGAGACACTGTCATCAAGTCTAATGGCCAAATTACAATGCCAAAATAAAAGCACACCACAAGCACAAATTGGAATCCTAAAGATTTCAGGGAATTGAAGGCCTGAATATTTAAACCTTATGATTCCACATGGGGCAATTTATGTGCAAGGTCGCCCTGCTTTTAACATTAGTACTGGTAAATATTCTAATTCCATGTTAATTACCACATGATAATACAAGTGTATGCCTCTTTGTGGTCTCTGAAGACAGCATACCATCTTTAAAGACATGATCTAACACCCATTGGCTGAACTGCTGCAGTGCACAAGTACAATATACCTTATTCTAGGGAGACACCGAAAGAAAGTCTGAAAACTACGAGCAAGTAATACTAAAGAAGCAAGGGTAACACTAAGGACTGGGGTACAAATAGCACACTTGCTATAGACTGTACTGTAACACTGTCATATCAGTCTATGACACTGCTAAACAAACCTGAAGCTTCATTAGAGTTACCGAATGGACTGCCCTCTGGAAAATTAGTAGAACAGTTAATGATATGAGTATCATTATGTAGGGAAACGAAGATTCCAGGTTTTGTGGGTTTGGATGATGACTTCTGTGGAATGTTTCATTCTTTAAAATTCAAAGCAATGTCCTAATACAGACAGAATGGTCACAGTAAAGCAAATAAATGCAGTGAAGATAGAATCATGAGGAAAATAAAGCAGACAAGACAGGAGAAAATGAAACTTACTTGTGAAAGAATACCCTGAGAGGTCCAGTGGAATACAGAACAGATGGAAAACCATGATGAGAAAACAATAAAACAAAAAGCAGAAACAAAGACAATGAAATGAGAAATATGAACAATGAAAGAGGGCCACATCATTAACCCACTGTCACACTGCTACTGTGTCTTACTGGAATTTCTGTCTGCTGCAAATCTTGCTTCCCTTTGTTGTACAGCTTAATATGACTGTGATAATACTTCTACTGTATTACCCTCGAAATTAGAAATGTGTCTTTTTAATGACCTTGTGCTAAAATATGACTTTGGTCATGGCAGGGATTCAGTGTTCTCTTCTAAGATCCATTGGGTTTCTAAATGGCAATCACATGCGACTGTAATGTAATACAACACATTAAATGGGACCTATTATGCTTAGTTTTGGGTTCATGCTTGAATTTGGGTTTCTGCTATAATGCTACTAGGTGCCAGAACTCTGTTTTAGCGCCTGTCTCTTTAAACCCCCCTACTGAAAAAGCCATGTCAGCTATGACTGGTCAGCATCTCCAGCATGGATGTATAAAGAGACCTTTAGTGATTCTCAAAGTCAAGGAAGGATCCTTGAACGTCGGAATTTCAAGGAGGCTATGTCACTGAATCTCGCCAAAGGACTGTTCCAGCGTCACGGATCCTTTGAATTCTACCTGAGAACCGAGTCCTTCCTTCAGAGAATTTTCAAGGATGCATGTTTGTATCCTCAGCAGCATTAAGTACCCTCAATTCTTTCTTCTTCAGTGACACACACACACCTGGGCAATTGCTAGCCTCTTCTAATATGTGTTCACCGAATGCTAGAAAGAAGTCTTGCCTAGTCTCTGTAGGACGAGACTTGGAAGAAGACATTCTACCAAGGGAGCATCCGTGATTTTGAGAAACACTGCTTGATACAGTGTTGGAGGTGGGACCCTGTTCATTCCTATGAAAGTTGCTCAGTGGTGCATGAAGCCAAGAACGTTCAACTGCAACGTATAAAGTGACCCAGATGATCAGTGCTGCTTTTGCATCACTGGGTCCATAGAACAGGCACACTAAAGACTTCCGCCGGCTGAACCAGCTACTTCTGGTTTAGTGCTCCGCTAAATGGAACAGGGATAGAACTAGTTATTCTTGTGGCTCTTCTGGACTTTCCAAATGTTATTGTACTGAATATATCAAATCCATTAATAGTAAAATGAGTCATTTCACAGGGGTTATGATGCTTGACATAATGTATCCACTGATTTAGAGATGTCTCCTTCCCATTGTAAGTCTGTGGGAAAAAGTCTTTCTGGGCCCAGTGGCATCATAAAATTGTAATTTCATTGTTTGGCTGCTATACGAAAATTGGCTTCAAAGCCCGGCGCACTTCCTGAGGGCCTGGTTTCAGGGTCTTCTGTATCCAGGTATCCCTGCACCATCATTACAGCTGAGGAATGACTATAACAGAGTACACTGGCACTTTTCTACCGTGAAAAATCTCCAATTAAAGCTTCTAAACCGAAATCTTCACAGCCGAATATGATGCAGTAGGAATATGATTCAAAGTCATGGAAAAAATAACAACATTCGCAACAGAGGTTGCATGTAGCTACATGTAGCAGTGTAGGCTACGTACAGTAAAGTGCCTGGAGCAGATGACCCTGTAAAAAAAATCTGTCCCAGCTGATGTCATCATGTCTCCAAAGAATAAAAGAGCATTGGAAACAGAGGATTCAGAACAGTCTAAAGCCTGAGATTTATGCTCACAGACATTACTTTTCCATATTTTTACCTCGCTTGAATTTTTTTCCAGGTTAAAAATGAACATCCAACATTGTTACAATTTGTTTATAAAACAGAAAATAAGGAAAAGCATAATAGGTCCATTTATATGACAATAGCAAACAATCTAAGCTAATTTCTACATGTCCTTTTTTGATTTAACTTCTGTAGCTAAATGTTTAACCTCAATCCCAAGTTTACACATCTGAAAAAAACAATCTAGTGTAACCTCAAATAATACATCAGACACTGATTTTTGCTGAGACATCTTGAAGTAGGACAACGACTCTCTCTTTAGGGAATCAGGCAAAATAAGGAGGATGCTGAGGAGGGCTTTTTCTACAGAAGCAGCAGGGTGATGAAGCACAGATGGAAGCGTGACACAGAGGCTGGTACAAACTAAAACAAAGATTTATTCATGACCCTGATTTGAAACGCTGACTGAGAAATAGGTCTGTTGCCTTCTAATTGCAGCCTGGAAAAGTCGCTCTGCAGTGGAGAGAAGGATTTAAGGATAATTCTGGTTTATCATGATTTGGGTCTTATTTTAGAAGTTTGGGTCATCATTTCTATCAGTAATAATCATCATGTAACCCACCAAAGAAATTGGGAACACAGTCTGACAGGACAAGAAACACAGATGAGTCAGACAATCCGAAAACAAAAACAAAATAAAATCATTAACCAGACTGTCCATTCTAAACAACCATAGTATTTTACAGCCCAACTCTCTGGCTTAATTTTGACCCGCTGTGCTTACTATAGTTGAGCATGCATATCTCTTGTCCATATCTAGTCCAATTAGGGATTCTTACCAACATTTCTGTTGCAATCAATTTGGATTTGACCTCCAAATAAAAGGGTTTCGATCATCTGGCTAAACTGTTGTCTTGACTACAACATTTTTGATCATTTTACTGCTCATGTTTCCTGACTTTGTTCAATGTTGCTTTGTTCTTGGAAATTATTTTGGCTGATATAATGTCTTCATACCTCATACAAATGATAACTGACACCATGAAAATAATACCAAAGCTGCAATAAAGCAGAATTATCCTTGAAACTGCAAGTTTCTCACCTCATCATAACTCTGTAATCAAACATTCGGAAAAAGACCTACAGTATGTAGCCTCCAATTATCATACTTATTGCTGTCAGGAAGTGAGGCTCTTTTCTCATGTTACAATGTGAAAAGTTATTCTATGATATGTGGTATTTTATGAAACACTTACTGCACTGCAATGTAAATCCAGCCGTTCTCATTCTGAAGTCGTCCGATACCGCCGCTTTGCCGGTGACACCTGACGCCAAAAGCCAACTTTCGCAGCTGTATGATATACCAGCAGGCGGCATCAGTTTGTAATTCCACCAGACGTAACCTTTTGGAGTGTAATGATATGCCGACGTTTGGCACTTGTTGCAGCAGTATATATCCGGACAGGCGATGTCAGTTCATAACCTGGCCAGATGGCAACAGTGGCGGCCGTATGATAAGAATGGGGTCGGGTAAAAATTCTGCCAGTAACAACGTAATTTAAGGACCTGGAAAGTCCCTATAGGGCAGGGAAGAGTGGTGGTGGATGGGTCCAACAAACCATGGACTTTTACCCAGGAGCCTGGTGTTTGCTTCTTGTATGAATGTAGAGCCAAATCATGATGTTTTTGTAAACCTAACTACGTGCTTTTGTTGCCTAAAACTGACTATATACTTTTGTTGACATCCTGGCATTAGTGGCAGCATCCCAGAACATCAACGGCAGACACAGGAAGATACCTAGTGTGTAATAGACCTTTTTCACGGCAGACATTTTGACACGTCAGAGTAGGAGCAACACAGGTGTGTTCAATGACACTAATGACAGCTGCGTTCCACTTTGGGGAGACCCTGGTATTGTCCATGTTGGCTAAATGTTACTAGCTTATTGGGACGCTGAATGGAACTCAGCCATCCTTAATGTTATCAATTTCACCTGTGCTTTTTCTGCTGACAGAAGTCAAAATGTCTGCTGTGAAAAAGGTCCATATGTAGACATGAAAGGCCACTGACAAAGCGGTGATATGTGACAACTTGGGATGAGAACATGTTGGTCAATCAGATGTTGGAGAAAACTGTTCTCCTCTGTATGGGAGGCACCCTCTCAGCTTCAGTATAAGAGCAATTTTTGGACTTCTATATCAGGACAGTAATCTTGAACTGGTTCCATTTGAGAATTGTTTCTAAACTATCCAGTCCATTGGAATCACATGTCTCCGAGCTTATCAATTCCTTTAAACGATGCCGACAGTTGCGAAAACTAATGGCTTCAAACTCATGCTTCTAAACTGCTGGAAGCCTGCAACCAACAGGAGTCAGGAGAGAGGAAGAAACGGTTTAAAGTGTGGCTTCACTGAAAATAAAAAATAAAAAATGACAACAGTGCTGCTTGTAATGTCTGTAAAATGATAATTTCAAGTGAGGCTGAAAACATCAGCAATATGCTGAAACATCTGTCTACACAACACGGGCCTAAATTCCAGGAATGCCATGTATTTGACAGTCAACGCAGTGTTACTGCTTCCCAACCGAGCAGCAGGTCCCTTACTGAGGGCAAATATCCTGTTGTAATTACATCAGCACCACACAGACAGGTTTGATCTTTGACTAAGAAAACCGAAATGAAAACAAATGCTGTATAGATAGTCTCTTATTTCATCCATTTTAGAAAACCTGTGCATGCCTACGTTTTTTCTACACAGAGGATTGATCAAGAATCAATGAAGAAATTGATGAAGACCCAAACTGACAGACCGAATCAATAATGGCACTGGTATCAATGAAATCTTATCTTTCCGTCCCCACTTCTTTCGGCCCCTTTTATCATTCAATGAGAAAGCATTAGCTGACATGTTGTCGCATGTAATAAACACAAAACTGATGCATTTAATGTCAAGCCAGCACATTCTGATTGGTGATGACAGGTGTTGCGCACCTGCTCTTTGCTGTTAGGATGCAGCCGATGCCATATGTCTAACACAGCTGTGATTTGACGCCAGATTATTCACCAAAAAGGACTTAAAAGGTGAGAACACGGAGGGTGACAGCAAGTTGCTCCAAAACATCCTGCAAACTGGTGTCAAAGCTGTGGTGGGTGACGATGAAATGTGACATGGTCAGAACTCCCCTCATCTGCCTGACAAGTAGGTGTTCTTGTATCTCCCTTGTTCCGTTAAGGTGACTCTTTCTACTTTCCCACAAACACAGCGAGATAGAAAATTCCCTCCGCCTCCAACATTTCATCATACGCTGCCACTTCCTTCACGAAATATAAACAACCTTCAGTAGGGCTTGACCCCTGGCTGCTATATTAACAATGTGCGCTGTCACTGAACTATAAATACAAAGCTGACACTTCTTCACACTGAGGTATAAATCAGCCTTAGAAATGCACAAGTACTTTCCAGAAAGCTTTCACTAAATCACCTGACTTGTGAGCTAAAAAGACAGAGCAATGCGAAATGGAAGGAGGCATGCTCCGCCTTCCCCGCTGCAAACATTCATGAGGACAGAGACACATTACACAATACTGCCCAGTGATAAAGACACACAGATTATGCTTTGCACAGTTAACACTATTAACCAAGTTGGATTATGAAGTGGCATTGTGAATCGTGGTTCCTTCTGGCCTGGCTGGAAAAAGACTGCACCGGGGGGTTTGGCTGGAGAATAGAGGAGAGTAGGGGTGAAAGCATCTGGGCTCAGCTAGACGTGAGCAGGCGGTGGAGTGAGCAACAGCATTAGGTTCAAAGCAACGGGGTCAGAGGAGCGCTTACTGAGGGCAAGGACATGAGCAGCGAGGGCGGTACTTACGGACTGGCTCGGTCTTGAAAGTCCTGGCCGGGCTGCTCTCGCCTTCGCCCTTGCCGTTGATGGCTGACATCTTGACCTCATAGGTGGTCTCTGGCTTCAGGCCAACAATGGTGATCGTGGTCATGTCTGTTGGAGGCAAGTGGGTGTTAGTCCATGCAGGTGTACAGGGAACCAAGAATGAACAGAAAATAAAGGCACAATGTGTTGTTTGTTCTTTATGTGCGTGAGGTGTAACAACATCTGTTATGGTTAACTGTGTGTGGAGGCTAAATTAAAGCTTAGCCGTCTGTTATTCATGCAATATGTCAGTCTTTTGTGAGTAACTAGAGAACAATGCTTTGTTTGAAAAATGTAAACATAGGCCTTTTTAGGCATTTAACCAAAGATCTGATGCAGTCGTTTTTTCCTTGGGAAGACAGTCTGTGATAGGTCCACATAAGTAAATATAGATTTTCTTTCTGAAACTCACTGGAACAAAAACTGATAAATCTCACAAAGATGTTATTTTGTTTCAGTTATTGCTGACTTGTGGTGGTTGTCACATATTTCACTTTTTCTCTGGCATTTCTTTTTGCCTTTCCCTGTTCCATTGATTCTGCCATATTAGATGGCTGTTGATATTCATTTGTATCGTTACTCTCTGTAGAACTCAAGTGGACTAGGAACCATTTTGTGGTAATTAATGGAGTATTACAATTTTCTGGTTTTGCTTTTTTGTCTTCTGTTTGTTTACAGACTGAATCAGCTTGACATCATCCTACCAACAACAATCACTTCCAGGCAGACAGTCAGGATTCCGATTGCAGAGATATGTGAAATTGGCAAACTTGTTTATTTCATTTGTCATTTTTAAATTTAACTGTAATGTTTAAAGAGATAAAGTTAAACACTTTATTGTGACCTATCTGATGTTTCTGCTGTGCTTATTTTATGTACTGTGCTGCTTTGCTATCTTCTTTGATAAACTGAGTCTACTGATACGGAGACTAAATGCTCTTTTTACCCTCTTTCCTTAAAAATACCAATAACATCAATCAGACTTTTTGCTGCTCTTTTTATATCGAGCACTTTGACACTACAGCAAACACATCTCATCATTAAAATAAGACAAAAATTACTGTCGCAGCCACACTTACAAATAAAACTGACACAATAAGAACTGAATCAAACGTTTTTTAAAGATCTGAATGTTGCAGCCAATCCTTCGGCCATTTGAAACAATTTGGATTCTTCAGCATTGGTTTGCAAACACAAACAGACTCTGAAGAGTTCATTGGAGGTACTGTTGTTGACCAGGCTGCAGCAAAATGTATTTTAGCCACCTAAAAATATCAATATCAGTGTAAGTGTGCGTTATATTTGAATACTTTTACTCTGTTTGAACCAATACACTAACCAATATAGAGGCTGTATCATATCGTATCGTCTCGTATCGCATTGTATCGTATATCAGCAACTCCTGTGTTTTACTAAGTAGAACTACTCTTTTTGTCAGTGTAGTCTAGTGGCTTATGTATTTCCTGTTAATCCTATTTTCAAATGCATCTACTGTTGTATACTATCTCACTTTCCACTGAAAAAAAAAACTATAAGAAACTGAAAAAAAAAATAATAATAATTTAATTTGGTAATTAACTATTATCTTTTTCTTTCTTTATTTGGACACCAATTAGCATCAGCATACGCATCATAAGTCATTTTCAATAAATAGAAATCCCTGCCTGACTGACCTTGAATTATGTTTTTATCCATCCTCTGCTTTCACATATTTAATGTCAAGAAAAAAGCGTATTTACAAAACACACAACTCATTATTGTCCAGGGATGATCTCTACTTTCACCCAGGTTTACTTTTAATTCTCACGCCAATCTCATGATATGCGCTGGCAATGGATTTCACTTGTCCATGGCCCTGTACATGCATATTTTCTGTATCATGCTAGGTTTTAGCATTATGTAGGACAAACTTCTTTTCTGTTACATGTCGTGTCTGATAATTGTGTTGAGCAAACAGCAAGAATAGCCCTTCAGATGATATCTTAGGTGATCGTATCATCAGTATAAAACTGAACAAAGTATAGGTTGATCTCTGACAACTCAGTCTGTCATACAGGTCTTTTACATCACTGCAATGCACAGCATGCTGCTTTATTTTAACTGTACTCTAATGTAGCTTGATCCAAATTACCATTTTGATATATCATAGTGTACATGTTGATCTCACTTGGAAACACGGGACTGTACTTCCTTTACCTTAGGTAATGTGATCATTATCTAGTTCCCCTGCATTAGAAGTCACTCATAAATCCAGAGCAGGCAGTAGCTGCAAGCTTTGAGGTTTCATGATTACACTGCACGTGCAGCATGACATCACAGACAGACTGGAAAGTACTGGAATATAACTTGATTATTCATGGAGACTCAATCACCAGTGTGAGACAGAGACAGATTGTCCGGATTGTGGCCAATAGAATATCTGCCTGTAATGGCCAGTGAGCACAGGGGCTAAGCAGTCCAGCATAATGAGGGGCTAATGCCAAGAAAAGGGCAAGCTCTAATCACAGCAGGGTTCTGTGATTTATGATTAGTGGTTTATGTAGAAGAAAAACAAGATAAATTGTAACACAAAGGGGGTCACGTGTAGTAGACTGAAAACAATTAGGCAAACCTGCTTCTGTAATCTTTAATGCAATTTGTATGGATAAAATCAATTAACCAGTAATCACCTGACAAGAAAGCATTTTTATAACTTCAATTGTATGTGTGAAGAATTCCTTAAAGTGCAGAATTGTTGTTTTTCTGGAGGGTAACATTTTGCAAAATTAAAATGTACTACACTGTTTTCATCATTGGTGGCACATTGGTGTAGAGGTTAGTATTGTCATCTCACAGCAAGAGGGCTCCCATTTTGGACCCAGGGTGGAGGAGCCCCTCTGTGTGGAGTTTGTATGTTTTCCCCATGTCAGCGTGAGTTTTCTCCAGGTACTCTGGTTTCCTCTCACAGTTCAAAGACATGCAGGTTAATTGGTGACTCTAAATGGTTGAATGGTTGTCTGTCTCTATAGCCCTGTTTCCACCGAGCAGTACGGCACAGTTCAGTTCGGTACATGTTTTTTCCGTTTCTACTGTATAAGTTACGGATGGTGCCAACAGAACCGTTCCTTACCGTCCCCATGTCTGGTCCCCCCTCTGTTGGGGTACCTAGCACACAGATCTGGTACTAAAAGGTGGAGCTGTGAAGACTGCAGTCTGATTGGTCAGTAGAGGACAGTCACTCTGCTCAGGGCTGAGTTGTGTCTGGTTTTGAGGCTCATGTAACCACTGTTCATACTGTGGAGCGTCGTTCCTGTGGGCTACAGCAACACTAAACCCCTGAGCTTGCCTGAGAAGGACTAAATGCACAAAGCTGCTATTTTTAAATATCCCATGGAGAGAGACTCTCACTGCAGCCTGTTCTATTTTGTTCTGAAAATGTTGGCATGCAGCCTCGTTCTGTGGATGATAAACCAGGTGCAGACTTCCATCTGTGTCACCTCTGATGAGGAAATACAGCGAGTGCTGGACGGAGCAGTGAGTGACAACAACTCCACCCACATTTAAGAGGACTGTCTGTGGTGGAAACACTAAACAGACTGAGGGTCTCGGTACTTTGTCTGAAGGGTTACTTTTGGTTCCAAAGGTACTGTACCGACTCCTTAACAAGATAAGCAGTTACTGAATGAATGTAATTATCATGTAAGCAAACAGGGTTTCAATCAGGATAAACACAGAGATGTGTTTCTTGACTTTTGTCTTAAAAAGCCACTTGGCTAGTATCTCACCCTTTAACAGAAAGTATGGTCATTTCATGGCCGAGAATGAATCTAGGCGCTGATGCAAAACGGCTGAGATTTTTTTTCCTGTTACAGTGACTCATAGAAAATTCTGAATGCGATTCACATTTACGTCTCAATGAGAGTGACTTTCAGAATGAAACATGCATAAGTGAGTGCTGGGGGAAACTGTATGAATACAGCTAAAAAGCATAAGGCCAAATTAATTCACAACTGAGCTTTTAGCACCACCAGCATCAGTAAAACTGATGCTGCTGCAGAAACCATTCATGTTCAGATGAGATTTCCAGCTGGCCCGGAGTAATTTACCAATGATTTCCACATGCTGGTTTCCTCGGCTTTTCTAAAAGGTTATCTTCTCCACAAATCATAACAGTTGTTACAAATTGGACAGACTTTGGTGTGTGTTAATCACGGTGTTGCTACAGTCAGTGCACGCTTACTGTAGCATCCAGGACAGTATATTGATGTCTGAGAAAATCAATCTTTGAAGGTATACAGGAAACATATAGCATAAATTATCTGGCCTATTATCTTCCTCAGCTGATTATTTGCTAAGGTTCTGAGCTATATTTAAAAATACAGCAACTGCATCACATTTTATTGACACAAAGACAAATAAAACCTCATGGCTCTGTTTAATTCTTCAAATTTAACCCTGATACATGAAACATATTTGTGCCTTGTGTTTGTCTGTGTGGATTCTGACACCTTTGCAACAATTAGAGGATAAGCCTGGAAATATTTTTTTATTTTTGTCAACAAATCCCATGAAAAAAATGATTCGCTCCAGCTGACAGTTATTGTTGATGTAGGCAAAGCCTGATATATCTTATTCCACTGTGCCATACAACTCAATTGTTGTCCAAAAATCTATTATAAACACATCAATGAGGTACATGAGTGGCATGTTGCTTCATTACTGTGAACACGCTGACTATAATTTAATTTGAGTCAATCCCACGCACACCTTCCTGCTGTCGAAAATAGCCTCCAACAAAGGCACTCTCTATTCTATCCCCGTTTGAATAACATTTGCTAAAAATCAAAGTGCCTAGCTTTTTGAGGAAATCATTTTGCCAGTTAAAAAAAATAAACTATATATTTCTGACCAGTTTTGAAAGAGTAACATTTTCAGTAAGGCCACAAAGCTGTCTGGAAAGGCAAGATTAGATAAGATAAAACTTTATTTATCCTGAGGGGAGTTGCTCAAGTACTGAGTCAGAGAGCACTGAGAGATGGACCAACACATTGTTGAGTTTGTTCTTTTAGAGGATTTGTTAACGATAAGAAGACATAGGGTAACACTTCATATTAAAGTACACACATTCACTATTAACCAGTTGTTATTAGCATGCATACTGGCTTTTTATTTTTATATTAAAACACTTATTAAAGGGACAGTTCAGATTTTTTGAAGTGGGGTTGTATGGGGTACTTATCCTTAGCCAGTATATAACATACAGTAGATGGTTGTCAGCGCCCTCCTGTTTTGAAGGAGCAGGCTGGAGTCTGACTTGGAAGCTAAGCAATCTACTGCTGTGAAGGGGTCCACAACAAAACGCATTTTAGCCGCCTAAAAAAACAATCAATATCAGTTTAAGTGTTTGCTGTATTGAGTATTTTCAGTCCTTTACCTTAATGTCAGACAGTGATTTCCACTGAGAAAATGAAGCAGTAAATCGCTCTCTTTAAAGCCAGACTCCATCAAGAAAAACAGTGATTTAATATTGCTAAACAAAGGAGCTGCTGGTTGACTGCTGCCCCATTCAGTTATTTTGTTTGTGTTGTTGTGGGATTTTGGCGTTAAAAGGGTTAGTTCAGATTCACCAAAGTCACATTTTTTTCTATGTAATACGCTGATTATTGACAAATATGTCATTCAATCCCACTTCAAAAAAAATCTGATCTATCCCTTTAGTGCCTTATTCTGCATGACCATACCCAGTAACCACTAGACCATTAACTACATCAGTTTAACACCAATAACCTTCTAATTACCACATATTGTCATATATTTTGTATGTATGTAATCAATCCTCTCCGACCTGATTGAGAGTGGTCTGTTAATTGCAATAGCTGTGTGTGGTAATGGATTTACTCAGTGTGAAGAGCAGCCAACTTCAGAATGGAGCCTGTGTGGGTTAATAAGTGTCAAACTACTAGTGGATCAGTTATGAGGAAGACCTCGCTTTAGAATGGGAAACATTTTCTGAGTTAAGAGAGATTTAATTTAGAGTTTTAGAGTTAACACTTGTAGTTTTGTGTTTTGTTACATGAGAATAGCTCATTTTTATCAAGTGTTTTTAAGGGAGAATGAGGTCATGATCACACAGAAAGCTTTTTGCACCACGCTAACATTTTTTTAAAGAAATTGGAGGCCACTAGTAAAAAAAAATCTTTTTATTGTTGCCAGGCAACCACCCCATTATATCCTTATATTACCCTTCCTGTGTAATCAATCTAGCGTTCACTGAAATTAGTGTCTAGGTCCTAAAATGTTGAGGCAGAGGGTACTGTCTGTAGCTCTGGTTGAGGGTGAGAGGCTGTCAGCTACGGTTGGGTCGGTTCTCGGTAATACCAATTCGGTTTGGTACTCCGTCTTGGACCGTTTTTTTTTTTTTTTTTTTTTTTTGAGACTGACCGGACTGCATACGTCATTTTACAGCCTGTGTCTGCCTCTTCGCCAAGTGCACATTGAGCAGGAGAGAGACAGGGGTGGGGGTGGGGCAGGGACTGAGCTAGGAGGTGCGGGTGCGCATGTGCCAAGGCCTCTACTGTAGCCTGGAGTTTGTTTAACAGTGACGGGGAGTCGATAATGGCGGACAATTTAGTCTCGAAGAAATCAAAGAATGCGCCAATATGGCAACACTTTGGCTTTGAGCCAGACGAAGGAGGCAACCCTTGTTTGCACTGATTGAGTAAGCTAAACCTGCAAATTTATTTGTCGGCCGTTTTTTATTTTAAATGAGTCAATTGCTCCCCCAAGTGGCGAAAATCTGGTATTACCGACTTGATGCGGTTTTTCACAAAAACCTGTTTTTTTTTTCTCATACTGACCCAACCCTACTGTCAGCAGATAAACAGAGATCTCTGTGGGTACATGAGACCCTAAAAAGGAGACTGGATCATGGGGAGCACCACCAGTTGGTCCAGGAGCTTCTCTCCTCCATGATGGATGTTTCCAGGCATATTTTAGGATGACTCAGGGGTAGTTTGACAACCTGCTGTCTGTTGTCAGGTCGTATAGCTCTGGGTATCCAGGGCTCGACAGTGCAAGCATTTCACTCGCATTTGCAACTAAAAATAGGTGTGTGCGAACTGTAAAAAATATTTAGGGGCACATGTGTGCATAAAAAAAAAAATCAGCCGAAGCAGCCTATATTTTTGTCAATAAAAAAAATATGATAATCTAACCGCAACTGTTGGAGGAACTCCAGCCGCCTTCCCTCTTCCCTCTTCCCCATGTGACACGGTTATGGGCGGTTTTCCAAGCCACTGTCGGCACAATGAATATCGTGTGCGACGCCAAGGGTAGCGGTGCCACTTTGTCAGGCATTGCTGCCCTCTCCATAGACAAACAATGGGACAGCCAGAGCAAAGCGGTTTTACAGCTGATCATGTGTAGAGGCCTTTAGGGACCGTTCGCCACAGTACCGCTGCTGGGCAGGGTGGAAATAAAGCCCTTTTCACACAGAGTGCGCAAAGCGCAGACCTCCGCCGACGAACCCATTTATTGTGCATGTGCTACCGAGGTGCAAGAGCGCACCTCTCTGCCGCCGAGCTGAGCGGCGCGCGCCGCCAGCCTGCACTCGAATTGAAATTTTTTTAATTTCACCGCAACGCACTGTGACGACACCTCGGCGGTGAAAGAGGCTTAAGCTTAAGTCCTGCAGAGTTTCAGAGGACCTGGAGAATGTTTTAGGATAGTAATAACATTATATAAGATAATCATATTGCAAAGATAATATATATATAAGATAATAACATTAAAGACAAAATTAAATTGCAATACTTTTTCAAAACGATGATTTTACCTTTCTGTACATTTTGTATACAAATTCATTAAATAATTTTGCTTGTAAATGTCTATTTGCATCACGTTTATTACGGAAAACACATTATTTGATCAATTTACACTGTGCCCCTAAAGTTCTTTGTGCGCTCCTTACTTTTTCAACTTAGGAGCACATGTGCTCCTTAGGGAAAAAAGTTAGCTCTGTGTGGCCAGGGCCTGACTCTTTTTGTGGTACTACCACCTTATAAGGCTTATACTGAGCAAAGCCTATTGAGATTGTGATTCATGTACAACAACCTCCTTACTTACTTTTAATAAGCAGTAATAAGGAGGTTATTGATGGAAAACTCTTTATGTGTATGGCACAGCAGTTGTAGAATGTGGTCATTAGGGGTGGGAATCTCTAGGCACCTCACGACAATTCTGATTCCGAGGGCAACAATTTCGATTATAAAACGATTCTCGATTCTAAAACGAGCTAATATGAAAATTTACACTAGATATTGAAAAACATTTTTGTAATAAAGCTGGGAATACATATCTAGTGCATACAAACTGTAGGCCTATTACTAGTCTGAGTGGGCGAAAGTTTGCTGCATAGATCAGCCTCTCATTGGGCGGAACGAGACACCTGAAGTCCCGCCCTACCACCTCCGGTTGTGTAGCAGTTTTCAACATGTCCTTTACTAACTTTTGCTGTGTTTGATCTTGCGGGGATGTAGCCATTTTTCTGCCATGGTTCGCGTCCTGTAGGTGATATTTTTGTGGGCGTTACACCAAAACCTGTTTCCCCCCGGCAATATTTTTGCAAGCGCACCGTTGCTGTGGCACCGCCCAGAACGATTGTGATTGGTTGAAAGAAATACAAGCAGCCGGGGCGTTTTTTTCTCCAATCTCACAGTGAGAGTCGGCCCAGCCAGACCTTTCTTTTCTTGAGAAAGGTCTGGTGAGCGAGACTAGCCTATTACTTACTGTGGTTGAGATGACTAACTCTTTCACTCCACCAGTCTCCTCAGGTCCATCCTCCTCATCCACAAATCTCAACGGGACTCTCTTGTCCCTCGTCAGACCTCCTCGACATTTATCCTCCAGCATTTACAAAACTCTAACTGACTATAGCTATCTATGAACTATAAAAACATGAACTATTGCAAAAAAGACGAACGATGGCAATACTATGAACTATGGTGAAAACACGACGAAAACACGGCAAAAACACGGCAAAAACACGGCATAAAAAAACTCAAAAGCTCTCAAAAATCACAAATACTATTATTTACAACACTAAATATTATTTACAAAGAAAACGCCACCCAAACTCCACTAAAACTCACCAAAACTCCGCTAAAACACCGCTAAATCACTCCAACGCGCACTCTCTTCGTCAGCTGTCACTCTCCTCCTGCGGTGCCCACTTCCCTCCCCTCCTCCACAGGTAATGGCGTCACTACCGTATATCACTGAAAAGCTCCACTTCTCAGCTTTCAGAATCTGTAGGAATTACGTCGATTGCGTGAATGGTCGAGGAGTTATGGTAATTTGAAAAATAAATCTAAAAATAAAATTAAAATCGATTATGAGTTTTCCAAATCGATGCTCACATCGTTCAAGACAGAATCTCAATGCATCTAAAAATCGATTTTTTTTCCCCACCCCTAGTAGTCATATAGAATAAGGCATTAATACGTGCTTTATAATGCTTTAAAATGAATGATAAAGGGCTAATATGCTGCTAATATGCATGCTAATAAGCAACTAGTTAGAGGCGTACATATTAATATAAAGTGTAACCAAATATAGCAGAGTAAGAGTCACACAAATGGCACAATAGCAATTAATTCATTACTTTACACATTCCTGTTTTAAGGACAGGGTAACAAGCCTACTGCCATTATGGTGCAGCAGGGATGGGTATGTTTAATCTATTTGCATCATAAATTTAGCGACAATGTATTAATGTACCCTACAGACCATATATGAAACAGGCAAACAAAGACATCTGATGCATAAAACTTAAAATATGAAGAGTTAATAGCCAGATCAACAGGGTGCAGTAGAAAGCAAAGCAGGTGTACTTTGACTTGTACCTTCATGTAAGTGCACACTGCAGCTGTAGGCAGTCATATATGGAGCCACAGTGATGGGTGTGGTATTTATATCTGGCAGTACTGCTTTCAAACATGTGATGGCAGCCCTGGTTCACAATACTGTGAGACACATTGAACTGTATATCCTTTTTATTGACACATTTTAGCCACTTGATAATTCTTTATCAGACACAAATTTCTCAAGTCCTCCCTGGTGTAAGATGTAGCTTAATGTTGTAGCTTTAATACCTATTAGTAATCCAGATTTGCCGTATTAGTACTACATACATACTATAACAAATGTATGCATGCGCACCAAACACACATGGTGCATTCAGTATATGTGTGCTTTGGAAAGGTTTGGGTGTGTGGGGTGGTTGATGTGGTTGAATGAGATATTTTTGGTAACATTTACAGTTGTTGTGTGGGTGTTTTGTTTTGTGCATGACAGGCGGCTCTTGGGCCTTGAGTTGACAGTGGAGGCTGTCAGCCACTGACTGATACGTCCCATGTGGCAGACAAGAAGAGAACCATCCAGATTTGTAAGAGCCACAAACCCTCAGTGGGACGGGGATATTATCTGGGGCCTGTCAGTGTGTGAGCTGACTGTCATTTAGGCTACGCTGTGTTCCACCTCTCCTCCTGACATCAGCTACTGTCATGTTTGGATTAACTGTTGTTGCTAGCACAAGTGTTTTCTGCGGCTTTGACCCATATTTCCTTCATGTGGGAGATACACTCTAAATAAATAGACTCTAAAATAATAAAAACTATGATAATTATGATGTTTTTTTGCTTGTATGCCTACAAGTTTTCAACACACAGTCAATATCTGTATATGAATGGATGGAGTTGACAGTTGGTGTTTTAGGAACGTATGGACCATGTTTATGGAGAAAAGAACAAACTTTCATTTTTAATTTGTATTGATGTTTTTTTTTTATTTCAATCCATCTATGCTATATTTTTTGGCACTACAGTTCCCATTGTGCCTTGGGTATTAAAAACATTGGGTCTCATTGATTGAGCGCGAACAGAACAAATTTTTGTGAAGGAAAAATTCAGAAGGAAATTTACGTGTATTTTCGCATTTATCAATATCAGTAGCTCAGTAGCTCAGATCTTTTTGTAAGTACTAACAAAATCTACACCTGCTTCTGACTGCTTGCAGTGCTTGTGTAAATAAGATATTGCACATAATTGCTTATCATTATTAGAAATTACAATTTTAATTTGTATTGTGCTCTGTTATATTCACAATACACAGATGCCTTTGAAAGAAATGTAACATTAGAAATGTAACACATTTAGTTAAATTAGTTGCCATTTATCAGATTCAAGCTTCAGATTAGGTGTCTTAAAAACGTGAATGAGTTATGTAAATTGACTTAACTGGAAAATGCTGTTCTCTGAAAAAAATAAAATAACAAACCAACGCGCTCCTCCTCTGCCCTATTTACACAACGCGGCCCCAACTGCATGTCATTTTTGTTTAATTTAATTATCGGAGATGCTACGTGGGAGACGTAAACATTATTTCAGATTTTGTTTTGATTTAATAAGACTCGTGAATGTGGGAAAACCGCAGCTGATAAATCCGAATCTGACAAAGAGTTGAAGGGAGACGGTGTGATTTTACGCCAGACTATCTTACTTGTTATTAAACTTAACGATGGGTTTCCTGTCGAACTATTTTTGTTTAACTTTCTGGATGGTTCTTACAACAGAGGACATGGAGTTAATGGCACCTGTTGCCTCCTTCTGGCCTTTGATTTACCTGTCCCTGTCACATTACTAATAACAGATGAAAATAAAATGTTTATCTCAACCCCACTTCACCTAAATTAACTTCAATCTCTGTGTTGGCCAACTATTTCTTTTTCTTTTTCTCAATTGCTCCATGTTCGCAGGTCGACAGGATGCACCTATTCATAGTAATTATCATGTCCTTATATGGCGGTCACTTGTTGTTCATGGGTGGGGATGTATGCTAATTGCTGGCAAGCAGGTGCGCTCTGTCAATTACGATTGATTGGCATTCATGAACATGCACATGTGCCTACGGGCAAACCAGAGTTTTCCACCGCGTTCATTAAGTAGGTTTTTAGTACTGAGGTTTTTTGTGTGCAAATGTCCTTAGAGATTTCAGGAATATGACGCAGGGGTAGAGTTAGTGTGTATTCGCTTTAAGTTGCACAATAAATTAAAGAAATATTATATTTTTGTGAAAGCTGCTCCACGAAAAGTGTCTTTGCACTGTTACAATCACAATATGTGGATTATTTTGGTACTCAAAGAGTTAAAGTCTTATGACTAACAGTCAGAATTTCTAAACTGATTTCTGTTATTTATCATCACACATTGGAGTAGAACCGTCTTCTGCGAGATGACTTTTGAAGCAAGATGCGTCACTTGGTGCTAAGGATTTAAATAGCTTAATGGCGGTACCAAGGTGCAGCTGATGCAGGTGATGCATTTTAAGGGACCGCGGAGAACACTGACCCTGAAGAGAGAATTTAATAACATCCCTTGCATCCACTTTGCTTGATTAAAAGTATTTTTTTCCCAGGCTTTCAAGGGAAATGCATGGAGACTCAGGGACTAAAAGAACAATTCAACACTGAATCACACTGAGCAGAAATCTGCGTCACAGCAGGTGTTTGTGATCAGTTGTCAATGAAAAAATATGGTGCTAAAAAAAGTCTACATGAGCTTTCTTTAAATCTATAGAGACATCACAGATTCATACATGTGCCTTTGATAGCCGAGGGGATGCAGAAAACAACCAACTAGTGAACTTTGCTCAGGAGAGATGTTGGACTCACCGTCCTTAGCATTGTGCTCACTGCCAATCCAATCCTGGCCAGGCAAACGCCATTCCACTCTGTACTTGATAATGGGCACTCCACCCATGGAGTCAGGCTCCTCAAACTTCACCACTGCAGTGCTGGAGAAAGGTTCCACTAGCGTAATTTCTGGCGATGATGGCACATCTGCAACAGAGCACAGGCAAGAAAAAAAAAGAAACATTTAAAAACTCATTCTAAAAGCTGGCACTTATGCAAAGATTACAATAAAATATAATCAGTTACAAAATGCATGTAACTCCCAGTGTACATTGTTAATTGATGCGCAGTGTCTATGGGAAACAACAGAAAAAAAATGTCAATTTTCAATATACCATTTGATTAAAGGAATACTTCACACACAAAATGGTCATTTATATATCAATTAGTGTGGTTGTGTTACCTTGAATTTATCAAGACAACTGTTTTTCTTGCATGCCTCCAAGGAAAACAGCAAAAATATTGACTTGATTGATCGGGGACCCCAATTAACAACAGCAAAACTCTATCAAAACATCAGTTTACAAACTCACACACAACTTGTGCAGTATAATCCAAGTCTCATCCATCCAGCTGTATGCTCTGTACTTCCCAAACCTTTGTATTTTGAATGAACAGCACAACTAACTGATATACAAATATGTATTAAAGAAAAATAATTTTTAATATACTGTTAAAAGCTAATTCATTCCTTAAAAAATGCCTCTGAAATACTGATTTGAGCCTTCAAAATAACACATGATGACATTCGGTGTCTCTACAGTGTAGGGTTGCAGGACTCCAATGCTGATGTGGTTGGCTCTGATTAATACCATTCACTGCAACACTGGATAATTTACTGCTCTACATCAGCCCTTTTGACAATTGTGGTTGCCGGCATGCCTCTGGTGCCCCAAAGCCTCTGGTCACTAAATTACTGAAGATCTGTTGGACATGCCTGAATGAGCCTGCAGCGACAGCTTTACCTCCAGCCTGAGTTTTGCTTTGATTCATGAAGACAGGACAGAGTTTAGTGGTCTTCTGTAGACATGATACTGTAATGCTGTCTTTTTATCTTTCAGGGGTAGGCTCTAATGATGGCAATAAGTATGTCATGTGGGTGTTAATTCCGTTCATTCAATTTGGATCTAAAGTCTCTTTAAAACTTTTGTTCATAAAATATGATGCAGTATATTCATGGGTTTTAATTGAGGGACTCTCTCAAGCTGTTCTCATAAATTGTACAAAAGCAGCGCACCCAATTTTGTACATATCCCATGTACTTTGAAAGGTTGTGATCACGTGACCAATGCGCTGATAAAGTAAATGAACCAATAGAACTTAATCTAATTTAATCTACCAAGACATTTACTAATCACAACCATGCTCCCCATGGATGAATCCCTTTGATTGCTCTGATGACCTTTCCTCTTGCAGCCATTTACATTTCTAGGAGCAACAAAATCACCAGTGAGTGCATTCAAATGATCTTAGTCATATGTTTTTACGTAGGAGGAGCAATGTGGTTTTCGTCCCGGACGCGGAACCGTGGACCAGCTCTTTACCCTCGCCGAGGTGCTGGAGGGGGCATAGGAGTTCGCCCAACCAGTCCACGTGTGTTTTGTGGATTTGGAGAAGGCTTACGACCGTGTCCCCAGGGGCATCCTGTGGGTGGTGCTCCGGGAGTATGGGGCTGGTGGCCCTCTGCTAAGGGCCATCCAGTCCCTGTACCGAAGGAGCACGAGTCTGGTTCGCGTGGCTGGCAGTAAGTTGGACCTGTTCCTGATGAGGGTTGGACTCAGCCAGGGCTACCCTTTGTCACTGGTTCTGTTCATAACTTTCATGGACAGAATTTCTAGGCGCAGCCGAGTGGTGGAGGGTGTCAGGTTCGGTGACGGGAAGATCTCGTTCCTGCTATTTGCGGATGATGTGGTCCTCCTAGCTCCATCGAACAGTGACCTCCAGCTCTCGCTGGGACGGTTCGCAGCCGAGTTTGAAGCAGCTGGGATGAGAATCAGCACCTTCAAGTCTGAGGCCATGGTCCTCAGCCGGAAAAGGGTGGATTGCCCACTCCAGGTCAGGGGGGAGGTCCTGCCTCAGGTGGAGGAGTTTAAGTATCTCGGGATCTTGTTCACGAGTGGGGGTAGGATGGAGCGGGAGATTGACAGGTGGATTGGAGCGGCATCAGCAGTGATGCGGACGCTTAACCGGTCCGTTGTGGTGAAGAGGGACTGTAGCCAGAAAGCGAAGCTCTCGATTTACCGGTCGATCTACGTTCCAACCCTCACCTATGGTCACGAGCTTTGGGTAGTGACCGAAAGAACAAGATCGCAAGTACAAGCGGCCGAAATGAGTTTCCTCCGCAGGGTGGCTGGGCTCAGCCTTAGAGATAGGGTGAGGAGCTTGGACATCCGGGAGGGACTCGGAGTAGAGCCGCTGCTCCTCCACATCGAGAGGAGCCAGTTGAGGGGGTTCGGGCATCTGGTAAGGATGCCTCCCGGACACCTCCCTTGGGAGGTGTTTCGGGCATGTCCAACCAGGAGGAGACCTCGGGGCCACCCCAGGACACGCTGGAGGGATTACATTGCCCAGGTGGCCTGGGAACACCTCGGGGTTCCTTTGGAAGAGCTGACGGAAGTGGCTGGGGAGAGGACTGTCTGGGCTTCTTTGCTGAGGCTGCTGCCCCCGCGACCCGGACCCGGATAAGCGGAGGACGACGAGACGAGATGAGATATGTTTTTACGTACCAAACGACTTAAGTCTTGTTTGAATGTACTGGAGGCACTGCTCAGTGCTGGTGATTACAAAACAACACTGCATGTTTTTTTCTGTGCTAAAAGGTGGAGAAATCAACTAATCATCAATCAGTGTCTGTGTGCAAACTTCCCAGAGCCACCATGCACACAGGAACACCACTGAAAATGATCCGCCTTCTGTAATAACAAACCTACCTAATCTTATCTGGATTGTGTACCATTAGTATGTAATGCAGAGACTGTTTAATTACCCTTGAAATTGAAATCATTTTGTCTACTGAAGCTCTTTGCCTTGTGCCACTTGTTGAAATTTTCTCATTGACATATCAATGTGGAAAATCAGGTGTGAAGACATATTTGAGTGGGGTTGGTACCCTTTTTATTCCTACTATGGCGGGAGGGAGTCACTTTAGGCATGGTAATGAGTTATGCAGCAGATAAAACAGCAGAGAGAAAACACCTCAAAGGGCCTACAGTATATTACACAGTGGCAGCAGAGGTTGTTAGCACAATTAATTCGACTACACTGTATTTAGACAAGGTCCTCTGTGACCTACCTCCTCTAATGGCTCCAAAACAATTTGCATACCAAACTAGAAGGGCACTCAAAGAGCACAGACCTCTGCCAAGGCCAATTGTCCAGTCTTCTGTGATAAGCAAATCTGCAAGCGCAACCACAATATATGTCTGGATCTATTTACAAAACTATTAGAATTATGTCAAATATGGTTGACATGTGTAGGCTTCCTCAGAGGATTACTGATACCCATGAATTGTGGATTGTGATATAGAGTCATCATATTTCCACAGCTGGCTTTGTTTTGACACTTCTGAACTTTACTATCATGATGTATGGCATTTATTCTGCCAAAGCCAAGTGCCCTATCTTGCAGTGTTAACAAAAGTGAATAATAATTTGTGATCTGTGCTGTGATTTGGAGCCCCTCCAAAATTGAATGGATTCTTCCTTGGCCCATGCTACACCCTTCCACCAAGTAAATACCAAGAAAATATGCCCTTAAAGGACAGTTCCACTGTGGTTTGAATATTTGCTCATTACTGTACCTGTCTGTGCTGTGGAGTGTCTGTGCACGGTCAGACTTTATTTTCTGTTTACATGCTGCCTTTTGGTCAACATTTCACATGTCCTTGCTCTCAACACCGGCTTCTGATTGCCTTTAGAGTTTACTTTAAAATGTTATCCATAAATTATATTGGGCCTTGCTCCTGGTTATATTGCTGAGCTGTTAACTATGCTCCCACACAGGGGATTAAACCTGACCTTGGAACACCCATTTCGCTGTGGGTGCTTGGATCCATAATGTTGTATTATTTCACTATTTCTTCATGGCATAAAGCATCACAGACTGGCCAGGTAGGTGCTGTCACATCATTGTGAAGTCATCACAATGCTAGCACTTTCCACTTACCCCAAATTTGTCTGTTGTTTAATTGTAAAACTAGAATTACCAATTTGCATTTGTATGCTTCCATAAACTTGTCAAACTGCAGTTACTGTTGACATCTGTGTCTGTGAAAACATGAATGCTTCATACACATCTTCCCCCCCGGCAGCACAGAAGATCTTTACAATCAGCACAGTTTCAAGGTGGACACCCAAGATTAGAGTTAGCAATTCAGTATCTGGCCAAATGTCTCCCCTTCTGTTCCTGAGATATGATGTTGAGTAATGGCCAGAGAAGTGTTTTATGCGGAACATTATGATGTCACAGTGAAGCTGACCTTTGACCTTCTGAATATAAAATGGAATCATTTTATCCTATTAGACATTTGTGTGTATTTTTGTAAAAATCAGTGTATTAATTCCTGAGTTATGGCAAAAAAAAATATGTTTTGTGAGGTTACAGTGATCTTGAGTTAAAGTGGGTGTTTGTGCCAAATCTGAAGAAATTCACTAAAGGTGTCCCCAAGCTACCACATTCACGAGAATGAAACAGATAAAGTCATTATGACCTTGACCTTTGAGCTATGACCACACAATTTTAATGGCTTTATCATTGACTCAAAGTGGATGTTTGTGCCAAATCTGAAGAAAATCCCTCAAGGTGTTCTTGAGATACAGCATTCACGAGAATGGAACAGATGAGGTCACAATGACCTTGATCTTTGACCACCAAATTCTAATCAGTTCATCCTTGTCTCAAAGTGGTTGTTTGTGCCAAATTTTGAAAAATAAAATCCCTCAAGGTGTTCTGGAGATATCAGGTTGAGATGTATGAACGGGCACAGTGAGCTTGACCTATGACAACCAAAACCTAATCATTTTAATGTAAAATCCAAATGGATATTTGTGCCAAATTTGAAGAAAATTCTCTTGGAGGCTCTTGAGAATGGCATGGACCAACAGACAACTCAAAAACATAATGCCACAAATACAGAGGCATAAAAACACTACACACCTTCAGTTAAATACAATGGTACATTTTTCAGTGAACAAACCTGCTTGGATCAGAAGGAACTCCTTGGACTCAGAGCCCATCACATTGGTTGCTGTGCAGTTGTAGCTCCCAAAATCATTCTGAGAATCAGGAGTAACCTGAGAAACAGAAAAAGACACAAACACAGAGAGGTCAAGGGGCCTGAGGCACTGCAGGGGAACAAGAAAAGAATACAACTATTTACCGAGTAGACCCTTTAAGAACTTCAATATGTACCTTACAGGCAGTAAACAGTGTGTAATTCATGTGGGAAGTGGATATATATCACAGAGACTCAGATATCTACTGAAATGAATCATTACACACTGGTTCATTAACAAAGCATTGAGCACTCTGTACCTAATAACTAGTCTACTATTACAATCCTGGATTCAGAGTTGCTCCAGAACTACTTCTGAACTATTCAAACCCTGACAATATTCATAAAAAAAACCTAATACATCTCTTTGTACTCTATTAACCCCTGTGTTTTTGTGTGTCAGTGAGGTGCAGCAGACCTCCAGGTAGCTGATGGTCGGTGTGTTGTAGATCTTCATGTTGGTGGTGTTGGCAGAGGGCAGCTGGAAGCCGTCTCTAAACCAAACCACTGAGGCTCCGGGGTGAGCCTCAACCTCACAGCTGATGTTGGCTGGGTTCCCCTCCCACGTGTACACTGTCACTCGACCCAGGATCTTTGGAGCATCTGCAGCAACACAGAGGGGAGCGAAGATGGAAAATGTCACAACAAGGCATGTTTGGGAGAGTTTACTGATAATCTAAAGTGTTTACTCTTTCAATCGGGTTCATCTGGCAGTGGGAAAAAATGTGAAAATGCAAAGGTTTATTCTTTTTAAACAGTAATAAATACGGCATGTGCATAATTTTTTGAGGTAGGCTTGTGCAATGGATCTGAACAGTCAAAACATTTACATATTTTCTCCCTTTTCAACCACTTCAGTTGGACATTGTCATAAGGTCAAGGAAAGATTTAGATTTAGAGGAGCCGTGGCCCAAAAGAATTCGACTAGATTTACACAAGGCAACATTTAGAGGCAATATCCACTGGAAATGCTCTTTTAAATGTGAATCTAAGATGAATAAATACCAACATTTTACAGTACACCCAGGCATTACTATACATCATTACACATAGCATCCCTACTGTGTCTGGTGTGCTAGGCAAGTGAACACAGCATAATATTTCTATAATCCAGTACTGACTCTTGAAATCATTCCAGAAGTGTGTGAGAACAGAGAGAGAGGAGATGTTGATTGATTCTACATCCTTTTTTACACGAGCACACGTATTATCATCAAACCCGTCAAATCTCTGCATGAAAAATCCACGGGGCTGATAAGAGTCAGTCAGCTGGGAAAGGCCACATGGAGTCTTCTATCGCAGGCGCAAGGAATTATGGGATGGCAATATTGCCTTGCTTCCCTGCAGCTCAACTTCTCAGCATTTCCAGCAGATCTTATCATGGCTCCCAGTGAGATACTTCATTTAGAAATCTTTGCAATCAGAAAAAGACATTTAAAGTCACACTCCCGAAGGCAGCTGGAGCGATTGCGGCGATGCTGACAGGACCTGAAATCTTAATGGCAAACAAATGCGAGTTGTATAATGGCTCTATTTTTTCTTACGTTTATATATTCAAGTCTTTAATGCTATCCATTGGAGTTTTAAAGACAACCTATGGTGCTTTTATGGAACATTAAATTGCCATTTTTTCCCATTTAACTCGTGACAAAAAGTCGGTTTTATTGCAAGATGCTCCAGCTCAGCAATTACAAAAACTTTAATGTCTCACAGGACTGAGTGCTTATTATTGCACAATAGGTCTAACAGGCACACAATCATAAGTTAAAGCAGCTACAAGGAGTTTTTAAGTGGTTATGAAACAGTCTCGATTAAATACTGATGCCTCAATATGACCTACATAAGCAAACGAGACAATCGGCGTGAAGATTGGTTATTTCGATATAGTTTTTCTTAATGCCTGTCATTGGGTCTGAATCCCTGTGAAATCAGACAAAACGATTCAAGGCATGCAGAATGAAAAAAGCCAACATTTACATTTTCCCAGGCAAAGTTTGGCAGTGAGTAGTATATTAGTAAGGAAAAATGAAGCAGGAGGAGCTTCTTCTTTGAAGCAGTATATTTTACATGTCATACTTTGTAGTAATGGCTGATACTGGGGCAGGATTAGCAAACAGAAAAAGAAAAGAACTGAAACCAAGAACCAAAAATATCTACAGGGAAAGTGATAGAGCAGGGGTGAAAGCACAAATCAACCTTGGCTGGTCATTCAAAACATGGGTAGAACTGCAGGATTTGAGAGGATTCAAAACCGATATTGAACTAGAGCTCTTCCACCTAGACAGGTATATAATAGGTCTATCTTTTTTATGAAATACAAGGGAGCCTATCACAGCTGACACTGGGCGAGAGGCAGGGTACACCCTGGACAGGTTGCCAGACTATCACAGGGCTGACACATAGAGACAGACAACCATTCATGCTGACATTCACACCTATGGACAATTTAGAGTCACCGATTAGCCTGAATGTCTTTGGACTGTGGGAGGAAGCTGGAGCACAAACCCACCCTGACACAGGGAGAACATACAAACTCTGCAATGAAGGGCTCCCGCACCCCAGGGTAGGAACCCTCTTGCTGTAAGGCGACAATGCTAACCACTGCACCACCGTGCACTGTCTCTTTTCTTCATTCACCTCCAAAGCAAATGCAAACGTTAGCTAGATCAAGATCTTTGCATCACGAGGCAGTGGTGCCCATGGAAACACTACTGCTTTTGTCCACAGGGACCGCCAAAACCAACAGAAAATAAACGTTCCTTGTAGTTGCTTAAAGGCCCTGATACTCCAAGCCGACGGTCGCATGTAGGTCAATGTTGGGCCGTTGGTCAGTGTCTGTTGCCCTTGTCCATGCGGTGTGGCCTGCACCGCTGGCCCTCATCGGCTTTTCTTTCACTGATTTAGCAAGTTGAATTGGCGTCAGCAATGGCAGAGCCCACGGGTGAATGAAATCACTCTGATTTTCAGTTCAGCTCAGCGCATGGGAAGAGAAATGGGTGTGAGGAAAGTAAACAAAGATCTTAAGTCAAGAGGGAGTGAGACCAAAACAAACTTGTTACCTCTCACATTGACGCAGAATGCATATGCTTGTTGGCTGTCAGCTGAGTCAGTATGAGCATGAGCAACTTTTTGGTCGACACTCAGGTGACAAACCAGGTAGAAGCCATCAACAGCACACAGGTGAGATTGGGACTTTATAAAAGGGTAGTGAGCAGGTAGTAGCAGCACATGTCTACGTGGAAACTATGAAAATTCCGGACACAGGGCTAAAAATGCAAATATAGCTAGATGAAACGCCAAGCAGACAAAGTTCATTCCAAACTAGTGAATGTGGGGTTGGCTGTCACTTTCACCTTTGCTGTCACACAGTGACGGAGAGGATGGGGAAGAAGTTGGCCTGTTGTCTGTTGTAGGTGTGAGCAGTTAGCTTAGTTAGTTTGCAAAAGTATTGGCTTTTCCACTACAACAGATGTAACATTTCTATAATGGTACACTAGTGCAGGGAGGAGGGGGGGGATTTTGAATGTTGTGTTAACAAGCAGTAACCGGCAATTCCTGTATAGTTTGCCTTTAACAAGGCCATTGAGTCAACACAAATAACAGAGCTAAAATCTGTCTCCTCCAACTGCTACAGAAAATTCAGCTGGTTCATTTTGGGTTTGATGAAACTTCTTCTCACTGCAGCTGCTCTTTATTTGATACCTGCAGAGAGACCAGTAAGACTGCTAACATTCATGCTACAATATAAGCCCCATTTAGCAGCCTATTTTGACGTGCTCATTGAAATGAATTGATACCATATGGTCAAAACTCTTCACCCCGAACCTTAATTTTTTTGGCATCATCACTGTAAGAGGCTATAATGGGATATGACTGTTTTCCTGCATTGTTTCCTTTTATTATATCCCGCTCACATCACTGGCGAGCAGTGCTTCTGAATGCGGTGAAGTATGCTCTGCTTCCTGAGTGCTGTGAAACGCTGTGGCCCCTGACACTGCCGGGCTTTACTTCTGACCCTGGATCCTTGAAAACTCTGCAATGTGCTGCAGCTGGAATTGATGGATGAGGCTGAGTCAATAAATGCTCCATCTCCTGCAGCCCTGATTAGAGGCTTGTTCCTTCTATCAATGCTACTTTTGGGCTTTGTTAACTCACTACAGTGCCTGTGACCTGCCTGTTTGATTTCTGTAGCCTCCTAGTCTGGTCTAGGTGAGATTATCAGTATGTTTGCAAATAACAGAGATGATTTCACTACTGGTGCTCATGTAGGTCACAAATAACACAAAATACATAAGAAATATAGCACTACATACAATAATATTAATTACTAGGGCTTATAAAAAGTATATAAAGGTTAGTCATAACTACAGTAGTATTAGTAGAAATGAAGTATGTTGTCACCTCTAGGAGAGGAAGAGTAGTTATTTGAACAGTAGAGGTATATATATATATCTTATAAGATTATGTGAGATGTCTACACTTAACATTCTCAGGTGTCCCTTTTCCTTCTTACTGTGAATATTCATAAATCAAGCCAATAAGCTATTAATTAATTTATGATCATGCCTCTCTGGATATGTGTATATTTATGTATAAATGTTTGCATCTAAAAACTGCATATGGGTGTAGGTGCATAAATTGTACTTATGGTCTGGATGCTTTTTAATAAATGTTGGATCAAGAGAAAGGTAAGCCAAACAGTTGCAGCTTCAGTCAGCACTATTTTGATCATTGTCATAATATTTTGACGTTGACTCATTACTATTCTGTTACAATAGTTTTGCATCAGAGATATCAAAGAGTAAACTTAGGTCAAAATAAGATTGTCATGGTTCCACCAGTCCTCTGTGCTGTGTACCCTGAGCATAAATATTGTGGGGAAGACCCACAACCAAGAACCACAACTACCTGCACATAAAATTAAAGTGACACTTGATTGTTTTTTCTTTACATATAGATGAACAAATCTTAGCACCTTGACACTGCCTCTTTAAGGCGGGTATATTACACCATTATGCTGCCTGGCCGTGCTGTATAAAGGATACAATTGTGGTATAGAAGGACAGGGTAGTCTCGCCTTAAAGCCACTGTGGAGGGTAGTATCAGCACTTAAATGGTGTTTCAAAGATGCATTATGCGCATGATCCACTATAGGACATTTAAAAAGTAGCTGTTAGCAGTTAGCAGCTAACTCAAAGAAGAAGAACAACAGCCGTAAATGTCCTCAAACTGGAAAAACAATGAGGTCTGGGTGCTCCCTACCCTCCGAGCAGAGGACGAGATCAGTCACCAACAGACAGTAAATGATTGTTATTGACACGTTAATGCCATTGTTACTGTTTAACAAGCGCTGCTGATGCATGCATTTTAATAACACACTGAAGGCCGACACTGTTGTGTTACATGTTACTCCTTACCCCCCTACTTCTGGTGCCCCTGCTTGGACGACATGCATCTCTAAACTCAGACTTTATTGTGATCTCAATCACACACCTGTATATTTTCTTGAGCCAGGGATGTAAATTGGGGTTAGGGTGGGGCTATTGCTACCTTCCTTTGTCCAGCTCCCTTGCCAGGACATTTTTGATCTTTTATCCCAGCCTTCATTGTGATCTCAACTACACACCTGCAAAGTTTCGTGACTGCATCTTGCACAGTTGGGGTGCTACTGTGGAATAAAATCTGTCCACAGATAGACATACAGACATATAAACACCAGGCAAAGTACTCAAAACTGCTTCTGTGGTAGTTCCTACTACAATAGGTGTCTCCAGGACTACATGTTGCCATGATGAGTCACACTCGCACACACACACACACACACACACACACACACACGAAAACCATCTGTTGTGAGATTGTCACTGCTGGACGAGGTGTCCATTATCAGTTTTCAATTTTAACAGCAACACCTTGGAGTGGAATATCCTGCTTACTGTATACCACGGTCACTTACCAAAGAAATAAAAAAAAGTATGAATATTCATTCATATTTTTATGCTTTATGTAGTCAATACCTTAAGTTTTTCCACAAGCTATTACTCCATTTTCCTAGTAACACGTGAGAGTTTACTTAATACTTGGAACAATTATTACCACCCCATAGGTTCTTTCTCACTGAAATTATTATTAACCACTCCAGTAAATAGGACAAACTTTAGATACGACTTAGCAATGGGAGATAGTCCATTCAGCTCACTGAACCTCTTTCGCTCAGCTATTAGCTAGAATGCTAACTTTATGCTAGCAAAGTCAATAATCGAGTCAAGTAAGTATAATTCAACAGTATGTTTAACAACAACACAAGCCAGCTATCCAGCCATGGCATTGTCCCCAAACTAATATCAAGATTTTGACAAACAAGTGATAAACTGTGACGTTGAATAATGTTGTAACATTGCTGTCACCCGCAGCCTGAAATAGCATTGAATAACCAAAGGAATGTGAGATGATTGTTTAAGCGGAGAGAGGCAGCGTAGTACCTGCAGCGTGTGTTACAGTCTCCATCCTGTGGTGTCCACAGGCAGAGGCACTGACAACTACACTCAGTGTTGGAAATTAATTATAAACAGAGGCTGCATCCCTTACTCATAATAGATACAGAATGATAATATTACACAGCCAGAACATTAATTTAGAAGAGTTAACAAAGTTTCACTGGAGCTATTTAGTAGGTGTTCATTATAGGTTTTTAGTGGACACTCTGCAGCCAATCAGAATTAAGTATTAACCCAGATCATGGTATAACAATAATTAATGGTTACTGTGAGAGTCCACTGACTGCATAAATGCTGATTCTATCATGTCAAGAGTTAAGGGTTTCCTTTGTATGAAGATGGTCAAACTTCAGCATATCGACAGGCTACAAACAATAACTCTCTTTAGCTTCAGTCTTAAAGTATAGCTATCACAATTGCACTTCAAGCCGAGCCAGAGAACATCACATAAGGTATACTGAAATCGGCCAGCTATGCATAGCTTGGAATTTCAAACTGTAGGGCCAGCAGGATAGATATGAGTAGATAAGAAGTGACCCGCTTGCAGCTCAAACAGTGTTTTCATTAGACATTCATGCTAAACAAACCTCAGCCGCTGACAAAACGGAGCTCAAACAGAGAAGATATTAACACTTTCCTATCAGTCCTTCAGCAGCAAGCGTCGACACACTCAGCCCAGCTAATGGGATCATGCTGTGCAGCAGATAGGAAGTTCCATGCTTAGATAACGTCCTCATTGTGTGAGTGGGCGAGTGGTGATAGAGGGGACAGAGAGTGAGAGCTGTGCTCAAGACAAAGCACCTTTTCTTATCGATAATTGCTTGGCAACAGTGAATCAGCTACCTGATTACTTGCTGATTACTCTAGCTAACTGCAAGCCCTCAAACAACTCTATCAATGCTGCGTTGTGATTATATCTCTGAGCAAATTGCTGGCGCATTGAGAGCGGGGCATATTAATCCAATTAAGTGTTCATTGGCTTTATTTATCTCTTTCTTTTTTGCCAAGGTAACATTCGATAGATTTCAATATGAGATCAAGTATGATTTGGCTTCCATTGTGCACATCGAATCTTTCCAAGGATATGTTTTGACTTGCCAATGTGAAAATGTATGCAAACACTGGGGCACAAGTACATTTTTGAGTCTGTAATTTTGCTGGAGGGAAAAGTATGTCAGTTTCTCCTGAGAACAGCGTAATTTTGAGACATACAGTCTCTAAGCATTGAGGCAGTTTTGTTCAGTCTCTGTACTCCAGCACATCAGAGTGCAAGAGAAACAACGACTGTAGAGTTAAAGTGCTGACTTACAGCTTAAATTTCAGGGTGTCTACAGTATATAACTGTCAATCAAAGGAAAAATGGCTCCACGACACTTTTAGTCTGGAGTAAGGATGCTCAAAAGCCGTAGTAATTAGGCAGTTACAAAAAATTGGACAGAGAAATTTTAAGCCTCAAAAGCCACTGCACCTCCAGGCTATGTCAGAACTGATACCTTTGTTTCCATGGTAACAAATCGCAGTGGTACCACTGACCCAGCAAACTCTGCTCTCTCGCCCACCACTTATCCCCAGAAACAGAGGTGACTGCCCAGACGCTGCATCTCCAGAAACATTTCTTTGGTCTTAACAAGCTCTTCCCCTTTTTCTGCCTCTGAATTTTCTCATTTGAATATTTCTGTCTCCATGGCCATGCTTTCATAGTTTTTAAAAATTCTCCTATTAACTGCAGAATTAATTGCAAAGTAAATGTAGCTGAACGGGTTGAGGCTTGATCAGCCGTGTTTTAAGACTTAATTTACCCCTCATAATTAAAACAGTCATGAATCTGACAGCTTTGTGCATCTGATGCCGAGCAGCCTGTTGCACCAGATACAAGCAAGTTGAACATAGTGTTGTAATTTATACAATAACTAAAATCGGATTGCACCACACAACTAAGGTACAACGTAGAGGTATGATAAAAGTTCCACCTCCCCCGAGCAGGTAATTAACTGGTACCTTGGTGGAACGGTAAGAAAATGCTGGACTCTAATGTTAGAAGAGTCAGAGTAAAATGTTCTTCTACCTGGAGCACATTTCCTGCGACAGACTACATCCCTTTACATTCATGATGACACTGACATGCACGCTCAGTCCTCGGCTGTACACTGACTTTATTCTGCTTCACTTTTTCTATGATGGGATTTGCCGCTAGCAGCACATGGGTGCTTGTAACAGAGACTTGTAACTGTCAGTGTGTTGACTTCAGCTGGATCTTTGTGCCAAGGTGGAAGTTTTCCAAGGACTTTTGCTGATGTTGTTATTATCTGTGACAATATTTATGTGTGTTAGAATCATCCACACAACATCAAAGTACAAATCAACTGATTAATGACTGCTGAATGAGGTAAATGAGGGAAAGTTAGACCAACCGCATTTTATGTCACGTGCTGGCATACATTATGTTTTCTTCGTTCTACAAAATAGTCTTGCAGGCTTTTTTATTCATGTTAGAGCAGTGTCTTTCTTTCCCTTGTCTGAAAATGCACAGTGAAACTTCACTCTGCAACAACACTAGAGGCAACTCAATTAAATCACAGTGTAAGTAGAGATGGAGCAAATGAACAGAGTAGTAAGTTTAATGTGAAACTAACCTGTTACAGCCAAGCAGTGAGTGTTGACTTTACTCTTGAACCTATGACAACAGGCTGCAGAACTCTATCTGAAGACAGAATATTTGTCTAGTCTGTCAGTCTGTGTTTGTGAAAAGCTTGTTATTGATTTCTCTACCTACAGGTAAAATCAGCAGCTAATGAACAGAGTCCAGAAAAGCTGTCAGGATGCTGTCAAAAGCCATTTCAGGAAACAGAGGAAACCACTACCTGAGGAAAAACAGACATGTTGAGAAAACGTCTGGGCAACAAAAAAATGTCAATTGCAACGCAATTACTCCTGGAATGCACAGACCATCGCAGACTGATGATATATCAGGGTCAAGTAATGGGATTCTACGATTGACGACAAGTCACTAACACTTTTCAATGACTCCTAATAGCATGACATTTCGTTTGAAGACAGGAGCAGCTGCAGCAGCTGTTCCAGGTCAAGGCTAACAAGAGACAGATGTATGTCTGTAACAAAGTTTCCTTGAAAATAATTCTTTTAACCTTTAGATCCTGACTTCAGTCCCTCCTTTAGTTGAGCATCGACGAATTTATCAAACACTGACACTTATTCTTTGACCTATAATAGTCTATAACGTGTGAAGTAGTGGGTGCTTGTTGAAAAAGACATAAAAAAAAAGAGTAGTCAGAATAAAAAGAATTTTGGGAGAAAAATGTATTCAGCCCAATTGCCAGACGAACTGCTGTATTGTGTGTTTCTGCAAACCAAAGATATGTAGCATTTATCTTATGAAGAAACCTCTGTCTGTCTGTGTCTCTGTTCCACGTTTTTCTCCTCAATGACTTGGTCAATCCATGTGAAATTTGGCACAGTGGCAGAGGGTCATGGGAGGATGCGAATGAAGCAATATTACATCAATTGGCCAAAGGGGGCGCTATAGCAACCAAATGAAATTGCAAACTGTGAATGGGCATATCTCATGCCCCGTATGTCGTTTTGCACAGAGATGCCTCTCCTCATGAGGAACAAATTTGCCTCAAGAACCCATAACGTCCGGTTATATAGATTTTCCGCCACTTTGAATTTTTTGAAAAACACTTCAAATCGATCTCTTCCTAGGAATTTTGACCAGTCTGCATGAAACTCTGTGAACATAATCTAGGGACCAATATCTAAAGTTCCCTCTTGGCAAAAGTTGGAAAACTTACTAAAACTGAGCTTCTAGAAGGCAATGAATATTGCGGAGGGTGTGGCTCATCACATAAAGGTGTATAACATCTCAGTGTATAACATCTCAAGGGTTTCACCAATCACCACGCACATTTGTAGGCCTATGACCACACATAATCTGAGGGCTAATTTCTTATCTAGGCTGAACCGCCATATCGATTTTTACTAAACTTGGTAGATATGTAGAACAGGACGCCTCGAGGTGACTGGAGAAATTTAACTCTAACTGGCAACTGGGTGGCACTATAACAACAGAAAAATGCTTAAAAATGGCTACATCATTATGTTTCAGCATGAAAACCACTTTGTCTCCTTGGAATTATTAGGTTCTAGCTGAATATCTGTCAAAATGGAGTTTTTTATATATTCTTATTCTGTGACAACTTATTAAAATGACATGAGGTGTTTGTTTTTTATAAGTTGTATGTATTTTTGGACTTTTTATTTAGAAAAAAAGGTTCTATCTCCAAAATCAACCTTCAACTTGCTACTCTAAGGTTCTACTTGATCACCATTCAGCACTTCCAAAGCCCACAGGAGGATCAGTCAGGTTCTGCTTCTCTTTTATGTTGCCACATTCCTCAATGCTTGTATAAAACAAAACCTGATACTGCCTTTATACTGAGCTGCTACATTAACTGGCTGGGACAATCCTACAGTGGCTGAACCCAACACAGATGTTTTATTTACCTGCCGTACTGATCTGTACAGAGAATATCTAGAACAATGGTTCCCATCTGGTGGGTCGCAATCCAAAAGTGGGTTGCATGTCAATTCTGAACGGACGCATTAATGTTTTGGAGGTGTAACTACAGAGTGACACAGACACACCACTGCAGTGTATATAAATATAATATAAGTATAAATGTTCACAGTATGCTTAAGGCTGACGCACAAGTATAAATCCCCCTTAACACTCTTAGCTTCATTCATTAGTGAATCAGAACATTACAAACTAAAGGTTGATGTGTATTGACAGCATTGAAACACAATCAGAGAGAGTTTAGGAAGAGTTGGATGACTTACAGCGGACTTCCAGGTACATGTGCTGGTCGTCCTGGCCAATGGAATTGCTGGCGGTGCAGAGGTACTGGCCGGCATACGTGAAGAGGACATTTTTCAAGGTGAGAGAGGACACCCGCGCGTGGCTGCGTACCACAATGTTTCTATCAAGGCTCTACAAAGAAGAGGAGAAAGCAATTAGTCACACTAGTTGTTGCAGCTGTGTGCTGTTGGACTGCATTTCCCAGTGTTCTCCTGTGTTTTCCCTGCCCCTTTCCCCAGTGTCTGTCTGTGGGTGCGTCCCAAGTCTAGTGCTACTGCTAGCTCCTCGCTTGAACCGGAAGTCGTTCGAGGTCCGCCATCTTCTAGGCCGTCCCAAGTCTCTTATTTGTGCAGCGAGGAGCTAGCGCTAGGAGCTAGCAGCAAGCTTTAAGCAGCTACGAGCTAGGATGGTCGAGAGGTTCCTAACAGGAAGTCTTTTTCAGTTTGAGGCCATGACCATACCGTCTGTCCTGCACCTCTCTCTGTCACTGTCTCTCTCTCTGTCTCTGTCTCTCTCTTTCTGTCTCATTGTGTCATACGGATTACTGTTAATTTGTTATGTTGATCTGTTCTGTACGACATCTATTGCACGTCTGTCCGTCCTGAAAGAGGGATCCCTCCTCAGTTGCTCTTCCTGAGGTTTCTACCATTCTTTCCCCTCTTAAAGGTTTTTTTTGCGGAGTTTTTCCTTATCTGCTGTGAGGGTCCTAAGGACAGAGGGATGCCGTATGCTGTAAAGCCCTGTGAGGCAAATTGTGATATTGGGCTTTATAAATAAAATTGATAAAATTGATTGAGGTAGACTGACAGGTCTGATGTCTTATTCACTCAGCAGCTGACTTGTTGAATGATGGCGAGTGGATTTAATAATAGTGATAATAATGATGATGATAATAATAATGATAATGATGCTCATCACAGTGACAGTGGCAGGGCTACAGACCGTTCTTCAATTGCCACAAACTTCGGCAAATGTCTCAATAACAATGGTAACACATGCAAAACTGTGTGACCAAAGTCATGACGGCGGGGGGCAGGGGGTTACGGCTTTGATCAGCGAATATAATGACACTTGGGATGTACGCTAAATGCTGGCTCCGTTATGCAGCAGATCCAGTTGTGCCGCCGTCATCAGGAATGGACGTCGCTTCACGTGACGCTTCAGAGTAAGGCCGTCTCATGTCTCTTAAACCGACAATGCTCGCTCATCGCTCCTAGCGCTAGCTCCTCGCATTTTTTCCTAGGTGGGAGGGGCTAAACAGCTAGCAAAGTCAGCTAGCAGTAGCGCTAGCAGTAATTTAAGAGACTTGGGATGCACCCTGTCTCTTGTGGCTTCCCTTCCCTGGCTCCTGGCTGATTACACTCACCTGGCTGACTACACACACCTGGCTGATCACACACACCTGCCTTCCATCAAGCTCATCAACCTCCAGTCTATATATACCCCTGGTTCTCACCCACTCATCGCCAGAATGTTGTTCAACCCTCTGTGGTAGTTCTCTCAGGCCAGACTTTAAGAAAGGACAATTTATTGATTGTGATTTCCCCGTGTTGTTTCCGCCTTTTTGTTAATCCTGATTCTCCGTATGTTCCAGGACCAGTACGCATCTGCCTCTCCGTTCTCCAACCAACCTGCCAGCCATCCACCCATCTGCTCCCCAGCCAGCCCTGCTCATCATCCCCCTCACCCTTCTCACTTGACCCTTGGACCCTGCTCACCACCATTCATCATTTTTTCCTTTTGTTGGAATAAATCCTTATTTTTTCCCCCAACTGTTTGTGTCCTGCGTGTGGGTTCCCCCAGCGTTCTCAACACTAGTAGCCTAACTTCATAGAAATGGATCTGGCCTCGCCACTTGTGAGGGTTTGTTTTTTAAAAGAGCTTCCTACAAAAAAGAGAAGGAGGTGATGGGTTTCTGTTTCTAGTTTGATTGGAATAAACAGGATAAGGCAAAATAGACGAACTGGGAACTGAACTTCATCAACTAAAAAACCAAACAAAGAAACAGTGATGAACACTCTTTGATTGACGGGTGACCTCCAGTATTTGAATTACAGTGCAAAAACATCACGTGATTAACAGCTGGACGAGACAACATGAAAGAAACAACTGCAATAAGCTGTTAAACCAACACAGACAAGAGAAAAAAGACAGTCTGGTTCAGACAGGAAGATGGGGTCTTTCATTTTTTTATGGAAAAAAAAAATATCAAAGGATAAGGCTGTGGCGTTATTCTATATTTTCTAAGGTGAGCAGCAGAGACAGGATGGGTACTACAACTAACTAGGGATCTGTTGGCAATAAGAAAAACATAGAGATACACCAGCCTTATCCTTTTTAGTGGATGTCACCAAGATTATATTTATAGGTCAAGGTATACGTTTGGGGAAATTCAAGTGGCCAAGGCACACTCAGCAATCTTACAATCATTACAATATAGATGTCAATCTTCAGGGGACAGTTTGGATTTTTTGATGCAGGGATTTTACAGGTATCCATAGTCAGTGTATTATGTGCAGTAGATGTCAGTCGGTGTACCCTCAGTTTGGAGAAGCAGGCTGGAGGAGAGGCTTAGCAATGCTGCAGTGGAGGGGTCAGCAACAAAATGTATTTCAGCCACCTTAAAGAATAATATAACCTGAAAAAATTAAACATTAGGTTATCAGTTAGAGCGTATGCTATATTGAGAGAATTTTCTATTCTGACTGGGAAGATATCAGCGTCTTCAGCTCTCCATCTATGCTGTTGTTATGGAAACCAGCCTCCATTAAAAATAAAATTTCCATGCTGCGACTGTATGATTCCACGCACCAGTCAAGTTTCTTTTAAAGTTTATATCCATGACTGTGTAAACATGAATGCTTCACACACATCTTCCCCCCTGGCAGTGCAGAAGAGCTATACAATCAGCACAGTTTCAAGATTAGAGTCAGCAATTCAGTATCTGACCAAATGTCTCCCCCTCTGTTTCTCAGGTATGACAATGAGTAATGGCCAGAAAAGTGCTTTATGCAGAACATTATGATGTCACAGTGAAGTTGACCTTTGACCTTCTTGATTTACAATGTAGTCACTTCATCATTGTATCCTATTGGATATTTGCGTGAAGTTTTGTCATGATTGGTGTAAGAATTCTTGAGGTATGGCCAAAAACATGTTTTGTGAGGTCACAGTGACCATGACCTTTGACTGCCAACTGACATCTACTGTACGTAATATACTGCCATGTTTAAGTACCCCATCCATCCAATCCCACTTCAAAGGATCTGAACTATCCCTTTTAAATCATATGTTAGTCAAATAAAGTTTGTCTCTCACACACAAACAGCAACACAGTGGATATCATAGCCACTGAGAAACAATCTCTACATCAGCATGGAAATCGGTGAGCGCACAAAGCCCGGGGAAATAAACTTCAAACTCCTACAGTATGTCGATTGCTGTCCCCACTGTTTAGCAGTCTAGTTGCAGGTTTACAACCAGTCTAATTGCAGTTGGAACTCTATAATTGCAGTTGTGACAAATGAATTGTTATACCTTGTGTTTATTTTCCTCGGCAGAGTGCCTTTATTGCCCTGCCTACTCGTCTGAACCTGTTGTATTGTGGATATGGGGGGTCACTGAGGATGCCTTTTCCAGAGCAAGCTCTCAGTGCAGGCGTGCAGACGACATCTAAGTGACCTCACCTGCCTTTTTAATCATGCACTACAACCCAGCTTGACCCGCACATAGAAAGATGAAACCAAAGGATGGGGCTGCTTTGTGTCTTGCTTTGTTGTTTGGTCTCTGTGAAGTTTATAGTCTGACCATTCTCACATGCTGTATTACGTTTCCAGAAAACTAATGCAAAATTCCCACCGGGACATAAATTGAGATATATTCTTGGAAATTTGCTCCAGAAGGTAGCAGGCGAAAAAGACATCAAATAATGAAGAAGAGCGACATAGCCGGCCCCCATAAAAACTCTGGCTGTTAAAAATATAGTAACAGCTTCTCTTCCCTCTGGGCGACACATAGTTCAAACCAACAGGGGATATACATCTCCCTTCCACCTGTCATGATTTGCTATTAATATTTCAGGCATTCTAGGTCCTTCAGCGTTTATGTTTTATAAATAATTGAATGGTATTTTGTTGTATTAGCATTATGGCGTGAGGTGTTATCCTCTACAGAGCAGAGGGATGCAGATGTGGCAGAAACATTTGTGCTGTTTGCTGGAGATCTGAGGGAGTGTCCTGGCACATTTTGAAAGGGCAACATTAATCTTGCCTTACTGCAGTGACACAGGGAGAAACTGCACCGGGCACACTGCTGGAATGTAAACAGGGATAAGGTTAATTGAGAATAATACTTTAATGATACAACAGAAGTAGAAGTGAACAGGCTCACCTTTGAACAGGATTTATTCATTAATTCCAGTGAATGATTTTAATCATACCACTCTGATTCGTCACCAAATTAATTAGGACGGCGCGGTTGTAATGGAAGGCATGGAAATGACTTCACACACTTTCCCCTGTTTGCGTTAGTTGCTGCTTCTTTGCTTTGTAGGGCAAAGCTGACACTCTGTTACATAACCTGTCAATACACATGTTTCGCTTGTCATATATCCTGTACTACAACTGCTACATAGGAGGAGACCGGAGCCAGAATCTGCACCGGCTGTGTTTGTCACTGACGCAGTCAAAGAACCCAGTTCACTCTTTAGACGTGCTGCTTCTATATGTTCGCTAAATTTAAATCAAAGCTGACACAAAGGTTGCTTTTTACAGTAACCAAGATGCAAGAACCTTTAGTTGTGTTTTGTTCTGCCAGCCATGGGCAGATTATGAGACAAATGGCCTCTGGGTAAGGTATGCTAAGGGCCCCACCACCTCTCCTACTTAGGAGCAAGACACACTGACTCTGGTAGTTTTGTGTCTCTTTGAGGTATTTTGCATCCTTTTTGTTGATTTGTGTCATTTTTTTGTTGTCATTTGGGTTTCTCTGAAATCATTTTGTGTCCCTTTCAGATAACTTTCTGTCTGTCTGGTCGTTTTGCTTTATATTCACTCTGCGTCTCCTTGTGGTTGTTTTTTGTCCGAGCTAATTTTGCATCAGTTCTGTCTCCTGTGTCTGTTTGTAGTCATCTTGTGTCTCCTTGTAGTTCTCGGCCTCTTTGAGGTAATTTAGCATTTTATGCATGTAATTTTGTGTCTCTTTTTAACTGTTTTTGTCTGTTTGTAGTCATTTAGTGTCTCCTTACGATTGTTTTATAAGTTTTTGTTGTCATGTGGGTCTCTTTGACTTAATTTTGTGTCTTTTTGTGATCATTTTGGGTCTCTTTGAATTGATTTTGTGTCTCTTTAGGGTTATTTTGCATGTTTTTTGGTTGTTTTGTGTTGCTTTGCATGCATTTTTTGACTTATAGTGTTTGTTGTGTGTCTCGATGGTGTAATTGTGTATCTTTTTTAGGCATTTTGTGTCTCCTTATGGTTGTTTTGTGTGCTTTTGTTGTTGTTGAGTCTCTTTGAAATAATTTTGTGTCTCGTTCAGGTTATTTTGTGTCTTTTTTGTTGTATTGTGTCTTCTTGTGGTGGCTTTGTGTCTTTGTTTTAGTCGTTTGTGTCTTTCTGAGGTTATTTTGTGCCTTTTTTGCCTGTTTTGTGTCTGTTTTCAGTCAATTTGTGTCTCTTAGTGGTTGTTTTGTGTCTCTGAGGTAATTTAGTATCTAATTTGTTGTTTTGTGTCTGTTTGTTGTCATTTGGGCATCTTTGAGGTAATTATGTGTCTTATGAAGGTAATTTTGTGTCTCTTTGAGGTAATACTGCATCATTTTTGGTCGTGTCTCTCTGAGGTAATTTTGTGTCTCTTCCTGGTTGCAACGTGTTAATTTGTCATTTGACATTTTATAAGTGAAGGCCAGAGGGCCCCCTGACATTTTGGGCTCCTGGGCTTGTGCATGGCGGGCCTGTTCAGTAATCCATCCATGCTGTGAGCACCTCTCCATCACCTACAGTACTGTACAGCCTGACTGACTAATGCTGCATTCATGTCATACTGGATTTCTGTAAATACATAAAGCAGACAGTTTATATCAGCATCATAATGACAATCAGATGGAAGGCATGTGAAGAGTGAATTATCAGAAGTCAGCATGGACAATATAATCAGTCAATATGTTATTAACAGCCAGAGTCTACAGCCACACTGGCGGCTCTTTGAGACTAAACTCCCTAACTTGGAATTTTGATCTGACGTTGGCATGAGATGAAAAGTTGGAGGAATCACCAAGGTCATTGCACTTGGCCCTGCGAGTGACATGGACGTCTGTATCACATTAAATTCTGAAACAAAACATTTCAACCTGCTGGTTGGAGACTTGAGAAACTACCTTAAAGCCCTTTTGCATTGCAAGAACTTTCGTTAAGTACGCAGGCAAGGAAAGTAAGCTGTTGTGGAACAGACGACAAAGGAGGAACTGGAGCTGATACTGTTATCGACTTCACTTCATGTTAATGCTGAAGTGGGTGGCCCATGAGGGCATGAGGCATGTCAAACTACTTCTTAGTTTTTCAGTTTGACCTGCTGCCCGCAGTGTGATTCTTACTCTGCAATAATCTTGTGTTATCTTCTTAGTTTTCTTTCCCTACATTATCTGGCTGTGTGATGTCTCCCACTTTCTGCCAGATTCTGAGAAGTCTTCTGTTGTGCATTTTCTTTTTCTAATTGCTGACTCTAGCTCCTCTTTATGACGTCCTTGCCCTAATTACAAGTGGGAAGCCTCAGTGCCTTCATTCCTCCAACTCACATTCTCCACAGCTCTCCTCTTTTAATAATAATGATAAAAAGCTTGTTAGTGTGTTGTGTATGTTTGTTGTGTCATCCTTGTTGTGATGTGACAACACATGTGCTTGACCAATCAAGACTGACAACACTTCTTGTTCTTGCATTTAGTAGGGGAGGCTGGGGACAGTTGCAACACTCCTGGCATTTCTCTTAGTTACTCAGAGACTAATAAGACTTCACCAACCAAATTTTCATATATTAAACTTACAGTTGGCTGCTAATTGCCCATGCCACTTCAACTTGATCATATATGACATAATTCAAAATACTGATTTGAATGGAATAAGTCAGATGTTGCAACTGACCCTAAACCTTAGGGACCGTTGCAACATGTTAAAAATACCTCAAATTTCACTGCTTAACTTTTGCTTTTTGTCACAATAAGCAGAGTATGCTGAAGATACACATTGTTGCACAGTTTTATATTATTTATTCATACAATAATGTCATTGTATTATTTATTTATTTAGTAGTATTTATTGAATAACAGTGAGGTTTGTTTGTGGGGAACTCCTTTGTTGGTAACCCAATCCCTCACTCTTGGCACACTGAAAACTGACAGAATAGAATTTCTATTTTTAGATCATAAACAATGATAGCTTTCGATAATGATCGAAATGATCTCATTATTATTAACCCCAAATAATTACATAACTCAGAATGACCTGTGCATAAATGTCCATTTTAATGTAATCTTATTTTCATATTTTTGCAAGGGCATCAATGTGCCAGTGTAGCAGCCAACAGTTGTAAATTTTATCCATTTGGGTGAACTGTCCTGTTTGTCCTGTCCAGTCTGGGGACAATGCAACATATTGCATTGTCCCCAGACTATGAGCCATGACAGAACATCATGTGCTAGCAAGACATGCTGACCTGGACACATGATCATGTCACTTAGAAGTCAACAAAACAATGATTCACACTAGGTTTTGATTAGCTCCTACATGAGGTCGGGGCAGTATGACAAAAATACAGCTCTGGGAAAAAGATGATTTTCAGGCCTCAAAAAAATGTTTTACAATATATGCAGCAGCAGATATTAAATGTGTTTTCCTGTCCTTCCTGGACCCAGTGTCTCCCCTTCTGTTCCTCAGATATGACGCTGAGTAATGGCCAGAAAAGTGTTTGTGCAGAACATTATGATGTCACAGTAAAGCCAAACTTTAACCTTTTGGATGTAAAATGTCATCATGATGTTTTGTCATAATTAGCACAAAAACATGTTTTGTGAGGTCGCACTGACCTTGACGTTTGACCTTCAACCTCTAAATTCTAACCAGTACGTTCTTCAGTGCAGGTGGAAATTTGTGTCGCATTTGAGGAAATTCCCTTGAGGTGTTCTTGAGATATCCTCCACAAGAGAAGGATACAAGGTGACAGTGACCTTGACCTTTTACTACCAAGTAGTAAAGAGTGGATGTTTGAGCCAAATTTTAAGTGTTTCCCTCATGGGGTCCTTGAGGTATCACATTCACAAGAATGAGATGGATGCAAGGTCACATTCATCTTGACCTTTGATCACCAAAATCTGATGTCTGTGCCAAATTTGAAGAAATTCCCCTATGGGGTATTTGAGACCTTCACAGGAATAGGATGGGCGGAGGGACAAGCTGAAAACAAATGCCTCTGGCCACAGCTATCACTGGTGCGGAGGCATAAAAACTAATGGTGCATTCAAGTGGTTTTTGTCAATTAAAGTAAAGAATAGTTGACATTCAGGGTGCCCTGGTGTAAAGTTACTTACCGTGATCCTACAAAGCGGTTCAGAATGGATGAGTGGTGAATATTCCACCATTAAATGTTACATTTCTCTAATTCCCTGTTAACACATGTCTAAGCTGCAAAGTACATGCCTTGCTTCCATTACTCATTCTATCTGGTTTGAGTACTATATTTACTGATGAATGGTGTACAGTAATACAAATTAGTGGACAATGCAGCTCGGCCTTGTGATCTTCTCTGAACTCATGCATTGATGAGAATTGCCTGAATGCTCTATTCAGCACTGCTGACATCAACGGCATTCAGCGGGCAGGTTATAAGAATTGGACCTTGATCTACTTTAAGTGTCAGGCTGCTTTCTAAAGTGCATGTCACAATGAAATAAAGACACACTGTAAAGGCTTTGCAGTTCTCTTTAGCATACTATCATCATTCAGGATCCATTTATCATCATGTCTAATCATATAATGTCTGCTTGTTAGCAGCCTGATTTATGCCTATCACAGAGCTGAGTTCAGCTGGTGTCTACTGCAAGCACAGCCAAAACTGTTATCACTGACTACAGATTAGTTTGATCACTGTGCTATTAGAAGTGCACTCATCCATAACTGATTTTCTGTGGTGGTGGACTACATCAGACATATTTAACATGGTAATATTTCTGTCTTTACCACTGTACAGAACCACAGACTGACAATATCTTCACATAAAATATGAAGACCGGAATCTTCACCATAGATCATGAGACAAGTTAGCTTTGTGGTATTCTTGTCTTCAGTGCCTTTATCTACACAGCCAGATACAAGCTGCTGTATCAGGTTTAACACACTATTCCTGCTCTCACTCCTGTCACTTTGTAGCGACAAGCAGAGAAACCATGGTGAGACAGAGAAAGGGAACAGTTAACAGGTAAGGACAAGCACTACAAGCACATTTCTCAACTGGCAATCATCTACTGAAACTACAGCAAAAGGCTACACTTTACATCCACTAATAGAAGGTGATTATCTACAAAAGCTAGAAAACGCTACAGGGAAAACACCATCACGGAAAACACCTATACTTCCCACATACAGTACTGTACTACTGTAATCAAAGAAGTAAACTACAAAACAACTCACAACATAACAAGACCATTACATAATACTACATACAGTACAGCTGTGGTCTGCAGAGCCTTTAAGGCACACTTCACTCCAAGATGAAAAGTACATATTTTCATTTTTTTATTTGTACATATCTCTTACCTGTGGTGCTATTTATCGATCTTGATTGTGTTAGTGGGAGTTGCCAAGTGTTGGAGATATCAGCCATAGAGATTTCGCTTGAATATAATGAAACAAGATGGCATTTGGCTTGTTGTGCTCAAAGTGCCAAATAAATATGTTTAAAAAACTCAACATCAACGTCTCTTTCAAGAAATCACGACCTGGTTACTCAAGATAATCCACAAAACTTGTTGTGGGCAGGTTCATGTAGGAACTATTCTCTTTCTACCAAACTACACCTGCCAACTGTATGAATGTGCGAAAGGTAAATGTGTATCTACAGCTAGCTCACCTAGCACAACTGAGCTAGCTAATGCTACATTTCCATGAGGAGGATGCCGATAATGTTTATATTTTGCGCTACCACAAGAATGAGCTTCTCACAAATAAAATTTTGTAGCAGCAATACCACCGGAGATCATGGAGGCAGTGTAGTGTAATTCAAGCCAGATACGACCATAAGAGATGACGGAGAAATCTAAATAATGGCCTAACGGAACGAAATTGGTGATACAGAATAATATATAGTGAGAACAGAGAAAATAATTTTCCGTCTTCATGTCAGGATGTTTATGCTGGCTGCACAGACCACCACCAGTCTACAATGCCGCCTGTGTAATATTACGACCTCCTCCACTGTCACTTTGATTGCTGTGTGAAACTTGACTTTGCCGTCTGGTGCCATCTATTGGCTGTATCTATGCCATCATAAAGGAAGTATGAGGACAGTGACGTCAGGTATTGACGTTTGGTCGTGAACTTTCCATGTCGACATACAATGTGCAAGGTACCCTGGGTGCGTTGGTTGTTGACGTTCTGCTGTGTCAAGTTTTGTCTGCTACATGCGTTGTCTGTTTTTAAAATACACTTCCCTTTGCCCAGGAAATGTACAGTTTGCATGCAGTCTCTTTCAAAATAAAAGCACTACGCCAGTTCATGGTTACGTTTATTCATCACATCCACCACCCCTCCTGCCCGCCCTACTTGGACCTCAGCTGCCTGAATTGTCATTGTCTTGCCATGTTTCCCCCTGACGTCCCCGTGCACTGTAAAACAATTACTCTGACCAAATGCATATCATGCCAATGTTAAAGGACAGCTTTTTTCGCCGGTGTCTGATGCCGAAAGTCACTGACCAAGTGCCGGCTTTCGATGACTTCAGAGTGAGACCGGGTTGGTATTTTTGTATGTAAAGGGAGTATAAATGAGCCTTAACTTCTCGTCCATTAGTAGATGCACGCTTCCTTCTGCACAGGGATTTGGTCAGCTGGTGTAGTTCAGTAGAAAGTACATAGTTCCTACATGAAACTGCTCATTACACGGTCTGTGGATTATCTTGAGTGCAGGGGTCATGATTTCTGGAGAGAGACTTTGCTGTTGAGCTTTTTAAATGTCATTTTTTAGTGCTTTGAGCACCACAATCCGAATGCCATCTACTTCCATTATATTGGAGAGAAGGCAGACATGTCTACGGCCGACATCTTCAACCCTAGGCAATCCACTCCAAAACAATCTGTATTGATAAACAGCACTAAAGGTGAGGGGAAAAATATTTTTTTTTTTTTTGGGGGGGTGAACTGTCCCTTTAAATCAGACATCCTGAAATCCAGGTTATGTTCCAAAAATGTGGCCCAATGTTGCGATGTGTTAAACACACTCATGTGATCTGATCATTGAAATAAACTTGACAAAAATAGGAAAGTAGCAATCCAAGCATTGAATTATGTCACTGGCTGGTGAAATTATATAACTCAGTGAGAGGCGAATTGCATTATTTTAAAAGAATCCAGTTGTCAGACCTCTGGGAGTGTGCAGAGACTCTTCACCCCGGCAGTGTCGGCAGAGCTCTTGCACACAGCCCGGAATTCTGAGCTGCTCAAGTTCATTTATCATGTGCTTTTTTATTGAGGGTAACACTGGTTCATGGAGTTCACTGAGTATTTTCACAGTGGAGCTTAGTAAGGTAAATGAATTCCTTTCAGCATCGTGTGTGTGGCAGTGAGTGAAGTTAGCTTGTTATGTTGTGTCAGTTCTATCTAAGGATGGTTGTTTTATCTTCGTGGAGGGCTAAGAGTTTGCATGTTTCCTTTTAATCCAACACTACAGCGGGGAGCTCGTGAATAGTAGTGGGTTCGGGTTTATAATTAAATACATTGGTTCCCATGGCATGCTTAGAGTTGACTCTTAAAAATTTATGTTACTAGTTTTCTAAGAGATGCACCTAAACCCTGCATTGTCTCCACGTCAAATGAGCATGCCATGAAATGAATACTACTCACTTCCAGTGTATGGGAGTGAAAAGAGAAATTTGAGAGACAGATATGTCAAAACCCCCCAAAACTATCTGCATGGCTCGACACCACAAGGGATAGGTGAGAAAACCTGTTTATTTTTTGGTAATCTGGATGAACTGACCCAGTAAGACTACAGTATAAATGAGGCCCCAGGTGATTTGGCTCCCCTTCTGTCTCGAGGGTTCAGCTGCTGCAGTGTGTGAAGTAAAAACATGCAGACTCCTGGAATATGACAGCAGGCTACACCATTTAAAACCACTCTGTTAAGATTTAGTATAGCTTGGTGAGTTAGCGTCATGGCTGGCCCTCAGCAGAGCAGACAGTGTTTTCTATGTGAGGCTGCGGAGCTGCTGCCCTGCCAACAACCCAGCACAGGAATCCCTGAATCAGGCAAAGTCTGAGAACTAAGCAGACCATGCAGCAGGAAATAGCAGCATGCTATACGGTCAACATCTACTGTGACTGTCTCTGCGTCTTGAGATGAAATTTGGCGACAAACAGGGACAAGTAAATAGGGCAAGTCTAAATGTGTACTGGAACTAAGTGGATTAAATGTACTGTACTACGTCTAATGGTCTACATATTTAGTGCACAGTTAAATGTACCGAGCGTGGGCTGAATGACACTTCTGCTCTGCAGTAAAGAAGGGTGGTCTACTGTGTAAGTCTGGGCTATTACAACTAGACTCAGGCTACCATATTAAGTAGCCATACCTCATATTTGTCTGGTCGCGTCCAAGAAGCCTAGAAGGGACAAACACAGAGGGAGCAAAGACAAACAGTGACACAATGGAGCAGTGTAAGCTTTCGTAAAGGATCCACACAAAGCAGACTAGATGTACCTGCAGGACATGTGCAATGATTTCATGTTTGAAGGACCATAGCTGTGATTTTGAATGTTTTACCTCATTGCCTACCAACACATTGCTGACGATCCTTTCCCAAGACACACCAGAGCGCGTTTTTTTTTACCCTCCAGGTAGTTTTCTGATTTACATCCATTTTCAAATGGTAGGGGTATCAACTCGCAGTGACTCTGAAATTGCTAGCTAAGTTAGGTAATCCATCATGGTGAACTTTGTGTCTGCTCTGGTATCGTATTGTTTATGCTAAAATAAGTCTACCATGCAACAGTAATGTAGCTTTGATCAAAACTAATGCCGACATAATGCTTACTGTGATAGATTACCCAACTCAAGTTTCCAGCATGTGCACTGATTTTCATACTCTAGTGAAACAAATGGAAACCAATGCATGCCTAAAAGGTGGGATAACACATTTTAACGTCTACAACACAGCAACATGCTTTATAAAGTGATTTATGGCTGAGGGGTTTAAACATATACATAATGGCATTGTTCTCGGAAAAAACAAGAATGTATACACAATTAGCAAGAACATTGATCAGGATTACAGGGAATTACTTTCACACTGGATGCGACTGAATGATTTTTCTACCAAGCTGTATTTATTACAACTATAATTAACTCTGTCATAAACAGATTATACTGCTCTATTAAAATATTCAAAATAAAGCACTCGCAATATTAAAGGTCAAGAATGAGTTGTTTATATCTACATAGGGAGCAGGTTCTTGTCTATGGCCGTGTAAAATGATCAAGACCATGTTACACCAGAACAGACAAACCAAACACTGGCTCTAGACAGGTCCCTCTGCGTTTTCATCTCGGCTACAGTGGTTGGCAGCCCCTCCGCAACAAAAGCGTCAGAAAAACACTTATATTTTGACGTGACGCTGCTTTATTCAGGATTTTTTTTTACCAGTTTTAATCACTTGGGGTTGGATTTCTTAACACCGCGTACTAGGGGTGAGTTTGTCTACAAAAATCTCTAAACGTTTAGAGTGGGTCGTTTTTTTTCGTGTAAACGTGTACACGGATTTCAGCGTTGGGTGGTGCTATTGCATTATACCAGTAAAGCCCCAGTTATCCGAATACCAACCGAACGGGCCATTTAACCAACGGTTACAGGCCGCCACACCAAAATATCGCCATTCCGATGGTCCACCATCCCAAATTCTGGTCCTTGATTCCTGACAGTAAGCTATGGCGAGCCTGTAGAAGCCATGTTTCCCATGCATGTCAGCGATTTTGACCGGGGACGCATGCGAGTAATTCAGGCGGACATTACCTGTTTTTCAGTGAGGAACTGCCCATTGGTCCGACAGCCCATTGGTTCGACATCCCATTGTTCCGATTCATACCAATGGGCTGTTGGACCAATGACATGGACCCTTTCAGCAAACTCCTCTGGTAATTTTATTACCATGGCATGGCATATAGGTCCACAGTAACTTATTATTATTATTGTTAGTGGGTCTTATAAGAGTGGGCTACAATGAGTACCGGGCCATCAAATCACAGCATCCATGGTGAGAGGACACGGAATTGTGTGCGCTTTTACACACGCGGGTCAAGGCGATCACGGATATTTGATGTGGGAAAGATGTAGCCAGATGTATTACCTGACCGTCCTGTCCGTAGCACGAGTCATGTGTGCCACTTCACCACCGACCCGTGCATAAAAGCGCAAACAATTCCGTGTCCTCTCACTGCGTATGCTGTTATTTGATGGCCCAGTACTCATTGTAGCCCACTGGCGAGCGACCCCCTTAACAAATGCGCCGTTTTAATAGAACTTACGAGCTTACGAACATTTTGTAGACGGAAAATTGGCGATGTAGATGGTGAGGTGGAAGCCTGATTGTAGAAACTGTCACTTTTTTTGGCGCACGCCATTTTTAGTTTTTGTCCATACATACATTTTTAGCATGGATCCTACACATTGTTAGATAAATGAGAGTCCTGGGGTGTCATTTAAAAAACGTAGCGTAGGATCCATATTAGAAATGTACGTACAGACAAAAGTCAAAAATGGCGTATACCACTTTCAGGCCTCATTTTGTGCATACACAATGTTTATAAATGAGACCTCTGGTCCATTTGTTTTGGAGAAGAAGAGACCTCTGTGGATAATTCAGCTCTCAGTAAAAATGTCCTGAACATCTGGATCAGAAATAAGGTGAGCACATGTTAAGTTATTAGAGGTAAGCACACATTTGCAGGTGCTGCACAAGTGGGCTGCAACTAGCCAAACAGCACTGGAAAAACACAGATTTGTAACTTGAAACTGCTTTATTCAGTGTTTTTACTAGTTTCAATCACCGGGTCCGTTTGTTTTGGAGAGGATGAGACCTCTGCGGATAATTCGGCTCGCGGTAAAAACCTCCTGAACAATGAATACTGAGGGAATTCTAACCATGAGAAGTTTCAGCTGATTCCACAAACCTCACCACTAGATGCCACTAAATCCCCCTAAATCTTCCACACCTGACCTTTAAAACCAGACATCATTAAGTTCAAGGTTTTCTTACACTGAAAAGGATTGTTATGGTGTGTCAGGATTTCTGCTTGGCAGTCTAATGCAGGCAGGGATTTACAAAACTGCTCAAAATGCCAAACTGGATTTTCCTAAAGCAGCACGGGGGCTTCTCAGTTGGTTATTAATCAATGTACTGTAATAAGAGTGAGTTTGGTGACACACTAAGGAAAACAGGGCAGTGAAACTAATTATGAGTGAGCCATTACCGGTATCTAGGGACTTTGTTTTTCTAATCAGTGGCTTTCTCATCATGGCATTCTGTGTTTTGATTAACTCGTTCCTTTATGTATAGAACACTGGCATGCACCACGTATCCCCTGTTAATAACAAGTACTGATAATTCTTCTCTCATGGTGTACAAGGAAAACATATGTACCAACGTGCAAAGAATGTCAGACGCACAATCGCACTGAAATCCCTTCTTAAGAGATAATACAATGATAAAATCTGGAGAAATTTTACAAAACAGCAAAGTTCAACAGGGAAAGTAGCAGCCAGTAAAATGACTGTTCTGTCATTTCACATCATTGTGAATAAGTCTGTGCTGTTGCCGTCTCGCTGGTATGATGTAGAACTAGAACGTGGATGGAAGACAGAGCGTGGAAAACCCGAAGATGGACCAATGATGAAAGACAATCCATTGAGAATTAGTGACAGCTATTACCAAATGATCAGCGGGATTTTCTGATTATAGCAGCATTAAATCAAAATTGATCTGACAGTGATAGATAGGAAGGGGAGGGATGATGACAGCCTGTGAATGGAGGAAGATACTCAGTGACAACTGTGAGTGGGAACGGGCAAGTCCTGTCTTACAGGTGGAAGATAAGATTCAGTAACTCGCAAAACAGCTGTGAATGCACTGTGCTGTGTGAAAGCTTCCACTGATTGGCAGTGATAAATGGCACAGTTAATAGGAAAAACTGGGGACACCTTAGCCGAATCAAATTTACAAATTCTCCTCTGATAATCTGATAACACTATTACTCATAGAACCTTTCCAATTGTAAGTCTGATAAAAATGGAAGGAGCTACAGTAGAAGAAAAGTCACAACTGATTTAAATCAAAAGCATAAATGTATTCAGAGATTGAATCTAGTGTAGCCAAGATACCTTTGGCACACTTCTGACACTCTGTCATTCTTTGTAATCTGTGAAATGTTTACCATGGAAATGCTATTATGTTTCCTTTTTTCTGGCATCAACCCGAGGTGGAGACTTGCCACCAGCAGAAACACTTTTTGCAAGCATTTCAACTTTTGGCACAACAACCAGCTCTGAGGCTGGGATATGCTGCACTACACAGTCAGGTGAAAGAAATGCCTCCATATTCTGGAAATCCCTGATTTCATCCATCCTGGTTCACTGCTGTTTTGTGCACTTTTTTGCATTCAATTCATTGGAGTAATTTCACAGTGACTAATGTGCTTCGATGACTAATTCAGCTTGAAGTTGAAATGCTTCTGCTGTTTCAGAGGCTTTTATATGTTATTGTTAATTTAAAACAATAAATCCAAGATGTTTTGCAGAGCAAAGTAGTTTTTAAGGCCTGTTATGGTGTGAATGTGCCAAATTGAGATCTGTCACTCCCTTGGGCAAGATTTTAAACGTCTTGGCTTGACTGCATCGAAGGCAGAGTCAAAAATAGCAGCCCATTCATGATACTGGGAAGGTTCTGGATTGAATTTATAGAGTCTCATCTGAGCCTTTGATGAAGGCTTGTTAAATGAAACATGTCAGCCCAGTAAATAAAATGGTAAACCGAGGCCAGAGTATTAAAATATTTTTGGTGTTTTTGGAATGCCACTGTCCCAGATGATAAATGACTGACAACCACTGCTACTCCTCTCATCCGCAGAATCTGGTGGAAATCTGCATAATTAGTTATTGGCACGGAACACATAAATGACACTGTCGCTCCCAAAAGGAATCTAAAAGCAAAAAGAGCTAAACTTTTCAAAAGGCTCTGGTTATAGCAGATGGTGGAGGAGTAAAAGTAAAACTGAATTACTTCAATTAAGTTTATCCCCTTTAGTCAAGCCAAAGAGAAATGAAACAACATTAAACAAAGGAGAAACACAGATTGTGACACGACACCACTGCATCTTGGGAAACGTCTTATTAGCTCCCAGGCGAATGGGTGGACTGTAGAATGACTCTTATGTCTTATACTGTATACTATGCAGGATTGTCAGTTACTGTTTGCAAACACGCTTGTCAGCAAAAGTGAAAGTAAAAGCTTGACTCAGATTTACTCTAGTTTGGCGTTTCGCCTCGCTACATTTGCATTTTTTTGGCATTGTGTCTCTTGGATGTGTTGGACGTGCTGCTTACGGTCTGGCACCTGGTCCCTACCTTTTTATGAAGCACTTACCCAACATGTTCTCATCCAAAGTCATAACATATCACTGCTCTGTCAACTGACTTTCACGTCTACATATTAAGCCCCGTTTCCACCAAACACTTTCGGTATGGTAACTTTGGAACCAATAGTAACCCTTCAGACATGGTACCTAGACCCTAGGTCCATTAAGTGTTTCCATCGCAAACAGTACTCCTAAATGTGGGCAGGGTTGTTGTCACTCACTACCGTCCAGGGAATGAGGCTGCACGCTGACATTTTCAGAACAAAATAGAACAGGCTGCAGTGAGAGTCGCTCTCCATGGGATATTTAAAAAATAGCAGCTTTGTACATTTAGTCCTTCTCAGGCAAGCTCAGGGGTTTAGTGTTGCTGAGGCCCACAGGAACGATGCACCGTGGCACTTTTTTTTTTCTCCATGTGAGGATTAGAATATATACAGTTCACATAATCAAAAATTAATTCGTATTTTATAACACTTAAAAATCCACTCATTACTAAAAGTGTCTGTCATATAAAAACAAAAGTGATGGTCAAAGTTGTCACAGTGAAATGTAAGGTGTGTTGATGGATTCACGTCATCAACTCATTCCACCTTAAAAGTTGCCGGCAGTCGGCCCAGTGAATGAAGTTATTTTTTCTCAGACTCCAGCTGCTGTGAGAGGCAGCAAAACATCCTTTCATTTTATAGTTACAGTTTACTAATAAAACTCTCCACAGTATGAACAGTTGTTACATGAGCCTCAAAACCAGACACAACTCAGCCCTGAGCAGAGTGACCATCTTCTACTGACCAATCAGACTGCAGGGTTCACAGCTCCATCAGAAAAAATGTGTACCAAACTGAGCCGTACTGCTTGGTAGAAGCGAGGCTTTACACGTTGGGTTTCCTTCTGTGTCTGCTGTTGACATTTTGGGACGCCAAACAAAAGCACATAGTTAGGTTTCCAAAGAAACATGATGGTTTGGCTCTACATTCACATGGGAAGCAAACACCAGGCTCCTGGGTAAGAGTCCAGGGTTTTTTGGACCCATCCACCATAACTGAGAGGGATTACATCTGTACAAACACATTCATGTTTTGTTTTTTTAGGAAAATCCTGCATAGTATACCTTAAACATGGCAGCTTTCTTGACCTTTAAAATATATCTTTTGATGTATTCATGGGATTTGCTGACAATAAGAAAAATAAAGAAAATATCAGCCTTTTTCATCAGTATTGATTTTAACACTACCACGAGCAAAGTAGCTACAAAACGTCTCAACCATGGTCTTTTTAGTTTGAGGTTGTTATACCAAGGTGGAGCAGTTCATCTCACAGTGCTGCATTTGATGTTACATAATTCATCACACAGCACCCGGCTGAATACAGCTGGACAGAGCTGTAAAGTAAAGTAGGCCAGTATGGCCTAAATATTGTGCAACTGTTATGTCCTTTGGGACAAAACAGTACAGGTGCTTTCACTACATTTACTGTGTGTGTCTCCAGGAATAGAACACCTATTCTTGCATGCAGATACTGTATACAACAACTGTGTTTGGCAACGTAAGGCGAGAGGTTCCATCTAACTACTTTTTTATTGACACTTTTCTTGCGAGAGAGTGCACTACAGAGACAGAGTGGTGAGCATGAAAAAACAAAACTAATTGCCAGACTTTAACTTTGTTTGCTTTGTATTTCATAATGTTACTATACCACATCAAAACACACATACAGACCTTTCAGGCACACTCAGGTAGCGGTTTCACAGAGATTTCATGTACTGCTGAATGCAGAAAGGTGATGACGGACTGGTTGTGTTGTGCACAGTGGCCTACTTAAACATTTGTATTTTGGGCGTGACAGGAAGTGATACAAAATGCAGCACAGACTGACCCATATTGGAGGATATTACTTCAAAAATAGCCAAGAAAGTTTTATTATTATTGTTATTATGCAGCTTTTTTTTTTTTTTTTTTTGCCAAACACATCATTTCTTTGCAACCCGATAGCAAACTTTCCAAGACCAAGCACCAGTCCATATCCCAGCTGACGTCTGCTCGGGGAATACACAGTGCCCAGCTTCCACTTTTTATCAGAATATTAAGCTGTACTATTATTTTTGCAGTATCTAATGCGAGCTGATGCACTAACCAGCGTATGAAGTGTTCCTCCTGAAACCACCAACCTGCTAGAGGCAGAAAGGTAATTATCTTAATACTGTTTGCTGCATTCACAGCAGAAAATTACCCCTCTGAAGTGACTAATCCGTCTACTGCTCACATGATGCATGTTGTCAGAAAAGACCGTTAAGATGGATTTCTCAAAATTATACCATTTTAATGAGCTGATAAGAGCATAACAATAGACTTGGGATGAGATTCTCTCTCCAGTCTGGCGACTGCCAACAGCTGTGACCACTGTAATGGGGAAAATGCACAAGGATGGTATTCATAGCTCATACGTCTTAAGAAGCCTTTTACTATGTTCTATAGCCAAAGCTTAAATCCAGCGTTATCTCCAGTGCTCCTGAAGGACATGAAGAGAAAAACGTGGATACACACCAAAGCATGACAAAAATGCATAACCCCTATGTGAATTTTTTTTTGTGCAGACACTTCTTTACTCTTATATCATGTTCATCCTGAAAAAAAGTGCCCACTCATTTGCAAAGTGGATTATCACAGCAGTTTGCCAGGGAAGCATAACTGAGCTCAAAACAATCTGATTTTGAGATAGAGGGAGAGACTGAGAGCTTCTGGCTTTCAACACAGCAATAATTAAGCTCATTTCACTGAAATCATTTTCTCTTCCTCAAACTCAATCTCACTTTATTTTCTGTGAATTTCCAATGAGCACTTTTCATACTAATTTCACAAAAATATTCCCTTTTAAATGCTAATGATTAATAGGGAGCGAGGTAGAGGGGCTACATATACTCTCAACAACGCTGGGGAATATCATGCCATGGTACTGCCTGGAAATTGGTTTTATGGCAATCTGCACACTCTCCCCTCTAGCATTCATGATGAAAATGTACAAAATCATTAATGCAATTCCAGCAGTATTTGAGAAGGCTGCCAAAAGTTAAGCGAGATGGTTGAATCCAAACTTTACTGTACAAAGAGGAAAGTCAGGTGGCAGCACAGGATTTAATAAGAAGTTTTGAGTATGTTAAGTGCAGAAAGAAGTTTCAGCCGATTGGACGGTCATTTCAAGACTAATCGAGTAATCCATGTCACCGGGCCGATGACTTAATTGCACAGAAATATCCATGTGAATATCGATGGATGTGTTAACTCTGGGATGGATTGGAGATTTTCTGAAGTAACAATTTGCTAGAGGCTTGTCAAATAAGAGCAACTCCTCATGCAGTCTCCATACATACAAATGGTTAAGAGGATCTACAGAGATTGCACTGAATATCCAAAAACAGTAGGCTGGTGAGACCATCCTGATGACGTAAGCTCAACATTCTGTTTCACTCTCTGTATGAGTCTGGACTCAGTGCCGCTCAAAACGCTTTCCGGAAATTAAAGTCCAATCAGGGCCAATTTAGGATCCACATAGTTGACAGCATAAGCAGCCAATTAGGGACTGCGTTGTAGCTGACAGATGACAGAAAATGCCAGCATGTTTTCATCCTGTCGTCACATATCACTGCTTTGCCAGGGGACTTTCACGTCTACATAGTATGCGTTAGGTAACTTCTGTGTCTGCTGTTGACATCCTGACAGACGCAACCAACAACAGGACATCAACAAAAGCACATTTAGGTTTAGGCAACAGAAGCACGTGAGGGGGTTGAGAAAAAACATCATGGTTTGGCTCAGTCAGAGTGGAAGTGAACAGTGGGCTTCCGGGTGAAAGTCCAGGGTCTGTTGGATCAATCCGTCTCCCCTAGCACCAGCCCATAGGGACTTTCTAGCTCCATATAATACATCAATACTGGCAGCGTTTCAAGCTGACGTATCATACCTCCACGAAAGGTGGCTTTTGGCATCAGTGTCTGACGCCAAATTCACTGATAAAGCGGCACTATTTGACAACTTTGGAATGAGAACAGGCTGAAAAGGCAGGCCACAGCTTGCAGAACAGTAATAGCTGTTTCCATAGCAACAAGCGCTAACTCTAATGCTAGTAAACACAGTGAAGTTATTGCAGAAATAGAGTTTATAACAGTCAAACAAGAACATGAGTACACGTGTGGAGTTTCTCTGAGCAAAAGATGTTTTTGCCATTCCACCGACTGGATTTGGCAAAAGCTTGATTTATCAGCTGTCTGTATTGGTAAAGAAGAAGATGTTTCCTGGTGTGTTGTTACGCTGATTGTCTGAAGGAGTTTGTCTGTCAAGGTGAGCACTCCTACCCACTGAAAGTGTTTAGGGCAGCAGTGAGTCAAGACTGACACAGAGAGTGAAACACAATACTGAGCACACGTCATCAGGACGGTCTTACCAGGCTACAAAAATAGTGCAGGTCATGACATCATGGGCAGAAAAAGTTTAGAAATAATAAAGTTCTATGAAACACCAAAATAAGATTTGTAAATTTTTGAATAAATGTCCTACCTAAATATGTATTTTCCCAATACTGCAATACACATTTTTCTCTGTAGAGTGCCTCTATTCCCAAAGATCTGTTTGACTTTTGTTGTTATTTAATCATGCAGAGTGGTTTTCAATCAGGACACTGATCATCAAAATCCTATGTATGTTTGAATAAGTGTACTTGTTGCATGAGGCATGGCCACCTTTGCTAAAAAAGAAAGGGAAGTACCTGCTCTCCTTCGGTCAATACCCTGTTATCGAAACTCCAGGAGATGGTGGGTGTGGGGTCGCCCGAAGCCTCACAGGTCAGGGTGACTTGATCGTCAAACTCTGAGGCAGTCTGGTTATTCAGGTAGGTGATCTTAGGTTGCACTAGAAACAAGACAAAAATAGCAAATATTTTAGCGAGCAATTGCCAGCCTGGCCGCCTGATGAATGTGATTGAATTCATCGTCTTTATAGCTCTCTTTTGGCCTCTAACGATTCCTGAGGAAAAATTGCTGCTGGAAGTTTAACTAACTGTAACAGCTGGTTGCTAAAAACATCTGATAATCTACTGTGCTTTCCAGGTGACATCTTGCACATGATTTTATTTATTTAACCTTTATCTAACCAGGAAGTCCCATTGAGATTAAAATTCTCTTTTACCTGACATCCAGCCCACCAAATCATAAAGAATGCAGTGATGAGTAAGTGAATTTGCATTTGTAATAAAACAGTAGTACACTGAATCAGACTATGTAAAATGGAGGAGGTTGCATGCATATACAATATGTCACCGTAATCAATCAGACACAAAACTAGCTTCCACAAATTTTTCTGGTACAAAGTCATATGATCCATTGTTGAATATATTTATTAGTGCAGCTTGAGACAGCTGTTGCATATTGTTAGTATTGCCTTAGTCAAGTATACAGACAGGCTTCATTAGAGTTGTGGTTTCATACCCCATTGACCTATAATAGAGCTGCAAGCACATGATTACATAAGGCTGGTGCAAATTTCCTCATGAAGAGTAACTCTAGTGTGATATCTTTCAATGTCCTAAGGGGTGGCTTAATTAGTTTTCAATAGGGGACGCTTTTCTTTAAACTGTATGCTTCACGCTGTGTAACTCTGCACCCAGCCACTGGAAAAGCTGTAGAGAAGTGTACAGCAAATGTCAATAAGTACGAAAGAAAAGGCCAGAGAGAGAAAAAAGAGCCACAGTGTTCTTTATGCTATCGTAAGCGAATTGAGTTATTCTCTCACCGAACACGTTCAGGCTGACTTCCTCGGCTTTCTCTCCCGCCTTGTTCTTGGCGATGCAGGTGTAATCTCCTTCATCCACTTTCTTGACATCTTTTATTACCAATTCTGAGCCATCCTCGTTCAGGCTGTACTTATCACCCGTTTCAAGGACAATGTTGTTACTGTAACAGAGAAGGGGTGGGGGGAGACATGGCGGAATTCACATCACAAGTGTTTGCTTACACAACTTGAGCAGCCTACAAATAACTTTCTTAACACACTGACAATGATCTGTTTGGGATTGTATTTCAGGAAGAGAGCAGCTGGTATACAACAAAGGCCGGGAGACCAAAAAAGCTGTCCTGTGCTGTAAGCCTCCGAGAACATCTCCAACATGTCCACAGCTTTTGTTTGCCTCAGCTCTCCTCGAGCCCTTACATCTGTGATTTTAAGAAGGCCACGCACCAATTTGATGATGAAGCTTTTTTCTTTCTTTTCTTTTTTTTTTTTTTACAGTTTTGAGAAAAAAGCCTCTCTTGCTCTTGAGAAACAGAAGTCTTCGCTCGAGGTTAGAATCCTGTTTGTCTAAGTATTTGTATGCCTGAAGTAACGGCCTTCCTGAGGCAGTTTGCAGGTGAATGACAAATAACAAATGGAGCTTCACCCCTCTGTTTTCTCACTGCCTCACCCATCTGTCCTCCCTACAACCTCACTGTCTGTCTAAACTCTGCTCTGGCCAGGAACTGCATCTCCCTCAGCCTCACACACACCCACATCACACTTCAGTCTTTCTGTATGGGAGACAGCTGTGAGAAGCATCAGGATGTTCAATAGTCTTATTCACTCACATGTCTGGAAAAAAAGCTTTATTCAAAGATTCCTCTGCACAGCAGTGGTGCTGCTGCTGCGTGACACCAGTAAATGATGCGCCATGAATATGAAAGTACATTGAGCAAAGAGCTGTGTGAAGAAACCAAATGTTGGTTATTTGTACCTGTGAGAACAGAGTGGTGATTAAGCATCATTAATTCATACTGAACAAGTTATCTGAGTTATACTTTACCAGCTGATGGAAATCCATGAGTAGTTTTGTGCATAAAGTGAAGAACTGATTACTTCGAATCTAGAGCTTTTGGGGATTGTAGCTGTGGTTGGTTCCAAGATGGTTCAATTTTGTGTTTCGTTTCAGTTTGGTCTAATAACAATATCTGTTAACCTCCAGCGTGGGGGGAGTTGAATGTACTTAATGTGTTGTGGCTAGTTCCATGAGGGATATATATGACTATATCATGAAAGATAGTCTCACAAACATGATCCATCACACACTCTCCTGCGCACATCCAAATCACTTTCTCCTGAGCGATAGTGTGTTTCCTATCTGTAGGGCTCCAGACCACTAATATTACTATTAAGTGGCATTTGCGACCATGGAGCACTACTATGACTTGCAAATATTTTATAAGTAAGGACTAGAGTGCTGTTTGTTCTCAGCTTTAAGTGAATAAATCATCACATTTAATGGTGCCGTGCTAAAAGTTCAACTTAATGCAAGTAACAACAGTGTGAGCATATCATGTATCTTTGTACCTGCAGGGCTCCAAGCTGGAACTATTTTATCTACTTTTGCAACCATGGAGCACCAGTGCGATTTGCAAATACTATCAATATATGAACTTAAGAGCTGTTTGTGTGTTTCCAGCTCACAGTGAATACATCATCAGGTTTAATGGTGCCATGCTCATAGTTTAACTTAATATGTTTAATGACAATGTGAGTGTATTTTGTATCTTTGTACCTGTAGGGCTCCAGGCTGCAATTATCTAGTCACATTTTGCAACCACGGAGCACCACTGTGACTTGCAAACATTTTAAATATAAGGACTGGAGAGCTGTTAGTCTGTTTTCAGCTTACAGTGAATAAATCAGCATGTTGATGGTGCTATGGTAATAGATAATATTTAGTCACATTTTGCGACCATGGAGCACCAGTGCAACTTGAAAATACTATGAACATATGAGCTGGGAGTTTGTTTCTAACTCACATTTAATAAATCCTCACCTTTAACAGCGCAGTCACGTCAAACAGTTTCACTTTGTGCTAGCTGCTAACAGCAGGTGAGATGAGCCGTGTGCTTCAGAATAAAAGCACCAGTGGTCCCAATTTGATTTATTTAATTACAACAATACTTTATTCAACTTGATTATTACAGTATTTAATTTAACTTTAATATAACAGTTCTTTATGGAACTTAATTATGACAGTAGCTATTTTATTTAATGTTTTTGTAACTTTAATTCATTCAATAACTAAGTTATAGCAGTCTACAGCAGTTTAGAGTAGATTTAAAAAAAATTGAGATATATATTGTGTATAGCAATATAGCCTAAAAATATTGCAATATTATTTTTAAGCGATACCTCCCAGCCCTACCCCCAGTGTTAATGGATCTCTTACTGAAACATCTGTCTATTCTCACCTGTACTCTGTCAAAGATCATTTGTCAGAGAAAGAAGCAGTACTTGTTACATGGGAGGGAGTGGATTGTTTTTGAGTTCGACAAAAGATAAAGTTGGAAAGATTAAGGTGTGCAAAATAAGTTACCTGCTACTTTGCCGTGTCAGACACACATTTAATCAGCATTTCATATCTTTTACCACTCATCTCATTTTCAATTGCTATTCACAGGTTGTGAAGATTAAATTGACTGCCAATAAAAATTGAAGAGTTTTTGCCTTCTCTGCCAACAAAAGCTGATTCCCATTCAAATTACTGAGTTTTAGTTATTAAATATTAAGTAAACCCTAAATAGATTTTATAAGTGATTCTTGAGAACTCACGCAGGTGGGTTAATGTCTTTGGATTCAACTCAGATTCAGATGAAATGCCATCACACCCAAACCTCATTGTTCCACTCACATTTTTGGGATGTGTTTTAGTCCAAAGTAATGGCAAGAAACACCAGGAGCCAGTTGCACCAACTGTGACATCTGCCAGTAAGTTTATATTTAGCTGCCTAATGTGCGGCTGCTGACCAGCTAATTAGCTTGCTATCTTGCTTAATAACGGACATTAGCGGTGCACTTTTCACAGGTAAATGTCTTTGGTCGCTCTTTCAGCAAGCTGTAGACATGTTTTTATGTTTGTATGTCAGCTAGACAAAAAGGAGACAGAAGCAGGAAAGCTAACGTGGGTTGTGTATCAGTCTCCTGATTTACAGCAACAGAAATGAAAAGTTTTAATATATCAGGCACAAAATAATGTACAATGTAACGTATCCATGATTTGCAAATGCACAATGCAAACATTTGTCTGGTGATTGGGTTGCACATTGTGAGCTTCAGAGCTTACTCTTCAACATCCAACAAACACAAATATGGTGTCCAAAAGAAAGAATGAGGAGAAGAGGAAGGAGAAGAAGAAAAGGGAGAGGTAGATGATGATGATTTATTGATTGAAAATATGATTATACTGTATTTACAGATTACACACACACACACACACACACACACACACACACACAGAGGCCCAAAACACACACACACACACACACGCATAAACATTACCTATATGCACGCATTAATGGAGAGATGTCAGAGCGAGAGGTGCCCAGTAGGCAAACTGGCACCTCTCCAGCTATCAGTCCACACTCTGTACTTCATCTGTACTGGGACTTGAACCTGCAACCCTGTGGTCCTGAAATCAAGTCCTTGTAGACTGACCAACTGCCCACTTCAAGTTGCTCTAAGCTTAATACATATTCTTTTCATTTTTGTTGTAGAGAGCCTTTTCCTATTCTATTTGTTGGGCTCTATTCAGCCATGGAGCATTTCCATCTCAAACTTGCTATTTTAAGTAGTTCAAATCTAAACCTTTTAACACCTATGTTATGGTTATGCCAAGTTTACATTTACATGCAGCTGATGCAACCAGGTGCAGATTCGCTACAGGTCTGTGCATGTGTGAGTGCCTGCTATATAACCACTCTAACTAGATCAAAATGGTACGCTATTTAAATAGCGTGTGGAGAGTGGAAACCTGCCTAATAATACTCATCAAAGCCTTTTTGTACTTGTTACAGTCATGCAAATGTAAATACATGTAAATCTCATCATCTCTCCCACACAACTATTTGTAGGCAAGGCCTTGCAAATTCATATTTATGCCCCATTTACAAACACTTTACAACACCATCTCCCATCAACCCTGAAATGTATGTTGTGTGTATGCAACCTTTTCAAAGGGGGCACAAACAGTTCGACCAGAAAGGCGGGCAGCATCACCAGCGAGCAAGAAATTCGACATACATGTATTCATCTCAGACTTGATCGGAAAGGCTCGATTTATAAAAAGCCACAAAAGCAACCAGCCCCAGTGGATTAGTGTTACTGTACACCTGAGACTTGCAATTTGTGCCTACAGTTGGTGTTGGAGTACCCTTTCAGAGAGCTTGTTTTGAGCACAGCTTGATTTGCATGGTTTTTAATGAGAACGATAAACAAAAACTGTATGTTCTTTGTTCAGGAAACTGAGTTAATCACAATATTTCTAGCATGGCTGCTGGGGACAGGTGTGTGATGAATCAGACATTGTGGTTTAGTTTGAGAAGAACACTGAACATCATTCTTCTTTCAGCTAACCCTTTAAACTCTGCAACAGAAAAGGCCCTACAGTGCCTATGTTGGTATTTTTACTTATTGTGTATTGTCATCTTCAAATGCTTTATATCCCTAAAACATGTACAACCTAAGCTAAAAGGTTATTCATTTCATTTATTCATTCATTTTCCTTAAACGCTTATCCTGTTGGGGGTCGCTGAGGGCTGGAGCCTATCCCAGCTGACATTGGGTGAGCGGCAGGGTACACCCTGGACAGGTCACCAGACTATCACAGGGCTGACACATAGAGACAGACAACCATTCACACTCACATTCACACCTATGGACAATTTAGAGTCACCAATTAACCTGCATGTCTCTGGACTGTGGGAGGAAGCCAGAGTATCTGGAGGAACCCATGCTGACATGAGGAGAATAATCTTTGTGTGAATGTGCAATGTCTGCGTCACGTACCAGCTGCACTTTAGAGCATCTTGTACTTATGTACTTATCATGTATTTAAATGGCCACATGCATACTGCAAAACACTAATGTAATGGAACTCTAAAATAAACCTTTCTTGTACTTGACTGTGCATCTTTGCACACCGCTGTCTGGTCACTACATACATTGTTATAACCTTGGTGTGTCTGCACACTGCCATTGTCACTGTGTCCAGCAGCTGGAGACAGAGGGCAGAGATAGTCCAACCGCGTCCCTGAAAAAAACCACTGTCCACCTGATTACTACATGGCCCTCTGATCCAGCTGTGATATGGGCTATTGAGTGCATCCTGTCACTGAAGGGCACAGTTTCACCTTAAGAGAAGTGTCACTGATGAAGCTAATCCCCTGCCTGCACAAAAGATAAAAAACCCTGGGGTATTATTTGATTAGGAGGGTTTGTAACTAACTGAGCTAAGCTGGAAGTATCACTTGTGGCAATTGCAGTAGATCCTGGAATACGTTAAATACTAAAGACAGAAGTTTCGGGACCATTTTTCAGAGAGCACACAAACACCAGGCACCAGGACATACTATGCCACACCTCCTTGCTTTGGCAAGAGACAATGCGCACTGATTTCTACCAGCATAATGAAAATTCAGCATCTCTTTTTTCCATGGTCTTTTCCTCAGAGCCGCAGGAATTAACTAAAATGTTTATGCTGAATGGTAAAAATTCAATAATTGGAGCCCTGCTGCTTGATTAAAAATTTACATTTCTAAATGTTATTTCCTATTCTCATTCTGGCAACATTACTCATGCACAATGCTAAGGCAATAAAACTCCTTGAAGAATAGTTAAGGAGTTAAGACTTTACACACAATCCCAAAAGTATATTTAAACCATATGGACCAATGCAAATAACCTCTATGTTCTTGTAGCACAAGTCTAACCGGGATTGGTGCATCTAATGTTGAGTGTTCTGTTTCTGTGCATTTATCATTTTGTCTTATATCACTCTACATAATCTTCTTACAACTTTATCTCATCAGGCTGTTTTTATCTGTTTGGCTGATTATTTCTGAGGAAAAAAAGAATTTATTGTGTTACTTGCTGTATGCCTACCACCTGTCTTTGAAGGTTTTAGAGAGGCGACACAAGAAGTTTCTATCAGCACAGTGTTTATCTTTTCCTAATTCATTCTTCTTCTCATCTTTGCTTTGCTTAATGATGTCTCCCATTAAGGTCAAGAAAACAAGGTTAGGAAAAAAGACCAAAGGGATTAATATCTGAGCAGATCTACCCCTGATCCTACTCATGAAAACAGGCCAATAGCAGCAGTGGGAGACGTACTGTGCCCAGGTGACGGTGGGTTCAGGGAAGCCGTCCGCATCACAGGCTAACAAGGCAGAGCTGCCAATGTCTGCTGTGGCGTTGACCTCTGACTGCCTGGCACGGATGGTGGGAAGCACTGAAAAAGAGAGGATGAAAATTGAATAGTAATGAGCACATGGATCAAGTGTCTAGACATTCTGAGGAAGTACTCGGAAGAGACTCCAACTACTGTTTTGGATTTCTTGCTCTGGACTTAAGCAACCTGTTCTCATTCTGAAGTCGTCAAATACCGAGACTTGGCCAGTGATTTCCACGTCAAACACTGATGAGACACATTCTCACTCTGACCTCATCATATATTGACGTTTGGTCATGGACTTTTCATGTCCAGATATGATGTGCAAGGTACCCCGTGTGCATTGGTTGTTAACTTTATGGGATGCTGTGTCAACTTTAGCCTGTCACATGCACTGTCTGTTTTCAGAATATACTTCCATTTTCACAAGAAACGTACAGTTTGCATACAGTGTCTTTCGAAATCAATGCACTACTTCGGTACAGCACTGCAAATCAACATTTTTGTCCTTTAACAACACACACACGGCTGGGTTTAGGAAAAAAGAACAGGGTTTGGCTTTACAATTTTACTGGAAGCACCAGCCTCCGGGGTCAAAGTCGATAGTTTTTGGACCCATTAACCACCCCTCCTGCCCTACTTAGACTTCCGTTCCCTCAAGTTACATTGTTGCCCAGCCGCATTTACCCCTGATGCTGTTGGGTGACATTAGACAACTAGAGCACTCGGAGAGCGCAGACCTCCACCAAGCAGCTCAGATTTCCCGTCATTTTATTATTTTATCCACTTCGCTTCAACCATTCACCACCAAAATTTTATCATCTGTTCCTTGTCCCATTATCAACCTTTCCTGAAAATTTCATAAAAATTCATTTTGAACTTTTCGAGTTACTTTGCAGACAAACAGACAAATGCCGACGAAAACATAACCTCCTTGGCGGAGGTAATAACGGTGACCAGCTGTGTATCACGCCAACATGAAAGGACTGCTTTCTTTATCGGTGTCTGACGCCGGAAGTCACCAACCAAGCACCGGATTTTGACAGCTTTGGAGTGAGACCAGGTTGTCCTTTTTTGGTGGTATGATATGCCACCAGGCAGTGTCAATTTATAACGCCACCGTATGGCCTCCATTTATAACAGTCCAGAAAACAACGCAACTTAAGGAGATGGAAATCCCTATAAGGCCAGCTGGAGGGGTGGGTCCAACATACACCAGAATTTCACCCAGGAGCCTGGTGTTCATATAAATGTGAGCCTAACCCTACCCATGATGTAACCCAACCTTGTGCTGTTATTGCCTAAACCTAACAACATGTGTTTGTTGCACAAGGACGTGAACGCAAATATGAGGTGTTTTACCAATGTTGTAAGTTGTGAAAAAGACTGTATGCAGTCAACAATTTCCTGTGAAACCAGAAGTGTATTTTGAAAAGACTCAAGCACGGAACAGGTGAAAATTGACACGGCATCCCAGAACGTCCACAACAGATACACCCAGGATACCTAGCAGATGTCAGAAGTCCACTGAACAGGCACTGATATGTGAGAAGATGGGAGGGAGAATACGCTGACCAAAGAGTTGCATAGGCGAACAGCTGAGCTGACTCATACCATCATCTTGAGAAAAAAACATATAAATCATATTTAAGGCTTCCAAAAGAACATCTGCATGGCTTTCAGGGTCGTCTTTACTGTACACCTCTATTTTGAGCAACAACTCCTTTCTGAGCGACGGGGCAGGCAGGGAGCAGAAGGTGAACGAGATGCAGTGCTTACCATTAACAACGACCCTGATCATCCTGAAGTCAATTTCTCCCCTGGCCATGACACGAGCCTCACAGTTGTACATGCCCTCATCTGTCTTCTTGATGCCACGGATCTGCAGGTGGCCATTATCCATGATCTTGAATCGCACTGAAACAGGAAAGGCAAACAGATGGTAACTTATCACGTACAGTGTATGAGATGATGCAGATTAGACTCCCACAACAAAACAGTCAGTTTAAATGTGTCAATGGGCCTCATGCAAGAAACAACACAAACATATTTTCGCTTATTTTTGTTCATATCTGGAATTTGTTCTTATTGTGTTAGTACCTACTGATTTTTGGAATTCATCAATGTTTTCTTATTCTTCCTTCAGGTAAGAGAAAAATTTAGAGTCCATAAATTGTTTGTTTAACATAAGGGGGAAATTTAAGTCTTAAATTTGAGGACCATTAAAAATGCATGAATTTAATATAATCAAACTTAAATTATGTTCTTGAGTAATTATAATGATTGGATAATTAAACTTCAGCGCTAAAGAAAAACTACTATACTCGGTCCACTGATCCCAGTTACTGTACTTGTAGTTACTGAGTGTATCTCTGCTGAGCAGTGGTGTAATATAACTAAGTAAATTTACTCATGTACTGTACTAAAGTACAAATTTGACGGACTCTGACTTTACTTAAGTATTTTAATCTCATGCCATGTTCTGCTTCTACTCCACAACACTTCAGATAGAAATACTGTACTTTATTCCACTCCCATAACTTGACCCTGCATGAGTACTCTTACTTTTAATACTTAAATACATTTCCCTGATTGTACTACGTTATTTTTATGAGTAACAGATTATTGTCACAGTGTGGTATTAGTACTTTTACTTAAGTGAAGGATTTGAACACTTCTCCCTCTACTGCTGTTGACACGGCAAATGTTTTTTCATTGCTGGGTGATTTTCTTGTAACACCAGTACAAACACTGGAAAATCACATTTACTTTGTTTAAGTTTATTTAACAGAACGTCGATTTCACTTCTGCAGAAGTTCCTCTTCTTGCAGTCTTCACACACTGCACAACACCTGCCCTTACATAGTGGGGGTGGGGGGGGTGGGGGTGGGGGGTTACCTATGCTAATATGTGACTGTGGTAGATTCATCATTCAGCACACCTGGGTAAGAGCAGATTTGGATGGCAAAGAACATTTGCTTTGACTTCTCTTATTTGTTCTCTTAACAGAAAATTGAGAGAAAATATGAAAGAAATTTAGGAGAATACTGCTGCGTTAGGCCCAATGTGGCCTGTATGTGTTTAGAATACTGTGATGCATGTTCAATATGTTCTTGTTTGTCAGCTTTACAATTATTCATTCATTCCTTTGTAACTGCTCATCCTGTTGGTCGCGGAGGGCTGGAGCCTATTCCAGCTGACACTGGGCGAGAGGCAGGGTACCGCCTGGACAGGTTGCAGGAGTATCACAGAGCTGACAGCTTTAGTTAATAGTATTTTCAGAGAATATATTCAAAGCTTGAGCTCCATGCAAATTATGTATTTTCTCTGCTTGAAGTCAGTTCATGTCAGTGGATCACGAAAATCAAAATGGTGTGACATGTGTGTCTGCAATAGTTTATAGAAATCTGGGATGTAAGAAAAAGCCAAAGTGCCCAACTGAAGTGTGAAATTAATCATTCCCTTAAATCCTTGAAGATCTGACTGTGCACATAAAATCAAGTGAAGGTTCAAGAGGGTTATTTTATAACTGAACTGCTTCACTTAAATGCTCAGACAGGAAGTTGGAGCCAGATTAAAAAGTCCCAATTATCCCTGGTAATCAAGCAAGTGGTTGGAAGAACACAGAGAGCCCAGTGTGACACCGTGACTACACCAGTCGTATTTCAGCGGTGTTTTACACCCATCATAGAGCCTGACAAACTGTTGCACCTCTAATTAAAGCAGCCGTAAACACACAGTACTGGAGTGAGCTGTCTTAACTGAAACCAGGTGTTTCTTACACGCTTCTGCGGAAAAGCATCCAGCACATTATTAAAATCCAGGGCTCTGACCGCATCTGATTTAAGAGCCTTAAGAGCTGAGTCATTTTTTTGTTGTTTGTTCTTTATATGTCCCAATTTGGAAAACTAAGGCACTTCTCCAAAATTTGTGACTGGCCAGTGTATACTTTAAACTCACTGGATTAAAAATTGTGGCTGTTTAGGGTGCACTTGTTAAGTGTAGCTTTCACAGGCCAGTTGGTTCCTTCCTTGGGGATGGGAGCTCTTCTACAGGAGTCCAATGCCACCAGTGCAATTTCCATGCTAGTGAGAAGGTGCGCAATCTCTTCAGCTATTTAATAGAGAAGCCCACCATATAACCTAAAGAAAGCCTGTGTGCTATAAAATCACTTGATGCATATAATTATGTACTGAGCACTGGAAGTCACCATACCAGAGCTCTCTGTCAGTTTATGGGGGTAGCTTTGTTCATTTACTGTACCTATACACAATTATGAGGTACTTAGGTGTTTTAATATTACCACGTTACTTTTCACTTCTACTCCACAACATTTTAGGGGCAAATACTGTTCTTTTTACCCCACTACATATCTCTGACAGCCATAACTTACTTTGCAATTTACATTTAACATATTTGATCCATTTATAGCATGGTACATTATTATAGATTAATAAGGTCCTGTAAAACTCACCTAAAAAATGTTCCAAAGCATATTGCTCACTGTAAGTGCTTCTACGATTTTTTCTATAATCTTTGCCTGAATATTTTCTTGTAAAAAGATGCTGCAAATAACTAGAGCTGGGAGGTATTGGCTGGACAACCCAATGGGGCCACACCATGAAGCCTCACCAAGTCCAAATTCAAAATAGATAGCAATATCACAGAAATGAACATTTTACATGTTTCCTAAGGTTTGGTTCAGGCAGGTTTCAAAAAAGGGGGTAAAACAATGTACTGTGATTATGAGTGAAAAACTAATCAACAGTTCCAGAAAACCTAAATTGATAAGAAATACTGCTCTTTTCCCCTTAAGACAACACAGGAACCATGTGTTTATGATACATTTATAACAGTTTATGATGACATTAAAGGGGATAAAAACTGCTGTGGAGCCTCAGAGTGTCATTGACTGCAAGACCCATGAGCCTTGGGTGAAGCAGGCCAATTGACCTATGGCTAAGCCCCGCCCTCAAACGCGATGAGCCAATCACAGGGCGTATAGCCATTCCCATACACTCTGACATTCTCTGCCTGGACGTTCATTGAAATGCATTACAGAAAGTCAGTTTGGTTCAGTTTTATGAGCTTTTTTGGAGATTTGAAGTTTAAAATGGTCAAATAGTGTGCATGGGGTACATGCAACTCCGACACAAGGTACCCTGAGAGGCTGGGTGACGGGGTATATTTTAGACCCTTTCCTAAACCACATCTCAACCAAGAAAAGTGTCTCCTTTGGATAAAGTTGTGCGGTAGCCCACAACATTAAGTCAACGTGAATAAGATTAACAAGGATGTCTACATCTGTTTTAAGGTAAGTCAACATCGTGTTTGAGGCAACATATTGTCACTTTGCTGGAAAGAATTATAAAGTTATCTTTAACATCTCTAGCTAACTTTAGCTAAAGTTAGTCTAACGTTAGCTCCTAGCTGCGTTGTTCATCATGTCAGCTTGTTTGCTGGGAGTTCATTAGCCTATTTTGTTCCAGTTTTGTACTTTGGTGATCGTACATCATTGTTAGCTATTGTCCATAGGGCTCTAGTTAAGCTAATGTTAACTTCTGAAGCTTAGCTTCATTAACTTATCTGTAATCACAGAGATAACAAAGGTTGGCAAACGTTATGCTGAATGATTCAGTGTAAATACTGTAGCACCAAACTAACGGAGAGACACTCTTAGGACACTCTTAAAACGGTTACTCTTCCTGTCTCCCACTTAGGAGACAGGAAGAGTAACTGTTTTTTTAACATTGGATAAGCCTACAGTGGGGTATCTCCTTTATCCAATATCTCTGATGCCGTGTACTGCGACACCTGCCATAGCGCGGTCACTGAATGTTGATATTTTGTCCGTGTGAGTGGAGGGGGGTGTGGCTTAGCCATAGGTCAATTGCTGACTCTTTAAATACCCCTAAACTACAGGAAATATCTGTGACATACACTTCTTCAGCTCAGGCCCTATCGAGACCATAGCAACAGCACTGGGAGCTCCTATTGGCTCAAGTGAGGTGTCAATGGAAAGGCCAGGAGTTCGCCTACATTTTGAGATATGCCAGTCTGTTAACATGAAGAACGGTGGAAAATATGGATAATATGTGGAGAAATATGAACATTTGAATGATGCAACGGCAGTTTGTGGATGTAATAATGTGTTTGGAGTAAATATTTCACTAGATTAAGATCATCTGGACCATTGGCAGTGTGTGAGAAATTAGAATGGGAGCTGCGAGTGAGTTTATTTGTACTTCTACTGGTCAACATTAACAGCACAGCGAAGAGCTTAGCTTTCGAACAATCTGTCGTATGAGTAAACCATACAAAAAGTATCTTAAACTAACTCCACCTCCACCAGCGACAACATCTCAGTGTTGCTTGTATGGTATGTTAAAGCACCAGCAAAAATTAGGGCACATTCTGCATTATGAGCACTTTACACTGGATACTAGAACATTAAGCTGCATATGCTTTGCTTTGGTAAAACTTGGAATGTAGGATTTTTACCTTTACAGTATTTTGGCATTATGACTTATGTAACCACTTATTTCCACAATATTATTTTCTGTTTTCTGCATCCTGTCTACATGCACAAGTGAATAAGTACCGAATCCTCCATGTACAGACTTGTGAGCTGAAATTTAGCAAGTGTAAAAGTAATGTGACATGTCAAATATATTTTTAAGTCAGACATTTTTAGGGGTTAGTGTGGGATTTACACAGAAAATAAACCTTACATTTTATCAACCAGCTCTTAATTCCTGTGACACTGACACATTTTACAATGACAAAGTTCTGATGTAGTGTTTAACAATGCAACATGTAGCCTATGGTTACAACTGCCTCCAACTGCTGTGAGGAAAATTACATAAGCAGTTTTCAGTTTTCAGTGTCGGTTACAATTAGTGGTTTTTCCAGTGAAAAACACATTCCTTGACCAGAATCCAAGAATAAAGGCGGGCTTAGCACAACACTGTGGTGACTCCAGCGGTCACTGAGGGAGGGGTTACTGTAAGGTTAAAAAAGGCCCAGTCCAAGTGTAAAACCAAATCATCTCCACCTCCATTCTTACACAGCAGACGGAAGTTTTAGTTGAACTGTCTGAAGGAGAGCTGGACAGCAGTTACAATGGTTTCCGGTGCTGACCTGGAGTCAAAACTGCAAACTATTTATAATGTGTCATGATGTCCATAGAAACTCCTGCAGCTCCATGCATGTCTGCTGTGTTTATCTGTATGTTCAGTATGTTTGAAACTCTGACAGTTTCCCCACAACACAGCTCAATACCCTTGTGTCATGCTTCATAGCTCCAAAGTGTGTTCACTGGCAAAGCAGCAATTGTTTAGAACGCAGGGATCAACAGTGGAGGGAAGGATCATAATACAGGAGAGGTTTGAGAAGTTCCTATGGACTGTTTGATGTTTTTGTTTTGTTTCTTTTCCCCCCGCTGTGACCGTGACTCACCATTGGAATCTATGGCGAGGGCTGTAAATTGAAGCTGATTACAGCTTCCGCGGCCGTCCTCTGAGAATAACCCTTACCCTACAAACTTTCAGAAGCTCCTTTCAAGCCTAAAGGCACTGAGTATTTGATGTACTCAAAGGACAGATTTTCAGTAGGGGTGGGCGATACCACAAAATGTTGTAATACAGGGCCAGAATCACTGATTTCATTACCAATGCAATACTTTCAGAGGCGCAATGTAGTTACGATGGGCCCCAGTGTACGCTATCTTGATGGGTTTGCCTTTTTCGAGGTCATATATAGCAAATGACACCATTTTTAATTTAACGAGAGTTCGTCTTTTAACACAGGCATATTTCCAAGGTGACAGTCTCTCATAAGGGCCCATTTTGTGCCCAACATTTTGCTGGAGTGCTCATCCTCTCTATAGGCCCATGTACCTCATGGGCCCCAGTGCAACGCACCGCCTGCACTGTCTATATTTACACCCCTGAATACTTTTTATTATTAAAGGTGGCGACTTTATTTTAATGTCAGGGGAGAGCTGTGTGTCATGATCTATGAGGTGAATAATACATCTGCTTAAGTAACAGCAAGTGATGACCAATTACAGTTTGAAAATGTAACATTAACCGATGCTGAAGACCTAATTTGACTAGAATATTACTTTCACCACTATTTACCTGGCTATTCTCCATCTGAGCCTCTCTGAACAGACTCTGCCTGTGAACTGTGTCTCTGTGTCAGAGGTCTGGGTGCTGAGGCATTTCCCTTCTCATCCCTTCTTTTCCGTAGCAGAACCAAGTTCTCGTGCCTTTATCTCTTTTAATAATCACTGCTATTATGGGTTGAATTATACTAGTCAGGCTTGGAAATACTTTTTGCATTGAACGTCAGTGGACAGTCATGGTCAAACAGATGCGCACGCAGTTCTATTCATTTGAGGGTCCATGTCCGCCCCCGGCAGTAAACAGGAGGGTCACAGAGGAGGGTCACAGAGGATCTTGAGAGCCACCTTGGGTCGGAGGTGAGTCGGCAGATAGTATGCCATGACGAGTCCTCATGTGTGAACAAGACTACGAGGAAGTTGCCCCCTCGTCTGTGACTGGGACTGGATATCTGGCATGCTAGAAAACTGGAAAAGTCTGACACGACTGACAAAGAGCATCAGCCAATGAGAGGCAGGATACGTCCCACGTCAGCACGCAGGAGGACGGAAGAACTGTGAGGAGGACAAGCCGCAGGGTTGCCAGGTCAGCTTATTAGCTGCAACTTTGGGTTTGTTTCTGAAGTGGAGTTGCTTATTTGGGCTTACTCTCTAAATGTCACCTTTCTCTCTATATATAGTTATTTAAACACATGATAGTTGCTTCTTTTGGGCTTGTTTCCATAGCCCCGGTTGCTTGTTTCTCCCAGCTGCACTGTCAAGCCAGCAAGCAACAACAATGGCGGCATCCACAGGATCACGGGGAGTGCGTTGTATTTGGACCCAGGCCCTGGAGGCAGATCTGACTCAAAACTGGGAAGAATATCCATGCCTTTATGATGTGTCGTCTCCAAGTTTGGTAACGTCACCGGCTCTGGTGGAGAAATCTTGTGGTGGTGTGGAGGTCTTAACGCAGTTGGCGAGACTTCCGCTGACAGAAACACACGTCGCCAGGTATGAACACTAAAAAGATTATGATAGTCTCCGCGATGCAAAATCAGGGTGAAAATCGTATAAAGTGAACTAGCCTTAAGAAGACACTGCTGGGTCAGGAGTAAATTGTATGAATGCAGACAACACAAAAGCAGTGGAGTACATACACTTGATGTGTTCAAGACAGCAGAACATTGTTTGTACAGAGAGTTTTACTCTTGAAATACAAATACGTATGTCGTAGAGGAGAGAAGCTTATCCCGTTTCGGTATCAATCCTATCGACGCCAGGGTGGATCCACAAAATGAAAACACAGTATGAAGAGTATCAGTATTTTAGGATCGATCCGCCCAACCCTACAGCAATGTGCAAACAACCGTCCAAAACACTATGCACACTATGTGCTCCTAAAAACCTTAGGCCAAAAACACACCAATCAGTGCTGAATTGTGGCTTCCTGCGGCCGGGAGGTGTGCTCATGTGTTTCACGTGGGAAGAAATTCTTTGTAGCATAGGTCAACATGTCACAGGAGTCACAGGACTCTGTTTACTGATTGTCCGACTTTACCTCGGCCGCACTTTGCCACAGAATCATATGGCCACAGCTTGAAATGGTTCCTTTCTAAAGATGCTGCATGGCAACTCGCTGCAGCACTTCACTGTTGTTTGATGTGTTTCAGCATCCTGTGTTTCAAAAATAACATGTTGTCAAGGGAATCTGGTAAAAATATGTATGGAGGAAATATAAAACAACCATTGAATATTCTTTAGCTTAGCTAACCTGCATTACTTGGTTGGTAAAGATTGCATTTTTACTTTTATTGTTGGTGACATTAGTGGTAGATATGAAGTACATTGCTAGCTCTTCTCTTACCCTTCCAATTTTCCCTTTTTTCTCTAGGTTTTTGGATTATTTCTGCCTCTAGTGTAGCTCTCCTTCCATTTGGGGAATTTAAAGTCCAATCTGCCCTCAGACATCTTTTCAAGTGACAATAACCACTTCATGCTGGGCCAAAAAAAATACAATTTCAATGTTCATGCATCATCTATGAGGTCTAAAACTTCCCCACTGAAAATGCATGGCTTTGTTCATAGATGATGGGCAGCGGGAGAAGGAGATGAGGGAAGAGTGTGGCAAATTGATTGGAAGGCACGAATTGGCAGACAGCGCTGGCAGGAAGGTAGGGTGACTGCTCAGGGAGTCAGGGGGATGAGATGGGATGGCAGGTTGGAGGTGGGGAAAGCAGCTCAAGCATTAGAACATTTGTATCTGGCCTGGCTCACCATCTTTGGCAACTTGGATCCTGGAGCCCTTGTGCTTCCAAATGATGGTGGGTGGCGGCGAGCTGACCACATTGCAGACTATGTCGGCATCATCGCCTTCATTAAACTCCTGCGGGGTGGGAGCACTCTCGAAGGTGATCTTCTCTGTAGAGAGGTGTGACAAACACACACATTATACATAGTTATAAATACCTTTACGTTCAGGCTGACACTTCAAAAGGTGAACACTCTCATGTGGCATATTTAGATTGCTTTAAAAAAATCTTACAGTTGATTAGCAGTGTAACGAGGCACCATATGGCTGAGCTTCTGCTTCTCTAATAAATGTTTTGTTGGTTTAGTTTTTATGTAATCACAGATGGTGTCGGAAGGTAGTCAAGGTAAAGAAGTGTTTGAACTATATATACTGACTTTCAATGGGACCTCTCCTTTGGATGCTTCTTTTCCACTGTTTACTTTGCGATCATCGTGATCAGAGTTCTTAACTCCTTCCTGAGAATATTACAAACTGCTGTGGGGTGTTTTGGCATCTGAGAAGGTTTCAAACTCATGAATGTATTACTCAAACAGGACTTCTAGATTATATTTCACTGTCTTGGCTGAAACAATGTGAACTCATAACACGGCTGTTTTTGGTCTGAAAATAGACTTAAAGGTCCAGTGTGTAGGATTTAGGGGGATATACTGGCAGCAGTGGAATATAATATAATGAATATGTTTTTTATTAGTAATAATAGCCTGAAAATAAGAATTGTCATGTTTTCTTTTCTTAGAATGAGCTGTTTATATCTACATATGGAGTAGGTCCTCATCCACAGAGTCTGCCATGTTGCACAGCCACATATCTGTAGTAGCCCAGAGTGGACAAACCAAACACGGGCTCTTCATGGGGCTATTTGTGTTCCTGCATTGAACAGCCTAGTTAGCAGCCCCACTGCAATGAGCTGCACAGCATCGGAAAAGGTTCTATTCAGTATTTTAATTGGTTTCAATCATCTGTCCTGTTTGTTTTGGAGGCTAAGAGACCTCTATAGATAATTCAGCTCCCTGTTAAAATCTCCTGAACAATGAAAACTTTAGGAATTCTAACCTGCAGGAGTTTCAGCTGGCTGCAATCTGCAATCCTCACCACTAGATGCCATTATATCCTACACAGCTCCTTTAATCTTTATACTTATCTTTAACATTTTATAAATTCATTATTAGTTTTCTATGTGAACTCTTTATCGGCAAATTAACACTTGATGACAACTGTTACATAAATGTAGTAAAAAGTGCAGTACATTTCCCTCTGAAATGTTGTGAAGTGAAAGTATAAAGTATCATAAAAACGAGACACTCAAGTAAAGTACAAACACCTAAAACTGTATTTAAGTATAGTAAGAGCAGTTCTGTCCCACTCGCCCTATAGTGACTTTCCAGTTGCCTATACCATGTTGTTACTGCTGGCATTTCAAAATGAAGCTGTCTGGTGGTGTTGCACACTGATGCCACCTGGCAGGGTATCATACTGCCGCAAAAGATGTCTTTTTGCATAGGTCAGTGTCTGAATCTAAGGAAAACACTGATTTGTAACATGAAACTATTTATTCAGTGTTTTCGCCAGCTTTAATCAACTTGCCTATTTGCTTTGAAGAGGAGAAGACCATTGTGGATAATTCAGCTCCCAGTAAAAACCTCCTGGACAATTCACACTGAAGGAATCCTAATTGGGATTTCATGCTTGGCACATGGGATAATTTTTATCTGTTTGCAATCTGCAATCCTCACCACTAGATGCCACTAAATGCTACCAGTATACCTCTAAGAGTTTGGGTCAGAACAGCCGAAGGCTTAGGTAAGACTTTAAGCTTCTCAAAAAACACCTGAGAAGTCATAAAATAAAATAAACTACATTCATATTGTTCTAAATGGTTTTGCCAAAAACAAATTGCTGCCTGGATTATGTTGAATGGAAAAACATTGCCAATGAACATAATCCAGGTAGCAATTACATTTCCATTTGAACATATCTGTCAAAACCAATTAGCAGAATACAAACCTAGTTTCAAAGAGACAGAAATTGCTATGTCCTTGTACTTTATGGTGTCTGGTGTCTTTCTCCAGTGTCAACTGTCTAATTAAAAAATGTTCAAAAAAATGTTTCTCATAAGGCAGCCTAATGCAAAACACATAATGCAGGTGGCATTAAATTTCTTTCTGTATGACATTAAAAAACAGCTTACTTAATGTAGAAGTCCATGGTATAGGCTGGCAGTCTGAAAAGCGTCTGAGGCACTCTGATAATAGGTAGAGCTCCTTTACCAAATACATGACCAATATGTTACCTATATTATTGACTTCTACATTAAGTCAGCACTTCATTTCTTTGCCATTACCAACGCTTTGTTTCTTGACCCGGTGCAGCGCTCCTTTTTTTCCCTCCATTTCTTTCTGCATCACTGCAAATTAGGATATATATATAAAAAAAGAGAAAACTTACGAAAGATCTTCACTTGGACTGTTGCCTGGGCCTCCTTGTCCCCGTTCTTTGCCACACACTTGTAGATACCAGCACTGTCCACGTTGGCGTGGTATATGGTGAGGGTTGACATGGTTTCATCGCCACGGCTCACAAAAATGTCTGGCCTGTTGGGGAGGATCTTCTCGCCACTGGGGGCGTACCAGTCTATGTCTTTTACATCTCCCAACACTGAAAAACAGAAAGTGAAATGAGAGTGAGGCGAGGAGGCAAGGATTCCTCAAGGAGCTGTCACAGAAATTATAACATCAAAATACATCTTAAAGTCTTAAAACCTGGAAATGAGTTAGTATTTTAGCACTCCGGGTTTCCTCATCTTAAAGTCAACGGGTTTTTGCTAAGATGTCTGAAATAAGTTCTGTGGTTAACACAAGCTGAAGAGACTCTCTGGTTTTGTTCTATGACATAAAATGCATCAGTAAATATCCCACTTGTGAATTATGAAGCTTTTATCTGTCTTAAAAAAGGCAGTTGCTAAAAAGTGACTAAATGAGACTGCAGAGCTCCATCACACCGACCACAACTTTGCAGCCTCATTGTGTCAGGGATGTTTTATCATGTGACTGTAGTGTAGTTTGTTTGTAGTCTCACGTTAGCTTTTTACTTCTGGCAATTGCATTTGGGCTTCAAAAAAAAAGTAATGATTTTTTGCGAAGATCATCCTGCTGAACAAAACAAGTACCATGAACGTTTATTTGCCACAGATTTTTCAGCAATAATTCAGAATCCAGTGGAAAAATCCCCTAGTCTTTTTGACGAGGGAACCAGGGCGAAGCTAACTTCCACGTCAGCCTGATGAAAAAATGTCATCCTGAAGCACTCTTTTCTGTTTTGTAGCAGCAAACCTATTATTTTCAATGTACAACCCCACAATGGCGGTGGCTAGACGTGCATCAGTGCTCCAGGGACACATTTCCCTGTAGCACTTCATGCCACTGTCCTATTTCCAGCCTCACTGCCCCCAGAATTAAATGTATTTTTCCCCACTCGTTCTCTGCTTGTACATACCAGCTACCAGATACCCTTAAGCGCTCTTTTTCTCTGCTCCTATGGCAGCTCGACTCCTCTCCTCACCATTGATGTATAAAGAGAACCCTGTAGATGTTGCTGTGTCTCATGTGTGAGAAAGAATGGATGAGGAGAGACTCGTTGTTGAAGTTGAGAAATATCCCAGGCTAAACGACCCATAATCTCATTATTATAAAGACAATGGCCAAAAAGATATTGCCTGGTGAGTCATAGCTCTGGAGATTGGCAGTTGAGAAATAAAGTTTAATAAGGAGCTCTCCACACATGATTTAAAGCTAATGCAGAGGTGGAGGAAGTACAGATCTTTCAGTAAAAGTAGTCATAACTTGGTGTGGCTGTCTGTTGGCAACCTGCAGCATGACGTGTCCAGTGTGTGCTCGGGGCAGCACTTGATGCGCATCACATGAAGCACCACACCGCGACGCTGGTGTGTTTTCAGCTTTAGTGTATTATCTCATATTCAAACATAAGTATACATATGTGATGTTTTTATATTCAGTTACATTCCTAATACAGTATATTACATCACAGATGTGAAACTACTACAAGTTTAGGTACTGTGTGTTGTGATTGTTTGCGTGCTATTCTGTGAGTCAACACAAATTAGACTCAAAATTATAGATGAAACAAAAATTGTCCAAAAAGCTGACGTCTACAACCCAGAAATGAAGAATTCTTGGTGTGACGATGGCTTGGAAACATTATTGTTAAATCAAAACCCATCTCCCTACAGTAAACATCTCTTCAAGATCAGACTAAATATGCTTACTCCAACGTAAAAAGACTGGTATGAATTATTGCTATTTGCTCAGTAGGGCAGACGATTATTCAGTAGGAGGCAACTTTCTTTTCCACATTGTTCATTTTTTAGAAGAAGCTGAGCATGAGCTGAGACACATTTTATGTTTCCCTGAAACATATTAATGCCATCTCATCTCTTAAGGAACACAAAGGGGCCTTAAATGCATTTTGACACCCTTTCAACAGGAGGATTGGAGTTCAAGCTGAAGAAACGCTCTTTCACAGAACAAAAAAGGAAAAATCACTTAGAAAGATAAATTGTCACGGCTTCACATTTCACCTGCACAAAGATATGGGCTGTTCTTTTTTATGGTTTCATTCTCACGTAAAGTTCTGTGTTGCAACAAGTCCATATTCAGTACCTTTTTAAAGGGTCAGTTTAACCAAACTAAAGAAAAAAAAAATCAACATTACCGACCATTTTCTTACTTTTAGTGGTGTATAATACTACAGCTACCACAGCATTTTGTTTTGTAAATCAAATTCTGAATAGAACCTTTCGTTTATCGGCTCTCCAGTTAGACTTTGATAATAACTGTGACGCTCTGGCTGCCACGATTTTATTCATGTACTGAATGTTCCATAATGTCAGACAGCTGACCCACCTAATGCAAATACCACCTGTATCTCAGACAAGCCGACAACTGCTCATCGCAAGACCTCTCTCTCATTATCTCTCCAGACTGCATCTCTCTCCCGCCTCTTCAAAGCCCTCTTTCTTACCTGACTGTGATCTCAACTTCCCACTACCTCCTCAGAAAAGACCGCTCAATCAATGTACCCTTGTCTTTTTTCTTTTTTTTTTTTACCACTGCCTTGTCTTCTGTCTTGAATTTCTTTAATGCTTAACTTCTACTGAGAGTATTTTCACAAGTACACCAGCCTCATTATTTAAACTGCCTCGTATCCCTTTTATCACATGTTCTCAATGAATACTGCCAGTGTCATTATATCAGGTGACACCTGCATCAAGGCGTGTTAAATGAGACATGCTCTTACCTTCACAGAGGAAAAACTTGGACTCTCCTACGCTGATCTCTCCTTGTGTTGGAGTGATTTGCACCTGGATGGCAGCTGGGTGAAGAAAAAGAAGATAGAACAAAATATACATTAGTCTGTGGTTGCAGTGAGAAGCATGGTGACACGGGGGCAAAGCACAATAAGGCAAGGCTCAAAATCAAATTGCTTTGCCTGCTCAAAAGCACAACCATTTTTCAGCCATACCCTCTATGAATGAAACTCTGAGATGAAATTTCAATGCTCACTAGAGTGCAACATCTCCATGTGCAGATGGGTCAGGGTTCTAGATTTTCTACAAGGACATTGTTGAACTGTCTGGTTGTTAGCCGACTCGCTTGTTGAGGACATGGTGTACATAGAAGGCACTGCCAACTGTGCAACTGGGCAGTCTTGCATGTTAATTCCTGTACTGAGCATCATGACATATGACTTTAATTGAGCCAGAGAGCAATGAATTGTTAGCATACAAGAAACTACAGCATCTCTTCCCTGATATTCACCCACACTTTTTTTTTTTTTTTTTTTTTTAAATGTCACCCTTCCAGCTTTCTTTTACCGCTGCTGTCTAAAAATGTCTATGGTGATAGGTCCTTGCTGACAGTTCTCACGGCTCTCATTTGACTGGCCTCTGTCTCACAAGTTGGGAATGTTCAACCCATGGTTGTCTGGACTTGTGGGAAAAGGTGTTAAAAGGAGCTAAAGATATTGAATACACAAAAATAATACATGTTTTGTTTTTTTCTTGACTGAGTGGCAACCAAGCTACAACCTCCAGGGCACAAAACTGAAGCCAACACGAAGTGCCAAATACTGCAGTTCCTTGAATGGCCACTTGAGGCTGACTCCAAGAGCAAGTCAGTCCCCAGAGACCCCCGTGTTAATATGCCCAACTTCACATTTTGGTCTCTACAGCTAATTTCCCTGCTCATGGCAACTGCACAGGGGCAAATTTTTATATAATTCACCCGATTAAAATTTTATTAGGGCCTAATGATTAAGAGCTGGGCCTCATTGAGTGATAGCTGGGTGCTATACGTTGACAAGTTGCTATCATGGTGACAGTATAGGCGTAACCGTAGCTATCCCTATTTCAGTGTGTTTTCAGTTCTTGAAAGTAATTTAATACTTTGTTTGCCTAAAAAAGTGTTTGGTTTTACTTTAGTTAAAACAAAAGTGGTCCAATGTTCAGTTTTTCCAAGAAGTACATTTTGTTTTAATGGTTTAAAGCCTCTTTTTTGCTAGCAAAAATTAGCACTAACATTGGCATTATCACAGTTAACCATATCTGTAAACAGTCTGTTCTCACAAACTGTATGTTTTCCTACAAAAAGTAATGCACCCAATTTCATAAGTATGCTAGATATTTTGAAATGCTACGATCATTTGACCAATGTGCTGACAGGAGTAAACAAGAAAAGGAGCCCTGAGCAGTCTTGTAAGGAGGCAGGCTGCGGCAGTGGATGGGTCAAAAAATCAAGGACTTTCCCCTGGAGTTGTGTGTTTGGAACCGTGTCAACTTTGAGTGGACCTTCAGTCAGTTTAAGGGACGTCCTCGCCATGTTTCTTTTCCTACTGTAAACCTAACCTCCATAACTTTACTTTAATTACATACCTGTACTTTAAGGATGTAATGTTATTTGTGGGGCGCTTATTCGTAGGATATTGTATGAAGTGTTCTATGACAACACGTTGCTGTAAGTGCACTCTGTTAACCAAGCTGCTAGGCATAGGGTTAGCTCCACCCTATTGTCTAAATATGGTCATCTCTGGCTCCAAAAATCCAAAATGGCAGCAGCCAAAATGCCAAATACGAGGCTTCAGAATGAGAGTAAACAAACCAATGGTTGACGCCATGGTGGCTATGTCCATTATTTAACACAGTCTATGGCTGCAACCCCTGTTGTTGAGCAGGGTTATGTTGTCAGGTGGTGCCTTTAGTAATGCCTGTTTGTGTTTCTGTTGTGATTTTTAAGGGGTACACCACCTAAATTCAGAATTCAAATATGTTACCTCCATGCTTAAGGAAAGTTGAATCAATATTCTTGAGCTCATGTGGTATAAAATCTGGAGCTGCTCCACTGACAATGAATGGGAGCCTGATTGTGTGGACCCACAGAATGTTTGTTTCCTTTTTTATGCCCAAATCAGCTTTATTCTATTGTGGTGTTCTCAGTTGTGAAATAGAAAATGTACCCATATATTCAGAACATCCCCCTGGGTGCTCTCAGTGTCATCTACAATATCTTTCCCATTTCATTGTCTACGGAGCAGCTCTAGACTTTAAACCCTGTGACATCACAAGTTTGAGTTTTAGCACTCTAGTTTTTGGATTTAGGAGAGAGTTGTTTACTTATATTTTTGTACTGTCTTACACCTTAGGAATAACATATGAAATTTGAAAGGGGCGTAGTTTCCCTTTAATGTCAATAGCACAAGCTGCCTCTGCAGTGCCAAAGATGATGGCATTGTATGGTCTTGTGATTCATGAATAGGAAGCGCAAGTTTTTTTGCTACCAACACTTCCAAGGTGTGAGCTGTTAATGAATGTAGTTCCTGTGACAATGAACAATCTGACACCTGACAAAGTCAAAGTAAGTCACAGCATGCTCGTCATGACGGCATTAACCTGGAAAAGCAGAAAGCGCGTTGCAGAAGGATGGCAAGTGTGTGGCAAATTATCTGACTGTCGACAATAATAAAGTTCAACGGGCTAAAAAAGAATAAGCTCTTTCGAATATGATGCATTTGTAATCAGTTTGGTGTAAGATGATCTTCAGTTGTCAGCAGCAATCTTCCATATATTAGTAACAGTATCTAAAGATTTATTTTTTCACTGAGTCTATGCAAGCCACCTGACTGAGTCATTCCAGGGTGTTCTGGTACTCGTTTACCCCATCCCTGCTTCTGCTGGCAGATGATTTAGAAGGCATAATGCCGTAAATCAAAGAATATCCTTTTCCTTAGACTCTAATGCACTTCATCTCTCAGCATCAGCTAAAGCTACAGTGACACAGATGAGATTTAGAGAGAGAGCAGAGAAACACCTGGTGTTTGTTCCTCACTGCGTGCTCACAAATTAAAATTTAAACTCTTGCATATTCAGTGAAAAGTGTAAGAATGTGCAATAATTTTCAAAGGCTTAATCAGGAAATCATCACTTGCACGTGTGCGCCAGAATGACGGGGCCTGTGATGATTTTTTAAAATGTAGCACGGTTTAATTTAAGACTCTCTTCAGTGATGTGTGAGGCATGGGAGTGGAGCACAGACTGCGAAGCAGAAACACCACGGAATCGTGATCCGGAGCTTGACAGAGAAATCCCGCTGAGCCTTCAGCGTGTCGCCACTTCACACAAATGAGTGAGTCAGTCTCAGCCCAATTCTCACCAGGAGATTCATGGGAATGGTTTGCAAGGACTCGCCATTCAAAGACAGGTAGCCAACTATCATCACAGCACAATGAGACGACGGTGTTTCATGATACGGCTCTTTCATAGCTATGGAAACACTGAGAAGAGACAGTCACAGCGGTGGCCTTCGTTGTTATTTTTTATCTCTGCACACTCCAGAATGTGAATACCCATAATCATTATGCTGTGAAGCTTGACCTGGTGTATGTAGCATATAGAAATGCATAAATGCACAAAATAAGCTTTTGTATTGAGAAGTGTTTAGAGTGGGAGCTTTAAAGGACAATATTTCAGTGTCAGCAGGGATGATTTGTTTTTCCTCATCTTGTATATGCTTTTTAATTCTAATACACAAGGATGTAAGCATCACATCGCTCAAAAGCAGGTATTCAAGTGACCTGAGGGTTTTGTGATAGTATAACAGTACCATGCTACCTTTGCTGCTGGCAGAAAACACTGCAGGTTGCTTGCCAGGAAAACACAAGCATAAGTTAAGCATTCAAACTGATGGAAAATGCAGTAATTTACCTGGTCAAGGACAGTTTCAAATATTGATTTCATTACACTTCTCAAGGTGAGAATAATACCTCCCTCATGGCTCAGTCAAGAAGTCATACAAATATTGATTTGCAGAAAAATACTGCCTCTGCCATATAAATGACCTGGCCTTTGTTCCAGGCAGGCTCTAGAGGCATGGAAACCCACTGCCCACAGTGTGTTTGCTTTTACAGGCTGGAGGTAGATACAAAGAAAACAACATATCCATTTCCTTTCCTCATCTAGTAAGATCACAGATACCATGCTGCAGACCTTAGCCATGCCTCCTAAGACTAGGACAACTGGCCAAAAATCAACTGATCATATCTGCAACACTAAAGACAACAAAAAGGAGTTCAGGCAGTGTGGGAAAGATAGCTATTCCCAGAGCTATTTTCTCAGTGTATGTCTCTAAATGGCCACTCGTGCAGTGTCTCCAGGATGAAGTGGCTGTTGAGTCTCATGCGTCAGGCAAAAGTGTGACTGTGACTCTGCTGAGAGCATATTGTGAGTAGTAATATCAAGGTGCAAAAACGATAGAAGATGCCAGATTTAATTACTGAACAAATCTAAAACGTAGCTTGTTCTTCTTCAGCATTCTTCATCTGAATGAGGACTTTTTTCTGCTTGGATAAAGCTTGGAGTGGATGCCTTTCTGTTCATACATCAGACCGAGAATACGTCATCCAGCGTAGGCTCTCATAGTAGTTGTTTGCAGCAGCAATAAATCCAAATAATATTTATCTACGCTCTGTTTCACTATTATGTCGTAGAAAAGATAGAAGATAGCAGCTCGAGCTTTGGCTCCAAGTTATACACCAGACCAGCATCGCGTCATCACCAGCTGCATGTCCCCTTTTGGGCGAAAGAAACATGCTGTCATGCAAAGACAGAAATAGTTAAATACCAAAAAGCTGTTGTGTGCCATGTTCGCTTCACACTGAGGTACATAGTATACATTAATAGTCACTATCAGTGTGGTAAATAGCTAAATGATGCCTTTGACACTTACTACCGATGAACAGCTAATGTAAGTGTGAGGAAGCTGCTGCAGTAACATTACAATCAGACAATATAGCAGCATGACTTCCATCTCCAGCTAAATCTCAGCCCAGATCAAACAATTGGCTATTAACAGGTTGGTTCATTTACAGAAAACAGTGATCATCAAATCAAATCAAATTTGGGTGTTGGGTGGACTGGGGAAAACTGAGGAAACATGACGGTGATCAGCCTTAATATATAAAGATATATTCTGAAAATTGTCATCCAAACAGATGTCAAATTGCATTTACGTCAATAGAATTAGGGTTGGGCAATATGGCTTAAAAAAAAAAAAAATAGATAATATTTTTAGGCTATATCGCGATACACAATATATATCTCAATATTTTGCAATCTACTCTAAACTACTGTAGACTGAATGAACTACAGTTACAATAAAGTTAAATAAAGTATTGTTATAATTTAAGCAATCAAACCATAAGCACTGTTGCTTTTATTTTGAGTTAGCGGTTAGCACAAAGTTAAACTAAACAAACTAACGGCTCTCCGGTCCTTATGTGATTAGTACTTGGAAGTCTCAGTGGTGCTCCATTGTTGCAAAATGCAACTTAATAGTAGCTGTCTGGAGTCCTGCAGATAAAACACGCTTCCTTTTCTCACATACTGGAGCTCAGGAGAAATAGATCTGAATGGGTGGAGGAGTGTTTGTGACTATTGTGTGTGAGAGAGTCAAAACGCCAAAGTGATTCTCATGCCGGTGGCTTAAAAAAAATGACATGACAATTTATACTCAATGTTCATGATACGGTCATTTTAAAAACCCCACATGGAACAAACTGCGACACACTGAGTATAACTGATACATATCTCCCAAAAGGGGGCGTGTCCTTGATATTTTGTGGATTACCTGTATATGAAATTAAGAAATAAATACACTCTCTCTTCAGACAAGACTCAGGTAACTACGTAATGATGGTCATATTCATATAAACTCATTCTGGGTTGGATAGTTTGATTCCACTTCATAACAACTTCCCAAAACTTTAACCACATGCACTGTATATATTCCAAAAATTTAATTTTAACTGACCATAAACTGTACATCAAAGGAAATGCCAGGGAGTCATCTGCTTACTAATGAGGTAAAAGACCATGCTGGTGCTCATAACACATCCTGGTCTCAAACAAATTTTAAGTTTCTCTACAACTTGATATTCAAACCACTTAAATTTCCTGCTCGAGACCAAAAGAAAGTGTGACACTGCTTGGTACTCCTCCTGAGATACAAGGCAACCTTGTGTTCACAGTGATCTGGCTGACAACCCACTGTGAACACATAAAAACACAAATCTCCTTGCCAGAGACAGCGCCTATTAAGTGCTTTTATAAAGTGACGTCTTGTTGTCATCTGTAGAGAAACACAGAAATTAATTAGAGCTATTTATAAGAACTATGGATTATCCATGTTCTGTAAAATAAGGTTTGAATAAGGTGGATAAAATGGAGATTTAACCAATTCAAGATTGATTATATATATTAACTTTAATATTGTACTGTCTCTATTGGAATATGTATTTGTCTTGTGTTGTGTGACTTGTTAAATATAGATGGACTTGGATGCTTTAGAAAATTGTCAGCTGAATGTACATTACATGCAATTTGTTGTAAATATGCTAAAATATGCAATTTGCAGCATTGTCCTTTAAAGTTTTCATCAAAGCCCTGAAATTAAGAAAGACCTGACCTATATTACAAGAATAAAAAGGTAAACTAAGAAGCCCAGAAGCAAAGGAGATTTGGGTGAAGGGGGTGCAGATTAACAGAAGGGATAGAAAGAAGTGCTCGGCACATTGAGGAGAGAGTTTGGATAAAGGATGAAGCTATCTGTGCCCCAACGTGTTCACTCATGACACCAATCTAATATCTATCCACTAAGCCTGTCCCTCACTTTCAGTCGTCTCTGAGGACTCTAAAAGACTTAAAAACAATGAGAGAGGGATGGATTTTGGGTGCCCATTATTAAATCTGAGCAGTTGGGACCATTCACCAAACTCACAATTACAGTAATAGCCAACCACTGAGTGCTGGGGATCAACCTTCTAGAAATAGAACTTCAGAATCCTGCAATTCATTATGTTTGGAAGTTAGTCTATAACCTTTCCCACTGCACAATCAACCCACTGACACCCGCTCACAGCTGGCTTTTTAATGTAATGGGTACGTAAGGTTACAACTGGCATTCACACCCCGGTCAAATGGTTCGGCAGTAGTCATGGGTTTCGGTTCCAGCTTCAATTAGCATTGATGGAAACACAACACCTGGTTGAATGCGCAAATTTTAGCCACTTTACCAGCAAGATGCAATGACGTGCCATCACAAAATACCATCAATCTCCAACTAAGCAGCGCTCGGACATCGATATAAATTAGTCTGCACCGAGTTCAAAAGAGAGACTGAATGAGAAAGAGATATATAAAAAAGAAGCAACTACCATTACACTTTCACTGACATCCATGCTGCTTTCTATTGTTTACTAAGGGACGAAGACACGAAGACAGAGACAGATGGAGCCTTCTGTTCGTACTCTGCCTTCATGTTGTCCATATTTGTGCATGTTTTTCTGAAAGTTTACCAATACAGATGTTCATGGAGGCAGCAATATGCAACCACAGGAGACAATGAAGAAATTTAAATAATGGCTGAATGGAATGAATCAGTAATGTATAAGAATATAGCAAAAATAGTTAAAACAATTCTCTGTCAACAAGTCGGGGTGTATATACTGGCCACATAGACTACCGCCAACGACAACATTACCTCTGTTTTAAGGTACAACATTATGACCTCCTCTACCATTGCAGCAACTTTGGATCCTGACCTCTGGTGCCATCTATTGGCTGTACCTATGTCATCATGAAGGACACATGAAAGTATGAGGGCAGTGATGTTTACAACGTTTGAACGGATGTATCTATTTTTGAATGTAAAGGGTAAAAGTATTTATCAATCTAGATTGTATTGTTGTGAGTTACAGAGCGTTTTCTCCAATATAACTGAATTAAATGGTACTCGGGTTGTGGTGCTCAAAATACCAAGAAAAAAATATATTTGGGGGGGGGGTCAATACAGCGTATTAGGTAGCCTACTAGAATTTTCAGTCCACCAGATTTTGCTGCTGCTGCAAAAATGGTGAGATGAACAGAATGAAAACTTCTATCGAAAACTATTAATCTTATAAGGTAAAACTGATGTTGACAAAGTTTTCCTTGGGGGGACATAATTTACAGGTGAAGAAAGGTAATACATTGCGATTTAACACAATATATTTAAAATCGCGATAATATTGTATCGTGACTTAAGTATCAAGATAATATCGTATCGTGGATCCTCTCGTGATTCCCACCCATAGTAGATACTTGCTTCCCTCTGCAGGGTCAAGTGGTTAGCGGGTGTACAGCCGTGGCCAAAAGTTTTGAGAATCACACAAATATTAATTTTCATAAAGTCTACTGCCTCATTTTTTATGATGGCAATTTGCATGTACTCCAGAATGTTATGAAGAGTGATCAGATGAATCGCAATTAATTGCAAAGACCCTCTTTGCCATGAAAATGAACTTAATCCCCCCAAAAACATTTCCAATGCATTTCAGTCCTGCCACAGAAGGACCAGCTGACATCATGTCAGTGATTCTCTCGTTAACACAGGTGAGAGTGCTGATGAGGACAAAGTGGAGATCACTTTGTCATGCTGATTGAGTTAGAATAACAGACTGGAAGCTTTAAAAGAGGGTGGTGCTTGAAATCATTGTTCTTCCTCTGTTAACCATGGCTACCTGCAAGGAAACACGTGCAGCCATCATTGCTTTGTACAAAAAGGGCTTTACAGGCAAGGATATTGCTGATACTAAGATTGCACCTAAATCAACCATTTACTGGATCATCAAGAACTTCAAGGAGAGAGGTTCAATTGTTGTGAAGAAGGCTTCAGGGCGCCCAAGAAAGTCCAGCAAACGCCAGGACCGTCTCCTAAAGTTGATTCAGCTGCGGGATCGGGGCACCACCAGTGCAGAGCTTGCTCAGGAATGGCAGCAGGCAGGTGTGAGTGCATCTGCACGCACAGTGAGGCGAAGACTTTTGGAGGATGGCCTGGTGTCAAGAAGGGCAGCAAAGAAGCCACTTCTCTCCAGGAAAAACATCAGGGACAGACTGATATTCTGCAAAAAGTACAGGGATTGGACTGCTGAGGACTGGGGTAAAGTCATTTTCTCTGATGAATCCCTTTCCGATTGTTTGGGGCTTCTGGAAAAAAGCTTGTCCGGAGAAGAAAAGGTGAGCGCTACCATCAGTCCTGTGTCATGCCAACAGTAAAGCATCCTGAGACCATCCATGTGTGGGGTTGCTTTTCAGCCAAGGGACTGGGCTCACTCACAATTTTGCATAAGAACACAGCCATGAATAAAGAATGGTACCAAAACATCCTCCGAGAGCAACTTCTCCCAACCATCCAAGAACAGTTTGGTGACGAACAATGCCTTTTCCAGCATGATGGAGCGCCTTGCCATAAGGCAAAAGTGATAACTACGTGGCTCGGGGAACAAAACATCGAAATTTTGGGTCCATGGCCAGGAAACTCCCCAGACCTTAATCCCATTGAGAACTTGTGGTCAATCCTCAAGAGGCGGGTGGACAAACAAAAACCCACAAATTCTGACAAACTCCAAGCACTGATTATGCAAGAATGGGCTACCATCAGTCAGGATGTGGCCCAGAAGTTAATTGCCAGCATGCCAGGGCGAATTGCAGAGGTCTTGAAAAAGAAGGGTCAATATTGCAAATATTGACTCTTTGCATAAACTTACTGTAATTGTCAATAAAAGCCTTTGACCCTTATGAAATGCTTGTAATTATACTTCAGTATATTATAGTAACATCTGACAAAAAGATCTAAAAACACTGAAGCAGCAAACTTTGTAAAAACCAATACTAGTGTAATTCTCAAAACTTTTGGCCATGGCTGTAGCTCAGTAGGAGGAAAACATTTCCTACATGAAACTGCTCACAACAGGGTCTGTGGATTATCTTAAGTAGCGTAGTTGTGATTTCTGGAAAGAGACATTGCTGTTGAGTTTTTCAAATGTAATGTTTTTGCACTTTGAGCATCATAAGCCAAGTGCCATCTACTTCCATTATATTGGCAGGGGGCAGACATCTCTACAGCTGACTCGAGCAACTCACACCAAAACAATCTAGACTGATAAATAGCACTACAGGTGAGAGGAAAAATATGTATTTTTGATTCTGGGGTGAATTGTTTCTTCTTTTTTTTTTAAAGATATTTTTTGGGGCATTTTAATGCATAGGACAGGTAAGTATGAAAGGGGGAGAGAGGGAGAGAGAGAGGGGATGACATGCAGCAAAGGGCCATGAGCTGGATTCGAACCCGGTTTCAGTTCGCCGTGTACTAACTTAAGATTGAAACTTAAACACTGCCATGAGAAACAATACAATGTTAAAGCCAGTCACTGATAGTATGCTAAAGACAGTCACTGTCTGAAACCCTAACAACAAGACACAGCAGCTCTACACCTTCCTTCACACACAGTGATGCTAACTAGCTAACTTGGACACAGCGGATCAATAGAGCCATGCTGCAGAAGCCTCAGGAAAATTGGGGTTATCTGGTTCACACATTGTACTTTAACTCATTCCTTGAGAATATTTCTGTCTGCCCAGCAGCTTTGACTCTGACAAATATTTGTCGAGATAAAAACTCAGATCTGCCTTGCTCTCCCTGCAGACTTTCAGTGCCACGTCCCTTGTATTTCCAGCTTTTGAGGGGAGCGAAACTGTAGAACCGGAGATGACAGTTTCCACCATCATACCTCAGTGTAACCTGTTCTGTCTTTTTCTGGACAAAAAGAACAGACAGGTTGCTTCCTGAAACCATCAGCACAGGCAATTAGAGGCCAGAGCAACCCTAGACACCAGAAGTTATTTCACTGTCTCCACATGGAAAATGGTATCCCACAGTGTTTACCAGCAGTTCATCCTCACAGGTGCTGTTTGCTCACTAATATCTTCTTACAAAACCTTTCCTGCTAAAAACTACACGTATAACTTATTTGCAACAATGAATACATTTAAAAAAAAACATGCCGCACAAATTATGCTTTTTTTTTAATCAATGTGGTACTGAGCAGGATAATAGCAAGGATTTTAGAAATACTGAGGTCACAGGTCCAAATTAATCCCCTCAGGTAGCAACTTTCTCTCCTCCACACAACACAATAACAGAGCCTTATTATAATACAAGAATACACTATTTAATTAATATGAGATAAAAAATAAAAACAATATAAATGCAACCAGTTCATTTATTTTTCTCCTCATTCACCCTTTCCCTATTAAAAGTCTAAACTCACTTTTCATAAGCATTTAGGGCAATACAATCCAAATTAAATTTCACTGCTTTTATCCTTTAATAAACACAGAGAGGTACGGCCTTTCATATGAGCTCAAGGCATCTGAACGCATTAATTAACTCCCCCTTACGTACATATACATCCATACACAGACGCACAAACACACACCTACTCTATGTTTGCGTAGTTAATAGCTTGCCAGCAGATTGATTATTCAAGTTATTAATTTGACAAAGTTAGGAAAGAAGTTAGATGGAAGAGCACATTCAAAGCTACTCGTGGTAAGCTCAGAAGCGATATTAGCAACGGTGTATTAATTTACTGATAATCCCTCCAAACTTTGAAGCAAATATGCCTGTGAGGTTTTAATAACAATGACCAAAAGCTCTGAGTGAAGATGTGAGTGCTGGGCATTCTCTTGCAAGAGATTTATGGACTTTACAGCCCGCTACTGGAAATAGGCTTTTAGCATCTTAACTGCAGGGCTCTTGAATTCCACATGATGTAACTGCACAAATATTTAGACAGAACACTTGTCCATCATTACTTCTTTTAAATGACTTTGTGAAGTGAACAAAAAAAAAAAAAAAAAAAAAAAAAGGAGTCGCGTCTGCAGGGGGAAACCTGAAGTTTGCGGCAGCTTCTTTCCTGTCTTGGATCAGGAGGTTTGCATGCCTAATTGGAGCCTGGCAGCCGGTGGTGACTGGCTCCATTACAAGGAGGCTACAACAGTCAGCTGTTGGTGCTTAACATGCAAGTCATGTCGGAGCAAGCACACACTATGCAGGGGCAGACAGCACTGTGTAGGGCCACACTGGGATGCATACATCGCCAGCACATAAGCTTAGAAAGCAACGGAGGATGGACTGTGCAGTGAGAAGACATGCAGATACACTATTCTGTATCTGAGCTTCACTTTTCTCTGCTGTACACAGTATGTGGATGTGATTATTGAGTGCTTGTAAATCCCTGTGGTCTGAAAAAATGCCAAGATGTCAAAAGCTAACAATTAGGACAAAGACCCAAGCACGATCCAAGCGCACATCGACCAGCTAATGTCACCCTCTCAATGCTTTCCAACAGCAAACTCGTTTTTCCGAAGAGGTTTTATTTTCCCATCTCTTACAAAATGAGGTTCCTCTTTAACTCCCCTCAGGCAGGAAGGAGGAGTTAATGAATTCTTGAGATATAATGAGACAATTTTGATCTTAAATTGATGCTATTCTCTTTCATGTGAATATTCTGGAGCGTTTTTGCAATTATTTGACAATTGAAAAGGAAGAGAGGTGGGAGAGATTGGGAAGAAGTGATACACAAACAGAAAAATACACGGCATGTGACAATGTTCCCAGACTCCATTTGAAAACCCTCAGATATGTGGTTATGTGGTACGCCTCATTAAACTGAGTCATATCTGCAACCATAACGTGCTCTTCAAAATGTGATCTATGCCAGACATTTTGCAGCACACGCCTCTTGACATACTGGAGAGAGATTATGTTTGCAACCCCTTATCAAATGACTCTAAGTGCTGTACTAACATTTGGTTGTCTTTAAGATCTGTAAGCTCACAATCTCATGCACATGCAGAGGCACTTTTGGCACAGCTAAATGACATCATTTAAGATTGTTCCGAAAACTCGTGTTTTGATCAGAGAGGGATTAATATCAGCTGGTGTAAGGTTGCTTCTCAAGCTGTATCTGAGCTGTAAGAGAGAGCCGTCCCTGAGACCAGGTGAATAAGCTGTGTGAGATCTATACTTGGAATCTAATGGGATTTTCTAACCCAAGTATTCACCTCACATGCCCTGTAATGAGGGGGCACTGACGCACAGCTTAGAGTGAAGGTGGGACAGAGCTGAACCTCTGACTGAATCCAGCCTGACTCCTCATCCCTCAAACATCAAAGACCTAGAATAATATGTGATACAACTCCTGATTATTCTCATCTCATTTATTCTAATCGGTGAGTCTGAGGTCTTTCTTGGAATCGTAACTCTCATGCCTTAAAAGCTCTTGTATACAATTATACATGTTTGTGCGTCACATTCTCACTCTGACCTCGTCACATATTGACGTTTGGTCATGGACTTTCCACGTCAAGATAGGACGCGCAAGGTACCCTTGGTGCATTGGTTGTACAACACCGTAAACTGACGTTTTTCGAACTGACTTCTTCAGGGTTTGGCTTTATAGGCTTACAGGAGATGAACACCACTCTCCCATGTGAAAGTCGGTGTTTGTTGGACCCATTCACCACCCCCCCGGGGCACCCCACTCTTGCTGCCTTAACTTTCACTCTTGTCCTGCTGTGTTTCCTCCTGACGCTACCGGCCGCTGTTAAACTATAACAGGGACCCACAGTGTATCATGCGGACATTAAAGGAAGGCTTTTGTTGGTGTTTTGTTGATGTCTGACACCGGAATCACTGCCCAATGCCAGATTCCAACGACTTCGGAATGAGACTGGGTTGGTTAGTGCTAGATACTGGTACCAACAGACTGTCCTCTGAGCTGATGTCAGCCAGAGGGAGTGAAGAGTCAGTGAAGCTTAAGGCCTTGATCACTCAGAAAGCGTTTTGGTAGCTGGAGGCACCTTTTTGTGATAGTTTTTAAAGAAATAAAGCTCTTTGCTTGCATTTTTTGTGTAGCAACATGCCTAGCATTTCTGTGTTCTAGGCACTTGCTGGAGCACTCTGAACTCCTTGGATTGAAAATAGCTTTAACTCAAAGCAGAAAAATGCCCCACATCATTATTATCTCGATTCATCATCTTTTTTCCCATTGTCTAATTGGATGATTTGAGAGGCGCGCTTCTGTGGTGGTCACGACAACAAGTCTCCAGAGCTATATGGCTCGTCGATAGACAGCAGGTTGTCAGACTGCCCCTGAGTCATCCTAAAATATGCCTCGAAACATCCATCATGGAGGAGAAGCTCCTGGACCAACTGGTGGTACTCCCCATGATCCAGCCTCTTTCTTAGGGTCTCATGTACCCACACAGATCTCTGCTTATCTGCTGACAGCCTCTCACCCTCAACCAGAGCTACAGCAAGTACCCTCTGCCTCAATATTTTAGGAACTAGCTACTAATTACTGTCAAATAACTAAAATAAATTTAAAAACCATCTTTCTGTGTGTGAAGTTCTCATGCATTTTCAAATACGGATCAGGGATTTAAACTTGCAACCCTCCAATCTTTAAAACCTCTTACCTCTGTGGTGATATTACCCTGCAAAAATACTGCATCATCTCATAGAAAACACCCCTTATACGTCAGTTTGCTTGACACAATGTCTATTGGCATTTTGGAATCTGAAGCTGGAAAGGTTTAAAAAGGCTACAAAAAAAATAATGCTTCAGTCACCTATCAAGTGTCAGACATGACCTCACTTGAACACATTGAGCCCCTCTGCAAAACCGCCCTCAACCATCTCAAAGCTGTGTCAATCTTAGCAAGTCCACTGTCCACTTGAGTTGCCTGATATCACATACTGTAGAATGTCTTAATGGACTCCACAGACCCACAGCCGGGCTCTCCCTCTAACCCCTCTCTAACCCCTCTCTAACCCTTGCAGACTTGAAGAAGCTTCTCCACAAACTTCAAAAGGATTTCTGGCAGGCATTTCCAAAACCTCCAGTACATCCTTTACAGCACTGCATAAACACCAACACATCACCGCCATCATGTCTTCTCAGTTCTGCCTCCCTATACACTCCACAGCATCTTTCTAAGCCTTTTCTCTGACCCGCAGGTCAATCCACAGAAACACCTCACACTGCTCCCGGCTATTTGATAGCCCCACAGTGTTACGGCCTGTCATTCTAAATCATTTGTTTGGCTTGTTGTGATTTTTCTTCTTTTGAAATACAATCTGTGTGATCTTTCCTTCAGTGATTTCAGATATACATATGTTTAATATGTTCAAATGTTTATGCTCAGTTGGGTGTCATTTCACCACAAGCCTCCAGAAGGGCTTTCATGCTGCCTGTCAAAGATCAGACCCTCCATGATGTTGTTATGTTGCGATTGCAACAATTGACGCAAATTCAGCCAATCCGTGTGTATTCTGCACAACCTTGTAACTGTGTCCATTCCCTGCAGCTTAACTGCAAATCTGACTATTTAAAATGGGTAAAATCTCATTTCATTGTGGAGCTGTGCGAGGCCAACTGATCCGCTCAGCCTCTCCTTGCTCATCTCTTGTACTCTCTTTGTTTATCATGAAATTACTGCTGCAGGAGTGTGAGCTCTGCGCTTGTGACAGAGTCACACCACACCCCAAGGAAAGCCGCTCAGCATTGCAGCCAATTTTTCCTCAGTGGCCACTCATGGTATTGCTGCAAACAACTGCCCTGTAGTCCAAAAAGCATATTCCACATAGGCCAACCTACGTAAAAGACATGTCCGTAAAACTGTTGACAGGACACCTGGAACTGCAAACAAGGTCAGTTATGAATCTTTCTGTGCTTAATTTTTGAGCCATGGAGGTTTTATTTTTGTAAAACTTTCCTCAAGCTGAGAAAGGCAATCTAAAAATTATTAATGTCTTTACAATGTAATGTCTATGAGCCAAGTGGGAACTCGTGGGCTTTTGGGTGTATACGCCAGGTGAGCAACTCCATTGGCATGAACAGGCACCATCTTGAGCTCCAGCTGCTGCTGTGTTAGCTCGTGCTAACTGGGTAGAGGGAGCAGAAGGAAAACAGCTCACGAGACAGCCCCTCTGCGCTGCTTCGAACTACAGTAACAGCTGACTACAATTGCAGCTACTTTTGTAATTTTCACTTGCCCACACAATTATACTGCAATAAAATAATAAAAACAACCAAATACTAAAAAAACAACACCTTTAAAAATTGCAACATACATTGTAACTTTTTAGAAAGCTGCTGTGAAATCAGGAATTTCAGGCTGCAACAATCCCAACACCAACCAGCAAAATCCTGGAGGGACTAAAAGATCTTCCAAGTCTGTGGAACTGTACTGGAAGGAAGAACGCCACTGTCTGAAAAGGTGTTTCCTAATTTGGAGTTTTGATGATAATGGTGGTAAGTGCTGCCTTCCCTGTTGCTCCAAAATCTCCCACACATATTAACTGCATTGCTGTCTAGTGACTATGGAGAAAATGAGCATACAGTATGATTAACATCATTATCATACTCATCAAAATATTTGGTGAGCCGTCACCCCCCTTGGGTGACAGTATTACCCTCAAGGAAAAGACCACTCCCATCAGGACTGAACCCTCAAACATTCAGGCCTGTACCATATTCTATGTGTGTGCCACAAATGCAGTAGTAGCAGTAGCATTAGTACTACTGCAGTAATAGTACATAATTAACAGCAGTAGTAGGCTGTATTACCTGTAATAACTGACGCTCATCTGCATTTTAAAAGGGAAATAAATTTGCAGGTGCACGGTGAATATGCATAATAGCTGTTAGCCTCTATACAAAACTAACTTTGAGAATTACATTTCCAATTTGTGTTTCAAAGCCTGATAAATTAACCTTTCAGAAGCACATCCCAAACTGTCTCCACCACTTATCATTAACCTGCTGTACTTTGAGACACTGCACAAAGCACTAAGCAGCCGTTTCCATGTGCTGTGTGTGGGTGTCAGGCCTTAATCAAATTGACATAGACGTGTCAGCTACTAAGCTCCTTCTCTTCGCATCTTCCAGTCATTCACCACCACAGCTTTGTCAGGATTACGGTTGTTGCCATCATTCCCCAAACCCGCCACCACTTCAGTTGTCATCCAAGTGCATTACAAGTGGAGAGAAGTGAATCTGGAGGAGCACAAATGTGCGCTGCAGAAATCAACAGTTTTAAGTGCTTTTTTCCACCAACTCGCTGTGTAAAAAGTTTGAGACTAATTACAATATGCTGTGACATGGGCTGCTTTGTACAGCCTCATAAAATGTGCTGTCTCACTCCATCGGCTCCAAATAAACAACTCTCTGACACATTTCCAATAGCTGCTCCTCTTTTGTCATTATTAATATTTGGATATTAAACACAGGCCAAAGAGTGAAATGTCCCTTTTTGTGCCCTGACTAATGTGAGCCTCCTCATTCTGACAGCACCTAATTACTAAACCTGGAGAGAATGCTACACAAAAGGCTAAAAGGCGGAAAAGGGCAGCAGAAGAGAAAAAAAACAGCATCAAATCTGGCTGTGAATATATTACATGTAAAACCAGTCAGAGTAAAGGGCGGAATGACTAAAGAGTATTAAAGACCAGGCACAGATCTAAAGCTCTGCCGGCAGCCCATAGAAGCTACAACTGATGAGCAAGACAGTGCTCAGATAAATCCAAGGCACTCTGCCTATATATTGTGTCGACACAGTTAAAAAAAAAAAAAATGTATCCTGGTACAAGAGGAAAGCTTTAAGCATCACATTCTCACTCCGATCTCATCACATATTGACATTTGGTCATGGACTTTCCATGTCCAGATACGATGTGCTACCAGGTCGTTGACGTTCTGGGACGCTGTGTCAAGTTCTGCCTGTTACATGCATTGTCTTCTTTCAAACCTCCGTTTTCACAGGAAATTTATCGTTTTGTACACACTGTCTCTTCAATAAAAACGACTATGTTGGAATAACACTGCAAATTGACCTTTTTTCCTTCAACAACAAACACGTGGTTGGGTTTAGGCAACAAAAGCTTGGGTCGGGTTTAGGAAAAAACAACAGTGTTTGGCTTTATAATCTCACGGGACACAAACACTGCACTCTTGGGTGAAAGACATTGTTTGATTGACCCATCCACCACCCCACCCGCTTGCCCCACTCAGACTTTGGCCGCCTTATTTTCGTTCTTGTTCTGCTGCATTTCCCCCTGCTGCCGCTGAGCAACATTAAAGGAAATGGCCACTTTTGAATGAAAATACAGACAGTACTTACTGACCCTCATGCACTGTGTTTACATGGCAATTCGCGCGAGACTTGAGATCTAGCACCACCACTAGCCATCAGCTAGTCTCGCGCAAGTTGCCATGTAAACACAGCACGCCTGCAGGGCAGGCTAACTGACCACGGTGAGAAATGATGCTATAAAAGTGGAGTAAATTACATCTTTTCAAGTCAATTTTGCATGCTGCATCTTAAGGGCACTTGGATTACGACAGACAAGCCATTCTGACATTTCTGAAATGCATTAGCGGAGTTTTATTACAATTTTCAAATTGTGAGTTCCATGCACTTCAAATGTTGCTGTTATTCCGGCTAGCTGTTACCCTCCGATACCCCGAACAAGATTTGTGGATTAAAAAACTACACTGGACTTCTTGTTGGCATGAAGGTCAGTAAGTACTGTCTGTATTTTCACTCTAAAATGGCCATTTCCTTTAAGGTGGCGACGTATTTTTATCTGTGTCTGACACTACAAGTCACTGATTTCGACGACTGGTGTGTTGGGAACCTTGACAAATAGGTCTACATTTCAAGTCCTATTATAATCTGTCCATTTTGGTTGCTATTAGCATTATGACGCTGTGTAGCTAGCAGTGCAAAAACAGAATTAGCAAATTATTTTTCATTTTGTTTTTACCTGCATGAAAGAGTAGACTGGTGGTCATTTCCCTGTTGGGAACATTCAAACGGTGACATGCAGACTGACACTGACACTGTTGGCTCTGCTCTCTTTCACAAACCCGACCCATTGCACTTCTCAGCTAAAGCAGATCATGGAAAGTATTTTCAAGTAATTTTAACCAGGTCTGACCTGAATATGCCTCAGCTCCTACCAATTAACTTCCTGCAGGGTCTGTCTGTCACAAGGTCAAATCCCTTGGTACATTATAATTAACAGCAATACAACTGAGGCCAAGCTATAATTTGGAGAAAGAAAATGTAATATGTTTTCAATGAACAGGGGACAGAAATTAAAACAGACTTTCTCAAGCAAAACAATAATCACAGCATTGTAAAAAAGTCACAACAAAGTTCCTTCCTTCAAATAAAACCATCCCATGCATGTATTAATTGTGTTTTCATTTGCTGATTAAAGTTATTTACCTAAAACTTGTATCCAAAGATATGCACCAGCAGGAAGTTTGCATGAGTATGAACCAGCCTGGCTATTCTGGTCTGTGCTGACTCCAGCATTTGCTGAAATAACTCTTCGGCTCAGCTATGCCACGGATAAACCAAACTCAGCTGTGGTGACTGCTGGCAACTCATTATGTCTTATTTCAAACTACAAAAAAAAAAAAAAAAAAAAACAAAGAAGAAAAAAATCCAATGAAGTGGAGTGCCTTTTTGTCCCTTCTACTTTCAGCACGTTCTTCCCTGTGCAGCAGGTACAGCTAATGGCTTTTAAGATGCTTTAGACATGATTATATGCTTAATGCATTTGCCCCAAGCTAAAGCAAGGTGTTGGCTCTCGATTCCGGAGCAGAGACACAGACAGACACAAAACAGGGAATCTTGAGAAATGTTTGAACCAGGAACACTTATCACAAGAGAGAGACAGTTTTTTTTAAGAACAACCTGGCTAAAAATCACCAATCAGAGCCAAAGCACCATGAACTTCAGGGACAGCAAAGTGCTGTTGATGTAAGCAGCTTGATATTTGTCAAACGAGTCCTTGAAAACCGTTTAACGGGTTAAAGCAGCAGCAAATGGACCAGATAACAGCAGTGTAATCTTATTTTTCCTTCCTACTGACACCACCGTAGTTCATATTTGCAACAGCCAGAGGCAACCATTGTTCAACTCTATCTTTTTCTTGTCTTCTTGAAGTCATGTGCTTACGATAATCTTTCAATGTTAAAATCCTTAAGATGTCACCACAGCTCAATTTGGATCTGGTTACAGCTGATAATAGAAAGTTTTAATAATATAGATTCTAATAAAGTTCTGTTTGAAATGACAAATGTATGAACCACTGGGGGCAGCAAACACATTGATCAGCTGCTCTGTCTGAAACGCTACAGAGGTCAAAAAACTGATGAACAGTTGCTGCGTCTCAAACATTCTGGGTCCTATGCATAAGCAGTCTGTGTGGGTCCCCCACCCTTCTTCTTTTGATCCATGTTTCTCTCATGTACCTTTTGAATTTTTTGTGTCCACGGCCAAAAAAATGCCCTCCAATGAACGATTAGAGAAAAGCAAATTCAAACATTGATTGAGGAAATGACTGCATGGTATTAAATCATAATATTGAATCATAAATGAACAAATATATATCTTTTTTTCCTTTCACTTATTCATTCAATGTTGAGGCTACTGCATCAAATATTGTGCAGACCTGAAATAGATAAAAGAGTATATGGCTGTCAACTCTCAGATTTCCAGTCATACCCAATTTATGTAATTCCAAGCCAATTATGCAGAAATATTTAAATACATCAATGTTCCCTTTTCCCTTGCCAAAATTTAGTGACAAGATAGCATAACATGGTTGGTACCAATGGATGCCTTAGGTCTTCTTGTTTAATACGATATCTGTGTCTTCACTGTAGCTTTAAAACTAAGTGCGATACAGCAGGTTTTCTTTCTAATATTTAGTCCGTCTCACTTCTCACCATCAGCTTTTGCCTCTCTTGTCCTTTAATGGTCTTGTTCTGTCTGTACTCTGGCTTCTCTTTTAGGAGTTTCTGATTTTTGGTGAGGCATTCTGACTTTGCTTTACAGGCTGCAGTCCGCCTCATGTGTTTACATTAGTAGCACTTGTGAGTTTTGCGCATAGCACACCTGAGCCGTGTCAGATGGACTGCACCATTTCATGGTACCTGCAGGGGTGGGAGTATCAGATGGCACGTTGCAATGTGTTTTAATGATGAAAAACATCTATTTATGTAAATGCATATAACTGGTATTGTCAGTGATGTAAGTCAGTAGGTTAATTGTTGCACTTGATCCCATTCAAGGGTCAACAATAGATCTTTTCATGGGCCCCCCTTGGCCTTGGGCCACTGTCATCTGTACCCTTAGACCCCCCCGATGGAAGGCCTGCTCGAAACCCCTAATCCCTGCCCATTTTGGAACAAAGCAAGTTCTAGTCTGAGCATATTATAAGATCTCATTTCTATTATTACCATAAAATATGATGTACAAAATAAGATTTGAGGGTTGTTAAAGCTGTAAACAAATTTGTTGTCATTTATAATTGTGTATGTATGGCCTGATTGGACCAAAGAAAGGTTAGAACTTATTACACAGCAGTTCAAAAGTGGATTTGTACTTAACTATCAAAACATGTTCTGTGTATATCAACAGCTATGTCTAGAAACGTCCAACCTAGTCCACGTACAGTACATGGGAGAGGTGCCCATTTCTGTTTTATGGACACTTGTAGCATTAAACTTGACCACCATTAGCTGTCTAAAGATTTTTTTTCTTTTGCCCATAACTAATATTACTGGAGGACTTCCATTTTCTGCTCGAAAAGGGTAGTGTTTGAGTCTGACATCCAAGAAGCCAACTCAAGTTCGTATGTAAAATTCACTTGACAGTTAAATGGAAACACATCTAGCGAGGCAGTCACTGAGAACCAGTCTCCATTTCCTCTCCAAGTTTTGTTTTGGTTCTAGTATAAGTCCAGTGTCTTTCATGTATTCTCTCTGCATGCTCAAAGGCCATTGGGAGCGAAATTGCCAGTCTGCAGCCTAATTAACTAATGAGGCCAAAAGGGCTAAACCGCTGCCCCCATCCTCTTTCTTTGTTTGACCCTGAGGTGGCCCTGCATCTCACCAAGCTGATAATCACTGCAGAGCTACAGAATACTCCCTAGCATACTAATGGTAAAGAAACTAATATACCACGCACAGCAGCAGTCAGTTTAGATCATCTAAACTATATTAAGGACTTGTTCCTTTTACAGATATATTTTCATGAGAATATTTCTTCACTTCAGAGGAAACACAATCAGTGTGTGCAACTGAGGTTTCATCTTTTGTGATCCCATTCTATTTAGCTTTCAATGAATCATGACCTCACTCCGCTTACAGTAGATCTGCTGTTTGCACCAATGGAAGACTTCTGAATAAATCCCAAAATCAAACCGGTGCATTGGGAAATGAATTATTAGGAAAAAAAGTATGTGTGCTCTTGGCTTTATCTGCTATTCTGTAAACTGTTGCCATTGCTTCGGGCTCCAAGGTTGTGCTCTTTACACAAGGTTATGCTTTGCCTTGGATACAAGGTGTATGAATGCCAGCCCTGTAATAAATAATACACAGATAAATAGCCAGGCTGGGTTTGTGATGCACTTCATAAGCTTGGGGTTACCCACCTTGTAGTTACAACTGTGTTGTCATGTTGTAATTTACAGAATTGTTTCATATTCATTTGCAATTATTAGCATTCATTGTTTCAGTCATATTCATAAACAGAGCCAGATTAACACTTCAAGCCCCTCTTGAAACCCCCACGTACCCCGAGAGTCTGAGGCAGCAGGACAGTTGGCTGCTTTGCCCAGGTGATAATCTGGCCTGGCTCATGTCCCAAAGACTGGTCAATATTATGGATCTAGCATTTGTTTTCATTACATTGTATTTTGATGTGAATTCCTTAAAGCTGCATTCATCGATTCCTTGACTGTGGGGGCAAATGAAGTCTACAAAAAGAAATCAAACCAAGTTGTAGTAAGGTTTCTGTCCACCTGACAAATGTCGGTCTGATATTCACTCTCCTTTAAGGGCTGCACAAGTAAAACAGGGAGCTAAAAGAAGGCTAAAAGCTCCTCAAGCTGAGGGGAACTGCAGACCTATAGGTGGGTCACTGATCTTACCATGAGTAACACTTTTCACATTGTAATTTAATCCTTTGTTGTTATGAAAACATAAATTAGCTGAGCTGTATGAGCTTCACACTCTATACAATAACCTTTGTGTCTTCCATAAGAGCACAGGAGATATATGATGATCCAAAACAGATTGCATTTGAAACTCCTTCCTGGCTCACACAAAGCTTTCCTAGTGCACCGAGTGTCTGAGGAGCTGCCGTTCTGTTATCCTTCATGGGCCAGCAGCCTCATCTGAATTGTTGACAGTGGCTAAATGACCCGAGAGGCATTTTTGGCAGCGAGTGGTTTAGATAAACTTGCTGAAATGGAGTCAGTCAGAGTTTCCCCTCCAGGCACCTCAGAGAGGCCCTTGGCTCCAGGGTCGATTGGTTATCGCCATCTTCTCTTCCAAAATACCATTCTACAGATGCGTGTCACACTTGCACGTTTTCACAAGAAGTGGACAGATAATCAGACAAATCTGGATTCAATTTCTTACGGCAATCTTAGAACCAGATAGGAGAGATGTGACGTTACAAGACTCATTCAAGTGCATCGGTCAAAACCACAATTTGAAGAATCCAAGATTTTCTAAGAGAAACTTTCATGCAAGAAATTCAACACCATTCAAAAGCTAATCCCATCATACAGCCAAACCAAATGAAGCCTGGTAAACACAAGGGTAGAGACCTGAACAAAACAATGTCACGTTGACAAAATTAATTCTGTCACTTCTGCTAGAGGAGGACAGCACATGCCATGGAACATGAGAGGTAGAAGGAGAGAAAATAAATCAGGTTGTGTTTTTCAGAGAGGGGGGAGTCGGCCTGACCTCTGCTAGAGATTTTACCATTATCACATTCATGGAGCAGATGGACGTCTGCTGTTAGGGTCTGCCCTTTGGGGTCGATGACATCCTTTTTTAATTTTTCTTTCTTTGCTGCCTGATAACAGCCCGTGCAGGGCGGGACACATTTGTGTTGGGTGATAATTGGGTCAGTATTGAAAGTGGTGTGTGGCAGCATGGGGAGAAACACAGAGACAGAGGGTCAAAGAGGAGAAAACAAAAACCTTGTAAAGTTGCTATGTGCGTATGCAGGATTTTTATTTCTAACAACTCAGATTTGGACACTTCCTACAAAACCCCTCGGACAGAATTTGAAACCACACCCTCCTCCTGCAACTCTTCCCTTTCTGTCCTAAGCCCCTCCTACCAGATGACCATGGGCATATGCACACGCTTCATACAGTAACCCAGTGTTTCCCATAACTTTACTTAATCCTATTTCATTGTGGAGTTGCCAGCAGCACAATCAGTCAGCCTGCTTTTTCCTGTTTTCTCCCCCTCTCTGTTTATTAAACAAAAAAGACAAGAATGAGCTAGTTAGCCACCCAACAGTCCCTCCACCTCACTTGCTGCTTCTTGAGACTGCTTCTCCTTGAGGTTAGCAGGCAGCAGCTCGTGAGATGGACCCTAAAATGGCGTCTGTAACGATTCAAATTTGGTCAGCGCAAACCACCTAGTGCCAGGTGTCACAGCAGGTTGGTGGGCAGTGTGGGCAGTAACATGTGTAAAGGCAGCAACAGAAAGTTTGCACACCCATCTGAATTTGTAAAACTGCCAATATTAATAGGAATAGGAACGTACTTTGGCAATTGGCCAAAGGTTCCCTTCACGCAAGCCCCCAAAAAGTGCGGTAGGCTTTGAAGCCAATTTTTGTAGCAGCCAACCGGCAGAGTTAAATCTGTCAGATTACAGTAAAGTTAAACAAAGTAGCTACTGGCATAATAAAGTTAAATAAAACACTGTTATAAGTTGAATTAAACACTGTTATAATTAAGTTAAATAAAGTATGGTATGATTTAATAAATCAAAGCAGAACCACTGGTGCTTTTATTTTGAAGCACCCAACTTGTCGCGGGTGGAAAGTGTTGATGTTTTTGATGTGAACTTAAAGCTTCCAGTCAACAGTTAGCTGTTCACAATTTGGACAAAGTTAAACTGTTCGGCCTACACCCTTAAACATGATGTTTTAATAACTGTGAGTTGGAAACAAACTAACAGCTCTCCAGTTTATATAATTATAGTATTTGCAACTCGCACTGGTGCTCCATGGTCACAAAATGTGACTAAATTGTCACGGTCAGGAGACCCACACATAAAGACATGTTTCCTTCATTCACAATATTGTTAAGCTCATTAAGGTAAACTGTTATTGTGGTGCCGTTAAATGTAATGATTTACTCGAGGTGAGCTGGGAACACACTAACAGCACTACAGTTCATACAGTAATATCTGCAAGTTGCAGTGGTGCTCCATGGTTGCAAAATATGACTAAATAGTAACATAAGCTGTCTGGAGCCCTACAGATAAGAAACAAGCTTCACCCTGCTTACACACTTACGCTTGGGTGAAAGTGGTCTGGATGGGCAGAGGAGAGTGTGTGTGTGTGACCCATCATGTTTGTGAGTCTTTATGTGTGTGTATCTCTGTAAGAGGGAGAGAGCCATAGGAGAGCAAAAGACTCAAACCCCTGTCTCATGCTGGTGGCTTAAAAAAGTGATGTGACCATGTACACAGGATGTTAGCGATACAGTCATTTCTTATATCCCACATGGACAGGCTGCGATATATCGAGCATATTTGATATATCGCCCACCCCCAACTGGCCTTAATTTCCTTCCATAGAAATTTTACACTTTACAATGCAAAGAGAGTCTCTTACAGCACAAAGAGGAAGGTGCTGTTGTTCATGTAAAATCAGGTCATACATTTTCTAATTAGAATGCAAGTATACGCTATTTCAGCTGTTATCCCTCTCCTTAATCTTTAAAACAAACACGCCCAGAGCAAGACCTGACAGGAGGAGGAAAGCGAGTAGCGATGTTGTCTTTGCAACAAGGAGCCATGTGGTTCATAGGAAGTGATCTTAATTTAGAGAAACACTAGCAATAACAATACCCCTGGTGTGAGAAATAGTCTCAGCCATGTTCTCATTTGTTACGGGTAATTATACAGAGGTATTGCAATTAATCTGACAGTGATATATGGCTGTTTAAATATGCTAAACATAGCACTTTTAAAGCAAAGTGGGGGTGACTTGTATGTGTGTGTGTGTGTATGAAGGAATTTAACCTGTGGTGGAGGAGGGAGGATAAGATATGGCATGTGTCCAAGGCACAGGCACCCTCAGCATATATAGCCTACTGAATCAAACCGAGCCTGCAGTGAGGATTGGATATGGCAGGATCCATGAACAGAGGCTAACCTTAAATCCAATTGAATCTTTTGCAATCGCTTTACAGCCTCTGGCCAGTTCTGTGCTTATTCCTCGCACCATCCCTCACAGGACCAGAGACACTTCCTTCTCTCGGTAAGCACTTTCAGTATCATCCCCACACAGACGTAAACGCATACCAAAGACACACTCATTTAAATACCAGTGGATGATATAATAAGGAGCCAGAGCAGATATTAAGAAACAGAAACCATAACCGCTGGGATGTGGTTCTGGATTTATAATTGATGGGGATTCCACACTGGCTGCTTGAGATAGAATAAAACTCTTTTACATAATTGAGAATGGCTTGTTAATGCATTCCTCTTGAGCCTTTCCATTTGACCATGCGCTGCTTGGTGGGATGGAGGCTTCAGCCGACTGCTCTTCCACAAACAAAAGGACATTCCTCTTTAAGCGTTTACACACGTCACCTAGGGTACATCTGAGAGACTGCTATATAACTTTTCTGTAACCTTCCCTGAACCCTTTGCTGTCTATCACCAGACAGAGCGATGATACCGATCCCCTGAAAGACGACTTGTTCTCACCACTGAGACACTGTCTATCACTTACGAACAGCTGCAACTTGGATATCCTTCAACTGCAACGGGGGGACCTTAATCCAGCTCTCGATTTGGGCTGAGCTCCCATAGCGCATTTGTAATCTCAATCAAAGACAACAGCCACAGACCACCTTGTGAGACAGTACAGAGTGTCTGCTGCTGCATACAGATTCAGGAGCAGGCTAGAAGTTATGTATTAAGAACATAAGTGGGAAAAATCCAATAGACTAACCTGTAACAAGTAACAGTACAATAACAAGTGATATGATTTTAGGTAATGACTGCATGGATGTTTTGACCCCAGATGCACTCTGCACCAACAATCACAAGTAATCCAGTTGACTGTTGTCAACAGGATTATTGGAGTTGACTAATTGTCAACTGGATTACTGGGATCACTGGACTGTTGTCTGTATATCCATGGTAACAGTGCAAACAGGGACTGCAGGGAGCTATAGAATGACTTTTAATGGTAAAGATTTGCCAGAAAGTAAAGAAAAATAAAGGGCTGAATTTCCCTTGGTATGATTGGCTCAACAGGGTGATATGCGGTTTTACTGGCTTTTTGTTTTTTTGTTATTTTGCAAATTATTTCATTTATTCAGATTTTTATTGCTTTGTAAATGAGCAAGCGGCAACCTCCAAGGCTGAAAAATGAAGCCAATGTGGAAGTGCCAAAATCTGCAGTTCCTCTAATGGCCACTTGAGGCTGTCTCCACTCCAAAACAGAGTAAAACCCCACAGACCCCCATGTTAAAATGTCCAACTTTACAGCAGAGATAAACATGTTTATAGCCTGGTACCAAAAAGGTTTTTGTCTCTAGCTAATTTCAACATTTACGGCAATTGTACAGGCTGTGAATTTTGATGTATCTCACCCATTTACATTTTATAAAGGTCCAAAGTTACACCTATTTGACGGCGGGGCTACTTGAGTGCCAGGCTGTATGCAAGGTATTGCCACAGTCCATGAGTCAGATCCACCCCTCGCCCCCCACTGCTCCACTTACTCAACCATATATGGTCACTTCTGGCTCCAAAAAGCCTGATAGCCGAAATGTCAAACTTGTGGCTTCAGTGGTCCACAAACCAATGGGTGATGTCATGATAGCCACATCGACAAATCAGATATTAGGCTATAATAAGGTTTATTGTTGCTTTTTAAATTACAAAGTTGACACAGTTTTAAAACATATCAAAAACTTCTTCATTGTTGAATGCGGAAAACAGAGGGGTAATAAGGTGTAATAAAGGGTGTGGTGATTTTTTTCACCTGAGACGCTGTGGCTGCATCTGGTTGCTTAGATGCAGAATATCCAAGGAAGTAAAAAAATAAACGTTCTCAGTAAAGTGAAGGCTGAAGCACATAAGGAGAGAAGAAGGACCCGCCAGTTTGTATAGGTTCAGCATTTTCTTCTTGAGCATGTGACCATTGCTCTTTGTGGTATTTGGCCCGCCCCTCCTCCACTGTAATTGGATGGCTGGGTAAAAAGTGACAGTGACGAACAGCTGCGGTGTTTTACCCACAGTTGAATATTTTTCAACTCTTGGAGTTGAATTTAATTTTGATTTCGCTCCAGTGTGTGATTAAAGCCTGCACGCTGGCATCGCGGGATCAAAAGAGGCGTGACATGTAACACACCAGCATTCACCTCTCGTGTGACATAAAACACACACATCAGTAGCGCTTCATCACCAATAACAATGGCATTAACATGTCAACAACGATCATTTACCATCCCTGTTATAAGGCAGCTGATCTCGTCCTCTGATCGGAGAGTAAGGAGCTCCCTGACCACATTGTTTTCCCACTTTGCGGACATTTATGGCTGCCGTTCTTCCACTTTAAGTTAGTCGTTAACTGCTAACATCTACTTTACACTCCTCCTATCCATGGTCCCATCCTGCTGGCTCCCCTGTTTCTGCAAACTTTGGTTTGGTGTTTTAACTATCTCCTGTGGCAGCTTAAAGGCGAGACCACCCTGTCTCTCAATTATGCAGTTGTATCTTATATACAGCACAGCAAGGTGACCTAACAACGCGCTGTTTCTGCCTTGAATAGGCAGTGTAAAAGAGACTAATGAAACCCAACTGCTGCGTTGCCTGTGTCTCGGCCAAAAAACAGAACAGACGTCTAGTGAAGAATAGACACCAAGTGTTTCGTCATGCTCCGAGTGTTTGTCAAAGAGTGTAAATATGTGGCACTCCTATGAAAAAACACAACAAAAGGAAAAATGAACATAGCTGTCAATAGCACAGTTGCAATACTGCACTTGTCACAAGAGCCCCAGAAATATAGACAAAAAATGGGGCTCATATAGCCTCATGGCAAAATTATGCTTTTTGTTTGAATCCCCAAAAGCAGTGATGGCAACAGTTGGACTAAAAGAGAAAATATATTCATTGCAAATAGAAAAAAGACAACACACTGAGGTGAAATATCAAAAGAAAATGAATTATTTTTGTTTACACTATCAATTTCTTTCTGACATTACAAAGGCATAAAAATGTGTGAGGAACATGGTTTTTATATTCCTGCAAACATTTTCCCCTATCCTTTAATTTATCCATATATGGAAAACCTTGTGTCCAGCTGGAAAACAGAAGGATATCTGTGGAACTGTATGTTACATGATTGTCTACTGATTAGTGTTTTTCATTACATGACTGACCAAAACTGACTTCAAATGACCAAACACATTCTCAAAACTGTGACAAACACTGCACATCATTAAGTCGCACGTTGCCACAGCACTGTATAATCTCTCATTGCCTTCACACAAAATGTAAATACACTTTTGGGAACTTGTAAACAGCCTCCATCATCTTTGCATCCATTTATGCATGTGCCCAATGTGTAAATCCTCCCAAGCAGAATGCTAAATCCAAGTACAATGTGTAAGGAAATGCAAATGTGAGATTAGAGATCATTTTCTCACAGCTCAAAGCAAAAAATGAAGAAAGACGTGCAGTGAATCTCAAAGGTGCACAATCACTTCTCTAAAGTACAGTATATAACACGCATAACAAATAGAGTAGAGTTTGGTGAGAGGAGAGTATTCCAGACATCCATTTGGAGAATTTACACAGCACCCTTTCAGATATTTTAAATTGAAGGAAGAGTACTGATCTCATGGCTACTCCAAAGCATGTAATCAAGCGCCACTTTCCACACAGCACCATGAAACATCATATGATCATAATGCCTTAGTGTAGTGTCCATACTGACCATGCAAAAAGCTTGAAATCACTGCTTTGAAAAGTGTATCGCTCATTGAAGCAGTTCAAAGGTTCTGAATTAGCCTGCTGAATACAGTTGTACCGTATGATCAACTTAAGCTTGTTACGCCATTGACAACTGCACTGAATGGAACTGTATCAAGAGCATTAGCGCCATGTCAACTTCATTAGCCATGCAGCTGTAGTTAACTTTTGTCAGTGTGGCCGCAGCACTTTATTCCCATCATTATTATCCAAAGAGATTCTCCCAGAATGCCTCTGCCTTAAAATAAACTGCTCACACTGACGACACAGGAGGAGAAGTGGAACATGTATTCACCATGAAATATATGCTAACTAATTTATGACAGTGCTTAAAGCGCATTAGGCGCATATTTCCTAGTTCTCAGCCCCCCCACTCCCCCCACCCCTCCCCCGCCAAGAATCATTCCACCCTCACTGTCAACCAATAAATTTGTCTGGTTTAAAAATGATTATGAACATTGGAAATGCATAACTCCTACAGTTGGCTGCAGAATGTGGTGTTTGAACTTCAGTGCATTGCTGCTGGGCATTAGACTCCACTTATAAACAGGTTGGAAGGGAGGACACGCAGAATGGATGGTTTGTCTGGGTGTCTGGTGAGGAAAATGTGTGATCTGCAAGTTATTGGGCATGTCTGAGATATGGAGGGAGGGGGAGGCAGTCTGAATCGCCATATTCAATCTAGCGAGATTTTGCTCCTGACAGATTCTATTTTAATTGGATTTCTCTGTCCAATTCTTTCTGGAATAAATCTTCCTCAAAAGGACACCTGATCTGACACTTGTCATCGTCAACAAAGGCCAGAGAACCATCGATTAAATAGTTGATAGCTCTTGCCTTTGCTCGAAATGCAGTTTCCTAAGGCTTGGTTGTATTCTAATGCAGGGAGGGGAGAATGGTGGATTTTTTTTGCCCTTTTCATTCAGATGATGGCAGCACTTTCCAATCCGTTCTCAAATATCATTAGAGAGGAGGGTTATTAGACATGATTCTATACCATTTTCTACCCCAATACAGATACCAAAACCTGAACTTGCATATTGTCAGATACTGAGTACCAATCCAATGCCATTGCGTGAAAATTAATTAATTAACAGCTGTATTTCCATGACAAGAAGCGAAATAAAGCACTGGAGGCTGTGACCCACAAACTGGGAGAACACTGGCTCCAGCAGATTTCAGGTACAACATCTGAGAAGAGTGCAGCCCTAGGAACAGCTCAGAACCCTCAGGACGCTTTCACATCTGCCCTGTTTGGTTCAGTTCAATCGAACTCAAGTTCATTTACCCCCTCAGAGCGGTTCGTTTGGGCAGGTGTGAACACAGCAATCACACTCAGGTGTGCACCAAAACAACCGGACTGAGACCTTCTTGAAGAGGTGGTCCCGGTCCGGTTACAAACGAACTCTGGTGCGGTTGGTTTGTGGTGAGAACGTGTTCCGACCTGGATCTGAACCAACTGCAGTCACATGACACATTGTTTGGGTTAAACATGAGCATGTTACAGTCCTGGAGGATTATTAATGTGCACCTCCTCCTGTACTGCCTTAATATGCACATTCAGCACATCCAATGCATCAAAACATTGTTTTCTAGTTGGAGCCGCGCCTCGTTTTCAAACTGTATGGTTTGACTAAAATGAACAATGACAGCAATATAGTCCACGATGAGCAGCGCTAAAATCAACCTGCGTCCCTCCATTGTGACATTAGAAAGTGTCACATTTATCTTGCAAGTGTACTCTTCTACAACATTTGCTTTACTTCCTGGATTTTTCAAACGTGGAAATTCTGACCAATCAAGAGCAGCTTTCTCACACAAGGCACTTGATCTGGTCCTCTTGTAAATGCTGCCATGAGAACACGAACCAACTCTAGGCAATTATACAACTTTGGAACAACGTGAGTCCCTGATTCAGACCAAAGTAGACAACTCTAGGCCTGAAAGTACCCTCAAACTCCCAGACCTCTGGTAGAAGCTTGAGGAGGACACACCACCCCCCATGAGAGGGGGAGCTTCTAAACTGGACGCGATAAAGTCTGCAGCATTTCAGAGATTATATGAATAGTAAATGGAGTACTTTGATGCAGCACATGACAGACGACTTCCATGGGTTTAAGGTTTATTGATAAATTACTATCAGTACCCAATCCAGCATTTTAGGCAGTATACGAGGCATTTCAGATACAAGTGTCAGTGTCAGAACAGCAATGTTTGAGTGGATCCACCAATCTAATGTATTTGTTACTTAGCCTTTTCAAATCCAGTATTATTTTGACTATTGTCAATATTTCTCATGTGCCTCTGAGAAAGGAAGTGCAACTGTGTCTAGTGTCCCCACACAGCTCCTCAAGGAGGCTTTAGAGTTGGGCAGATTAATACCACTCTAATCGATACCTCGACACACAAACTCAGTTGCTTTTGAGGCTTATTAGAAAGAATGAGTCACAAATGTTATTTGTGTGTATGGTAAGAAAGGTAGGTAAGGCAGGTTCTTGCTATTCTTTATACTGCCCAACAGCACATTAGGATTCAAGACGTCAGCTCGGTCAAAGGACATTTTTTAAAGAAAAAAAACCCCAAAACAAAACAGAGGCAACTGCCCCTGCCCTCATTCTGAAACGGAGAAGCTTCACAGGAAAAAGACGCACCACACCACTAAAAAGGGAGTGACGCATCACATCACTAAAATGAGAGATGTGATGTGTTATTCCCTCACCTGAGTTAATTACTGTGTTTAGTATTAATGGCTCCATTCTACTGTCAAAGGCCACAGCAGTGGCAGTGAATGCTTTACACCTGTTGCTGAAGGTAATAATTAGAGACAATAGATGAATAATAACAGTAATTAACAAAATGTGAATATCTGCTTAGTATGCTCATTGCATACATGACAGACAGACTGATGTTGGTTCCAAATAAACAATGTAGGAAGGTAGGAACGTGTCATTTTACAACAGCAGTACAACAGTTCGGACTGTTCCAGAAAACATTTGGGTGACAGGATGACCTGCATGAATGGCTCGAGGGTTGCAGGCACTGAAGGAGCCATATGAGGAACACGACAACAACAACAACAAAAGCAGCAGGTTGTTGTCGTGCTTATGTTGACACAGTGATCTGTCACAAGACAAACGGGTGATTCTGACCTTGACTGGGGCCAATAATGTTTAACATGCTCCGCTGTCATGTCATATATAAGACCCTTACACCTGCCCTTTGGATTGTACGTTACAAGTACTCAGGTGAAAACATGAATATCAATGAGGAGAGGCAACCTCAGAGTTACCTTTAGTGCAGTGTTAGACCCAGGCCTTAGTTTGCTGTCTGTTGGCAATGCAAGTGTGTCTGTGTGTGTTTTCTGTTGAAGCTACATGCACAATGCAGCTGTTTCGGAGCGAGGGATCAAGGGAAAGTTTTGTTAATTTGCTGACAGGCGCCGAGATAAAGTCATTGCGAGACAATAACAGTGGGTGGTGATAGGAATATCAAAGATGATTGCGGTGAAACAGAGACGCATGACATTCCACTTTATTGATGCTAAGAGAACAAATCTGATTAAAAGACAGAACAAAAGTGTGAGTGAGTGAGTAACAACACCTGAACTCTTATTTCCTCAGATTCAATAAAAAGGTACAGGAGGAGGAATACAAGCTCGACTGTGTGAGTCGGAGACGAAACAAACAGACAAGGAGGGGGATTTGTAGACAGCGATCGAAATCAGATTCCTGCAGCACCTCTCTATCTCATTTTCGCTGCGAGTATCCCATGGCGAAATTCGTCCGAAATCCGCAATCTGTCAGTGGATGGTGTCATCCTAATGACACACTTGGCATACTGATGATTCCCATCTGCATGCCCCTGCATCCAACAGAGTGGATGTGCCGCTAACACATACATTATTTAACCTTCCGAATGGGGCGAAAGAGATTGGTAAAAATAACATGTCTCTGTGGTCCAGCTGGATGCTGAGACACTCTATTATAGCATTTTCACTCCACGGATTGTTAAATAATGTATGTACATAAGGCAGTGGGGAGGGAAGACAGAGTCAGTGCCAAGAAAGGAGAACAGAGGAAAGAGTAACATAGGAACAGACAGAGAAAGAAAAGGAAGAGAAGTGGTGACTGCAGCCCAAAAAAACCCACCTTGCCCTTGTAAAATGAGCACAAGCAGTCAGAACTAGGCCAAAGCTGGTTCCCAAGTGAAAAAGTACATATGCTGGTTCTGACTTACATGATATATATATTTATATAGGGGTTGCTCATCATATAGATTTTGTTTTCCAATAATGTTTTGCTGCTGAGTATCATTAACCCTCTGAAAACAGACTTCCTGCTGGCGGCCGCAGGGAGTTGTTCTTTGCATGATTCATTGGAAATCGATCCAAAAATACTACAAGAACATTCATTCTTTTTGCAACGGAAAGCGAAGACTTCAGTCTTTTGTGCCATCACATTGTCTGCGTGTGATGATGTCATTACGTTATGACACAAGCAGTCCCAAAGAGGGTGAAAACACACAGTGACACCACAGTATTGTCCCCTCATAACTGCGGGAGATGTGAGAAATTGATCTTAAATAAAAACCATAATAGCTAGAGTCTTTGTTTTTATTGCAGTACAAAGTTACACTTCTGCCTTTTACACCATCACATTGTCTGCTTTTGAAGACATCATTACACTATGTTACAAGTGGTCCAAAAGATGGTGAAAACATGCGATGGCACCAGAGGAGCAGAGATGCAGGTCGATAGTATATATTAAATACAGTGTATTTTTTTTTTTACAACACAATTTCAATAATTTTATCAATTTTTGTGGTTTACTGACTTACATAACCTTTTAGCTTTTTAGTTGTACAGATTTTAAGGATGTGAAATACCAAAAAAATACCAATGTAGTTACTGAGGACATATTTTTACTACTATTTTTACTAAGCTTTCAAAACAGCTTTGCACTCATAAAAATGAGCGCATCTTAAAAACTAAAAAAATGTATATGGTTCAAATAACTTATTGAGTGTTAAGAAGTATTTTGATCATGTTTCTATAGTTATAAATCTTTTTTATCAATATGCTTTGTGTGTTATTTTTTTTCAAATTCGTTAAAAAAAAAATTATTTTTGAAATTTATGACATAATTTTGATACTTTAATCATTTAATATGGTTTATTGACTTACATAACTTTTAAGCTTATGTTGTACAGATTTTTAGGGACATGAGGCATTTGAAGATGACATCGCAATAAGCAAAAATACCAACGCAGGCCCTGGCAGACTGTTTCTATGGCAAAGTTTAAAGGGTAAAATCTGCTTGTGTCAAAATGAGACTTCATTAATAACACTTTTATATGTTCAGGCCAAAAGAACAATTGAATTCCATCTCCTGCCAGAAATATCATGTATTATAAAACATGATAACATCATAGAGGTTGCATGCCAGAGAGACCTGGGACACAAATGTTGGTGTTGCTAACAGCCAACATCTTAGAATGCAGCGAGTGAAGCCCTGAAGAAACATTTTAAATAGGAGTGACATCCTTTGCCACGGAAGCCAACTGTTGTGCTGTCTGCCTGCCTGATCTCCTCAGTCTGCTGTTTGCAGCCTCATTGTGCCAACGCTGGCTGTCTCCCCTGACCACTGTTATCAACAAAGCAGCAAGCAACACACTATCTGGCTGCTCATCCTCGTGGGGATATTCCGATAAAAGTAACAGTTAGCATGCAGCATGCCTTCAGGGGCTGCAGCTGAAGCCGGACTTTTTGAAATCCCTTCGAATATTTTTAATGATCATATCATCAAGCAGTTTCAGCAGCACAGCAAAGTTGAGACTGTTAAATGCAGCACATGGTGTTGAAAACATATACACTCTTATACCATAGTGTAGATGTTGTTACAAGGATGATGTGCTACGACTGAAAATCCCAGGACTTCTTAATACCCTTTCGTCAGTGAGCCAGAGCGCTTCCATGGCCTGAAAGTGTTCCTTCTTCCTGGTTTGTTAACGTTGTTTTTTTCGGCTCAGATCATTTCTACAGGGGTAAACAGTTCGGCTTTCACTCCAGCTGGCCTGTAAATCACCATCTACATCACTAACTGTGAGAAACAACTGCTACCTTCTTGTCTTGTGAAGTCATGTAAATTATTTGTAAAACCATAACATATTAATATGAATACATGTAAATTCTGCATTGGTCAACATGCCTTGTAAGCTATATTTCATGCCCTTCAGAATAAATGGCATTAGGAGAACACAACAACTCAATAATTTCATGATAATACTGCAAACAGCTAGAGAGGCTAAAGATCTGCTTACCGCAGCAAAATGATGGATAATTCAGGCTTTACTGTTTAGAGCTTAGAGCTAAGCACTGTTCAAAGCAAAGAATTTTGAAAAATGTGTTGCATTTCTTTCCCAACCATATCAGCTCATAACAACTAAAGCATGACAACTTTTGAAGTCATGTTTAGGCACTCACAGCACTTGGTTCAAGTCAGGCAAAGATCATGGTCTTGGTAAAATACTGATAAAGCTGACAGTGACTTAAAGTATGAGGCAGGATGTGTTTGTTATATTAGAATCAAACCAGAACCTCAGTCCTTCTCCAACCTTAACCAGAGTGCTTTTGTTGACTCAAGATGTGAACCCCAGTCTCCGGTTTAATTGGGAAAAGAAATTAGTGTTATATAAACGTAAAGTATTCCATTCTGGACGTTATTGACTTGATAGGCAATCATAGAAAAAAAGCCCTTAAAAGCCATTGGGAATTTATTTTCTTGTTAATACCCTGTAAAGCAAGATTGTCTGAAGTCCCAAGTTTCAATTTAATTGGATATCAACTGGGAATCATTTGCTTTAATTCAGTCCAGGGATCATTTGCAAAGCTATGGTAAATAGGACTCAATATTGCACACTGGTTTTAACAAAGACACAGAGTTACCTTTGCTGTACCAAAAAATGATTGACCTTTGTTTTTTTTTTAATTTTTGGAATCTACATGTGCAGCGCATATTAAGTGATCCAGTGCATGTGGTTCAAGTTGATCTTTTCTCAGCGCTATATCATAGGCATGGATATGCGTAGGATATAGCACTTAGAATTACCATTATCTGGATGACTGAGAATCTTCACCAACATCTTCAAGTTGATCTGATTTTGGTTAATATAGAAATGTGGGAATAGCATTGTTATTCTGCCTCGCAGGTCTGTCTAAAAGGTACAATCACAGAATGGGAGGGCAGAGTCTTCTCGCCCCTGAGCTGGAAAAGACAGTAACAGCACCAAAGTGATGTCTGTATAAATAGGACAGCTGGCAGGACAATTCATGAGCAGTATAACCCTAACCCTAACCCTAACCCGCAGAAGAATTAAAAAAGTAGCTGTTAACAGTTGGCGGCTAACTAAGAGAAAGAACAGCAGTTGGAATGTCCACAAATGAGGAAAACGAGGTTTCAGGAGCTCCGCACCCTCTGAGCAAAAGACAAATGTGACAAATGCCAGGAGCATGATGAGGCGCTGAGCATCTCTTCTGCCCTTTTACACTGCCAATTCAAGGCAGGAATATTGTGCCGTTCTGCTGCCTCGCTGCTCTATATCTTAGGTACGATCGTGGAACAGAAGGACAGATTGGTCTTGCCTTTAAGCTGCAAAGGAAACGTAGTAAAAGTGCCAAAATGATGTCTGTATAAAGAGGACGGCCTGTGGGCCGAGACCAGGGGCAGGACAAATGTGACATTTTGACGTGTTGTGCATGCAACCCACCACAGGAGATTTTAAAAGTAGCTGTTAGCAGTCAGTGGCAAACTCAAAGAAGAAGAACAGCGACCATAAATGTCTGCATGTTGGGAAAACAAAGAGCTTCGGGAGCTCCTTACCCTCTGAGCAGAGGACGAGATCAGCTGCCACATAACAGAGATGGAAAATGATTGTTTTTGCCATGTTATGCCATTGGTATTGTTTATAAAGCACTGCCAGCATGTATGTTATACATCATACTAACGCTGTTACATTACCTCACACTTGTCATGCCTCTTTTGATTCTGCAATGCCAGCATGCTGTCTAAAAATCACACAAGGGAACAACAAGATGCTGTTGCCCTTTGGTTCTGTGTAAAAATGAAAAGGAGGCATAAAGACTTTGTAGTGACCCTACAGCACAACTGTTTAAAAGGCCTTTTGTATCACCACGGATCACATCACTGCTTTAACAAAAACAGAAAAGACTGGAAAAGGAACATAAAACACTTTGGCTTGATCTTTGAACCAAAGACAAAGAGGCATACTGATCCAGAAACATTTGCACATGGAGTAAAATGTAAGGAAATGAGAATGAAAAAGGTTTCTAACAGCAAGAGACAAGTGAATACTTTGATTACTTCATTTCTGCATTGCTTGCAAAAGACTTGCTAAAAATGTCATGTGAAGAAAAGCAGACAGAAACAAAAGGAACAGTGTTTGGAACTCCCCAAATGCTTTCAATTTCTTGTCCTGTGTGCTGCATATCTGTGGTTGCCTGTGGGTGGTGTGTTGCAGAATGGGGCGTGTGTTTCTGTATTTTCTTTGGGTTTATATTTGTGTGTATGTTTATGGACATGTGTTTGTACACACTACACGCTGTGTATCTGACTGTGTGTGTTTAGTCGAAGGATTTATATGCTGGCAAGCTGCTTTGCCTGTGGCAATGGTGACCATTGCGTGGCCCTCAGCTTTGTCATGGTAAATAGACACCTTTGGTAGAGTGCTTTACCCGGAGTGTCTATTGTCTTCCCCTGGCCGCAGAAACAAAGGGAGGCTCCCATGGGTCCAGATGTACATAGTAAAAGCAGCCAAGATTTGAGAGGGGGGGGTCTACATAAGCACAACCTGGAGTTCAATTTAGCCAGAGAGCATTTTATCCACATCTTGTGTCCTTCTGCTGTGTCTGTCTTTGTTCTCTTTTGTAGGCATCTACCCAGTAACAACAATTTCCCAACACCAGAGTACATTTGTACATGACGGTAGAGAATACGCTAGGTCATGGATGTGAAGTAGCTTTTGGACATCGACTAGCCTGAGTGTCAGACTGAAGCTCCCACAACCTTCAGTCTGACATGGCTTCCATTGAAGGCGATTTACAGGGGGGAGGGAATTTGATTTTTCCCTAACCAATTAGTAGAGATCAACGACTCACCCAGAATCTGACGTCATTAGTATCCATGCCTCGGGGGTGCTGAAAACAAGCGAGCATTGCCCGTTTAAAATGTCTCCGTCGTTGTGCACGCCCAGCTGCATGGACGTTAAATCCAGTTTAGCAGCTTCCTTAATTTGGTCCTCCATTAACGCGAGTAGTGGCGAAATACCTCGATAGCATCGTTAATGTGGTCTGTAGGATCTGTAGCAGTCGCCATTGTTGCTATCCTCACCAGTTACCCACCGGCGTACAGCTTGACATCAGCGTGGCGCTGATTGGCTAATCGCTAGACCCCCGGCATTCATTGGTCCGTCCGGCGTTTGGACGAGATAAATTGCAAATTCATTGAAGTATGCCAGACCAGAGATACAAGCCTACTCAGTTGAGTGGGCAGGGTCTATGGTCTGGAACCAGGCTAGACATCGACTTCATTGGAGGGGTGAAAAAGCGATTTATCCAGTAAATGTTTTCAGGGGAAATACTACAGACTTTAAACTCCAAGACAACAACAACTTGCACTCAAAGTTAGATACATGGGTTCTTTTAGGTGGATTAACAGCTCTGACAGACCAGGTTAATGACTGTTAAGGCCCAGACACACCAAGCCAAGATTAAAGGACTGGTGGCAATAAAAGCTGACTGTTACGTCACCTTATGTCGCCTGTGTCTTCCAAAAAGCTGTGATTAAATACACCGCAAAGATGACAGCTAACGGCCAACTAGCACATACCTTTTGCGCCTGCATGAGAGGAAATAACTCCATACCAGCAGGTCATAGTACAATGCACCACCACTATACACGACCACTTCGCCTTAACTTGTGGCTGCAGCTTGATTGGCTTACTTGATGTGAGCACCATTCAAATTTTCAAAATCATCATGATTTTTTTTGTGCCACCAGCTTGGTTAGCATCGCAGGTATCCCAGTGTGCTTAGTGCAGTAAATCTGTCACTGCCAATACTCAATGAATGGGAGCAAATTTCCAGTCGCCTATAATGGTGTATAGGGGACATGCACCAGTATTGCATTTGTTACTACAAAAGGGAAACTGTAAGACCAAGAAGATGAATTCAAGATGCTAGTTAGCCAGTTTGCACATTAGCAACAAAGCTTGCTGCTGAAAGAATATAGGATATTTACCACGCACAGGCACACACTAACAACTATGAACCCATCCATCCATTTTCTAACCGCTTATCCTCTTGAGGGTCACAGGGGGACTGGAGCCTATCCCAGCTGACATTAGGCGAGAGAGCGTGGTACACCAGACTATCGCAGACTATCGCAGGGCTGACACATAGAGACAGACAACCATTCACGCTCACATACACACCTATGGACAATTTAGAGTTATCAATTAAATTAGCCCAAATCTGCATGTCTTTGGACTGTGGGAGGAAGCTGGAGTGCCCGGAGAGAACCCACACTGACACGGGGAGAACATGCAAACTCCACACAGAAGGGCTCCCACGCCCGGGATCGAACTGGGAACCCTCTTGCTGTGAGGCGACAGTGCTAACCACCACACTACTGTGCCGCCACAACTATGAACCATTTCTGCTAAAGAGCTTAAAAAATCATCTTATAACGCACTTGTTTTGATCTCACACCCTCTTGACTTACACTGGTTGTTTGCTTTCCTCACTTCCTTTTCTCATGCACTAAGCTGAACTGTCGAGTGATTTCACTCACTGACGGGCTTTGCCAGGTTCAACACTGATTCAACATGCTTAAATGGCAGAAAAATAGCCACCAAGGACCGACTAGTACATGGTACCAAAGATACTGGATTACTACAGGATGGCCCACCTACAATATACTCCCACTGTATGAAATGGTATACATTTCTGGTCTCCTAAGTAGGCGTTGTCCCCCGTACCCCAATCAAAGACGATGGAGAACCACCAATCAAAGACGAGTATCCCCAACCTCGCTTCTGTCAACATGTGTGTACCCTTACTGGCCGTGAGCTAAATAAATAAACAGTCCGTGAATTTTTTTTTTTTTTTTCCAGTGGATGTCTTAGTTACAACATGATTGAGCTAACTGGAGTAGTTTCATGTCATATCCGACAACGAGAGGCTTTTAACAGTCGACGTCCTGATGTTAGCTTTGCTGCTGCTGTTTGCTGTCCCTGTCAGGTGATTTCCAAAACAGAATAAATACCACACATAGCAACACAAAACTGCTTTGCTAGCTCAATCATGTTGTAACTAATATATCCGCTGGAATTTTTTATTTTTTTTTTAATCCAGTATCTTTGGTGAAACTGCACTGATTTCAGCACCAGAGAGGAGATATCTGTTGCCAGATCTCGCGAGAGTGTGTTGTTGAGACAGAGACAGGTCTTGAACAAAGTAAATTTTCTTCTGATTTGTCCGTCTGAAATTTGCCATTTTGGTAAGATATGTGGCTTTTGATAAATGGGTTCAATATTTGCTTCCGTGACTATGAGGCCAAAGAATCGGCCATTATCTGTAATCACGTTCATTTCTCCCACTGAAGTCAATGGATTCAGGACCTGCTGTTAGTCTCCTAAAGGGGCGTGGTGGTCGCGAACCCCACGTGACACTGATACAGGAAACTGACTTGCAGTGGACCGTCTTGGTTTATCCACCATCTTTGATGGTACATACATAGTACTATAACATTGACCAATGGCCGACCTTTGGCTTGGTGTGTCAGGGCCCTTACAACAAAGGAAGTATGGCTGTCAACAACAGAGTGCTTCATGAGAAACTGGTAGGGGGCATTTAACTCAACACATTCAAGTCAGTGGTTGCTGAACCCATTCACCACCCCTCCTGCCTGCCCTACTGGGACTTCTGCTACCTTAACTTTTAGACAGCTATTTTCATTGGTGTCTGACGCCGAAAGTCACTGACCTAGTGCTGGATTTCGACGAGTTCAGACTGAAACCTGGTTCTTTTACTCCACAGTTGTATACAATGTGCCTGAGCACGTATTTGAAGATGTAATTGGACTGCATTCAAACTTTACTTAAATAACATGGTGCAACAGGAAACAGTGGTCTTCTCTCAAACAAACCCTCATAATTGACAATATAGGTCAGTGCTTTCCATAATTACAGATGTGAGCATTTTCTGATCTGCCACCTATGGGGATGGGAGTTTGCTTTAGCTTAGGTAAACAAAAATTAAAAAGGTTAAGGTTAGAGAAAGACGGAAACTGATCAGCACTTCAGTAATGTGTGCGTGTGTGTGTACAGTTTTACTTTTGCTTTGCAGGGGGAGATTGTTCACTCAAACAGAACATTTCTGCTCAAACTACAATTTCCTAGCTCCTATCTGCACAGAGCACAGAGGTCCACTATCTACTCTACTGATAACAACATACAGTATGCCATAGTGAAACTGAAGTCAGATGTCAGCTTTATGGAGTATAATCTGGCTGTAACCTGTTAGCAGGCCAATGCACAAGTTCCAAAGCAATGAGAGTGCTCAGTGCTTTCGGCCGTTTTAGCTGCAGTTTCTCGCAGCTCTCTTTTCTGAGGGCAGCTAAATTTACCCCAGTTCTCTGCTTATGTGGAGCGCGCCCCAATTCCCAAAGCCATTTATTTTGACTGCGACCGCTGTCAGGAATTAATCTGAGTTATAGTGGTTTCTATGGCAACCTCCTACACCAATTATGTATATATGCATACGAAACAAAAGGGAAATGATTTTTTTTTTTTGTGCTCTTAAAACGTTGACTCCCTCCAGACATGAATATGCCCTGCCATATACACCCACTTTTGACAGGGTTTACATTTCAAAGAGACAGGATGAGAAGAAACTTAAAACCATCAAAACACACTTTGATAGACTTAAGCAGTTTGGTTTGTTTTTTAGGAGGCTGACTTCTTCCTTTCTTTCCGTTTTATTTGGTCTTGTCCCCAAAAAACCTTCATGCCCGGGCCAAAGTTTCCTCTTTGATCGGCATTTAAAGAAAAAGAAAAAAAAAAAAAGAAGAAGGATGGCTTCTGTTCATTTGCTTTAAGCTATTCTGGCTTTCGATAGCTGGAAGAGAAACATTATGAGGATGGATACAGAATGCATAAACCGTGCTTGCTCTGACTTGTGGCTCTACCGACAATAAAGCTAATCCATTTAAGGGGTCATAAATTCTCATAAACTCAGAATGAAGAGTCAGTGCTAATATGTGGTGAGTGCAAAAGCAGCGACGATGCCTCGTGCATTTCTATGAGACTTTTAAATGGAGGGACTCTCTAAAGCAGAGGGGGAAGAACACAAACTCGAGTAACACAATCGTCATCCTAGACTGAGTCAACAGTGCAACAGATTGAGATTATTTTTATCCAAATCAGATTGCGTGACCAGGAAATAAGCTCCATTCTGAATGTGTGGTTAAAGCAGTATTGCAAAAGACGAGTACGTCCCATTCTCACCCACTGCTTAACTCAGCCAATGTAGTAGGGGTGGTCCAGTTGATTGGGTAAAGCATATCTTGAGACATTACACAAGGCAATGAACACAAGACGATCTGACAGATTGTAAAAACTCCAAATAAACAGATTTACACACATTGGCTAAACCATATTTTTATTTTTTACAATTGGTTTGTAGCAATGTTGCTGTGTTCTCAGTTTCTCTTTGCACATTGTACAATTAGTGTTAGAATGTGTAGCTGCCTTTTACAGTATGTGTAGGTGGTGGTAGTGTAATGACATAAAAAATATTAACCTCAGAAATGACCATGATTAATATTGACTACTACCAGGGAAAATTCAATATGGTGTATCATTAACAGCTCCTGTTAAAACTGCAGTCTTCACTGAAAATGATCTGAGTATTAATCTGCATTTAAAACTTAACATGTAGAAGCGGAAACTTTTCTTTTTTTCCTAAAGTATCATCCTTGTCTCTTTGGTACACTTACACAGAGTCTTTCTGTATCTTTAGGGAAGGGAAACAGTCTCATTTCTGAGGCAATCACATTCCTTTGAGAACACCTTAACACACAGCAACATAAGCGCTGAGTTTTATCTGTCATCTCCAGCTATTTGAAGTTTGTGTCATCTTTAAAAGAGCTTGCCAATTCCTCTTGTGGACAGCTGAACAGAACTCTGCAGGGGTTTCCTCCAAGCAACACTCGGGTGAAACAAAGTGTAAATCAAGTGTGAAAATAAACCAAAGAACAGAATGTACTATCAAATCTATTATTAATGGGAAAGTATCAATGGGAGATGGTGGAAAGTATATGTGGAATATGGAAAGTGACAAACTTAATAGAGAGAATACAAATGGTAGTCAAAAAGAGAATATTCACCAAAAATAAGAGCAACTGCATCCACCTACACTACACAGTAAGAGCAAGACATTTCATAGAATTTCTGGGTAATGAAGTCCTTCCTAACTCTTTGCCGCTGTTTAAAACTGTCAACATTTTAAGTGTGCAGCTAGAAATATCCACCATCTCTCTTACACAACAAACAAAAGGAAGTGGCAAATCACTCCACAAATGATGCAGCCCTCATGGACGATAATTAATAAATATGTCCTTTATATATTCCAACAGTCCACCTACACCTTCCAATTAGCGAGTCTTCTGAGAACTGTTGGCTATACCATATATTATGCTTGATCGTTTCATAAGCTTGTTATCTGGACAAATCACACAGGCACTGAGAGTGCAAATGAACATGGAAATGCACTTAGTGTGAGCTGGGACATGACACGTTGTTAAGCCTCTGCCCTAAAGAGAAGAGGATGCATACGGTAGATTTGTTCAACATGACAACAAGGTCTTTCTATAATTAAAAAAAATCTACCGCAGCATATGGCTGAGGTCGCATAAATACTTCTAATGTGTCGACAAAGCAGTGATCCTTTAGGGTATGTTCTGATAGAATGCCAGGACTTCACAGATTCTATAGTGTGGAGACTATAGCAGCAAAGGCTTTAGAAGTGTGTTTTACTTTCTCTTTACTTGATAGTGATGCACATTTGAAAAAATTAACAAAATCATAAAACAAAAAGCTGACTATTGATGGCAAACATTGCTGATCCATCCACTGATCTATTTCATCCACTTATGCAGGGCCGGGTCATGGGGGCAGCAGGTTGAGCAAGGTACTTCAAACGTCCCTCTACTCAGCAATGCTTTCCAACTACTTCTGGGGGATCCCGAGGCGTTCCCTGGCCAGATTAGAAATATAATTCCTTCAGTGTGTCCTGGGTCTGCCCCAGGGCCTCTAACCAGTTGGACGTGCCCAGAAATCCTCTAACGGGAGGCGCCTAGGAGGCATCCTGATTAGATGTCCGAACCACCTCAACTGGCCCCTTTGATTGCAAAGGAACAGTAGTTCTATTCCAAGCTCCCCCAGATGTCTAAGATCCTCACCCTATCTCTAAGGCTGAGCCCAGCCACACTATGGACGCTCGTATTCGCAACATTCTTTGGGTCACTACCCAAAGCTTGCGACCGGAAGTGAAGGCTGTAATGGAAATGGACTCCTTCGGGGGGATCCCGAGGCGTTCCCAGGGCAGATTAGATATATTATTTCTCCAGTGTGTTCCGGGTCTGCCCCGGGGCCTCCACCCAGTTGAACGTGCCCATGAAACCTCTAACAGGAGGCGCCCAGGAGGCATCCTAATCAGAACCACCTCAACCGGCCCTTTTCAATGCATAGGAACAGCGGCTCTACTTCAAGCTCCCTCCTGACATCTGAACTCCTCACCTTATCTATAAGGCTGAGTCCAGCCACCCCATGGCTGCTGTATTCGCAACATCATTCTTTGGGTCACTACCAAAAGCTCATGACCGGAAGTGAGGGTCGTAATGTGGATGGACCGGTAAATTTGAGAGCTTTGCCTTCTGGTTCAGATCCCTCTTCACCATGACAGTTGGGTGCAACAACCTCATGACGCCACCCCTTACCACCTATCCATCTCACACTCAATTTTACCCTCACTTGCGAACAAGACCCTGAGATACTTGAACTCCTTCACTTGACGCAGAAACTCTCTCCAAACCTAGAGGGGCCAATCCACCGTTTTCCAGCAGAGAACCATGGCCTCAGACTTGGAGGTGCTGACTCTCATCCCCACCACACCACACTCAGTTGCAACCCCCCCAAGTGCATGTTGGAGATCACAGTGTTATGAAGCCAACAGAACCACATCATCTGCAAAGAGCGGTGACAAACTTCTGGGATCCACAAACCAGACCCCTTCCTCCCTTCGGCTGCGCCTTGAGATCCTGTCCATGAATATCACAATTATATTTGTGACTGTGTTTGTGAACAATGCTGATGTTACACCCAAATGACAGTGAGCAGATGTGATGGATTCCTGATTAAAATCATATTTTCTATCAATCCTCTATTATTTTTCCATCTTGCACAATCAACCAGCTGCCCTTTTCTGTGTGTGGGCTGAGAGACATGAGTGCCTTATTAATGACTTGGTCATGTGTTTCAGTGCATTAAGCTTCTGAAAGGTGCCATTACACTACAAGAAAAAAATCATCTGTTGTAGAGAAGTGACATTTTCTGAGAGACTTACCAGCTTTATCTAGTCATTTTTTGTCAACTGTCTATTAAGTTGTTTTTTTATAGAATACAGAAAGGTCACAACTCCCATGGTGACCAAGTGGCTGTTGAAGGTCAGAGGTTGTCGTGCCTTTCATTAAAAATCCAAGCTACAGTATAAAAGCAAGAGAAAGTTCTCAGTTAGTTGCTAACGTATGTGGTATGGTAGGTCTAGCCCCAGTGGTGTATTTTTTTGCCCCCATATCTGTAAAGCATCCTTGAGTCCTTTAAAAGGTGCAATTTAAATCCAAGCCATTCTTCTTAAAAGCAAATGAGAAATCAATAAATGACAGCCTTGTATTTGTCTTGTGCTTGGGTGTTTTGTATTAAAGAAGTCATTTCAGCTCATTGGTAAAGAGATATTTCAGTATCTTGTCAATATCATAAGATGTAGAACTTCTAAGTTACAAGCGGTTTCACTCCATTTTGCAAACATGTATCTGTAATATCAAAACCCCTCAAAAACCACCAGCTGAGCTACACAAGAAAGCCTTTCATTGTGCTAAAAACATTATAACAGCTTTTGTATGTCTCAGTGAATCTCTGACCAGCTGTAGGCCTGCAGTCAGTGTTTGATGACAGACAAACTTAACATCACCGGCGCAACCCAGTTCCAGTCGTCACTGCACAGCCAACCAGATGTCAAGCATGCTGTCTCTGCAAGGAATCTAGCACATCCTGTGTACATGCCAACCACAGCTTGCAGTCTTACTGTTCAGACTACTATTTGGGAGGCAGTGAGATGATTATTATCTTTGCTTTAATCTAGAAGTAGCTTCTATCTTTAGTCCTTCAGACACATTATAAATGATCCAAAATATTCTGGGTTCTTGCACAACTGGTCTTTCATCAGCTTCTCAAAAGATTTCGTTGCCAAACAAATTTAGCACATCTGCTGCAGCTTTTAGGTTGTGTGGTCTCGGAGCTTAGTCACATCAGCATTTATAAAAGTGAAGTTTTGGTTTGAAAACAGTTCATTTCAAAGGAATTACAGATTTGCTGACAAAGGCCAAGTAAACTTGTGTGGTGAATTTGTTGATGTGACAACATTGACCTTTGAGGTTCATTTTGTTCCCTCAGAGTCCAAAATGCAGAGGCTTATTTTATTACTGTAGCTCTGTATTGTTTTCTAATTACCTTTTACCTTGCTCTGCAGAATGAGAAGAAACAGCTTATTTGGGGTCGTCCTTGAGCTTACCTTAGAGTCCAACCATGGATTTTTAAAGGCCGATATAGTAGCAACAGTTTACAACAGGAGAAAGCTGATAGCCAATTTGATCAGCCATTATACACACCCCCAGCCAACAAAAATGTTTTTATAGTGTCAGAAATTAACTGAACATCTAAGTCCAAGCAATGAACAACTGACCTGGTAAGACCACCCTGAAGACATGTATCAGTCTGGACTGGCTGCCACCACAAACACCCCAAAACACCTGGGGAATATATTCTTTATCACCAACGGAGACAGTTAATAAAACAAGCTTTTGCCAAATCCAGGTTGGAGGAACCTCAAAAACGTCTTTCCTCCAAGTGCATACTCTTGTTCTTGTTTAACTGTTATTATTGACTCTATTGCAATACCTTCACTTATTGCTGGGTTTACTCTACTAACATTAGAGTTCGCACTTGTTGCTTTGCACACCCCCATTACGGTTCTGCAAGCTGCGGCCTGCGTTTTACATCATCAGCTACAGCGCAGTCCCTGATTAGCTGCTTATGTTGTCAACTACTACTACACTCTCCGGAAATTAAAATCCAATCAGGGCCAATCAGAGATCCGCACGGTAGTTGACGATAAAATCATTCATATTTCAGTTCCTTTTGAGTATTTTACAATTGGTTAAAAAAAAAAAAAAAACTGAATGGAATTTGAAACAAGATACTTAAAAGTGGAGTCATTTTGTATTTTTCAAATATTTCTACTACTTTAACAGTGGTTCATAAAACGTAAAAAAAAAAAAAAAACAACAGGAGCCATTCACTCAGTCACAGATTCACAAACCTTTGCTCTCATGCTAATAGCACTAAGTGCTGGACCCAGTGTTGCAGTCCAGCTGTAAACTTACTGTAACACTGAGACACAGTCACCCAACAGATGTTACCTGCTTTCTCTGGAGCTGTACCCACTGATCATTCAGCGCAATGCTCTCTTCTTCTCTTGGTGATGTATATCCTTGTCTGATTGGTGGAGGCTGTGCAGCATATCAGGCCAAGCTCGCTGATAATGATAGTTTGAAAAATGTCTCATCGGTGCAGATTAATCATCCAAACCAATAAATTGGTCGACCTCTAGTTTTCTTCTGTGCATCCAGTTTGCCATGAACAAACCTTGGTAGAGCCAATGGTATCCAATGGATGACCCGACTGGTCACTCTTGTCAGACAAGTTCTGAACATGACAGCTGTTAATCATGTGATCGCCATCTCAGAAACTCTTGTTACAGCAGCATGATCAAACCAACACAAACAAAAAAAAAGCTGCCAGTGCTTTATGTATGAGGCTAGCCACTAAACCTCCTCGCGCCTTCTACATATCCCACAGGTCTGAGTAACCATGAAGGGATCAGGGATTTTACAAGTTCTGATCAGAAGAGATTTTCAGAGGGGCTTCAGAAAGGAATATAAGCCACTGTGTCCCGAGGGATGCCAGTTTCACTCTTTCCTCCCTGGAAACCCTCACTGCTGCTATAATTATCACTCGCGCTATTCGCATTGGTGTTGCTCCCTTCTCCGATATGTATCACACATGCTGCAAAACGAGTGACTGAGGCTGATGTAGATTAGGCACACTGAGACAAACGTCTTCAACATGAAAATACATTACGACTCTTCATGAGAAAATGGCTCCCAGAATGCACTGAACATCACAAGAGATATCCAGCGGTGGATGCGAGAGTGGGTGGAATTTTCCTTTTGGTCCATTTTACACCCACTCAAATCACTAAAGAGCTGCTCAGGATACCTGATAAATAGATGCCAAATGGGTCTCCTCACTAAGCAGCTCTGGCCTTCAGACTCTGCCTTTTATGTAGCAAGCCAGCCAGTTAACCCTGCTGCCTTTGCGCACCAGCCTCTTCACTCTGATTTATTGTTCAAGCTACCCAGAATGCCAACAGAAACCACATTCCATGGGCTTTGCGTGTTTCGACAAACGTACTCCCTTTTCCTGAGTTTCAGCTGACCGGACACAAATCCAGGACTGGTTTGGGTCAGTATTAGCACCAGAGAGACACAGACTACCTGCCATAAATGATTTCTTTTCACTCATCATCTCTTTTTTCCCCTTTAATCATAATGATTTATTTAATACTGCTTCATATTCCTACTTCTGCTTTTTCAGAAGTGCTTGGTAGAGCTATTAAGGATGAAGCTATTTTCTGATAGCCATTTATACTGATGTAATTTAAAAAACACCCAAGGGTACCGTTACACAAAATTGGGTATCTTTGTGCTGCAGAAAACCAAATTTTAGATTTTCTCAAGACCTTTTTTTATTGCTACTGGTACTGAATTAAATCCAAAATAAGGTAGTAAAGATGACAATACCCAATTTACCATTTAACATATGGAAAGAATTTTCTGACAATACAGACCTTGTAAGAACAGGAAACTAATTCTTAAAGGCATAATTAAATGAAATTGTTTATAGTCAAACAATTACATTCAGCACAAAGTAATCTTTCAATGCATGGCGAAATGAGACTAAAGGCTTTATTTTCATGGCAGCAAAATACAACATAAGCTGCTCTCCTCTACTGTATTTTCCTGGCCTTGAAATGTACACTGTTCATCTCTTTGGTATATTCATGCCTGTTGCTGAATGGATGACGCAAAGGTGGGTGGAAAGGTGCAACAACATGGAAGCCCCATGCAGATAAGGCAGCATAAGGCGGGGAGTTGTGCAGAAAAAAGTGGTGCTTTGACCTTGCACTAACAATAAACATTCAAGGACCAGGTTTGTTTCCAGGAAAGCTCATGGAGTGTCCACATGATGAGGAAAAGGGATTGTCCTCAGGAATATCTACACACAATTTCATGCCCAGTAGCTGTTAAGATAGCATGCACACACAAAGCCAGTGAGAGACTGTGCCCTTTTTGCTCAGTAAAATCCCCATGCACCAAAAATATGATTAGAGTACCTCAAATGTGTCTAATGCGCAGTCCTGTATATGCAATGTGATCACTGTCAGTTTCGATCCAACCATGTATTCAGCCAAAGCCTTAATAATGCAGTACAGCGGTTAAAAACTGGAACCTTACTTTACTTATCAGCTTCCTATCTGCTGGTGGGCCATCTAATCTCTCTGCCTCTTTGAGAGCGTCCCTGCTGTAAATCCACTGGTGGGGAGCAGATATCATCTCATGTCAAGAAGAATCCACCGCATTCATCTCACTGGGGGAGACAACGTGCCTCACTCATATCTGCTTCCCCGCTGCTTACGAATACATCTCACATATAGGCGCTGCATTTCTTTTTGATAGTATAGCCCGAGGAAAGTAACAGGGAATATGCAAAAACAAGTTCTAAGTTCTAGTCATTTGTTACAGCATAATATTTTGTTTTGGACTGCACTGAGATGTGTCATACCAATTGCATCTATTGTGCTAACATGCTCATAGCTGAGTCTATTCTGGGAGTCTTTGTGAGTTATTTTAAACACTTGTGAACAGGATGCTGTTATTCATTCTGATACATGATGACATTAAATGACAAGAGCCAAAAGAAGAGACAAAGAACAGACACAGCATAGATGCTCTGGCTCAAAGGAGTAACAGTGACTGGGCTTCAACAAAGCCATTCACCTATGACGGAAAACCTATATATACATCTTTTAGTTTATAGTCACTGGGTTCTGTTTGTTTTCCATTCATAATCAATTCCCTGTGTGCTATCCGAATATGGTCTCACTTCCAGCTTATTAAATACAGATGCTTGGTCAGTGACTGTTGCATCAGATACTGGGTGGCAGCATTTTTTGAAGCTCTGAACGTCAGTATGAAGAGCGAGAATGTCAGCATAGGGTGGGTAGGAGGTGAACTGGTCAAACTAACTCTGGATTTTCACCCAGGAGACCGCTGTTAATTTCCCCTGTGAAACCAATTACCAGTTGAGTTGTTGTAATAACCAAGTATAATGCTAGTATGCGTGGCCTGCTACGCTAGTGACATATGACACATGATATATTTGACATATGTGACTTGATGTTACATTATGTCAGTAAGAAACTCAAGTATTTTAAGCCAAATAATATTTTTCTCTAAACCTAACTAGGGGTGGGGAAAAATCAATACAGCATATTATGATATTTTTGTGTGGCAATATTATATTATTACACAGATGCTAAGTATATTTTTTCTTCATAGTATTAAATATTAATATTGCAAATACAAATTAAACTTTTGGTGGCTTTCTATAATAACATAATCAATCGCTTTTTCAGTCCACGAGATGTTGCTGCAATTAAAATGAAAACTTTACCTTATTAGATAAAATAGATGTTGACAACATTTTCCTTTGGGGACATAAAAAGGCATTTTATCGCAACATATTTTATAGCAACACTCAGCATATTGCAACATGTTAAAAATCACAATAATTTTGTATTGTGACTTATTTATCACGATAATATCGAATCGTAGGTCTTCTGGTGATTCCCACCCCTCAACCTGACCATGTGCTTTTGTTGAAAGAACCTAAGGAAGGAAACCTAAAAACTAAGTTGTACGTTCTAAGGTTAATTTGAAAACAGACTGCATTTCCTGTGAAAACATAAGTTTATTTTGAAAAGATGCAATGCATGCAACAAGCTCATATTGACAAGCCGTCACTGAATGTCCAAAACTGACGTGGGAGAATGTGTTGGCTACAAGGATTCCCACACATTCATTTATGTGTGGCAGCCACCACAATTATAATATCTGCCACAACACGTAGATTTTCTATTTTTGGAACTGGACTGTTCATTAAGCATGCCATTGGATATCATAAAACGTTGGGTTTTTATTTACTCCACGGACAGAGGGCACAGGCAGAGCAGCAGAACGGCAGGTGCAATGAAAGTGAAATTTAACTTTAAGTGCACTGGGTCTAAAGTTTGATCTATTGATTTCTGATCTGATCAGCTCTGATTGGATTGACTGATCAATTATCAAACCCACAACTTCAAACTCCACAATCTCCTGGCTGAAGTAAAAAAAAAAAAAACAACAAACAAACAAACAAAAAAATTTGGCCTGCGCTGCAGCTAGGCAACAAAGACATATATAAGGATACACGGGCAAGAAAAAAAATAAAGTTAGCCATGCATAGATTGTAATTCTGTGGGAAACATTGTGCTATCCCGTGCTGTCTCATGCACTTTCCAAAATGCCCTCATACTTAAATGACATGAATAGTTATGTGCTCTACAAAACAACATATGGTTAAGTTAGGAGACAACTGGGGCAGCAGTTGAAGAAAGCAAGTTTGTTTGATGGTAAATCTGCTATTATGTGTGCAGCAGTGTTACAACTGTCATACAACTTCTGCCTTTGCCATTAAGAAGAATACAGTCATTCAGTGTTGGCAGATCACAAGCCTACAGAAAACTTTGGTCCTTGGTACAGATTCTCAGACTCAGACTAAAAGGATGGACTTCATTCCTCAGAAAGAAATTCCCTCAACTGGTGTTTTAACAATGGTGGAGGAGAGCGCTGTCTAACACGCCATTAAACAATCTCCCATAGGTGTTCAGTGGGTTGAGATCTGGCGACTGTGAAGGCCAAGGCGCATGATTCACATCCTTTTCATACTTATCAAGCCATTACTGAGCACTCTGAATTTGTTAAGCTGCTCCAGCTTTATTTGTCATTTGTCTGTATGTTGTTTAAAGGAATACAGAAAAACAAACAGAAAATAATGCCTCTAGCTCAATAATAAGCGGGGTGGTATTTACCAGCTGTGGTATAGCCGTTACAATATAAAGCTGCTATCCGTAATGATGATGTCAACCTCTGCTAATTCCTTGTATGCTTCGACAGCGTTTTCAGGAAGAGGATTGTCTCAGCAAATGTACCTCTTTCCCGACATACTGCCTGTTTGCTAAGGTGATTAACACCACATGTTCTTCAGGATAATCCTTGCAAGCAGAAATGTCATCACCAGTCACATGGCGGAGAGCAACAATAGGTAGTAGCAACAGAGGAGAGCGTTACGCAAAAGTTAACAGACTGAATGCAACAGTGCCATGTCCACAAACCTTAAAAGCTTGGATTCAGCCCACCACTTTTCTACAGCTAGAGACAGCTTCCTGTCACTTCACTTGTTTTTCTCGCCACCACTACTGAATTATGGTTATTGGGCATATGTGTGTGTGCGCACGGGCAAAGAGCTACAGGCTGTTAACCTACTTTCAGTTGTAAAAATGGAGACAAACTCTGAAGTGTTTTTTGTCTTTGCTTTCTTTCCATGTCTTTCTCTCACAAATACTCTCAAACACCCACATATGCACTCGTACACACATATTACAGCCACCAGGCCCCACCACAGCCCAGTTGCCACTGCCTGAACTGCAGTTGCTATGGAAACACCTGCATCTCTGGTAATCCTATGAATAGGATGCAATGAGCAGTGCTTCGGGGGGAAAACAGCTTAACATGGTGGCAGGTGGAGTCAGTAAACTGAAGCATGTCGCTCAAAAGGACACTTGACCCCCATTCTCTTATTTCTTTCCCAAAAAAGTGATCATAAAGTTACATTATGTGAAATCTCATGTAAAAATAATTCTGCTTTTTGCTTTCAATTTTCTGTAATTTTAATTTACTTCATCTCTTGGCTCCTCTTACATACTGGTTTTTGTTTTCATTTAAAGCAGTTGAATGGCTTGTATTTTCAAAAACTGGTGTGGGAGGATCTTACTGCATTATGCTTTGAAATTCTATTTATCTCTTAGTGGATGGGACGCTAAAGCTAATTAGCTACTGGCCTGTGCCCAGTCCTACATACAGTGTAGGGGTTTTTGACTGGGCTGAATTCAACTACGCAGCAAGTCAAAATGCTAGTGTTAGGCCAGTTTACAGTGAAGTGTTAGGTTCTGGTGATGGTTCTGATAGAATGAGCCCTGTACGGCTGAAAACACACTGGTGCTGCTGCACATGTGCCGCACTGGATGCGTCACGCTGCAGCTTGTCAACAGATGAACACGCAAAGTTATTACTACTTCTGTTGAAAGATCTGTGCTTCCTCCAGCTATTCATTAGCTTAAAATCATGACTGGAGAGTCTCCAGAGCGATGACTCACCAGGCAATATCTTTTTGGCCATTTTTTTTGGCCATTGTCTTTATAATGATGGGATTGTGGGTTGCTTAGATCTGGATATTTTTCAGCATCAAGTCTCTCCTCATCAATTCTCACGAGACACAGCAACAGCTACAGAGTTAGCTTTATACATCAATAGTGAGGAGAGAAGTTGAGCTTCTTAAAGCAGCTGTGCGGAACTTTTTACCATTAATAAAACTGTCCCTAGTTCGTATCACCCCTCCTTGAAGATCCGCATATTTATTTGAACCCAACAGCAACAAAAAAGCCTTTCTCTATATGGCTATTTAGCGTAGCCTCGGTCGGGTCAGACACAGCGGAAGTCAGCAAACCGGAATACGGCACCCGGAGGTGGAAGTAAGTCTGCACGCCCACAGCGGCCCACAGCCATTCAACCACAGAGGAAGAAGGAGCCGTGTTCACGAGTAGGATTTATGAACCAGGCTAAATGACATGTAGTAGGGAGTACTGAATGATTTCGGACACATTGCACACTCTTGTACAGTAGGTGGTGGTATGCACCTGGAAGTTATTTGTGATCCGCCAATAAATTGAGAGAAGGAGAAGAGCTGTGTTTACAGAGTGTTCTTCGAGTAAGCGATACGCAACGGGCATTGCTGAACACATAACAGTTTTACCAGATGTATCTATAAGGACTTGGTTGTACTTTCGATGTCATGGCGGATAAAGAAGGAGTACCATCTAAAAGAAAAAGAACAGAAGAAGGCTAAACGGGACAGTGATAGGGCTCGCGCCCAAATGCGTGTAAACCTCGGTCAGGCATTCACCAAGTGGAGAGAGCTGAGAGATTTGAAAGGTTTTAAAGCTGATCCCAAGTTGGCCCTTTTCCTAATCGACTGGTGTGTAATTTTTGTTTTTATTTAGAGAATATACCGCAACTTGTTAGACGTTGTTTCACTTCAATATATGACGACATGGAAGCTATAAGCAAGCTAAATTTAACGTTAGCTGATGTAAACCGCTTTTGTCTAGTAACGTTACAACAAACGCCACAAAATTATCTGTGACTGTGACCATGAACACAAATATACAGCAGGCAGCTGTCCTCAGTTTATAAGAAATTCAGAGCTACACCAGAACATTTATGATTTTCCTCTCGCTCTCCAAAACAAATGCATGCGGTAATTGCCGGTTGCAGTCGAGATTTTACCAGGCTGTGGGTGTCATACCGCTTCGAGCAAAATGGGCGCTATAATCAACGAAAACGGAAAGTTCCACACAGCTGCTTTAAGGAGCAGAGAAAAAGAGCTGCTACGGGAGCTGGTATGTACAACAAGAGAGCGAGTGGGGGAAAAGGTGCATATAATTCTGGGGGCGGCGAGGCTGGAAATAGGACAGTGGCGTGAAGTGCTGCGGGCCGGCGTGTCCAGGAGCACCAACTCATGTCTAGTTTTGTTTTCAAATGTTTACCACCCTTGTGTTTTGGCCTTACTAGTGTAAAAACATACTAAGGTGGGTGAAACATCACAGAGTTGACAACACCTGAAAGTGACACTTTAAACATCCGGGCATTTGGGCAGGTATGGAATTTGACAGCTGCCATTTTCTTCCGCCTGATTTGAGCAGGAAAAGGAGAGTTTGGTGAGAATGACATATCTAATGTCATGTTATTTCAGTTTTATATTAAAACATGCTTATTTTAGCTTGAGGCAATATTACAGCATTGCTAACAAGTTAATACTGTCATTTCCTTGGTGGTATAGGTAGAATTTGCCCATATCTCATTATGCTAGGCTTGTTTTAAGACCATGGGCTAACGTTAAGATAGCTAACACGTAACTCTGTTTGGAAATAGTTTTGAGCTGTTTTGGGTCAAGAAAGTAGTCATTTTTTAACTGTCTTCTCCAAACAGGATTTAATATTTTAAATATGTCCCAGCTCTTTGCTAAATCGCGCGTTGTGATTTCAATAATGTTTTCGTATTGGACAATCAGATTTTTGCCATCATCACTGCCTTTTAATGAAATGTTTAACATGTTTTATTTACTGTTTTTACACCTATGTATTGATGTTATTTTTTATTTCATTTTTTATCATTATTCTACTCCTGTGCATTCTATTGTTCTATTATTACGATTATTGTGCATCTTCTATTGTTACTCTGTACTTCTGCCTTTACCTCTGTGTTCCTCTTTGCTTATTTTATCTGTGTTGTTGGTTTTCTTTTCTTTTGTAAAGCACTTTGTATCATTGTTAATGAAAGTGCTACATAAATGAAATTCATTATATTATTATTATTTTATTTGACAGCGCATTGTCACCTCAGGAGTACAACTGCTTTCTGCTGTGCTTTGTTTGATTGCTGGCGTAAGCTAATGACAATGAGAAGAGCCAATGCAGATATGAACTTAAAATGTTTTGCTTTCATTTCATAAAGACAAACTGAATTCAAAATATATCTAGTGTTTTTCTTGTTTACTTATTCCAATATCTTGTATATGTCAAATACATATGAAAAGAACATGTGCCAGATTACTACTTTGTTACGAACAATAAATAGTCACCATACCTTTGATAAAACTGTGATTCAGTGATCCTGTCTTTGTGCTACAAGTTTGCTTCAGATTTGGCATACAGACAAAACAGCGGTATCAATCTTCTCATCTGACTCCTGGCAAGACACTGAATAAGCATATTTACCAAACTGTTAACTTTTTCCTTTAAGGTTTTGGCTTGTGAGGAAAAACTGGGAGGCAGATGGATCCACACACAGGTGAAGTGCTAATGCGAAAAGGTGCAGAAGCCTTAAACAGTTCCGAAATCTTAAAACCTCCAACATATAATGATAATGAGCAACACCTCTTGCCTCCCTCAGCGTGCCTGCAGAAGGAGTAGAGGAAAAGCCTCAACACAAAGATCTGTCAGCTACAACCCCATCCACAAGTTCAACTAGCTGTCCAAACATTTGTATTCTCACCAGAAAGTGACAACTAAAGGTCTGGCACTATGAGACTCACTAGCTAACACCTACACAGTACACAGTACACCACTATGCTGATAATAAACGTGCCTGAAATTCAGTGTCAGATTGTGTTCGTGGCATGACACACGATAAGACCCCATATTCTTTGCAGGGACCGGCGCGGTCTTGGTTGGTCTAAATGGATGATTCACTCACTTTATCCCTCCAGAGAGCATGGACCATTGATTGAATATGGGTGGAGGCTGGCTTTGTAGCAGGACCAATTTCAGTGGTCTTTTAAATGTTCAATTAAAAGCACTATATGTGTGTTATTCTGCATAACAGATGTAAAGGTGTCACCCTCATATGTAGGTCTGACACCGGCTGAAAATCTGAGCTGTGCTTTTCTGAGAATGTTTAGCTTAAAGTGTTAGAGTGCTTTGAAAGGCGAAGGGTTTTTCAGCTAAGATGTTTCAATTACGTCGACTTCCTATGATATGTAACATCCATGGAAGTAAAAATGTTGGCACAAGTAGAGGACTTGCTCTGGGTAAAGGAAAAGCTGAAGCACATAGAGAGAGAGGAGGGACCCACCAGTCTATTTGTATTCATTTCTCCACCACTGTCGTTGTCAACGGTTGGTCTTTGTGGTATTTGTCCCACTGCTCTTTCACTGGGATTAGACCACTGGTTATAAAGTGACAGTGATGAGTGGCCAAAGCATTTTACCAAAAGCTGAACAACTTACAACACTCAGCGACCAAAAACCAGAGCCAAATGTGCAGTGCTCTGTGCCTGTCATGCTGTTGCTGTTTTTAGAATGGTGTAGATACGCTGCTTTCCCATTGTAAGAATTAAAAAAGTACAATAGCCTCACAGTGCTACCACGTAGAGTGCACTCTGCACACTGTGACTGTTTTAGTTTATGTAGAGATAAGTGCAGTTTTTCCCTCCATCGACCAACTGATTGGTCAGAGAGTAGGTACAGTTTCAGTCAACCAAGATTTTCTTTGGTTGACTACAGCCCTACACCATTCCTTTACCTCCTGCTGAGAACTTTGCTGAGATGTAACACTGAAATGCTTGTCGACTGCACAAAACCTGCTAACACCCTCTAACACCTGGCTTTTAAATGTCATAAGAGAGTTAATGTCTGTAGTAGTTATGGGTATTTATTGGCTCTGGCTGTGATTGCCAATGATGGAAACACTACCCGGGTGAATGTGTTAATTTAAGCCCCTTAACCAGCATGATGCAATGACACACTACCATAAAATTCTGTCTACAGCCAAGCAGTGCTCAAACATCAATTCTAAATCGTCCGCACCGAGTTTGAAAGAGAAACTGAATAAGTAAGAGATATAAAAAGAAGTAATCACAGGCCTCCATGCTGCTTTCTACTGTTTACTAACCTGTTTTCTGGCCTGTCCGTGATGTCAAACATGACACAGCAAAAAACCCACGCACACAGAAAGGCAAGTTCTTCTGCTGCAGAACCGTGTACACAGCTCTATTCTTCTGGCAATGGGAAAGGAGTCTATCGCCTGTTTGACGCTCACATTCACACCTACGGACAATTTAGAGTCACCAATTAACCTGCATGTCTTTGGACTGTGGGAGAAAGCCGGAGTACCCACCCTGGATTCGAAATGGGAACCCTCTTGCTGTGAGGCGACAAAGCTAACCACTGCACCACCATGCTGCTATGTATTATACCTGTGCATACGCTAATTTCAGTGGAAATGGGGGATGGCAGTGCAATCAGAAATGGGTCCAGAGTGGGTTAAAATGTGAGGGCAGCAAAAGGAACACCCAAATATGACTCAAGGCTCAGATCATTAATATGTATGCAGCCCAATCACTTAGGAATGCTTTGTATAATTTTCTAATTTGCCTCCAGGGCCCTTGGCCTAACATTCCCCATAAATTACTGCTGCCATGTTGAATTTTGAAATCCGTTTCTCACTAACTGTGAGTGACAATGACTTGAAGTATCTGGCAAGTACATGAATTTTGAGTGGGTTTATTTACTTACAAACAGTTCAGGAGTCAATATGGAATTATCTTGTCATCACTATAACCACTTTTTTTATGTGTAAGTAAGTAAACCATGTAAAAGAATCCAAATAAAATACATTCAGCACTATATGCAAGGGACTTGAGGGGAAAGCAAATACAAACACATTTAACCATAAAATACAAGCACAAAAGCTGTGAGCTCTCAGACTGTTGCCACCAGGCCAAACATTTAAAAGGACGCCCCCCCCCCCCCCCCCCCCCCCAAATCTCTTAAATTGTTGAAACGATACCCAGAATGCTTTGCTCAGTAACTGCAGAAACAGAGCTGTTTTCCAAGGGAGAAGAGACTTGCAAATTAAAAGCATCCCACTATAATTTACTGCCGTCATTTTGCCTCCATCTGCCTCTGGAACAGGGCAATGGGTTTGTCAAAGAAATGAGAAGTGGCTGCTGTTAATGCACCACTGCAGCTGCACTGTATCTCTGCTTGTCTCTTTCTTGTATTGACCTTGTTTGGCTTACTCTGCTAGTCTCAGCGTAGTGTCCACTCTGGGACACCCTCCTCTGCTTCCAGCTCGGTTTATCTTATAAATCAGTGTGAACATAAAACAAGCCAGAATTAAAAGAGAAAAATGCATCATTTCTTTATATGACATATTTGTATATGTTACCCTTATTTAACTAAGAAGTCACATTGAGATGAAAACCTCTTTAAAAGTGAGGTTGAGCCAAGACAGGGTCGAATAGCAACATCCAACACAAACAGGACGACATCAAATCACAACAGCAACAACAGGTACGACATAATTCATTAAGAAGGCAGCAATGCTAAGTCAGGCTTTTGTTGATTAATTGAAGTGACTGCAGCTAGCCGAGACCACTTCCTGCTGCCTTTTTTAAGGTTTAAAATTATTTAACCCTTTGAACTCTGCAACAAAAATGATCCACCAGTGGCTACTTTAACATGTTTGCTTACTGTGATGTCATTCCTTCAAAAAATGAATATCCGTATAATCTGTAGAACCAACAAATTCTCACTCCAACATGGAATTTCCACGTCATGATATGACATGCAAGGTACCCTGGGTGCGTTGGCTATTGATGTTCTGGGACACCTGTGTCAACTTCAGCCTGATACATGCATTGTTTTCTTTCAAAATACACTTCCATTTTTACAGGAATTTACCATTTACATACAGTCTCTTTCAAAATAAATGCACTACATTGGTACAACATCACAAATTGGTGTTTTTTTCCCTCAACAAAAAACACTCATGGTTAGGTTTAGGCAACAAAAGCAAGTGGTTGGGTTTACGGAAAAAGAACAGGGTTTGGCTTTAGAATCTTACGGGACGCCCTCGGTGTTTGTTGGACCACAGCGGCATCACCCTGGCACCGTTACACTGCAATAGCGACTGGCTACATATCACGCCGACCTTAAAGGACAGCTTTTTTTGTCGGTGTCTGTTGCCACAGGTCACTGCGCAAACAGGAAAGGATTTCGGAGTGAGACCAGGCTGGTACAATCTAAGCTAAGTATTGAAATTGTGTCATTTCAAAAATATAGTACAAAAATCGGATTTGGTTTTTAATCAGATTTTACAAAATAATAAACAGAACATATTGATCAAAAAGATTTCTACATGTAGAAACACAACCAAAATGTTTCTTAACATTCCATAAGTTATTTAAACTATGTTTATTATTTAGTTGTTGAGATATGCTCATTTTTATGAGCAGAGTGAAAAGGCTTTGTGATGGATTCATCTTTCATTCCTCTGGTGCCACCGTGTGCTTTTGCACCACATATAGTATGGTGCAGTGATGTAGGTACAAGCGTAAGGCAGAAACCTCAACTCTCTGCTGTACAAACAAGAAATGTTTTGGCTATTATGGTTTGGATTAGGCAAACAACAATCTCCCACTACCATTACAGGGAAATTCCCAAGGAACTTTTGGTGTAATTACAGCAAAATACTGCTTGCACCACATGTAAGGTAAAGTAAGGTAATGACATAATGACGGGGAAGACAGAAGCCTTAGCTTTTCGCTTCAAAAGAATAAATGTTCTCTATAAATGTTTTTATTTTATATTGATATTTATACCAGATTATGCAAACAGTGATCTCCTGCAGCTATTCCAGGGAAATACCGGCATAATTACAGCAAAATTCCACGTGTGCACTGTATGTAAGGTAAGGTAATGCAAGGTCATGGTGTGGTAGCTTTTTGCTGCTAAAAGTTTGAATGCTGCAGCTGTTATGGTTCTTATTTTAGATCTCTTTAAACAGAATCATGCAAACAACGATCTGCTGCAGCCGTCTGCATGAGGTCCGTTTTAAAAGGGTTAAAGAGATAAGGGTCCTCAGTTAGAGTTTGGCCTGCAGATCGTTCCAGGATCAAGCATCGTAATAGAACAGGCTTGTTTTGCCGGCCTCTGTGCTGATGAAAGGCACTTTAAACTGAAGCCAATTGTGCAACCTAAGATTATTATGCTTTCTCGGGTCTGGAGCAAGGCAAAAAGACGACAGATGTGAAAACGACCTTAGAACGAAAACTTTGGAAAGAAGAGGGGGGAGAGTGAGAACTAGAATTAAAGCCCAAGGAGCAGTAGAACTGGAAGAAGAGAGAGAAAAAAGCATGTAGGAGACAGAGGAAGAGAAAGATGAGACAGGATGGTAAAGATGAGGACAGAACAGTGAGCAGGAAGAACTGACTGAGAGGACTGGTCAGGTGTCAGCTGGTGATGACAGCCACTTATCTCTTGTGGGGCTGGGCTGCAGGCGACAGTGTTTGCTATCAGCAGCACTCCCTAATACCCATCATAGTCTGTGCTCACTGCTTGCCACCATGACACCAATCAACGATCCTGCTGAGCATCTGCTGACAATCAGGCAAGCAGAGTTGACTCCAAGAGAAACAGAGGAAAGGAAGTTTATTTATGGGAACATGTCTTTATGTTGTATCAACCTGAACAACTTGATGATGACCATTTGGTACTTCATGTCCAGTTTTAGAGGGGAACTGCTAAAACTGAATGTTGTGCTGCATCACAGTGACGTGGTGTTTTAACTGTGCCGCAGAGTGCCGTTATTTTGAAGGAGAAATTCAGGGGAGAAACATCTGGGCCAGATCCATCACTGTGCTGAAGAATAGCATGGGTATTTTTACCTGTGCCCAGCAGCATAAGTCACCCTGTCAGTCTCTCAGTAAGCTACCAAAACTTTCAAAGAGCTTTTCTGCTATGGCAACCATGAGACTGTGTCACTGAACAGTAACTCATTGAATAAAGCAGAGAAATTACAGGCTTGTGTCAGACATTTTGAAACCTGAGTTTGGCTTTTGTATACTATCTTTATCAGTTAATGGAACACAAAAATCTTAATGTGGTCAAAGTGGTGGAAGCCTGGGTCTGATAAACAAGCAGCAGAGCTATAGCTGCTTACTGTTCAAGCAAACACGGCTAAAGACATACTTTTATTCAGCCTTAACAGTGCTGGAATTTTCAAAATGCCATTAGTCCTGTCAGAAGAAAATGCTGGCATTGTATGTTTCTGCAAACCACAAATACATTACATTTACATGTTTCATACGTGTAGCATCAACATTTGTAAAGTGACATAATATTAAGCAGACTTTGTCATCGGGATGTGGAGGGGATGGTGGAGACAGCTGCCAAGCTGCAGACCACTGTTCAAGACCAACAAATAACAGCGGTTGTAGTTTCATCAGCTTTTTAGGCTCCAAATGTGGATGTTTTGTAAAGAACTGTCTGTGTGTTTCCAGCAGCATTTTAGGCTCCTATAGTTGTTTTGTAACGACTCTTCAGTGTGTTTTCACCTGCTTTGTAGACTCCAAACGTGAGTGTTTTGTAGTGACTGGTCAGTGTGTTTTCATTGGCTTTGTAGGCTCCAAATGTGGATGTTTTGTAGCGACTGGTCTGTGTGTTTTCATTGGCTTTGTAGACTCCAAACATGAGTGTTTTGTAGCAACCTGTCTGTGTGTTTTCATCTGCTTTTTAGGCTCCAGACATAGGTGTTTTGTAGCGACCTGTCAATGTTTTCATTGGTTTCTTAGGTTTCAAACCTGGGTGTTTCTAAAGACCCAGCCATGTGTTTTCATTGTTTTTGAGTCTGTGAAGGGGGTGTTTTGTAGCAACCCATCTGTTTTTCCATCAGCTTTTTAGGGCTCCAAACATGGGTGTTTTGTAGTGACCCATCTGTGTATTCAGCGGCTTTTTAGGCTTTAAACATGGGTGTTTTGTAGCAGCCAGTCAGTGTGTTTTCATCAGCTTTTGAGGCTCCAAACCTAGGTATTTTGTAATGACCCGCCATTGTTTTCATAGGCTTTTTAGGCTCTGAATGTGGGTGTTTTGTCACAAGCTGTCAGTGCTTTCATCTGCTTTTTAGGATCTGAACATGGGTATTTTGTAGCAATCCATCAGTGTTTTCATTGGCATTTTAGGCTCCAAACGGGAGGGTTTTGGTAGCAACCTGCCGGTGTGTTTCCAGTGGCTTATTGGGCTTCAGTGTATATTCATCTGCTTTATTAGGTTAGAAATTTGGGTGTTTCATAGCAACCAGTCAGTGTTTTTACAGCAGGGACAGTACCACGCAAAGTGCTGTTTTTTTTTATTTTTTTAACCGAGACATCGCTGCTTTTCCTGCGGGAACTTTGCCCCCAAAACCAGGTATTTTAAGCCAAAACCTGAGCTTTTTAATCACCACAACCAAGCAGTTTTTATGCTGAAACCTAACCACACTCTAACTGTCGTGTTGTTAAAACATATCTGCTACATAATGTGCCAATGTAATGTATCTGTTGTTGGCAGAAATGCACTCTGCCAACATTTCTTCTGGTGATTGGGTTGGAATATACCCTTCAAGTTCATTTCATTAAGACAGCAAAGTGAGAGTGATGAAGCAAAGGGCTCTGGCATAAAAATGCAAGGCCCTCTGCATTGGCAAATGAAATACAAGCAAGCACAAATTCTTAGTAAAGTTCTTTGTAACAATCCCTTGAAACCCTGGGACTGCATTGCAACTCAAGTGGTGGTGGTGGTTGTCTCTTGAATAATACAGACACAAACTGCATCCACATAGTTAAAACAGAAGGTCTTTTCAAAACACTGCCTGTGTGGATTGTGGGTATGATGCTTCAGCTGACTCAGCAGAAGGAATGGCCAAAACAACTGAGAGCAATAACTGGACTGTGTGATTTCTAACTTTGGACATTTCAGTGCAACACAATGCCGCAGTGAGGCGGCACTGATCGATTTCAGAGGAATCATTCCGTCCGTGCCGGATGCCTCATGGTGGCTGTGGAGCTCGCAGGTTAGGGAGATTAACTTCCCCACAATTCTTTTCAGGAAGTTTTTTTTTTCTCCCTTAATAAGTAGTCCCTGTACTCCCCTTCTCTGGGGCCTGTCCTGGGCTGGTGTTTGATCTAGAGTTCAGCGCTGATGTGTAGAAACCAGCTTCTGACTGGAGGCTGCTGCCTTCACTGATATCATGCCAGCTTAACCTAAAAGCTGACATGAATGACATTTTTATGATTGTGCAAAGGAAGAATGCGGCATCCTGTGCCAGCATTGGTAATAACTACCACATTGCTGGCCCTTCAGAAAATCAATACAAAGCTTTGTAAAGAGAAGCTCTTGGATATTTCGCTGGGCCAAAGGCTTTTGTGTCCCCTTTGCCAGGGCCCTCCCTCTCCCCACTTTTAACAGCCTAAGGTGTTTTTGTGTACATTTCCCTGAATTTGAGATAAACTGTTGAAGTAGAAAAGAGTGATGGACACAAGGGAAAACAATGGCAGCAAAAACAAAGAGGAGATTAGACCCAGGATTGCAATGGCAGGCTCCTGGGAGATAAGGCACAAAGGAAAGCCATATTCCCCTTTTTTCTGGTTTGTGTTTCTGGGTCCTATTCTTGCATCCGTCCAATTGAATCAGCTTTGTTTTATAATAATGTCTGATCCAATAGGAGCAGAAATACATTGGAAATTGGAATGAACTACAGGAATGAACTCTGTGTGGTTACTGTGTGTTGTTTCCAAGTGTTTGCTTGGAAAAAAGGGAGACTGTTGTACTTGGCAGAGGTAGTTAAGTGCTTGAGTTATTTTGTTTATGACTTCCTGTCGTCCTACGCCGCAAATTACACAGCTATGCTGGGGATGTGGTGGGTCGGCGCAAAGGATACAGTGTGTTATCTTAAAAGCATATCAGACTGATTTCAGCATCCACATATGTTGCTCCCACTTTAGTGTTTCACTTTTGTCTGTTTTAGCATCCCCACTTCATTTCACATTCAGCTCCATTCATAGCGAGAAACAAAAGAAGAAGGGATTTTTTTTTTGTCTCGCTCCATGATCTGTGACAGATGTAGAGCTCTATGCAGAATGAATAAAGAAAAGAGCAGCACGGAGACTGTGACAGTGCACAGAATGAGTCCCCGGAGTCTTCGGAGTTCATGCTTTAGAGGACAGTTAATCGTGTTCACTGAGTCTGATGTGGCTGATGCTGTAACATCCTCTGTGATTTTTTTTTAATTGAATGGTGTACCCATTAAGTAAGTTGTTATCTCCACAAAAGAGCTAATATCAAAAGCCCCAGATTAGAAAAAACATTCACATATGCATTTAATTTCACCCAAACAGCAGCATCAGAAGGATAATCGGTTGTGATAAATTAATCTCTGCCGTTTTGGAGCTTGAAAAACGCCAATGCAACAGCAACACAAGCAGAAGAGCAGCTTTGATTGTTTTCAAAGGCAGCAAGCCTGATGGCTGATTCCTAATGGCTGTGGAGGGGCTCGGGGGTTAGGGAGATTAACTTCAAACCTTCCCAGAATTCATTTAAGAATGTTTCACTTCTTAATAAGGGGGCTGCCTCAAAAACAAGCGCTTTTTCAGCTCTGTCCTGGGGTTTCGTGTAGAGTGTAGTAGCTACTCGTCTGAAGTTAAAGGCACATTGCCCAGGATTATTGCCCAGGAGTCTTGGCTCTCTGGTTTCTTGCTTTTCAAGAAATGCTAATCTTGCTCCATCACATTCGATGTAACTCCGCTTTAACAAATCAATGTGGATTTCCTAAATGCGGTATAATGATTTAACTGAGCACTTACTTTGAAAACAAAATGAAAAGCAAGGGTATATCATTCACAAAGCAAGTGCACATCCCATATAGCAACACCTTAGATGCTCACAGAAGACAAGTTTCTTACCTTAAGGTTGACGTGGAGAGGTGATGCAACACAAGGATGGTTTGGAAATCACCAGGCAGCAGCGATGGGGAAGCAGGGATAGGGAGAGAGGAAAAAAAGCAGAGAGGGAGACTGTAAATTCATCACAGAAAATATTTCATCACTGAATACAGAGCCAACCTCAATCGTTTTGTGTGTCTGCAATTGTTTTCAGAGATGAATGGGTACAATTTGAGGTGCAGTTACAAAGAAAACCGCATACCTATATATGAGACAGCACAATGTATATTCATTATAGCGCGGGAAACTTGAGGACGTTTTCACAAAGCCACAGCAGGGCAAAGGTCCAGTCTCAAAGCATCATGATTTTATTTAAGGTTGTAGAAACAAAGAAACTCTCAGTGGTGAGATGGTAAAGCAATGAAACACAGGCATGGTGAGGCCCTAAAACACAGCTGAGAAATATGAACCTCCAAAGTCATTCACATGGGGTATTAGGATTCCTCATATCCTTATATTAGGCTAATCATTTGGATGGGGAAATGGGAATGAGAAGATAGAGAGGGTGGATGGCTCAGTTGACGTGAAAAAGTCAGCCCAGTTGCCAGACGAAAATGTCTGCATTGTACGTTTCTGCAAACATTCGTTTTTCTACTGTGACACAGTACGTGAAGGGACTTTGTCATCTGGAGGTGAAGGGTAATTCATGTGGTCAACAATGGAATGTGTAATGGTGACCACATGAATTTCCCACTTGTGGGATAATAAAGTTGACCTTGACCATGACCTTGGTGGATGTAGTGATACCTCAGCAAGATGGCTTCAGACAACTATTTAAAACCAACACACAACAAAATGGATTGTGATTTAGCAAGTCATTGTTTTTCCAGCAGCTCTTTAGGAATAAAAAAGATTGTTTTTTTTCTGTGACAGTGCTGCATTTCCTGCCGGGATTGTGCCCCCAAACAGGGTATTTCAACATGTTCTCATTCCTTTTCATTTGTCATGTATCCCCACATTATTAGTGGACTTTCACATTTATATATCACACACTAGGTATCCTTCTGCGTCTGCTATTGACACTCCAGGACCCTGCAACCAATGCTGGGAAGTCCAGGGTTTGTTGGACCCATCCACCATGCCTCCCACTCGTCTGATGGGGACTTTCCAGCTTCTTGTATTACGTCACTCCAGACAGTATTTCAAATTGATGATGTCCACCAGCGTGTCATGACGCGGCAGGTGTCAACTGACTCCACCTGTGCGTGTATCACACTGCTGTGACAGGTGTCTTGTTGACCGGCATATTGTATCATCATGAAAGGTTCCATCGGGCTGCGTTACAAACTGACGCCGCCCGGCAGCATATTGTACCACCGCAAAAGGTGGCTTTTGGTGTCGGTGTCTGATGCCAAAATCACTGACATCAAGTAGTTTATGTGCTTAAAGCTAACAACATTTTGACCACAGTATCGTTGACTATAAAGTATCAACAAATCCACTACATAACGTGCAAATGTAACATTACCATAGTTTGAAGAAACGTACAATGCCAACATTTTTCTGCGGATATGGTTAAAATAGTCTTGAAGCATTAAGTTCTGCGTGTCTGTCCATCTAACACTTTGGTCCAGAGCAGGAAAACAATTCTGGCCAGATTGGCAAGAATCTGATGTCGCTATTCATGCTCCCCAGAGGATGGTTAAAAAGATAATGTACAATTTGTTGCTGCTTTTAAGCCATCCAATTAAAGCTTTTCACTGCTGTGACTGGAACTACACTAGAATGTGTTTTACTACTTGCTATGAAAGCAAAAACTAAAAATAAAAATGTAAGCCTGCCAGCATTGCCTGTGACATGTTTTGATGGAAATCCAGATGCAAAAAAGAAAACTAAAATAAAAAATGGAGGATTAAGCACCCTTGGTGGAGGTCTGCGCTCTCTAGGTAACCTTGTATCATTTTGGCTTCACATACTGGCTCAGTCCTGATCTCTAAAATTGGGCCTTTGAGTATTTTCCATCTGACTGGGTTTTAATTTAATTCAAACAGAGAGCAACAATCCACATTTCTCAGTTTATTCTCAGTCACAGTTTTAACATCGCCTCTGACTATACAGCATTAGCCTATCCAAACACAACCAAAGCATCACAAATGAAAAATAAGAAAGCAGATAGGAGTGGGAGGAATGCTTTTGCAGCTGATAAATAGCCCACCAGATGTAAGGGAAAACAACAAAGGAAGAGACAAGGCTACTCAAACATCTGTCCCTCTAAGGAACACCTTAAAACCAAATGTTTTTTTTTCTGCAGGAGAACGTATTGTGAACCCCAAGGCAACCTCATTTGTTTCTTTAAAAGCACAGCTATTTATTTGCTCTGATATAACAATTGTGGACTCGCGCCTGTTTCTGAGCAAACGTGAGGGCCTGAGATATTGCACACACTTCACCTCTCTTTTCAGATGAGCAGCGGATATTGATGGCGAGATGTGGTGTGTGTAGAAACAGCATACTGCGTGTCAAACTATGAGAGCAAACACACTCAGTGGGGGGAAACCACAGGAAAGTCAAGACAAAGGAAACATGTCTCCTCTAGAATCCCTGTATGTGGGACGCCTGGAGGTCAGAGAGGAGGGCTGCTGGTTTGAATCCCTGGATGGCCTGGGAGGCGGTGTGTGTGGGAAAGAGAATGAGTAACACTCTCCTCTCCTTCAAGCAACTACTGAGGTGCTTTTTGAACAAGGCTCTGAAAGAATTATTCTGATTTTTTACAACACTGATTTTGGTCTCATAGTTCATCGTTGCGATCAGATTTGATAAAACTGTATTCACCAAATGCTCAGATGTGGGAAAAACAGAGAAGTCTGAGAGGGCAAAGAAAGACAGTTATGCAGGTTGTTAACAAGCTAAGACTTACGACTTAGGAATGACTTTATTTGGAAGTAAAACCAATTGTGTAACAAGCTGTCCAAACTATATGAAAAAATATGTTCAGCATTTTATTGTTAAACAACCCCTTCACCTCTTTTTCGTTCTCTCTGTAAAATCCTTTTTCCTGTTTCTATCAATCGTACTTAATCTTTTTTTATGGATAATTTTAGACATCTAAAATCTAAAGACATACTTGCCAACCTTGAGACATTCAAAAATAAAATTTGAGTTTCAGTTGAGTTCTGTTGAGTTTCATTGTGTCCTGCATTCAGGTGAGTTTTAAAAAATGGAAATACCAAAATAATAAGCGCACTGCATCAGAGTTTCTACGTTAAATTAATGCAGTTTAGTTTTTGTTTTTTTCCACTCTAGTACTCCAGCAGAGGACTAGGGAAGGAGGTCAGGCTTTATGCTTAGCCCGAATGGGGACCCACAGCCGCTGTCCCACCTGGATCACACACTCCTGGGTCCTGGATGCTTAAGTGAGGACGAACGGAAAGAAGACAGCTCAGTACACCGCCGCGACAGATGAGAGCAAGATGAATCCCCCTCAACCCTCAAGTACCCATCGAACCAACACCTGTCACATGTCATAGCTTGTTCAGTGGACCTATGACTTCTACATATTATGCGCTAAGTATCCTGGGTGTGTCTGGCGCTTGCAGTCCAGGACGCCATGTCAATTTACACTAGATGCATACAGTCTTTTTCAAAATAAATTTACAATGTCTGTGAAAGTCATATTTTTATTTGTGTTGTGCAACACATGCATGTGGTTAGTTTTTGAGAAAAATATCATGGTTTGGCTCAACACTCACACAGGAAGAGAACAACAGGCTCCAGGGTGAAAGTCCAGTGTTTGTTGGACCCATCCGCCACCCTTTGGAGACTTTCCTGCCCCTTAAGTTGTTTTTTAGCGGCGTTTCAAACCAACACTGTCAGTGTTATAAACTGATGGCACCTGTCAGCGTGTCATACCACTGCGAAACGATGGCATTTCTCGCTGGTGTCTGACATGGAAATCACTGGCCGATTTAGGAATGAGACAGGTTGCTCAAACCCCCACTCGAGTGTCCCGTTGGACTTTCGCACATGTAATGCGTTCAGCATTGGGACAAGTTGTTCACTGGCAGCTGTGCCTGACTCATGCAGGCTTGATGGCATGTGGAAGCAACAAAGGGTAAAAAACAGTACTCTTTCTGAGTCGTAGGGCTTATCCACGAAGTACAGCGCCACGCCAGAAACAGGTTGTCACAACAAAAAGGAAGATAGGTGTAAGAATTCATAAATCAAGAAAAATACGGAAGAATTGTGAACCCAGGAGGAAACTGGAAGAGGGCAATGAAAAACAAAACAGGAGTCTCCTGGGAAAAATGCGAGGGTTGGTGAGTATGATCCTCAGAGTCTGTTCTCAACTTGGCAAAACACTTTTGTACTATGGATCCTTGGCTTGGAACCTTTTTCAAGATAAACTACATTTGGAAATCTATCAGGTCTTCAGATGCCACATTCCAGAGATGTCTCATGAAGAACATAAATGTTTTATTTGGTCAAGCTTTTCTCATCCATGACTCTCAGTTCCTGTCTTATTTTACAAAGTGAATGTTGTAAACTAACTGTGCATGTGACTATGTCTTAACTCCCCTACGCTGACATTCTGGCCAGGGAAAATGTATCTCAAGAGGATTCAGGGCATTACAAAAATGATTGTCATGACTGTTTCCTGACCTGCTAACACTGTAGTTAAGGTTTGGTTAGGTTTAGGCACAAAAACCACTCGGTTGGGGCCAGAGAACAATTGTGGTTATGGTAAGAATAAACCATCGTCAACTGCTGGTAGGACACAGGTCACAAACAGCTGTCTCTGGTGTCAAAGTCACATGCTTTGCTGACCCATCCATCCTGTCCAACTATCTCCCAAAAATGTTTTGACCACATCACACTACTGCACCTCATGAATGGGTGCCACTGAATTCATGCGTAGCACTTTGTTGCTGGAAAAGCACAGAGCACAGTTGGCTGGATAAATAGAGACTTTAATAAAAGACAAAAATATATAAATATATATTCAACACGTCCTAACAACCTGGAATTCTACTGGGAACTCAAACTAGATGAGCTATGCATGTCTGGACAATATGCAAGGAGCAGAACAAGGGCTGGGGAGAGATAGGGTGGATTTGAAGAGAGGACGGAAATGAGGGTAAGAGCAGTAGACATGGAAAGAAAAAGGAAACGCTGAAACAACCACTGCAGGCAATCTCTCTCTCTAATACAGCAAATTAGCACTGATGAATTAGCCATTGTCAGCAGCTTCTTTGCATGCTCTGGGCTACAGTTATTATGAATACTGAAATTTTAAAACGTATTATGCAGCATTCTGAAAGATTACATTTAGCGTTTCAGTATTCAAGGTTATGCTATGACCATGTGTTCTGCGAACTGCAGTCCAATCACCTTCACATGTTAATTGGAGTCCTAAAGAGGGAGAAGAATGATTCAAATTAGTCCTGCCTTACCTGACCTAAATTATGCGAGTTTACAACCCCCCATCACTGTTCAGAGGCTTCAGATCCAGACCTGAATCTCACTGGCTATTCACTGTGTCAATCACAAGAGTGTCAGGTTTTAATACCTGCCAATGTTGCCTTTTAACATAAATATTTTTGGCAATGGTATGAGCTGATGCTGAATATCTTTGTAGTTGAACAACAATTACTGTTGACAATAACTTGTAGGATGAAGACCTTTGAGAGTTCACAACACCTGCATTAAAATTACCAACAGGTTTTATGATGGTTGCACATATACCCATTCATATATGTCCAAATCTGTGCTGAGCCACACTCTTCTTTTGCAACACTGTCACTTCAGATTGGTCAACTGCAGAAAACTTTTGGGGACACGCTTCAATGGCTTAGTTAAAAATATCCACAAAGTCTGGACATGTTTGTACAAACCATCATTGATTTATGGCCAAATTTTTGTGAAAGGTCAGTTGCAATTGGTGGTGCCCCCTGTTGAGCCATTTAAAAAAAAATTTACAAACGTGGTTCAACATTATCATTCAAAATATCCTGCATGATTTGGAATGATTGCACAAACAACTTCTGATTTAAAGCCTGGCTTGGGTTATGTCATGCCCATTCCCGCATTTGCTACGCCCCCAAGTGGTTCATTTGAATCAAATCAGAGGGTATGTTTATGGTACTTGTGTGGACATGTCAATTAAGTTTTGTGATGACTGGTCCCGCTTAAAGTTCATTCATCAATATCTTCAAAACACAATGAGATATCAACAAGCTTTTGACAACTTTTTGATAAGCTTGATCCAATAAAGATCCACAGAAGTTTTGGTACAAATCAGACCTTCATTTTAGGAGGAGATGTCAAAAATATATTTTCATAAAAATCAGAATTGCGTTGTGGTGCCCTCTTTTGACTGATTTCAAAATTATTTTAAAAAATGTATTTAACATTATTATGAAACATATCCTGTGAGTTTTGTAATGATTGGACAAACAATTTCTGATTTACAGTCTGATTTGTGTTGTGGCCATGTTTTCTGCATTTTTGGTGCCCTATAGTGGTCGATTTGAAGAAAACTTTCAGGGTACATTGCTGGCACCTCGTTAGACATTTCCTGCAAGTTTAGTGATGATTAACTGTTTGTTTATGGAATTTGGTCTATTTATGTACTGAGCCACACCCCCTCTAAAGTTCATTAGTCAATATCTTCAAAGGGCAATGACATATCAACAAGCTTTTGGCAATTTTTTATAAGCTTGGTCCAGTAATAATCCACAGAGAGGTTGGTACTATTGGACCTAAAGTTTAGGAGGAGATGTCAAAAATGTGTTTTTCAAAATATTCTAAATGGTGGAAAATGTCACCATAGGACCTTAATGGTTCTTGGTGCTTTTGTAGACCACACTGAGCTGCACTTGTATGTCAAAATTCAAATTAATCAGACTTGCATCGTGAGGGGCGTGGCCTTTCAAAAATTGAATTTTCGTGGCCTTATTTTTAGCTTCATCATCTGGCGTCATATTTCTTGAGCAGCATTTGCACAGAGCTTCCAATCATTGGTGAAAGTTTAATGTGTCCAACAATGAACAATTTCAGAAGGAAGAAAAGAAGTGACAGCAAAAACAATAGGGTTCCAGTCATTGAACCTTTAATCACAAGAATGCAACACATTTTGAACAGTAAACTTCACAACAACACTTACGCTGCATGCCAGCATCAACTCATTCTAATGTGTTGTACTTGTGATAAGCCATTGCACAATAAAATCTGCCTGCTGATATTGTTCTGGCTCTGCTTTGAGGTCAAAGCTTTCATGATCATGTTAATAACACTGAATACATTTACATGCAAAAGATATTTCAGTTAATGTCCTTACTCTGAGAAAGACATTATTCCTACCAAGCTGTTGACATGGCTAATGACACGAATATTCCCGTTAACATGCAGCCGCGCATACTCCGATTAACCTGCCCTAACATGTCTTTTATCAAATTAAAATATTGGAAAGTGGAACAGCTGGAGCCGCTTGTGCCATTTTGCTTCTTTGCATCTGTCGTAGAAACCAAACTTTCAGAGGCAAAGTCAGCAGATGAATAAAGATCTTTATTGAAGTAATAAAGCTCTGAGTTAGTCTGCAAAGCAACAGTATTGATGTACAGTTTCATGGGGAGCTTGGACCCCAGGCACCAATTACAGCAGACTTTGAATGTACACTTCCAGATCCTCCCCACCACTGTCTATTGGATGTCACAGTGCCGCCTATTTACTTGTTGTGCCCTGATTGAGAGCAGAAATGTGGTGGTTTGTTTGTGTTCAAATAGGGCTTTGGACGTCGCTGTCCTGGCAGGAGTTTAGGGTGTTATGTCTCTCTAGCAGTAACAATCAATCATCAGTATGCTTGATCACACACCGGCTATTGTGAGACACAAGTAGGGTATCATCATTCATTGATATATATAACATTGCTATAGATTTCCACCACTCATCAAAATAAGAGTTTTTTAGTTTCCCACAGGTGGTGGACCTATTCGACAGTGCAGACATTCATTCCTTGAACCACTTACTTTAAAAGATCAGCATTATAATATTTGCACATATCCAATATCCAAGTCTCTCATAATGTTTAAAAGAAGGTGGATTTCTGATGTGGGCTTTTCTTTTGGGCATGTATCTTAACTCTCATTTTGCAAACTGTATGTTAGTTGGTTTGTGTACAACACATCCATGAGAATGCACAGAGCTGATTGTAATCGTGCAAGAGGCTGTGTGTCCCAACTTCCAGTAAAAACCCATAGTGAGACGCATATTCAGAATGCGCCATTTAGGCCTACATGTCCAATGAACTTGCATAGTGCCAGCATATCCCACATGTCTTAATTGAAAAATGCTTCATTTGGAGAAAGGCCTAATCTGGAGAATCAAATATTATGTTGAATAATAGTGTACATGTAAACTAAGTCACCCTGTGAATATTTGCTGCTGGCAGCCAAAGGTCTTTGCAAGACCAGACTGAATCAGCAGCACGGCTTTTGATAGTTGCAACAGTTAAAGTCAAAACACTGAAAGAGAAAATTGCAGCATCACACAGCCCGCCATGTGACTGGTAAACAAACCTGTGCAAAGAGTGAAATATGAAGAGAACCCAGCCAACATCACAACCCACAGAGCTGGCACAAAGCCACGCAAGTCAAAGCGGTCAACTGAGAGTGTGACTGTCTCAAGTCAATGAGGTAATTTATTGTGTTATATTTTTGTCCTGTCTGCTAAGGGCCCACAACATAAGAAAAAAACAGATGGCACAGTGTGAAAAATATGAAAGTGAATGTTTCTGTCTTAGGACAAAATGGGCTATCAGACAAACAGCAATGTACAATCAGGAGAAAGGTGGAGGAGGCTGAAAGTTCTTTCCATGAAATCATCAGCTACTTGAGAGAGCAAGCACGACACAGACTTCAGTGTAGACAACACATGTATATGCATGCACTTATGTATCCCCATCATATCCTTGTGATATGGTAGATTGCAAATGTTTGTTGTCCATGTAGAGTGACTTTGATTCGTTATAAAAGTTATTTATTTGTATTAACCCTTCTAACAAGGTCAGGTAAAGCAATATTTTAGTGGTTGCAGGGAATGTAGAGGTACAGCAATAATGTCTTAGCAACATATCTTCGTAGTGTCCATGTTTATTCCACATTACTACCTAGAAGCACGTGAGCACACCAAAGTTAAAAGAACCACTTCCCAACCGTGGAAACGGGACCATCCACAGAGCACGTGAGTGCGGCCTAAGCACATCAGTATGGTCTGTGGAGTGCCCCAGGGAACAATACTTGCTCCGCTTCTATTTATTTCATACATGCTGCTGTAAAGCCAAAACTTTCAAAACAACATTAATTACCATACTCATGCAGACAATGCTAAAATCTATATTCATCTTTGACCCAGTAACTATGGTGTCATTCACATACACAATGATCTCAAAATAAAGTTGTTCTTTGTACTACTGGTTAGAGTTGGGTCGATTTCCGGTTTGGACGATCTGGTCCAGTGAACATGCTTAAACCGGTTTGATTTTATGTGCACTGGCTGCACCACCATTAGTCATTATAACGCCTTCTGGCAACTTAAAAACTAGTCTAAATTGGCAACTTGTGCCGACGATGGCACCACAGCACTAAGTCCAACATGTGCTGCATTAGTAACAAGCAACATGACAACATCGTCAGCATAATATTATGTTTATAAATGGAATAATGGACCGACTAGTGTCTGAGCTGCTGTGAGCCCAGCTCGGCAACACGAAGATCACATTTCAGGAGATGGGAGGGGCAGAGCGGCACATGCTGTGTTTATTTACAACAAAGTTCATGTGTTTTTGGGTGACAAGAGAAGATACAACAAGAAAACAACACTAATATTTGGCAACATTTTGATGTTGAAGTTGACAATAGATGGATCCTAAATAACCACAAGCGATGAAATGTTGCAGTTGTGAGCTCAACCTTTGTCGGATGCTGTTTCTATTTATAGGCCTTTCTGTAGCTCGCTTTCTACGCGCCACATTGGATGAGAAATGGCTGATTTAGGAAGTTGAAATTAAATATCTATAGGATAGGGTAAAATTCGGTGTACCAGTCTGTTCCAGTGTTTGGCTTCATATCAAACCAGTTTGAACATTTTTACACCGACCCAACCCAACTACAGGTGTTACTGGACCTTTACCTCCTTAGACAGTATCCCTTCATCATGCCCTTTAGAAGCAGTTGAAGTTATGCCAGAAATCACTGCGCCCGTTGACACACTTTGGCAGAGCATTGAACTAATTAATGACTAGATGTGCCAGAATCTCACTAAATAAAGACTAAACTGGGGTGAATGAGTTTGGCTGCCATAATGAAAGAGAGAAAATCATTGCAAACCATAAAGCAGTTGCAGCATCAACCTTTTATCTTGAATATCACCAGAGTGTTGGTGTCCAAACAAGATATCTAAAAGCAAATCCATGCATTTATCTTATCAGATTAGTCTATTGCATCATTAATTTTCTCAGGGCTAGCAGACAGAGCTTTTAGGCAACTACAGCTTGTCCAAAATACTGCTATGACTTACTGGGCTTGGACCACATGATATTTATTTATTTTTTATCCTGTCTTGTGCATTTTAGAATGCAATTTATAACCACTTTGAACTGCCGCAATAATATGCTATATAAATACATTCCCTTACCTTGCCTTTTGGATGTAATAAATAAATCACTTCATGCTTTTAAGCCTGTTCAAGTTTTTTGTCAGTGTCTGTGCTATGGGACTGTTTATCTTGGCTACACACACCCAAAGCCTTGATTCAAGAGCACAAACCTTCACAAATGCCTCGCCTGCTGGAATTGTTTTTGCTTGCTGAGAAAGAACAAAACCAGTTTGGGTCAGTTGTTTTTCCGTACCCAGATCTTACTGCACTGTTTGAAAATAGTCAAACATTTCTCATTACATAAAGTGAGAAGAGTCTGGATATACATAAAGAGGATCATCATGTCTCAAAATCCCGTAACATTAAAAACGGTGATTGAGTTCATATGTCTGTGTCCTTTTGCCTTCATCACATACTTAGTGACGGTCACACAAATAAGGCTGAGCACAGTTCTGGCCTTCGGGAATCTGTTTCAAAACCAGAATGTCACACTGAATCTGTCAGCTCTCAACCACACAGTGAGAAAATGGAACAAGAGAAGCCAGTCAGAGCCCAGTGGTCAGTTAGTGGAAACTGACCTACATGTGAAAGGGAGGGAAAAAAATAGGCCTCATTACAGAGGGATTCTCCATCAACATTAAGAGCTTTTGAAAAAAGACAAGGGGAATTTAAAGGGAAAAAGTGCCATGTTATGTTTGGATAAAGCTAGAAAAGTCACAAACTTTCACCCAAAGAGAGATATTTAATCCTTTTTATGAGAACCATGAGAATAGCCAATTGTGATAACCATCAGATCATCTATTATCTTGTGATGTTTCAATGACATTTATTTTAATTTTTGAAAAAGTGTCCGGAAAGTATGTGTTTCTTGTTTTATAATATCATATGGGTGAAATGATCCATGGATCTAGATTAATAGATCAATTTAATAATCAACGACCCAATATCACTGAAGCAAAGTAAAAACAACGATCCATATAATGATCTTTAGGTTACGCCTTTCTTTTGAATTTCTGTGTCACCGTCAAACAGCAGCAGGCAGATAACAGCAGGCAGCCAAGAGAAGAACGATGAGGATAATGTTATTTACTCTGGAATAAATCAGCAATGTGGAAAATCGATTTTGGACAAAATTCAGGTCAACATACAGAGCACATGCTGTATGCAAACAATGCTGCAATTTGTAATTTTCTTATTTCAAAGTAATTATTCACATAGCTAAATTAAAAGTGGCTGAATAAGTTGAAAGACTGAAATTTGTATTTTAAAAAGAAAAAAAGTGGACGCTATCTGAGGTCTCTCTTACCCCTTAAAGGCACAAAATGGTTTAGTCCGCCCTGTGCAAGGATTTGTCTCTAAATGCTGCTTAAGCCTGGCAGGAGCACCAACACACATTGTCACGTCTTTCCCAGAGCAAGGGAAAGTTAGTATGTGAGGTAAATCTGGTTCCAAAACAGAAAAGGGAGAAAGGAAAAGAAAGCGCACTGAAAAAAAACAAAAAGGTAAAGAGACGTGGATCAAGAGAGAAAGGGTGGGGGGCCACAGATACTGCATATGCATAGGGCCCAGAATTTGGTGCTACACCCCTGAACATGACGCACCAGCCTGGCCGGGCATCTCACTCCGCTAACTTCTTGCTCCAACATCAACAATGTTTGGCTGAAAAACGTGCATGCGGACCGAAATTCAACCATGTTGTGCTGTCAGAAGATGCAGTGACTTATAGTGATGTGCAAAGCAGTTCTTTAGATGTTACTGAATCACTAGAATCAGTTTATTAAAAAGATTCGCTCACCGAATTGTTCAGTGTTTGGCGGGAGGAGCCCTGACTGTGTACTGCATAGTCCGACTCACAGAACTGATACATGGCTTAGCTGCTGCTGCATCTGCCCTGCACTGGTGAGCCTCATTACTGGCCAGCCTAACATTTTACGTTTGTTTATCTGGAAACTAAGTCTGTTAAAACAATGGGGAGGTGTGCGATTGTGTTCATGTGGCTTGACTCCTGGCTACATTAGCCGTTAGCTTGGAGAAATGGTCCCTATGAAAGTGTATCGCTGAGAAGAAATCATTTTAATCACTCAGGGATCGGGGTTACGTGGTTCACCGAGTGATTCGTTCACCGAGTGATTCGTCACACGGTAGGCAGTCCCTCCCTGCACCCTGGCTGCCTCGCGACTCACGAGTGATTCATCGTTCGCACAGACCAAATCGGCAGTTCCACTCCCGGCCTGCGTGCTCACTGCCAAGCTCAACTGAACTGAGAAATGAACGAATCAGTTCCGGAAGTGATTCAGTTCAGTACTTTCACTCAACAGATTCGTTCTTTTGAACGATTCGTTCACGAATGACACAACACTAGTAACTTAAACTAACGCTGAGTGAGAAAAGTATAAATAATACATTTAATTTGTTAAGCTGTGAGTAAAGGAAAAGTCCGCTAGCTGCTAGGCTAATTCATGCAATATAAATGTGCTCAAGCCAACGATAGGTTTTGTCTATAAACCTTTGCAGATATTACTGAGTTAATTGTTATACTTTTATTTAGTGACCTTGCTGTTCATTCATTTTTTATGACTGTTGGGAGAAGTTTGCCTTCAGCTCTGAGGTTTTAGAGAAAAGATTAGCATTTGGGTTAAAATGAAAAGGTTTCTTTCAGAAAGGGCTTTCTGATAGAGAGCCCGGAAGGTTAACTTATCCCTCTTTTTATGTGTGTTGGTGGAGTCAATTTAAAGTAAACATTACTACAATTACTTACATTAAATGGTAAATGGACTGCACTGTATCCTCCTGAGACCTGAACTTTTGTTTGGTATGCATTTTTAATTTCTCCTAGCTATTTGGGGTCAGTAGGACCTGACACATATAAAAAACTAAATATTGTCAATGATAACAAAGTCCCAATGTCCTAAAACGCGTACTTCCTCATTAACAGTGTCTTATCTTGTTACTGTTGCTAAAATTGGTCAAATTTGTTGCCATATTAAACTACAAACATTACTGATCAATAAACAAGTATCAACCATTAAATGTGATCAGATTTGGGACCTTGTCCACTTTTGTGTCGGAATCGGCTGCAGAATGACTTGGCAGAAAAGGCTGCCATCTTGTTTTTACATGAATTAGTGTATTTTGGTCTTACTGCCACTAGATGGCACAAAAACGTGTTCACAAACGAGGACAACAGGTCTAAGTTAAGTAGGATGTATAAGGTCGAGTAAACCCAAAATGTGATGTCCTCATGTGAGGACACAGGGTCTCAAGAGGGTATAGCACCGTTCTAGTCTTCCGACCACTCAAAGCGCTTTTACACTACGAGTCACATCCATCCATTTACGAACTGGTGGCCGAGGCAACTGAACATGGTGCCACCTGCTACTTAGTAGTCACTCGTGCACCAATGGAGCAGCCATTAGGAGCAATTTGGGGCTCAGTATCTTGCCCAAGAATACTTCGATGTGCGGACTGGAGGCGCCGGGGATCAAGACGCCGTTCCTCCGACAATAGCCGCCCATTATTTATGTGTTGTTTTTATCTTTTATGGCCAAAAGCAAAAAAGGAAAGGGGTGGCAGCTTCTCCTATAACCGATTGTGTTTAATGTTCATATGATATCCTCTCATATCGATCACAGTCCCTTGAATGCATCATATTGAAATCATATTGCTGTTCAAAGAATCAATATATTGTATGGTGATAAAACGAGGGATCTACACCCTTTATGATATGCCTCTAATCAGTACTATATCCTTTTACTCGCATCACCATATTGATGTCCATTCATGCTTCAACCCACAAACACATGATTCATACCCAGTGATTCATAAACATTCTGTGTGAATCACTGCATTATGTACCAGACTCATCTCCATATTTCATGCACACACACCTCAGCAAATGTGTATGCACACAGACCACAACCTCGCTCTGGTGTTTACACACACATACACACAGTCACAGATGGCAGTTAGCGCGGTGACCTTGGAAACAAGCAGGCGATCCATTTGGAAAAGTGGGAAAGTGCTTTATCACTGGTTGAGCTCTGGATGTGACAAACTCGCTGTCTGCCAGTGGATGGAGGAGAGCAATTGATTTTTCAAGAGAGTAAACAAAATCTGACAATTGAATTTTTGGACATAAATGCAACCCTTGGCGCTCCTTCCCACCCTGAAATATCCATATATATATAGAGCCAGGCCAAACATATTGAATAATAGTAATAATAAAAAAGAAAGAAAATCTGGGATCAACATTCAGATCATGTTATGTTTCTTTCCCAATAATTGTTGAGTTATAACTCACACAAATAAATAATAGCCAATATCTGAACTATGCAAAAGCTGCAACTTGGGTAGTCATGATGCCCAGCAGCAGCCCCACGGCTCAACACTTTGCCCTTAAATCATACACAATTTGCACCATGTTCGGCTCTGATCAGTGCGGGAGCCCTGAGCAAGCAAATGAGCCCAAAGCTATCAGCCTCATGCTATCATCCCACATTCTGACAATGTGTTAGTTTGCTTTGCTAATGTGCTGACTGAGCTCAGCGAGCACAAACATCAGTATCCACATCTCACAGATGCACTGCGAGACAAAGCAGAGGGATACATGGTAACAACCAGTCATTAAGAATATAATTGTTTACCCGGCATTTAAAGGTGGTGTTAAATCCCCTTTATTACAGCATGTTTGAAACTCTGACAGTGAAGGTTTTTATTTGTTTGTCTATTTTTGAGACAATTCAGGTGAAAATTGGTGGAGTCTGTCATTCATCTCAGCGGTCTCATGGCGGCCCATGTGGGATGGATATCTCCAGTAATTGCTGTCTGCTTTAAGCCCTAATAAGATGTAGAGGCAAAGAGAGACACTCAAGCCCAAAATGACATACCGTCATTGTCAGTAATAAGCATGTACCTCTGCATGGAACTGCAGCCTTGTTTTTAAATTTGACTTTTGAGGTGTATTTTTAAGCTTATCCACTCTGACAAAGTATCATAAACCCATGGAGGGCGCTTTTTCCCAGCCAAGAGTGTGAGCGTGGAATTGAACAAATGATGTGGGAACAAGAAATCACAGAGTTGAGTGGTTGCTGAATGGGAACAGCAATATGCAGATCACTTACTTATCACTCAAGGGAATCTACTGAATTTAATAAAAATGAGGTTTCAGTTAGGGAATTCCATTTTGTTTTTAATCTGGCAATTTTTTTTATAATGCCACAGTAGCTCAGCATTTAGTCTGACTATGTGAGCCGTATAATACTTGCTCTGCTAAGCAGGTAAAACATGTTCACTTCCTTTGTTTGCAAACATTTGCATGCTGATCAAATCACTACACATGAAGCAAAAAACAAACGGGGAGCGTGATGATACATCGGCAGAGTTTTGGAAGCACCTGCCCAGTTTAAATGCAAAGTCTGTCGCTGCCAATTAAAACAACAACTCTGCTTCTGCAGTCACATACCAACCGTGCTACTACAAATACCCCACAGGAGCACCACGCTTGACACCATAAGGACATAAAAGCATCATTTGAAAGATGATAATTGCGTAAAAAAATCTACATAAAGTGTCTTTAATTACCCACAGTCTTTACCACTACAGCGGGGGAGTGATAAAAGCTTGCTCAAGGGCGCTTGAGTCGGTCAGGAGGGAGTAACCGTAGCTGAAGAGAGAGGGTTACTCATTGACTTTCTCCAGTCAGTATGCTGATTGGAATCTTTGACCCAGGGTTGTTTCAAGACACTCTGGGGGCCCCAGGCAAGAGGCACCTTGCCCCCCCCCCCCCCAAAAAAAACAAATCTAACCTACAAGTAAAAATAAATAGTAACTTTCACTGCTTAAAGATACTCAATAGCTCAGCTACTACCTGAAATGTCACTGAATACAACCACTGCAACAGCATATTGAGTGCCAGGTGGCCAGCACGTGCCGTTATTGGACGCCGCATAGACACTCACCCTCTTGCGATTGGACTTTGAACTTATCCCACAGTAGTGGTACCTGAGGTACTGTAGTACTACGGTACTCCAACAATGCTAGCGCGGGTGGCAACCAATCATGCAGGACATGGTCTCAATTTGCGTGACACGTGAAAAGAGACAGAAATGCTGTGCAGTCCCGCACAATGCGGGACATCTGGTCACCCTACTTCCACTGCCACTCGCAAGTAGCAGCTAGTAGGGGGCCCCATTAGGGGGGATTCCAACGTGTTGTCTTTGTTGCTGTGTCGATAGGGGTTCAATCATATTGTCATTGATATGGACCAATGTCAGCCGTCTCTGGGGGCCCCCTTCCAGCTCGGGGCCCTAGGCAATTGCCTAGTTTGCCTGTCCGGTTGCGACGGCCCTGCTTTGACCTTCTGGCCACAATTTCATCGCTCTAGCTTCTTGATTTATTTCCTCATCCTGTGTACATTTTCACCACGTAACTGCTTCAGTGCATCTTCATATTTACCCACATGATATACAGCTTTTAGAATAGCAGGTCTCTTGCTGAGCTGGGCTGTGATGACTATCCCCTTCCACATTTTCAAGTGATTATGGGCAGCACACTAGATGTGTCTCCTTCAATTATCTCGACTGCTTAACAGCAGACTGCACTCGCCGTGTTGTGCTGTCACCCACAAAAGTCAAACTCCAAGACTTGGAGCTCACCAGATTGTTTTCTTCTTGTGCTGGCACACAGCACAGCAAGTGAACTGGCACTGAGCCGAAAAAGCAGGAAAGGGCTACAGCTGAAAATAATCCCTTTCTTTCCTCCATTCTTTAAGTGGGTAAGGAGTGAGCGGACAGCCAGAGCCACCGATGTAAACTGACGCTCCGGCTGAAGCGCTATTAATCCAGATGTTGAATTAATCATAATTCCACTCCATTCTGTATGCAGCTGATAGTTCTTTTAAGTCATAATACGCTGAATTATTCACATTTCCCTTCTGAAGAGTAATTTCTCTCTGAATTATTGAATTCCACAATTCTACCACAGTCTGCCTGATTGGCCTGTTCATACAGCAACTGTGCCTTCAACATCTCACACATTACTTTGTCTTTTTTTAAAAATTATTTTTCTATAATTGGAACCACATTCAATTCTCTTTGAGTCTCCGCCGTTCTGTATCACAGGATGAGTCATCATTCTTGGGATTAAGGAAATATGTCACTTTAGTGTTGCCTTGTCATTTTTCAATATGCTCACCAGTGTGGCTTGCTACTGTAGCTGTCACCTCCAGACAGTCTGCTGGAGTGTATATGATGCCATTTGGACTTCCTTACTCTTTAATGGTAAATGAACAATGAGTTATATTACTTCCGAGAACAGACACCACCACTCCAACATTTTCTCAGGGGCACACTGCTCACAGATGGACCACTGCTGGGAAAGAGCACATGTGGCACTTTTGGTTTATAACTGTCCTATTTTAAAGTTGTACAGCTCCCTGAGCAGAGTCTGCCCAGCAGGGGTGTAGCTAGCATTTGAGGACACTGGGGGCTTAGCCCAGACCTCTGTAGGGGGTCCTGGGGGATCCTCAGAGAATTTTTCTTTTTATGATTCTATTTTGATGCTTTTTTTTTTTAAAAAAAAAAAAAATCTTATTTACCCTTAAAAACAGTATTTATATTATTTTTTCCCAGCTTAATTATGAATTGTGATATTAAAAATATTACTAGTTGTTCGTCATTAGTACTGAGTAGATACAGAATACTCTGCAACTGCTATCTGAAACGAGTGTGTTTGTGGACCCAAATGCAGTACCAGGCTCGCAGGAACAGTTGGTAGTGACTTTTATTAGCGCCACAGCAAACAGGGAATGCAGCAGGCAGAATAAACACAGAATAAAGTTCGTTCTTCGGGCAAGTTGCCCTCACACAGTCTCTGAGGCTCAGATGAGGGAAAGAGAAGCGGCCGTGATCAGCCACGGAACCGAGGGGAAGCTCCAGAGCCCCCGGTTCCACACAGTTCAAAACTCTTTCGGAGAGAGGGGAAGAGATGAAGCTTACGGCAGCCAAAGGTGGCGAGGCAGACGCTCTGTAGGCTGAAGCGCCGGCTGATCGTGCTGAGAAGCCGACGAGGAGTGAGCTGAGGCGGTCGAGGTCGTAGCCAGAAGAGCCGTCAGCGAAGGCAGAAGCACCGTTGAGGAGCAGGCAGGAGGGTAGACGAGGCCGGGCGGAGGAGTCGAGACCAGACGAGCAGGCAGAAACCAGAGACGCTGAAGCAAAGCACGAGGTCGGGGACAGAAGGCAGGTGAGTTTACCGGGAGGCAGACGAGGAGAGCAGGTCGGGGACAGGCAGAGTTGGCACCGGGAGATCAGGCAGGAGAAGAACACTGGAGAGTCTCGCATAATGCTAAAGAACAATCTGGCAGTGAGTGAAGGTGCTGGAGAGGCTTATATGCAGGGCTGGTAGATGAGCTGCAGCTGTGTAGGCAGGTGAGCAGAGTTGGGCTGATGAGGTGGGCGTGGCTGGCAGGTAGAGTGAAGCAGAGGGAGGGGGAGTGGAAAAACACTGCAGCAGAGTGGCAGGAGAGGACTGAGAGACAGGGATTGTGACACTATCATTAAAACTTTTTTTTTTTTTTTTTAATTTGAGGTACTTTAGCATTTCAATTTTATGCTACTTTATACTTCCACTCGTCTACATCTCGGGAGGATATAATGTCCTTTTTACTCCACTACATTTGTCTGCTTTAGTTATTTTAAAGACTTAGATTATCACTCCGAAGTTGCTGAAATCTGGCACTTGGTAAGTGACTTCCGGAGTCAGACACCCAGGAAAAAAGCTGTCCTATCACATGGACATGATACACAGCCAGTTGTTGTTACAGTTTAATGGTAGCCGGCAGCATCGAGGGGAATCGCGGCAGGACAATCTTCACCCGGGAGTGCCGTGTTCACTTCCAGTAAGACTGTTCTTTTCTCCTAAGTCCAACAACCATGGTTTTGTTGCCTAAACTGAACCGTGTGTGTGTGTGTGTGTGTGTGTGTGTGTGTGTGTGTGTGTGTGTGGAAAAAAAAAAAAAGTCAAAGTCAATTCACAGTGTTGTACCGATGTAGTGCAGTTTATTTTGAAAGAGACTGTATGCAAGGGAAAACGGACATGTATTTTGAAGAGACAGTGCATGTGACATGCTAAAGTTGACACATCATCCCAGAACATCAACAACCAATACACCCAGGGTACCTTGCACGTCGTATCTAGACATGGACAGTCCAAGACCAAACATAGATACGAGTGAGAATGCGTTGAAATGTTTACACAAAAGCTGTGCACAAGTAATACACCCATTCATGCTCCCCAGAGGATGAACCCTTTTCATGTTGGACACACAAGTTTGCCTCTAGTGCTGCCAGCAAATGTTCAACTTTGCACATAAAACACATTTCAATCAAACAAGAAACTTTCTGTAAAGTTCAATGAGCACCTTGGAGCGCCAATGGGATATTGATTTAAATTTACTATTTTTGTTCCATCAAATGCTTCCATAATGTGAGGTGTAATGAACACTGGACTGTGTTGGAGCCGCTAACTTGGCTTTTGATTTTAGACTTGTTTGTCAAAACTCACCTAGCATCAATGTGGCATTACAAACCAAAGCGGAATATTGCCAAACCTGAACTAACCTTTGCAAATTACTGTTACAGGTCTGTGAGCCAAATCCTGATTCTCATTCTGACATTTCATGCCAAATAACCTTGATTAGCATTCACATAATTTGTTTACAAATCTCTGTTGTGGATACCTCATTATAACTCATTTGTCAAGTGCCACGCCCCCCACAGAGGCCTGGATGGTGTTCTGCACTGGCTGCTGCTCAGTGTTGTGTTTGGACGTGGAAATATGTTATCGAGATGGACAGGATGGGTGGATGGGAGCTGGGGAGGATGCTAAAATTTAAAAAAAAAATTAGCATTATGATTTTATTCAAACTTTACTGAAGCCATGCCAAATCCATGAAATCCCACCGCCTGCTATTGGATCAGCCAAACGGACACATACATGAGTTGACATGAAAGCGTGGCTGAATAGAGTCCCACTAACACTAGCTTAAATTTAATTCAATAAAATCCAAAGGCTTTACATAGCTGGCTATAAATGATGTTTGACTGACAAACATCATGGCCAGCAGATTTTGGTAATCTTTGAAGCTACAGTATATAAACAGAGCAGCAACAAACATATAGCCCCACAGATATGCACAACATTGATGAAGAGCGATCACAGTTCACATGTCTACAAAAAAATGCCTCCCTCCTGGAAAGATCAGCTGCAGAAAATAAAACGAAGATTGAGGCGGCTCTGAAGTATTGATTTGGCCTTTCTAAATGCTGTTGATTATTTTCACGAATTTCAGCATGGGGTACGTGGGCTCTTGGTTGCATATCAGTGAAAGAGAGACGTGACATTCTGTCAGGAAATGTTGAGCAGGAAGGGACTGGGGCTAAAAAAGCCTTGCAGTTGTTTCACAGAGTGCTCGGCTCCCAGCAGCTCTCTAACATCGCTTTCATGAATATGAATGATGCTTAACCCCTGGGAGGAAAGCTGTCATGTCAGACACAACTGCAGCATTGGCAAATTTCTCCAGACAGATCCCAGAGCCAGCTTTGACAACAGGGTGTCCAGCGCAGGTGATTCTGTCTGGCTATACTTAAACGCTTAACGGTACTTTTTAATTTTCTAAACTTTGATAATAAATGAGGAGACAGCAGCAAATTAAATCTTAATGAGTAAAATTCAGTGTTTGATGAATTACAGACGAGTCATTCTAAAGTTATGACTCATCCGCCTTCTATCATTATACCTAATTAGTTAACAAGACATACATCTAGAATCTGTAAGCCTGTTTAGACCCAAAGTTAATTTTAAATTTAAGAAACAAGTGGTTGCATATAATTGAAAGACACGAATGGATGGGAAAAGATGCAAATTTGCTCTGGCACAAACTCAGGCAAAGACAGAATTTAGAGCGATTTTAGACGTATTTTCCAGTAAAACACAATATTTGAGTAGATAGTTACAAGAGGGATTTAAATAAATTCCTCTGCTTTTGATTGGACTGATAAAAAGTGGGTGGATTTAGAGTTTAGCCTGAAACAGTTCACTGCTCTGTAGGCTGTTGGCTTCAGACACACATCCCTTGCCGTTAGATCAGGAGGAGGTAGAGGGAGACATACATGAATTATGCCTGGGCCACACTGCCTGCGTGAGCAGGGCATGTGAGCCAGGGAACCTCTTGTTTTTTTATTCTTCCATCTCTGTTAACAGGTTCAGAATCAGAATCAGAATGCCTTTATTGTCATTTTCTTATTCAAAAAACAACGGAATTATGAGTGCTATTCCTGTAAGATGCTGACAGTGACCATATCCTCCATACATTCAACCATCCAATCCACACAATAATAAATAATAAACAATAAATAAGTTAAATAAGTAAATAACTACACATAGTATGTCTGTAAATATTGCATATATGGTGCAGTAGATTGTTAATGAATATCGCACATTTAGTGTAGTAAGGTTAGACATGCCACACTGCCTGCATGAGCTGCACGTAACTCCACCTTTCCCATTTCAGAATACATACCCTGTGACAACGTGTCTGTGGACAGAATCCCTTTATTTGTGAAATCCTCGCAGGACCATGTTGTTGACAATGATGTGACTATCAAGGCTCCATAAATAAGTGGAGTATCGTCTTTTAATTGTGGATATATATAGTAGTCATTGCAGCAGGCAGCACTGCAGCAGCAACGCTGTATGTGTGAACACTGCACGCAGCAATTCAGCGAGGTAGCCCTCATGCAGGCAGTGTGGCCTGGGAAGTAGACCTCCACCACATTGTTTTGGAAATGAAAACAAACTTTTTGCTCAGTGAAATCCAAACACACATCTCGTCCGATCTCTATTTTCCTCTGTTAGCTAGCTCCTACACGCTATAAGCGCTGAAATGCCAGTTTATATGACCGCTGTGGCTAGCTAGCTGACAAAGTTTAGTTCAGTTTAGTTTAGTTTATAAAAAATGACAGTGTGCACATACATTAGTTGTTTACAAAACAAAAAGATGTTTGCACCAGATTTAACTAAAGGCTAATTTCCATCTGTAGTCCTCTAACATAAAACATGAAACACAACAAAATACACAATCCACAATTAACACAAAGGAGCACACAATATCAGATACAAACACATCATATACAGACACATATATAACATCTCACATGACATGCACATGTATGCCCCCGCACGCTGCATGGCATATAATGCTATACGGCATATGATACCACACAACATGCACAGCACACCACACAGTGTCATACATGCATACATACATACACACACACAGTCTAAAAAAATTATTCCTAATGTAAAGTGCAGGGCAAAATGCACCTAGTGTGCCCATATAAAGTGCTGTTTAGCTTATTATAAATATTCAGTGTTGCCTACATAAAGTGCCAAGGCAATGTCTATGATTTTTTTTTCTTCTTTTCTCCTTCCCTTTTTTTTCTTAAACAGTAAAGTATAGTGCTGATGAGGACAATATTGACATCTTACAGTTTCTTCATGTCTCCTATGAATTGTTGTTAACACCCCTGAGTGCAGGGTGAGTCATCAAACATTCAAAACCCTCTTACCTGGTTTTACAGAAAGAGAAAATACAGAGACTTTGGTGTAAAAATACTCTGATACTGATTTTGGCATATTTAGTATATAACACGAGATAAACTGATTAAAACAAGGACACTGGGTTCAAACTAAAAAAAAGAATGTATTTTTTTTTTTTTAAAGGGGCCTTTAAGATAACACCTTATCAATCCCCAGGATGGATATGAACTGCTGACCCTTGAAGAGTTAAAATATCCTTTGAATATTCTCTTTGTAACTTCAGAGTTTAAATGGTTAATAGATAAGTTGACTTTTGTGAAGCTGACAATCCAATTATTTCACTTTTTATATTCATGTAACTTCATTATTCATAGTTTCTTTTCAGTGCACCCTGGCAAATTGAAAATGGCTCACTTTAAGGGGAAAAAAAGATGTTCCACTAGTGGCTCTATTCTTGCTGTAGCCTGTCAACTGCTGCCAGTTGAGTGATGATGTAAAAAGGAGGGTAGAGGTAAAACAAGAAAGCTAACATAGGTACAGGCATAGCTGTATGTTTTTACAGAGCTGGCAACTTCTCTTTTGTCATAGAGCTTCCCTGACACAAACCGTGCCTTAAGCAAGGTCTGGAGGACAGACCTTAATGTCAGGCACAGTGGGGGGAAAAAAATAACGTTAGTCAGCAAGCTCAGTCACAGAGGCATAAGCAAGCCACTGATTCACAGAAAGATACACCTGCCACAATGTTGGTGCCCACGGGGGTATCTGGGACAGTCTAAAGCAGCATGTTCCCTCAGCTGACGCTTCATGCTGACTGGCGAAGCTGGAGCTAGTCTCGCGCAGGATTGAGATACCAGAGGAACAAAGCGTGGAAAGATTCTGGGGCCTTGGAGGCAAAAATGAGAGGCTCATTTAGCTGGCAGGCCTTGTGGAGTCAATGCTCCGCTGTGTCTGAGTAATTAGGAACAAATATGTCGACTGATCACACAGAAACCTTCCATAGTGTATATCTTAAAGCATTATGTGAAAGGAAAGGTGGCCTTTTCATGAAACTGGGCTGTCTCTGCAGAAGAAATACCAACACATTCTCACTCCGACCTCGTCACATATTGACATCTGGTCATGGACTTCCCACGTCCACATATGACGTCCAGTGTACCCTGGATGTGTTGGTTGTTGACATTCTGGGACACTGTGTCAACTTCAGCCTGTTACATACATCGTCTGTTTTCAAAATACACTTCAGTTTTCAAAGGAAATGTACAGTTTGCATACAGTCTCTTTCAAAATAAAAGCACTTCATCAGTACAACACCGCAAGTTGACGTTTTTTTCCTACAACAACAAATGTACATAGTTTCGTTTAGCCAACACATGGTTGGGTTTAGATAATAAGGACAGGGTTTGGCTTTACAATCACACTGGAAGAGAACACCAGCATCCTGGGTGAAAGTCAGCGGTTGTTGGAACCATCAACCAACCCTCCCGCCCGTCCAACTCTGACTTCCCCTTCCATATCTTTTGTTATTGTCCTACCGTGTTTCCCCCTGACGCTGCCAGGCACTGTTTAACAATAACAGCAACCAGCTACACATCACGTTGAGTAAAAGGACAGCTGTCATGTGTTTGATGCAGGAAGTCAGTGACCAAGCACTGGATTTCAACGACATTGCAGCGAGACCAGGTTGGAAATACGCAAATACTTTTGAAGTTGGAACTAAATGACCAAAGAAAACACAGAAAAAGACCTGTGGCATTCACTTTTTCTCAAGAAGTAAAAGACTCCGAGTACCAGAATTCACTGCACCACACTGGACCAATAAATGCTCCTGATGGAGGGTGACGTAATCCTCCATTTGACACAATGGCAGCCGGCTGGCAACAACCAATCTTGTATTACAGTACAGAAATATGCAATTTGGTGACAGTAATTCCGTCCAAGTTTTAATTAAAGAGAAGGCTGGGTCTGCTTCTATACTCTTTGTGTCTGTGGTGGCGGCATGGGCGGCAGGCAATACATACGGACAATATGGAGGTACAGCCTGTACTTCAAGCAATATCCTGGGAGAGCAAGCGGAACTCAGCTGGATGATACAGTTCATTCAGTGCATCTTCATCTGGCAGAGTGGCAGAGGGTAGTTACCCACAATTCATTTACACATACCACTCACACTCAAGTATCCCTTTAATTGGAGATATGTCCTTTTAGATAACTTAGAGTAATTACAGGTCAAATTTCTTCATGAGCTTTGCCTTGGACCTGATACTATAACCACTGACATAACTGTTATTCAGGCTGATTATCACCAGGAAGAGAGATAAACTGACACATAGTTGACTTAAATAATCATATTATGCAACATGGGGTGTAGTTTGGTTAAAAGCACAAGTGAGCAGCCTGATAGCTGATTTCAGAGATAATATGTGGCTTTCAGAAGTATCACAGTAAGGTAATTTTGTTATTTTATGCTATTAAATATTAAAAGCTAGAATCTGAAGACCAATATAAAGAGATGTAAAACTTGCTAAGTATAACATTATTGCAAAGTTGAAGGCGCAATGACAGGAAAATAGTATGCCTCAGGAACACAACTGAATGCACAGAGACGGTTAAAACAGCTGCAGTGAAGACTTGAGTGCCTTAACAACCTGTGAAATATGTTCACTGTGCTCCCACTCCGGAGAACCTGAATCTCATTAATGCAGCTTGGGAAAAACATTCTGCCCAAGCACATATTGTACACTTGAGATTTTTGGAACTGATAAACACCCTGTCCATTTTTTATCGCTGCTATCTAAGGACCATGCTGGTGGTTTTTGCTTGTTATAGCCCATTAACTGTAAATCACATATACTTCACATTAATGCCAACTTTCCTACCTTCAAAGCAGCCTGTTATTTCAGGTTTAAAATTAGCTTGACAAGGAATTCATCACAATTAACCACTTATTTTTTTCTTTTAATTCTGCTTATTGCACAAAATATAGCAGACAGTTTTCACTCTTGTGGTGGTGCATTTAAGGACATCTGAGAATTGACAGGCATCTACCCAAAAGTACTGCAAATCAATAAGAGCTGCACAATATTTCGAAAATGTACCTTCATCGCGATATCAAAATGCGCAATAAAGGTATCGCAAAAGACCACTTGAACTGCGATATGTAGTATATTTACATGTGCCATGCATTCACACAATGCTTGTCAGTATACTGGCCAAACAGATGGATACCTACTGTCTTTGATACCTGGTTACACACGGGAGGAAGTGACTGAGATCAATCAATCCATGTTGAACGAGTGGTGTCGGGTGACTTTACTAGTTTTGAAAGTATTTTTCATGTCGCAGAACCAGCTAAGACTGAAACTTGGTTTTGGATGTTATTATCATACTGACCATGATGCGTCAGTGTTTTTGTTCTGGTGCTTTGCACAGATCTGACGCCTGTCCAACCGCACCCTTGTTGTCATACGCGGCTCTCTGAAGCTTGGTGTGCCGCAATATAAAATCAGACACCAGTTTAACACTGCTATTTGTCAAAAAATTGAAATTTTATTGGGGATCTACTCAAATGACCACCTGTGGGTCTCACGACAATAAAAACCTATCAACATCACTGTACTCCATATTTCTTTATTCAATGTCCATAGATTGTTTATCGTCTGGGTTAGCAGCACAAATGTAAAACTGTATACGTCAATATCTGTTTATATGTTGCAAGTCATATCATCATGGCAATGTTCAACAACATGATCACATATCTCGTTTTTTTTCCTGATATCGTGCAGCCCTAATAGCCTTTTATTTATCTTTCTGACAGCTAAGTCCAGAGGCCAAACAATTACCCAGCATGGTCATTATCAAAAAGATAATGCAAATTATCAGATTTGTTACCTTAATTTAATGAAACAGCACTCAGCAGCCTGCTCGCAAATCTCAGATTCCAGTGTCTCTCAGAGTGCCCTTGAACACACCAGAAAGGACAGCTTCCATACATTCCCCACTTCTGGCTGCATTACTATGCAGACATAACTTTGATTAAAGATAATGGCAACTCAGTGATCCCTGTGATATATCACCCATTTTAAGGACGTTTCATTTCTCTACAAGATGATTTTTATAGCACACTGAAAATAATGGATGGCAGGAAATGGGTCTACAAAACATTTGGCATGCGCTGAAAAAATGTTTGGCAGTTATGTAAACCACAGGGCAATGTGTAGTTAATAGGTTCAAACATGCAACCACCAGCCTTAGCTCCATCCAAAGCAAATAACATGCACACATCCCAGTGTTTAATTTTAGCGGGAGCGTATCAATATACTAATGAACAGCTTTGTTCTGACATTTTACATTTTGCAGGTTGTTAATCCCGCTACACGTTGTTGTGGCTCAGTTCATGTCTATCCTCCTCTACATTGGCAGGGAGAGCTTAGGATCACTTGTGTCTCGATAGGCAGGAGGCAGGTAGAATTTGCTGAGGGATGGAGGGAAGGAAGGATATGGAGTGGAGGGGTGTTTGTGCGAGTGAGGGATAAGCGGGGCTGGAGACGTGACAAGAAATGGGATCAATGGGAAGAAAGAAAGAGATAGGGAGGAAGAAAATCCCAAACCTAAGAAGAGACAGATGCTTCACAGCCAGCAGTGCTCCACCTCCAACACAAACATGGATGAGGGATGATGGTAAGAGGGGAGAGGGGGAGGGAGAGAGGGGCGGCACTTGGTAAAGAGACAGAGTGTACAGTGTGAGAGCTGCCCTGACTGAGTTGTTGTCCATTATCAGAAAAGCTCTAACGCTCTTCTTTTTTTTCTACATTGTGATAGCCCATTCTCTCACGAAGCGAATAGGCCATTTTTAGGCCATTATAAAAGCTGCAAAAATAACACCAATTACTGAAGTGAAAGACTTTTTTTTTAGGAGCGGGCTGGAAGGGCAGCAGAGAGATAAAAGACAGAACAAAGTCTTCTGAATTGGCCCAAGTCATGACAGTTTAATAAGCACCTGGTAGTTTTGGTTTGGATTTTGATAACTAATTGTTTGTTTATTTCCAATTTTCCTGCAACAGCGTACTAGTGATAATCACATGCACTCCATTGATTGATGTGATTTAATTCATTCTCATGTGGAGCACACAGCGTGCCCAGCCTGCTTTGAAACTCAACACAGTTCATAGCTGACTTTCAAAACCTCAATTGTGAGCTGGGAGATCATTTTTTAAAATAGCTGTGATGTCGGGGAAGACATCTTTAAAGTGGTTTTACACTGCAGTTTGGGGTGAAAAAAACATCTCTCTTTAAAGGTTAAAAGTAGGTCTGTCCCTCATTTAGAATCATATCAGTCCAACCTGGTCTCACTCTGAAGCTGTCGAATATCTGTGCTTGGGCAGTGACTTCCGGCATCAGACACCACAAAAAAAGCCTACCATTCACATCGGCATTATGCGACAGGTTGCTGTTATTGTGTAAAGGTGCCCAGCGGCATCAGGGGGGAGAACATGCAAACACAGGAGGGCCCCAGTTGTTAGGCTGACCAAACGTCCTCTTTTGCCCAGACATGTCCACTTTTCACGTCCCGTCTGGGGCGTTTTTATAAACTGATGATAATGTCCGGTTTTCCGTGTGTGTGTGTGTGTGTGTGTGTGTGTGTGTGTGTGTGTGTGTGTGTGTGTGTTAGAGTGCGGCACGGGCAGCATATTTCTGTCCGAACCCGAACCGAGCCCGACATTATTTAATGACCAAAGCACTGAGTTTGTGGTTACAGGCTATTTAACAGGCCGGGCGTGCGCCGTGGGTGCTCAGCTGCGGAGACGGGAGCGGGAGGCGGGAGGTCCGACGATTCCAGGGAGAGGAGAGGGAGAAATAAAACAAAATAAGATAAAATAGGAAAAACCTGTCTCCCTCTTTTATTTTATTTTCAGCGTTTAATGAAGGTGGAGGCGGGCAACGGGAGGTCTGAGACTTCCAGCGAGGAGAGAGGTAGAAACAAACAGCCAATGTGTGTCTGTGTGTGTTATGTTCAGGTGTTGTCACGTAAATAACAGTGCCCAAGCAATAAACAGGACAGACAATAGGATTTTATTTATTTTTACACTACATTTTCACTGAAAGCTGACCGAATCCGACCTGAGCCCGAATACAATTTATAGCTACATTTTTGACCAAACCCGGCCCGACCCGTCGGGTACCATCGGGCTTGGATCGCCACACTCTAGTGTGTGTATGTGTCCCCTACTGGGGCCTATCTGAATTTCTGAGATATTATTTTGTAATACTGAACATTCTATCCATACATATAAATTTTAAATATATTAAAATCATAAGGCATCTTCGAGTAAGCTGCAAGTATCATTTAAGTTGTGGCCAGCTGAATGTCCTCTTTTTTGGAAATCAAAATAAGGTCACCCTACCAGTTGTCAAATCCAGAACTATCTTGCTGTCAAGCGACAGCGCTAACCACTGTACCACTGCACCACCCACTTTGGAAATCTGCAACAACATTTTCCGTTATACAAGATACCAAGCAAAAGCCAGCGACTGTATCACATTAAGTTGCAGTGAGCTGTTAATTCACCACCTCTAAGCAGAAGGCAGAAAATAACGTTATTTGGAGCCTGAACACAAAGCCTCTCTTCCTCCAAGCAGCTGTCTACGTCTCACTCACACACACCCTGGGTCTGTGTCTGCAGCTGCTTGACTGCTTGACTTGAAGAATCTCAGTCGACTGAAGGGTCTCCGACTGATGATTCAAATCTTGACTTTCAGGGTGCAACCCTAGTAAAGAGAGCTTTTTCAGTCTGGTGATATTCTATACATTTCTTGACAAGAAATCCCATTAAATAACACAAACTAACAACAAAGTGATCCCACTGTTTGAATATACATCCTGCTGTCGTAAATTGTCACTATCTCACCAAATCCGCCGCTGAAAATAGTCCCCAACAAATGCACTATTTGCTCCTGATTGAGGTGTGTGTGCTAAAAACTATAGGAGCCTGATATTTTAGGACAGAAGTTCTCACATTGTTGTCAGTAATGTATACCCTTTGAAATATTTTTTTAGCCAAGTACCCCCCTGATCAGTGCAATATGTTTTTTCTAAGAAAAAAAAAAAAAAAAACAACGATGTAAAGAGTTACAATACAGCTCTGCACCATCGGTGTCTCGTTTACTAAACAACTTTGTAACTGAAAAACACTTAAATGTTAAATTTCAAATGCTGAGAATCCATCACTAAATTTATGGCAGACCGTTAAGACAGCATTGCAGTTGCATCAAACTGCTTCTTTTTGATTTCTTGCACTTAAAATCTAGTGATATAATTAATTTACGAATTATGTATGACTAATGTTTTTCTTTTAATTAACATTTTAAAAAACCCTCACATACCCCCTGCAGTACTCCAAAGGCTATGCTCACCACATTTGAGAAACACTATTTTGGAATATCACTTTTAGGTATTAACATTTCTTTGCACCACCAGGTAAAACTGGTGTGAAAATCTGAACCTCTGCAAATTACACGTAGATGAAAACCGAAAACACACAAGCCATAATGTGATGCGAGGCAACTAACAGCTTGTATAATTGTGTCTATCTGTATGAAATCAATCCTCCGTGTTGTTCAGTGTTTGTCCCTGTGCTCTATACATATATGAATAAATGTCAGTTTTGCGGCTCTTTGTTGGCAACTCTTACAATTCCACGTATAGCCGGATCATCACAGTTTTGTGAAGTCGGGGAGATCCTCCAGGTGAAAAATGCTTTGATGAACTAGAAGGGATGTGTTTAATGTCTCTGGCAGCAGCAACAGCGGTTTGTTTGGGCTGAACGTGACGAGAGAAAAAAAATGAGGCACTTAGCATGAGCCACAATAGTCACCAAGGCTGAACAGACGGAGGAAGACAAAGAAAGACAAAAGACAAAGAAACTAGAATTACTGCCTTGCGGTTGTATGCCTCTGCCTTCCAGTCAAGCTGCAGCTTAAATCCATATCCATCCAGAACCATATAAAACATGTTGTGAAGACTTTGAAGGACTGTCATAAAAAGTATGAAGAGTATTCTTGGCATGGACGTTACCACTATATTGACATGTATCATTTTCACTGAATAACTTCCAGTTGTTCCTCATCCTAGTCGAGGGTCTAATGATAGATGTTGTCTGTTGTACAGACTCTGAAGTCTCTAAAGGAATATTATTTACTTGATTTGTGATACAGGGGTATATAAATAAAATGAATTTCACTGCTGAAAAGATGGTATTTCCATAAACCTGGGCTGTCTAGGGGCGGCACGGTGGTGTGGTGGTTAGCATTGTCGCCTCACAGCAAGAGGGTTCCTGGTTCGATCCCAGGAGTGCGGAGTTTGCATGTTCTCCCCGTGTCAGGGTGGGCTCTCTCCAGGTACTCCGGCTTCCTCCCAAATACCAAAGACATGCAGGTTGGGGACAGGTTAATTGGTGACTCTAAATTGTCCGTAGGTGTGAATGTGAGTGTGAATGTCTGTCTCTATGTGTTAGCCTGTCCAGGGTGAACCCTGCCTCTCGCCCAGTGTCAGCTGGGATAGGCTCCACCCCCCCGCAACCGTCTAGAGGATAAGCAGTTACGGAAATAGATGGATGGAAGTTTGGATAATTGAAGAAAAATGAAAAAGCTCTGTAGCAAACAATGGTTTATGGTACTTTGATCAGTTCTGCCTAGTTTTACAGTTTGATCAGAGTTTAGTCTGAGTTTGAGAGGGGCAGCTTTGTCTATTGATCTGCTTCTATACTTTTTGTGTCCATGTTGTGTTGGGCATACAAAAATGAGGAAGTACAATCCATAGTTCGCGCAACAGCCCGAGAGCCAGCATGCAAGTTCACTGAGAGAAACCAAAAACAGTCTTATTCCTTGTATGCATTCACATGCTTGGCTACTAAAGCTGATTCTTGTAGAACATACAATTCATCAATTCAATATCTGATCAAACGTCTGCCCATCTTTTCCCTGAGTTATGATGTTGAATAATGGGAGAAAAGTGTTTTTGTAGAACATTATGATGTCACAGTGGAGCTGACTTTTGACCTTTTGGATTTAAAATGTTAGCACTTTTTCCTGTTGCATGTTTGGGTGAGATTTTGTCATAATTAGCGTACGAATTCTTGAGTTATGTTAATGTGAACGTACGTGTTTTTGAGGTCACAGTGACCTTTGCCAACCAAAATCTGATCTGTTCATCCCTGAGTCCAGGTGGATGTTTTTGCCCAATCTGAAGAAATTCCCTTCAGTTCTGAGATACTGTGTTTACAAGAATGAGATGTTCATCCATACAGACGGATGGACAACCTGAAAACATAACGCCTCTGGCCACAGCTGTCGCCGGCACGGAAGCAAATGCTCCACCTTTGCCCCGAGGTGCTTAGCAACAGCAAGCCTCCAGGATATGTACAAGAGCTTGTCTGCAGTCTGTGCCGAAAGCTGCTGTTCCATTATCAGCACGCTGCTTTGTTTAATCTGGCGAAATCTCATCGGAAGCAGCCGTCATCACCTTCTGTTTCTGCTGCACGACCACTTCCTTTGCAATTTAACAGATAGCTCCTTCTGAGGGGAAAAAGCCTGAGAGTGCAAACAGGGAGATGACAAGTGGCTTCAAGCTTCATGATCTCATCTCTCAGATCGAAAATCTCATTTGTGTGACTACACGATGGCCTGCTGGAGTATTTTTTTTGACCATGTTTTGTACAGCAAACAAGCACTTTCTCCACTCAATTGTGAATTGTCATTGTAATGTGATTTCCATCGGCCCAACGTGGCCGCTCCTAGAGGCAACCAGAGGCACACAGCGGTGACAGAGCTTTTGTTTTAATGTCGATACTGTCACAAGATGTCACACTCTAGCGGTGACGCGTACTTCAGCGGCAAGAAGTGGCTGCGATCAGCTAATTGAGGTCGTTTGTTTGACAAGCTGTAATCTGTGAGCAGAATAAAATGGACTCCTGTTCATAAAAATGGAGTAAACAGTGCTTTTGATGTACTGGTCACAGATGATGACTTATTGATAAAGTCATTATGTTGTCTTGCATTAGTCAGGCTATGCATGTTTATGATAAATGACATGATGCCAAATTGGAACAGTCTGTCTTTAGCTAAATGATGAATGGCAGGAGGCATCTCCTGTCCAATGTGTCTGATTATCTGCTGAATCGACTCACTCACGCTGTCAGGTGGCTCTGGTATGCTTAGCTCCAGCTCATAATTTCCAAACAGCACCAACACCACTGTCACTCTGAAGCAGAGATTTATATTCACAAGTGCTTTCCAGGAGTCCTCTGCCAGCTCCTCCAGAAATATATCAATGCCTTTCCCTGCATTTCTATATACATTTATGACTACTACGTGACTAAGGCATTATCATTAGAATAGTCATAATACTTCATTCATTCGTAATAGTCAAAGCTAAATCTAAAAACTGGAAACGCTTGTGTGTATTATTATGGCACTAAGCCTACAGAACATTGCATTTTTATTTCATCTTTATAGAGCAGAGATTTAGTTGTAATATTTATAACTGCTATTACAGAAAAACAAAGTGTATGCAATGCTCCAATCAAAGAATGTGCAATATCATTTTAGCAGCCAGCAACTCGTATCAACAGTATAAATAGAAACTTGTGAAAAATATTGCGCTCTAAGGCCTCAGCTTGATTTTGTGATCATCTATAGGAGTTATTCATGAATACAAATTTGTTATTGTGCCTGATATCAGCTGATGTCGTCTGAAGACTCAACTGAATTTGACAGCATTGACAGTGAGCTTTAAAACTATTTGGGGTTTTTGGGACATGGTTAGTGAGCTGGCTTGGAGCCCATGGTTAGAGTCCAAGTCTTTTAATTCTGGCAAATATGCAAGGATTTCTATGTGATTTAAATGAGAGAAAGGTCACCTGAGAGGCAAACTTCAGGGCTAAATACAATTCCTAAGATATCTGTAGTGTATCTGGACTTCATGTTTTTTTTTGTCTTTAAACTGTTTTTAACTACAGATCAATTTAATACCCCTTTACACTAAAATTAGCATGTGCACACAGATCTTTTAAACCCGCAAAAAATAGGCTAAAGACTCCTATTGTGAGTAGACTAGAGACATGTACGCTGGTAAAGGCAACACATTCTCACGCCAACCTTGTTACATAGTCAAGGTTTGGTCATGGATTTTCCACGTTGAGATACGACATGCAAGGTACCCCGGACTCCGTGTCAACTTCAGCCTGTTACATGCATTGTCTGTTTTCAAATTACACTTCTGTTTTCACAGGAAATGTACAGGTTGCATACAGTCTCTTTCAAAAAAAACCCACTACATTAGTATAACACAGGGAATTGACATTTTGAAAAAAGAACAAGGTTTGGCTTTACAGTCTTACAGGAAGTGAACACTGGCCTCCCTGGTGAAAGTCGGTGGTTGTTGGACCCATCCATCTTCCCTCCCGCCCGCCCTACTCAGACTTCTTCTGCCTTAACTTTCGTTGTTGTCCCACCGTGTTTCCCCGCTGATGCTAACGGCGACCAGCTGGATCATGCCGATGTGAAAGGATGGCTTTTTTCTTCGGCCTTTAACGCCAGAAGACACCGACCAACTGCCTGTTTTTGACGACTCTAGAGTGAGACTTGGTTGGTAAAGGGGCTAAAATTAGCACTGCCACCCGGAAGTTGTGTTTCCATTGCTGCTGATCGGAGCCGGAGATGATAAAGACCCTTGACTACTACACAGTCATTTGACCTGAGTGTGAATGTCGAATGTAACCTTTACTACATAAAAAAGCCAGATGCTAGCAGGTGTAAGTGGGTTTTTTGTGCAGTGGGAAAGGGGCTTAAGAAATCAACTGAACCAAATGAGATACATGATGTCTTTTCTACCCCATAATGAGGTCAAAGGTAACTGATGGTGTAATGATGTTAGTTCTGCTGTACATGTAATGTTAACTGTTCACACACCTGATTATATTCTGCATTTCACATCTCTGCATTACTGGGTAACTATACTTTCCAATTATCTCTAGAAATTTTGACATGTCTTGTAATACTCTCCTTTGCCTCATAAAAGTAAAAAGTAAGATTTTCTCTACTTATTTTTTATATTTCAGGGAACTTGTAATGACTTTTTTTAATCACTCAAGGAAATAAATAGTGAAATCTCTGGTAGAAGTAAGCTCATTCCAAACTGTATCATAAATGTGGCACTACCCACATCATGGGCAATGAACCAGTCCTCCAGAACATCCAGTCATTTTGATATAGCACGATGAAAGTCCTCTGAGCCTTGTTAAAGTGGGATGTATTGGCATTCTAATAAAGAGAATATTTCTCTGAGTGTGAAATACGACGTGGGGCATCCTGCCTAATAGTGCTTTACTTCTGCTAAAGGTGCTCAGAGACCAGGGGATTGCTTGGCTCCCTCATTCCCATCGTCGTCCTGGGGAGAGTTAAGTGTTCTTTAGTTTCATTTATTTTAACAGGAAAACTGCAAATGATTTTAAATCCATGATGTGCTACGGGTCTAACCTAGATTTAAAAAATACTGACAAATTTACAATAGAATCTAAGATAGGATCAAATTTGACGATATAGAAACGACAACAGATTTAAAGACAGAACCCTCACTGAGTGTTGTTGATTAGTGTGACCAATGCAGTGCACTTCCAGTAATTAAATACTTGTAGCATTGCAAAATGTATTTATCTGCATGCGCTGATGAAAAAGAACATCAGCTTCCAGAGCAGAAGAATGATGTAAGCTGCAAACACTGACTGACGATGGAAAGGATCTTGTCTTAAAATAGCCTGGTGGGATAATTACTGAGTGATTTATGAGTTGCTGAAGGTGTGATATACACAGTCACAGTGTAAACTGCACCGACATCCTCCTGAACTATTTATGATGTGGAACACAACCAGCAAACGGCTGCACTGCACCAGGGTGTCGACACGAGCGTACGTTCTCGCCCTGCTGCACATTTCTTTGGAAGAGCACGGTGGCGTGGGAGAGGGCTTGAATGTTTGATGTGTAGCTCCTATCTCTGCTCAAGCCCCATTTGTTGTAGCATTCTCCCTGATGAAGCTAACAACCAGCAGCTAGCCACAAAGTACAAAGGAAGGAACCGCGTTTATGCAAGAAGGCTCTCTGTCTGAGTCCCAACAGCAGTGGCAGCGGGCCCAGTCGGAGCAGCAGAGCACTACCCACTGCACCAATGAATGCACTGATAAGAGTCTTTCAGCGAGGCCATCAAGTTCCTTCTTCACTCCCTTTAGCTTCCGAGGGACACTGGAGTTTATGTAATGGGTCACAAAACCATCCAGGGATCTTAAAGAACTGTAGCCACCCAGCTAATTATACGGGCAGAAATGAGCTTTTCAAGTGGATGAGGAGAGCAGTCAGTTCTCAGAAATATGCTGCTGAGTCAGTCCCATAAAGTGTATATGGGAATGAGTCATTTCATTATAGTAACAGTTTGCTTTTGGAGCACAAATTTTAGATTACTCTGTGTTTTTGCCCACAGCACAAACAAACTTCTGCATGGGTTCATCAATACTGATGAACTCATTATTAATCAGGTGAAGAGGTCTGAAAGGGCGAGAAACATCTGCAGTCAGACGACCTTACAGGTTGTAAACAAACCCGGTAGGCGAAATTTATTTGGAAGAGAAACAAGGTAACAATGAAACTATTACCTAAACTTAAAGGTGTGCAGGATTTAGGCATCTAGCAACTGAAAGTGTAGGAGGAGTACAGCTGCTGATGCGAAGACTCAAAAACACAAATGGTACGTGAATCTGTGACTTTGGTATTTTTTAACATGGACCCTATTTCCCATGTTCTTGTTTGATTAATGGGGACGAGTTTAAGACAAGTTTTGCAACTGGTACAGTACTGAGTGAGGGCCCCCAGCAGCAAAACTGACTGCAATGTAACCACTTGAGGCATTTGTGCACCGTCAATGTACATCTACAAAAAGTGCTTGTTTTAGCCACTGACAGACTCAGATTGTTGCTATAAGAGTTTGAAACAAAAAGGTCTGTCTTTGTAGGGATTCTTCCCACAATAGTTAGAGCGTAATATTATTTTAGTTTAACCAGAAACAGCCCCAAAATCACTCTCGCCAAACCAACCAAACCCCATTTAATTAAACAGTAATTTTAGCATGTATAGAGCCAATACATTTTCACATCTAACTGGGTGAGTTAAGGGTTGATTTCAACCAAACCACACCTGACCCTAATCACATATCAACGTTTGGTCATGGACTTTCCAAGTTGAGATACGACGTGCAAGGTACCCAGGGTGCATTGGTCGTTGACATTCTGGGATGTTGTGTCAACTTCAGCCTGTTACATGCATCGTCTGTTTTTAAAGTATACTTATGAACACACTTGGTCTGTACAACACAGCAAATTGACGTTTTTTCCGTCAACCACAAAAGTATGTGGTCGGGTTAGAGAAAAAGAACAAGGTTTGGCTTAACAGTGTCACAGGATACGAACACCAACCTCTTGGGTGAAAGGTGGTGGTTGGATCCAACTGTTGTTGCGCTGCATTTTCCCGTGACGCCGCCAAGTATGATACATGACCAGTCACCTTGATTATTCAACTGTGACTAGCTGTGTATCATGCCAACGTGAAAAGACAGCTTTTGTCATCATTGTCTGACACCTGAAGTCACTGACCAAGCACCGATATTCGACAACTTTGGTGTGAGACCGGGTTGGAGATGGTGATTGTTGGAACAGCAGAAAGAGAAACCAAGACAGCTTTTGTTTGTTTCATTGTTTGTTTGTTTTTTTTACCGTCAACTTTGAAAGAAACTTCTTTTATGATAATAAAATTACTGTTTATTTGTTCATAATTTTATTTATTTATAATGTTGTCAGACACTTATAATGACAATCTGAGCCTGTCAGTGGCAAAAAAGCACTTTAAGTGGACATACATTCACGATGCACAAATGCCCTGATTGGTTACATTGCACCCTTTTTTGCAGTCTTCAGCTGCAGCGCTCTCTTTCAGTATTGGACCAGTTTTAAAACTTGTTGTGTCCATTAGTCAATCAGACACAAAAACATCTGAAAATAGGGTCCAGGTTGAAAAATACCAATTTTACCCTTTAAATCAATCTGTGCCAAATTTCAGTACCTACGATCACACCTGGGTCAGAACACGAAGTGCCCATGGAGCTCAGCCACTTCCCCAGCAATAGTCTCAGTCAGACTGGTCGTTTTCTGTTTCGTTTTACAAATAGCCCAGTGTCACTAATGTTTTGTGTTTGTGCTTTTTAAATACATATTTCACATATTTTTCAGTTGTCTACACAGAGAGCGAGAGTGACGAGCAGACACACGAGCAGCAGAGACACAGACAGAGACACTCCATGTGTGATGAGAAAGGAGCAGTGGAGCTGAATCCCTTGTTGACTGCAGCTTGTTCAAAAATTACACGTTTGTTATAACAGACTGAGTAAATTACAAAAAAAAAAGGTACCGCTGGGTATTGAATTTGAGGTACCGGCATTGCTACTGTTTCAAATGTCAATGGTACCCAACCCTGCCGTAGAAAAACCACGGCAGACTCTGTGAGAGAAGACCCTCTCTGTATGTAAACGACTCATTCTGAGACAGAAATGTTAGAGACATTACTGAAATCAGTGTGGTTGCACATGGAAAAATGTCTGGTTGCAACCAGAGCCAGCCACTGGCTATGACTGTCTCAGTATGAGTAGGCTAAATGGCCAAACCAGATAAAATACACTGCTTTTTCACAGTCTCCGACACACCATTACAGCCTGCAATGGGTCGGCAGTTTCCCATGATGCAATTTTCATGCGTGTCCGCTGGATTACTGGTCAATTTCCATCCCATGTGAAATCCCTGCATATTTTTCTTTTCTCATTGCTCATTTCAGAGATGAATCAGTCTGAGGCTAGAGTTACTGAATAGTGAGTGTGCACTTGTGTGACTGCTCAAGAAAGGATCAGCCCACGGAGTGTCTCTATAGTTACCACTCTTCATTGTGAAAATGTGACTTTATTGTTTGTGTCAATTACGGATGATTTGATTAGAGGCTGGTCGATCTTGTTTGAACATCGTGGTACCGCAGCGAAAAGAGGACACTGATTAAATTAAGAATATTTATGACTTATAGAGGCCTTTTTTCTACTGACGGAAACACGAGAGTGACATCTTTGATTAGGATCTACATGGAAGACAACAGATCTCTCTAGTTTCTGGAATATAAGAGCTATGGGTATGAAAGATTACGAATGACATCTAGGTCCTCCCGAGGCATCAGACTGGCAGAGGGTGGGTGCGATGTGGGTGTCAACTCTACATTCCTGAGGCAAACACAAGCATCGCCCGGGTGAATCTACAGTACATCTCTTCTCTTCACCCCTGCTGGGCCTCTCCTCCATAAAAATGAGAGAGCTGCCTTCATGACAGACTGGGAAGGAACAGAAGTAGCTTCCTGTCGTGACGAGGGCGTGTTATTCACCCTTGGATGCTGTCAAACAACAGCCAAGTTTATCACTTCCTCCCAGGGTCCTCTTGGGCCATCTCACTCGGTTATACTGATGAATGGCTCTGCCAACTAAATCCTGAAATAAAAGTCTTGCAAAACAAAATATTTTATGTATCACCATGAGATCATATTCAAGTATGAGCCAAAGACACAAGGGCAGAGAGAAGGAGGAGCACTTTGTGAAAATAAACTCATTAGCAGACAGAATGATAATCTGTGATCACTATGCTCCTGGCTTGGCCTAAGGCATGCATATTAAGTGATTATCACAGCCTGGAAACCTAAACCCAGGGGAAAACCTTTAATATACGTTGCGTTGAAGGGCTCCATTCATTAAAATGCCTCATTCACAGGGAAGCGCAGTTCTACTCAGAGTCAATAGCAGTTGTGTAATAGAGGGAAATCAGCAGTTCTGGAGAGAGGAGCCCCAAATGCTGTGTGCGGATTAGACTTAAAAGATGACTAATCAATTCGGGTCCTACTTGTAATGCATGCCAATAGCAAGTCCTCTTGGTCTTTGAATGCTGACAATAAATTGGTACATTTTACATTTTTTTCTCACACGTCAAATCGTCCTTTCTGAAATTTAGGACTTGACCAATTCATGTTGAAAGTGCCATCCACACCAAGAACCATAACTAAACCATGACCAACAGTGATGTTCTGTAAACGGTGGCACTGTTAATTTGGTTGGATTTGATTGGTTTTTAGTGTTTCTGCCTTTCATCAAATCAAAATGGACCGCTGTTTGCATGATTCTGTTTATATAGATCTACAATAAGAACCATAATGGAGAGGGCATTCATTCTTTTTGCAACATAAAGCTAAGTATTTCGTCTTCCCTGTCATCATGTCATCTTACGTACCTCACCTTATGTGCCATGCAAATGTAGTATTTTACCATAATAACGCCAGTATGTCCCCATAATGGCAGCAGAAGATTGCTGTTTCCATAATCCTACATATACTGTATATACACACACACACACACACACACACACACACACACACACACATTTAAACACATATATACACACACACATATATATACACACACACACACATATATATATATATATATATATATATATGTATACTCACTGGCACACCTCGTGTGCCAGTTTCGTTGTAGCACTTGATGGTTTTTGTGACTCCACTTGGGGACACATTTAAAGTTTTTGCAATTTTCCGGACTGACTGACCTTCATTTCTTAAAGTAATGATGGCCACTCGTTTTTCTTTAGTTAGCTGATTGGTTCTTGCCATAATATGAATTTTAACAGTTGTCCAATAGGGCTGTCGGCTGTGTATTAACCTGACTTCTGCACAACACAACTGATGGTCCCAACCCCATTGATAAAGCAAGAAATTCCACTAATTAACCCTGATAAGGCACACCTGTGAAGTGGAAACCATTTCAGGTGACTACCTCTTGAAGCTCATGGAGAGAATGCCAAGAGTGTGCAAAGCAGTAATCAGAGCAAAGGGTGGCTATTTTGAAGAAACTAGAATATAAAACATGTTTTCAGTTATTTCACCTTTTTTTGTTAAGTACATAACTCCACATGTGTTCATTCATAGTTTTGATGCCTTCAGTGAGAATCTACAATGTAAATAGTCATGAAAATAAAGAAAACGCATTGAATGAGAAGGTGTGTCCAAACTTTTGGCCTGTACTGTATGTATATATATATATATATATATATATATATATATATAAGCAAATGCTTCTGTCTTCCCCGTCATCATTACCTTATGCTTCATGAAGCTCAGCGTAAGTTCAATCAGGAAGGCCATTCACAATTCTCTCTATCCCACTCCCACTGCTTCCTCCAATCAGCTGACCATGGGTGTTCACTCTTTTAAGTATCCAGTCAAATTTATGTTTTTGGTGTCATCACATTGTGCATTTGTAATGACGTCACTGTGCTATGTTACATGTGATGCAAAAATGCGTGGAGGTGCCAGAGGAATAAATGATGAATCCACCACAATGCCATTGCACTCTGCTGTCAGAGTCAGAATTTTGTTTCATTTCCTTTTAATGATACAATTTCAATACTATTATCATTTATATTTTTTTTGACTCAAATAACCTTTTAGCTTAGGTTGTACGGATTTCAGGGGTATGACGCATGTCAAGATACACCAATAAATCCGCCCTGGCGGACCATTTCTACTGCAGAGTTCAAAGGGTTAGAGTAATCCCTGTGATTGGCTAGTATGTGTTGCCTTCACTGGTTGGGTTGGTTAAGTAAAGGCAACAAGAGTGAGATTCAAAAAGGTTAAGGTAAGATTGTCCAATCAGAGGTATAGGGCGGATAATGCCTTCACCATGACAGGAAAAACAAATCTACAATCTCAATGATATTGTTAGCTACTGTTGTTATAGTTGCAATGTGGACTCCATGACCCCTCTTGAGTTAGAAGATTTTTAAAACAATATATACGCAGAGCACAGAAGTCATACGCCCCGGCTGTAACCATCCAGCCAAACATAATACTGCAAATGGAAATAAAGTTTTCTTTGACTAAAGCGGTCCCGACTGAACTGATGATTTTGGTGCCACTGTGATCCCGTTAGAGACACAATCACCAGGTCCATATGTCCACTATATTCTAATGCATATGATGGGCATGTTGACATGTTATTTACACAGCTCCTTCGTGTTCCCCCAGATGAAGAACCCACTCTGTTTGGACCCTCTGAGTTTTCAACTTCGCACACAAAATGATCTGATGATGTCATTGTTAGACTTTGTTAGTCTTTAAATACGCTGATCATATTCATGCTGCCAAGAGGAAACACCCTTTGATTTGGATGAGCCTACAGCCTTTCCTAGCACAAAAATCCTCCACAGCACAAACCTTTAACAAAATCATCAGTAAGTTGTTGATTCCATCCAACACTGTTATTTTTTTGGGTGGAATGTGCTGTCCACCCTCCAGGGACTACTTGAAACGGTTCTGTGACAAATGACTAAATTGAGAGTAACAGAGAATGTAAACGTTGCACCATTCATTTCTACTCTGCTGTCAAACTGAAACAATATTTGACATGACGACAGTTGTTCCATTTCCCACCTTCCAAAGCATACAGTGCAATAAAAGTACAGTGCTGGTACTGAATGCATGTCCTAGTTGTTTATTTGCTTGTCTGTTTGGAAAGCGAGGGTGGGGGGTATTTTATGACATCTGTTCGTCCAATTCTGCCAAATACAAAACAAACTAGAGAAGGAATGGAGAAATGAACAATTATTGATTGGCTGAAAGAAAAAAATCTAACATGGATGATGGAGCTGCTTTGAATGCCTCTGTTTGTTTACTGACCAGAAAATGTTCGATGTGTAACCTCGACTGTAGACAAGAGCAGGGTATTTCAAAATCTCTGTAGTCCTCTGGTTGTTCCTTGCCCACTACTGTGTTCCCTCCCACTCCTTCCCTTGTTTTGCTGAGAGCACTGTTTAATCTACTCTGTATCGTCCATATTTATCTGCAAAATAGCCCCTATTTTGCTGAAAGCCATTTCATCCTGTGCATGCTGAAGGGATTACTCTCCTCAGCTAACATCTTTCTTATTAAAGCAATGCTAAACGGATGAGCTATCGCTAGGGGTAAAATGCATGGTTGATGACGAACAAAAGTGACAAGTGAACAACAAATAAATTACAGTTTAAGGAAGGGTGCTGCCATCAAGGACAAAGTGAGGCCGGGGGTAACGCACTCAGTCAATGACTGTGTAATATATCTCTGGTATGATGTTGTCAAGGCAATATGCTGGGATTTAAACACAGCAATATCAGCCAGCAACACAAGGACCAGAGAAATGATGTACTACACAGATCTCAGATTGCACTGCAAATGTAAGCTGTTCCTCTCTGGGAAGGAAAATCGGGTACATGACAAAAGATCACAGGAATGTTCAGTCTGAATTAAATGATAGGTTGACTGTTTTCCACCACAGAGCTTATTAAAATATTGGTTGACATCATTCCTCAGTGTGCATTGCACAAACCCATCTGTGCAGCTTCTTACTGTCCAATCAATCAGGGTTTAAATGAACAAGATACATTTTGGTTTTTAATGAAAGGAGGCTCACATGTAGTCAGGCATCTTTTCTACTAAAATAGGAAGTCACAATTGACACAATGTATCCTCATACAACGCTTTGTATGATATGCTATGAATAAGAGTCCCACGGATAACGGATACTTCCTTTACCTATTACAGCGCTGCTGCAACTTGTATTTTTCCTAGTGTTTCCTTGTGTTTCCCCTTCCCTGTGTTCCTGTCTGTCTTCTTCCCCCCGTTTAGTTTTGTCTGTGTGCTGGCGCAGGTGTGGTCGCCGTCCCTGGTTTCCCTGGTTCGGGGTCTGCCCATTGGTCCAACAGCCCATTGGTCCGACTATATTAAACCCATTGTTCCAAAGTCCCGTTGTTCCGAAATCATCATGATGCCCTGTGGTTAAGGTCTGGTTAGCTTTAGGCACAAAAACCACTTGGTTAGGGTCAGGAAAAGATCATGGTGTGGGTTAAAATGAAAAAGACAAACACATAAGCCGTGAGCCTGCTCCGCCTCAAGCCTTTCCCAGCTGACCCAGAGCCGGTTGCGGCGCACCATCAAGGCAGATTATGGTGTTTCATTCTCTCCTCTCTATGACACTTGTATCTCGACCAGTAGCCTACTTTTGTTGTGTTGCTGATCCTCTATGGTACACAAATACAGTGTAACCTAGTATAATCACATATCGGGACAACGGGACGTCGGACCAATGAGAGGTCGGAACAATGCTACAGCACCCCCTGGTTCGCGGCTCTGCTCACCATATTCACCTGCTTGCCATCAGCTCATCAACTTGCAGTATTCCTTCTTCAACTCTTCAACCACTCACTGCCAGAAGTTGTTTAACTAACCTTAAGTTACGGAGGTTAGGTTTAGGCGGGTAAACTGTGGTTAGGTTTAGAAAAAGAAACACGGTCACGACGTATCTTGAAATAACAAAGTTCACTCAAAGTTCACACGGTTCTGAACATCGGTCTATAATATTCTGTAGTCTCATTTAGCCACTTGTTAGCAACTGGTTCTTTTAAGACACATAAAAGCTTCAAAGTTCACGAGTGGGGTATTTACAGATGTTCATTATATCATAGCACAAAACAATGAAGTTTTTTTAAGCCTGTATTAACCACAGACCTTACTTCAGACACCTAATTAAGGACTCATTAAAGAAAATCCACTGACTTCGAGACGAGGAAACCGGGAGTGCTAAAATGCTAACTCTATCAGGTGTAGTATTATTATTAGTATTTTAGTTCAACAATCCCTCCTTTTTTGGAAATTAAATTGCTGCTGGAAAAGCTGATGCCACCCTAGTGTGTGGCATCATACTGACGATTTCAAGGTAGCTTGACCTTAGTGAGCACAATGTTAACTCTCTCAACTGGTGGAAAGGTTGATTCTGAGCTAACGTGGCACATGCCTACACCCTACACTAGTCCTTCTAATTCTGCTTGTGTGTAATTACACTGAGAGCAAAAAATTCCTCCTATCGTGTGTTAACATTAACATCAATCATTAACTCTTATTCTGAGGTAGAAAACAGCCAATGCCTCCTTTGAGAAGTTTCATACTCCTCAGTGTGTGGCATGTAAGTGTCTGGTTGCATCCTGGCCTCATTTCATTTATAGTTTGGTTTTGTAAATACATGTACAAACAACCTAATTAGAAAGCCTCATGCAATGTAGTCTGTGCCAGCCAGGGTAAAATAAATATGCTCTGAATAGGGAGCTGAATTAAGAGCCTGAGCCCCTGATAAGAAAGCAGGAGATGGCAGAAGTTTTTGCAGTGATTTCCGTGGTGGCATTCTTCCAGAGTTTCCCCTCATTTGCAACCCATTAGATTGGTGCATATTCATTATATAAGACTAGGGGCACATAATTCAGATGCAGATGGACTGCTGGGAATTTTCCTCTAAAGATGCTCTGCCAGGGTTGTAAGACTGGCATGCATTTTAGCAGACAGGTGGTGACTGAGAAGCGACATCCATCAGGAAGATCAATTTGATTTTTAATTTGACGTTTTTTGATCATCCGGGGGGGAATTTTATTGTGGCAGCTGCAAAGAGTAATGTATTATGAGAAAGGAAAAGACAAATCAGCGATGTGGAAAAGGTGTAAAATTCCAGATAAAAGCAGTAATGTCCGGTATATGGTGGAAGATAACATATCAATCTTTTAGATATTTGGTGAAACTAGAAAGACTGTCTTCATCTTTATTATGTCCAAAGGAGAATTAGAGACACATGTATACAAAAGAGTTTAAATCTAAGGTTGCTTCATCAGTGACGTTTTAAATTTAGCAATGTAGCATATTTACCCTTATCTACGTCCACTGAAAGCAGCGTTGGGCACTGACATGTTACTGTAATAATATTGTAATTTATTCCAGTAATGAGTAGTGTAACTAATTACTGATCAAATTTTAGTTTTAATATTACAGTTACCTAAAAACCAAATAACTCATTACGTTACTTTTGTTATCACATCACTACTGACTTGAAAAACAACATCACATCATTTGATTCATTTTTGTAATTGTTGTGCTGTGCATGTATGTCACAAAGAATCAAGCTAGTTTGGAAGATAAAAACGCTTACCATAGCAGCTCAAAATATTCCCATTACTTTAATTTTGTTGCAAGGAAAGATGACAAAAACATTGATGTTTCAGGAAGTGGTGCTGAGAATCTTTTCACTGCTCAAAACACAGCCTTAGACCTTCGATCTGAAACACCTACTACGACCAACAGCGCAATAACCGAAGGCTCCAGGAAATATATCCCACCAATGCTGAGTCCTACTCAGCCGTAGAGTTCGGCTGAAGCGTTACACTGGCTAAACAGCCAAAACTAGATTTTAATTGTGGACAGCTGCAGGCTACAAAGAAGTGATAAAATTTGTGGATGGCTATGTGGTGGATGAAATGTTACCTATATCCACAATTGACTCACCATCTTTCAGACATACCCTTGGGAAAATATCATTTACAGACAACAGAAGACCTCCAGGTAAAAAATAATTTGCAAGCTATCTAGCTTTAGCTGCACTTACTGGAGATTACTTCGACCCCGAGGGGCACATGTGCAGTCTAAATTTTGAGGAAAGTAAAGGAAAAGTAATATGAGGAGCAGTGTAACAGATTGCTGTTGGCAGGGACTAATTAGTAATAAGTAATGAAATTACTTTTTAAAAGAGTAATGACTAATGTATACCATTTTTTGAGTAATGAGCCCAACACTGCTGAAAGTTAAAATGAGATATCTGAGTGTGATGTGATGTCTCTTTGCCAACAGACTGGCCTTTTTTAATGATAGATTTTTATACTTTTTGCCTTGAGGCCACCTCATATGCACCAATAATCTTCAGCCCTGGGATGCCACAGTCATTCAGAATCCTGTCTTAATGCTGATTCAGACGGTTCCTCATACAGGTTTTCGCTTATGCAAATGCACATAGCAGAATGATGAGAGCACTGGCTCTGACTGAAAGGTTTGACCACTTGCGGTAACCACGTGGAGTCCTCAGATTTCCTGAGAGCACTCATTTTTCCTCTATGACTGGAAAAGTCAACACAGCATAAAGGAGGAAGGGGGGAAATTCTTAGCGAGGATGAAGTATTCCAGATGAAACTTCTCCTCTGCTTCGTCTATGGCTTCACAGATTATTGGTTCCCTTTGCTTGAGAGGCTAAATACAAGTTTTAGCCATTCACTGCAAGTGCTGCTTGAAGAAAAACTTTAAGATTCCAATATCTGTGCAAAAGCAAATCTGAATAAGCCCTTCAAAATCACAATACTATCCAGGCTTCCATGTAACAGCTCTTCAAAGTTCCCCCATGTGCGTTATAAAAACGCCTTGAGTAGCAGCACAAGGACAAGAAAATACAGCAGTGTTTCCCTGAGTGTTTTCCCAATTTCCTGAGAACTCAGTCCGAACTCAGTCCGACAATATTATGACTGGAACCTAAAGAGTTATTTTGAAGCATGCCAGATTTATTTATCTTTGAAGCAGGAGAGTGGAGATGAAATTCTTGTAAAACTCAAAAAGAAAACCAATGAACTGAGAGAAGGAAGTGACTGAACTTTAGCTATGATTCTAAGGTATTCCATGCAAGGCAAACCACACTAATTACAGCAAAAACATGCCCTTTAAAGTCAAGCATAAAGCTGCGAGATAGCTTCATGGTCTTGGATCTTGGTAGCCTTGAGGTTACAGACATAAGTTTGTGATCGAAAACTTAACTGGCCCTGAACTACAGAAGTGGCAAATCAGAAAATTAATTTAACAATGAATGACCTACTTTGCAGGTTCAGTACAGAGGACTTGTTGAAGAATACACCTGTTTTATCAGCCTGGATTGGACTCTGGGTCTGCACCAGAGAACACTGTGAGAAATCCTTGAGTCAGCAGGGTTACTTCCCCACCCATAATGAATTGAATCTGTATAGTGAAATACAGTGGCTTAATCAGCAGTGACTAAGCACTTTGTCCAGAGAGAGCTGGACCAGTCTTTAGCCTCTCTTAGTTTTTGGCATCCTTTGATAACTGAATCACAGTCTTCTTGTGAGTGTGCAGTTACAGTAACTGCTGCAGGATTTTTGACTGAAATGCTTCTGTCATTTCTCACTGCAGCGTGGGGCCACGAGCGTGCAAAGCTGGCAAATGCAGCTGTTAGTTTCCATCCTGGAATCAGCTTAGAAAAGCAGTCATGGAGGGAAAATTGGTAATGTGAGACTTGCTAATGTCATACCCTATTACCTCCAAATACTTCCATTTAATTCTGTGGATCTCTACTGAGAATGGTTCCCCATTTTTACTTGATCCGGTGCTAAATGGTTGTTCCAGTACTTTCCCAGAGAGCACTGTTTTGATTAACTTCAAATGAAAAGACACCTAAGTAGTTAGGTTATAACAGGGGTGAGTTTGGACTTTCATATTAAAATATGCTTGTTCAAAGGTGAAATGTTCAGAGATGTGGACTCGAGTCACATGACTTGGACTTGAGTCAGACTCGAGTCACAAATTTGATGACTTTAGACTCAACTTGACAAAATCAAAAAGACTTACAACTTGACTTGGACTTTGATTAAAAAGTATCCTAAGTGCTATAACGCAATGACAAGTGGTGTTGCTTGAGTTTCTTGAAGCTGTTTCACCTCTCATCCAAGAGGCTTCTTCAGTTTTGGTGCAGAGTCACAGACCTTAAACCCTGTGTGGGCGTTGGTGTTTAAAGCCTGCAAGTTGTCACAACAACTCTGGAAATGTTACAAAAAAATCATAGTTTGAAAACTTTCTCATTGCCACTAAATTGAACTTTTACGACTCATCTACAAGCCACCAGAATGATTGTAATGAGCAGCTCCCAGCCAGATGTGGCTGTTCATAACTGCAGCAGTGGAACATAAGGCTCTGTGAAAGCGAGTAAATTAAGACTGAGTTGAAACACTGAACCAAGATAAACATCAAATAAGGTAAAGAGAGACCCTGGAATCTTGAGCGGCACCAGATATGGCAAATAAACACACCTCACATGGAGTACATGTGTTCTTAGCAGCAGGAAACAAAGAGGATCCAACCCACTTTGAAAAATAAATGGTGCTGGGAAACATACACAAACACGAAACGCTCACACACACCCAGGTACTTCTCCCCGCCACTGAAGGCCGTTCCCTGTCTTTGGGATTAGGGTCCACTCACATCACAGCCTAGATTTAAGGAGCTTGCCCCCCAGATTTCACGAACCGTTTGTTTCTAATTAAGGGGATCTGTTTTTGTAATGTGGGCATTAGAGCAACAGACGTCCGCAGTAGAAAAAAACAATCTTTAAGAAGTGTATTTTAACAGATGGTTGTATTAACTTGGTATTTTCATCTGCTGGAGCAGCGGTTGCCAAAGCGAGGCCTGGGGATCTCTGGTGGTCTCTGAGACAGTTCCAATGAGTCCCCAGAAAAATTAGAATTTGTTCAAATATTCACTGGATTCTTTTAAAACCACCATGTGCAGAGCTTCTTTTGTTGTGATTAAAGAATCTTTTCATTTATTCAGATGGCATATGTTTTTTGTCATAGAAAAGAATACCAGTTAAAACATGGCGCAGTCTATAGCCGGTTTTACACAGAGATTGCACGATAGAGCCGCCACCAAGCCCCTTCCTTAAGCCGCTTGTGCATTTCATAAAGAACCAAACAACAGTGGCATAATGCCGCCCCAGCGTTTGACTTTAGATAGCGTGTTGGCATTGCGGGAACAAAAGAGGTGTGATGTGTAACAGCATTGGCCTCTTGAGTGACATATAAAAGATTCTAAATAACAAAAGATAACACATTCCACGCTGCACCAGTGGTTCAAAATGGTATACACTTATGGTCTCCTAAGTGGCCATAGTCATCTTTCCCCTGCTTACCCCCAACTTGTTTAGAAGTGCAGCAAACAGCATGTGGATGGATTAAATCAGATTCTAAACAAATGTTGTGGCTTGTTTTTATCTGCTAGTTTAATGTCCGATATCAGCCAAGTGTAAAATCACGTCAGTTGTTGTCAGATCTCACGAGAGTGTGTTAAACAGAGACATGTTTCGAACAAAGTCAATTTTCTCCTGTATTGTGTGTCTGAAAAAATGTCACTTCTGTGTCAGAATGTTTAGAAGGGCTGAAGCTTGTGAAAAATGGGTCAAATATTTATTTCAGTGACTATGGGGCGAAGGAAATGGTCATAATCTGTACTTGCGTTCACTTTTCTCATTGGAATGAGTGGGCTTAGGGCTGTTGCTGGTCTCCTAAAGTGGTGGGGCAGTGGTGAAACCCATGTGACGTAGTTACAGGAAATGAATCTTAAGTGGCCCGACTTGGTTTATCAAAGGTCTCTGATATAACATTCACCTCGGCAGCACTTTATAACTAACAATGGCATAACCTGGCCATAAAAATCATTTACCATCTGTTATATGGTGGCTGATCTCCTCCTCTGCTGATTGTTTTCCCAATTTGTGGACATTTTGGTTGCTGTTCTACTTCGAGTTAGCTGCTAACTGCTACTAGTTTAGGTTTTTTAAAATCCCCCAGCAGTGGGTTGCATACGTACTGTCCTACCAGGTGTCCCTTTTACACAGACGTCGATTTGGTGCTGTTACTACCTCTGTTGCCAACTCTGTCCCCCATTCCATAATCATACCTTTTATAAAGAATGGCAAGGCTGAATAATGACAGAAAATTCCTGTCTCGATTAAGCAGTGTAAAAGGTACTTGTGTGTTAGTGGGGGTGGAGCATTACTGGATGCTACAGTGTGTTCTTTGATTCAACCACTTTGGGCACAAAAGGTAAAAAAATTCCAAATCTTCATGTGGGGGCTAACCCTGCTAAGAGGGTCCATTCTTGACACTCATCTTCCAACCCAACTGAAAAAACTCTCCGGTAGGCATTACTAGAACGAAACACTTGTCAAAGTAGATTGTGATGTCTTAATCTTAAGAGGGGTCTTTAATGTGGAACAGTTACAAGTACACCTGTGTGACCCAGAGCCCAATGTGACTGAAACATGAGAGTGAAGCCTCAGAGACAGGCAGAGAACAGAGAACATGTCCTCTTTTTTCACACCGGATCACTGAAATGTAGCTTGGTAAAACTGGCGGGCGCCCATTTGTGCTCATTTCAGCGACAAACTTTAATTGAGACCTGGGGGTGGGGGGAAGATGACTGAGGGGGAGATAATCATGCTTTCTCGGGGTGATGAACACAGAGTGTGTGCAGTCGCAGCTTGCACTGGTGAATCCAGTCTGCGAGCTCTCCCCTTTTTTTTTTTTCCCAGGACGGCTCATCAAGCCAACATTAGAGGCTGAGTTTTTTCCATTGTCAGCAAATGCCAGCATGCATTTGCATCAGCACACTGCCTCTGAAAAGACACCCAGACTTCTTCGCTGCCACCATGTAGCTACCAGTATCCTGGGATTGGAAAATTAAGTGCTGCTCCTATAAATGGATCCACAACCCTTACACACCAACAGCACTAATTAAGCGATTCTTTGAAAATCTCATTATCATCATATAAAGTGTGGAATTGGCACTTGGAGTTTTTAGTGTGTCATAGCAATAAATGAGCATAATATATCTGCGAGGCTGTTGATCAATACCAATAACTTTCTAACCACAGTTTCTGGCTTGCACTCTAGTTTGGAACAAAGCCGTCCCTGTCCTCTTCAGTTTATATACAGAGTTAGACAATAGGGGTTGAGTTCTGCTAGAACAAAACCAGGTGGGATCAACTTAAATGAGTAATGAGAGCCGTGATCAGCTCGGTGCCTAGTTGCTTTACTGAGTTCTTGAAATGCAGACTGAAAAACACAAATGCTGAACTTGTGACATGACTAGTTATCTGAAGAAAGATGTTCAGGCCTTGTCAGCATTTAGTTCTACACATATTATCTTCCCTTGACATTCTCCATTCACTAAGCACTCAAGAAAGTTGTGACATGAAGGTAGTGGCCCTCTGGTCCTTAAGAAGGAAAAGAGGGCAAGGGATCAACTCCTGATAAATGCTGTAAGGAAGTGTTGCCATAACAACAAACCCTCCTGAGATTAAACGAATGAAAGCACAGGCCATGGATGTAAAAAGAGAACTGGGTACAGTGTTGGAGATGAGACCCCTTCATTCCCATAACAGTCGCAGAGTGGTGCATGAAGACAAAAACGTTAAACTGCTGCATATAAAATTGCCCGTACTGCTTCCACGTCACTGGGCTCCTAGAGTGAGCGGACTAGGGACTTCTCCCGGCTGATCTGGCTTCTTCAGGTTTGGCACTATTAACCTGAATGAGGATAAAACATTCTCACTCTGACCTTGTTACATATCGATGTCTGGTCATGGACCTTCAATGGCGAGATACAACATGCAAGGTACCCTGGGTGTGTTGGTTGTTGACGTTCTGGGACGCCGTGTCAACTTCTGCCTGTTACATGCATCATCTTCTTTCAAAATACACTTGTTTTCACAGGAGATGTCCCGTTTGCACACAGTCTCTTTCAAAATAAATGCACTACACCAGTACAACACCGAAAATTGATAGGTTGTACCAACAACTGCATGTGGCTGGGTTTTGGCAACCAAAGCACGTGGTTGGGTTCCGGAGAAAGAGGGTTGGGCTTTACTATCTTATGGGAAGCAAACACCAGCCCCCCGTGTGAAAGTCTCCGACTTCGGAATGAGACCAGATTAGATCAAATGATTTAATCACATGGCTCTTCTAGACTTACTAAATGTTACTGGACCAAATGGATGACATGGGTCAGTTCGCAGCAACATATTCTCACTCCCAACCTGTCACATATTGCCACTTGTTCAGCCAACTTTTTGACATCTACGTATGCCACGCTAGGCTTCCTGGGTGCGTCTGTTGTTGACATTCTGGGATGCCATGTCAAGTTAAGCCTGTTACATGCATTGTGTCTTTTCAAAATACAATTGCGTTCTCACAGGAAATGTCTTTTCAAAACATATGAGGTTTAGAAATAATGGTTTGGCTCAACATTCGTACAGGAAGCGAATAGCGGGCTTCTGGGTCAAAGTCTGGTGGTTGCTGGAACCATCCACCACCCCTCCTGCCCACCCAATAGATTATTTCCACTTCCTTAGGTTATGTTTTTTTCCAGTGGTGTTTAAAACTGACACCGTCAGGTGGTGGTATAAATTGACACCGCCCAGCGGCATATCCTGTTGCTGCAAAAGGATGGCTTTTCTCTTTGGTTGCTGATGTGGAAATCACTAACCAAGCGGCAGTATTTAATTACCTTGGAGTGAGAACAGGTTTTTGGTGGGGGGTTGTCCACTGATTTACAGACATCTTTTTGACAATGTAAGTCAACGTGAAAAAGTCTTTTGGGGCCTAATGACATCACATGGCAAACTAGTTAGTCACAATTCCACTGTTTGGTTACTATGAAAATTGGGTTCAAAGCCTGGCACACATATTGAAGATATATATTGAAAATTTTCATGCACTATATTGCAATGAGGGCAGTTTTGTGGATAGATGTCACAAAATTCATAACAAAGGATCTGGATTACTTTGACAGTGGGTTGCATTTACCAAAGGAAAGGGGAGGCGGCATTGTTCTCATGTATTACACATAATTGTGACAACTCATCTCATAATACTACATTAGGATCTGGTAATTAAAAGAGCTTATCATTATATAAAGACGAAAGACAAGACATAATTACGACAAGATTTTTTTCGTGTGGTGAATGCAATTTGCTTCACAACAGCTGCAACACATACAAAGGATACAATCTAAAAATAGACGCATAACATAACACATTTATAGCAATATGACATTGTGATGAACTGCCACAAACACTGCTGTAAACAAGCATTTCATATTGTTGCTAGAAGGGAAGAAATCGAGGGAGGATATTGCTCCCTTTGCTTCACATAAATCAGACAAAAAAATATTCATTTTGGCAGCTATCTTTCATCTGGGTATTTTGGGGATTCCCCCCCTCGATTCATGTGAAGACAACATCCGGAAGCAAACATTTTATGTGGAACCAAAATGCAGCCCTGGAATACAGAGCAGACTTATGAGACATGATGAATTCATAAACTCCCCCCACACACACACACACACACACACACACACGAGCGAAGTCGACTAGTCTGTCTAATGCAGGATCAAACAGCATGAGATTTTTTAAAGGGCCAGTGTGTAAAATGGGTTGAAAACAGTGACATCAGTGGTCAAATTCTAGATTGCAGGGCTCACTCGCTCACCCCTCCCGTCGGGTAAATGACGGTGGCCTCGTAGGGACAAAAAGCCTTGCGCACGAGTTTTTCAGGAGTAGGTCTATCTAGCAACAAGATGAATGTTTATTTAGAAATCTAAACCATGTTACGATATTGTAATGAATCCCTCACGAGCAGGAGACCAGAGTAGCGTTCGGGAAAAAGGCCCGTTTATTTGAGCACTCCAAAAACTCCGGTAACACTCCAGGGGGTAAAAGACTCCGTCTCAAACTCTGACTCTTGTAGCGTAACACACACACTCCATACACACATAGTCACTTACAGTACCTAGCGGGGACCGCCTCCCCTCTCTGCTCCACCAATCTCCAGCCCGCACACTGACTGACAGCGTAGCCGGTAAACAGAGCTCAGCTGTTTATTTAGCCTAGCAATATCTCCGGACTATAGTAGCTGCAATGGACGACTTTGAACGCGATTTTGAAGAGTTTCTTGTAGCGGACACAGACCCAGAGCCATACCTGTTTGAGCCGGAGCATACAGATGAGGAACTCCATATGTTGGATGCTGAGCGGGCAAGAAGAGAGGCTGAATGCACAGAATGGGATACGGTGCTGCCATTGCTGGTGAGATATATCATCAGAAGGAAAAGCGCTGCAGAGAGTGCATCACAAGGAGTGAAGCTGCGTCTTCTTTTCCTCGCAGATGACGGTTTGGGTTCATTCTCTCCTGTTGCGTGGTAAGTGTGGTCCATTCGCAAACTTTATAACTACAAAACTTTTCACTACTCTCTATCGACGAACTACTAACACTCTCTGCTGTTTCCTCCTCCTTCTTCCTTCCTTCCGCTGTTTTCGTTGGTTCATTTATACACGCAAAACGCGTTCTCTGGCTGGCAACCCCTCTAAAGCAAGGCCCTTGCTATATATATATATATAAAAGCATAATTATAAGGCTACAAAAACCAAACAAATTTTATTTTATAGCGATTATACACTTGTATAAACATATTAATGGGTAGAATATTCAGATTCAGATTCAGATTGACAATAAACCATGCCAAATATTACACGCTGGCCCTTTAAAGTGATGCAACAGCCAAGCTCAGAATCTGTAGGTCATGTATTGGCCTAGAAACATAAAGGGGTTTTTTTGTGACAGACCAGCCAACCTGGTGAATAGACACAACACCAAAAGGCAACCGCATTTCATGATTCAAGATATTCTAAAAATGCTGATGTTAGACAGTAAAGGTTTTTTGGTGTGTCTGCCTCTGCTTGTCTTGTAGCTTCTGTCTGCGAAAGTATTTTAATGGACACGTCACTATAGAACTAGAGTTGTTTTTTATGAATCTTTACATTTAATTAAATTAAATCTAATTGAATTTCATTTCTAAAGCCCTATATTGCAAATCACAATTTGCCTCAGAGGGCATACGACATCCCTCTGTCCTTGGATCCTCCAGTTCGCGTAACCGGTTGTCATTACCACCGACATGAACGTCAGTCTTACTGAATCTATGTTTATCCTTAGCCAGCAGTTTTAGATTTGATTCAGTGTTGCCCACTCTGGCCTCAGGGATACATTTGACTATGGTTGCTAGTGTCGCTGACGTCACGTTTCTGAAATTAGAACTGTGAATGACCAGAGTTTCAAGTCAAATATTGCGTGAAAAGACTGGTAGGAGCCGGTGTGGTCAGTGAACACATCTATAGTTAATTTTGACACAAATGAGTAAAAATTAATATATTATTCTCTAGCTTTTTCACAATCAAACACAAACACAAAGTCGGAAAATCCTCCTCTCATCATATTAAAGGGACAATATATGATCTTAGACCTTTATGTAGCTCCTTTATCACTGACTACCAGGCACAGCACAGGTTTGTCTGGGTCCTGACCTTTGAATCCGCCCTCTCCATTGAGTTGATTGATTGGTCTGACAGCGTGACATGAAGCAGCAGTTTCTTGGTTAAAAAAATATCGATCCACTGAGTGCCGTGGGAGGACTACCAATAAGCCTATCAATGCCATGGGTGGGACTAACGCTTTTGTCAGACTCTTGTCAAGTATTGTCAATTTGTGTGCCTGTTTTTGACAGGTGCCACTTAGGGATGCACAAAACGCAAAAAAAATAATAGTAAATATTTTGACGGATATTGCAATTGCGATATGAGTCACAAAACAGTAATTTTTGCATTTCATTTTCACTGTTAAAAAAAATTAAAGATTCCACAGCATCAGAAGCCGTTGCACAAGGTTCTGCAACAGCTTTGAGGACTCATGTACAGCATGGACATCTACTGTATGACCGCTCACTGACACTTCATAGACCTGTCCAATGTTTGTCATTATATATTATCCTGTACATATGTTTTTAATATCCTCTGAAACTAATTTTGTTATCCAGATCATCATTTTGCTGTTTTATCAGATCATTACTCTGCAATATTTATTCCTCTGCGCTTTATTCATTTATTCATTTTCCGTAACCGCTTATCCTGTTACGGGTTGCGGGTGTGCTGGAGCCTATCCCAGCTGACACTGGGCGAGAGGCAGGGTACACCCTGGACAGGTCATCAGACTATCACAGGGCTGACACATAGAGACAGACAACCATTCACACTCACATTCACACCTACGGACAATTTAGAGTCACCAATTAACCTGCATGTCTTTGGGCTGTTGGCGCAAACCGCAGTGTCCGGAGAAAACCCACGATGACATGGGGAGAATATGCAAACTCTGTACAGAGGCACTCTGCACACCTTTTTTCAAGAGTATTTGCAATGCAGTTCATTACGCTCTAATGTTGTCTTGTCCATGCTGAATGTCTTGTTTGCTGTATATTCTTTACTGCACCTGGATTCGTTAGTAACAACATTTCATTCACTGTATACTGCTGTACATGGGGAATGACAATAATAAAACTGAATTGAATTGAATTGAATTATTGTGCAGCCCTATTGGCTCTACCCCCTCAGGATGAGCGACCGGTAGCGATAGATCTATGAATGAGTCAGATGTAAAGTAGCTTACTCTGTCAGGTAGGAAAAATCTATCAGGATGGACTTCTGCTTCTATAAATGTGGTTGAGAGTGTGGGCGTGTCCTTGCTCTCATTCTGAGTGGTATATTTGTCAGGACACTAGAACCATTGAAGAATAATAATAACAATGGCGATCACGACAGACAAGATAGATGCTGCTATCGAGGCTCCTCTAAATCAACGTGTCCTCTCAATATCACCCGGCAACGTTGTTTGTTCTAACTTTGCTGCACTCCACTCTTAATCCCCCGGCAAAACCACTATGTTGATATGACGCATCAGTGTCAACTAAAAACGCAGATAGAATCAGGCAGATTTGTTCATCTCTAGTGACTGTTTGGAGACAATCGAATTCCCCTCCCCCACAGAAACCTGTTAGAGTGGAGGCAACGTCCGCCTGAAGATGAAATTAGAGTGAATCAAGTTGACATTCTTTCTAATATCAGGCAAAGAAACAGGCGACAATAGCAACCCTGATTCTTGTCCAGTACCTCTGCACACACAATGATGTGAACGTCTGAGAATCTTCATGATCACTTCAGCAGTTTTTCTGTAAATACAAAAGCAGGTTTCTGTTTGGAGGCTACGCATGAATGACAACCAGATTCTACACGGCTGTAAACAAGCCGCGGATATCCGACAGATTAAGACAATGTAACATTCATGCAAAAGGTCTGTGTGAACAACATTAACAGCTAAAGTGCTCAGGCTGTCAACTTTAGCAGCCCATCTGGGGGAGTAGTCCGTCCATAAAGCCGGCAGCACAGCAGCCTGAGCCTGTGGCAGCGTCCAGGGTGATATGAGACAGCAGCCAAATGCATGTAATTATGCAAAGCAGCACTGACCTTTATTTACTGGTTTAAAGTGTTGAATACCTACTCAAAAACAGTTTGATCTGAAGAGAGTTTGTGAAGGGAGATGATGTGAAATCATTCACCAACAAAAGAAAGGAGTGTCCTGTTATTCTGGCAACAACATGGTAAATGCCATCACAATTATAGGTCATCAGTAATTATGGAATGACAACAAGGGCAATCATTAGTTGTGTCTTGTTTGCTTTAAATAGAATCTTAAGTGGCTTCAGTAGAAAAAGACGAAAATCCCAATACAGAGTACTACTGTACAAATACAACTATCAAAATGTATGTTGCAGGTGACTCAGAGATTTTCATCCAGCTTTAGCTATGGAGGACCCTACAGCTACTTGCATTTGATAACAGCTGGATAAAGTGATGTTTTAACAAAATATATATAATTAATTTATTCAAAGCTAGTTAAAGTCTAATTTAATTTATTCAATTCAATCAATTCTGTAGGAGTTGGTAAAAGTACGACTCCCCGGAAACAGACAAAAATACATATTTAATTTAAAATGGTTGACTTGAGTGTGTGTGTACTTAAGTATTTCTTGTTGTGAAACTATATTTGCAAATTTTATTTATCATTTCAACTTTTTCTTGAGTGTTAGTGAATTTCATCTCTCTGAGTTAAATTTATTTAGTGTTCTTTTTAATGTTTCCTGTGGAAATTAACCTGCTGCACATCTCCTCCGATGTACCTTCTAGGTTTCCGTAGCTCCTTTTGTCTGCCCTAGTCGCACAGAAAAATGCTGCTGTGGTACTTTAATATTTACTCTGTAAATTGAGCAGTTTATGTTACATTTGGTGCATACTGTTTACCATTTTTTTATTGTTGTTTGCTTTTTTTTTTGTTTTGGCCACTAATATGAGTTTTGTAGACTTTTTCTCAATTAACTTTTTGCCGCCATTTGTGGTGCAGCGAGGCGACTTGTGTCATGTGATCAGCTTAACGTCCAATTTCTGGTGTAAAATGCTTTCGGAGCAGAGGTGCAGAAATAGGTATCCAGAAGGCAATTAATGTGTCATACTGTCTACTGCAGGTATGTTTTTGTTTGTTTAATGTAAACATTTTTACTGTCTCTGTTAAGTATCCCACCCCACACACAGTTATACTTCACCCACTGGGTGTAGATGTCCTCTTGTACGTAGTTTTTCATGATTTCGAGGAAATGTATTGTTCTATTTTCCACGAAGTGTTTTCCCATGAATTTCAATAGCTCCTTGATAACAACGTGTATATAATGTGATGCCAAATTGATGTATTTGAACTTGAAGGAGAAAATGTAGGTAGAGGCAGTGCCGTTTGGCATTGCTGGGGGAGCAGAGGTGCAGAAATAGATGTCAAGGCAATTAATGTGCCATATTGTCTTCTGCAGGAGTGAATAAATGCGTCATCTGTGCATGCCCTGTCCACACACGTTACACCTACCACGTTTTGTACATGTAGGTGAAACAAGCTTTGGGGGCTGCTTAACAGACATTCAACAAGGGGTGATACTGAGCCATCGTTTGAGACCTGATCATGACACCCCTACCAGATGTACATTTTCACCAGTTCTGATGTGTTTGCAAAGTTTTCTGAGTTTTTGAACACCTTAAGCCCTTCAAAAATGAGATTCATTTCAGAGAATAATAATAAATCCTTCAGTTTCAATAGGGTCCTCGGACCACGTGGTGCTCAGGCCCTAAGTATACTGCAGACTGCATATCAGCACACCAATATTTTGCCAGCACAACAGATCTTTTCTCATGATTGTCCCATGTGATAGCTTAAACCATACACCCACCCACTCCCTGCTAATAAAGAACAGCAGAACCAACTGGACGTAGGCCTTGTGTGCCGAGCTGATAACATCCATGACAAAGACGATTTACATGCTGAAGGTTTCGGCTACATCTTATTAGTCCCCATTGGGCAGGATTAAAGTGCTGCTGTCCTGCTGGCTTCATCTGTGGCCGAGCAAAGCTGCTAAAAAACAGACTCAATAAATAATGTTCCATACAGCTGTCAAAGTTTTCCTGCCACCTAAAATGGCCAAGCAACAGCTTTCAATCTGAGAAAAAATACACCCAAAACTCTTTGTGGGCATCAAACGTATATACACTGTCAGATGCTGCCTTGAGGCTTTGAATAAAAAGTGTCGGTCTTTTGTGTGTTTTTATTTTGATGCTTGCTGGAGACGGTGAAAACTACGTAATTGGCTTCACGGAAATATAAAACTAAAAACTAAAAAAGTCTATTGAAATGCCACCTACCAGTTTGAAAATGGTGTACTGTTAATGTACCTCATAAATATTCATGCACCAATCCCTGTCAGTCCGCTGGAATATCCCAGAAATAGAGATTATAAAACCCTCTAAAGGACAAAAAAAAAAAAACCGTTCCTGTTGTCTATCATCCCCATAATACAGCACTTAGCTACTTAAATAGTGTGTCCTCTTTTTATACGGAGATGTGAGGAGAGATGTGCACCACTTTCTATCCTCACAAGGCCTCGCTGCTTCCTCCCTCCCTCCGGCAGTGTATCATATTACTAATCAGATTATCTCCACTCTTCAAGAAACTCGTCACCACCCCCTAAACTCCCCATTGAACAGGCTGGATAACACGGGTTGGCGTTGGTTTCTTTTGTCCTAATGACAAGTACCTTCGCATTATACCAATCTGTTGATGGACGGTGAATGGTGAATTGCCTGAAATCCCTGTTATCAAGCTCCGTATTCCTATTGTGCATTTCAAATCCAGGTGCCTCATTAAGAGTCCGATCTGTACTTCATCCCCTGAAAGAAAGCTTTTGATCCAGACTAGAAAGTCAAATAACTGACATGAGTTGTAGATAATAATGGAGAAGGTGAAGTCGTTTGTGTAACAACAAAGTAAATCAGGACGCCACGCTACAAATGAATAACAGGAATGCCACAAAACATAACAATCGTTCCAACTAAACAAGTACTTTATTCTACTCATTCTTCAAATCTTCCAATTACAAGTACTGATTCTTCCAATATCATAGGAATTTGGGACTATTTGAGAGAATCTGAGCAATCATAAGAGGCTTAATGTTTCGGCAGAGCGTGGAAGAAATAAAGAGTTATCATACAGGATTTTAGAAGTAAGTGGATAAATTGAACGGAGAGTGCCAAGAAACCTCTCTGCACTGGAGTGCATTGGTCGGGGCATTTCGGGCCAAAGCCTGAGGTGGGCTGTTTGGTTCAACAATTCCATTGCCGCCTACATTGTTTATTAGGAGACACGTCTAACATACTGTACCAGACAATTTTCAGTTGTCAATGTGAGCATCGCTGTAGCTGCCAGGATTATTTTAAGACACTGGAGAAGTGTGAGGAACGCTCCAGATATTAAAGAAAGAGGTTGACGCAACAGTGGAGATCATCCCATGAGAGCTTGGTGGATTAAATGGTGGTCTCTATGGGACTCGCTTTGAATTTATATCTGCACTTACATTTGGTCTGCTCTTTTCTTGTTATATCTTGTATATTTCTTATATTGTATATTGTATAGTCTGAGCTGCTCTGCACTGGCTTCCTGCTACAGTTAGAATTGATTTTAACATCCTCCTCCTTGTATACAAAACCCTTCATGGGCTGGGACCGAGCTACATTGCTAACTCCCTTAACTATTTGCCTCCAAGAACACTGCGATCATCTGCTGCTGGTTTATTGGAGGTTCACAGCAACAGCCGCAAGAAGACACACCTTTATTGATCCCACAATTGAGAAATTCCAGAAGATCAAGGATACAGCCTTTGTCAGTGACGCCCCAAAGCTATGGAACACATTACCTACAGATAACAGAGAAGCTAGCTCGCTAAATATTTTTAAGAGAAAGCTAAAAACGTATCTGTTCACTTTAAACTTTAACTAGCTTTGACTTCCTGATACAGGTCTGACGCTCTCTTTTAACGTTTTAACTTTCTATTCACGCCTCACGCTGCTGCAGCTCTTTTAAAATCTTTTATAGTTGTACAGCTCTATGATTTTATGAAATGTCTGTTTATATTGAATTGCCTTGTCTGTTTTTGTGGCCAATCTTCTGTGTCTTAAAGCTGCAGTAGGTAGAAAGCCTGAAAACGGTTGATCTTTGAGTCTCATCTGAGTTAGGTTTCGTTTGTCTCTGCCCTGAGCCCCTCCTACCAGACGAACACGCAAGTATTTTACCCTACTTGGTTCTATTTCTCCCTCTCTGCGAGCCTCGGCTCTCCCTCACCACACAGCAGCCCGCCCCATCTCTCCCTCGCGGCCCCGCACATACTCCCGGGCCTTGGCTCTCCCTCACCGCGCAGCAGCCCGCCCCGCACATACCCTGAGGCTCGGCTCTCCATCCCCTCGCGCCCTCCGGCCGGGCCCAGCCCCACCTCACCCTTCCCCACAACCTTTCCTGGTTGCATCACCAGTTGCTCTTGCTCTTACCTGTTGGTGTTCCTGTTACCTAGCAACCAGATGCACTTGACAAAAGAAGGAGTTAGCTCGTAAGTTAGTAAGCCCTACATCATGGACCCAGTGATTGGTATTAATATTATTTATTTATTTTTTTTAAATTTAATACTTGATGAGATGATTCACCGCCAGGGACGCCGCTGTGTGCTTTTAGCTAGTAGTAATGTTAACAACAGTTATCTGTTAGCTAGTTAACATATGTTAGTTAACTTAATATATAATCGTCCCCGGCGCGCAACACAACTTGCTAGGCTGGGCCATAAAGGATTCATCCGCTGCATCCTCCAAATATTGGGAAAGAATGCTGCATTTATTGGCCGCATTTGAATAAGCCTTCGAAATGGGACAGCCTTGGTCGCGCCGATGTGAAGCAAACGATCTTCAAATGCAGCATTCGAAGGCTGCAGCCTCTGAACTGAGATACAGCTATTATGTCTATTTTCATGTGAAGCACTCAGTGCTGTATACTGCCCTTGTGCTGCATTTCTTGAATGAAAGGTTCTATTTAAATAAATTTTATTATTATGATTATTATATTTGGTTTCTCTTCTCACTCATAACTGTTATCGTCTGATGCAGTGCATGTATCTTCCTGTCCTTCAAGAGAGCACAGACAAACTATTTTGCATTGTAGCATGCCTTTCTGAAGACCCATATTGATTTCAAAACAAAAGCTGAAACTTGACTGAATGATGAGTCATGGCTCATAAAGGCCATGTAATCAACAACAGTCATTTGATAAGTGTTTTCTGAGCCTTCAATTGTGCAGAAAGCAAACAAAACAAGTGTGCCTCTTCAGTTTCTAGCCCTGGTACTCTGCCTAAAACCATGCAAACAATCTTGTGTACTCCATCAAAGCTGTTTCTCAACTCTTGAGACAATGTTAACATGCACACAAGAAAGCAGATTATTGAGGGGGATGGAGTAAAGGAAAGACATCTACACAGGTACCTTATTATTCCTCCTGCAGCTGAAATGCTTGAGGCTAATTTTTTTTTATGCATGAATATACTAATTGTTTTGATGGAGCTTTGCAAAACTGTCAGAGTGGCACCTTTAAACTTGCTTTAGATTCTTTGATTGTGCTTCTGCTTTTCTGTGAAATTGATGAGGACAATCCATTAAGCTTAGAGGACAGCAGGGGTAAAACAAATGTTTCCTGCCTGAGCTGTGTGATGCACGAGTTATTAATCTTTTAGTCCAACCTCTATGTCACTAAAGCAAATTCACTGCTATTTATTTCTGTTTTAATTCTACACTGGTGCTGCTGTGGTGTTTGGCTCAAAATGCCTTTTTCCGATCTTAACTCGTAGTTGTGTGTTTTTTGTCTGGACTTTATTACAGAGGCTGTTTTTTCTTACTGTTTTTACAGTTTTCCCAGGATTTATTATCTTTTAATATTACTGTGTTTTCCTGTGGCTCTCCCATAATAAAAAAGTGCACTGAGTAACTAAACTGCAGCGCTGCTTCCTTCTTGCTAGAATGTTAAACAGGTTTTCCACAGAGGCAGTATTTCTATTTGTCAAAGAGATGTCACCCCAACCTTCACTGCTTTGGTCCTCGGGGGGGAATTAAACCAAATATCTTGTAATTAACTAAGTGGCTGTAATTTGTCAAAGAGATGTCACCCCAACCTTCACTGCTTTGGTCCTCGGGGGGGAATTAAACCAAATATCTTGTAATTAACTAAGTGGCTGTAGCCACTGCCCATTGTTTTGCAGATCGCCCATCTGTGACCATGCAACCATCCAATCTCCATGCTGTTGCTAATGGAAAAATATTGATCCTGGCTGTTCCATATTCAGAGAGTGAAAAAAACTCACACACATGAGAGAGTGAGAGGTAGTACGGAGTCAATACAGCCTGCATTAGCAGCCCCGGCTTTGTTTGCTCTGACGGATGGAGCTATTGATGTGATGTACAGTATCTGTCTATAGGAGGGGAATAGTTAAAATCTGAAGCCAAAACCTATATAGGGGAAGTCACAGACGACTTTCCACGTCAAGATATGACGTGCAAGGTATCCTGGATGCGTTGGTTGTTGACGTTCTGGGACGCCATTTCAACTTCAGCCTGTTACATGCATTGTCTGTTTTCAAAATACACTTCAGTTTTCACGGGAAATGTACAGTTTGCATACAGTTTCCTTCAAAATTAGCACACTAAGTCGGTACTACACAGTTAAATGATTTTTTTTTTTTTCTTCAACAACCAACACACATGATTACGTTTAGCCAACATGAGCACATGGTTGGGTTTAGAAAAAAAGAACAGGGTTTGGCTTACGGAAAAGCCAGTGGTTGTTGGACCCATCCACCACCACTGCTGCTCGCCCTACTTGGACTTCTGCCCCCTTAACTTATGTTGTTGTCATACTGTGTTTCCCCCTGATGCTGCTGGCCACTGTTAAACAATAACAGCGACCAGCCGTGTACCATGTGTGTGTGAAAGGATGGCTTTTTCAATTGGTGTCTGACGAGAGAAGTCACTGCTGCCAGCTTCACAGTGAGACCGGGTCGTCTTTTTGAAAGTATACTTTGTAAAACACTGCATTTACATTTATTTCCTTGTGCAACAAAAGCCTGTGGTTAGGTTTTTTGTTGTTGTTGTTTTTAAATCATGGTTTGGCTATATCTTCATTCAATGTTTGTTGGATCTATGCACCACCCTTCCTGCCCACACTATAGGGCATTTCAAGCTTATTTTATTACATTGCTACCAATGGAATTCAAACTGACACCGTCCAGCAGCATATTATACCAACGTTGTTACTGGCTGTGAAAGGTTGCCTGTTTTTCGCTGGTGTCTGACGGGGTCATCAAGGAAAAAGCAGCAGTATTTGTATTTTATTTATTTTTCTACCTTTATATAATCACGCAATGATTGAGGTTAAGCTCTTCTATATGCATTTAGACCAGCACTAAATGGATAAAGCCAAAGCCTGTGCTCAATGTAAAAATCTACCCATACACAATTAACTCATTATTAGAGCCCTGCGCTCAAATAGCACTTCATGTAAAATAAACAAAGTTAACGCTGCTGAATATTTGACCATTGAACCACTTGGCCATAATATTGTGTGGAGGAAGAGAATGTTGCTGACCAACTCCCGCGTCCCAAAATCCCTGAGAATTTATGCTCGCACAATAATAGAGATGCATTGAAAGTGCACTGGATGCGGGATACTGAAGAGAAAACACGCCAGCTTTAGGCTATTAATAAAGAGATTCATGGGGTTGTTTGATCGCCTTCAGACCTTGTTTGAGCTTTTTTCCACATCATTTGTCAGAAATAGCGCTCCTATTTTGTTGTCACTTTAGCTAATCCCAATAAAGGCTGTTTTTTTTAGCTCCTCCTTTGTATTTTATTTATTTTTCTACCTTTATATAATCACGCAATGATTGAGGTTAAGCTCTGGTTTCTAAGAGAGACCTGAATAATGCAGCCCTCTACTCACTATCTCTACTTTAAGCAATGAGTGGAGAACAGAGGGGGGTGAGCGAGGGCTATATATCCAAATCCCCCAGAAAAAGGTGCTCCGATCAATCAGTCACCAATCATCATTGGCTAATATTAAACAAAGTTTAAGCCAATTAAAAGAACATGAATTTAACCTTTGAATCATCTGTAATATTGCTGTGGAGGAAGAGTTGTTTGTCTTTGTAACTGGAAATGCAGGGTTGACATTGAGGGCAACTGTAACACTTTTTGGTTTTGGTGCCAGTCATCAACTGCTTTTGCAAGCAATGTTAGAGTTACAATATTAATTGAAGTACTAGATGTCAGAGGTCTACAGTGCGCCACCACATGCAGGAGCTTCTTTTCCACATCATTTGTTAACATCTACAACTGTCACATAGGCTACATCCCAAGTCTTCCTGCAGTGGTTTTTAGCTCAAACTTCTAGCAGAAACACTAAATGGTGCTAAATTTGATGGACCTATCTTTTGGAATGCATTCATGATTTGCTACTTTAAGCAATCATCAAGAACTCATCTGCTGGTCTAGTGTAATCACCATCCAAATCGCCCTAGTAAGGAAAAAATGGTGGCCATCAATCAGTCACCAATCACCATTGGCTAATATTCGGGCTACTTAGTTTAAGGGCCAATTAAAAGAACATGCCAAACCTTTGTCATCTGTATTTCTCCGGGATTTGAGTTGTTTGTCTTTGTAACTGGAAATGCAGGGTTGACATTGATAATTGAAGTACTAGATGTCAGACGTTACATCTGCCACCACATGCAGGAGCAATCGTAACAACACATGGGATTCAACATCTACAACTGTGTTCACATGAATGTCTAAAGTCTTCCTGCAGCACAAAATAAAACTCAAACTTCTAGCAGAAACACTAAATGGTGCTAAATTTGATGTATATCTTTTTTGGAATTCATGATTTGCTGTGTCATGCCATCATCAATTCTGCTAACTCATCTGCTGGTCTAGTGTAATCACCATCGGTCGCCCTAGTAAGGAAAAATGGTGGCCATCAGGATGTTCAGTAGCAGCACTGACAGGTCAACATATCCTCATCAAACAGTTCATATGATAGCCTACAAAAATGCACACACAACAGTCTGTAAGGTATCCCATGATATAGTGCCTTTCGATAACATTACGTCCTTAACGTACAGTTACATATTTAACGTAACATTACGGAGGTTAGGTTTAGGAAAAGAAATGATGAGGACATACCCTAAAAATAGTGAAAGTTAAAGTTCACACAGTTCAGAGCATGCGTGTCCAGGGAAAGGTCTCAGGGGAAAGTCTGCGTTTTTGGGACCTATCCACCACGTCAACCTGCCTCCTTACAAGACTGCTCAGGCGCATAAGTCATGTGATCACATCCTTTCAAAATATGTAGGTTATGCACGAATTACTGGCTCACGATTACGTGGGATATGTACAAATTTGTGTGCATTATGAGAGCAGCCTGAACAGGTACTATATAAGAAAGGCATTGCATGTTGACTCCAGAGAAAACACAATACAAATAGCTTTAAGACAACATCAACAACAACAACAACAGAGGAATTTGGAAAGAAATCACATTTGAGTATTGAAACCAAGCAGTAATTTGATTCAACTTGATGAAGTTCCCTGCTGCTGGCAGCATTTACACAACACTTTATCAGACTGATGCTGGTTCAAGGTCTGCCTACATATCACTCAAGGACATACACAATTAATAACTTGCTCATACACATTTTGGATGTTATGAAGACTTTTACATCTTAATAAAACCCTTCCGGCTGGATTTGAGGTTTAAAAAAAAGTCCTTTCTCTCCTTTAAACAGCAAACCACACTGAAGTGGCAGCCATTCTGTTTATTGAGTGAGAATCTGTTTAACCTTGACTGTTCTTGTAAACTTGCTGTCAGACTTTCCCCCACAGACCTTGGCACAAGGGTGACCCCTGCATTTTTTGCTCCATGTCTTGGCATTATTGTTTCTCAGAGTCACTTTGTCATGAAAGTGTGACCTTTTCAAAGAGCAGCAGAGGCCCACGGAAGAGAGGGGGAGCTGATCGATCCAGCTGCCGAACCTCCAGAAAATGTATTGTTTACTTGCAATGAGTGTGAATATAGCTGCCATTAAATGGGATGTACACAGATGGTCTGATAAATCTGATGAACAATGGACTTTTTTTCATCAGCCTATTAGAACTTTTAGGAAGGAGCGTGTTTCAAATACAGAATCAGTGACAAAAGGGCATAAACAGTATCCTAAGAAAGTAAATGGATTCTTCAGGAACAAAACAAATGTAGAGACTGAACGTAGAGATGTCTTGTTATTTGTGCAAAAGAGCCAGATTCGGCTATATAGTGTTCCATTATTTAGCCTTAGAGCTGCTGCAAAGTCACAATTTTTGACAAGATAATTGGATCCAGAGATGTTGTTCAGTCTATTAAGGATGTCTAAGTGTGACCTTAAGTCTTCATTTGCAAATTGCAGGTCACTATACAAGTCCTGGGTGCTAACTGACCAACATGAGTTCTAGTGGATCTGAATATGTTCTATTTAAAGTTGTTTTTCAATCACTCAGTCCATTTGACTGTGACTTTCATAAAATAAAAAAATATAGTGCTACCAACTTATGCTACAACAACTTTGGTACACTTGGTAGTGCTTTAAAATGAATAACTCACGCTCCGTCACCCAAGGTGGACATTTGGTCACACGCCTTTGCCTGCAATGATGCAATTATGGATAATCAGAGACTCATCATGATCTCATCCTTTGTTTTACTGTCCGACATCCTGAATACACAGTTGCTCCTCTCCACGCGATTGCCAAATGGACTCTGTCCAACTGAACCTTCTGTCTGGAGCTGACGGGTCACTCAGTGTCCCGGGCTTGAGCTACTCTACTAGCCAAACAACAGCCCAGGGGGATAAACAGCTCATTGTATTACTTCCTGTCCCCTGTGCATCCTTGTGCAAACAAAAGATACAGAGTGCAATGTTAATAGCATGCATTTGATATTAAATAGATTTTATGAGCACAACCTATGGCTTTATATTAAGGACAGCAGCAACACTTTGCCTGTCTGCAGAAATTTAATGGTATTCCCCAGTGCTCTGCAAATCAGCTTTAGCTGGATGCCATTTATACAACACTTCTCTTGCAATTATTATTTTTTTCCTACGTTACAATATTCATTTGTACCGTTAAATAAACTAACACATAAAACATATACTGCTGTAGTGAAATAATGAAGTCTTATCCAACAGGCTTTGGCCTAACTCTCTTTTCCATCTTGAACAACCAGCAACAAATAAAAAAAATGTATTGTATTTATACCAGAATGTGACACAGATACTCCTCTGTTGATACTGACAGTCACCCCAAAATTTAAGAGTTTCGTCTAGATAGGATATCTCAGTCTTTCAGCCTTTATCATATCATTTCTGGTTCTTAAGAAAGTTATCTAATTCAATCCGATGCTGAGTGTAGAAACCTTTATCTGGGGAGAATCCTCCCCTGTATTTGATATGGTAACACACAAAGAGAGATTATGTTAGATTTCACAAAGGATAGTAACTGAACTCATTTATAATTACCACTGATGTAGCCTTGCAGGGTAACCAAACCAAAGCCAAGGTAGCAAGTCCAGTTTAGGAAACTGTTGGTGTGGTTGGTGTTCTCCAGATGAATCAATGGTAGTGTCAAGTTGGGGTGGCAAAATTAAGAGAAATATGTCTGTACTGGCAGAGGTTGCAACATATGGAGAAATCTGCCACATTGTGCCAATTTTCAATAATGCTGACAAGTGTGACAACTCTCAAGCAAACATGGCAACTTTAAAATTATGTTTACCTGTTTGCAGTGGTGGGAATTCTAGTTGCCGATGCCACTGCTGAGCCAAGATGATGTAGTTTGGCAGGCTAGTTTTAGGCCAGCAAGTCAAGCCAGCACTGGACTAACTGATTGGGGTAGTTCTGAGGTAACGCACAATTTTTGCCTGTGCAGACCATAATCACATTGAATATATCAGATCACCTGGAGACATACATTGTATCATTATTACTGTAAAAAATATATATTCACTTGTTCTGTCATTTCAGGGGTTTAAAACTTTTGAAAAACTTATCTTAAATGAACACACTAATAGGCCATGAAGTGGGGAAATACCATTACTACTACTCTATTCACATCAAACAGGTGCAAGGGCTCATTTGTACTAGAAAATAGATCAGTTTATTTCAAATGTTGTGACTGTCACTGCCCACATACTTCCATGTGTTCTTACTTGTGGGGTTCCTCAAGGCTCCATTTTGGGTCCTACCCTCTTCTCACTGTACATGCTGACCTTGGGGTCAATTTTCAGAAACAAAACATTCAATTTCATTGCTTTGCCAATGATGTCTAGATTTATTTACCATTAAAAACACACAGTAAAGATTCTTTACAGCCTTTGCTGAACTGTTTGAAGGTGATATCAAGACTTGGATAAATTTATACTTTCTCAGTTTTAATGAAAATAAGACTGAGATTGTTTTGTTTGGATGAAATGACCAATTGGATGACTCCGCTGCTTTTCTTGGCCCTTAACATCTCGCTTTAACTTTTTGTTTAAAATCTTGGTGTCATTTTTGACAGCTCCTTCAAACGTAATAAATCATTCAGTTCAGTTGTCAAAACTATCTTTTAAAAGTTAAGACTTTTAGCCAAGGTAAAGTCCTACTTCTCCCCCCCAAAGATCTCAAGAGAGTTGTTCATGCTTTTATTACCTCTTGGCTAGACTACTGTAATTCTTGGTATGTGGGTGTAGGTCAGTCGTCACTTTGTCGTCTGCGGATAGTGCAAAATGCAGCTGCTCATCTTCTAACTGACAAAAGAAGATGGGATCACATAACACCAGTATTAGCCACCCTCCACTGGCTGCCTGTCCATTTTAGGATTGATTTTACGATTTAACTGCTGGTTTTTAAGGTTTTAAATGAGTCTAGGGCCACTTTATCCAGCAGAACTATTTTATCCTCACATCCCAGTTAAAGTACTGAGTTCCCCAAAAGTAGCCACAAAAACAGTGGCGACCAAGCCTTTGCAGTGGTTGCCCCTAAGCTCTGGAACAGCTTACATATAAAAGTAAAAACTCTGTCTGGTACTGCTCTGTTTTGTCCATAACCGTAAGTTTCAGAAAACATGCACAAATATGGATGAAATGAGTACAGACAAAAGGCTCCATCTGTATCCATATACGCATCTAACATTAAACATAAATGAGCCTAAAGATGTTCATTTGGTTCACACTAAAGAAAAAGGAACAAACAGTACATGCAATGCTGCAAATGCCCATAACCATCTATTATATTCACATCTGGTTAGATCACCAGAGGTCATCAAAGTTCAGTCTTTTTACCGCTTTATAATGAATATCAGGCAAAACGTGGCTAAAAAAGCAGACAGTAATCAAGCTCAAGAGCTCTTAATGTAAAAGCTTGCTATTTTGAATTTCAGTTTGTTTCCACAGTCAAGAGGGAAAAGTTTCAGCTTTTGTCCTGCTGTTCCTCTAAAATGACTTATTAGCTTTTGTTACTGATCCTCACTCAAAGCACTGAAATTCAAAATGTCAAGGGATCCCTTCAAGCTGTGATCAGACAAGCGTTTTAAAGAAGGTGCAGGGTATCCACACAGAATTCAGAAACAGCCATGATCCACCGCTCATTTGAATGACTTCACACACGCTGCTCTCCCGGGGGCTAAAACACTGAAAGGCTGGAAGGTGTGTGTGGGCGTGTCTGTGTGCTTGTGTGGATGGATGATGATCAGTGCAGTTTTGCTCTCAAATCAGCAGCTATTGATTCATCTGACAGAGCAGATAAATAAAGCCGGCCATTCGTGAGGCGTGTGTGAGCCTGGAGAGTGTTTCACAGTAGCTTGAAGCTGCAGTGATCCACTAATGGGCTTGTGCTGCCTTGTTCCCCATTGATCCAGGCATTGGAGGGCTTGCCGATAGCTTATGAGCCATATCCTGCAACCCAGATGCCAGCATTTATGCTAGTCCATTAAACCTCCTAACACCCCAAAATGACCCTATATGGTTAGATCTCAATTATTAGATCATCAAGGTACTGTTTCTGCTTTTATGTCATTTGCTTTTTAATCACTCGCCCCATAGCCACCTCCATCACAATGCTCCTGATCCTTCTCATGCAATTATGAAAACAACATAGAGTAGGGTTCAATTTGCCGGTGTTATTAATCACGAAACAGAATTAGATCTGACCAGACCAGATGTCTTTCTGCTTAACAGAGCACCATATTGCATTAAGTCTGTGTTGTGTGTCAGTCACAATCACTGAGCAACGCGTAGCCGAGGCAGAAAACCTTTCTGGTGACTGATTTAATACATGGAGGGTCATGAGAGTATACAACAAGCGTATTAGAACTGCACTATATTAGCGTTCACAGGTTGAGAGCTTGATTTACCAGCTCACCTCTAAAAATGTCATTGCCTGCCGCATATTTTCATCTTACAAGAGTGTGAAATGGAGCAAATACAAAGTTGCTGCAGTCTCCCCTCCTGGAAAGGTTAGAGACTGCCCTCACAAGAAAAATGACAGCATTAGTCATTTGTTCAATTGGCTAGAACAATTTATGTTTATGTTTACTTGACAAGGACCGCAAGTGGCAACATAAATTGTGACTCCTGGCTGTCCGAAACAAAGGCCGAAGTAGCGTGATATTTTAATAGAACCGCTTGATACTCTCAGAAGCTTGTGTTGATCTGCAGTGTTAACATACTGGAAAGTTAAGACTGGGGAAACAATTGGAGCACATCACTGGTGAGCTTTGCTCAACTGGATTACCAAATCAAAATATTATTCTAACCTCAAGCAGTGCAACAGAACTCCACCACACTTGATGCACTGTTGCATATTTGGGAGAAAAATAAAAGCACTTTGGCTAAATTCACATGGTTTTAGTTTCTTCAGTTTGCCATCACAGGGGTGGCGAAATCGGTCTCGTATGGCAGCTTGGTATTGAAATAAAAAGTCTAGAGGAAATCTAACCTGTGTTTCTCCTTTCTGTTAGGCCACAGAAGTGCAAAGCAGTCATGCATTTTCATGCAGAAGGTGCACACATGTTCACATACACTCCAGTCTGCTCTTCTGCAGAGTCTGCTGTAGCCCTTTGATCTACGTTGTGTTCTACAAGCTCACACACAGTGCGATTAAATCAAAGTTATATTCTGTGATCCAAATGTAAATCAAAGGTATGCTCATCTATAAAAAGCACAGTTTTGAAATCTGGTTGAAAATTGATAGTTAGGATTGATCATTTGTTTTGGCACTTAGATGCATCCTTTTGTTGCTCTGTGACATCTTACACAGACAAGATGAGATGTAAATCACCTGTAACTCAAACTTTGCTATTACATAAGTGTTAATACTTTAGATTTGTAATCAATCAATTTTATTTATAAAGCCCAGTATCACAAATCACAATTTGCCTCACAGGGCTTTACAGCATACGACATCCCTCTGTCCTTAGGACCCCGGATAAGGAAAACTCCCCCAAAAAACCCCTTTAACAGGGGAAAAAAACGATAGAAACCTCAGGCAGAGCAACTGAGGAGGGATCCCTCTTCCAGGACACAGCGACAATAGATGTCGTACAGAACGCCAGTAATGTTAAAACTACCCCACAGTTGTATGCTTCCACACACCGGTCAAGTTTCTCTTACAGTTACATCCATGCCTGTGAAAACATGGATACTTCACACACATCTTCCCCCCGGCAGCACAGATCTATACACTCAGCACAGTTTCAAGGTGGACACCCAAGATTAGAGTTTCCAATTCAGTATCGATCAAATGGAACCTCCTTCTGTTCCTGAGATATGACGTTGAGTAATGACCAGTAAAGTGTTTTAAGCAGAATATTATGATGTCACAGTGAAGCTGGCCTTTGACTTTTGGATACATATATAATGTCATCACTTCATTATTATATCCTGTTAGGAATTTGTGTTTGTATTCGCGTGAGAATCCTTAAGTTATGGTCAAAAACACGTTTTGTGAGGTCACAGTGACCTTGACCTTTGACCACCAAATTCTAATTAGTTCTTCCTTCAGTCCAAGTGGACATTTGTGCCAAATTAAAAAAAAATATATATCCTGCAAGGCATTCATGAGTCATTTTGTTCACAGAAATGGGACAGATGCAAGGTCAAAGTGACCTTTGATCTATGACCACCAAAATCTAGTCAGGTCATCACTGAGTCCAAGTGAACGTTTGTGCCAGATTTAAAATTCCCGAGGCCTTCTTATGATATCACATTCACAAGAATGAGACAGAAAAGGTCGCAGTGACCTTGACCTTTGACCACCAATATCAAATCAGTTCATCTCTATATTCAAGGGAACCTTTAAGCAGGATTTAAAGACATTTCCTCAAGGTGTTCTTGAGATACCACATTTACGAGAATGGGACAGATGGATGGACAGAGGAATAACCGGAGAAACATAATGCCTCTGGCTCAGGTTACAACCAGTGTGGAGGCATAAAAATCACATTGGGTCTCTACTTGTCTGATGAAACTCATTTTGTTTGTGTCGGTCGGTATCCTCAGATCAAAGTACGATAGCTATCTGTCAGGCTTTACCATGTGTCCATGTTGTGTTGTTACATCAAAGCTGAGTGCTTAATATCAAAGTTCGAATATTTAAGCTTCAGCCCTTGAGGCTTGTTTGCTCCTTTTTCAGTGATGTTGCTGCCCACCAACATTTCTGCAAAGTATTAATATCCATCATTTGGAATTTACATATTTAAACATAACAGTAACAAATGGCTTCAAGTCAGCTGAGCCATATTCACTATCTTTTCAGTGTCCCCTTCCCCAACCCCCGTCTCTCCTCCAAACCTGCATGATTTCAAGGCTGGGGGAGCAGTAAATGTAAACTGCCTTTGCGATTATAGTTTCAGAAAACAATCTGGGAGAAGTGGGCTGTGTCACACAGGCATCAGTCTCAAAACCCACACAGTGTCATGAGGGAAGCCAGGTGAAGAATTGCATCTGGAGTGCAGCTGCAGCAGAATGTCACACCTGTTGTACACCCCGGGGAAGGAGGGCATAAACTGAAGTGCTCGAGTGATGTTTGTATTTCCTTAACCTCTATTCAAAAAATGTGTTGTGCCCGAACCTGAACTTTTGTGCTTCTAATAGAAAGTCTTTTTTTGTTTTCCTCCACACTGCTGTGTTGTTAACAAGGGTTTAGTGGAATTGACCAATCCAGTCTGAGCCCCGGCCCTACACGTCAATACTCCAATCACAGCCAAGCAAGAACTCCTCAAAAGGGCAACCTCAGACAACTTGCCTTAACAAATTAGTGAGATAATGTAGCAAATTACATGAACAGCATGTTTACCTTACTCCATCTAAAACGTGTTAAATGAAATATCGCGCACCACAATTTAATGACAGCTCTACATCATTAATATACTAATATGCAGCCTATAGATGAAGTTACCATCTAAACACCAGTATCTAGTATCCATTTTCACTACACTTTTAATATTGACTGAAACATGTCCAACAAAGAAACAGTATCAGTAAATAAAACTAATTCCACTGGCAAAACTTTAATAATAGTAATAGTAATAGTAATAATGGCCCAAAATGTAATAAAATTTTGACTTAACCTGATTTAAAATGTAATAAAACCCAATAAACTAATAACTTGACCAATAATACTGTAAAAATAAATCCTGACTGATATCGTAATAACATGTTTACCGATGATGTGATACTGTTTCAGGTGGGTCTTTTTCTTGTTTTATTTTTTTGTAATCATATTAACAAATGATGTCACTGGTTGTTTCACCTTCATTGCTCGCTTGTGTAACGTTAGCCATCTTCTGAAGCTTTTGCGATTCTCTGATGGCGTCAGCAGGGGGATGGGCAGGTTCATTTACTGCTGATAGGGATTAACAATGTACCCCTTGCCATGTGTTGTTAATTCAAATTTTACATTAAAGCTAGATTTTACATTTCTACACATTATAATCAATGTCAAACATTTGTGTCTACTAACAGGCTAACACGACACTTACAGTAGTATAAACTTCACATAATTGCACACGTTACATTTCTGAGAAAAAAAAAACACACTTTTTTTTTGCTTACACTATCCGCACTATAAATAGTTTTTACTAAATCTGACATTTTCAGGAAATTATTACATTAATGAGAGCTACAAGCTTTTTGTCACAATCTTATGCTCCAGTCCATCCCTATACTGTAACCATGTTCACGAGAGGAGTCCACATAAATGCCACCCTCTTGTCATATTCACAACCTCATATGTTGAAATTTTCTGGAAGCTCAGAGTTGATGAGTTGTTGACATGTTTGCTGACATTTCAGGAATGGCACACGGGAACTGGCGTTAATTTTTCAGTGGATGGTATTTAATACGTTGTAATTTCAGTCAAATAGAATGGTTCTTCGTAATTTTATAATATGGCTGACAAAAATGTTGATATTCCCAATGTCAAAAACCGTTCAAGAGACACGCACATCCCAAAGTCCAATGAAGTGGGAGATGGATCAAAGAAATGTCTGGCAAAGTAGAAAAAAAAAATAAGTCCGCACATCAAGCAGCACCGTTTAGAAAGATTTTAATGCATTAAACTGCATTAGTGTGCTAACTTATGATATTCCCAACATCTTCATCTTTATATTCTGTCAATATGCCTTTGCATTTCCTGCATTACGTGACCAGCTCACTGGCGTTCTGAATCATTTGCCTCGTTGGTCTCTAAACACAGACAGTAGTGTTCATGGTGCTGTTGTCTAGCAGCGTTGCTCTCATGATCTGAACTCCAGGCATACTGCGTTCTCGGTCCTCCCATGTCGTAACCACAAGTTCATGATTTACATTTGAAGGCAGCATTATATTCAAGAGAGCTCTAAAGAGGTTAAGTTGGTTATAACGAGGTCGTAGAATGAACACAAATAAATTTAACATCAAAAAGACTGCGCTCCCAAGAACAACAACCTTGCACTGTTCTTTGCACTTGCTCGACTATTTTTTTCCTTAGTGAGCACATGTGTGATGACTCATCTGATCACTGTGCAGATGCCCTAAAAGGGTACTCTCACACTTTGCTGCATGTGTGAATGTGTTGCTTGATAAATGTGTCTTTTGTTGTAACTGAGAATCTTTACTCTGAGTTCTCTGTAAAGCAGGGCATGTGCAGATGTTTCATAAATACGGGCTCAGATATTTGGTTTAAACCAAGTTGGCTGAAACCCGAAGCACCAAAGGCACCAAATAGGCCGTCACATTCAAAATGCATTTGTTGGTAACTGCTAATTGCTGAAGACAAAACAAATTAAAAGTTATACAAAAGTGATCTGTTTGGCAATGCTTTCTAGATAAGTGGCTCACTTAAAGACTACGAACCAAGCGCAAACAACTTGGAATGCAAATGTATGCAAGACATCAAACTCTCCCCCAGTGTACTTTTTAGCAATTGGGTTTTGAGATCACAGACACATTTCTGCTTCAGGCAGAAGACAACAGGCTTCTGTTCTTCTTCCATGACGTCTTCCTTTTCAAGAATTAATGATCCCAATCTAGCCGGTGTGATTTGAATGTTATTAGAAGCCCGAAGAGATGAAAAGAAAAGAGATGTTGCATTGTTGTGATTCGGTGTGTCATCAGCGGTTTGGATGACAAGCCCCTGAGGTCAGCAGCTCCAACAATTAGACATCATCCTCACCTTGCAAACCCACACACACATACACAGATTAGTCTCAATAAACGTCAGCAACAACAGATCTGCTGGTTGCTATGACGACATCCTCAGCAGCTGAACACACTATGTGAATAACAATATGGCCCGGTGCTGCTGCCGACTTCAGAGAATGGCCAAGACCAGTGGGCCTTTTCTCAGCTGATCGCTTTAAGTGATGAGTGTGGGAGTTTTACACTGCGGCCTTTTACTTTGACGGGGTGTTCCCAGTTTGCAGGAGGAGAAAGAAACTGTTTGGCTCCTCCAATCTCACTTTCAGACCTCAGTACTACTGATAGACTCCTCTTGACATTAATGTGCTGACAGTATAGACAAAGATTCTCCCCTTTTGACTCATCATGCTTGCCAAAACAACTTTCATTTATTTAGAGTCATGTTTGCAGTACCACGTGAAGAACATTTCAGATATCTAGTTGTATATCCACACTTGTATTGGAAGATGTTATTCCTGCTTACATGCTTCTACAAGTCTCAAAATTGCCATAAAAGCTTTCAGGATAACGATCATTTCTACCCTTATAGCTGCCTGACTGTGATCTATTTTTGTTTGCACACTAAGCAAACCAAAAAACATGAGTGACAAATCTACAGTAAACACAGCTGAGTCACCTGGAGGGTCAATATAAAACCTGGCAGCACTTTTGCTGCTGTTTAAGTGAACAAGTTCATAAAAGTTATAGTAGGTTGCTTTTATTAAAAAAAATACTTTTTGTCATATTTGCTTAACTGTTAATTTATCCTGACAATTGTACATCACACAAATCATCTGTGAAAAAAACACGTTCCTCTGGGTAAACTGCGTGCTCTTGAATTAAAGGAATCCACTGTTCCTGAACAAAAACAATCAATCAGAGCCAGGAGGAGTCTTTAATGCACATCTAGGAACCAATCCCAATTCTTGTCCTTCGCCCAACCACTAGAAGCTACCACTCCATTTGGAGTGCTGCTGCGTAGGATATGGTGCCCTGTTTCTTATCTGCGATCGTAGTCCCAGAAAACAGGGGTAGTGGTCATCCAGCCCTCCAGGTGGCCCTCTAAAGAGAGTGTCTCCAGATGTAAACTCCAAACGGAGTGGCAGAAGAAAATTCCCTGACTGCTTTGCAAACTGCAGCAGTCTCAACATAATTAAGTTCAGTCTGCTACCGGAAACAAAGCCCAAACATTTAAGTATATCTTTGCAATTAATCGTGCAAATATATTAAAATCAGTTGGGATATCATCTTAGTTTAACGTAGAGGCAAAATAATATGTAATTTGATTGTAATAGCAAACACTTTTCAAACATTAATCATTACTTTAAGCTAACTAATGCTATTTTAACTGGTTTTCGGTTACATTTAACTAGCTATTTCAACTGTATATTCATTGCTTTTAGCTAACTCATGCTATTTCAACTGCTTATCAGTTACTTTAGCTAAGTGTTTCAACAGTAAATTCATTACTCTTAGCCAACTGATGTTATTTCAGTTATTTCGTACTTTTAGCTAACCATTTTAAGACTTAACATTATTTTTAGCTTACTGTTTTAACTGTTGCTACTTCAAGCTGTCTAATACTATTTCAAGTGTTTATAAGATACTAATTTTAACCGTCTATTCATCCCCTGTAGCTAACTAATGCTACTGATGACGCAACAAGTGGCGTCCCATTTCCCAGGTTAAGATTTCAAACCCTATCCCTTGTGACTCCGTTCTGAAGGGCCACAACTCAGTCGAGGGCACTCCAACACTAGACGTAGAGCCAAGGGGGAGAATAGGGATTGGCCCAATCACTGCTCATGCACATGCTGCGTAGTTACCCTCCCTATCCCCAGCTCCATATCGTCAGTGCATGGCTTCAAGAAGAGCTAAGAAACAACCACCAGCAATGAAAAATCTGCCCATCCCTCCTTGTGTCAACAACACTGTCATCAGCAAAGACAAGGAAACAGATGACTGATGACAAAAAGCAAGCCAAAAAGAAAAACTTCACCCAGCCCAAGCTGAAATTGGTTTTGAATCCTGTCAAGTCCCGTAGCTCACTCCACCTTGGAAAAGCCACTCTGATGTTTACTCTTGTTTTATCTTGGCTCAGTTGAATGCTGTCTTTGTAGCTTGCTTTTCCCAACCTCTGTCTTCTTCTATTTACTTGTCTTTGCCGTGTATGGTGTTGTTGGCAGTGCAGCGTGTGCACAAGCAGTGATTGACATGTGTTAAGAGAGTCATCCTAGATTTTATTGGTTGTTTTTGTTCAGGTGCATTGGATTCTTGCAAATGCCATTAGGAGCACTAGGAGGAGACACAGAGGCATGATTTTTTCATGGATTGTCTCTCTTATGTACTACTGTCAGGATATAGTGACCGTTTCAGCAGACATGACAAAAGCGGTTTTTATTTTTCAGTCTTAAAATTATTTCTTTGAAATGTAGGCTCCTCAAAACTCAGCATAATGGTAGACGGTTCAAATCAAGTTTAATAGATTTTGACAAGCTAAAAAGAGATGCAATGTAGGAATGTAAAAACCTCACTGATGATGAATATTAGACAGTGTGACTCGTGGGTAGGGCAGGGGAGGAGTGTATCTGTTTGACAGAATGAGCACCTCTTAACTTGCCAACACACACCAACAGAGTTGTGATGAGCGTGATGACATGTAGCACTTAGGTTAATAAGAAGTCACTCATGTTTGAAAGGCTGAATCATGGTTTACCAGACTGAAGAATTGCCTCTACATGTTCTCACATCACTTTAACGCAATAACAGGCAATTTTGCAGGTAGCTGCCCATTGGGTAGCTCTCTGAAAATGAGGGCTGTTGAGGCCAATTTGTTGAATTTGTCTACCTCTGTTTCCAATTTCAAGTCTACATCATTTTCGCTATAGTCATGGAACTGCAGGAAGGTCATTTTCAAATTCACAAATAAATCAGATTAGTATGGGCACAACCACAAAGTGCTGCCTTTGATGATGATGGAGCGGTGCTGTAGAAGATATGGACTCTTTCCCACCACAACAAAACGAGGCATGGCAAACTAGCTGGAAAAATGTTCCTGTGCTGCTCCCACTGTGCTTCCAACCATCCTTTTTATTAACGTGAAGTATTGTCGCAGCCTGCCACCAAAACGCCTCTCTGATCCAAAACTCCCCCTGAGAGAGGAAACCAGGGACAGGGAAACGAAGAGGGAAAGAGGGAAGAAGAAGAAAAAAAAAACAGCACAAGAAAGAACTGAACAAAGTCAGAGTTAAAGTATAGAGAAAGAAGGTAAGAACAAAGGGACAGAGAGAAGAGTGAGCAATAGGAGGGAGGGAATGCAGGGCGAGGAGATATACTGTATAAGAAAAGAGAATGATGATAAAAGAAACAGAAAGCAGGCTCCGGCTCTCAGATGTAGCTTTCCCGAAGAAGAAGGATTTCAGAGTCGCCAAATTGGCTTTTTTTTTTCTCTTCTTGCTTGTCATAGGTAACAGGGGTACACTGCTGAGACTCCGCAATAAACCCACTGCATGCAGCATTTACATATGCAATTCATTTACAAAGGAAGTCTGTCAAAGGAATGGGAAGAATACTGCAAATTAGAGCATATCAGAGAGTAGGATGGTGCAAGGAATAACATGAGAGGTATGTTTTCAGACCCAAGCAGCAACCACAAGCTGAGAGGTAAAGTGTGTGTGTCTTATTAGGTGCACAGGCTAATGGCCACGAGATCCAAGCTTCAAGAATACTCTGGCTGCATTGAAAATCCCTCCAAAAGTCTTCGAATCTTCCTAGAAAAACAAAGTTTCTGGGAAATGTAAGCTAAAATAGCAGACAGCTTTTTTTCCTCAATGGGTGTGTAGCAGTAATGTTCCATTAAGGGAACCTATATGACCTTTTCAAAACTCATGGCACTGTTCAGAAAGGGTTTGATCAGCAGGCCGATGTTTGTTTGTGACATGAACACAAGGACTCACTCCAATGCTCATATGAGCATATGAAAATTGGAGTGGCGAGAAAGTGCCTAAACACTGTTCTCCATCTGCACATAGGCAAATGTGCACAAGTTTTGAGCAGAAACAGTAGGTGTGTTTCCATTCTTCAAAAACCTGAGTGACAATGCAAAAATTTGAAAAAAAAAATAAAAAATAATAATAATAATAATCACAAGAAGTTTTTTACTGAGGATGCACCACACTGGATTTTTTTGACGATATCTGACAACTCATGACCGATAACGATACCAAACGAAGCCAATATTATCTGATACTGATGGCCGATATTATCATGCATCCCTAGTTTTTACCCTTGGTTCACAACCGCTCCTCTGTGAGACATCTTCTTGAAAACCTATCGTAGATCCGTAGAGATGTTTACGTGCTTCCTAACAGAACAGTAATCCCAGCAAACATGATCATATCAGTGGTTACACACTATTTCACTAATTAACAGCCCAAATTGAATTCTATTTTCCCTCAGGAGCTTTGTGTGTGTGAGGAAAAACACTGGCAACAAAACCACATGCGACTGCCAGGGGGAATATAACTACTTGATTTGTTTAACGCAGCTTGCTGAAGCCTCAATGGCTTCAGCTGACCAAGGACGAGCAACAAAAACAAATTCTAAAACCTCCCCACATGATCAAGTGGTTGAAATCACAGATGCTGTATGCAAAATGTTTCCTTGGAGACCCAAGGTGATGCTCTACTGTAAGTGATGCTAGACAGCATTTCCCTTTTTTCTGTAATGAATGTTTGTGCTGTGATCACGTTTGCAATGACCCTGTGTCATATAATAAACAGGAGCCTGATTTTGGCTCCCACATTTAATTAGGTTGTTGACGCTTTGCGTTCATAACACTATCATGCATGCAGCTTTCCTTATTTCCAGGTCTGAACAGTCACAGCTGTTGGCCGGCTTTAAAAGGCATGAAGAGATATTACATTTTGATTGAAAGGTTGTGCATTAAAAGCAAGATGTAGAAAAGTGTAAGTGAAGTAAACCTTTTCATTCTAGAACATAAATCCATAATTGTGTAGCTCCTCATATTTTCAAATAATCCAGGTTGAAGTGCCATAGCATTCCTCAGACACCACCTTGTCACGGTCAGACATTCCCCTAGAAATGATATGCTCATGCATATTGCTTTCCCAGACAATCCATCACTATTGCTTGAGGAAAATGTCAGAAGTGCTTGCTTAGGACAGGTAGGGGTTATTTGTGCACACTGCTGTCAAACAACATCAAAGCACTCAATGACCTTTGGAGAGCTCAAGAAGGCTTTTTATCTGCATGCAAAATTCAACCTTGGAAGAAAAATCCCTCAAAGTGTTTTGCTGTGAACTGCCTGAACACATGGAGGCTACAAAAAACAAAGCCTAAAAAGGAGATGGATACATAAACAAAAGTGGCGATCAATTTCTTTCTGTTTATATGTTCTGTTTATGAGAAGAGAGGGCATCTCTACTGGGAGAGATTACTTACAATACCTCGCATGGGAAGCAATGATAAACACTATTGCCTTTCCAGCTACATACTGTAAATCAGATACTATACTTTGCTCCCGACAGAGTTTAATTTATTCTGGTTTCCAGCCAAAAATCATTTACCACAAATACAATAAATCCCCTCATACAGCAAATTGATCTCTTTTACAGTGGTGTCATCAGTTTCTCAAGGACACGAACATGCCGTATCTCCAAAATCTAATACTTTTCTGTTTAAAAGACAGGCCAAAGGAAACGCTGTTTGAGTGTATCGTCTCATTTATTTCACATATCTGCGCCCATTTCATAACAAAACGCTTAAAAAATGACTTGAAATGGAATGTTTGTTCAACTGGCTAGCCCATAAACAGCAATTTAGCTCTTAATCAGAGCCTATGTCGGGAACAACCCTTTGGATGTTTGATCTAATCTTGGGGATATGTTTGGATTGAAGTCAAAGGAGTGAAGACACTGAGAAATGAGGGCTAAAATACATCCTGGAGTTCAGCTGAAACAACTAATAACTCTTAATGTACATATGGCATGTCAGTGCTAAATTAAAAACCTGCTGTGAAAAAAAAATCCAAACCTTCCCCTGTACATTCTTTACCTCCCAAACCTAAACAGATCGTTTGAACTCAAGAAACTGGAGAAAAAAATATCACTGTAAATAACTCAGGTATGAAACTACTCAAGAATGTTTAGCTCACGTCCCAGAAAAAGTAATTTCAAAACCAATTCTAATCAAACTGACCCTCTAAAAGTTCAGGTGAAATGAAAATAAGTGAGGTAGAAACAGCACAGCCAATTGCCCAGGATTTGGTCTGGTGCCTTTTAACCCAAGTCAATGCACAGCTTTCAGATCAACAGTACAGCAACTCTCAGTAAACACATGCAACAATCATCAGATAAGTGACAAAACGTTGTTGCTCTCGTAAACCACTTCCATTTGGTCTCACAGAATACTCAGCAATGGAAACACACAGTTACCGGAGCGTCCAATTAATGCGCCGAACTCAATGTGCACATGCAGCCTGTTTGCTCTTGGGGATGATCAGTGATTGAATGATTCATACAGCTCCCCCTCTGGTGTGCAACAAGGCAAAGATGGCTGATAACTCAATCCAGTTGAACACTAGCCATGCCCTGCAGCCACACTACCGAAATGAAACGCTCCATTCCTCTATGAGCACTAAAGAGGAACTCAAACAGCCCATCGCATGTGAAGTGAATGCACAGACTCTTTCTGCAGAACAGGTTGAAAGATACAAAAAGATGCTGCCACTACAGAAACACTGAAGGGCTCTGGCCTTCTCTGAGGACAGATGTATCTTCAAAAACTGAATCAGCTGGATAGCTTGTCATTATCAAGAAATTGACTTGAAAACATCTTTGTACCTGCAGGAGTTTTATGTAAGAAATCTGCCATACAAACAGTGCAGTATTGCCTGTAATTGCTAGAATGGTCAGTCAAAAAGCTATGCAAATTCACTAACATAAAGACCTGCGGATGGTTTTTGTATTTGACAACATGAGAAGAAATCTAAGGCATCATATGCGGCCCAAAGACTGTAATACTCATTGCACCCCACACATCAAAATTGTTGAATGGAACAAACAGTGTCACATTTTTTTTACTAGACTGAGGTGCCAACATGCCGAGTTATGCTTTACAACAACAATATGCACTGGTTACCTGAGTGTTTTTCCTAATGTCAGATGGACTGGCACTTGTCTTAAGACAAGGCATGAATTCCAATTTTTTTTTTTTTTTTGTTTCCCCAGAACAAAGGCTGGGCGATATGGCTTTAAAATATTACCACCATTTTCTAAGGCTATATCGTGATACACTATATATATATATTGCTATATTTTAAAATCTTCTCCAAAGTACTATAGACTACTAAAATCCAAACTAATTAATTAGTAGCTACTGTCATAATGAAAATCAAAGAAAGTACTGTTGTAATAAACTCAAATAAAATACTGTTATAATAAAGTTTTTAAAAAGTATTGTTAAAATTAAATACATCAAAGACGAATCACTGGTGCTTTTATTTTGAAGCACCTAGCTCATCCCGGGTCGAAGTGTTGACAATTTGGTTTTGAGCTAAAGGGTTTTTTTGAGGAGTTTTTCCTTATCCGCTGCGAGGGTCCTAAGGACAGAGGGATGTCGTATGCTGTAAAGCCCTCTGAGACAAATTGTGACTTGTGATATTGGGCTTTATAACTAAAATTGATTGAATTTAAATTGAACTTGCAGCTTCCAGTCAACAGTTTGCTGTTAGCAGTTAGCAGAAAGTTAAACTGTTGCCGCTGCGCCTTTAAACATGAGGATTTATGCACTGTGAACTGGAAACAAACTAACAGCTTTCCAGTTCATATATTAATAGTATTCGCAAGTCACACTGGTGCTCCATGGTCACAAAATATGACTAAATAGTCGCAGTTTAGAGCCCTACAGGTACAAAGACACACGTTCCCTCTGCTCATGCTATCATTAATCCCATAAAGTTAAACTGTAAGCACTGTGCCAATAAATATGAAGATTTTTACACTGTAAGCTGGAAACATACTAACAGCGCTCCAGTTCATAATGTTAATAGTCTTTCGAAGTGGCAATGGCGCTCCATGGAGTGTGTGTGAGTGTGTGTGAGAGAGAGAGAGAGAGAGAGAGAGAGAGAGAGAGAGAGAGCGCGAGAGAACTGAAACTCCGAAGTCAGTCTCATGCCTGTGGCTTAAAAAACTGACATGAGCATTTTTACCCGATGTTCGTGATATAGTCATTTTCAACATCACGCACAGAACGAGCCGCAACACAGAGTATACTGGATATATCACCCACCTCTACCCAGAACTCATATGCAGGGGGAAAGACATGAAAACTGTCTAGCAGAGGTGGTAACGTCCTAATATGTGTCATGGTATTCCTTTTGAGATTCTTTTCCCTTTAAGGAGACTGCATGTTTGATGGATGCCTCGGCATATCACTGTCAGCCATCCACCCTCACATATTTGCACATCCTACCTCAGCTCCGTACTGTTCTCCATTCCTTTGACTAAGTTTGGCTTTTCAGATTTCAAAACCTCCTCTCAGAAACCTATAGCTGACATCACAGTGGCTACAAAAGTGCTTTGATCTTCAAGGCAAATGTGGTTTATTTTTAGAAGCATTCCCTGAAAACATCTAGCATCTATTCAAGTGGACCTGGCTCCAAGGTAAAGAGATACAAACATTCACCACTGCGGTGGATGTTGGCCGCAGCAGGGGTATACGGTGAAGGATGACCTTTACATGATGTAGAATCTCAGCAAATATCCCTTTGACTGATAATTTCATTGTGCTCTGACCTTGTTAACCTGAGTCTCCAGTAAACCCAGAGATGAAGCCCTGCTGCTCTTACTTCCCACTCAGAATAATGAAACAATTGGATTGGCAGAGGGAGCATCAGAGGAAGGGAGGCCTCATCATTAAAAGGCCTTTATTCATTCTTATTGCATTACAGACATCTTTTGTGCTGCTCTCTTTTCTCCGTTCCGTCTTCTAATGTATTCAGCCCGGCCTCTCACTGGTTAGAGAACTTGCAGAGTCGCTGGGTGGTGGAAGAGCTGCAGTCCTTAGATATTGGTATGGAATCTGTGCATCACTGTGTGGATTTTTTGATACTGTGAAAGACATTGTAATCTGAATATGTGACTCAAAATAACTGTAATGCACATGACACATATTGACCAGTACAATTCAACGGTGGACATTTATTTATCTAGTTAAGTTTGTTTTGCAGGACAGACAATGATATTTTTCTGATAAGCTGGCGTCAGAGCCTGAAAATGTTGAACTTTCGGTGTACTTTTAGTTTGCTTGTGCTTCTCCACAAACTGCACCACAGTTCTTGAGGATTATTTCAACTCTAATGGATTATTTTTGGAAATATGGAATGTTTGCCAATTTATGTTTTTTAAATAGGTCAAGTCTTTAACAAACAAATCTTGAGTGATTGACCTTTATTACAAACTAAGTACAAAGATATAGCATTTGTGATTTCATCCATATGTCTCTAAAAAGATGTTTGAAGCCTGGGGTGCATTAGAGTAATATGGTGTCTTTTTCCTTTAAACTGGGAGAAAAAAAATCCCCAAAACAACCCTTTATCATATTGTCAAATATCAGCATTTAGTAAGTGAACTTTCACATTTACGTATGAGGCGCTAGGTACCCTCCGGCATTTGCTGTTAACATTCCTGGAGGCCATGTCAATGTATGCTTTTTTACATTTTGTCTTTTCAACATACACTTTCGTTTTCACAGGAAATGTGCAGTTTCTGCTGGTTAGATGCATAAAGTTTTTCAAAATAAATCACCATCATATCATCGGTCAAACATTCATATTAAAGTTTCTTTTCCTTGCGCAACATACGTACGTTGCTAGGTTTACAAAAAACATCATGGTTTACGTAAAGTAAACAGGAGGCTCCAGGGTTAAAGTCCAGTGTTTGTTGGTTCCATCCATTTCCCCTACCGCCCGCCCTGGACTCTTCAGCTCCTTATATTATGTTGTTACTATTGGTGTTTAAATTTTACACCGTCCAATGGCATATCCAACTTGTACTCATCCAAGTCATCACATATCGCTGCTTTTAAAGTGGCCTTTCATGTCTCCAGATTACATGGTAGGTATCTTCCTGCGTCTGCTGTTGATGCTGCTACCAATGGTGGGACATCAACAAAAGCATGCTGTTAGGTTTAGAAAAGAACATCATGGTTTGGCTCTACATTCATGAGGGAAGTGAAAGCCTCCCATGTGGAAATCCAGGGTTGGTTGACCTCTCCACCACTCCTCCTGCCCACCCTATAGGGAGATTCCAGCTCCTTATATTATAGCATTTTAAACTGACACCATCCGGCAGTATATCATACCTATGTTGTTATCTGTGGCGTCATAAATTGATGCTGTCCACCATCATACTGCATTGAAAGGTGCCTATTTGCATTGGGTTCTGAAGTTGAATTCATCTACAAAGTGGTGATATTTGATGACTTGGGAATGAGCATGGGCTAGGATGAAAGATGACTGCCATCCCAAGTGCAATTAACTTCAAATTAACATGAAGCAAAGGAAGGACTGTCCTCAGTCATTCCCTCATTTTCATCCAGCAAAGGTATAAAATGTTGCTTCCATCATAGTTTATCAGGAACAACATGAGGGTGCACAGGTGCACAGTAGCAACATTGTTTACATGAGAAAGTTGATGTTAAATTTGAAAATGTAAAGTTTAAGATAATTTATTGTTGCTGTATTTACAAGGCAGCAATGTGGAAAAATTGCAACCACAATAAAGTCTGGTCCAAAGCATATAAATGACCACAAGAGAAATGAGGAGCAATTCTCTGAGAAAACAAAGCTCTGAGATAAATGGTTAGGTTTATGTCTAATTTATATCGTTAAGCTGATATTGACTGTCCAGTGTCTGTCCTTTAAAAGCACTCCATCACTTTTGTTCCAACTGAGAAAAGTTTGTCTCGTAACATTTCCTTTATTGATTGCCGGGGGCGTTTGATTTCAACTTCAGTTGATCTCTTGCCCATGTTTCCTTGCTGACGACCTGAAGGGCTTTTGGCTTTTACATCACAATTTTCATTACTAGAGACACTCTGAAGGGTGGGCATCAAAAGACGACAATTTGCTGAAGTGAAATCGAAGTTGCTGAAGCCAGAAAAAGCCAATTTAGGCGAGAGGGTAAAGCCCAGGCAGACCTGAGGTGGCACAAGCAAGCAACGACCACCATAGTTCTCTTGATGCCTTAATGACCCCTTAAGGGAACAGTGATTGCCAAAATGGCTACCAAGACTCACATTAGCAGTGGAATAATTGCTGGGACCTGAACCAGGACTCAGGTCTTTATAGACAGAAGCTGGGACTTTTGATTATAGGGGGATAAAGCTCGTCGCAACTGACTTCACTAGTTTAGTTTTATTGAGTGTGAAGATGAAGTGCCCCTCTGACGTGCCTATGAATACCATCTATGTAACTCTCGGGTCGTGTCATGTCAGAATTAAACAGAGGCAGCCATCTGTCTGGCACCTGGATGAATCCCATCAAGTGAAACACTTGAATACTTCCAAGTGATAGCCATGAAATGCCATCCTGTTCCACTGCTTCCCACTATGACGTGAATCTGGCATTAATTCAACCCTCCTCCTCCCCTCATTACCAAATCTGTACTAGCTAGTCTTAGGGACTGCATTTCAATCTTGTCCTGTAAGCCTCTGTGGCTTTACAACAGTTTGCCACAAAAGACACAGCTACAGACTGCTAATATTTGCAGTGAGTTCCCCTCAGCCCTCTTGGACAGCTGTGAAATATATTCAGAGGAAGGAAGACAGAGGCAGAGACAGAGAGGGAGCGCACTACTCATCCATGTCAAACAGAATTCGGCCTATTGTTTCTGCAAGAGCGCATGAGACGGGAGGAGAGATATTTGCATTTAACATGTCCTCTAACCTGCTCTCTCCGTCCTTACCTTCTCTCCCATCTCCTCCCAGACAGAGAAGTACAACTCTGTAAGTCACCAGCAAAGGCTCTGCTCTGCATTCAGATATTACAGTTTTTTAAAAAAAGGGCATGTTGTTTGCCTACTGGGGAGATTCATTAAGCCAGAACATTATGTGATTATGGTTATGATAATTCAGAAACACTGGAAATTGCAAAATAATAGAAGTGAAAGAAAAAATGTGGGATCTGTGTGTTTCTGAGAATGTGGGGAAGATATTGTAATGCAATACGTTCCAGCTTTGCTGCCCGCTCTGTGTTGCAACATCATTAAATCAACAGTGGCCTTGCTCTGCGTGAACCATGGGTTGTTAGACTGGAGACAATGAATCCTCACTTGCCTTTAGCCAAAAAGAAAACCTAACCTGAATTTCAATCTAACCTTCTGAGAATTGGAAAGGAGGACAAACAACTAGGTCGTGCGAGGCCACATGTGCACACACACCAACACCTCCTCTAATCCAATACTGTGCTTTTCCCAGTCCATGCTCACTCTCCAGCTAACCTAAAGATGCATCCAAAATACTGATTCTAAGTGTGACCTCAATCTGATTTTTCTTTAACTGTCACCAAGACTTTAACACAGGGTTTCTCATCATTTTTAGACCCAGTTTAAATGTCCTAAATTGGTAGTGACCCCTGCAGCTAAAGCAGATTTAGAACATAAACTCTGAATATATGGGTTACTTTTTATTTACAGGCTTATGACACAGGTATAGCCACAACTAGGCATGTCAATGGTACTACAGACCAAATTCCTGTGACATGCTAACAGCATCGATCACTTCCAGCTAGACAACTGGCAATTGATTTGAATTGCTGATATATGTGAAATCAGCAAACGTGTTTATATCCGTTGTCATTATCAGCCATAACTTTAATAATTAAAGATAGGCACAGAGGCTAAGCTATATACTGCTGTGGGTGAAGGCTGCAGAAAAATGTATTCCAGCCACTGAAAAGATCAATATCAGTCGTATTGTATGCTATATTTTAAATACTGTCATCACTTTTTACAAAGTAACCAGTCAAAGCAGTGGTAGACCAGCAGCTCCCAACTAAAATTGCTGACTTTGTCAATGGAATCTGGTGGCTTTAAGATAATGACATCACTTCCCCGTCAGCAAGCACCGAAAATATTCAGAATATAGCAAAGGCTGACACTGATATTGACCTTTTTTAGAGGGGTCTTTATTAGGTGGGTAGAAACTAATTAACTGAGGTACTGATTGCTCTGTGCTGTTTCATTTTATGTATGTGACGCAGGGGTTTTCTGCCCGGATGTTATTGTAAACAAACACTGTGATTCGGTCTATTGATTGTTCCAAACGTGACAACGTAATCATTCTAAATGGGTCCTATATTATTTCCTGTTGGAATGTTTAGCGGTGTATGTGAAGTTTGTAGTTTGTAGTTTCAGCTGACCGCAAGGAAACTATAACGACAGGATACGACGTCGGTGACAGGGTTTGGATTTTTCACAGGAGCCAAATTTTGGTGCCACTTGTCATGAAGTCAATGGGACGGACACGCTAAATCCAACTTTCTCACTCCGATTTCGTCACATGTCATCGTTTGGTCGTGAAGTTTCCATGTTGACATTCAAGGCACCCTGGATGAGTTGTTTTTTGACGGTTTAGGACTTGTCAACTTTAGTCTCTTACATGTGTTGTGTGTTTTCAATACATTTCCTTTTCACAGGAAATGTACAGTTTGCATGCAGTCTCTTTCAAAATAAATGCACTACATCGGTACAACACCACAAATGCAAGTGGTTAGGTTTTTCGAAAAAAAACAACCCCCCCAAAGCCTACGACCACTATTACACAATAACAGCATGCCGATGTGAAAGGACAGCTTTTTTCGTTGGTGTCTGACATTGAAAGTCATTACCCAAGCGCTGCTTGACTTCGTGATGACATGATGCTTACATATGCTATTTATCTAAACACGTTTATTTTCCTTGCTATCGGTCTCCAAACAGATCATGGTTCTGTCAATTAGCATCTCAAGCCCCTGCTGAACTGCTAGCTGACTACATTATATACCTAACCTAGCTGCTGTTAGCGGGTACATGTATTTGGTTATCAAACACTAACCAAATTCTACACTGTTAATGATATTGATATTAAGGAGGGCGACCGTTAGATAAGGAGGTGGCATTAATTGCCAAATTATTATAAATCTGGACCTTCATCACTGATACTTTACACTTTGTTTGTCAATGGACTAAATTAGCATTAGCACTTTGTTCACCTAACATTAGCCAGCTACATCTGTTTAGTCACCCTACATTAATTTGGACTATAAACACTGGTAAGCAAGTGGTGGTGTTGAGTGATAGCAAATGTTACAGCCTCTCAAGCTTAATTGCTATCATGTCTTATATGTGTCCTAGCTAATTAACCTTAGATGACTAATGTTAGCATGAATGTCAATCCCTGAGGCAAACAGCAAGGCGTTGTAGCATGTAGTCAAGTTCTAGTTTGGCAGATATTTACCAGACTGACAGGTCATATCATTAGGTCCTGCCAGAATAATAATCAGAGCCATTAAGAATTGATCTGGTTATAATTACAGTCTGGTCAGCAGTAACAGGTCGGACCTGCCCCATTTGTTTATATCATGATTCACGTTTCTAGATAAAAAAAAAAATAAAAAAAAAATGTCACTCAAAATCACATAATGTGTGTTTTTAATTTGGTGGAAGGATTTTTCAAAGTTGAAACAACAAAGATATGATGGATTACAGTGTGACTTGTTGTGCCCGCCCCATTGACTTCAATAGAAGTGGTATCAAACTCTGGTTCCAATGCAAAACACGCACGCTGACTTTCATTATTTTATAGTTTCCTTGCTGAGAGGAAGTGAACATGGACTCAAGCTGCTGCCCAACAAGACATTTCCTGTGAACAGACCTAAACTTTTCATGTCCTTGGACAGCTTGCCGTACACCTGTCCATAGGTTTTTCACACAGCATATGTATCTACACATCAATGCACAGAGGAGAATAACGGTACTCTAGGGATAAAGGACTTACATTGATAGGGCATTCTGAGCCATTCAATTTTCTTCACCAGTCTTCATGATCTCATGTTTTTTTCTATGAATGTCATTAGAGTTATTGCCCCAAGGATTCTTATTTTTTAAATCATAGTGAATGTGCACCATTGAAAGGCATACAAGTTATAAAAGCCCCATTTTATTTGATTTCTAAGCAGAATTATGACGCTCATCGGTTAATAGTAGGTCAGGCTGTTTCCAGCAGTCTGACATGGGTCTGGATATTTTGAGTTCTAACTCCAAGAAGGAGGGGCGCCATTTCTGACTCAAACTGTTCTCCTCTGCTTCAAAGGTGGAAACGAGGTCCAAAGAGATCTTACAGTAATGATTGTGCAAAACTGACTTTGCTTACTTTTCACAGGTAAAATCACACAAATACAGTCTAAGACACGTCCTGTGACCCAACACCAAGTCTGAGAAACAGCCTCAGGTCCAAGGGTAAACACACATTACTGCCACTACAGAGTAAACAGGCTTGTTATGCAGCAAGTGAAGCTTTCCACCGTTCACTTTGAGGGAAAAACAGAGTGCCATGCAGACACTGCTAATCAGGAAAAAAAATATATAAAAACACCTGCTTTCCACTTCCATAGTCAAATAGTGGCATTTCGCTGAGGATGAGACAAATAGATGAAAAAAAAAACAGAGGTGGGGGATAGATTTCTCCTTTCTGCTTAAAATGATGCAGGAGAAGCTAAACTAGGACTCCTTTGAACATCATAAATTCCCACAGAGGCAGCAGGATGAAGACGTTCACGGTACAGTGTTCATGTAAGGCTGAGCCCAGCGCTGAACCCACAGTGAAACGCTCCTCTGTGAACTTGTGCGGGGAGGTTTAGAGGCAGATTTGGGAACAGAAACAATAACCTTTTCCCTCAGCCGACACCCTAATATTCACTGAACTCACCGCTGCCTGTGCAGTATGTACAACAGACTTTGTCTTGTTTCCAGGACATCTTGGAGCAATGAATGCTGAGGTTCAGCAATGTGGGTTATGTAGTGCTCTGCCTTTTTTTCTTGTACAACAATTCACCAGTCCTGGCCTCAGAAAAGCTCCAGGAAATTACAACAAGAGGGAACATAAAGTTCTCTTACCTTGATGCGACGGATGAAAGGCCCATTCGAGGTCACCACATGGTAGGAGAGAAGAAAAGAGAAAGTATATTAGTGAAATTATAATCTTTACATACCGTAGATTAAACACCCACAGAATGCTCTCATCAAAGTGACTCAGGTTGTGGTGAGCAATGTTGCTTCTGCTCATTTGGACTTTAAATGACAGCATGGTAACTGAGTGAATGGTGTGATGAGTGATTCATTCAGGCCAAGACTTAACTCTGATGTTTAATGGTGGATGTTGAATGTTTTTTTAGCAGACGAGTTTCTCTGCCAGAGATAAGAACAGCACTTGTAAAGTGTCAACTGTGGAACTTAATGTCGATGCAGCAGTCGAAAACGCCATGTGCTGATTGTACAGCTGATACCTATTCTAATATAAATGTTTCTGACAAGTGTGTGCCAGGAACAAACAATTCAACATCAGCCCAATAACGAAGTGTCAGGAAGAAAAATGAGAAATGGGCACAACATTTTGTTTTTGTTCGGTGTAGTGTTTCGTAGTGAAAGACGACTGATTCTGCGTCTCGGACACCTCATGAGACTCAAACGGAAAGAGGAGCATATCCACGATTGTTTTTTTCTCCCTCTCCTTCACTTGTTTAGTTTGATGTTTGAGGCCCTGTCCACATGTATACAGATATTTATGTACTGTAAATGCATATTTTCCTCTATGTGCCTCTCATCCATACAGACAGAGTTTTAGGTCCCTGAAACGGAGATTTTGTAGAACAGATTTTTTACAACTCTGGTTATCATTAATCAATGTGGACGTGCAAAACAGAGCATTTGGGAAACAACGACGTACTCTTGATACTTTGTGCAACAAGCATACGCCAGAAACGCTAACAACAATGGTGGACAACCATGTGGCTAACGTTTTGCTAGCACTGCTTGATCTAATAACTACTTTATACTTAAACCTACTACACAACTTCATGGATGAAAGAGGCATCTGCTGCACCCACTGATTTTGCTCCACCTCAGCGTTCACAGTTCAACATCTGCCAGAAATAACCAACACATTCTCACTCCAACCTCGTCACATATCGACGTTTGGTCATGCAGCGTACCCTCGGTGCGTTGGTTGTTGTCATTGGAACGCTGTGTCAACTTCAGCCTATTACATGCATTGTCTATTTCAAAATACACATCTGTTTTCAAAGGAAATGTACAGTTTGCATACAGTGTCTTTCAAAATAAATGCACCATGTCATAACAACACCACAAATTAACTTTTTCCACGTGGTTGCGTTTAGGCAACAAAAGCATGCGGTTAGGTTTTTTGAAAAAAAAAAAAAAAAAAAGAACCAAGTTTGGCTTCACAATCAAACGAGAAGCGAACACTGGCCTCCCCGATCAAAGTCGGTGGTTGTTGGACCCATCCACCACTTCTCCTGCCCGCCCTTCTTGGACTTCTGCCCCCTTAACTTATGTTGCTGTCCCGTCATGTTTTCCCTGACGCCACCGGGCGTCGTTATTGTTTAACGGCTTCCACGTATCATGCCAACATGAAAGAACAGCTTTTATCATCTGTGTTTGACACCGGAAGTCACAGACAAAGCACCGGTATTCAATGACTTTGAAGTGAGGCCAGGTTGGAAACGCAGTTTTTGGATCAGGCCCGGTCGACTCAGCTGATGGTGGGACTCAGAGTGGGATTGTCGTCAATGAGAAGTGAAGAGAAAACTTTCACAAGTCCAGAGCATCACTTATTTGTTTAAGTGAGCTCCATCCTTAAATTTAACAGGAATCAGCAGTGATGAGATCCCCAGTAGGAATTTGGAAAAAGGTAATGTTAGCCTGTACACTTTACTACCTTTGCTCAGTTCTAAAAACATACGTATACACATAGACAGGGCCTAAAACATCCACTAAGATGTTCTGGAAGCTGTGGTTTTCCTTAACCTAGAAGTCTGTATCAGGCCTCTTCTGCCTAGTGACCTTTGCACTTCACCCAGGTGGTGTAAGACTGCAAGCCAACACCTCTCCATCATGTCACAGAAATAATTGTGAGGCATCAGGACCACCTGCTATCACATAGCAACCATCTTGAAATACATGTAATGAAGTCTGCAGAATAAAAAAAAATACTAGAACAGAAATTAGGATATATACCTCTGTAAATATGTCAAAAATCAAAGCAAGACTAACACAAGTAGGGTCTGAAACGATGACAGAACCTAGATGGAGAGCTTTTGGTTTAATGAACTGCAGCACTGCTTTGTTGTGTTTACTGGCTACTGATTTCCTTTAGCCTTTGGGTGCCACGCTGGCCTGAATCATTCATCACTATTAGGCAAGGCAGAAGACCATCCTATTGCTCATACAACACCACACACAGAGACAGACGTTGGCCAAGTTCCTTCACTATACGGCTGTAGGTTACGGTTCATCCACTATAAAAGGTATAAACACTTGAAGTGTGCTGCATAAAGTAAAAAGACCATACTGGTAATTTTCCACAGTTGAGCCCATTAACTGCTAATCACATACACTTTACATTCCTGCTGAGCATTTTCCAAAACACACCTTCAGTTTTCTTTAGACCGATTTCTTACCTTCCAGGCAGCTTTCCAGGGTTTAGTTTATTTCAGCAATTAAAAAAACAACTTGCAGAGAAAATCATAGCACTTATTGTTACAAGGCCCAGTACTCATCATGTGGTAAAGTAGCTGTGCGCAGGGGCCATTTTGAAAACTCATCCTCTGACGGTGAATTCAAGAACACTCAAGCATCTGAGTTTGCTGCTTAATTCAATCTTTTTAGTGAAACAAATAACCTCATTTACAAATTTCTTTTCAATATTAGATTAAATCATTTTATTTGTCTACTCTTTGTTATGTAGCCTTGAATTTTGAGCATCATAGTTCATGAATGCAACATTTTCAGGAGTTTAGTGGCAGTCCTTGAAACAGCTAAATCTTACTTGATAGTGCTTTTCTATTTAACAAAACCTTAAACTGAAGACTTCCTGGAGAAAGCTATCTGTGAAAAAGAGTCAGCAGGAAGATAAATTATCAAGTATTGAAGTTCCCAAATTTTGCTCATTGCAGATTTAGAAATTCAAATGGATTCCCTTTATTCCTAAAACTGAAACTGGTGGATGCCTTACAATGCATTCAAACGGCTACACTTTGCCAGCAACAAAACATTGTAAAGCAGTGGTTCATCAATAAATCTCCAAAGCAATTTGCATCTGTCAGCCCCGCTCCTATCCCTGACAGTTGTGCTTTTTATAGAGTCATCATAAATCAGAGGGGACTGGTTAATGAAAAGGAGGGACATAATATGCAAATGAGTCCTTTAGACCTTCCAATGCACAATGGTAAAGAAAAAAAGAAAGAAAAAAGATGGCACACAAAGGGTGTTTTATTTTTCTGGGAGTGTGCACATGCACATTTGTGCAAATGGTAGGGGGCTGAATGGTGAATGGTGACATATTGTATACGCATGCAACCTCTTCCCTTTTACGTAGCCTTGATTCAGTATGCCATGCTCTGGTGGGATGGACGTCACTGACCATTTGCAGACAGCAGCACTGGTATATTTTTTTTCTATAAAGCAATATTGGGCAAACTTCCAGCCTACCACTGCACCCTTCTGTGTGTCAGCTCTGGTCGTAAGCTATGCTCCTCCAAGTGGTTGCCTCTTAATATACCCCGGGTTCAATAGGTCTGGGGAAAACTGCATTCTCCTACTATACACCTTGGACATGGAACAATCTTCAAAACAATCTAAAATTAGATAACACTTATTTCCATTGATGAAATTAAGGGCATGATAAAGAATGTGGTGATAGAGACGTGTTTGTTTTCCCTGAGAGGCCGCTATGTTTGAATAGTATAACAATAGTGTAATCAGAGGAAGCATGTGTCTTTTTATACCTGTAGGGCTCCAGACCACAAGTCACATTTTGCAACCATGGAGCACCAGTCAGACTTGCACATACTATTAATATGTGGACTGGGGAGTTGTGAATGACTTTCCAGCTCTCAGTGAATAAATCCTCACATTTAAAGGGGCCATAGTAACATTTATCTTTCTGCTAATTGCTAACAACAACTGTTGACTGGAAGCTTCAAGTTCAGAGCAAAAACATCAACAATTCCGTCCCTAGACAAGCTGAAGAGTTGTTGTATTTGTTGTATTTTAATGTGTTTTGATTGGCTGCTATCTTGGCAAGGTCTCTCTCTTGTAAAAGAGATTTTCAATCTCAGTGGAACTTCCTGGTCAAATAAAGGTTAAATAAAATGGATGGATCAGTGAGTGGTGGTCAACGCTGAACAGCAGGGGATGCAGGATTTATATTTACTGAATTGTATTAAACCACAGATCAGACTGAAAAAATAGAAACATACTAATGTGTTTACTGCCTTGAACCTGGGACCTTTCAAGGTCTTATGGGAAAAGATGCACTTTTGTGTATGCGCAGATACAGAGGTTTAACATTTACACACCAACATTTGCAACATCAGATTAAGTGGAATATGAACTTCCAATCATTATTGCACACCAGGGATAAATAATACATTTTGCACGAAGCCTGCCGTGGGGAATAAAGACATTTTTCTTCCAAATACGAATCATGTAAATTACCTCCAGTTTCCCCAAAATACTGTACTGAGTTATGTTTCATAGTCAGGTCAAAAATTCACGTGACTTTTGATCATAACAGTGAGAGCCACCTTAACGTATCAACAATATGGGAGTCTGCAAAGCAAGTACAAGTAGCCAAGCCTGTGCAGTACTTTCTCTTCAAGGTTACAAAGTGCTGTGAAATGAAAAGAACAGATCCAGCTGAATAACACTCAGCTACAATAAAGTGAGGACTTGCTGTGCTGGCTGTGCTGAGGCTGCTCAGCAAAAGGGCATTAACATTATTTGCTGGGATTATCATTATAAAAACAAAGTTTACATAAAATAACAACGCAATAAGAGTTATAGTCTTTTTAACAGTGACCCTAAGTATTATTGAGAATGTAATCAACTTGATACAAAGAACAACTAAGATTTGAATCCCATTAAGACTATATCAGTAAAATTCAGAAACCATACTGGGTTCACCGCAATCTAGTTACAAACAATTAAGTCAATGGACAGCATGGTCTCACTCTCAGGGTGTCAAAATATGCTGCTGGGGCTTATCATAGTGATGCCAGGGGCACCCTTTAAAAAATTAACAAGATACACCAGGCTTTCAACCAACTCCGATGTAAACCCATCTGCAGCACTACTGAACGTTCAGAGCAAAGGCTAAAGTCCGCTTATGGCTGGAGGGAGGTGATGCGTATGGGACCAACAAGCACAGGACATGGACCCAGGATTCTGGTGTTTGTGTCTCATGTGAAACTAGAGGTCAAGTTTGAGTTATTTTGTCGCACGAGACGTTAATCACTCATGGCCGGTATTATTATAATGCTGGGGGTTTCTGCCCAAGCATCAAAATACAAATAATAGGAATGAGATCACACTGCAATGGAAGTTTTGAATTAGATACAACTTATGTGACAAAATGCCAAAGAAAGCAAAACTTGCGATCATGATATGTCACACACATCCCTCTGCCCATCCAGATCACTTTCTCCTGAGCAACAGTGTGTGAGCTGGAAAAGTTTGTGTCTTATTTGCAGGGCCTCAGACCTCTACTATTTAGACACATTTTGCGACCATGGAGCACCAATGTGATGTGCATATTATTCATATGGACTGTAGAGCTGTTAGTTTGTTTCTAACTTACAGTGAAAAAATCTTTACATTTAATAGTGCCACAGTCACAGTTAAACTTAATGAGATTAACAATAGCTTGAGCAGAGTAAGCATGTGTCTTTGTATCTGCAGGGCTCCAGACCGCAACTATTTAGTCACATTTGCAACAATGGAGCACAAGTGACACTTGCAATACTATTAATATATGAACAGGAGAGTTGTTAGTTTGTTTCTAGCTGACAGTGAATAAATCCTCACGTTTAAAGGGGCCATACTAACATTTTATCTTTTTGCTAACTGCTAACAAGAACTGTGGACCGGAAGCTTTAAGTTCACAGCAAAACGTCAACACTACCGGCCTTAGACATGCCTGGAGCTTCAACATAAAAGCACTGGTGGTTCTGTGGATATTGAACATACACACCAGATTAAATCTGATCTATGTTGAGATATCTTGCTCTGGACAGACATACTGAGGGCAGCACCACTAATGGGACAGAAATATTTTATACTTTTTTTTCTCTGGACAAAAGCTTGAAAAGAAGATCAATCACATTGAATATCGTACTCGAAGAAAACTTCTTCAGATAGGGAGGCACAGGAACAAAAACAACAGGCATTGTAACTGTGAAGAAAGACCTGGTGCAAGTATCGCACAAAGCTCCCATGCAAAGCAAAGTTGTCTTTATTCAGACTGGATCTACTGTTATCTACTTCATCTGTTGTTTTTGCTCTGTGGAATGCACGGACTGAAACCATTTAATATCCTCTGAATGTACCCGGTGTTGCAAATATTATGGTAAATGATGGTTACTTTGAAGTCGGCTATTGATTTTGCCTAATATCTCCAGTGAATGTCAGAGGGGTTACGAGGATTGTGGTGTGCATGAAGTGTTCAGTAGCGGTTGGCAGACACACACACATATTGTTTAGCAGTCTTGCTGGCTCGCTCTGCTCTGTGTGGTCGGTTCTGGAGGGAAACACTCCCCTGTGGATTTTTTGGAATTACATTAGGAATGTGGTGCAAGGTAGCAGGGTTCAAGGGTTCAATTTCTGCCTTTAAACATCAAAGATATCCCTGATGTTCAGATTTTAATACTTAAGATATAAACCTGCACATACTGGCTGAGTATGGAACAGATTTTAGGGGCTGTCTGGTGTACAATGTATGAAAACAACTGCTGGAGTAGCCAGGCTTTAGTGTGGCATTAGGAGCGAGATGGGGAAAGACATGTGCTGTCAGACAATCAGGCAGGATGTAAACGTCCATCTTATATACTGTAGTAGAAGATTGTGTGATATGTAATATATCACAAGACTCTAATCTGCAATTGATCCCAGTATTAAGGATCACTATATTTTTAGTGGGGAGGCTTATGCACATTTTATAGGGTTAAAATGTCTGCAGTGAAAGACAGGAATACCAACCCCTTAAACGCATCAATCTGTGCAAAACTGTGCACATTCCCCACATGATCAAGAACCACCTCATTGGTTGTGCGTATCTGCTGAGTTGCTTGTGCATTTTTATGAGACAATCCTCACAGATTACATAATCCTAATCAAGTGTATCTCATCAGCACTGTTAAATCCGAAAAGGGGCAGGGACTTACATGCATGGTGACGGTGCCTCGAAATTGAGTTGCTCTTCTTTAGCTGATGTAGCTGAAGCTCTGTTCACTGTCTATCGGTATGATAAGCTCCACCAAGATGGAAAATTGGAAATTTAATGCAGGGAAAGATTTTCAGTGCACCTGTTCATTTAAGAAAATAATCAATGAATGACAGCACTGAATTATTAACTTTATCAGAATGCAGTGTAATATTTTGCCGAATTGATTTCTTGGTCGATATCTACACACAAGTACAAATACATCATATGGTATTAAGCTCCTTTCCCACTGTATGAAAAAAAAAGTAACACTTGCTAACATCTGGCTTTTGTGTTTAATTCACTCTCGGGACAAATGACTGCACGAGGCACAGGTATTTATCAGCTCCAATGGCCAGCACCTAAATCAACCTGCGTAGTTGTCCCTCCATTGTGACATTACAAAGTGTCTTGCAAGTGTACTCTTCTTCTTTGTTTGGTTTACTTCCTGGATTTTTCCCGCATGGAAATTCTGACCAATCAAGAGCAGCTTTCCCAGGCAAGGCATTTGATCTGGTCTGCTTGTAAATGCTGCCGTGAGAACATGAACCAACTCTAGGCAATTATACAACTTCAGATTCAGCAAGACAACTCTAGGTCTGGAAGCAACCTAAATGTAAAAGTAAGATGACTAATGCCTGAACTGGTTTCTAAACTTCCAAGAAACTTATTAAGGTTTTTTTCTTTAACCACACTAATTTTTTGAGCCTAGGTAGCACTACTTATGCAGGAATAGCTCTGCAAAATAGAAACAGCCAGTTCCCACTGTAGTTGGCAATTCAGTCATGCAGCCTCATCAGTCATGCAGTCTCCTGTGCCAACTTAATCACCCATTAACCAGGGAGAAGTGAACTGTGGACAAACAGCATCAATTCCGCAGAGTGGGCCGAATGAATCCCAACATCATGACTTACCCATCCAGAACTGGCTTGTCAGAAGAGATGGATCAACTGGATCGCAGAGACAAGTCGATATGTTGAGGACCGGTGATAAACTCTGTCGTTCCTCAGCATTTTGAAATATTGCAACTGACAAGAAATGCAGATTCTTATTTGCCGGGTGAACATTTGTTAACCCTCAGGAGAGGTGAGCTAATCCTCGGGCCAATGCTGGTCAAACGTGTTAATAGGAGTCTCGTGGTTGGCCAAGTGTAAGTGTTGTGATAGATAACGTGGCCTCTCCTCAAAGTACTATCTCCAAGTACAGCTGGGTTATCAGTGTTATAGTGAGGCGGCATGACAAAAACCTGCAGCAATGCTACTGTTTGAAATGCCACACACCTACTGATATTTGCACAAATTAACATGTGTATAGACACTGGTGGTTAGTGCTCTCTGCCCACAGGGAGTGGCAAATGGAAACTTACAGGTTGGTAAACACAAATCTGTTGTGTGTAATGTGATGGAACTAGGCTAGCCGTTAGGTTCGGGAGGTGCTTGGCTGATGTCTGTGCTGCACTAGAGTAGCAAATTCATATTGATCCTCTCATCTGGTTCTGCGGAAGATGGCAAATAGAGTATATATCGAACTGTTTAGTTGTTTTTCTACCTTTTCGCTGGCTCAAGGCTCAGTCACACAATAATCTGTAACAGTCAACTTTTGGACTGAAATCAAATCATTCCAGTGGAACTGCTTGCGGAGCCACAGTAAACTTGTGCAGCACTTTCGTGTGGAGTTTAACTTCAGTGAACTCTGGCATGCAAGTCTGTGCTGTTTAGCAATTGAGTAAAATGGAGGAAGCTTCCATATACAGTAGCCATGGCTGCACCATAGGATTTTATATAAACTTTCTTTTCCAAGTGAGAAACAATGCCAGTAGAGCTAGCTTTGCTGATTTTACTTTGCCATGAGCAAAACTAGACACAGCCAACCTATGCCATGACGGAACAAACTTCAAAGACTAACAACAAGTTTATCCATCAATGAATTTATTCCTTACCTGAAAGGTTATGCTGTATGTACAGTATAACCAGTTTTGGAGTAGTAAGTTATTGTAATTCCACTGCTTTTGGGTGTAACTAGATATGGAACTAATTACCTTTTCAAAATAAAAATCCCAATTACAATTGCTTAAATTTAAATAGGCGCATTACCAGTTACTTCGGTCTTGATCATAGACAAACAGCATATTTCCCGGATTCCTGTCTCAATCGAAAAACCTTGCAACAACTACAGATTATTTAGAACTCGCTGGGTTTTTAACCAAAACCACTAAGTACAATAACATCTCACCAATTTTAGCTTGAGTTTGAGATCTTCGGGCAGAGGTCTTCTGCTAGTTCCAGAGTCCCAGCTGAAGACCAAAGGGGACAGAGCTTTTGAAATCAGGGCCTCAAGGCTCTAGAACAACCTTCCTGAGGATATAAGGCTGCCTGAGTCACTGTCTTTGTTGAAACATACTTCTATGGGAAATCATATCCTGAGTTTATCTGAGCTGTTGGCCTGTTTTATTGCTATCGTATAGATTTTATTTCCCATTCATTATCTTGATTTTTTGTTTTGGCCTTCTTTATTTTGTCTTTAACTGCAGTGACATTTCATGACATTTTACTTTGTTTCATTCTCCTTGTGTTTTAACACTATCCCTGCCATTGACGAGGTATTCCAGCAATCCGTGTTTCCACTGTCACAAGATGGGGGGTGCTGTTACACATCTTGCGGAATATAACAGCACCACCGTGTCAAAAAAAGAAGAAGAAGAAGATCCGCTGGAAACCATAATAGAATGTTTTTTACAGAAATGTAGCAGCTTGTAAACTGCACGAAAATGCCAGTGGCGGGAAAGTGTTAAATATGTTCAATATTATTTTATCCTACTTAACGTCACCTGTAGTGATGTGTGGATCAGTTAAGCGGTGCTCCCTCTGTTTTGTGTGTGCTAAAGAGCGAGTGATAGAGGCAGGGGAAGAGAAGGTGGAAGATGGACTATTGCACACAATGTTTATTTAAGTTATTAATAACTCGGTATTACTCAGAATGCTTAAGACCCAAGGGTGGACCTGCCGTTGCGCATCGCGTCACTGGACCTTACAGCGGTGCAATCAGTCAGTCAGCATTCAACTGTCACTGCACAAAATGGCCGACAGCTCAGGCGCTTGCTTTCCTGGAAGTATGGACATGATTTTACCCTCCTCGAGATCAAGGACAAAAACAGTGCTGAGTTGTCCAAAACAACTGATTGTGCTGGATTTTAATTAGTCAGCTATTAAGGATACAAATAATAAACCTGTGCTGATGATTTTGTAAATACCTTCCATCACTTTCATTTCCCTGGGTCTATTGTTATGAGAAATTACTGTCAGATGTCTGAGAAATAGTTGTTATTTTATTTTACAAAAGAGTAAAAACTGATGTGTTTCTTGATTTGAAGGCCTGTCAAGGCTCTAACAAATAAGCCTATCAAAACATATCAATTGTGTTTCATTGTGTTTTATTGTTCCACTAGCTAACTTAATTTTTTTTTTCATCATAGTAATAATGGGTACAATCATAAATAAAAAGAGACAGTTGTCTTTTCTCACACTGTGCTGCAGAAACACAAATGATATTGCTATGTGTGCATTAATAAGAGAATTGACAATTTAAGAGTTGGCAAAAACTGCTTTACTGTACCTTGTCACTAATTTCTTTTTCATGCAGTAATAAGTCAAGTAATTCAGAGATAAGTAACAAGTAAATTATTAGAAATTTTCAGAAACACAGCATTGCCTATAACATACTGTATTATACTTCAACGTGAGCCCACATATCACTGCTTATTCCTGCATGTGTGCCGAATCTCTACTTGTTGTCCCTTTGCTTCAACACACATACTCGATGGAAAGGTCACTGAACGCCCAATTAGCAGTGATGTTTACAATTATGATTGTTGATGACAGTTAACAAGAGCTCCACTGGGCCAGGGGATCACTTAATCCAGAGTTCGGCAAGGGTTTTGAGGAATAGGTCATCCATCAGGGGAACAAACTCATCTGGTAGCAGCGAGTAGCTCAGGAATAGTTAGGCTCTTAATCATGTATGTCAAATGTACAACAGATGCCTGACACACTATGGGTAAACACAGCCAAAACATGCAGTAATCAACCATAAGAGTTTATTTACCTCTCGAGTATAACACAAAAGGAGGAACAAAAACAACAAGATGTGATTGCCATTTCAAACATGGCTGTGAAAAATTTGGTATAGGCTCCACCATCCTTGTGTGGATTCCCTTCACCACCTGCTAAAGCAAGATAAATTTCACAACCAATGAACAGCCACTTAGGTTCACAATGCTATAAAGGATGAAAGCATGATGCATTTGTACTAAGAGGCACAGAATGAAACTCTCAGCACTGGCAAGCACAGTTAACCCCAGAAGAGATGAATTTGAGGCTCACTGACAAAAAAAGGCAAGGTTTTCTTTGCAGCTAAATTGTTTTCTTGGAGTTGTACTCTCAGCACTGGCACGACTGTACACTGGTGTAGCAGTTGGATGTTCTGGATATTTAATGTTGGCTGTTATTCTGTGTTTTCAACATGCCCTGTTGATTTGGGACCGGTGCCCAACAAGCCTTGAGTTCATCCCTGCTTAAAGGTCTCTGAATTGAAGCGTGTTCCCATCCTGGTTGCGCTCTGTACTTCACACTATGAAGCATGAGAAATCACATAAGAAATCTCGTGTCTCCACTGTGTTTTACCTCTTCATTTACCCTGCACAGCCATTCAAGCAGACAAGCCCTCACAGAGGGAAGTACTGACCAACACAAATGAATCCACTCCAGCTTAAACTGTCAGAAATAACAAGCCTTTCCAGCTTCCTGACAGACTTGCCACAGCTTTGGATTGCAGAATTCAAGAATTTCTTCCTATGTCCTATTTCAACAGCTGGACTGCTCATGGGCTACTGTCTCTGTGGATTTAGACCACATCCACAATTGTACGTTTTCATTTTAAAATGGTGTTTTAAAACAAAAACGATATTCGTACACACAAGCACTTTAGCACCATTTAAGAATTAAACCACAGCCATACTAACATGCCTGAAAACACATATAAGACCAGCTCTATGCAGAGCCGCCGCTGCTGCCTACACGTGTGGCCTACACCGTTGTGAGCATTTATACTTATGTGGTGGTGTGTCTGTTGCTCTGCAGTTACACCTCTAAAACACTAGTCAGCGGTGGACTGAAGTGCTGTAAAGTTTGGTTAATTCAAAACACACATTAAAGATGGCTTAATAGAGACAATTTTGTACACAAATTAGCTAATGTTATTAGCACAAGCCTACGGCATTTCACATTGTCAAAATTAGCCTTGTGGCTAGCAGAGACTTCCTCTACTCATATTAAGCCAGAACAACAGAAACATTTTACAAAGGTAAAGTTATGAATTTCGGCTCCTTTGCAACTCACAAGGTTCACTGACAAAACAACTGTCTTCTACTAAACCCGTTTTCCAAACAAATACAACATGCTAACATTATTAGCACAAGCCTATGAAATTTTACATTGTATAATTAGCCTAGCTGCTAGGGGAGATTTCCTCTGCTCATATGAAGCCAGGATAAATCACACACAAGACTTAAAATGCTATTTTGTGGAGGCTTTATTGTCTTCACAATTTATTGTTTCATATTTTAAGTAATTAAAAGCTTCAATTCCACTGCGGAAAATGGTTTTCAGCTTACAAAATAGACAAGAGATCTGTGCGCATCAGGCTACAGCGTAGGGTATGGCGTTGATTCCACACAGAAGTATAAATCCAGCTTATAGTGGTTAAGGTGGCGGAAAACAGAATGGAAGTTCTTGCAAAGCAAATATGATGACATATTAGGATGGTGTCGGGAGGGTAATGGAAAAGGACTACCTACACAAGAAGAATAAAATCACAAAAGGTACGTAGGCCTAGTTGAACTGTAATGTTTTGGCTTGATACGTCTGATGCCTGATAGAACCCAATTGGAAAGCAAACATTGTGCCTGCTATAAAATCTCCATTTCCACCCAACCAGACTAAAACACTGCCCCAGAATTTTTAAACCAAAATTGGGTCAGCAGTATTTTCAAAAGGTATTCATTTCGGGGGTCCCAAAATGCAGCAGCAGTGTGGACTCAAAGTGTAAACGCAGCTATAATTATGCTCCTCAAAACACAAATGTTTTAGTGTGGATGTGGCCTTAGTTACAAGCTGTGAGATACACACAGCTGTGACCCAAAGGTACCACTCAACTATTGAAACCTGCAGTGGAAAAAGAGCATGATGGATTCCCATGGCAAACACATGTTCACCCAGTCACACAACCCATTCATCTAGTGTAGCAGGCGACTAACCCTAGACTACCGCTGCCCCTCCCCCCAGTGACAGACAGGGATTTGTGTGGTAAAAGCTGGCCAACCATTCTGTGTGCTATACATGTTCAGTGATGTGATATGGAGCTGCATAGCTGAGTTCCACTGACAATTAATGAGGCGGTTGATTTGGATGCCATTGGTCAATAGTGGCCTAATTTTGAACACAATGTACTTTAAAGACATTGCTATGGACTGTCCGCCAAAGATCAAAGAGTGATTATGTTTGGCCTAACTTAGCATGGATACTTGCTTCATTTGAAAAGTTACAAAGAATTAGAGCTTTTTAATGGAAAACAAAAAAGCAAAGACTAAAGAAAAGTCAGAAAAAAATTTACAGGTTGGATACAACTGGTACCTAGGCTGTTTCAGAGGATAGCCTCAATACTTGATTTCTTAAAGCCTTTGACATGAGAATACTTGAAAAAGAATGAAAATGTAAAAACATTAACTACAATCCAAACATATCAGTATATGTCATCATATATCTATAGAAACCAACATATGTTCTTGTTTAACATCAGCTGTTTGACTGCACATTTCATCACAAGGCAGATCAAACCTTCGAGCTCAAAGACACTCATCTATTCTGGTTTTGATCAATCATTCACAACACCGTGAAGAGAAGCTTCGTTGCAGTGTTGCCTCTGTTGTGCGTTTTTATTCTCTGCATTATTATTTCCAACAGGTGCCCACATGGACTTTGACTCAGTGAAAACAGAACATTTGGTGTTTCAGGTGCATTCCTCAAAATTCCAGAGTTTATAGTTGTAAGACACAGACAGAATGGTAGACCAACTTAAACAAGCCCATGAATCTGACTCTGCAGCCACTGCGTGAAAGAAGACATTATCAACATAATTCATTTGAGGGTCAAAATGGTCGGTGCTAAATGTACCACAGGTCAAAGGTGAGATGACAATTGGGTCCATTGTCTTGCCTCTGAAATGACCAAGGCCTCTATTGTACCACTTTCCCAGAGATTGTTGGCGCCCTTCAGCTCTGCAGGTTTCCACACTGACCTCCAAACAACCTCTCATCCTCCAGGCTCATAGGGAGCTTTTACATGGCTGCCTCTTAATTCTATGCCAACTAGACAAAAGTGAATGAGAGGAGTTTGAGAGCATGGGAAGCTTTCACATGCTGTTTGACACTGCTCTGTCAGGAAAATTTGTCAGGACAACGAGGTTAAGTGTGACAAGTGCTATCGGCCATGGGAACTTTGTTCGCTTCTCGGGTGTCTTGATTTGTTATTGTTTCATAACGCCTTCAAGACGGGGAAGACTTTGAAAGCATGCCTCGGGGAGTCTTCTCAAACAGAATAGTCTCTCCTCAGAAGTCGACATGGAGATTATGGTTACATTGCTGAGACTTGGTCTTAAAATCTATTTCTTAACTAAACAGTTTAAGATAACACACAGCGTAAGGCACAGATTTTCAACATGAATAATTCAGGAGGCAGACTCCCCTGTGTAGGAAGGCTAAAAATATTACAGTTTCCTAAAAGATTTCCAGATGGAAACCGGTGATCCAGTTCATCAGGAATGAGTCACTGTGAAAGCATTTTTTCAATCAAGTGAACAAATCTTTAAATATATTCTGCAGTATTTTAAAATCCCAATTAGATCCTGTGTGGCAAACACATATATTCCAGATGACACTCTAGGATTGTTAACTCTGTCTAGACAGAGGTTAGGAAGTAACCAATAACCTTCCAAGTGCTTCCTAAGGACCAATAACCTACAACCCTCCCTGTGACTTTTTCCATCCATTATTTGTCTTATCCCTTTTCTTTTCTCCTTGCTACATACCAGTTATCTGTCTGGCCTGCATGTGGGCAAATGGAAAGAGACTTTCTAGGCCCCATGAATAGTTTATCAGTCAGAGTGTTTGGCTCCAAACAAATCAGGAGAGGTCACAAGGGCACCACTGCATATGGAAGGATGCTTAGTCTACTCTGATATTTGCTGAGTTCTTTGGGTTTTAAGTGAGAAGTGAAAGGTAAGGTTTTCACTCTAAAGCCTCATTTATGCTTTCCACACAGATGGTCATGGATTGTGACGAGGAAGCGTTTGGATCCTTTATACACCATGTCAGATTCTCCACACGGCTAATCGATATTCCCCAAAACTGTAGGGGGCAGTGCATCAAAAACTTACGTCTGCAGCATTGCTCTTCATTTTCTCTACTCATGCTCATCCATGTAGTTAGAAAATGTCGGATGTGCATAGATCGGGTCCATGTCATTGGTTCGACAGCCCATTGGTTCGACATCCCATTAGTCCGACTGTCCGCGGTGCTGAATGGCTCGCGGCGGGCATATGGTGCGCCGCGACCGGCTTGAGGCGGAGCAGGCTCACGGCTTATGTGTTTGCCACTTTCTTTTTCATTTTAACCCACACCATGATCTTTTCCTGACCCTAACCAAGTGGTTTTTGTGCCTAAACCTAACTAGACCTTAACCACAGGGTATCATGATGATTTCGGAACGGACTTAGGAACAATGAGTTTAATATGGTCGGAACAATGGGATGTCGAACCAATGGGCTGTCGAACCAATGGGCAGTTCCCCATAGATCAAGTGGCAACCTCTTGGGCTGCCAACGTGAAGTGCTACTGTAGTTCCTCTGTAGTTCCTCTGATAGCCACTTAAGGCTGACTCCAGAGGCAGGTCAGTCCAAGCGTCAGATTTCAACAACTCTGGAGTGAGACCAGGTAGTCACAGCAACTACCTCCATCATTTTATACAGTTTATGGCTCAGATGAAAATCTGCTGCAAGGGACCCTGCAAAGGGGTCTCTTATGGTACGACACTCATGGATGCATCATGCGTAAATCAAGTTTTAGTTGATCATGTCAGTTTTCAGACACCCTCTGGTTATTTGAGGAAAATATGCAGATAAATGATGAAATTACGATCCAAACATTCTTTTAAAAGCTGCCTTACTTGTTCAACTCTGACCTACTTATTAACACACATTTTTCCACTTTAATGAGAAATTAAAAACTTTTGTGTGCAATCACATTCAGTTTAACCTTGTGATTTAGTGGTTTAGACAATCTGTTGGGTTGTTTACAGCCTGTCTGATCATCCAGCTGTCTGCGTTTCTTACCCTGTTAGGCTTCTATGTGGTAAAAAAGCTGCATTCCCAGATCAGTTACTTTGGTGCTTACGTTGCAAATGATAGATATAATGGTCAAAAATACATAAACAAGACCCATGTTGTAATACATCGAAATAACCTCTGATGCTGGATTCTGACAACAGCTGCAATGAAAAGCTGTGTGGTTACATTAGTGTGGAAGAGTCTGCCTGTCTGAATAATAAACAGGCATGAATGCCGTCTGTGCATGGCTGACCAAATGACAGTCGGCTATACGCTGTAACGCACATGGAAATTGGCAGCAAGCATTGCTGTATGGAGTTAACCCCATCCCCCATGCTTGCCCCCACCCCCCAACTCCCAGCCGAGTCTACAGGTCCGCCTGAGCAGACATATATTTCATTTATATTGTGTCATCTGTTTAACTCTTCACACTATGAATTCTCTCAGGCGTTTCGACCCCTAGGACTCTGTCATGCACAATATAAAAACCACGACCGTTGGGGTCTGGTGAACGAATGACATCTTCCAAAATCCTCTTAAGTGTACACAGCTGCAATGAAGTGGAGGAGGGTGAGGAAAATGTAAAATATCTTAGCAAACGATACCCTATACTTGGAATTCAAATGGGAGTCTCTGTATGTTAATGCCGACCACGGCTGGAGAACAGTGGGTTCGGCGTGAGCAGACGGTGACTACAGTATGGAAGTGTGTACATCAAAGCAAGGGGTCCATAATCTTTTCATCAAGTCGAGCTGGTACTGAGAGTGGTCACAGCTGGTTCCTATATGAGAGAGCTGTCGAGGCCACAATACAGAAGCAGAGCAAAGGCATTTTTATTCAACAGCCTCATGCTCCTCGGTGGATTTTGCATTCCAGTTGCCACTGCTCTTTCAATATACATGGAAATCATTACAATGTGCATAATCACGCTCCTCACAACAACAACAAAAGGCTGTGGGGAAGAGGACTGATATGTAAATAGATATCTGTTCATTTGTTCTGCTAAGGCCAGTTACACATTTTGGGAAGCTTTTGTACACTGATGAAAGTGTTACAACACATCACACACACTTGGCCCTGTGGCCCAGGAATAGTCGCACCCCTTGGTGCTACAGTATTATGTCACTTGTCTGTGATGCCAGATTTGACAGTGGAACTGAAAAGAGTGTAATTTTCCACTAGGTCAATGAGACGGTGGATGCAAATAGTCTGGTGCTTGGAATCTAATGGATCTACTTTAAAGCCCTTCTGGTAAAGAGGAGGGAAAACCTCTCCAAAAATAGTTCAATACTTAACAGATGTTGGTCTGCTGTTTGGTATTTCAGGAGCAACTATTCTCCATCTATGTGCCAACACCCCACAACACACACGCACAGAGAAAAAAAATCTATACAGCTGGCCGGCAATGGCTTTGTTGTTAATGTCCAACTGTGGTGTGTGATATTAGAAAACAAACAGAGTGAAGTTTAAATTTTCATTTTCTCTTGTTCGCTGAAATGAGAACATCATGGTTGGGTTATTATTAAAAGCTCCTCTCTGTTGGGATCATAATGTCTGTCATTTTGAGACATTATTAGTTTTGCTTTAATCATTTATAGGGCATTCAGCAGCAGGGGAAAAGCCCCAAATGCAACTCATGAAAGCAAATAAATAGTTATGTGTGCAGGGCTACCATTTTAAGGATTTTAACCTCTCTAACCCCATGTACTGCTGGCTTTTTACAACACAGCTCTTTTTTTTGTTTTCTGCATCATTTCTATCAGTTATGATGACATTATGTAATTGCAGAGCATTTGCAGAGAAATCGTTGTAATGAGTCAAAAGAGAGAACTACGAGCAGTCAGACAATGAAGATAGTCAATAAACAAGCAATCATTTTATCTGGTGGTGAAGCTTAAAGTGAGCACCTGTCTGTCAGGAGCAAAGGCACATAGTGTGGTACTGATGGAGAGTTTCAAAACATCTTTGTTTATAACATTTTGTTATAAAGCTTGAACAACTTGTTGAAAATAACACTCAAGTTGTAATTCTCAATTAAATAGTTACTTAAATTTAAGGCTATAGGGTTGGGTACCGAACTCTGTACATTTAAGGGTACTGACCAAATTCTGTTGGTGCTGCTAAATACCCATTGATGTTAAACCAATCGGTGCCAAATTTCATGTCCTAAGACCACACCTGGGCGAGAATGCCAGGTTCAGAAGAGAGGTGTAAGCACCACAAAGAGTCCCAAAGGAGGAAAGCCACCCGTGGGACTCTGTGGCCAGCTTCAAGGTGCCTGTGGCCAAAAATCCATAGCTCTCCAGCAGGCCCCCGGGAAGTGAGGCAGGCTTTGAAGACAATTTCTGTAGCGGCCAAACAGTGGAACTGCGACTCACGGGTTCATCCCGTGATGCCATTGGACCTAAAAAATACTTTTTCCCATAGACTTACAATGGGAAAGGGACATCTCTAGATCTGTGAATGAGCCAAAACTGTCGCTGCAGCGCTCATAGTTTCCATCTACTTGGTCTATTTTCTTTTCTATTTTAATTTAGAAATAGCCTGGTATCACTTCTGTTTGTGATTGTGTTTTTTTACATGCTTATTCTATATCGGCTAATTGTCAGTTGTGTCTAAACAGGAAGCAAGAGGTGAGTCACAAAATCACTTGTTGAATGCAGCTTGGTAAAAAAATTACATTTTGTTCTTACAGAAAAAGTACCTAACATATGTACCATTAGGTATCAGTACAGAATTCAAGGTACTGGCACTGGTACCGGTGTCTGTTCAAATATAAACAGCACCCTAACCCTAGAAGGCTACAGTGCAGCGGTGCTGCAAACAGAGCAACATGTTGATCTGTAAGAAAATCACTAAGTTCTATTCATTAATGTGGAAATAAAATATTTACATATACAGTACGTATTGATTTGCTCTGGTCTAATCCTGATTTGGTTTTGACCAGGGATAAACCCGCCCTTGACCTGGGCCAGAATAATGTGCTCTTCCCTGCAGCCATGAGCGAGGAGGGTCGTAAATCCATTCGGGGGGGATTGAACACCCTATCCATCCCATGTGTCCCAGGTTCATATGCTCCTTAAGGGGCCCACGTGGGGAAATAAATTAGAGGGATGTCTTCGACCATAAAGCAGCCTCTTAAAAGAGAGTGTGGTTGATGCAGCTGGCCTTCTTTGTTACAAACAGGCGCATGCAACCATATATGGCGCCTGGTTCCTTCAGCAAACAATATACTGAATATAACCGAGCCTCCAGGCTAAATCTGCCTTTTGGTGAGGAGTGAAAGCAGTGTTCAAGACGGCAGATAAATCAATGTAAAACTAATTTACAGTGATCCTGACAATCTCACCCCTTACCACCATTGCCATTATATATGTTGCATATACCTCCAAATGGCAGGAAGCATTTTAGAACATTATATAACCTATACAGTGTTTGCTCGGATGGCCCTTTAATTCAGTTATGGCAGCAGCTGAGATGGGTTTTCCCTCCTCCTCGCTGGGTTCAGTTACTAGCGGTAAGAGCAAATGTGTCTAGCAGCTGGTAGCATATGGGGTCTCTCCCCTTCTCCGCTTGTATGGGATAAGAGCACAAAGACGCCAGCAGTGCACAGCTGTCTAGACAAAGGCAAGTGAGTTTTGGAGGGAAAAAGCCGATGAAGTCAATGAAGTTAAACTGGACACCGGGACAGGAGGATATATGGCCGATGCTGAGGACGTGTGGCAAACGTGGGCCTGGCGTACTGCGAGCTACGGCCGTGCTGTCCTAAAACAAAGTTCAATAAGCACTTAAGTTATCTGGAATTGTGCGGGGGTGTGAGGCCTAAAAATGTAACCTTACTCCGCAACACATGTTTCTGGGCTTCCTTCTGTACAGGGGGGCTGAGGGGTTGGATGAGGATGTAGAAGTGCAGCTAGCTTGTGTGAATAACAACACAGCACATAAAAGAGAATAGCAAAACATGGGACCGGCTACTAAGTATGGAACCCAAAAACAGCAACCCCCCAGCAGTGAGCTGGAAGTATAGAACAGCATGTTCTCTGTTGACTGAAAAAACATAACGAGACGGGACAGAAAAAAATATAATGAGACGGCAACAAAGGTGCAGATCTATTTTTGCAGAGTGCAAAGGCAGAATACACTCAGCAGAGGCTATAGTGCGTGTTTAAAGGGTTATAATTACATTTTTTTTAATGATCTCAATACACTGTGTGGTCAGAGCCGGTGATCAATAGATAGTGAGATTACTGGCTTTTAAACCACAGATGCAGGCCTGTGAGTACATTCTGATTTAGTGCTCAAACTCAATTATCTACATGTAGTCTGCACCACCATTTTGATCCTATTAGTTATGGACTTTGAGTGCCTTTCATTTTGTTCTTCACAAGGCAGAGGGAAATGTAAACAGCAGTGCACACAGGATCAATGGCTGCAGCAGATATAAAAAGCACGTGGACTCACATTTACTCAATAGTGTCATGTATATAACAGAGTTCAGGGACTTAAGTGGATAATGCATCCAGACAATTTATTTCATTAGCACAGAAATGCTCCAGACAACAAAACATCCACCTGTATCTAAAACAAAGTATGAAAATAATGGCCCAGAAGCCGGCCCTTTTCTGAGTTCTCACAAATTCTCTCATTAGGTTTAATTACTTACTTTCCCACAGCTGAGGGAAAATCATTACTGAAATCATAACAATCTAAATTTGGGCCCGTGAAAATGAGTATTGTCAGCTCATTTTGTTTTAGCTGTCCTCTGGGCTCCGGAGTCATTTTCAGTGTTTATCATTTGCCCTATCAGCCCCCAGCACTGAGAAACTGCACACTAGGAGCCGGCTAAGGTTCCTTTGCTTTGTTCTCGGAGCCAAGTGACGGAGAGCAAAGACTCTAATCATCTGCTTGTCTTCGTTAGTGTGGAAGAGGAGAGATCTTATTCCCTTTTCAAGTGTGATAGCATTAATGCGATCTCACTGACATGTACTGTAGATGACCACTGAACAGAAACCGCAGGAACTTCAAAAACCAGTCTGAGTGTTTGTAGAACAGAGTGGAGTCAAATAATCGGGCAGTTCTTTGAAGCAGACAGATGATTGAAAGGGGAGGATTGCCAGTTAAATTAATGCAGTTTGTTTAAGCAAGGGTCATTTTTAATATTCCATAGTGATGGATAGATTATATTATTGTTGGCAAGGCTGCAAGCCATGCTTGTTGATTTATGAAACAATCCTTCATAGTATGGTCCTTGAGATTACTTTTCTAAAAGCCCTCACTTTAACCCACCAGCCAGCGCTAAAAAAGCTATCAGCCTCTTGCCTCTCACCTAAGCTCCCCGGACTCTGTTTAAAATCAGTTAAGCAAACCGTGCATAATAATCTGCTCATGGTCATATTTTCACCAATCAGTAGTTCAGTGAATTTCTTTATATGCTGTCTTGTTGTTTTCCTCCCTTTGTAGTAGATCTACAAGAGTCTGCTTTTTCACTGTGTGTGATTCACATTAAGGGGAACACATTCAATGGTCAGTAAACAAGCACTTGGATTAGTGTTGACAATTCTTCAGCTTAACCGCATACGACGGATGGAAAGCTTTAACTACCTTCTAATCCCCACAGCTCCACACCAGGCCACAAACAAACATGCACAAGCACTCCCTGAGCTAGCACTTTCACACAACCAGTGCTGGGAGGAAATTAATCCGAGGGGAGGGGAGACGAAAACATTGGAAAGATGATTTCTGCTTTACTAATTAAAAGGTCATTTCAGCGAGTTCTGTTCACAGCTGGGTGGTACAGTGTGGCTTTGTGTGCTGGTGGCGGTTTGTGCAGCGTTGATGATAATGGCTGCTGAAATCAGGAACGTCCCCACAGTTAAACAAAACTTTATCTGCAAATTATCAGTTCACCACAGAGATCCAGCAGCTTCCAGACAAGAAACACTCACTCCATTAGCTTGAAATAGAGCTGGGCGATATGGCTTAAAAATAATATTGCCATATTTTAAGGCTATATCAGGATACATGATATCTATCTTGAAATTCTGGAATCTCTAAACTTCAGTAGACTACTAAAATACAAAATTGTTCAATGAACTACAGTTACAACAAAGTCAAATAAAGTGGCTACGGTCATAATAAAGTTAAATTAAGTATTGTTATAATTAAATTAATCAAAGCAGAACCACTGATGCTTTTATTTTGAAGCAAGTGGTGTGAATTTGAAGCTTCCCCGTCAACAGTTAGCTGTTGTCGGGGAAGTCAGAAGTCAGGCTTGTGCTCCATGGTCAAAAAAAGGAAAGGAAACTCAATGGAAACGAACTAACAGTTGTATATTAATAACATTTGCAAGTCGCAGTGGTGCTCCATGGTTGCAAAATATGATTACATAGTAGTAGTCTGGAGCTCTGTAGATAAAACTCATGCGACGCCTGCTCACACACTATCATTCAGAAGAAAGTGATCTTGATAGGCAGAGGAGTTACATATCATGCTTCTTATCATTTGTGAACCACTAGACATCTTTTTCTACTTATTTTCTGTGCTCTGAATGTTTATTTGTATGTACCCTCAAAAGTGCTCAGGTGAGGTGGGGGATTTTTTAAAAAGGTAGCAACCAGGAGCCAGACTGCAAGCAACAGGGATCCAAGAGACACAGCGCAAAATTGAAAAGCAAACAACAACATCAGAAACGCAAATGTAGTGAGGCGAAACACCGCAGGAGAGGGAATCTGGGGTTGGGTTTTTATTTCACTTTCACTGGTGAGCAGTATACAAACAAAAATCAACAATCCTGTATAGCAAATCTTTAAAATAAGAATTGTAGTTGTATTGATGGTGTATTGATCAAGGTGTGTCATTCAATTCCAGAGTTTGTTTTGAAGGTTGGATTGATTTGACTGCCAGCCCCCATTCTGTTCATACTAGAGCCAGAAAATTCTGTTTTCTTATCAAAGTCAAGGAAGTGCCGCGGGACAAGACAGTTGTAATCACCAGCTAAGGGTGATAGGTTCCGACTGTGACCAGTCAGCCAAGCTAAAATGCCCCAAAACATCCCTTTCCCTAATGTCTTAAGCTTCTCTTAATGGAAAAATTATTCTAAAAAGCGATTGTTGGGACAACATACATTGTTGTGAACATTTCCTACCCAAGTAGGATTTAAATATGCCATCTGGCAAATGTAGAGTTATTTTTTTCCAAAGTGATTTATAGTCTGGGACAGGTTTTGTGTCTTAAAGCACTTCTCCAGCTTGAAATAACTTTTTCACCTCTCTACACAAACACCTCCACAGGAGTTCAGGTGCAGTCTGTGTCTGACATGAGCTGCCCTGGGGATCTGCTGTCACTACTGGCATCTAGCATTTTTTCCTCAACTGTCAAGATCAATAATTGTAAAGACTCTTGAAAGTGAGGACCTGAGACATCAATGGAGTTCTCAAGCTTGTTTGTATGTGCTGCAATACAGTTTTTAGAACTTTTTTTCGATACTTTTTTTTTTTGGTTATTTCCATAAACAGATTTTGTGATTCTTGGAGTGTCTTCTAGAAAGCACTGATGGGTGACAAACAAAAAGAAAAACCTGAATAAATATGCTGTGAATGAGATGTTTTTGCTTCGACAGTCACCAGATCTCAACCCAATTCAACAACTTCGGGAAAATGTAAGAGAGGTTTTAGACATTGTTCTACACCACCTAGGTACCTCAATATCGATATTGTGACTCGGGCTGCATGATACATCATTTCAGCATCAGCACTGTAATGTGCTCATGTGCAATAGTCACATCACGGGATGTGCAAGGTCAAGGCAAATTAACTCAAACATGCCATACTACAATTTTTAGTGCTGCTTGATACAAAAGGGAAACTCACATTGTTTTCATTTTCCATGACTAACTCTACTGGCCAAGCCTTCTGTTTTAAGATACAGTAGGTGACATGTGTATATGGCATAGTCTGGCAGCATTAGCTATTGGTATTGAGACTGTCCTGCATATGTGTGTGTGTGTGTGTGTGTGTGTGTGTGTAGAAAATACCATTAACAGGCTAGGAAATGCTGCAGACACAGAGAAGTGCCTGGTAGTCTGAACCTACAGTGGTCAGTGCTTCTCAAAGTCAAGGATGCTTCCTTGGTATGACAGGTTCTTCCAAGTCAGGTCCTTCAGAGGCTAGGCGAGAATCCCTCCCAGCATTTAGTGAACACACATTGCAGCAAGCTAGGCAGTGCCCAGGTGTGCGTCGATGAAGAGACTCAACCTTCAATTCTGGCAAACTGTGCACAAACAACTGTGGGTGCCCGCTTGGGATAGAGACATCCTTGAGAATTCTCTAAAGAAAGGACTCAGTCCTCAGAAGAATTCAAAGGATCCTTGACATTGGAACAGTGTTTCAGCAAGATTCAATGATGTAGCTTCCTTGAAATTCAGCCGGTTAAGGATCTTTCCTTGACTTTGAGAAGCACCAAGTGTCTAGACAAGCCCAGGTTCCAGAACAATGGCAATAAAAAGGTTTTTGTGTGTTTTGTGTTTGTTGCATAGAAGGAATACAGTGCCTCCCAACCATTCTTGACCACTGAGTTGCTGTCATGGTCATCTAATTAAAATTTCTGTATTTTTTCATATTGAAAAAAAAATATCACACTGTCAGTAATTTCCTAAATCATGCAGCCCTAGTTGTGACAAAATTGTAGAGTTGTGTTTTTGTGCTTTCACGTAATATTTACACAATGAGATTTTTGATAAATAATCAATAATGTGGATACACTGACAAAGTGGATAAAGGAAAACAATAAAACCGCTTTAACAGTCTGGTAAGTGCAGAAAATTCCATGACTTTACTGTAATGCATCCTTTCAAACCAGGAAAAGACACCAATTAAAATAATATGACATCTAAATTCTAAGACCATATCTCGTCTCATCTCACAATATTGATATAATGTCGATGTATTGCCCAGGCCTACCACCACCATCATCAAAATACCAAATGAGGGAATAATATCCCAAGGAGCACTAAAGCAAACTGTAATTTACCTATTTAAATACATGTTACATGTAAGTCATTTTCCTTATGCTTTGATATTGCACCACATACCAATTTAGTTCAGAAATGGAAATGATGTAAGTCAGTAAAGTTAGAGTGCAGAAAATCTTGAAAATAAGGATAAAGGAGCTTTCAGCTGCTCTGTGAATCAGAACTTTGAAGAGGAATGAATATGGTCATTCCCTCCATTAACCCAGACCAGGATGACTCCATTTCAAGGCCATCTTACTCTCAAATTTCCTTGTGCAAACCGCAGCCTTCTGTGAATCGAGTCAGTAAGTCAAAACACCACTGCCACAGATAATGAAGAGAGAGCACCCGGTGCAGCACTGAGACCGGCACCAATAGAGCAAACAACAGTAGATGGTTTGTTGTCACCTCAATCGCAATAATCAAATATTTAACAGAGCAGATATCAGGACACCTGGGAGACAATTCCCTGTGCGCAGATTTTTTTTTTTTCCAGGAGAGCCAGTGTTAAAGCCCGTTCTGAGGACAGCCTGTCAATTTCTGCCCTTCAAAGACATTTCCAGCCAGTGGCAGACAGTCAGATACAGTGGCAGACAAATTAAATTTCAGCATGAGGGCAACTGGCTCCTTCTTCCTCGCTCTACTTGACTACTTTGTATGAGGCGCTGATTACCTGCCATCTGTTCTTATGGCGGCACCGACTTGGACTGAACATTATCATCATAATTATTTTTAACTGAATCCATGGCATTATCTGTAATAAGCTGAAATGTCTCGCCATTGGCCTTCTCTTGACAGCTAATTAATAGACCTACATTCCTCTGAAATTCAACTCATGTAGAGACCCAACTGTGCTCTCCAGACTGTCGAGTGCTGATGCTGAAATGCCCAAAGCCAGCTGACAGTCAGACGCAAAATGGGACACAATTTGTGAATGAAAAAATAAAGTTGGCTGCCTTCAATTATTTAAAAGACCTGGGGCCGAGTTCACAAACATTCAGAGAGCTTTTGGACTGAAAATTCCTAGCGAGCAGTCCAGGTTCGGGAACAATTCAGCTGAGGGAGGAATGGACAGGAACTTTAGTGACGGTGAGGATGTTGGGCTTCCTGCAGTGTTGAGTATGATGCTTTCTTTTAGACACTTTAATCGGCCAACCAATACAATTTCTCGATAAACCATTTTACAGAAACTGCACGCTAGGAGCTGGCTAAGGTTCCTTTTAGTAAACAGTATGACATTTTTTGATGGCTGCGGCTTAGCTGGAGGCAAAACAGTTCTCCACAAACCTTAGATAGTGCTAGCTAGCAACTTCTGTTGGCTTGTTTTCAACAATGAAGGAAGGTGATGCAAGTGGTGCATTCAGGAATACTCATTATGAGTGACTGAGCACACTCTGGCACAAACTGGACAGTTGTAATTTCATAACACTGTCACAGTGTCCCGTTTGGTTATCCAGAGCACCGCACTCTCAGAGTGGCAGAGCCCACTCTGGGCACTCTGTCTGGAGAGACGGAGCAGCAGAGCGCCAAGCAGAGGGAATGTGTGATTAACTTCACCGTTTGTTGATTCATGTAGAAATATAGTGATACGTTTCTTCCACCAACAGGGCTCTCATTTCAGCGTAGAGCGTCAGACTGAATTTACCAACACACCATGTCAGGTCACTCACTCTCCAGGACTGCGAGTGTTACTTGAATAAGTAAACACTGACCAACAAGACCAGACTGGCCGACCCGTGTGCTCTCACTCAGTGGATGGATGATGTCACAGGAAGCCAATCTTACAAAGAAGGACAACACTTGAACGGTTTCCTCCAGTTTGTTTTGCTATCAAAGCTAACGTTAGCTAATGTGCTAAAAAGTTAGCGTTACGGAGAAATCCAGTATTCCTCTTAATCCCTCCCCAGTTTCTGATGAGGTGGACATGATAACCCTTAATACACATGGTCTTATCACATTTAACCATAGTAGTCTCTGTTTTAGTTGACGGGCAGTGGCGGCTAGTTTTGAGCCATGACTCCTTCTATTCTGGCTCCCAATTCATGGTGATCCAAAGATCCAAGACCACATTTTAAGACTCCTATGTAGCCTACAGCCCTGTGGTGGGAAGTCGTGTTTTGCCTCCAGCCAACAAACTGACGTCACTGTGATGTCAGCTCTAAAAGGGTCAATATGGTCCAGCAGAATTATACTGTAAATATTTACAACACAAAAACTTAAGGTATGTGGACATCTAGCTCAGAAGTGGAGAGAAAAGCAAAGCTTGAGAGAAAAAAAGAAGATTCTTGGCTTTTCCGGAAATATGAGTAAACCCAGTAAGAAAAAAAATGGAAACCAGCTAAGCTCTCCAACAACCCCCTCCCAGCATTCTCTTGATCCACACGCCGTGCCCGTTTATGGGATGGAAATCGTTGGGTAATGCAGAGGTTGAGGGGGAGGCAGAGAGAGAGATGGAGCTTCCTTAATGGCTCAGAGCCAATAAACACATAAATAAACATTATTGCAGCAGATACTTTTACAGGGGCAGGTGGTGAAAGGCTGGTTAAGTGGCACAGAAAGCTAGTAAAACGCCAAGAGTCCGGCCTTTAATCAAGTTTTGGTGGGGCTCTCAGCAGAGATCTGATTAGATGCAGACACCGGGCTCCCTGTGATGAATGTGGGTGGGACATGTTGCTCCAACTTTCCCGCTCACCCACCCCCCACCACTTCCCCCAACCCATCACTCTCCAAGGCGCAGCCGAGAGATGGCAGCTGAGCGGCTTCCAGAACACATGGATTTCCAACCGTTTGCCTGGATGCACCATATGGCGCAGGCTATCAGTGTGGCTCCTGCCAGCCTCACAGCACATACTCATGAGTAAACAGAGCAAGCTGATTGGCTCATTTTGCTTACCACCATCAAGGTGTTCAGCTGAAGTTTCCCTGTGTAACTGTTTTTTTTCCCTAAAAATCTGTGGAACAGAATGTAGAAATCCATAAACTGAAAGATTAAGAGTTGCTGTCAGGTAGCTTTAAGATAGGATGGAAACAAAGATGTCTACCTAATAAGGAACACACAGATATGAAGACTTGGATAACTCATGTCCACCAGACACATTAATGTAGATTGCATCCACAAGAAAGCTGACTGACGGAGAAGCCTGGATTGTGCAAGAACAGCATAAAACTACATCAGGCACAGAAAAGTGCTTACACGATTGCCCAGTGACGAATACAAGTTATGCAAACGAGGCATCTTGGCTTCCTGTCAATCCAACTCCACTGAAGCTCAATATCAAGTTGTCCAGCAGAAAGCTATTTTTCACTCAGAGAAAAACCTCAACTAAATGCTCAAACTTATCAGATATCAAAATGTATGCTATTGTCAGATCTTAACCCAACCGAACATCCAATCTGGCAGGCCAATAACTTAATAAGACATATTTTTGCATGAAAATGTTGAGGGTAACCACAGAAAAATATACATATTTTTCCAGAAGAGTGCTTTGGCTTCATTTTTTGAGAACAGACATCACTTCCTTTGCCTTTTATTTTGTTCATCCTCCTGACCAGACATCTTACGGTTAAAGGAACACCACATTTGACACTACATTTGCACCATCTGTGAGGGAGTAGAACAATGTTGGCTGAGATTTTTGCAATATTCAGGCTTTTCTATTAATCAAATTAAGATTGAGAGCAAGATCTGTGTTCTCATTAATTATAAAATGGTTTGTTGTTCTTTATAAAATTAGCATTTTCTGGTCTTGCACACATATTGACATGGTAAACCTTCAACTTAAAGGGACAGTTCCCCCCAGTAATCGAAAATATATATTCTTCCTCTTACCTGTAGCGCTATTTATCAGTCTAGATTGTTCAGGCGCAGGATGCTGAGTGTTGGAGATTTTAGCTGTAGAGATGTCTGTCTTTTCTTGAATATAATGAAACTCAATGACACTCAGCTTGTGGTGTTCAAGGGCCAAAAATTAAATGTATCCTTACCAAACAGTTTGTAAGATATCCTACGAATCAGCACCCCATGAATGACCTCACATACTTGGCGTAAAGTAGCATTGGTCACATGATCGCAGCTTTCTAAAATACTGGGATTATGCACAAATTACTAGCTCATCATTATGTGGTCTATGTAAGAATTTTGGAGCATTACCTCTCCTAGGAAAACATACAAACAGTGCATGAGAACAGTCTGAAAAATGCATTTGAAAAACTCTACAGTAATGTCTTTTCCAGGAGTCATCACCCACTTACTCAAGATGAACTACAGACCTTGTTGTGAGCATTTTTATGCAGGAACTATTTTCTTTCTACCAAAGTACACCCAGGAGAAAACATATCTACTCCTAGCTCACCTTGCACCATTGAGCTAGCTAACGTTACAGCTCAGCAGTGGAGGATGACATTAATGGTTACGTCTCACATTGTCACAAGAATCTTGTCTGTGAGTAGATGCACACTTCCTTCTGCGCGGTGATGCTGTTGGCAGGTATAGTTCAGTTAAAAGAAATAGTTCCCACACAAAACTGCTCACAACAATTATTATTCTTTGGATCACCGTGAGCAAGTGGGTCATAATTTTAGGAAAGAGACACTGCTGTTGAGTTTTTCAGACACATTTTTTGGCACTTTGAGCACCAAAAGCTGAGTGCCATCTAATCCCATTATGATGTCTGCCAAGAGAAGGCATATTTCTTTACGGCTGATATTTTCAACACTCGGCAAGTCACAGCAAAACATTTTAGACTGATAATTAGTACTTAAAAAATATGTTTCTCAGATTTGGGGTGTGCTGTGCCTTTAACGTTGAAATATATCCTAATATTGAGTGTTGTGTCTTGTGTCACGATGCTGAGCAACAGATATTACAATATTCTGATCACAGAGGAACTGTAAAAACAGCTGCTGTGTGAGGCTTTCCTCTGCTACTACCTGTAATTTTTTCTGCCTTTATTTGGCACTTCATGTCGCATAATGAGTGTTACAAAAAAAGCAGACAAGCTCCCAGTGTACTCTTCAGCGGCTGCTTTTCACATTAATGTTTGTAGTATCTCTGACTAAGCAGCTATCATGTACTAGCTTTCTGTCTGTCAGGCCCCCTGGCAGCTGTTTTCTATTAGCCTGATATTAGCCTCCATGCAATTAAAGTCTACACCCACGCTTAGAGGAAACTGGTGGGATGTGTGCTGAGCTGCTACAACACATCTTGACAGCCGTGCTCCCTGGTCTGGTCAGTTCATTCTCGAGTCAACACTTCGGGGGGCAGCTGTTTTGATGTGCTTTCTTTCTGCGGGGCTACCATTGTTGCGAGACACATTCATCACAGTCGTAAGTGGACCCCTCTGAAAAATTTAGCGGCTCATTTACAAAGATAGCCTAGTGTATTACCTAACATTTGCATCTGGAATGTGTTGGTTTCATTATATCGTGTGGAGGAAAGGGGAAAGCTTAACAGCAATATGGTAATTTGTTTGAAGTTAGCTCCAAAAAAAAAGGTTGACCTGCTGAAATGTATTATGCTGAGATACAGTACATTTAAGCCACAAGATAAAAGTACCAGAACCTGACTGAAAGTGCTATCAGCAACTCTAGCTTAAAAGCACATATACATTTTCATATTTAACACTTTCTCACCTCCAACTCATCACCACTTGTTCAGTTGACTTAGACGTGCTAGGTATCCTGGGTGTGTCTGTTGCTGATATTCTGGGATGCTGTGTCAACTTGCATCTGTTACATGCATTGTGTGTTTTTAAAATGCAGTTCGGTTTTCACAGGAAAGGTGCAGTTAATGCTTGTTGGATGCATACAGTCATTTTCAAAAAGAAACTTACATTGGTAAAACACCTCATATTTCATGTGTTTCCTTGTGCATCAAACGCATGTGGTTAGGTTTTAGGCAACGAACACACGTGTTTGGGTTTAGGCAACACACACGTAGTGGTTAGGTTTAGACAACAAATGCACCTGGGCAGATTTAGGCAACAAGCGCACATCGCTAAATCTAGGTAACAAAAGCACATGGTCAGGTTTAGACAACAAAAGCACATGGTTAGATTTAGGCAACAAAAGCACGTGGTTAGGTTTACAAAAAACACACGTCTTAAGGTTTAGGCCACATATGCATGTGTTTGGGTTTAGGCAACATACACATGTGGTAGTTAGGTTTAGGCAACGAATGCACTTGGGCAGATTTAGGCAACAAACGCACATCATTAAATCTAAGCAACAAAAGCACGTGGTCAGGTTTAGACAACAAATGCAAGTGGCTGGATTTAGGCAACAAACACACATGTTAAGGTTTAGGCAACATATGCATGTGATTAGGTTTAGGCAACAAAATCACATGATTAGATTTATGCAACAAAAGCACATGGTTAGGTTTAGGCAACAAATGCACATAGTTAGGTTCAAGCAACAAACACACGTGGTTAGGTTTAGGCAACAAAATCATGTGATTAGATTTATGCAACAAAAGCATTTAGTTAGGTTTAGGCAACAAACGCATGTGGTAAGGTACAGAAAAATTATCATGGTTTGGCTCAACATTCATACAGGAACCAACCCCCCGGCTCTCGGGTGAAAGTCCAGTGTTTGCTGGACCCATCCAGCACCCCTCCTACTTGCCCTAAAGGGACTTTCCAGCTCTTTGGGAAAGGATGGCTTCTCTTGTCAATGTCTGACACAAAAGTCACTGACCAAACGGCTGTGTTTGACAACTTTGGAATGAGAAGTGGCTGTCATGTTTTAATTTGAATCCACTGTAATTATACTAACGGGCATGGCAGGCTGCATAAGCTTAAACATAGCTGACAATGTTGACATCTTATTTTTCTAACTGCAGATTCTCTTCTTTGTCTCCATTCAAGTTGACAACAGACCCCTCTGGTATGCGCTGGGAGACATCAGAGCCCACAAAAATATTCACATATCTCCCAAAGTTTATAATCATGAAGTTGATAGGACCATTCCTAACAGTCTGCACTGTTTAAACATGTCGAATAGTGAAAATATGAAATTGCAGGCATGTTTGATAGGTTGTGTCAAGTTGGAATGACTTGTTTTTTTGTGTTTAGCTGCTGAAGACTTGGAGTCTTTGTCGTGTGGGAGAAAACTATACATCAGTGATCTTGCTGGACTTCATTTAGGTCAGACTACAACATAGGAAAGAAATGACAATATGTACGCTATCAATCATTGTGATGACAAACAGCAGCGAGATTAGGCTTGAAAATTACTAGAATTATCTGCTAACACGCTAGACACAAAGACTTCATTTGAGCTGTAATCTATTTAGAAGAAAGGGACGCAGTTCAATTTGACTTGTCTGAGGCGTAAACAGCTTTCTGTGAGTCACGCTGAAAAAGCCCAGGGAGGACAAGCCTGTTACGATTCAGACTCTGCGGTGCTGATACATTCACTGGTAGTAGTTTAAGCATATTACAAGAGTCAGGGGATTAGAATGATAGCAAAATAATTAACTCTGAAGTACATGTGACAAAAGCACTGGGCAGAATGTTCTGTACTTTTGCTAACAATATGTAATTTGACACTACATTTGCACCATCTGTGAGGGAGTAGAACAATGTTGGCTGAGAGTTTTGAAACATTAAGGCTTTTTTTTTTTTTTAAATTAAATTAAGAGCGAAGGCAAGCTTTGTGTTTTTCATTGATGAAAAATATGGTTTGTTGTTCTTTGTAGAGTTAGCATTTCTGGTCTTGCACGCATACTGACATGGTAAACCTACAACTTAAAGGAACAGCATGCACTCAAATTCTTTGTTTTCAATGAGGATGCATGGGAGACGTACTCAAAGGCCAGAGCGACGCCGTTGCGGCGCAGACGCATCCCAACCGCCTTTTTTCAAGTTCAACTTGTGACAAGGAACAACCAATAACAGCCAGCAGATATCCTTCCCCTCTTCCATACATCAGTTGTAAATCCCCTCTTCAGTCTGAGATAAATACAGAGAAGTTGATCATGTTAGTGCAGGGTTACCCAGAGCTTTACATCTGTCCCAGGGACGATAGACCTACACATTTATAAACAGCTCCTGGAAAAAGATCAGTTCTGCACTCAGGATTTCAGGTAAATAGGCCATGATGCAGTACTTGTTAAGGTTGCTTAGCAACCTCAGACGCAAGCTACCGCCTCGGTCTTGAAAACCGCCTCAAAAAAGGCCAAAAGTAGCACCTAGCGCCTGACCTCGCATTTTCCGGGCGGTTAAAGATGTGGCATGTGTACGGTCCCTTAATTTTTACATCTTTTTGTCTGTGAGTTGATGCACTCCTCCTTCTGTGCGGTGATATGGTTGGTAGGTGTACTTTGGTAGCAAGAAAATAGTTCCTACATAAAACTGCTCACAACAAGGTCTGTGGATTACCTTTTTTTTTTAATTATTCTTTATTTTTTTATTTCAATTATATTCAAGAGAAGGCAGAGATCTCCATGAATTAGTAATGCACACCAAAACAATCTAGATATATGAATAGCACTACAGGTAAGATTTATGGGTGAACTGTCCCTTTAAGATAAAATCCCCTCAAAAGACCAGTCAAATCCTTGACTCACCCACATTTCATCTGACCCCTTTCTGTAACAAAAAAAAAAAAAAAAACCTCTCCTCCTCCCTCACGCTGGCAGGCTCAGCCATCCTCTAAAGGTTGTAATTGCTGCTGCTTAGGGGGCGATTTTGAGGGCAGTAGCCCATGTTCCCATTTTTAGAGAGGGGGCAGTTTGAGTGTGGTCGTGTTTGAAAGTCGGGGCCCGGCAACATGTTGTTAGAAAATCTAAAGCCTTTTGGAATGCCTACAATATTTTGGCATGTTGTTGTTTTGACTGACAGCTGGGGATGGGTGTGCCAGCCCTGTGGGAGTGACTTGGAAATGATCTGGATGTCTTTGGGGTAGGGGAGTCATTAGCGAGCCATGGCTGTGGAGGGGTGGGGCAGGCGTCTTGGTGGGTGGACGGGGGATTGTTGGAGTCGACTCCCTTTGCGACTGGCTGGGCACACGGGCGACAGATGGAAGGAAATGCCATGTGTCGGGAGTAGGCGACGCAATCCTTCACAGCTGTCCAATAGGGCAGGGGTGTGCAAAAATAGCAGGGCAGGCCCATAAGAGCTCACGGTGGGTATGTGGAATGAGGAGTAAACATTCTCATCGCTCACTTTTTGGCGGGGCTCGCTCGGCGCTGTGACCATGGCTGATTAGACAGGCCTCTGAGCGCTTCCACACAGGCGGGAGGTGGGACTGCGGACCCCCTGCCTGAGCACCTCAGGTTTCCCACATTTAAAAGGCGCTATCTCTAACTTCTATTTTGTGCCCAGCAGTGTTGCTCCAACAGCCACACCTCCTCATCACCCACTGTGAGCTATTCACCATCAAAAAAATGTAACTTGTGTCAAGGCTGTAGAGGATAATACCGGTGGGCCACCTCTTCAACTGTACAGAACTACAGAAGGAAGAGGATTTAGTATAGAGGGACAGTGCAGTAGGTCGAAACCTAGTATATGGCTTTACCATGTTTGGTCAATGTCCTATGTTATGGCCAAATTGTTACAGGGACAGTCAGTGGTAGTGTCTATAATGTGAATTCCTGAATATCAAATGTCCATCTGCAAACTTCTGCTCTAATTTATTAAATCCAACAATATAATAATGCTATTTTCAACAGTTTGTCATTCTGGATTACTCATCTTTTTTGTTACTGTCCAACTGCAGTCACTTGCCAATTCACATTGGACAAGCAATGGTTTCCGTTACTTTGTTAATCAGAGCAGATCTTCAGTAGGTTGCATCCTGTCACAATTATGAACATGCCAGCAGTTGGGAAGCGAGACAGGGGATTTTTGCCGGGGTCTTGAGCAGCTGCAGCATTTATTTCGAGACAAACTGAAACCTACACTGTAAATTTACAACCTCTCGACAACTTTACGGCTAATTTCTTTTCTGTTCTGATCGCCAACAGCTGTCTGCTCGGAGTGCATCCACCGTCACCCTCTCTCTGCTGCTTGACCACACACTATGCTACTCTTAAAACATATGCATCAAAGTGTGTGTCAACCCCCTACAAACATTGGACTGAAACACCATGTTTGAAACACAAATACAGAAAAAATGTATTATGTCTAAAGAAACTAGAATTACCGCAACACAGTCACATTCCTCTGTGAACCAGTCAAGTTGCACTTACAGTTTACATCCATATCTGTGAAAATATGAATGCTTCACACACATTAATTCAGTAACTGACAAAATGTCTTCCCTTCTGTTCCTGAGATATGACATCCAGTAATGGCCAGAAAAGATTTTCTGCAGAAGATTAAGATGGCACAGTGAAGATGACCTTTGACTTTCTGGATATAGAATGTCATCATCATTATATCTTATTAGGCATGTGTGTGAAATTTTGTCCGAATTATCATATGAATCCTTGAGTTATGGCCAAAAAAATGTTTGTGAGGTCACAGTGACCTTGACCTGTGACCACCAAAATCGAATCAGTTCGTTCTTAAAGTCCACGTGGATGTTTGTGCCAAATCGACAGAAACTCGAAATACTGCATTCACGAAAGAGAGATGGATGCAAGGTCACACTGACCTTGACCTTTGACCATCAAAATCTAATCGCTTCATTGATGAGTCCAAAGGAACATTTGTGCCAAATTTGAAAAAATGCCCTCAAAGTATTCTTGAGATATCACATTCACAAGAATGGGACAGACGGACGGACCCACCCTGTCTCACTCCAAATATGTTGATATCCGGTGTTAGGTCAGTGACTTCTGGTGTCAGACACCAATGAAAAAAGCTGTCCTTTCGTGTTGGCATGATACACAGCTGGTTGCCATTTTTGTTTAGCAGTGTCTGGTGGCGTCAGGGGGAAATGTGGCGGGACAACAATGAAAGTTAAGGCAGCAGTAGTCCAAGAAGGGTTAGTGGGAATGGTGGTGGTGGACGAGTCCAACAACCACCAACTTTCACCTGTAAGGTCAGTGTTTCCTTCCCGTAAGATTGTAAAGCCAAACACTGTTCTTTTTTTTCTTAAACCCAACCATGTGTTTTGTTGCGTAAACCATCAGCGTGTTCGCAAATGGTAACCACATGCGTTTGTTGTTGAAGAGAAAAAACATCAATTTGTGATGTAGTGCATTTATTTGGAAAGAGACTGTTTGTAAACCATCCATTTCCTATGAAAACAGAAGTGTATTTTTAGAGAGACAATGCATGTAACAGGCTGAAGTTAATATGGCATCCCAGACATCAACAATGAACGCATCCAGGCTACCTTGCATGTCGCATATCGACACTGACACTCCATGACCAACATCAATATGTGACGAGGTTGGAGTGAGAATGTGTGAAACGGACAGATGTACGTCCATACGAATGCAATGACAACCCGCAAACATAATGCCTCTGGCCTCGACTGTCGTCAGCGTGGAGGTTAAAAAAAAAAAAAAACACATAGTGACACCAAATTGGTGAAAATTTAGAGCTCAGCCCAGGTTTCTTAAGTGACACTTCTGGGTTGAGCTTTGTGGGCAGAGTAGCGAACACTTCGCACTGCAAACTCCTCCGCAGCACATATGCATTGAGGTAGTGGATCATGTGATTGACAGCAGAGGCAAATATGGAAACACTGTCGCTCCTATTCATTCTGAAAGATCAACAGCCAATGGGGAAACTCCAAATCAACTGACCAATGGCGTAACGTCATCACTCACTCAGTGACAGTGACAGACTTTTGTGTTTAAAAGGGCTGGATCCTGCTCTGTTCCACTCCAACCAAAAATAACAGAGTGAACACCAGTGTCTTTAAATCTGACTTTATACCAACATACAGGCGCTAATCAATGCATTACAGTTCAGCAGCCTGTTCTCATAGCTATAAAAAGCCACCACATTAAGCATTAACCATTCACTGTAATGCATTTTAGGGCATAAAGAGAATGTTTAATGACTGGAAACCAAATGCTGACTGGGTACTATGAAACATTCAACGAGCAAGAATCTAAAATAAAGCCACGTATAGGGTGAAAACATGCACAACACCAGCTTGGTCTTGGATTATAAATTCATTCAGGTTTGAGATATCTGTCTTTTAATTCTCTGCAATCACCCCAATACAAAGGAGGTGAATGGAATTTATTTGTGGTGTTTACAGCTTTGAAAAAGAAAGTATTTCCAATGAAAGCACAGCAAGGTGTCTCAATATCCAGAGTCATGGGGGCATTGATTCAGAAAAAAATGTGATGCCTGAAACTGATATTCTTTACACAACTGCTTGTTGAACATTGGTTTTGATTATGTGAAACTGTTTGTTACGTTTTTTGATTTGTTTTGTGGTAAAAAAAAAATCTTCATTTGATTTTGTAGCATTCTAAATGGCTAGATAAACATCATAGAAGCATGGTGCATTTTTTACTTTCCAAATTATTTTTGACAGCTACATCTACATCAGCAGTACATAAGAGGGTGCTCCTCGAACAGATACTGCATGTCATCTATCACGCCCTTTAAACAATGCATGTGTCATCCTTCTTAAAATATGAAAGGAAAAACGCCAACTTTTGATGCAGTAAAGTGTTTTTCATTCCTCTCTGGATTTTTTTTTTCTCACACGTTCTCTTTCTAGGCTGTACCCTCTCTGCAATTATCCTGTCTGCCAGCCCACCCCAAACACACGGGCGCATGCTGACGTGATGTGTAGGTGATACAGTCCTGAAAGGAAGCCATCAATCCTGCCCCGGGATGACAGCATGCAGCGATGCCAGGGGCACATGATCAGTATTCAATTAGAATTGCATTTGTCAGCTTGTTCATGCGCATCACTCAACAGAAGGTCGCCTACCCATGACAGAGAATTATTCTATAAAGAAATATTGTTGTGCTCTAATTAAATAAATTAGAAACACAATTTGTTACTCAGGTGATGGCGGACGCTTAAATAGATTCCTCATGGATTTGTCATTCAAGGAAAAAAATAGTACATATTCAACAATTGCCTCCACACATAAAAACACAGATGCAAGAGAGTGACTCACTGCAGAATTAAATTAAACTTGCAAGTGCAGATTTAAAAAAGGTGCACTGCATCACCCCGCAGCTGCTGTGTCACTTTTACAACAGTAAAAGAAGACATTGTGTTTGCTATGATGGATCACTTGTAATGCAGTTGATTTTCATAGCATAGTAAAATGAATGTAAAGTACTAAAGATGAAGAGTAAGACTATAACATGAATATGGTTCGGGAAAATGGTCAGCACTAACATATTCATATGTTGTATTAGAGTGCTCTCAGACCTACAGTCGTGTTCTTTGGTCTGAATCAGGGACTAATTTTGTTACAAAGTTGTATAATAGCCTAGAGTTGGTTCGTGTTCTCACAGCAGCATTTACAAGCGGACCAGATCAAATGCCTTGTGTGAGAAAGCTGCTCTTGATTGGTCAGAATTTCCATGTGGGAAAAATCCAGGAAGTAAACCAAACATTGAAGAAGAGTACACTTGCAAGATAAATGTGACACTTTCTAATGTCACAATGGAGGGACAACTATGCAGGTTGATTTTAGCGTCGCTCATCGTGGACTATATTGCTGTCATTGTTCATTTTAATCAAACCATACAGTTTGAAAACCTCGTCAAGGTGGTCTCGGTTGTTTTGGTGTGCACCCAAGTGTGATTGCTGTGTTCACCCCTGCCCAAATGAACTGCACTTAGTGGGCAAATGAACTTGAGTTTGATTGAACTGAACCAAACAGGGCAGATGTGAAAGCAGCCTTAAAGGTCCAGTGTGTAGGATTTAGGGGCATCTATTGGCAGAAATAAAATATAGCCTGTCATTCATAACTACGCTTTCATCAGTGTATAATAACCCTAAAAGTACGAATCACTGTTTTTGTTACCTTAGAATGAGCCATTAATATCTACATACAGCGCGGCTCCTCTTCCATGGAGCCACCATGATGTTCTACAGTAGCCAAGAATGGACAAACCAAACACTGGGTCTAGGTAAGGCCATTCACATTTTGTGTCAGCCATCTTAGTTGTCTTACATGCTTAGCACACAGGAGAAGTTTCAGTTCTGCAACCTCACCGCTAGATGCCACTAAATCCTAAACACTGGACCTTTAAAGAGGCGGTTAACTAAAATTTCCATAAATTTCCTTTTGGATGTAACATGTCATCACTACATCATTTTATCCTGTTAGACATCTGTGTGAAATTGTGTCATAATTAGCATAAGAATTCTTGAATTATGAACAAAGACAGGTTGTGTGATGTCACACTGACTTCGACCTTTGACCGCCAAATTCTAATCGGTTCATTCTTGAGTCCACATGGACGTTTGTGCCAAATTTTAAGAAATTCCCTCAAGGCTTTCATGAGAAATTGTTATCACCAAATTAGATAGACACAAGGTCACAATGATCTTGACCTTTGACCACCAAATTATAATATATTCATTGTTGAGTCCAAGTGGACGTTTATGCCAAATTTTAAGAAATTCCCTCTGGGTCAAGTCAACTTTATGTATATAGCACATTTCATACAAGAAGTGTAAACTCAATGTGCTTAAGATACATCATACATGACAGATGTTCTTGAGATATTGCACTCATACGATTGAGACAAACAAGGTCACAGTGACCTTGACCATTGACCACCAAAAACTAATCAGTTCATTGTTGAGTCCAAGTGGATGCTTGTGCCAAATTGGAAGAAATTTCAGTTGTTCTTGAGATATCATGTCCACAAGAGTGGGATAGATGGACTGACAATCTAAAAACATAACACCTTCAGCCACAGCTATTGCCAGTGCAGAGGCATTAATGAAACAACAACGACAAAAAAACACAACATGTTTCTAGTTTTGGTTTACTTTGTCCTTGTTTTGACAGATCTGTGTCTGAGGTCTCTCCAAATCCCAGCATCATCTCTTTCCAGAATTGGTGCCCTCATTACATTTCCTGTAGGGACTATTTGTTTGGTAGAAAGTAGGGATATCATACAGGACCCACACTGATGCTCCAGATTCTTTCTCCTAATAAAATGTTTCACATCTTGCTGTCTTAATTAAACAATAATAATCAATAACAATATTTGTGTTTGGTCTTGTTATTCTAATGTGCACAGAATTAGAGATGGGTAATTACGCCACTTAATGAAACAAGACACTTAGACTGTATTGTAGATACATTTCTGTCAAGAGCTGCAAGTACATTAATATGTGTTTGTCTTTTAGATGGATGGATCACAGCGGTGAGCTACAATTTCTGTATGATATCAGTATCAGTGGGCACCCTGCAGCTCATTACTCTTAATTAGGCCCACCTCTTAAGTGCATTTGCCATTTGCTTTGCACATACCACCACTGGTTTCTCTGCCAGACCATACTGGCTGTACCACACTGCTGTGAGCCAGAGGCTATTGCATTAGAAGTCTTTTATTGTCAGTTTTTTAGTGCTGTGAGAACCACAAATGGGATTCTGTTAACCTCAATTGTATTGGGGTTGAGGCAGAAATCTCACAGACAGATACCTCAAAACCTGAAAAGCAAGATACCAGTTTTGTAATGTTGGTGAGCTGACCCTTTACAGGTTAAAGTAAATATAATAATACATTTAAAAGTCTCCACTATGGTCCTTTAAAATGCTATTTTTTTTTCCATTTTTCCAAATACTATGCAGGGAGTGCCTCTGATGGGAATCTAAGTTTAGACTAGCCTTCATGTGGTCCTGTGAGGGCTACATGCAATCCAAGCTGTGAGCAGACCATGATAAATTTTGAGCTGAAACCCAAGTGCTATGAGCAAAGCTCCATCATGGATCACCTCATGGTGCAGGAGGTTGACATTGGATACTCCCTGTGGAGAGGACCCTAGACCCTGGGACAGTGGGTTTAGCGGGCAGATGGGGCCCCTTTCTTTTGAATAAATGCACAGTGGCGGACGGCCGGCAGCAGACGGGAGCGTTTAAGGAGGGACCCGTGCGGCGAGGGGCTTGGACGGCATCCAGAGGCCCTCGCTGAGCGGCTTAATCACAACCAGATTTGGAAATTTAAGATGAAAACAAAACTGGGGAAGCTTGTAAAATTTATGAGGTCTCTGGAAGGTGAGGCTGCAACTGTTTGAGTAGCTGTGTATGTGTATGTGTATGTGTGCGTGTCCTGTAACTACACTTTATTATCTGCAACATTATCGCAAGAAAGTCATTACAGTCACGTCCTATATCCTCCACTAGCTGTCATGTTTACAACATACCCAGCCATGACAGACATGCTGACAGATTCATTCCAGCATTATTTACCCATGTGTCATTACCATATGCTGGCCCATATTCTCAGCCCTGTCTTCAGGAAATTATATTAACTGTATACATGACTAATTTTCACTGCCAAATATGTTTTATAAGAAAACAGAAGTGTTGCCAGGATTATGCTCCATGGCAATGTTCTTTTGAGTGAGAGAGGTGCAATGTTTATTCATCAGGGGGACGCTGACACCACAGAACACATTTGCATCCCGAGTCACGGGTAAGGTTAGGTTCAGGCTCGGACTGGCCAACGGGCAATTCTAGCAAATGCCAGATGGGCCGGTTTACAAGGTGGGCCACGAGGCCAGCACCTGCAATGCTGAAAATAGATTGCAGGGAAAAAAGCAAAAGAAACTAGACCTGCCGGCTGCGACCCACTTGATGCTGGGACAGCCCATTTGATTGGGGGTTACACAGTCCCAAAATTTTCTGTACATGGTACCGGCCATTGTTGCCTCCCCCACCACATCAAGTGGATCAGTCCATTGTGTAACGTCAGAGGTCAAGCAGGAGAGGTGAAGCAAGAAAGAACGGAGAAAGCGGAATGTAAATACAAATTAGATGGATAAAGGAGCAAAGGAAAAAGAAAAGGTGGAGCAGAAAAGGTCAGAGACAAAAGAAAAAAGTACGTGTGGCTCATGCTGCAAAGTCTCTCCAATGTTAGCAGCAGTGATAACTATAACAACACTCTGCTGATGGCACTAAATGAAGATGAGGAGAGAGTAAGGTGGACAGGCTGACACCAGCGGGGTAAATGTGTAAAATGTTAATGGTGCCAGGGGCAACAAGCGGAGGTTGTTGCTCGCTGCTGGGAACAAGCAACATGACGACTTCCCAGCAGCTGATGCTGCTACTGCTCGGCTAGCTCCTGTAGTGACAGTTAACGGAGCTAACCAGTCACAGGATTGTTGCTTTCGACACAGATCTCATCTTAGCATCTTAGCGCAAGCAATAATATAATTTTCTGATCAATATGGAACCCCAGGGTGATGATGATCATGAGCCGTATTTTAGTCCCAGTCCAACCTTGGTTATGTTTAGTGCCTAAACATACCCATAAAAACAACCTGGTCTCACTCCGAAGTCTTCAAAAACTGGCGCTTGGTCAGTGACTTCTGATCACCAGACACAAACAAAAAAGCTGTCTTTTCATGATTGGCATGATATGCGGCCAGTTGCCGTTATTGTTTAATGGCATCAGGGGGTTACACCGCAGGACGACAACGAAAGTGAAGGTGGCAGAGGGCCGAGTGGGGCAGGCAGGAGGGATAGTGGATGAGTCCAACAACCACCGACTGTCACCTGGGAGGTCGGTGTTCACTTCCTGTGTGACTGTAAAGCCAATTTTGCCTAAACCCAACCATGAGGGTTTTTTGATGACTGGAAAAAATGTCAATTCATGGTGTTATACTGACGCAGTGCTTTTATTTTGAAAGAGACTGTATGTAAACTGTACATTTCCTGTAAAAAACAGAAGTGTATTTTGAAAGAAGACAACACATGTTACAAGCAGAACCTGAGAGCCATCTCTTGCACGTCATATCTGGACGTGCAAAGTCCATGACCAAACGTCGATATATGACGAGGTCGGAGTGAGAATGTGTTGATTAAAAAAAAGTTTGTCATGATCTAGTTGCTACAGGTGGGAATCGTAGTTGATTGAAGAAAAAGGAAATTTGGTGGGAGTTCGCTTCGTATCAACACTTTAATTAACGTCAATTCTTTTTTAGATCTCCTTATATATGATGATAAAAAAATCATTAGCTTAGGTCAGCTTTACCTTTCCTTCAAAATATATTTGCAAATAAACTAATCTCTAAGTGAGCTCTTGTGGTCTCACAGTATTTCCCTGCTCCTTTAATGACCATATTTTTTGTATAAAAGAGCAAAACATGGCCTGATGTTGGCATTAAAAGAAAGTTCAGACCATTAGGGCTCAGCTTCTGTGGACCATGAAAATTAACAGCAAAGTTAATGGGAATCTGAGTGATACCTTTATGAAGGCATCTGGCTGTGGACCCAAGAGTTGGATGGACAAATGGCTGACGGACCAGCCACAATCACCACCTTTAAGACCCACCAGTAAAGTGGCAAATTGGCCTTTAGCAACAGCCATATAAATAATGGCTTTCTATTATTTCCAGAAGACGGAGTCACCTTGGATTTTCTCTTTTTTTTACCCTTGTTTTAACACATCGTTGTCCCCGAAAGGCTTATTTACTGGTATAGTAAAAATACTCAGATAACTCACCTATTGAAGGAGACATGAGAAGAAGTCACCGAGCGATCCAGAGGAGCAGAGAAAAAAGAGACAGAGAGAAAAAAGAGAGAAATTAGTTACATTGTAAACAACTTTCAAACAGTACATACGGTGCACAAAGTCACAGATGAAAAGCCTTCCAGATGCAAGGTGAACAGAGCCAAGAAGCCTTTGAGCAGAACAGCTTTACAAACAACACTGGATCATTTCCTGAAGAGAGGGAGAAAAATGCACTGCTATTTTCAGCTGACCTTTAAATAAAGTCAAAGTTTGAGAGCCAACCGCAGCTCTGTTGCTCACACTTCACCACATTTTATCCTGTACAAGGTTGATCGTGTTTTCGCATTAATGATAATGACACGCCAAGCAAGGGCATGAAAGAGTAAGGCATTGTTAAAAATATGGAGGTGCACCCTTTTAAAACTAACTTTGAAGGGTGTGATGTCAGACCTGCACTGTTTTATCCGACTGTTAAACCCCTGCAGCTTGGCATGATGCTGTTTGCTTGTTTAATTCAAGTCAGCTTAAAGGATTAACACTGTCTCAGGTTACATCACAACCTTTTACTACTGAGGTGAGGCTATAATCAGGGCTTCACAAAGGGTAGTAAATACGCATATTTGCTCTACTCGTCTTGGTTAGGGGGTCAGTGTTCCTCAGCTGCTATGTGTAAACACCGCACAAATGAGTTTGAAAGAGTTTACAAGTCTACATCTCATTTCGACTTGACTGAAGTCTTTTTATTTGAATTGCACACATACTGTACTGGGCCATAACGGCAAACCCTGGCCCCAAAAAAGCAGACTGAACTGGACTGCGAGGGTTTTTATTCCACTTTATGGCACATTCTCTCATTCCTGGAATGCAATCAACCAGCCACAGTTCTTCTTATTAGCATAATACTACAGTATGTCTCTATATTGGGAAGAGAATATTCTGGGTTGGTCAATAGCTCTCCCTTTTTCACACCATTTCCTTGATTCGAAATCACCATAAAACACTTCCTCATTCATGCTCTTTAATAGCCAGCAAATCACGTCATTATTGTACGAGTGAAAAGGCTGTGGAGAGCGAATGCCAAGGTCAAATTATTAATCTACCTGAAGAAAAGCCCCTGTCCTTTTGCTTTCCTAAAGTGGTAATAATCTCGGCCCCTTTCGAGTGCTCAAGAAAAGGGGGCAAGGAAAGGGCAAATAAGAGAAGCAAAATGTACCTTTGAAGCGATAGGAGTGTAAGCAAAAGGCTAAAAAAAGGTCACTTGTATTCAAAGTGAAATGTCTCAATAGGAGTCCGCCCACAGTTGTGACTGCACATTGGCAGCATTGCCTGGCAGCATCCTGAAGGTAGCATTTAGAGATAACATTTATCAACAATTTGATCTGCAGCCCCCGTTAACCCTCCTAAATGATATTCTTGTGAAAAAAAAAAAAAAAAAAAAAAGTCAGATAACGGAGGAGAGAAGGGTGCGGCACAAAAGGAGCACCCACACAAAGACTGGCGCCATCAATCACCTTACATTTCCCACCAGTGACAGTCATTTTTGTAAAATAATGGTAATGAAGGAACATATCACCCTGTGCAATGGTGTGGCTCACTGACGTTCTATTAATAGTTTTTGGACATCAGTGGCACAGGGGAATAAGCTATTGTGTATCAGGCTTTAACTGCACACACAGTATCAATAATTATCATTTATGCAACACATTTTGGCTCCCAACTCATCAAATACAGTCAGTGGCTCTACAGGTCAGAATATGAAGCACTAGATACCCCTCCTGCGTCAGTTTGTACGCCAATCTCTCAGCCCTCCTACTTTGTCGCAGCCTCGCCCTCACGGCTCCTGCCGCCGGACCTGTCTAACTAAATTAACCTGTCTCAGAACAATCTAACACTTGGTGAATTCTGCTTCACAATAATAGTTAGAGCCGACACTGAAGGATCAAAAAACAACGTCGCTATGAACACTTGGCCGCCACAAGCCAGTTATCCTTCTGACACCTCCTGCTTGATGTTGTTCTTTTCATTTTATTGTTTATGCAACACATTTTCACTCCCAACTTGTCTAATACGGACACTTAGTCAATGGCTCTACAGGTCAAAATATGATGTGCTAGCTACCTCTCCTGCATCAGTCTTGTACGCCAATCTCTTAGTACCGACTTACTCATGTTCAACTGCTCCTCAGATGGAACCCTTTTCCACTTTGGCCTTCAAAGATCCCATTTGAATATTTGCCACTATCTCCAAGATCTGCACCAGTGGTGACTCCCGCACCCTAGGCGGAGTTCTAACTAAACTGTCTAACTAAACTAACCTGGCTCACAACGTTCTAATCCCAGCTCACGTTCCCTATTAGTAGGTGATTGTCAAAATGTGGAGCCACACCGGGCTGGTAAAAGCATGTGGGCATTTAATTGAAGTTTTACAGCAACTTGACACAAACAGCAGGCTCCTGGGTAAAAGTCTGATGTTTGTTTGACCAATCCACCAGAAACCCCACCCACCCTATGTAGACTCTCTTGCTCTTTATACTTCTGTAGTTGCCGGGAGTGTCACCACCACCACCTCGTGTGCACATACCGCCGCTAAAGGATGCCTTGATACTTTGGTGTTTGATGAGGAGGGCCAGTGACCAAGTGTTGGTACTTGCGGAGCTGGGAGTGACACTGGGTTGAGATAAATGTATACTGTCAAAAAATAATACTATAATAATAATAATTTTACTGTATAATGTCAGTGTAATATTACGACAATGCCTCCTTCCTTAACACTCACACAACCACACTTCAACAACCATACTCTGGAGAGAGTCATCTCATTTGGTATTAAATCATCTTGGTGTCGCTACGATGCATTTCCAGCACTGTTTGTGATCTGATGGCGGTGAGTCATGTCCCAACATACGCACACACACACAAAACTCAGAGAGAAAAGTGATCTCTGCTGTTTGATAGAGCCTCACACTCATTCTCAGACTGCTCGGCCTATACTTTACACAGCTGGCAAAGTAATGCATGGACTCTTGTGAAACTGAGATCTGAATTGTTCAGAGATTGCCTGTCAGGGCAAATAAATAAATCATATTTTTTGGAATATGCCCAGCCTTTTTGGGAAAATGCACAGCTTGCAAAAGTAGAGTGTTGCAAGTAACTGTGGTCAGTGTGCGGTCTGTAAATTGGCTGTGTGTATCTGAGCAGCCAAAAATAAATTGGTAATGTTGTTAGATGCTGCTTAGAAAGTGTGTCAACACCCAGAAAGCAGGGACCGACTTATGCATTTTTTTTGTATTAAGTAACTGAAGTCTTGTTGCAGTGAATGAGTCCTCCCCCAGTATGGAGTGCTTTGGCTGTACACATTCAGCATTTCCTAACACATTCAACAGTCAGCTTCCGCATTTCAGTAGCCCTGATGTTTCAGTTAAGCAGGCCTAAGTCTAAGACCATGCCCCAGTCAGACCTTTAATGCTCTATGACCTGGCAGTGTTTACCTACAAAGCAGTCAGCTCAGGTGTGTGTTCACTGAACACCACTAAGAAATTTTAGGTGATATAGGACGCCATGTGGCCAGTTTTGGAGGTACACATCTCCGAGACAAAACTATCTGACAGCGTCAACAAAACAAGAATCAGTGTGGTTTTATCACAGTTCTCTGGAAACCAATCACTTTGTGGATACTGTCAAAGTTTAAGTTACAATGATAAACATTTTAGACAGCTGTGTTTACAACGTGGTCGAGGTTGGGAGCGCATTCATTGGACATGCTCATATTTTTGGTGCACAGTGAGCTGAATGCATCAGTTTGCAACTTACGGAAGTGAGCGTTGTTCACTCTGCAACAACACCCTCACTGGTACTAATAGGTAGGTCCTGTGGTGTCTACTGTAGTCAGAACAGATTCAGTCAGTTTTAGTGTCATAAGTTATTCAGCCTAAAAGTTAGAGCCTAATTTGATGGAAAAACCACCACACCCTTCAGACATTGCAGCTACTGGTACTATTGAGGCCAGTGTTTATGGGTATTTGAACAAATCTGATATTATTGATTTGATCATGGCTTTACAAGACAACATTACAATAAGGTTGCAGTAAACAGTCCAAAGTACATGTTATTTATTTTACAGCTCAGTCCTGACACAAAATACTTCCGTCTTCTATCCCAAGCAAAAGAATTTCAGCCGCAAAAGAAACCTTCCCTTTCTGAAACAAAAATCAATTTCTCAAACGAATGTAGATTTCAGTAGAAAAAAAACCTCACAAAAATCTCTCTAGTTGTGCCCACCAAGTCTAAAATAAACAAGTCCGAACATCAGCCACATCAGCAACTAATTTGAAATGACATATCGAGTGAAAGCATTCAACCATTCTTGGGGAATATCTGCGATGATGATCACAAGATTTAATGTCATTTAAAAAAAGAAAAACTTAAGACATGAACGCAACCTAGTTCATTTCTTGGTACTTTATACTTAATCCAAAATTCATATTATGAACTATGAGCCTTAACTAGCACATATAAGTGTGTGTGAACTGAACATTGAAGTGGTTCCGGTGAAGTGTGAATGTGCAGAACGCTGCTGGGGGAATATGTAAAATGACACGTACTCTGTCAGAAAGGAGCAACTGATCATCATTATGATCAAAAATGGTTTTTGATATGATGTTAACCTTAAGGATAAGAATTTTAACAAAGGAGCACCAGACATGGATCAAAGTGGAACAATAATCCAACTGCAAAGTGACCAAATTTAAGGAATCTGTATTGACCCCAACTTTTAAAGGAGCTCTGTAGGGATATTCAGAGTGCATCAATTTAATTCAGAATTTGTCTGTGTTTGTCTCTCAAGTCTCAACATGGAGGTGGCTGAGCTAGTGGATAGCATCTAATGGCGCTAACAGTGCAAACAGTGCTAACAATGGCAACAGTGCTGACTGAGCTATGGTGTTAACCAGAAGCGGATGATGGTGGCTACACTTCCACAATGACACCGCCTGTCTATCAGAAGTGTTATAACAACTTCTAACAAGTGCTAGTTTCCTATTATTTTTGAGTCATTCTAATGCGCCACCTGACCCTGCATCTTGGGAATTTTTAAGTAAAGGTAGGTGTGTTGAAGTGAGTGGAAAGCGTGGAAGACGCCACGGGGTTACAGTCTTTAATTGCCGTGGGTTTTTTTTAATCTTAGCTTTTGCTGTTTGATGAAGTCATGTAATACCTCATTGATTTGAACTTTGTTTTTGTAAAGGCCTGTTTATTTGGGGAATGTTTGTTTGGAATTCTTTGTTTTAATTTTTTTTAACACGATAGTCAAGACAATCACTTCATAGCATCATCTAGCAACTCTTCATACATCCTGTAAATCAGTGAACTCTAAAACCGACCAAAGCACCTGGATCATCAAACAGTGAGTAAAACTAAACCAGACACAGTGAGTTCATGATATCAACCGTTATGGCGCCTGTGGGCAACTATTTGTGAACTTATTTGGATGCCACAATAAGAGGTACTGAATATCAAACAGTTTGCTGCTTTTCTAATACTCTGAATATCATATCATAATGATGATTTAAATCAATTAAAATTATGTAATTCATAAAGATTATCCATTGACCACACAAGCATCATTCACTCCATGTTTGAATGGTACACCAGCCTCTGTAAATGCTGCCACTAGTAAGAACAAATTAATGAGGCTGGTTGTTCTCTCTATTAATCTCTCTGTTTATATTTATTTTAGTTTTGCCAGTACATTCATCAGAGCTCAAAAGTTGTTATCAGCTAGTTGGTCTGCCAACATAAAAAGCTAGCGGCTGCCAGCTCTTGTCATAAGCATCAAGTGTGTGTTTATAGCAACTAGTCATGAGTCAGCTCTGCCTGCTTTGGTTGGAAATTGCCAAAAGATAAATCCAAAGGTATGGAACTGATTCTTCATTTGAACTGCTGCTGCTTCCACAACAGAAAGAGCCTTTGGCTGTCTGCTTTGTGATTTGAAGGAGTCACCAGCATGTCTGCTCCATACAGCTCCAACTAACTGTGTGGTGGCGTCCAAGCCGACTGCTGAAAGCGAGCACAACAGAGCAGAGAGTGTGCCACTGGCAGAGCACAGAGGCACAGATAACAAGCTTAAGCGCTGGCTGAGAAGTATTAAGACCACAAACTTTTTTCCTTTCTTTTTTTTTTTTTTCGGACTCTTCCAACACTGACTTAGTAACAATTTGCTCCAAGTCAAGGTCTTACTAGACACGGACCACTACATAACAGTCCTAACTTGACTCACATGTCACGGATGCACCATGTCTCTCTGTGTGAGTCTTAAAAACAGAAGTATACAGCACAGAACTACAAATGTACTTCCAACACTGGTTGAAAACAGTCAGCAGCTGAGTATTTTTTCATTCTTATTAGCTTTCAGACATATTTCAGTAGTTATAATTTTGGTGTTTGCATCTGCTTCCATGAGCCCACTTAATCTATTTTTACCTAGATGTTCAGGATTTGTTTGGAGGTCATGATGCTTGTCCTGGTGCAACACACACAATTCTAGTGCTGCAGAAAGGGGCTTGAGTCCTGCATCCAGGTAGGGCCAGTGCACCAACAAGGACAAGCAAACAGTAGGTACTGCACCTCTGTTTGCTAATACTATGCCTACACAGTGTCACGCTTATGTGTAAAACCTGCAAGGCAGGCTGGGTGACATGGCCTATGGCATATTGCAATATTTTTAGGCTGTATCGCGATACACGATATATATATGCAATATTTTGAAATTTCCTCTTAAGCACTGGAGACTACTAAAATACAAAATTATTAAATTGTATACACTCACAATGAAGTTTAATAAAGTAACTGCTGTCATAATAAAGTTAAATAAAGTTAAATAAAATACTGTTATTATTAAGTATTTTTATAGTTAAATATATCAAACACCCCGCTTGGTTTGGGCCATAATCATGATACTGCTATGAACTTAAAGCTTCCAGTCAACAGTCAGATGTTAGCAGTGAGCACAAAGCTGTTAAATATGAGAATTTATTCACTGTGATCTGGAAACAAACTAACAGCTCTCCAATTCATATATTAATAGTATCTGCAAGTAACACTGGTGCTCCATGGTTGCAAAATGTGACTAAATGGTTGTAGTCTGTAGCCCTACAGCTACAAAGACACACACTTCCTCTGCTCATGCTATCATTAATCTCATTTAAACCATTACTGCTGCATCATTAAGCGTGAGGATTTATTCACTGTAAACTGGAAACCAACTAACAGCTCTCCAGTTCATATATTAATATTTACAAGTCGTACTGGTGCTCCATGGTCGCAAAATACAACTAAATATATACGTGGACTGAAGTACTGCAGATAAGAAACATGCCTCGCCTGCTCTCAGTCGGGGGAAAGTGATGTGGATGGGCAGAGCAGTGTGTGACGTAGCAAGAGAGCCAAAAACAAACAAAAAAAAAAACCCGAAGCGAGTCTCATACTGGTGGCTTAAAAAAATGACGTGACCATTCATAGTCGATGTTCACAATACAATCATTTTATACATCATAAGTGGAACAAGCTGCAACACATCAAGTATATTCCATAAATTACCACCCTTTCCTGCAAGTATATGCCAGGCTTGCAAGTCACAATTCAGCCTCCACTCAACCTGTCTGCAGGGGCGTGTGAAGGACATATTAAGGTGTGCACAACTGACACTATTCAGCCCAAATAGTTGAGGCTTGGCAATCAATAGGACGTCAGAGAAAAGTCACATCAGTCTCTGGTCTAATAACAGGCTGTACTGCGTTAGAAGCAAGTAAGCGGCCATGAGTGAGGCAGCTCTTTGTTTGATGTCTCAGTCAGAAAACAGGCTGAGAAAGAAGCCCATAAGTCCAACATCTGAGAGTTGTCTTCAGGGAGGGAGAGCAAAAAGATCTTACGAAAGAAGTGCTAAGCAGACAGCACATTGCCTATCATTAAATATTGATGTGTCTCAGTGGTAAACTGACAAATTTTAAATGCTGTTTATTAAGTACCTTCAGTTAGAGGAGCATGCCAGAGTTTTACACAAACCCCCTGCTACTTCCTGTTACACTTCATTTACTTGTCACTGTGTCTTCGTGCTCCCACTTACTGTATGTAACATGCTCAACTGCCATTTGAAATTTATGGTCACTGTCCTCCAGAAACAAGGCTATTTGCAGCTTTTATTGCTGACACAATACTCTAAGTCTATATGAGTAAATATTTAGTTGGAAAAATCGATGCTAATGGTACTGCCAATTCTAACAGTCCTACTGTGGTGCAGGTTATACAGAATTGTCATGCAATCGGAGTGCACTGTGTGAAACATCACAGGACCACATCGAATTTCTTCTTTGAGCAGCTCTCTTTCATTAATGTTTCACATTAAATCAAATCTAATGATCAGTTTTTATACAGAGAGGACCACTTTCAAAGCTCAGTTGATAGATGCAATTATCAAAACAGTTGCATACACAGTCAATCAACTTTTCCTCTAATGAGCTTGCTGCTATAACTCAGGAGGGGACAGTGGAGTCTGTCAAACAACCATGCTGAGTGTTGTTCACACAACAAGCCAGGTCTGATGTTTCTGGGAAATTAGTGCTTTTTTTTTTTTTGTTTTAATAAACAAAGCACACATACTAAATAAACCAATTATAACAGAGCCTGCCCCATTTAAAAATTCACTGTGAAATATTGCATCCTCACTGGATCATTAGCTCTTTGGAAGTTTTCATTTCGTCTGTATTGTTAAAGAATGAATCACAAAAAATTGGAGTCTCCTCTGATACTCTCTTCTGATCTGTAGCTGCTGTTTATGAGAAGATACCCACAGGAACAATGCGCATGAGAGAGGAGCCTAATGTAGACCATTGGCAAAAACTGTTCACTTCTGGTAACGTAGAATTTAAATGGCATAACATCTGTATAAATTAAATATGTCGGCATGGATTACTGGAGTCGATTTTAGTGTCTAAAGGTCCAGACACACCAAACCAACATCAAAAAACTAGCAGTGACGCAAGCCGAAAGCTGTCACCTGATGTCGCCTGTGTTGCACATGAACACACCGCAAAAACAAAAGCAGAAAGCCAACCAGCACTTACGTTCTGTGTCTGCATGAGAGGAAATAACTCTCCACACCAGCAGATGGCAGTAGTCTACATTCGTCATTCAGTAAGGGAAACCAGAAAAACTGTCATAATGCTTGCCAGCTGGCAAGCTAGCAACACAATCCGGTACTGAAAGAACAGCACTTTATTTTAGCACAGTAAATAACACAAACCATCACAAAACATTTCTGCTAAAGAGCTCAATAGTTAAAGAAAAATAACCTTACCTAATAAAACAAGTTTGTGTTGACCTCACGCCCTCTGTTTGTTTACTTTCCTCACTTGTTTCTCTTCCCGTGCACTGAGGTGAACTGCCAATCAGCGTGATTTCATTCACCAACCGACTCCGCCATCTCTGATGCCAAATGGAAGAAAAGCTGACAAGGGCGGACAAGGGCCGACGATGGAGGACACACCAGGGTGACTAGGGTGACAGACGCTGACTGACAGCCCAACACTGACCGACAGCCGACTGTTGGCTTGTTGTGTCAGGGCCTTAATGTACGCTGTCAAGCTGATCAACAAACATGACCAAGTGTCAAAACCTTGGTGCTTTGCTTCAAAGCAAAATAAAAAGACACTATCTGCATCATAGTGCTCCCTCTCTGTCTCCTTTTGTAGCTGTTTAAAATGTGCACAAATTTGTAGGAGCATCTCATCTGCTCCATGACATCCATACTACAAACATCTGAAACTTCAACCTCGCAAAACTGCCTGACAGAATTAAATGCTATGAGGTGACTAGGACGCAGTAATGTATTCAGAAACATACTCAAGCTCTTACAACTTTGTGTCTCTGATGTGGACTGGTGGTGGCAGATGTGGGTAGAAAGATAACTTCAATGCTGCAGACACTCAACACAGCTCAAACCTCGAATAATTCATGATCAGACATCACAGATTTCATCAGACATAAGTCACATATCCCCAGATTGCCCGCCAGTGTCCATTTTGGAGTTCTCCCGATGACCTTTTGAGCTAACAAACCTGGTATATGCTGCTCTTTAGCACAGGATATCCCCTGCAATTCATGTGTATCTGCTCTGTTAAATCACTTTCCAACGTCAAGCCCTCATGGGGATTATGGAAATGCAATTATTTTTTATCAATATGACAGCATAATCAACTCATACCTTGGCAATCTCATTACACCCTGGACTGCCAGATGCCTAATCGGAACCTCTATTATCTCTACCTCTGTCTTTTGTGCTGTATGCCAGTGAATTCAATTGTAACATAATTAGTGGCTTTTATAGGGGCAATGACCCTTGTGTCTTCCCATAAATGATCCGAAGATACAACAGTTCAGCTTATCTTTTAAAATAGGACATGCCCCACAAAAGGTCAAGATACAGAGTCAGATAGGATGGTTCCCAGAAATGTACTCATCAAGTTGTTGAAAAGATGTTCTATTGTGCTCAGTGCAGTTTATAAAACATGAACTTTCATGACCCATTTAACAGTGCTAGATTTGTAACTTTTCAAATCAGACGAGCAGCAGTCATAGTGTCACAGCCATGGCGTAAGCTTGCCAGAACAGATTCCACCATGCTTCAGCTGAAATTGTGGAAGACATCAAATCCTTGCAAAGATCTACAGTTATTTTATTTTTCCATTACTGTTTCTCTGTATAGACAGGATAGTTCGTCTTTTGTGCTGTACCACTCTGAGAACAGCACACGTTCGTTCCTCCTGCAATTGGAAGTGCTGATGGCTGAGCATCGCCACCTGGGCCATCATTTCGGCAGTAAGCCCTCCAGTCGTGATATGACTGAATCAGGGGAGAAATGCAGTGTATTGAAAGCAACGAACAATAGGACTGCTGCCCAGTGGAAACAGAAATCCGCTCAAATATTCAGCACCAGAGGAATTAAAGTGAAGAGAATACGGCTCACTGTGTGCTAGAACATACTGGAAAAAAGTGTGTACCCTGGGCGTCATGTGTCCAACACTACGAAGACGCAGCACACAATGTATCTTATCAAGGATGAGTGCTGGAACATTGGCCCATTAATCTGTTAGTCGATTGACAGAATTAATCAGCAATCCACTAATTTTTAAAATAATCAATCAGTAATGCCAGATATTCTGTTTTGAGAGGGTGGAAATTTGAGCATTAATCAAAAATTGCGGTTGAAAAACTTAACTAACAGTTTTTTAAGAAAGTTCATTTTTTAATTCATTTAGACTTTTTAGTATATTTGTTTTAATCAGCAAACAATGTGTTGTATGTTATCAGTACACTGAGCAACAGAACTGAGTACACTTTAATATCTGTTTATTTATCGCAGGTAAACATTTTAATGAGACTTCTCAAGGAAAAACACTTCCACAAAAATATGAGGACATATATTTTGGTGTTATTTGAGTGGTTCACCATAATAAAGTCTATCTATGGGTAAAACTACATAGTAAGAATATAAAACACATTGTTTTGAATATCATTTTTGTAATGCTGTTATCAGGATACTTAACTTTATTACATATCACATCACACATGATATCACATACACTTTATTGCACATCACATATTTTCTTCATATCCTGCAGCCCCACTTCTCTCTCTGGTTTATGTCATAAAAATTAAATGTCTTTGTGTTTTGGACTATTTGATGTACGCTCTGGAATCTTTTGATGTATTTTTCATTTAGAGTCCTCAAGGAAAAACACTTCTATAAATAAAAATATGAGGAAGTATCTTTACGTGCTATTTGGGTGCCTCACCAGGATAAAGTCTATATATGGGAAAAACTACATAGAAAGAATATACTTTCATTGTTCTGAATACTGTTATCGTAATATCATTATCACGCTACTCAACAACTTCACTGCATATCACATATATTCCTCATATCCCGCAGCCCTACTTCTCTCTCTGGTTTATGTGATTAAAATTAAATATCTTTGTGTTTTGGACTATTTGACCTGCGCTCTGGAAACTTATGATGTATTTTTCATTCAGATTTCAAGGAAAAACACTTTTACAAAAATATGAGGAGGTATTTTCAGGCGCTATTTGAGTGGCTCACCAAAATAAAGTCTATATATGGGGAAAACTACATAGAAAGAATATAATACTTACACTGTTTTGAACACCTAATCCATAGCATCTCTTTGTACACACAGATGTTCTGTGCTCAAAGGCTATTTCCAAGTTCTAGTCTTTTTTTAAAGTACAAACATTGTGTTTGTATTGTGTTACATAAGATAAGAGTAAAATAAAGTTCTAAGAAGTAACATTCTCCAGCAGTTTTCACAAATATTGAGGTAGAAGTGCAGAGCCCGGGATGTTTTCAGTGTTAGCTGACACCCTTGAAATCTGCTGTGTTTGCCTGCTCCTTAAATGGCTTTATTATGGAAGTTACAGGATGTTCAGGAAATGAACAAAGTTCGAAAAACAAACAGCACTGGTTTCATATGTGGTGAATATTTAGAAGGCAAAAAGACACCAATGTTTTTCCTGTTTGATAAAAGTGGCCACGAACTCAGCGGACTTTCACATGAGAACCAAGAACAACACCACCTAAATAACAAAGCAAAGGTCTTACATGGTACCCTACTACTTGTTTTCAAGAGCGAAAAAAAAAAACCAAATACTCTTTGTCAATGCCAACTTCACAATCAATCTTGGTTGCTCTGACCCTTCCCGCCCAAACAAACATATCCCTCTGGGGGGGGAGGACAGGAAATAGTTGTGATTCTCATCAGTAACCTGTCAGGAACCGGTGAGTGATGGCTTCCAAACCCCGATTTAATATCATTGCCAATACACCTGTCACATTTAATGGCATGTCGCTCTAAAGGTACACAGTCAGTGGGCTTTGTTACAACTGGTTTCACTGTGACAAAACAGCTTGCTACCACTGCTGGAGCAGGAGATGTAAACAATAATGATCATTTCAGCGGTGCAGTGATAGAAAAATATAACCAGACAGGACGCTTTTGTCCAAATCCCAGTGGAACATCAGAAAGTAACTTATCTATTCACTAACTTTCCCCTCAAGTCTCCCAACATAAGTGGTGTCCATTTGAAAACTTGTCACTGTGAAAGTTGTATTTTAAGGAATAGGGATCGCTGATGGCTGTCAGTCATCGACCGCTGAGCCCGACACCATGATTTGCAGTTCAAACTAACATTTTTCCTTTTGGGTTTGGTTGGCTGGTGTGAATTCTGTCATTCAAATTCTGGGGTGGACGACAACTGCATCGGGAACACTTGAATAGGTTGGTACTACTATCAATATGCAGTTCATTCGCTGATGGTGAGAACTCAGGGAGGTGAGCGTCTGAGCAATCCACACAGTCATTCATGCATGATTATTCCAAAGACAACAGGAGGTTAAAGGAGGGTTTAAAAAAGACATAGGTTGTGTTTATGTCTCACGTATGGGTTTTGGCAGTTTCTCATTAAAAAGTTAAAGACATATGAGGTCCAGCTGGACTCTCAAGTAACAAACAACGATTACTCTGTGACCTTTTTCTGTCTTGTGGTTTTCCACTACATGAAAAAGGCCTAGGAGACAGTGAATGATAACCGACATATGAAAACATCTGCATGTTTTTTTTCTAGACATTATGATAAACAAAACAGGAACACATGTGACAGATACTTCAAAATGAAAACTGAATTGCTCGTGTCTGCCTCCGTCTCTTGGAAACACTGTTGTAGGTAAATTTTTCTAGCCTCCGAACCACTTATTGACAGAAAGATTGGCTGCTATAATCCCTTCATCTTTCCACGCTGCCTTAAGCCTCATGCAATATCTCTATCCATCTGGTACACAACAACGCTTGGGTCCCTTGGCTTATCGTGTCTAAACTATCTCATGCCTTCTACCTCATAGGCAGACTTAATCACAACCTTGCTTGCTTCTTTTCCAGCTGGCCGGTAAACAGATAGAGCCTCCTGCCAGTCTGCAAAGCTTTGACAGCTAATACAACCTTCTAAAACTCTTCCAAATCTCAGCAAAGATGCATATTGGCAATGATTGGAGAGCGATGCCGCACAATACGTGGCTGGGTCTTGTTTGTCTGTTTTGTACATGAGCAAGGTTTTGAAACTTGCATTAAAGATCTTGCTTTTTGATTACGGTTTTGCCTTTATTATACAGCTAAAGCAATCAGTTAATTAATTGTCTAGCATTTTTGCTTTAAAAAATAAGTTTAAGCTTCATTTTTTTCAGCTTATCAAATGTATTTGGTATTTGTTGCTTATTTCAAAGTGAGCTAAGTATCTTTGGAGAGTTGGTCAGACAGTTTCAATGCCATTTAAATTATTCCTTTATAGCAGGATTGTGACATCTGAATCCAACTACATACAACCCTTCTGTCTTTTCTGTTTATTTGTCCTTGGTAGCAGTCAAGGCTAATAATTACTGCTAGCTCTTAGCACGCTCTTTGAGGCAAGAAAAAAAATAAAAGTGGGCTACAGTAGAAAAACAGCCTAATGTCAGCGGCACTTGTGATGAGGTCCTCTCCTCCTTTTGTCTCAACTGCTTACAGATGTTCCTTGCCTCAGATACCACACTCCAACATACTGTAAATAAAAGGGCCGGCTGGACACGAACCAGCAGATCTGAAACATACTACTGGATTGTCAGTAGAGCCTGAAGCCCTGAGGCACGCGGTGCCAAAGAAAACACGCACCATTTCATTTAACATTTGCAATGAGCTATCACACTCTGCGGCTTTGAAGCCACTTTTGCTGCTGAGATGTGTTTGCAGTTGTGTGAGTAGGATGATGTTTAAGAGCAGAAGCCAGTTAATGATGAGCAGGTCATGAATTAAATTGAAAAAAATCTGTTATTAGGTTACTGTATATTCCATTAGGGCTTGTTTTTGAAGAGATGTATGAAAGCTTAAAGTAGCTTCTGGTCATGCTGCCTGAATTTGACCGTGGCCTCAGCTTGCCTTGCTTTCAGTTAAAAGAAAGTCAACCCCAGACTAAAAAGCTCCAGTAACAGTCCAACTCACTGTAGCACACAGTATTAAAATCCTTGGAAAGATAGAGTTAATGCTTTGCACAAAGCGTTTAGCCACTGTGACTGGCTGCCCAGCATTTTTCATCTTTAAATCCCTTATCAGGACATAGATCTTTAAATATAAAAGATGAAAAAGTGCCAGCCATTGTAAAGCTGAAGAGAATGATGTACCATTGGGACTAGTGATCAAAAGATACATTTACATTTGTTCATTTTAGAAAAATGTGTGGCTTAAAGATAATAATATTCATCTTTAGCTTTGACAACTTGTTCAATTGCAGATATTAAAACAAAAAAAAAATGGATTACTCCACAGAAACGCTCACCTCCAACAATGACTAATGGCTTACCAGAATCAGCACTAACAAGTGTGCACCATGACTTGACTCCACAGCTCCACAGCACTGTTCACTAAATGATAATAGAAGTAGGGCATGGCTGACACTTCTTTGGCTCTAGCTTGAAGCCTTACTAAAAAGAAACAATTAATGGACTATTAATGAGATTAATGGACCCTTTTTAAGTGGCAAAGGTAATGGGGCTTTTCATAAGGCCTGACAAATGTAACCATAGAGAAAAGTTAACCAAAGTAAGTGAGACTAAATATTAAATAACTTGTAGTGACTGTGATTACTGACACCAATTCAATCTGGAATCAACCGTTTTTGATTCTGTCGCGTTATCATACTTTTTAATAACCAAAGCCACCATGGCCACAATGAAAAACTGCACTGCAAAACAAAATCCTGAAAACCAGTTACAGTTGTAATATTGTTAATGTTTCTGGTTAAGTATTTTATCAGCTTTATGGGCCTCATTCACTAATATGTGCATAGAAATTGTCTTATTCCGTGCATTTAACAACCCGGGCTCACTGCAAAGTCGTCCAAAAATGGCGCTAGGTCAGTGTCTTCTGGCATCAGACACAAGCAAAAAAAAAAGCCATCCTTTCACGCAGGCACGATATGGCCGGACGTCAAGCAGCAGCAGGGAAAAATGTGGCGGGACAACAACAAAAGTTAAGGCAGCGAAGGTCTTAGTAGGGCAGGAGAGGTGATGGATGGGTCCAACATCCAATTACTTTCACGCTGAGAGGCCAGTGTTCGCTTGCCATAAGACTGTAACCCAACCGTGTGTGTGTTGGCAAAACGTAACCACCTGCGCTTGTTGCTGAAGGAAAACAATGTCAATTTGCGTTGTTGCACTGACGCAGTGCATTTATTTTGAAAGAGACTGTATGCAAACTGTACATTTCCTGTGAATACAGAAGTGTATTTTGAAAACAGACAATGCATGTAACCAGAACTTGACATAACATCCCAGAACATCAATAACCAGCACACCCAGGGTATCTTGCACGTCATATCGACTTGGAAAGTCCATGACTTAACGTCAATCAGAGTGAGAATGTGTTGGCATAAAATAAGAAATTATGACATGCGTACCAGCCAATTTTGTTCCATCATGCCTATGTTGGTATATCAGAATCATTCTTAATTGACAGCTGCTATCTGCACTCAGCATACTGCCACGCCCCTATTTCTCTACTAGGAATTGCTCAGAGTTGTATCATGGAAAAGGGGGGGGGTTGTTTCTCCACACATATTCAGGCCCTGACACAAAAGTGTCAGTCCATCAGTGAGCGTCTGTGAATATAATGACAATCAGAAACAGCTGATCAGCTGTTGTCACACTCTTTAAACATGTTCAAACATGTCGGCGACTGATCCGCTCTCTCCTGAAGACTGTAATATCTTTCAGCAGGGTTTGATTTGTCATCTTAACACCTGCTTGGAGGTAGATCAGATTTTTTTAAAATACCTGAGGTGTCTATTGATAGGCTACCAATTAATAAGTTGGCTACAAATTAATATATGTGCAATTTCCCTCAGATAAAAACTGAGACACAGATTGTCATAGTTAAATTTTTTTATTTAGAATTGATGAGGATGTAGGGGGGTCAATTTCATAGTTACTTAATACATTTGACCAATGCATCAGTAAACTAACGGCTGTAGATACTGTCTATGAAATTTTTTTATAAAAATGACTGCTGTTACGTGTTTAGTGAAAAGGCGTGTGATTACATTTAATAAATATCTCCCAGGATTGGAGGTATTTCTGTGGCTTTAACCGGCTCTGGAAAGTCTTATAAACGGCAGGAGCCATTAAAAATATCACAATAATGATATATGAGAGCCAGTTTCATGATTATAGCACTCATTAAATCCATCTAAAAAGGTAATAGTTGCTGTATTCCCTTCGCAGCCTCAATTCTTTATTGGTTGCATTTCGTTTGCTCAGCATCTCATCAGCTTGTGAAAGCTCTTCCCGTTATAGGTTGCTATCTTCCATGGATGGCAACTGGGTTGGTGCTGTTGAGGCCTGTCTAAGCAAGACGATAGCTGCAAATTGACAAGGGGCCAGTTAAGCCCCTTGGTAGAACCCTGCCCTGATTAATTAGAGCCATGGAAGATGGAAAAAATATCTGGAGCTTAGTACTCCTGTAATCCCCCTCTCCAGAGATCATGTGCTCGGAGCTTGACCAAGCAAAATACAATGAAGATGACTCGGTAAGGCAGACAGTAGATCCTCTTTGTGTTTATTCCAGGTTTTTGTTTTTTTTTTTTCTATTGATCTCCGCTCCACCGTCACCAGCTGAATTAACTGCAGGCAACCCAAGAGAGTTCTGAATATGTTATTTTATTTGAGAATATAAACAAAGCTGTAAGAAACCACTGATGTTCCTTGGATAGGGATAAAAAAGGGAGGGGGAAAAAGTTACTGTGGAGGTATTAGATGAAATGAACCTTGAATGTAGTATTTTTGGGCAAACCCCATGAGAGTCTGGCTTTGTTTAGCAATCATACCATTTCTCCCAAACCGTCTGCCTTTAATAAAGTCATTATGCATTGTGCTTTCACAAGGCTTCTTCTCTGTGCTCCATCACTTTGCAAGAAGAAACAGCATATAATCAAACTAACAGGCCATAAAAATGACTAAGACAGACGTAAAATAAAAAGAAAACAAAATGGCATGACATGCTGTTCAAGAAATAGATAAAAAAACAACAGTCAGAAGAAGATAATAAGTCTTGTTGTAAGTGATTAAAAAGGAAGGCTGAAGGTATAATTCCAATTGTAATTTTGATCTTATTTGTGTAGTTTGGACCATTATTTATAACACCAATAACCACATTGTGCTTACTAATTAATTGACATTGAGGAAGGTAGCAACATTGCTTTAAAAGAAGCCTCATGGGGAAAGAACATCAGCAGTAAGATAGTCAGCTATGTTGTAACACAAACCCCCAGATATATCTAAAAGCATAAACAAAGCCAAATGGCTAAATGAAAATCCAAACTGTCTGTTTTCAACATCCATCCCAGTAAGACACTGACTTCCTCCAATTCGGTCACGTTGAAATCTGACACTTGGTTAGTGACTTCCTGCATCAAGCATGGATAAATGAAGCCATTCTATAACGTCGGTATGATGCGGCTCGTCACCAATATAGTTTAACATGGACTGAGAGAGCAGGACTTCACGTGTTCACGTCCTGTAAGTCAAACCCTGTTCTTTTTTCCGAGACCCAACCATGTGCCTCTGTTGCCTAAACCCAACCACATGCCTTAGTCATTGAAGGAAAAAAAAAAAAAAATCAATTTGCTGTATTTGCATGTTGTATGTGGACGTAGATAGTCTATGACCAAACGCTGATGTGTGACAAGGTCGGAGTGAGAATACGTTGCTACTGCAGGGTTTCCCCACACATTCATTTATTGTGGCGGCTCGCTATGATTAAAACATCGAGATTTCCTATATATGTTCCTATGACACTGAATAAATTCATCTGTGTGGACCTTGAAGTACTGGCTAAACAGAAATCTGGACCCTGCAGCCGGACCAGGTGGGAACCACTGATTTGTAGCACCACACTGTTGGAGCGTAGAGCACCTTCGGGGCAAAGACAGAGCAGCAAAACGTCAAGCGCGTTGAAAGTGAAACATAACTATCCATTCCACTGAGACTAAAAGTTTGCATTCACTTGTAGCAGCTGCTCCTCTCATCCATCAATCTGATCTGATCAGCTCTAAATGGATTGACAGATCAATTATCCACCCCGCGAGTCACAAACTGTTGCTGAGGAAACAATGGACTGATGGAGAGCTCTGCTTGTGCTGCCTTCATGGACCCCCCAAACACCTTTGAAATTAGAGACAGAACATTACATGATGCAAGGGGAAACACAGGCATTTTAAAAAAAAAAAAAACAGCACACAGTTTACCTTTGTGATGACTATTTCTGTAGGGCTCACTTTTAATTTTATTTTAAGACAAAGGAGTTCAGATAATCTGACACAAACATTAATTGATTACACTGATAAAAATTACAGTGAACCACACTTGATCAATCTGAATAATACTTTAAGTTATCTACGAGTGGCAAATACAATGCTTTTTTGGTCCACTGTCTTGGTGAGTATAGCATGTTTCTCGAGAAAAGTATTCTACCATTTTTTTCTAAGTATATCAAGTATTGTGGTTTTACACCCAGCCATAGTGATGGACTAGGGATTAAGAGTTGGTTGTCTCCTTGCATTGTCATTTGCCTCCCTTCTGATCTTCAGCTATGAACTCCCCACTAGGAGGGCAACAACTCCCATTGACGTCTGTTTCTGTCATCTCGGCTGGCTAGAATTACTCCTCAGATCTATACGGAGCGTGACCCTGAAAAGTGTTTTCAATTACGGCTGCTGGTGTCAACCTCTTGTGCTGAGCTTATTGAAATTGAACACCCTAAACTTTAAACAAGGCCACAAAGTTACGCTGCGCCGCTGCTATCAACAACATGAAATTACACATTTTAAAAATGCCTCACAGTGCCATGCTTGGGATAATTTGAGAGCAAATTATATTCAGTGCATAGAAACATCAGCCGAGGCTCTTTGGGCCACTTTCGGTTCAGTGAAATAAATAAAATATCAGAGTCAAATAGCTGCTGCTAAATTGTAATGGCCCTACATTTGTGCTGTGCACTGTGCTCTCAGGTGACCTCGCCCATGGGGGTCAGGAAACACACTGCTCCCACAGGCCATGCATGTGAACTGTGCCTGGTCTGTAATCAAGGTTTACAGTTGTAAGTCACATGACCCACAGCATAATGTTACCTTGGGGAATGTTTGAATGGATGCTGGAGCGAGATTTTCAGCAGCTAAATGTGGCTCACCAAGGCAACGGTCATAGTTCATCCTTGAGAGTAAGGACTCTGAAGGGGGTTGGATACTACTGTGTCGACACTTTGCATGTACAGGCAAATGGAGGCTCTTCACTCCTCTGAGTTTGTGAATGTGGATGTCAGTGACAATAAAGTAACAGGTTTCAAAGCCGGCCACTGCCTCATTTTCAAGTTGTCAACAACACGAATCAGTCACATTGAGCAAACAGACAGATGACGGTGGTGAAATAGATCAAGAGGGGGTTGAAGAATTTTCTTTTGGTCTCAACATTGGAAGCAGTCGTGAGTAAGTGAATTCAAGCTGAGGAAACTACAAACCTCTTACGGCCTCTTTCAAGCCTACAGGGGGTGAGTGTTTGATCCTCAAAAGACTGATTCAGGCAGAGGTGGAAGAGGTATTCAGATCCTTTACTAACTTAAAAGTAGCAGTACCTCCATGCAAAAACACTCCTTTACAAGCAAAAGTCACTGACTCAAAATCTTACTGAAGTCGACAGGCATCACTACTGGGTTTGTGTTACTGCAGTATGGGTTCACCCCTTTAATGGAAGCGCTAATTGAGATAATATATGTAAAATCACTATATCAAACTTGCACAGGTGTTATTAATTACTACTCTTGCAATTAGACCTCTGCTCAAGTTGTAGTTGGGTGGAGTTGTGTTGGTTAAATTATGTTGTCAAATCTATGGACTAATAAATATGCACACTCTTACAGTCCTGAAAATAGGTTTAATGACCCAAAATAAGTGACAACACCTGGGTGAACATAGGTGTGATTTAATCTGCAAAATAGCAGTTAATAATCAGTGTAGCTGTTAAATAAATGGAGTGGAATAAAATGTACAACATGTCCACTGAACTATAAATTACACACCAAAAATGTAAATAGTCAATTACAAGTATCTCAAATCTGTGCTTAAAGAAGTATTTTATAGTATAAACTGGGCTGTCTGTGCAGTAGAAAGACAAATACTTTTAAAATGGGTGCTATATGACCAGAGAAAACAGAGACAAAGGAATGTGGCATTTGCTTTAGCTCAAGAGGGAGAAGACCTACAACTAGCAGAGTACACAGCACTGCACTGGACCAATAAACATTTCCGTCGATGGGTGGCATAATGCAAGGTTGGCTGTTTTTCCACAGGAAGCAATATGGCAGCCGGCTGGTAATGAACAATTTTGAATTACAGTTAAACAGGGATCTTAAATGTTTTTCACAACATTTGAGGTGAGAAATAGGCAATGCAGTCACAGAATCTTAGTTGAAACTTTATCAGCACTGCTTAGTTTTACCGTCTTATCTCAGCCTTCATTTTTACAATTCATGAAACAGGAAGGCGGCCACTTCCTGGTTACAAAGTCTCATATTACAGCCAAACTGTGCAGTAAAGCATGTTTCGCAAGACATTTTAGGCAAGAAATAGGCAATACAGTAACAGAATCTCGGTTCATATTTAATCAGGGCTGCCTAGTTTAACATTTGATTGGAGTTTGGTGTGCCTTTGAGAAAGAGAAAAAGAGGAACAGGCTGCTACTCTACTCCTTGTGTCCGTGATGGTGGGCATACAAAGATGCAGATACAAGCCATAGTTTGAGCAAAAGGCCTTGAGCTTGCAAACCTGAGCTGAGAGATGAGCAGGGAGACTTTGCTTCTGGTAATATGGACGGATATTTCACTTACACATGCTACCCACATTGTTATGACACTAAGCTGGCTGAAAAATCAGCAAAGCATCCCTTTAAGTACATCCTTGAGCGAGTTACTTTGCACCACTGGATTTGGATGCAGTCTTGTTTTAACCTTATGTGGCTCTGCACACATTACTTGGACCAAACAAATCCCCACACTAATTTAGAAGACAATGCCTGAATTCCTCTGGAAATGAGCTCAGCTATAAACGCAGCTGGCACTTTACACGTGAACTCTGTGTGACCTTTACATGATTATAACCATTTCTAAACCGTTATAATTTCTTAACACCTCCGCTTCCTTGGCAGAGGTGTGCTGCCCCTGTCCCAGTGTCCCTGAGCGATTATAGCCTTGGCTGGCACAGCATCATGTTGTCAAGGGTGACGACTTCGCTCCTATATATTGTGTAAAGTGTAAACCCTGCTTACACTGATTTGCAGTGGCACCGATAAAGTTCAAATCCTCTACCCCCTTCCTCCTCTGTTCTTCTCACAGGAGTCCTTGCCCTCGGCTGTATGCCATGACACGGTGCTAGGCCAGGCAGGACATTCCCATCAATCACACTTAGGGGAATGAAGTGTGTGGATGAAGTTAGTGATGCAGCAGTGGTCGTGATAATGGCCTTGAAAAGTCGGAGCCTGCCAACCTTCACCACCTCACTGTATCGGAGGTGGAGCGGACCAACTTCTCTGAAGAGGAGGATCCCTGCCCAAAAAATACTGGGAGGTGAGTCATGGAACATTCCAGAGATAGGCCCCTGTGTAACTGTGATTCAGCCTTACCTTAGTTAACCCACAGATATCATACAAGTTGCATGATTCACCCTGACAGACTTTCTTGACTTATGAGATTCTTTGACTACTGCCACACTAATGGTCAAACTGAAATATCACTAATTTACCACCTCAGTGCCATTTCTCCTTTTTAATTCAACAACGTCTAGCTCTCCTCAATGACATTTAACCTATGAAATTAAGCTAGCTCTGTTTAAAAGCATACATATATTCATCTTTTAACCCAGAGAGACGAGATTAAAAGGTTCAAAGACTATTGGAAGGAAATGTTTGCCCTGATAGCCAGACAGCAAGCATCAGATATGAGTTCCACCCGTTGATGCCTTTCAAAAAACGATGAAGCCTCTAGCCTGAAACCAGACCTCTGAACAACTGCCAACATCTCTTTTTTTTAGTGATTAAAACAGGTCTGATGCTCTGCTGAGATCGATGCAGCTGTTCGGCTTGTTGAAAGTCAATCTGCAGAAAAACTAACTCATAGAAATAACTGAAACCTGCATATGTGTTTGATCGGTGTGTCAACTGCTCCCAGCAACCTCTGAATGTAGGGGAGAGATATGTGACTTCCAACTGATTGGTTGGGGTAAAATAGGGCTAACATGAACACAATGTTGGACTGAATAATGATGTGAAAACAAAATGCCTATTCAGTTTGATATTCAGGCTATGTTGCCTCAGCTCAGCCTCAGCATTGACATTTGGGTGGACAAACACACTACTCCATGCCAATTCCAGGCCTCTGATTCCAGTTCAGCCCAACAGCCCAGGAGTAATTCCCCTGGATCTCCGATAATTCAAAAGGTTGGTCTACTTTGGCAAGAGAGTGGGATTTGGCAACTTGGATGATTCCATCAACTTGAATAGTCTTAGCTTTATTTCCTGTTGCTGCAGTGAAAAACACTGCATCATGATGGTCTCGTGAAAGTATTTTACAGTGATACTAGTGCTCTCTAACTATAGTTACTAGGGATGTAACCGTTCACAAAATCCACATTTCCGTAGATTTTTGATTCAACAAAAAAGTAGAAATGTCAGAGAAATGTCCTTGATTTTTAAAGTTTCAATGTATGACAGGTAACATCATTTGGCTATTGTTTTTTGTACAAAGTAGAAGGGACTGAACTGCGTAGTGCTGCATTGTCGAGTTAGACCTTGAAACTCTTTCATCATTTAGGTGTCCAGGATGTTTTGGGTGGGCCTAAAAGCCTGTTCGATGACGCACTGGAGCCATCCTTAACATGACCCGTTCCATGCCTATATGAATACTAACATTACCCCAGCCAACATTTCAATTTGGGCCCCATAAACTTGGAAAATCATCCAAGTGAGCCCAAGATAAGATGTCTATTTTGGGCCCATACCCATTTGGTGCCCAGGTAGTCATACCATTACCCATGTGGGACCATTTCGGTAAACCCACCCATGTGGGCAGTTGGCATGGAGCCATTATAGAACTCATGGACAATCCCATATATGGCCCATTTCTCAGCTTATTTATTAACCACATGGGGCACACATGCAAATATTGACTGGGAAGTGAGTACTGACACGAGAGCACATAGTATCAGTGTTTGTTATTTTGCCCACTGTGTGTCTGCGGTGAGTTTGCTACATCCCATGAGCTCTTTGAGTCTTTGAGGTGAAATCAGCTACACCTTACTGCTCACTGTTGTGTGGGTGTGCTTTGTGAAAACGTTAGCTACTGTTAGCTGCTGAACAAGAGGCCATAGCCCCACAGCAGCTCTTGCTCCCCTGTTCAAAGGGTGTATGTGCCATGACTGTGTGTGCTGCTAGATCTGCTGTTCAAAAGAGTCTGTAGCCACACAGCGGCTCATTCTTGAGCTCGGGGGTTGTGTATTTTACTGTGCTGCTGGGTTAGCAGCTAAGCAGAGACTGAAGCTGCACGGCAGCTTGTTCTCTGGCTTGCTGTGTTTTAATCCACTACTGTCTCTGGCTATCACCCTCACAACACCAGACCTGTAGGTTATCGGAGGATCTTCCATTTCTGGTCTGGTATGGCATTACTGACGACCTTGTAATGAGCTAGCTTAGCATAGCGTGTCTCCAAGTGTCTCTCACTGGCGTGGACAACATGTTGCCAGTTCCTTCATGTGGGCTGCCTTGTTGAGCATAGTGGCACTGTGAACATTATATTAAAAATTGCCAAAGCCGTATTTTTTATTTTCCAAGTGTAACAGGATAGTTCAATGTCATTCGGTTTATTGTGCGTACCGAACTGAAAGCCTCATACCAAACGGTTCAATACAAATGCGTGAATCGCTACAACCCTAATAGTTACTGATACTTGCAAGCAAAACTGCATCTATAAGGTCTAATATTGAATTATGTCATACAAGAGATGAGGTCAGGAGCAAGAAGTAGTGCACAAAGTTATCTGTAAGGTACAGTCACATTAATGAGGAGAGGTCCCTCCTCTGTCTGTCTAGGCTTTGATGTCAGCAGATACACAGTCATCTCCCTACTCTGGATAATCTCTAATGATGTCCTTTTATGCATAGGCTACCGAACATATACTGGATATCTGGAAAATGCATAAAATGTTTGGAGTACAAATGTGTAACACTGAAAAATACTGTATATTAGCTGCGACATTTCCCATATAAAAGCATGAGGTACCAATTAGGTGAATATTTGTAATACTTGAAACGTATGTCTAACAATATGAGAATATGGGTGTGTATTTAAGGCACTCACCGAGCCCTCCATTTCTCAAAGTGCCTGCCTGACAAGCAAATGCAAGTCGTAATTAAAACAGAACCGACGGGCCTTTCTGCATGAATCATTCAAGCAGTTACCATGTTCCTTGAAAAATGAACACGTCTGAAAATAGACGTGTTGAATGTGTTGATGAGCAGATGTGAAAAACATCTATTCATCACGGAAGAACTTGCTGCAGTGCAGGCTTTTCCAGCTCTATCAGCTGGTAAGGGGCATCTGCACAGAGACAATGGCCCTCATTCATCCATCTCTTTGCGTTGTGCCGATGCTCTGTGTTTACAGTAAAAGGAAATCTTGCTATTTTCTTGATGCATCTCACAGTGTAGCTCAGACGTCTCAAACACTGTAGTTTTAATCAGCTCAACACAGCCATGAAACAAAAGGAGAAATCTACTTGTGTTTTCACTTCACAAGTAAATCACTGTAATGTGGTTTAAGTGCAACCATCATTCACGCATACACTTAGAGCTACGACTACCGGTGGAGTCTAAATAGGCAGTCATAACAGTCCAAGTTGATTTGCAAACATTTGCTTTCTGTGGGAGAAAGCCTGTTGCACTCTTTGTTATTTGCCCTGGGCATCAGCTAAGTTTTTGAAGAGGAACTTTAATTGAATAGCTCACTTTCCTGTTAAAGCCACAGCGAAAAATGGATGATGGCAAAGTGAACTACACTGCTTCACACTTTCAACTTTCATGAGTCAAAAACTATAGTCTACAAACATACTCTGTGTTTCCAGGTAGTTTTCAGGACTGTTTTTTTATATCATGCTTGAAAAATGAGGTTCTTTGAGGACAACGATCATTAATGCCTGCAGCACAAATTCACTGGAGGGCAACGTTTCAATTCGTGCATGAAAAATGATCATTGACGACCCTAAAATTGGGGGGAATCGAACAGGCAATGAAGCAAGATATGACTATGTGCTGGGAATTTCTATCCCCCCCCGAATTGCAGACATATCTGCAGGAGGTCCATTAAGCCCTTCAACATTCAACTAATAGTTGCACAGGTTTTTGAGTACAGATGCATTGAGGTGTACAGGCATAAAAGACCACTTTTTCTACACAGATATAATCCAAAACAAAGTTGGACCAAGGGCACAAAAACAGATCTGAGATTCAGGCAAGTTCGAGACTTCAACAGAATGTGCGGTCAAACAGCTCCAGACCAAAGGAAACGTCATCAGGACTGGAATTCCAGCCGTCGTCTAGTCAGACAATAGACAGCAGCTGCACAGAGACAAGTCCATTTATCTGGACCCCCAAGAGGATACTCAGTAGGGCTTTTATTTCCCAACAACTCAAACAGACTTATACCATTTGTTCTCAACACTAAAACTGTACCGCTGTTCACTTACAGTATGATAGAGTTCTCTACTAAAAGGAGGCTACCCAGACGTGCAGGCAGTGAGAGGCAGAACTAACAAACATACACCCACTTGCTTTAGAGCACTGTATAATGTGTCTCTTGTTGCTGTCTTATATTTCTCTTTCTCTTCTCTTCTGATCTGAAGGAACCCAGGCTTGTTCTTATTAGCTCCAGATATTGAATTTGTCACCAACCCGTGTAGTATTGAAATACAACTGTTGTACCATCTACTGGTGCCATCTCAAACATTTAATAAAATGCTGGGCCTCACAAAACCCAAGCAATCCGAGTGTGAAACTCCTGTGCTTCACCGATGATTGGTAAAAGGAAGCAGCAGTGATGATAGTAATAAGACATTATTGTGGTACCAAGATTATAGTTGAAGCTCACTGCACACTACTAATTCTCATGGAAAAGCAAGCAGCTTGGTACACGGCTCCGAGACATGCTCTGAAACACAAAAAAGATGGTTTACATCATGGCATGAGCTGTGGACAGCACTTGGAACTACACAGGGGTGCATGGCAAGGGTTTGTTGGCCTTCCCGACAGCATAAATATACCAACGGCGCATTCCGCAAAGAAACTGAACTCCTGCCACCACAACTGACATATTCACGCCCCCTTCACCTCCACAATCCCAAAGCCTCCCCCTCATTCCCAGATCCTTATGGCAAAGACCACCAGCTGAAACTCTTGTCTCTTGTTACAACTCCTGACAGTTATGCAAACGGAGCAGGCAAATTTCACAAGTGGTATTTTTTCAATACCAGCTCTGTGTGCTTATGGAGGTCCTACACAAACATACTTTCATGCTGGTACCTCTCCTGCATTGACAGGGTTCAAGGGCAATTTTGGCCTTTCTTACCAGGTCCCTAGTGTTTGACTGAGTGCAGTGTCACGGTGAAAAGAACGCAGCACTTGGCTGGGATCCTGTTTGAATTGGTGACCAAGACACATAGAAACACTAACAAATTTGTACGGCTTTTAGTCTCCGCAGTGGTGCAAAAGCAGTTTTAATTCAGCTGTGTGGAAAATAAAAGCTATCTTTTCAGAGGGACAGCGTCTGTTGCATAGAGGGTGCCAGCAATCCCATACTTTCACTCCGCTCTTTGAAAATGGGGGGCACATCTGCTCGTCTTTTCTCTAAATTCATTTTTAATGGAAAAGAGGTGCGACTGTTATCCCTTTTTAGGTTCACTGGACTGTGTCACCAGCTCAGACAGTATGTTCACATAGTTTGCTTGTGCACAAAAAAGAGAGGGGGATGTTAGGGGAACAAGCAATTACTGTAAGCTAGTGTGACAGTACACATGAGGCTCTGTCTGAGGCCCCCGAAATAGTTAACGTCATAGGAAGAGGGAAACAGACTTGTGTCGATGGGGCTGTTTCATCCAATGGCAAAGAAAAGTGTCGCTGTGCATTGTGTTTATATGGAGAGCTGGAGAGGTTAAATTATGCCTCTTTTTAACTGTAGATAATGAGAACTACTGTGCGAGCACATCTGCCAGGGGACTCCCAAAACCTGGCAACGCCACATACATCTGATCACAAAAAAGAAAAACAGTGATGGAAATAGTCATAAGGACACAGAGCCACCAAGGGACGCAGAGCAATGTGACTCCAGTTGAGAACAAGTAGCAATTCCAATGCCAGAGCTGCAAGCAACATGAGGGCTGTAATATGCAATGAGGAGAGAGAAACAGAAAGAGGAAAGTTTTCATTGTTTGGCTGTAAAGTGCTGGAAGAAGTGAGGAGATGTAAGTCTGAGTGCTTCCAGAAGTACGGATGCCTTATCGAGTCCCATAATAACCTCCTACAGTTTAACAGTAAAACAAAAAATGCGATTTCTTCTTCCTCCTACACACAAATGCAAATAGATTTGAAAATGTGTATTCTTCTTTCTTGCTTTGTTTTCCTTCCACACTAATCCAGTTTTACATCCCTTTTAAACCAGGCTTTTTGAAAACGCTCTTTAGAGAGGGCTTTTTGAAACTGCTGATGTTAACCTTCGCAAACAAGGCTGAGTACTTCTGCATACAGCAATATCACAAGTTGTCTGCAGTTTTTACAACTTAGTTCATATTTTCATAATTTGGTTTGGTTAAAATAGTGCTGCACTTACGATAATACCTGCTGAGATCTGGCAACATCGCTGTTAGTACAAAAAGATGGGCAATTATTTCATTTTTGCCTTGGTTTGCTCTTCCAGATAAGTTTGGCTAACCTGGTGTCACTGCAAAAACCTGTCAGATCATTGTCCTCACCCTGTCTGAAATGTTCCCAGATCTCATTTAACTTGCATAACAAACCAAATGCTACCAAAGAAAGTCAGGATTCATTAGTTGTTGGTGCATTAGAGTGTCCTCTAATTTAATCCACAGAAACCAGAACCCATGTAGATGGATCTGTGCGAGCTTAGTCGAGTGACTTGCCGAGTATAATATTTCTCGGAGTTCACACCATCAGCTCTGGTTTCAGATCTCTGCGGAGGTGTGAAAGCTCTTGGGGGAATGAGTACCACACCCAGTGTTATCAAGCTTATTGTGTGGATTAACGCTGGTACAACCATCGCAACAGCAGCAGATTGATAAAATCAATGATGCAGCAGGCAGAAAATTTATGCAAAAGATCTAAGCAACGTGCTTGAGTAAGATATGACAACAGGTATGTCTTGAATGTAATTTACAGGAGCACAGCTTTGACATTTTCCATGTCAGACTCTCATATTGATAAATCACTGTCAAATCAGTTATGGTGGCATATTATAACGCTTTCAGAAATTGCTGTTAATAACAGAAGCCCCAATAATGTGCCAGATGCTTCTGTCTGATAAGAATTTCCAGCTGCAGTGACACTAGAGACAAAACAAAACAAATCAAAAGAAACCCTCATATCGGATATTTGTTAGTGGATTTAAAATGACCCATGAGAGCAGTTGCTTTCAGACCTAGAATTGTCTCTCTTTCTTACGGCAGCATTTACAAGCGGACCAGATCAAATGCCTTGTGTGAGAAAGCTGCTCTTGATTGGTTAGACTTTCCATGTGGGAAAAATCCAGGAAGTAAAGCAAATGTTGAAGAAGAGTACACTTGCAAGGTAAATGTGACACTTTGTAATGTCACAATGGAGGGACAACTACGCAGGTTGATTTTAGCGCTGCTCATCGTGGACTATATTGCTGTCATTGTTCATTTTAGTCAAACCATACAGTTTGAAAACGAGGCGCGGCTCCAACTAGAAAACAATGTTTTGATGCATTGGATGTGCTGAATGTGCATATTAAGGCAGTACAGGAGGAGGTGCACATTAATAATCCTCCAGGACTGTAACATGCTCATGTTTAACCCAAACTATGTGTCATGTGACTGCAGTTGGTTCAGATCCAGGTCGGAACACGCTCTCAACACAAATGAAACAGACCGAGACCACCTCTTCAAGAAGGTCTCAGTTGTTTTGGTGTGCACCTGAGTGTGATTGCTGTGTTCACACCTGCCCTAATGAACCACACTTAGGGGGCAAACAAACTTGAGTTTGATTGAACCGAACCAAACAGGGCAGGAGTGAAAGTTTCAGTTCTGCAACCTCACCGCTAGATGGCACTAAATCCTAAACACTAGACCTTTAAAGGAACCGCACCAGAGTTTATTTGTAATCGGTCCAAGACCACCTCTTCAAGTCCGGTGGTTTTGGTGCGCACCCGAGTGCAACTGCTGTGTTCACACCTGCCCAAAGGAACCACACTTAGCGGGCAAACAAACTTGAGTTCGATTGAACTGAATCAAACAGGGCAGGTGTGAAAGCACCCTGAGCTATAAAAAATGTCTTTCCTAGTCTCTTTGTTACTGAGCTTAATTAAATCAATCAATTCAATTCAATTTTATTTATAAGGCCCAACATCACAAGATAAGGAAAAACGCCCCCCCCTTCCAGGACGGACAGACGTGCAATAGATGTCGTACAGAACAGATCAGCATAATAAATTAACAGTAATCCATATGATATAATGAGACAGAAAGAGAGAGAGAGAGAGAGAGAGAGAGAGAGAGAGAGAAATGCAGGACAGTAGCTTACAACAACATTATTGAAAGTAATAATATTATAGTTCTGGCTACTGTGGTACAATATGTTGAAAGTATGTATTAATATCTGACAATAGTCATATGTGTATAATAACAGAAGAAGTATGACTAATGACTAATGATGGCAGCAGCAGCAGGAGGCATCTGGCGGGACCACAGCAGCAGCACAACCACACACGTCACGCTGTCCAGGCACCGCTGCGATATGAGTTAATCTGAGAGACAGTGGAGCACAAAGGCTCCGGAGAAGAAGCCGAGTTACTGACATCCAGAATGGCCGAGTTAGCAAGATGCAGTAATAGAACACGAGAGAGAGAGAGAGAGAGAGAGAGAGAGAGAGAAGGAGAGAAGGTGCCCGGTGTATTATAGGAGGGTCCTCCGGCAGACTAGGCCTAAGTCAGCCTAAATAGGGGCTGGTCTAACTATAAGCTTTATCAAAGAGGAAAGTCTTAAGTCCAGTCTTAAATGTGAAGACGGTGTCTGCCTCCCGGACCATAACAGGAAGATGATTCCACAGGAGAGGAGCCTGATAGCTGAAGGCTCTGGCTCCTGATCTACTTTTGGAAACTTTAGGGACCACGAGTAACCCTGCGTTCTCAGAGCGCAGTGTTCTGGTGGGATAATAAGGCACTATGAGCTCTCTAAGATATGACGGAGCTTGACCATTTAGAGCTTTATAAGTTAACAGTAGGATTTTAAATTCAGTTCTGGATTTTACAGGGAGCCAGTGCAGAGAAGCTAAAACAGGAGAGATATGATCGCGTTTCTTAGTTCCTGTTAGTACACGTGCTGCTGCATTCTGAATTAGCTGGAGAGTTTTTAAGGACTTACTAGAGCTACCTGATAATAGAGTTACAGTAATCCAGCCTTGAGGTAGATGTCACAACTATCACTGGTTTTAACACTATCGATGCCTAATTGTAGAAAATGCACATTTATATTCATGCCTTCAATTCAAGTTAGAATCATTCTCACATTCAGCACCACAAAGGGTGCAATTGCTTCCTTAGTATCGTTTTGAGAACAGTCTTGGCCTAATGAAAGCATTGTGAGAGTGGTATTTCACAGTGAAGGACAGCATGCACAATATTGAAGGCTGAATGTTGCATCGCACATTCACTGTAGTTTAGAAAGAGCAGACGAGGCCGGAGACACTACAATCCAACCTTCCCATGAACTACCAATGACTCATATAATCTTCTTTTATGACAACGTGCCAGTGTCTTGAGTGTCTTTTTCCAGAGCGAAATTCTCATACACTGTTGATTTGTAGTTTTATATCCTTCCCTTAGGCGAAGATAGCAGTGACACTAATCCACAAAAAATATATTTTGAGGGTTAGGATTCTGTCTGAATCCTAACCCTTTGCTGGCATCAAGCAAACGGTTTGTGGTAGAAGGGAGAAAGTATGGATGCAAAGAAAGCAATTCAACAGTGTGCTTTACAGAGGAGCAGCGCCTTGTATCTAAAGCCTCCTCCAACAGCCTCAGTTTTAAACAAAACAAACCTAGGAATGCTAGCTTCATGCTAATTGGTTCAACATGTCCAGACAAAATATGTAAAACCCAGTTAACCTCTACGTCCATCAAGACTGATGGAAATCTGACAAAGATGGATAACTCCTCATCCCAAAGGACACACATAACCGACCGGTGTCATTCCATTGCTACCAGTACGGATGGAATTCTCCCCCTCACAGCAGCTGCAGTCCACAGTGTGAAGGTGAATTGTCAGACTTTTTTCCAAACTGTCTAGACTTTCCATCCTTCCAGAGCAGCATGGGATCCCTGATAGTGGAAATCTATTCTGCGAAATGCTCAGAACCTCTAATGAAGAAATGAAGCATGGAGGAACCATGACGGACCATGGCCAGAGGGAACCATACAGAGGGAAAGAGGGCTACAGAGAGAGGGATGGTGGAGAGGGTATGACAGGAAGGAAAGAAAGACAGAAAAGGACAGAGAGACTGAACAGACAGAAAAAAGGAAACTGAGAAAAATGAAAATGTGTGTAGTCGGCAGTGTTTATTAGTTCCCGTTGAGCAGTCATGTCTTATATGACTGTAAACTTTACAGACAATGAATCTTCATTTACACTTGACACACTGACACTTTTTTTCAGTGGAAAATCAATTTCTTCTATTGACATATTTGTACAGTTTAAATAGAAAAATGTTTGACTTGCTCACGGGCCATTTCAAGTTTCCCTGTTTGTTGTAGATGAATTTTAAACGAGGACTCCAGTCCTGTTAAACCTTTTAACGCTAAATAAAGGTTGATAATTTGGGTAAAATGTAATTATAAAAGCACCATTTTCAGCACAAGCATAGTTTCACTGCTTAATGACCATTTTCACAGTGTTTATCGGTGGAATAATATTCTGAGCTGTCCTCACCACCTGAGAAGCCTGTTTATTATACACATTGTTAAAGAGTATCCTGCAGCAACTTTCTTCCCCAACAGGAAGAATCACTTAAATCACTTCTTTCACTGAGTTATATAAATTTCAACACATTGAAACACACTAGAACTGGTAGAAATTAGCTGGGAAACGCAATGGGGCCATACCATGAAGACTCACCAAGTCCAAAAGTAGACATCAGTATCACAGAATATAAACATTTTGCACAGGTTTTTCTAAGCTTTTGTCCAAGCGCTTTTCAAAAAAGGAGTGCAAAACAATGAACTGAATGTGTGATTATGAGTGAAAAACTATTAAACACGGACAGAAACGTCTATTTAGGAGCTCACTGTACATAGAAACACTACTAGAAAATGTAAATTGACAACAAAGACATCATAGTAGCTATTTGTTTGTCATTTCTGTGCATTTATACTGCCCTACAAAGCCTAAGTGCAGTAACTACACAAAGGGTAAAGCTGAGAAAAATGTTCATTTTTACTTGTAACTCAATTTTGACCAAAAATGTAGTTACTGCACTTAGGCTTTGTAGGGCAGTATACTGTGGTGCCCGAAAGGAGTTCAGATCTACTGTGGTGCTTTGGAGTGTCATTGACTACAACACCCATAAGACCTCAGCAAAATGGGCCAATCAGTGGCTCTTTATATACATTTAAACTACAGGAAATGGAGGCTCCTATTGGCTCAAGTGAGGTGTCAATGGAAAGGCCAGGAGCTTGCCTCCATTTTGGCACCTGGGCCGGTTGGTTTGTGTACATGTAGAACAGAGAAATTATGGCTAGTATGTGGCGAAATATGAATGTATGAAACAATGCAACGGCAGTTCCTGGATATCTATTGTTTGTCTCTACTTTGGTCTCCTCTTTGACTTGGTCTTTGCCCATATTTGACTGAATATGTTGTGTTGTATTATTGTATTGAATTACTCCATGCTCAGTAATTTACACTTAATGTTTTAATTCTAAAAACCTAACCAGTGACGGGGGTTACAAATTAGCCATGGCTAGAAACCTGTATGAATGGCATCTACTTTGTATTTTACATATGGTGCAATGCCATATGCACTTGTCCTTGTCAAATGAATAAGTAAATAACAATAAATAGATTCATTCATTCATTTCAGACTGCATATGTCTCTGGATTTAAATAATCTGGACCTCTGGCAGTGTGTATAAAAATAACTGATAGCTGTGCAAGCAGAGTTTCTGTCTGGATAATATCAATCTGTGGGTTATAATCACGCTTCATAGGTGAAAAATAACAGGGGTTTTTTTTTGTTTGTTTTTTTATCTGACAGACGCATTTATTCAACCTGCTGTGGTGGCTGTATCCTGAAATGGTCAGCATTAATGGAACCACAAGGAGTGCAGCTTTCACGATATGTCATGTGAGTAAACAACAACATATACAGCTGTTGTTTTACATATCATAAATCACCCAAAAACACCTTAGGAGGGCCTGCAGACAGGCCATTGGATTTCTAACAGCAGCTCAGTAGCACTTCATAGCTAATATTTTAGATTCAAGGTGCATTTACTATATGGACGAGTCTCAAACATACAGAGTTAGTGACTACTGAGAAAGGTATCAATGCAGCAGCTGAAGAGATATTTTTCTCAGAGGTTCAACCTCAAATGAAATATAACATTGCTCTGTGTCTGCAGGATGTATAAGAAGACAATGTTAGCCATCCCCACTTTACAAGCCGATCATACTACGTTGGCTTGTTTTAATGTTTTTCTGCTCCCTAGTGACCAAAAATCGATTACCGCAGCTTAAGAATGCACAATATGTGGGATATGTATATTGTGTACATCGGGGTGGGTGCTACTTTGTTTGCAGTGTTTTCCTCTTGGCTCAGTTTCACCTTTAGCCCCCCTTTGGCACAAATATGCCAGGCTGATTCATTGTCTCAGGTGAAGCCAAGCAGAAGACATGGCTGCCCCAACCCCCCACAGCCCCGCCTTCCCCCACACACATGAACAATAAACCCCCCACCTCACGCTGCTACCTCCTTAGCACCACTCCAGGGATTCCCGTTATTTCACCCTGTCTGCTGAGGGACTTCTGGGATCACATCACATATCGGTCTGGCGCCTTGCCTCCTGTTACCATCAACAGTCACTGGGGGAGGCGGGGGGGCACACCCTTGCTCAGCACGGCTCAGCACGGCACGGCTTTCAGTCACTGGTCCTCATTATTTATGACATTTTCAACATGATTATTAATTCATCAGAATTATATTATATTCCAGACGCAGTCCAGACACTGTCACATCTGTGCTGTCTCTGGAGCCCAGCAGGTCCTATAGGACCCGGCCCCGCCCACTCCATCAATCCCCCGCCCCCGACTCCATTTCTGTTTTTCCACATCTCTAATTGGGTTTTGTTTATGGGTCCTGTGATCACTGGCGACAGCATGATCGGTGCTGTTGCCTCCCAAAGTCTAATGGGGGGGAAACTTGTCTATTTATCTGCTGCCTGCTTCACTTTCACTAATCACTTTGTCATCTTGCAAACAACTGTTTCATTCAAGACATGTGGGCATCTGTAAATATTACAATAATGTCTGTACGATACTGATGCAGTATCAAAGCAGTGTCATCTCTTTTGTTGTTCGAGATTATTCATTCCTGTAACCAACATGAGAAATACAATTCTAAGATATTAGGTGTCTCCGCTGTTAGTCTTGTGCCTGCTGGCGGTTCAGTGGGCTGACTAGTGGAGGGTTAGGGTTACCGCTGTTCAGAGGCCATCTTTTAAGCTTCACTAATCAATATTGTCCGTGGATCAAATGGCTAAATGGTTGCTCATTACAAATGCAAAAAGTATTTTCAGCCACGTCTTCAGTTCTCCTCACCCTAATTAGTTCTTAGCCTCTTTTAACTCATTGGTTTGGTGTTATGGCCCCAAAATCTCAACATGTCTCCAGGTACATTCAGCAAAAAAGCTGATAAACCCAACATACACAACCTGCCCAGCACCAGATGACTCTCAGGAGTTGGTGGAAGGAAAAGAGACATAATGAGAATAAATACTGGACTTACATTCATCAGTTGGCCAAAAATACAACTCTTATGAGTGGTACTGTCGCTCCGTGTTGCTGGATGCATAAATAGGCAACTGTTTCTTAGCACTGGAGCTATGACAACTTGATAAGGTGATTATATGTCAATGGTTTTCTGACCACAAAGTGTCCAAAAAATCAAATAATGCAAGGATAAGCTTTAATTGTATAGTTGATATAGGAAAAGCTGATTTAAGTCCTTGCAAATTTCCAGCAGTATTTTCATTCACATCCAAACAGTTCCACTCATTCACACTGGAACCTGCCCACAATAAATGGCCTTCTACTGTTGACAGTAGTTGTAATGGAAGAGGCAGAGGGCTCATTGGCTTCTCCCACCAAGATTTTCCTAGCTGCTCCAATGATTCAAATCTCTGAGCAATCACTCTTTGAAATCAAAAGCACCGATTTGGACCAAACACCACCCCGGTGTCAAAGATAGTACAGGTGAAAAATGCCGGACCCTTGATCGTAGTTAATCTAATGCTCAACTCTCTTGACAAAACTGGCGACAAGAAACACATGGCTCGTCTCAAAAGTGAAGTGAAATCCAGGAGATAGTCTCAAATCCCTAGAGAGCACTCTGAAAGATGGCTAGAGTGGAAAGATACTGAGGCCCGATGTTAATTTGTTCCCCTTGGTCAGTTTTTTTTTTTTACTTTACTGAGTTTACTGATGCATAGCACCAAATGTAAAAAGCCTCCTCTGTGCTACAGACACATTTTGGTTTAAGGTGAGATATCCAGCCCTACGTAAGAGGCTCAAACATTTTCACTAACACAACATATAGTATATTTAAACTTGCTGAACAGCAAGTAAATCCTCACAATGGTGAAGGTGAGCTGAAAAATGTTACACTGTCACAGAAATGGTTTGATTATCAAAATTCATTAAATTTGATTGACAGAGAAGTAATGTTAAAGTTCCTGAGTGCTATTGTAATACAATTAATCATTCACAGAGAGATTTATTCTGTCATTATAGGGGTTGGGGAAGTAATCAATTAGCATGTGCATTGCGATGTGGACATGGATGATTCAGAGCAGTGCAGTACCCCTACAGTCTATAGCCCGGACATGCTACAGTTAACTTGTAACTCATCTTCACAAAAGGCAGTGGTTGCAAGCTTGTTTTAATTTAATGCAAAGCAGTGATCGGCAGCAACGTTAGGTAACGAGACCAGGTGACCAAAACATGCTGCAGCATTAAACCACTTAAAACACCTCTGTGGTAAAGAAAACAAGTCTCTGCTCAGACTGTTTTACCTCGAAAACCCTTCACCCCGCCCACTCAGTGTCTTGGCTTTTCCCGGAGCTAATGTGCAGCGGAGAGGCTGCTCTCCACGGCTCAAGACGTCAATAACAACACCGCTTCCCCCTTATTTTGTTATTCCCATACAGGCAGGAGACTGTAAGGTGCTTTTAAATTAATTTAATAACTGATGCAAATTAACTTTTTAAAATAAAAAGGCTGCAGATTTATTATTCAACAGTACATCACCTTGTGAAAAATCTCAGTATGCAAACACTGGCCACTACGCAGGTTTAAATATCCCACAGTGACTTAACATTAGCAACTCCAAATGGATACAATATGACTACCTCTCCCTGGTTTAAAAGCTCGGGTATGGAAACATTTTGACCCTAAGGTTAAAAGGAAAAAGGGACCTGTACAAGGGCTACATCGTATACAAGTAAATTCACTAAATGAAAGTATGCTAATACACAAATACAGTATGCTATTTTTTAAAGAAGCAGGCAGTCAGTGAGAAAAATAAATCATGTATAGAAATCAAAAATGTTGATGCATCGAGATGAGATACATCGTGATGCATTGATAATCATTTTATAATGGAATCGTTGCCCTCTGAGATGTCATCCAATGGAATCTTGAGGTGCCTAGAGATTCCCACCCCTACGTAAATATGGCCTACAGGGGGTTAATAGGATTGTTGATCGATGCAATTCACCAGATGCTGAGATTGTTGCCTCTTTTCATAAGCCATATATATTCAGCATATCTAACATTTTGCAGATACGTCTCAGCCTTGTGAATAGTTTTGATGTAATACCAGATTTGTGTCATTTACAACCTACTTACAATATCAACTTTGTGTAGATCTGGCCCAAAAATGTGCCACTTTCATCACTGTCGAAGATCTATTGCCTTACATCCTTGTCGGGGTTTACACTCTGTAGTCGCGGCCCTTCACTCCTAATGCTCATCATTACCGCCCACTCCGATAAGCAGATTACGCTGCCAATAAATCAGCAGTGACATGTGCCTGTTAAGACACATTCAGTCTTCTCTGGGGCCATCTATATGCTAAAAACAAAGCAAAGCATCTGTCTTACTGAAGCTTTTGTTCACAGCTATCCTACATCCACTGTGAAGAACTAAGAACTAAGAGCTTTGAAGCCAAGCTGAGACATTATCTTCATACATCTTCTCTAAACTTTGTGAAGTCTGCACAGAAACCAAGTTTCATTTGGTAATAAAAATGATGTGTGCGCTGCATTTTCTGGATCTCCCATTAAAATTAATCTCTCAAAAAGACACTTTTGCCTTATAAAATGATAATGAAATTCCTCTGGGAATTTGTCCCCCTCCCCACACTCTTTTTCAGGATGAAAACCTCTGCTTGAGAAATGACTGGCTAAGAAACTTGTCAGCGGTCTGGATGAACGAGGAACAATAGAAAACAAATCTCTCCACCCTGAAATTTAAGTCTCTAAGCAGCTCCGACCAGACAATGGTGAAACGCAGAGAGACAGCAGCATGGAGTATTCAGAAAAAAGATAAAAACCACTTCTGCAAACTCACAGCTGATGTGGCACAACTTCCATGTAGCTTAATGAAGTCCTAATCTAGACTTTGATGAGAATTCACAGTGTAACGCCAAAAAATAGCCCAAATGTCAGGTGGCTTTCTTAGTCAGCCATCTTTCCTGGACACCAACTGGGATTGCAGGCTACAGCATCTGAGCACTGCATCAAATCCAACACAGAATGCTCCAAACATAGACAAAGGACCCCCTACACCCGTGGCGAGCCAGAGGACAGTGATTAATGAGGCCACACCAGTGGAGAGTGGCTCCGTTATACTCCACCTCCACTCTTGTCTCTGCTTCAGCAGTAAGAGTGTCAACAAGTAACTAATGACTGCCAAGATGTCCTCTGTTATACATTTCCGGAAAACATCACAGTCCTTATCACCTCTAATGCTGTATTCACAGTGTGGTGGAACATGGCTGGTGGCAAACTAGATGTTACTGTAATTATTTCAGATAGGAGATGGGCGTCAAAGTCTACAGTGCTGCAGTACAGTGCAACTTGGTAAAATAGCTTCCTGAGACTCACGCTTTTGTTTGATATGCATGTTTTTACTTCTCCAAGGTATTTGGGATGAGTAGAGCCTGATAGATGTAGCAAAAAATTAGCACTGTCTTTGAACATGAACTCGTGTAGGGACACTGGATTTATTTTTACCAATCAGACATGTGTTATAAAGAATAAAACTGTTTATGTAAATGCCTGAATATCATGATGCAAAAACAAAATTGCAAAATAAAAGCAACATTTGTAACTCTATGCGCTAGGGGTCTATGGTCAAGTCCTAAACTGTATTTCAATGCCTGAACAAGGCTGTGCAAAAGCAAAACTGCAAACAATGCAACATATCAGCCTCTGTATGAATTTCCTTTGCTCCACACTCAGAGACTGTATAAAAAATGGACGCAGCTACCGTCACCCACTGGTTTGTGGACTGCTGTTCCGAACTCTTGATTCTGCATTTTGGCAGGTGCCATCTTGTTTTTTTTGGAGCCAGAATTGACCATATATGGAGGAGAGGCTGAAGCTGTGGCAGAGGGAAGGGTTGGTCTGACTGAAGGTGCGGAAACAACAAACCAACATCAAAGAACTAGCGGAGACGAAAGCCAACTGTTGCGTCGTCTACGTATTTGGACCCAAACGAAGAGCCGGGGCTAGCTGGGAGGCTAGCGGAGGCTAACTGGCTGTGCTTCCCGCCGGTCATGCTGCGGCTAACGCTCCGCTAGCCGCTCCCAGCTAGCTCCAGTTCGTTATTCAGGTTAAAGTGGAAAGAAGCAGCAGGTCTGTAGGGCAGCTGAGTGAAGTGAAGCCTGAGGAGGAAGCACCGGTTAGCCCCGGTTTCACTACAGGCAAATTCACTCGCTACAGGGGCAAGGAAATAAAACCTGAACAGCCAATCAGAGTGAGCTATCTCACTGACAAGCTCCGCCGCTAATTCAACATGCTCAATCCACTGAAAGGCTGCCAATGCTGAAGTGCCGACAGTGCGGGACACACCACAAAAACTAGGCTGACAGATGCTCACCGACGGCCCGACTTTGGTCGACGGCCGACCGTCGGCTTGGTGTGTCAGGGCTTTTAGAGTGCAACTCCTTGCAGAGTGTCTGTCACTCAAGCAGCTCCGCCCTTAAATATGCATCATTTTGGTCCTTGATGAAATGTAAACGGGTGAGTTATATTAAAAACTCCCCCCTCGTACAGCAATGTTATAATAAGCTATAGAGACCAAAACCTTTTCCTGTCCCAGGCTGGAAACATGTTTATTTCTGCTGTAGAGTTTGGTATTTAATGGAGCTCGTTTTGGAGCCAGCCAAGTGGCCATTAGAGGAACTGCAGTTTTTTTTTTTTAACTTTCACACTGGCTTCATTTTTCAGCGTTAGAGGTTGCCGCTTGACCATACTTCATGCTAGGAATGTCCTTTTTGTCTGTAGGACAATATTAGGCAAATTTACCGATGTGAAATGCTGCAATAACACAAGTAAAGTCTTTGTTTTTTTGTAGTACAATGGAGAGGGGCTATAGACTTTTGCACAGGTCTTTAATGGAACCTGAACCCAGCCCATATTTGATGTCAAAAAGGATTCTGCACAGGGTTAGAAGATGTGATGTAGAGCACACTATAATCACAGACACTACAATATGATAAATGTATCAAAATTTACCTATTAAACAATCAAAATACTCAAATCCTTTAGGCCACATGAGACCAAACTATACACTGTGTTTGAAACAAAAACCTCAGACTCAATTTGCTTGGAATCAGTCAATTGGATTACAGAAATTTATGAAACAATAACATGATTAATTCATATAATCACAATATGATTCCACTGAAAGTCCATTAAAGATAAAGCTGACTTATCCCGCAGCCCTTATTCTGAATAATTTAGTAAACTGAATTAGCCACAAATGTGTTGCTCCATGTGTCTGGCTTCAACTTGACAACAAAGGTTAATGTGTGTATAGTGTTCTCTCCCTCTCTTCCTCCATTGTGAAGTCAAGGATAAAATGATACAACCAAACTGAATTTAAATTCATTTATCTTTTAGGTTATTAAAATACAGAACAATTTATGAGGGCAATTATTTCTGTTGACAAACAACAGTGACACTGTGCTTTTTATTGTATGAATGCATACTTGATGGGCAAACTCATTTCAAAATTACCATGCCAACCACTTTGTCTTTGCTCTTAACAGACATCCCATAATGCCACCCAACATCTCTTTCTTTTTTTTTTAAGGCCCCAGTGTGAACGCAACATAAAACTGTCATCCATTCAGGCTCACTGGTCTGCTCTTGTGTCAGACGATATTTTAGCCGGCGCCTCCTTTTTCTGACAAAAAGTAGGCTCTGCAGGAATCTTATAGAGTTCTTTCCCTCCACTCTGTTGGTTGGAGAATCCCTCGAGCCACTGATCGAACTGCAATTTCCCTGTTCAAACACAGCTGCATCAATGGGCTTTTATCACACTGCATCCCCCCCCTGGACACAAAGATATGCACAGCTGCTGCTCTGTTGCCCAGAAACTGAATGTCATTTCAGGAATACCCCCCATTCCACAAACAGGATAGTGTTACAGGAAGCGCTGCAAACAGCCCAAGCCTCCAAACGTGATTTCCCCATTTCAGTCCCAGCTCTCCATACCACTACTCCCATGCATCCATTTGCTGGGGCCCATCTCACTAATGAGAGTTCAGATGTCACTGAAATTGTGGAGATGGGAAGAAAAGAATTACATAATTGCACCTTCCCTAAAGGAGGACCACACCGTTATTGAGTTTTTGGTATCATTTTCCCATCACTGGAGACTGACCTGAACCTCTGTTCAGTCAATGCAGACTGAGTTATGAGCTCTGTAATTTAAAATCGCATTATCAGAGGCAGCTCATTTCGTTTGAGTGTCTTACCAAGAATCCTGCTAACAAACATTTTTTGTCAATCTGAAGCCAAAAAGTACTCCAGAAAATACATCCCAAGTTGTTTGTGTAGCTAAAGTGCTTTTTTTGCTCTTTCCAAGCCTTTGAATTTGGAAAAAAAAGGTATTATGTGGCTGTTCACATCAATTTCATTTATCTTTATTTTCAGGATCATGAATAAATACAAACATTTTAATAAAATGAAACAACAAAATGTAATTTTAATAGAGAAAAGCATAAAAGCCGTGACATGGGAAACAGCCTGAAGTAAAATGCAAGTTCAGTTTAGTGACTTTATTGGCTTTATAAGGTTATCCATTAAAGCAAACACCTTTCCTTGGCACTAAACCATATTCGTTCAACCCCATGCTCCATTATTAGTCCCTTTATGCAATTCCGCCTTGTTTTACACAAAGCAAATCAAGACAGGAAAACAGCAGCGATAACAAAAAGATTCGATCATGGGGGCATTTAGGAATCACGTGCCGTCTCCCTCTTCCTTCTGCCACTACAGTGTTAAGAGCCTGCCACTCTTGAGTCCTTCAAAGCAGGTGCAAATGTTATAAATAAATTCAGGAGGGTTGCTGGGGTTCTCCCTTATTAACCTGACAGGTATTTTATATTCTGTACAGTTTGAGGCTTTTCTGCAAGAGGGAGCTGGCATTTAAGGCCCTCCTGAGGCACTAAAGCCATTGGGCTAGTAAGAGGAGCCATATCCGTGAATGAACTAATTAAGCTCCTCAATGTCCTCGGCAAAATGGTGCCCTGAGATTGTTCTCTGCAATAGCAGTAATGAGAAAGAGAGAGAGAGACAGAAGGGTGGAAACATGGGAGAAAAAAAAAAGCTGGGGGATGGGGGATGCTAGACCTCATCCTCAAATACATAAGGAGCGTGTAATGCTCGGAAAAGAAAAAATTAGCGAGGAGGATTTCGAGTCCTCTCTCTTCCTGTCTTAGGCGGGCGGACCTGTTAGATTTCTGGATGCGGTGTCCGAATTTTCTCGTCTTTGTTTTTCTACCCTTAGTTGCGGCAAGGCTCATTAACGTCCATAAACAATGCGAGATGTGCTCTCTAATGAGCAAATGCTTCCGTAAAAGGGCTCTGTCTTTGGGAAGCTGGCCATGTCAGCTACCAGTGTATCCAAACCCAGTCTCATGCACCTCAGGGCTAACAACTAGGCCATTCTCATCAGGCTCATTTGTGTCCCCCGGTCTCCTCATGTTCATTGTTCCCTCATTTTCTGTACTCTGCTTCCCATGGAAATTACCGTTAGCTTTACCTCCTGACAGAGTCATTTCAGCAAGACTTTGCCCCGTGAAAATCTGACAGAGTGATTAATGAAGATTTGAGACTTCCCTCCCTGCTCCGCTCCTTTACGGCTCTGTCCAAGGAAGTGGGAGTCGACAAAGTCCCAGGAGGTGTCTACGGCGCAGGGTGGCTAACTAAGTGATCTGCTTGACCGGCTGCAAAGCGCAGTGGAGCTGAATGAAACGGCACAGTCAAAAACAACAGTGGGCTTTCACTGTGTTAGCAGGCCATAACGGAAGATGCTTTCTTTGAGGCGGAGAGAAAAAAAGATTTCTGTGAAACAAACAGAGGAAAATGGGAGCATGACGTGGCATTTCGAGTTGCTCTTTCCCGCTGACAGTGGGTCAGACACTGATAAGTGATCTACCTACGGCTCACTAGTCACAGCGATTCTGAATAATGATAGCAGCAACTGTGAGATAAATCACTGTTATTCCACAGATACAAAATAATACTGTAACAATTTTCCACAAACGAGTGTACAGATACGCTTTGAATGCTATAATGCTGTCTTGTTTAAAGTTAGATAGTTCTCTAAACAGAACAATAATATGTAACCAATGCAAAGGTTAGAGACTAGATAATACAAGTTTAAAGCCTTTAGGCCCGAGAGGCTACAAAGTTCATTAAACCAATATTGTGAAAGCATCATAAAATATCTTGCAGCTTTGCTATTAGGGCTACAGTTGTAATCTTGAGGGTGCAGTTGGAAGAAAAGGCTGCAGGATAATTAATGTCCAAATTCTTCAGTCTCTAACACATTGGACTCTCATGAAATTTCATGGCAATCTGTCTGTTAGGTAATAAGATATATTTAGCGCGAATAATTAGTCAACGCTCAGTCAAATATGCAAAGGGTTCATCTATGGAGGGTTTAGATACACTCAGTAAATCTAAACTTTGACATAAGCGTCACCAAAAACGTAACCCTTTTAATTCTGAAATAGAAACAGTCCACTGGTGCTTACATTGGTATTTTTGCTTATTGTGATGACATTTCTTGGCGTATCTTCAAATGCTTCATTTCCCTAAAATCTGTACAACCTAAGCAAAAAGGTTATGTAAGTAAAAAAAAAACATACTAATTGACAAAAGCATTGAAATTCAACAGATTTTTAAATGTAGAAAACAAAATATTTCTTAGCACTTCCTAAGTTTCTTGAACTATGTACAGTAATTAGTGTTTAGATACGCTCATTTTTATGAGCAGAGTGAAAAGGTGCTACAGATTCATCATTCATTTCTCTGGTGCCACCTCACACGTAACGTAGCACAAGGACATCATTATGATTGTACAATGTGATGACATGGAAAACAGAAGCCTCAGCTTTCTGCTGCACAAAGAATGAATGCTCTAGCTATTATGGTTTTGCAAATAACAACCTCCGACAGCCACTGCGGGAAAATTCTCAGAGAAACTCCGGCGCAATTCCAACAAAATACTACATTTACATTTGCAGAGCATGTAAGGTAAGTTAACATCATGCAATGATGTGATGATGGGGAAAACAGAAGCCTTAGCTTTTTGCTTCACAAAGAGTGATTGCTCAAGCTATGATGGGTTTTTTTTAGACCAAGATATATAGGATTATGCAAACAGTCTCCTGCAGCCATTGCGGGGATATTCCCAGAGAAATTCCAGCGCAATTCCAATGAAATACTATTACTGCACAGCAGAGAGGGTAAGTTAACATTCAATAATGACAAGATGATGGGGAAAACAGAAGCCTTAGCTTTTTGTATCAAAGAGAATGGATGCTTTAGGTATAATTTATTTTTATTTTAGACCAATACATACAGGATTATGCAAACAACAATCAATTGCAGCCATTGCAGGGAAATTCCCAGAGAAACTCTGACACAATTCCAACAAAATACTACATTGCACAGCACATGAGGTATCATTCAATAATGACGTGACGATAGGGAAGACAGAAGCCCTGGCTTTAGCTAGTATGTTTTTTTTTTTGTTTTTTTTACTGTAGACCAATATATACAGGATTATGCAAATAACAATCTGCTGCAGCCATTGCAGAGATATTCCCAGAGAAATTCTGGTGTAATACTATGTTTTCACAGCATATACAGTAAGTTAACATTCAATGAAGGCGTGATGATAGGGAAGACGGATGCCTTTGCAATTTCCTTCAAAAAGAATAGCTCTTATGGTTTTCATTTCAGATCGATATATATGCAAACAACCTCCAGCAGCCATTACAGGAAGATAACCGTAATTACGGCAAAATACCACGTTTGCACGGCACATAAGGTAAAGTAGTGTAAGGTCATGTTGTGATGATGGGGAAAACATAAGCCTTAGCTTTCTGCTGATAAAAAAATGATTCCTCCAGGTGTTCTTATTTTAGATCTATTCAAACAGGATCACACAAATAACAATCTCCCCCAACCGTCCACAGGAGGCTCATTTCCAAAGGGTTAAAGCCTTTAGGCCCGAGAGGCTACAAAGTTCATTAAACCAATATTGTGAAAGCATCATAAAATATCTTGCAGCTTTGCTATTAGGGCTACAGTTGTAATCTTGAGGGTGCAGTTGGAGGAAAGGCTGCAGGATAATTAATGTCAAAACTCTTCTGTCTCTAACACATTGGACTCATAAAATTTCATGGCAATCTGTCTGTTAGATAATAAGATATATTTAGCACAAAAATCAAAAGACAAAGCTCAGTCAAAAAGGGAAAGGGTTCATCTATGGGGGTTTGGATATACTCAGTAAATTCCATGCTTTGACCCAAGTATCAACTCCTTTGTGGACTTATCCAGACCTAAATTCATGACACTGTCTGCAGAATGTCAAGATACCTCGGTCGTCATCAAAGTGTTTGACAGACAGAACAAAAAAGTGTCTTCAAAAAATATTGCTTTCATATAAGCCCAGAGAGATGAAGACTGTTTTATGAGGCTAGCTCTTTGTCTGAGCGCAGCAATAACTCAGTGAGCACAGTTATTGCGTTGCTTAAAAAAAAAAAAAGCAGTCAATCTTGATGTCTACCGCCAAGCTACATGTGCTCCCAACCCTTAAAACTGCAGCAAGCCAAAATCTTGTCCACTTAATATCATGATGATGGGAACAGAGGCAAGCACATGCTTTCTGTGTATGTTCTGGTAAAACAGAAGATATTCCTTTTGATAGCAAGTCTTCTAGTTATGTCTCACAATGGAGACATTTCCAAATGGTGAGTGTTATAAGAGATATTCTTCTTCTTCCTGCTTTGCTGTTAATGCTACCTCTGGAGACATTAGAACAGCATACTTCACACACATTCATGACTAAGGAACGCTGTGCATGCTGTTCAAATTAAAGACTGAGGCAGGAATGTGAACCAAAGCAGGTAAAAAATAGTTTGCAAATTGTGTGAGCATGTGTCACCCATTCCTGACAGCACAGCTTAAAGATCAAGTCTAACTTTCTGATTCTAGTGCAGTGATCTGTGGGACCCTATCAATGCACATATCATTGGTATTGCTCAACTCAGCAACACCCCAGGATGTGTTTAATGATGAGTGTTTTAATTTAATGCAACTTTTTGCTAATAACAAAATCAGCACATAAGGTTAAGGTTCAGCAAGAAAACCATGAGAGAAAATCAAGGTTCATGAGACAGGACCTGGACCAACACATTCTCACTCCGACCTCGTCACATATCAGCGTTTGGTCATGGACTTTCCATGTCGACATACAAGCAATCAAGCAAGGTACCCTGGGTGCGTTGGTTGTTGACATTCTGGCATGCCGTTTCAACTTCAGCCTGTTAATGTATTGTCTGATTTCAAAATATATTTCTGTCTTCACAGGAAATGTACAGTATCTTTCAGAATAATGCACTCCATAACGTCAGTGCCATACTGTGAATTGTCGTATGTGTCCTTCAACAGCAAATGGACGTGGTTATGTTTAGCCAGCACACCCATGTGGTTGGGTTTAGAAAAGAGCAGGGTTTGGCTTTCATTCATACAGAAAGTGAACATCGGCCTCTCTGGTGAAAGTCGCTGGCTGTTGGACCCATACACCACCTCTCCCGCCCACCCTACTCAGACTTTCGCCCCCTTAACTTCGGTTGTTGTCCTGCTACATCTCCCCCCGACACTGCCGGGTGTCATTTAACAAGAACAGCGACTGGCCGGGTATAATGCCGGCTTTTTCGTTGGTGTCTGATGCTGAAGTCACTGCCCAAGCGCCGTTATTCGACGACTTTAGAGTGAGACCGAGTTGCCTGGACTGGGTCTCCAGTGTCTAAATGTCAGATCCATGTCCTTACCTACAACCTTACTCCATAAAAGGAGACACTACCTCCTGCGCTGTCAATCAACATTGGAATTTTGACATAGATTGAAATGGGCAGCTTAAAATAGGGGTAAAGTCAAACCTGAGATTTACATCGAAACACATTATACATGATAGAAAACACTTGCTGAAAACGTGAAAAGACTGAACTCTGTCGTACCGAATTGTGGAGTTACACCGCTAAAGTGTTTTTCATCATTTCTGCAACCAGGATTTTTTGGGCGGGGCTTAAAGCCTGAGGCAGCAGCTTTCTTGCGAGTGGGTGTGGCTTCACCACATTCAGTGGACACGCCCCCAGCATCTCAGAGCACGGACTACTGTCTTGGCAATTTTTTTTGTCACCATTATAATTTGGCTGTGCTTAATAACACATTTTTCTGTGGCGACAAACATATTATACATTTATTTTGTTTTATCGAGACTAATCTCCTCTACAGTACTGCATGTACATATGTGTGACAGTATTTTCTTGTCAGGTTGACTTAAAAAACACAGATGGGCACTACAATGCCAATAAAGAATCTGATCGCACTGTCTGACAGTCTTTGACATCGCATGAGACACAATAATATAGTACAAGTAGTACATGACAACGAGTTCTGCCCCGAGACAGTTTATTCTGTCTTAATGTCCTATTTGTGTCAAGAGACAGCTGTCAAATGGACAGCCATAAATAAACCTTTATTCTTTCTTGCAAGACATTTACACTTATTTCTAGAAAACTCCTAAATAAGTGGAATTATAGCTCTTCCCACTGTCAGATTGTTTGCTTTTTTTCCTTTGATAAACAAGTTCTGACTGTTTAATCTGAAACCACGACTTCCTACGACTGTTTTTGCACAAATTAAGTGCTGCGTTATTGAGGTGAGAGCACCACTGAGGCATGCCAAGCACATGACAATTCTCTGAGCCGGAGCCTTTGGGCAGAACAGTCTCCGAGGCCTTGGTTGGCTCGGGTAAAAAAGGCCGAGCCCTCGACCCTTTCGTGTTGAATCGTCTGAGCTCGGCCCATCTGGCTGCCTGCACCGCGAGCCAGTATCAATCACATGCAGCATGACATGCTCCCTTTGTTCCTGCAATGTAAACATATTTTATCCTTCTGCTGTTCAGACTGATCTGATCTTCATTTGACATTTACCTCCCAATCTGTCATAAAGGACAGATAGTACAACTAATAAAAACAGCCTAATTAAAAGTCTGAGCGTTTAATTTCTACGTATGACAACATCAAACATTTTGATTGCACGACTTAAAAATATAATTGGCCCTGCGTATCTATCCTTTAGGCATCATCAGAATATACAGTAGGAAGGCATGAAAGCATAAAAACACCTTTTGAAACATCCTTTGGTCCGTCTCCCTCATCTCAACCATGAGGGGAAAGTTAGATGCGTCTGCACTCTGGTCGTGTACCTTGGCAGGGGTGAAAGTAGATGCTGCTGGCATTAAATTAAAAATTTAAAAGACTTCAGAGAGCTCAGTTGGGAGTTTATTGATTGGTTAAAGCTTTTCAAAAGATTGCATTATTGGGCAAAATGCAATGATACCACGAGGTAACAAGTGTTTGCAGCATATCTAATTCCCGGATTCATATGCCAGGGACTTTGTATTAAAAATCCGAGCATTTTACAATAAATCATGGAGCACAAACACTGCAAGCTGCCAAATAATACAGAGGACAAACTACCAAACAACTGTGCCAAGACTGGAGTGCCAAAAAAACTAGGAGCATTTCTTTATCACCTGTCAGCATTCATGTATCATCAACGGAACAAATTTTGTCCTCCAACCAGGGCAAAAAGTCTTACTGTATCCTTTTTCATGTGCAGGCATAATTTACTGAACTGTCAGAAGAGCAAAATAATTACACCGCTACAGAACTTTGCAGTTACGGTGGCTTATTAAAGCAGCAGAGCAGCGCATTATGCAGAGAAGCCTCGCAGATAAAATGAGACAGCTGTCAGTCAGGAGAGCGGCTATTCATTCCAGAGACATAATCAGGCCACAATACACAAGTGAGAATTTTGCTCCTCTTACAGCAGTCAGTTCACCAGCTGAGCGTCAGAGCCTCGTCTTATTTTTAGACATTATTTTGTGAGGAAAAACAAGAAAAAAAAAAAAGAGGCACATCACATGGACTTATCATTCAAGACGAGGATCTCTCTTTTCATGACACGAGGTTTCATTCAACTCATGCAAATGCATATAATTTAGTAACAAGAACAGTAAAGAAAAGATCCAAGAATAGGAAGCAAATGTCCCAGATCTGCAGTGTGACAGCCGGCCAGCATCTATAGCAAGGTAGTGAGAACACTAAATAATGTGGAAGTCATACTGAAAAACATGATTACTTTTAAATTAAATCAGGGGATGATGATCTAAAACATCCATGTCTGACACTATTACTGGTCTCAGTGAGCTTTATTACATGAAATGGGGCTCCAGCAACAGAAAGGGAAACAATGAATCCAGAGGTTGAAGTGCCCTGCCCACCCTGTGGTTCCTCCTTGACAACACTTTGCATTGTGTCCTGCCTCCCTCTCATCCTCCACCCCTCCTCCCGCCTGCCGCCCTCCACCTTTGTCTGCCTCCCCGCCTCACAGTGAGCCGCTCCCGGAGCTTTTCTTCGGGGGCGGCCCTTCAACAATGCTGTTAGTGTGAAAGCCTAATAAATTACAGACCTCTCCTGATCTCATCAAACGCAGCAGCCTGAACATAAACACATAATGGAAAGGACCCTCAGAGGGGTCTGCGTTGGGTCAAATGGGGGGTGATTGTCTTCAGATACTCAGATGAATTTGAGGGAGCGTCTGTAATTTTAAAGTCACAAAGCATTGAAAAGAACGATGTGAAATCCTTTTTGATGAGGTAAATTTGTACTTGTCATGCATTTACAGTGTCAGGCTCTGTCAAAAGAGAAAAATTTTAGTCTATATCCAAGTACAGAGCCCACTGAGGGTCATACGGAGAAATATATTAGCATAGCGCACAGTTTGGGTGACATTTTGAGGCAAAGTTTTCGGAGTATATATCCTGAACTCAGAATAAAAGCATGGAGTTATAACTCCGTAAAAGAAATATAAGGAAAATAGTAATACTATTATATTCCCTATGTACATAATAAAGTGATAACAAGCTGGTCACAGTATGTTAGCCTTCCTATTTTCACCCTTTGAAACCTGAGCCAATTGGCAACAAGCAATGAAAGGAGAAATGACCAAAAAAATAGCAAGAAATTAGTAAAATGAGAAAAATTAGTCAAAAAACAGTAACAAGGAAATCACTTGGAAAGAGTGCTTAAAAATTAGAATAATTCTGTGACATAGTTTTAAAATGTAATATTTATAATTATTATAAATATTTTTCCCTAGCTTTTTTCTTTTCCCTCCTATTTTTTCATTTTCTAGCTATTTATTTATTTATGTGTTGTTTTTTTTTAATTTGTGGGACATACTCTACCAAGTTCCTCATTGCCTTTTCCCCCAAGAAATCGCACCAATTTGCTCAGGGTTCAAAGGTTTAAATACTTGTGAAAGACGTCTAAAAGCAGCACAAGAAAACTGATGTTGCTCCAGGTTTCGAAGGGTTAAGTTATAAATTATGCATCAATTATAAAACAGGATTTGTACCTGCTCTGAGTGGGTGACGGTCACTCGAGTTAAAGTTTTCTATTTTCTGTTAAATAGCCTGCACTTGTATTCAGTAGGTATAAATACCAGACTGCATCACTTAAACACGATCTAACCCCTCAGCCCTTTTATTCTGAAGGTCAGAGGTCCATAACCAAAGTCTGATCCTTCCCATGAATGCATCTCGACTGTGCAATCCTCCAAATGTAATTTTTGCTCGCAGTTTATCTGTGTAAATGGATTGCCATATCGAGTGCACATCATGCTAATCTGAGCACACAAATTAGGAAATTAATAATTAATCTATAACAACATGCTTGGTATAGTAACCCTTCGTTTGGCTCGCACAGATCTCTACATCAATATTTTTTTCTACCACGTGATGCTCAAGAGGCAATATACTCAATTATTAAGAATTGGCTTATGATGTGGATTAGATTTTCATTTGTGAGTGGTGAATCCTGACAGATCTGATGCAGAACACATAGGAATAAAATAATCTCTGTTTCCTTGGAGGACATCAATTAAAATGTTCAATATATTATATAACCTAATAAAATGAATATTAAAAACTTAAAGGCTGTAAAGTTGCCTGATCTAGATCAGAGACTCCAAGTAAACAAGCCCAAGGATCTGACCAAGCGTGTGATGCCCTCTTTAAATCCTTGACACTTTCTAATACTCGATTCTACAGACACACTTTGCTTGCTGTTCAGAGAGCACTGACTTCTGCTGCTCAGCCCTACAGGTGTTAAATGCAGTGCAGTTCACTTTGTTTCCGTTGTGGCAACAGCCCCTCCCTCTCAGCACCTAGATGGTGTTACCCTGCAACCACCTGCTACCAACCCAACACAAAAACACCATCTATTTTGATCAGTCTGACCTCATCAGTGTTCTCATGCGATTTCCATATGGGCAGCGGCAGCGGGGCTCCACTTATATGCAGCTCCCATATTAGATTGTGGGCAGGATTTTACCCGTTAATTAGATGATATTTGACACACCAGTTTGATCAAACAGTCCGCAGAGTCTGTGCTGCATCCGCTGTCAGATCAACAGCTCTTAGATGTGTCTCTGCGTTTCCTCTTGTTTCCATAGCATAACCTCACAGCAGCTCTAACGGCGTTATAAACACACAGAACTGACTGCACTGCTTTTAAAACACATCCATACACGGTTGTAATTGCTAAAATTGCATATTTGCCTCCTTTACCTAGCAACACAACACCAAAGTGTATCACCTCATTTAAGTCCTTTGTCATTTCTCCATTACAGAAAAGAATAGTCCCCCATTAAATGACCATTACCCACAAACACAAAGCTATATTCTTTTATTTTACCAGAAATGAAAAACCTCACAGTTACTATTTAATATGTTTTCTCTCCAGCTGAATCCACTAGTTGGTCTCGAGCTTGTCGTTTCTGCACACACAGCTATTTGAATGCACAGCAAGGCTGCTTAAAACCAACTCTCCATGTCTTGAATAAGAATTGTGAACTCAGCTTCCACATTACTTACTGTATAGTGGCCGCGTTTTCATTAAGATTAGACGAAACCTTGAGACAGGATATAAAATATCTGTGACTATGCAGCTTGGGAAAACAGTTTTGAGTGTGTGCCACCTGAGCTTGTGAACCGTATGCAGTGAAATAAGTCATTCTGGACTTTTGCTGGCATGGTCTGAAAACACTACGGAGCCACAGAGGATGCTCGCCTCAAGAATGTGCTCACTGACAATTGTGCCAATTTAGAAAGTAAACAAGTCCTCAGAATACTGCACATGCTGCACATCTCGCCTTGTTCCCAGCTCCCAGAAGACGCACTTGTTTTTTTTTTTTCTTGTTTTTTTCTTTTTTTTTGGTTTTGTTTTTTTTGTTCTTCACACAAAGGCTGAGGCGCCACGGCACCTGAGGAAGCCAGCCAATCACACAGTCCCTGGGATGAGCTAAGTGCCATTGCTAGGCATTACATCATGATGGTGAGTCACTCCTGGGGAGCAAGAATCAGTAAAACACATGCCCAAATACACTATGGCCTTGTCTCACCATGTCAGCTCAGCAGAAGTAAAGTGAGATGATAACTCCTGATTTCAGCAAACGCATAAGAGGCCTGGTCTGTCTTTGTGCTCATAACGTGCATCAAATAAACTCTGGTTTCACTGAGGCAAGAATAATCCTCCAGTTGGTCTCCGAGCTCCAGCAGTTAAATTGTGTCAGACAACTTTAGCTCAGGTAAACTGTGCAAGTGCCAAGAAATCCCAGCAAGTGATACTGAGACGATGCTGAGTTTATAAAGGTGGAGTGTCAAAGCATAGAGTATGTATGCGCTAACACAAAATACCCACGCTGCACGAAGCCACCTACACTTCCCTGAATATCAGTGGCGGCCAACAAATAGACAGCACACGTGTGGCGTCTCCCCAAGCTTTATTTTTATTTTCAGCTTGTTTTTTCACACATTTTGACGTGAATGAGTAGAATTATAGCAAACTAATTATATACTCAGTATAATGTCAGTATAATGCATACTAAGACACTATGTTGGATCCTCCTGTCCTAATGGGCATTATCCCAGCTTTGCTATACACATTGGCTGCAGTCCATTTGGCAAATTTCTCAGCAAGGGCGGGTAAACATATTTTAATGGAGTGCATGCTGCAAACCAACCGATGTGTTGGCTAGCTAATCACAAATTCATCCTATAAATTGGCATATACTTGGGACACTTGGGACATACAGTACAGGCCAAAAGTTTGGACACACCTTCTCATTCAATGCGTTTTCTTTATTTTCATGACTATTTACATTGTAGATTCTCACTGAAGGCATCAAAACTATGAATGAACACATGTGGAGTTATGTACTTAACAAAAAAAGGTGAAATAACTGAAAACATGTTTTATATTCTAGTTTCTTCAAAATAGCCACCCTTTGCTCTGATTACTGCTTTGCACACTCTTGGCATTCTCTCCATGAGCTTCAAGAGGTAGTCACCTGAAATGGTTTCCACTTCACAGGTGTGCCTTATCAGGGTTAATTAGTGGAATTTCTTGCTTTATCAATGGGGTTGGGACCATCAGTTGTGTTGTGCAGAAGTCAGGTTAATACACAGCCGACAGCCCTATTGGACAACTGTTAAAATTCATATTATGGCAAGAACCAATCAGCTAACTAAAGAAAAACGAGTGGCCATCATTACTTTAAGAAATGAAGGTCAGTCAGTCCGTAAAAAATCAAAAACTTAAAATGTGTCACCAACTGGAGTCGCAAACAATCAAGCGCTACAACTAAACTGGCACACATGAGGACCGACCCAGGAAAGGAAGACCAAGAGTCACCTCTGCTTCTGAGGATAAGTTCATCCGAGTCACCAGCCTCAGAAATCGCAAGTTAACAGCAGCTCAGATCAGAGACCAGATGAATGCCACACAGAGTTCTAGCAGCAGACCCATCTCTAGAACAACTGTTAAGAGGAGACTGCGCGAATCAGGCCTTCATGGTCAAATAGCTGCTAGGAAACCACTGCTAAGGAGAGGCAACAAGCAGAAGAGATTTGTTTGGGCCAAGAAACACAAGGAATGGACATTAGACCAGTGGAAATCTGTGCTTTGGTCTGATGAGTCCAAATTTGAGATCTTTGGTTCCAACCGCCGTGTCTTTGTGAGACACAGAAAAGGTGAACGGATGGATTCCACATGCCTGGTTCCCACTGTGAAGCATGGAGGAGGAGGTGTGATGGTGTGGGGGTGTTTTGCTGGTGACACTGTTGGGGATTTATTCAAAACTGAAGGCACACTGAACCAGCATGGCTACCACAGCATCCTGCAGCGACATGCCATCCCATCCGGTTTGCATTTAGTTGGGCGATCATTTATTTTTCAACAGGACAATGACCCCAAACACACCTCCAGGCTGTGTAAGGGCTATTTGACCAAGAAGGAGAGTGATGGAGTGCTGCGGCAGATGACCTGGCCTCCACAGTCACCGGACCTGAACCCAATCGAGATGGTTTGGGGTGAGCTGGACCGCAGAGTGAAGGGGCCAACAAGTGCTAAACACCTCTGGGAACTCCTTCAAGACTGTTGGAAAACCATTTCAGGTGACTACCTCTTGAAGCTCATGGAGAGAATGCCAAGAATGTGCAAAGCAGTAATCAGAGCAAAGGGTGGCTATTTTGAAGAAACTAGAATATAAAACATGTTTTCAGTTATTTCACCTTTTTTTGTTAAGTACATAACTCCACATGTGTTCATTCATAGTTTTGATGCCTTCAGTGAGAATCTACAATGTAAATAGTCATGAAAATAAAGAAAACGCATTGAATGAGAAGGTGTGTCCAAACTTTTGGCTTGTACTGTATGTAACAGGTGACATTATTTGTAAAAAGGTAGAAAGGGCTAATATCAGGTAGGGCAACAATATTAACTTGTCAAACTACTTTATGATGTTCTGAAATCAGTCAGACCCAACTAAGACTTTTGAATCGAAGAGCAATATCCATTCAATTAGGATTCATATTCATACACCACACACACACGACAGTTCATATGATATCCGACAAATTAGCGCCCAACGAGTGACGTTTAGGTTTAGGCAATTAAAATTACTGTAGTATGGTTCAACAAAAGAAACAAGGTGAGGATGTAGCCAAGCTTAAAATGACTTAAAGTTCACATGCTGAACACACAACTCTAACGGAAAGTCCTGTTTTGTGACCCATTCACCACCCCAACCTGCCTCCTTACAAGACCGCTCAGGGCTGCTTCCTTGTTTAGCACCATTAGTGCATCGGTTACGTGATCACAGCCTTCCAAAATACGTAGGTTATGCACAAATTACTGGCTCATGATTACTCACGAGCGAATCAGATTTGGCTATTCGATACAAATATTCAACTATTCATTCCTTTTTTTCTCCATATAGGGTTTGAAAAGAGTTCAGAGAGATGTCCGGAGTGGCAGGACATTCAGGTAATACAGCTGAGAGGCCAAGTTGAACCTCAGAGCTAATGCGTGCCAACTACCATAAGGGTACGGTCACACATGAGCAAAATGAACATTGGCAAAATTGTTAATTTACATTCAGTACAATCAAAGAGAGGAATAAAAATTTGCTTCAAGTGGTAAAGCAAATTTTCATCTTTCATCTCAGCTGACTGAGGGGTCTCTGACTAATGATTCAAATCTTCAACTTTCAGGGGGCAGCCCCAATACTTGCTGCACATGCCACTCATTCAGGCAGCATTAGCAGCACGTACAGTGCTACATTCTGTGAATTCAACATGGACCAGCACTGTGTCGGTTGAGGTTTGCAATGCACTCACTAATTCATTGCATCTCTTTACCCCACATCCATTGAATGCAAGCACAAAGACAACAGGATAAATAAGTGATTACCTGAGCAGCCAATCAAAGGCTCAAACAACAAGAAAGCCCTCGTTGGCTTCCCTGAAGATGCAGCAGTGTGCCTTTAGGTAATATGTAACATTAAAAGAAGTTGGGGCTCATAAACATAATGGCAACAGGTCCGAATGAAAAGTGATGAGATTATCAAGCAAAGCAAAAAGACATTCACTGAGAAAAGAGCAACTATTTCAAAGACTAAGACACAATCACAATGAATTGTGTGGAAAAAACATCACTGCATGCATCTTAAATGAGCAACAATTATCCCTGTAGACACCAGGTGTACAAGAAAATGAGCTGCCTCTCCAGGTGGTTTGAAAAAGTAGGATTTCAGAGGAGAAAATCCTCCTCCTTGAAGACAAATAAAGCAGGTGTGATATCAGCTAGGCTGCTGAAATCCTGGAACAAACTGCCTGAGACTGTCTTACACTTTTACTTCAATGAGTCCCTAAGCTGCAGCACTAGTGAAGTAGCCAGAAACGATACAGACCTGGCATTCTCCATCTCAGTAAAACAACTACGAACATCGCAGATGAGCTGGGGTGACAGATTCGTTACCCGGCAAGTCAGCGTAGCTGATGCACGCCAAAGATGGATAACGAAGTCCGAACACGCTCAAATATTAATTCCACAGGTGGTGACTACAGCTAAATGTTTCATGCAGTTCTGCTGCATAATAAACACAGCTCAAATCAAACACCACCAGCGAAAGTGGCAATATGAGTCACATCTGTCTAATCCTTTTCCAGATAAACCGTGGAGTAGTCAGTGATGGGGACCGTGGTGCGAATGAATTCAGCATATATTTATTTCAGGGGGAAAAAAACATCTCATATCTAAGGTGATATTGAACCCATGGTTTTTAGCAGCCTAAATATCTAAAGAACAGACACGGACATAGACGCCCTGTTCATACTTTACTGGGTGTGTGCTTAAGCCCAAGTGTCCACGTGTGTGTGTGCACATACCTTGCAGTGGGCGAAAATGCTTATCAAAAGAGACACTGTGACCTGGTGGTAGCGCCCCAGGAAAACTCAGGGTATCACAACAATCACTGACTTTTCACACATCAGTATGGCATGACACCTGTAGCACACACAGGACGTGCAATACAGACAGACGTAGTAAAGGTGCTGAAGCCAGGGTGTGCCAAACCACCGGTTCGAGATGTGACGCTGGGAAATAGGACAGCGTGTGAAGATACCGCCTGTGTGCAGGCTTACATTGCAAACAATGGGTGTTTTGAAGCATGTAATACACAGCTGGTATGTGATGCCCTTTAGTCTTGTTACGGTAAATTGCATTTCCTGCCAATTTCAACAGTCTCGCACAGGAAAACTGCGAGACTTAGCCACATATCAGTATGCATTTTACACTTGGCTTTGCAGGAGATAACGCCCACAGCTGACAACCATATGCAGTAAGTGTGTGCCTAAGTGTTGAAGCATCGGCATCAAAAATCCCGCGGTGACACATGGGTGACATTGCTGTCTTCTCTCATCACTCAAAAGCTTAGTTGAACAAAGGGACAATCAAGCAAAACCTCCTACTTTCTGCACTTGTGACTCGTGAAAGAAAGATTGCCAGTAATCCATCATTAAGAATGCAAATCATTCAGTGCTGCCGTGCATATGTGTGATCCCTGATAAAGGTTACTGCAGCTCAAGTGCAGGGTTTTTTATCTTAAGGTGTTGTCTATCCAAGCATGTCTAAATTTATGGTGTGTTTGAAAGAAGTGAACTGTTCAGTAAAGGAATGTAAAAACATCAGTTTTCTCGCTGGAGTATTAACGCAAGACAACTCAGAAGTGTCTTTGACTTTCACAGACAGAAATACCATCTGTTCACCAGTGCCAGTCCTGGGGGAAGTGAGTTAGAATAGTGACAGACTATAAATAACACTGGGCCCCATGCTAACAATAAAGAATACTGGAACATCGATACAAACAGTATCTATTCCAAATAAAATCGGTGCTTGTAGTTCTCCAGGCAGTTCAAGGAGGACAGGGACATCACGCTGGGATTCTGTTACGCAGAAATGTAGTCCACCGTCACCTTGGGCATCTTCACCAGACTTGGCAGCCTCACTTAAAACAGAGCCCAGGAAAAAAAAAATGCAATAGTGCCTGCCAAAGCAGCACAGATCAGCAGTGCTGATGTAGAGAACATGGGGAGGTTAGGATAAAGGACTCTGCTGAGTGTCACAGCAGACAAGTGTCCATCCACCATCACCTTCCATATTCTCCATGAGCAGCGTGGCTATTAGCCTGAAGGCACCAGCAGCTTCAAAGACTGTTTTGAATCAGAACCACTCCAGGAGACGTTTTACCTTGCTGAATGCGATCGTGGGGCACAATTGCATCAAGCACAGTTTTTTTCTGAATCCATTAGAAGCAGATACTGGTTCACCCCGCTGAGACACATTAGTCTTCTTTGAAGAGAACTGTTCAAGTTCAGTTCAACCAGGGGAAGCGACCACAACATGGAGGGTCTGACAGCTTTCAGTAAGTGTGACAATTTCTACATTTTGTAAATTGAACAGCTCATCCAGCAGATAATATTCAGACTGCAAGACCATTGTGCTGATCTTTAACGACAAAGACAGACAACTAAAGAAGTCATACTAGTTTTGATTTGGTGGCATCTAGCAGTGAGTACTGCACATCGCAACCAGGTGAAGCTTTTCCAGGTTGCCATGAGAGAACTTGGTTAGAATTCCTTCAGGAGATTTTAATAGGGAGCCGAATTATCTGCAGAGGTCTCTTCCTCTCCAAAACAAACGGACCAAGGGATCAAAACCAGTAAAGACACTGAATAAAGCAGTTTAACGTTAAAAATCAGTGTTTTTCTGAAGCCATTCCAGACATTCGGAAGGTTTTTACGAGGAGCCAAATTATCCGCAGAGCTCTCTTCCTCTTTAAAACAAACAGACCAGGTGATTTAACCCAGTAAAAACCCTGAATAAAGTAGTTTCACATTAAAAATTTGTGTTTTTCCAAGGCTGTTTGGCTTGTCCGAGAGGGACTGCTAACTATGGTGGCCGACACAAGAACGCAAATGGTCCTATCTATAGCCAGTGTTTGGTTTGTCCATTCTGGGCTACTGTAGAAACATGGCGGATTCCGTGAACGAGGACCCACTCCCTTCGTAGATACAAACGGCTCATTCTACGGTAACAGAAACACAACAATTCTTATTTTGAGGTGATTATACACTAAAGAAAACATACTTATCACACATCATAATTATATTCCATTAATGTAACATAGGCTATAACGTTACATATGATAACACAGCATCCAGTTGCTAACTGTTAGCCTGCTGTCTTGTTTGTTGCCAGTCACCAGTACTATCTAACGTTAGCGTTTACGTTATATCATAAAACTCACACAGCATCCAGTTGCTAATGGCTAACGTTAGCCTACTGTAGCATAGCCTCTGAAACATTAACGTTATCGTCCTTGTGCGTTTTCACTTACTAGTAACGTAACGCTACTATCTAACGTTAGCACTGTAACCTTATTCTAAAACTCATCAGCCATCACTGACTCCGGTTGAGTTTTAAAACTCAGGGGTTGCATTTGACTGTCTTGGTTGTACCATTACACTCGCTCTCCTCTTCCGTGTATCTAACATTACCTTGCCAACGCCTACGTCTATCATAGACGTAATGAGGATGTAATGGAGGAGGGGGGAGTAGGCCATTGGAGGGAGGTGGAGGGGACTTTGGAGGGAGGCAGGAGTTGTGGATGTTCAATTTTTTTTTAAGTGTAAGCACTTTTAAGTGTGAAATGCAAGAAAGGTAAGAGTTACTTTAATATGATTGACAGTTGCTCTCAAGCTTAAGTGATCGAGCTGATTGCCTCATATTATTTTCAAAGGAATCATTAGCAACTATCTTGGTAATTATCAAGTGTAAATGACGGAATAACTTGTGAGCACATCATAAAGTAGATAGGTTTGTAATTATGTTCATGTAGACCACCAATACAGGCCGGATGTTTATCTTAAACTGTCATATGCCACGCTGTGCACTGGGAGAGGCACCAAGTGGAAAAGGCTTTACAGTACTTACACGTAAATCCCACTGATATGAAATGAAATATGAAATGATTGTTTTCAGTTTTACCCTAATTTACTCTAATTTTTAAGGAACATGAGCATAATGCAAACTATCAGAGTGCCAATTGTACAGCTATTTACACAGTGTATATACACTGTATTGAGTTTTGCAAAGTAATGCTGTACTAATGGAGAAAAAAAACACCCTCCTAAGAGTTGGAGGGTTCAGGGAGGCGGGCAGCCCCAATTCTGCATAACAAGCCCATCTACTTTTTTTCTTTTCTCCCCCCCCCCCCTTTCTTTTCCCCCACATTCAATTCTCTATAGGACGCCTTCATTGCTCACACAATGCAAATCACTCATGGTCCCTATTCATGCACTGATTAATATGCAAAGACAGCCCATCCTCATCTAACAGTCAGCAGAGAAGAAATATAACAGCCAGCCGAGTCATTTTGAACTTATCTGTAAGGAACTGTCTGCACTTTTTTTGATTCAGCATAAAGACGCGCTGCGAGATGACATGAATTTATGAAGAATGTGTCAAGATCCACAGCCTTATGTTTCATTCTCATTTTTTTTCTAATTAATTTGACCTTTACATTATGTTTTATCCACAGATCTGTAAACAGCCACTAATGACATCATAAATAGTCTATATCCATGACTCTCTGTGCTACTATGTTCCTTTTTTGTGACAAAACTGTAACTAGTTTTGGGCATATTTTGGGCCATACTTTTAAACAATACACAGACAAAAATGACAGTGAGTAGAATAGGAAGTAAAAGTATATAAAAAAAGAATAATGGATGCACATGTGCAGACTGTACATCTGGAAAATCCACTAAACTTGCAGTTATGACTCAATAAGAAGTTACTATTTGATGCTGTCTTTTGCTTTTAACTGTACAGTAGGAACAGTTTGCAGTATATTGCTGAATTCAAAGAGGCTCCAGCTGTAATCTGAGCAACACCTACACTGATGAGAATTTGATCAACATAAGCTATAATAAATTGGTACAAAATGTGTACTTGTCACTTTGAATGCAGCACGGATCTTGTTGCAACTGCAGAGCAAAGTTCTGAGGATCCAGAATCCCGTTTTACTCAGGGAGCAGACTAAAAACGCCTTATAATTTTCCCTTGTTTGGCTGCTTTTTCCAGTTCCCCTAAGTCAAAAATAGCCTGTATTATTTTCATAGTGGCTTTGAACTCACCACAGCAGTTAAAGTCCCATATGTTAGCCATTTACGAATTGTGTATTTTCTCTCCCTCCAAATGTTAAACTCAACTTTTTTCTCCTTTTTTTGTGGGGGAGATCAGCTCAGTGCTTGATGCATTAAAACATTGTTTTAGATCTGGAATAGTCCATTAAATGAACGTCACAGTTCACCTCCAAAGCACATGGATCTGCTTTGCTCTTGAACTCAGTGTCTTGGAGTTCATAAAACTGTATAAATGGCATGGCAGGTGCACAGCTGAGCATTTGAACTAAAAGCAGCATTTGAAAACCACAGCAGGCTGCAGTGGTGGGGACTTGTTGTTTCAGTTACCTATGGAAAGAAGAAATACAATTGAGGAAGTCTAGTTTGAGTAATAGATTCGTGACTCTGCAGTGTTTTGGCGTCTGACAGACTTTCAGAGTGCCTTAAAATACCACGAGGAAGGACCTACAAATAGGGCTGGGTATTGTTTACAAAATTACAATATCAGTACTAAAACCAATAACCTCAAAGTAATACTGATACCAATGGAGTACTTAACTCAATACCCATGATGTGAATGGAGTTCTAGGTAGTATAACCATACTATCGGACGTTTCGGTGGCATCTTAGCACAGTGATCTGCCGATTCCTTAGAATACACTGCACTTGTCTTCACCAAACCACAGACTGTATAGGCTAAACTGGACGTTTAAAGGTGTTTTCTATGGGGAGACTTTTTACACAAATTTCTATTAACAAAATGGTTTCAAGTTTCAATTATAGTCATAAAATGTTCGCTCAATCAATAACACCTCTGTTTTCATTCCTTTAAGGGTCATTCCGACTGATAATATAATTTCTGTAATACTGTGTTACTGTGAAACCGCAATATTTTCGAGATGGTTATCGCACTATGAAAATCTCAAACCGTTGCAACCCTACACATGGCTAAAGTTGCCAAATGGTTATTATCGGATTTGACGATAGTGTTTTGAGACCACTTTACAGTTCAGTGTTGGATGTTGGCCGCTGCTGCTGTATTAGCTACTTTTAATAGGGCAGACACTTAAATGACCATTCCCCTGAGAAAAGCGGCTTCTGAGACGGCAGCAAGAGAAACCATGCTGATCTAGGAGGGAGTCGGGACGGTCCAGGATCAGACCTTCCGCGCAAAAAGGATTGAATGCAGGTATTGTTTGACTGGAAATGTTTCCATACATCTTGGTATGGGGTTACTTGAGAAAAATCAAGTACCTTTACCCAGCCCTGTTTAGAACTCTAGAAAGTTACCAGGATGCCAATAATTCTATCCTCCACCTCAACGATCGGTACTCTTGCATTAATTTCATGTTGCCAGGTGATACTGCATTGAATTTCGGCAAAAAGTTTAGCTAGGTTCCACTTTTTGGCCCTCTGTATCAGGACTCCTACTGTGTCAATGAAGGGGTCTCATTTAAATGAATGAGACGGCTGCATATTTTCAAACAGTGCTCATGTCTGTCTGAATACATTTGACAGCACAAAATAAAAAACACGAACACTCAGTCATATTCAAACATTAGCAGTCACCAAGTATCACCTCTCTGCAAACCTTAAGCAGAAAAATTCACATCCCTCGAGTTAGGCGCTCTAATTCTCACCCCAGAATTGGTGTGACGAATAGTTTTGTCTCTCCGATTAGCCTCCATCACCTTACACTCTTTCAAGTTGCAGAATGATGACCATGGATATGGTAGATCACTCCAATAGCACAAGGTCAGCGCTGGTGATACACACCAGACTCAATCCATCAGGCTGCAGTGTAGACAGAGCAAGACAAGAAAGGCCGCTGTCTGCGTGCACTTCTCAAATCGTATTCTACTTCATTCTGCCATTATTCAATCATTTCTTGGAAGGCGCTGTGGCTCTCCGTCCTAATGTTTGTGACTAGACTCGAAATTTAATTATCACTGAACTGGAACAGGAACTGGAAATCAATAAATGTAATTAAATTGCTCAGCCTTCAAACTGTGTGATACTGTCATTACCCTTTTAATATACCCTGGGCCTATCAAATAATGTGATCAATTTCTTTGAATTTCTCCCCCTATTGCAACGGAGCACAGCTAAGGCACAGTTGTCTAATTATCTCCCTCTTGGTTCCTTGCACTTTCCCTCCCATATGAGGTGCAGTGAATTGCGTGGGCGTCGGAATATTTCAGTAGGATCATGAATCATAAAGAAAAGGGGAAAAAAATACTGAACATATCCCAGGTGTTCTTGGTACCACGCCGCCCCCTACTCAGCTAACAGTGGCAGGTTGACACAGTGTTTGGGTGTGAACGGTGGCGAGAAACTGTTGATTTGAAAATGCCTAAAAAATATCATGGAGAACTAAAAAAAGGCCTGTGATTAATTAACGTGTACCAAAGTGCGTATATCAGTTGCATGTGAAGCAAAAGTCTGCAAGACACAAATCTGCAAGCTGACACACACTGTGCCCACATTAACCCATTAAATCCTGATCCATATATAAGGCCAACAGTGCTGGGCAATTTTAGCTTATCACAAATAGATTCAAGTTTGTCCACCAGAGGGAACTGACAGGTTTAATTTTTAATCTTAAAATGTCAAGCTCAGTACATGCCTTGGGCATACTGCCTTACTCAATAACACAGGGGCCTTTAGTTTATCCATTTATCGTCTATAAGTTGATCTGTCATTATAACATATTTAAAACTCTCAGATATCAATATCAGCCTCAAAATTCCAGTACAGGTCGGACTTTTGGGCCTGAAAGACTTAAGATAATACAGGAAATGAATTAAGAAATCTGCAGTGGTTCCCAACTGATGGGTCGCGATCCAAAAGTGGGTCGTGGTTCCATTCTGAATGGACCACAAGGGACTCGAGAATGTGTCAAGTTTGTAAAAGACACGCCTAGTTTTTAAGTACAGTAAATCTGGCACAGAGCTTTTATTTTGAAGAGCTGTTTCCTGCTGTAGAGTGAGTGACATAAGGGACAGCTACTTGTCAGAGACAGCAAACTAGCTTTAATGTAAAGTATGATGCTGAATATATTAAAGACAGTTTGGACCTTGAACTAATGACTAAGGAGAAATCTGGACCCCATGGAGAGAACCACTGCTTTATGTATGGAGGGGAAGAAAATGGTGACATCTAAAGCCAAGGTTAGAATAATCATCCTTGTATATTCTGATTGGGGTAATGTCTGCTAAATGAAAGTGTTATCAAATCAAACTATTCTTCCTCTCTCCGAGGACCCCTGGGGGTCCTCAAACTCCACTTGCAGCACACAGTTGCAGTCTATAGAGAGAGGGGGCAGATGCAGGGAGGGAAGGAGGATGTAAGAAGCGGGAGAGGTGGGGGTTTAGGGGAATGCCCCCACCTCCCCACCTCCCACCTCCCGCCCTCTATAACCATGGGAGCTCTGGGATTGGATTCTATTGTATACATTGAATGACTATTCAGTTGTCCTCAATGGATGACGAATTTCCTCCCAACCAACCAAATAAAGAAAAAAACAAAAAACACTACAATCAGATCAGCCTGAGCCTGTGTCAACATCATTTTGCGCCTAAAAACGCACTGCGCTAAGTTGGAAACTCCACTGTCCCTTTTGGCAATTAAGAAAAAAGGAAAGAAACAGACGTTATGTCACATAAAGAAGGTCAAAGGCTGGCAACCTATGCGACCAGCCTGGTGTTAAACTCTAAAATCCCACATTGACACATCCGCGCAGAATACTGCTTTCGTGCCAAATCCGATGATGACCAGAGTCGGAATGGTGGACGCGTCTAATCCACCAGCACAGAGTTCAAGCGCGTGAATATGAGAAACAAAAATCTACCTCTTATGAAATGTCCCGAAAGCTGTGTGTTATTTAGTGGAGTGAGACAAAGCATCCCCGCTACGAGCGAGCGTCGCTCCGGACACTGCATCCTCGGTGCGTCACGGCTGACCCAGCACAAGTGGGAACGCCGAGCTGGACTTTTGGATGAGGGCACACGGTGTTTACTTGGTGTTATTTGATATTTGAAACAGGGGGACGGTGGCTTACAAGCAGCTACAGAGAGTGTAGGGACTATCTGCTGGCATCAGGGGACCACAAACGCGTCCCTGCATCACCAGTCCTGATCGCAGCCAGCATCCACTAACCTTTCCCCGCACACATGAACTCGCGGCTTTAACTTGTACAAAAACGCAGCACATGTTGGGTCATTTTCCTCCAACCTAAAATGTGCCTTAACTCAAGACAGTGAGCCAGCCGGACCTGTGATGGCATACTCCTGTGTGCTGCGCGGAGATACTCAAAAATGCACCGAGGCAAGCGGCTCCCGACGCGAAACTAGAGAAAGAGAACCCCGAAACTGGATGAAAGGCGTCCCGGTTTGTAATCCACGCTGTGTTCCTCTCACACAGATAAAACACTCTCACTTGTTAGAGAAACTTTTTGCACAGCGGTGGTGGATTTGTGCAGAGCACCATCTCTAACCCAGCGCCACTGTCCGGAGTCAGTGACAAGGATGCCGCAAGCGGGACCAGAGGATGCTGCTCCGGAATCAGCACAGCTCGGCCTGCATTCCTCACACTGTGCTTTGGCCACAGCCTCCGATTCACCTAATATGAATAATAAATAAGTCATCTTCTTACCTGCACAGCCAATGAATAGCAATCCCCAGATGAGGTCCCCTATTTGAAGCATTGTAATGTGTCACAGATATTCTCCTTGAAGAAGCAGACGCACTTTAAACAAGCGAGGTGTCTCTACTGAGAGGGGGGGGGGCAGATATCAGCCTTTCCAGGGACAACAACTGCTACCGGACGGAATTTTGGTCCTTGTCGCTACCCGTGTTCACGGCACAATGAGTGACAAGCAGCAGCCGTAGCACGCACTCACACACACATGTACTCAATAGATACCAACACGAATTACTCCGCCCGGTAGGCAATACCCACACACACACACACACACACACACACACACACACACACACACAGACATCAAGGGGGCGGGCTGAGGTGAATGCAGTAACAAAGTAGTGCGCGGAGCCTGCAGACAGCAGATGGTCACCAGAGGCTCTAATTCGGATTACTGAGCTTACACACCAGCTAACTGAGGTTTAGAAACACATGGAGCAAGACAATTATTCCAAACTGGGGACTAATTAAAAGTGCGAGTCAGATTTTTAAAAAATATAATATAAAAAATTAAAATAAAAATATAATTTAATATTATTTCAACAGATGACAGATACCACCAAACCTCTCTTATAAACTATACTGTTAATTCATTTTATTTAACCCTTTGTAACCTGAGCAAGTCGGCCTGATTTCTTTTAAAAACATAGGAAGAGGGCAATGAGCAACGAAAAAGAACCCCAAAAAAAAGAAAGGAAAAAATAAAGAAATTAGCAAAAAAAAAGAGAGAGAAAAGTAAAAAACAAGAAAATTAGTCTAAAAAAAGTTAAAAAATAAACAAGAAAATGACATGGAAAGAATGCTTTAAAATAATTATAATTGTGTAACATAATTTTAAAATATAATAATATGATTATTAACAATAACAATAATAATAATAATAATAATAATAATAATGCAGTTCCCCCTGCTTTTTTTCTTTTCCCCCCCATTTTTTTATAAGTTTATTCATTTATCTCTTGTTTATTTATTTATTTGGAACATTTCTTGCCAAGTTGCCCATTGCCTTTTTTCCCCATATTTTTTAAAAGAAATCGCACCAATTTGCTCTGGGTTCAAAGGTTTAAATTAAAAAAGAATTTAGATTTTTTTTTTTTTAAGTGTTTTTTTTTTGTTTGTTTGTTTGTTTGGGGTTTTTTGTAAAGGCATCTGAAAGCAGCTCCAGGAAAATGATGTTGGGTTAAATAAACCTGGGTTCATAGGTCTTTTATTTCCAAATGATTTAATGAAAGTCTCCATCCGAGAAGTGGCGGAAGTGAAATGTTTAAATGTACTCCATGGATGGGGTTAATTGTAACAGGCAGTGTCAGTTGTAACACTTGCTGGAAAAGCGTCTAACACAATTAATTCAATACAATTCTATCTAGATAGTATTGGTCTCCATCTACATCAGGGGAAGGATAGGTATCTGTACAGGTATCCATCCATCTGTAAGTCCATCATCCATATTCAGTGGCTGGACCGATAGCTGTACACAGATTGGGTAACCTGGCTCCACGTGCCAAAATATGAGTATTTAATGTATGAATGTTGACAAGACTGTCAAACTGTGTCAGTATGATACCTGACTAATTAAAAATACAAAGTATACTTCATTTAATTAAGGACATGAGTTCAAACTGAACGGAAGTTTGAAGTGCGAAAATAGAGAACATGCACTATAGGTGGTTTAGTTGTAACATTGCATTACTGTTAACCCTGCTGTGTGGACATTTTATCAAGCCTAGCTAACACTTGCTGGGAGTTGCATAGTTCAAAGTGATTTAGGTAACAAGACAGTTATTATGATGATATATGGTTGGATTCTGTGACTAACACAGACAGCTCAGTAATCGAAAAAACAGGCATGACAAAAGGAATGTATTGAAATTGACTGAAAACACTCTTTGTCACTGAACTCAGCTGAAACATGTCCGATCTCTGCGGAATTTAGCAGGTCACTGTTTGGCGCTGTTGTGGTCAACTGGTCAGAAGCACGGAAGAATTGACCCTTTGTAACCACTTAAAAAGTTTATGTTACAATTTACCCCACATTAGGCTGTGCCCCGCCTTGCATTTTCAAGTGGGCAACGCCTCTGTGTGGAGCCGCAAAACAAAATTTGAGCCTTATAATGAAGGGAACAGCCTATTGAATCTAAATTACCCTACACTAATGGTCTAAATGAGCATTCATTTATATGTTTTAATACAAGGTGGCTACTTTGCAGGGCACTGTTTATGATTATTTGGTACTTTAACATTGCAGAGCTGGCAGTAAAAGCAAACAAATCTGTTATTCCAAGACTTTTACTTTTTGGATTTGGCATCCATAGCTAACCAGCTAGGAAGACTCAAGACTGGACCCTGCTGTTAAGGTTCGGCAAAATTTTGAGGAAAAAGTCTCAGGCAGTAGATGAATTACGTACATTTTAGTTGTTGAAATCTTAAAACATTTCTTCATTTGGTATGTAAAGCCTATCTTTACATTTTTACAGTTGGAGAATGCTGGAACTTCTTTAGGCCTACGACACTGACAAATGAAAATGAGAATGTCAAGAAAAATAACTGTCATTTCCATATATATGTATTTTTTTGTCAAAGCCACAATGAGCCACTGTAGAGGGGCTAAAGAGCCACATGTGGCTCTGGAGCCACAGGTTGCCTACCCCTGCCCTACCCGCTTGGCACATGGAAGAAGTTTCAGTTGGTTGCAATGCTGCAACCTCACCACTAGATGCCACCAAATCTTACACACTGAACCTTTAAAGAAGCAGAACAAATTGTAAACACAAATTAAAATGTTATCACCTTGTGACAGGGGCGTAAATATAGACAGTGCAGCCACTGCAGTTGCACAGGGGCCCCATGAGTGGTGGCCCTCCAACAATGCGTCAAGAAGAACTCATATTAAAGATATACTGTGCAGGATTTTCCTACAAAAGCAATGTATAGACACATACAGAAGTAATCCCTCTAAATTTTAATCTTGGGCCAGTTGAAGTGTGTGGTGGTGCAGAGACTCTGACCTCCGCCTTTATTTTCTGTGCTCGGGACTTTTATGGGCGTGCACCCCCACAGCACCTAGGTGAGGTCAGGAATTTTAAAAAGGTAGCAGTCAGGTGCCAGACTGTAATCAGCAGCCATTTGGAGGTTGGCTTTTACTTCACTTTTGCTGGCAAGCATTTACAAACAGTAATAAACAATCGTGCATAGTATACTTTAAGATAGAAATTAGTGCCAATACATGTAACCTTGGAAATGCAAACCTATCTCTATTTCTCTCATACTGCACAAACTATGATGACTTAAGAGAGCTTATATTAAGTGAAATGGCTCGTCTAAATCCTGACACTTTTGGGTGCTCAGATGACCGAAAGCTAAAATGGCTGGTTAATTTTAATGTGTTTAAGTTTGCCAATTTTGTCACTAAAGCCTGGCAAAGGAAGCAAGAGTGTCTGTTAAACTAGTGTTTCTTTTGATCTCTTTCTTTCTTTCTTTCTTTCTTTCAGTTTTACATTATAAATACCTTTGTGAGTGATCCACAAATTGGTCTTCCAAAATGATGATATGATTATATATGATGCTTTTGTTGCTGTGTTTCATTTTCTCTCCTTTTAATCCTTCTGAATTTATGTTCGTTGGAATCTGATCCCAGCTTACGTTGAATTTATGGCGTCTTATAAGCTCATGGGGGCTGGGCATAACTGCTTGCATGGCACAAAAATAAAGATTAATTATTTAATCAATTCATTCTGGTCTCTAGCCAATAACAAAATGATATGCTTATTCCAAATAAACTTTAAAAACGACAAATATACAACTTCTCTATTAAATCTTTCAGATTTTCTTCGGTATCTTGTCATATACAGATATACAGTAATGATTGCTGGCTGATAAGCATATAAGATAAGTGTACGTCATGACCATATGCTGTGTAATAAAGATAGAGGACATGAAAGCTCCCCAAAAGTGAAGCCAAAATATCTTGATCGCCCCCTGGTGGCTGGCTGCAGGATGGGTCATATTCCCCACCCCTTCAATGTAAGTGGATGGGACATGGGCCACACTAAAAAAATCAAAGTCAGATCAAATAAATGTTTTTTTTCCCAAAAGACTGCCACTGCACACACTCTGCCTCCAAATGCTGTCACCATGCAAGATGGCAGCGGCTGTATCTGGGATTTTTGGCTTCATTTTTGTACAGTGGAAGGAAGTGGAGACGCATTGTCCTTCTTCATATACTGTTATTAGTCAGCAGTGACAAACTAAGAACATCTGCAAGCCAAGTGAGCATAATAATAATAATAATAACATATTTTATTTATCGAGCCCTTTTCCTGGTACTCAAAGACACTTTACATTGGTTAAAAATGATCACAAAAAGATGACATGATGGGTTTTGATGAGTGATTTGAATCAGGAGAGGTCAGTGTGTCTAATGTGTTTGGGGTGGGACTTGGAGAGAGTTCCAGAGATAGACGGCGGCTATGGAGAAAGCTCTATTGCCCCAGGTCACTGCTAACTAGCATGCACTGGGACCTGTCATAACAACCTTGCGCCACTGCCCTATTAACTTATTATGGCAAACTTACTTACACATCTAGCCAATACTGGGCAATATAAACATTCATTTGAGGTTGTGTTTGTGTCCACCTGCTGAATGCTGAGTTTGTATTCTCTGTCCTTTCAGGTCTGATTTAATATCCGCCAACTCAACTATGTTCTGTAGTTGCTAAATTTGTCTGTCTGCTGTTTGGTGCTGGGCAGGTGGTTTTACAGTGAGCAGTCAACCAGAGACGAGTACCACCAGTGTTAGCAGATAACAGTACTTCAAAAATTCATTGGCCTACACTCCTCTTGGTATTTGAAGGGGCCCATTGATTTGACTAACTCAGACTGATTGAGCCTCATATGCACTTCAGCTGAACTTTAGAACTTATTAAGCTGATAGTGCAGTCACTCTACAAAGACAACGCTTCCAGTATGGCGAGGTGGAATAATTATGTTGTCCCAGCAGTGAGAGGTGTAGAAAGAAAAGTCCAAACATTCACTTGGTTGCTTTATGGGCTGCATACAATTAACTTCTCCTACAAGTAGATGTGTAGGAAAATAACTTTTTCTATTTAGCTCTTAATAAGTAGAAATATATAATTGCCAACCTGGGTCGCTGCTCTGCTGTGCCGTCCGCTGTCTGCAGTCGGCCATTTGGTTCTCACGGTGCTGGGGAAGGCACAACAAATTCTAAATCAGTTTTAATCTTCTATAGGAAACATTAATGCCCCGCTTAAAACATCTTTATTTTCACTTATTTTAAGTAAACTTCAGGTAAAACGTCCAACATATGGTACGTCGTGTGAAAAATTCAGTCACGTCTGTGTGTTGTTCTTCAGTAGTACGAGCCATTCCTCACCAGGTGCCCTCGGTGTGTTCCCCTGCTCTGCACACCTGTGGCTCGTTCACTCATCAGCCCTCCCTGCTGCCCGCCTCACCATCTGCACCTCATTAAGTCCTTATCAGAGCTGCTAGGTGTGGAGCTATTGTTTAGATTAAACTGCTGGGAAAAGTGACATCCTCTCCTCAACATAATTTGCTCTGTCATCAGAAGCTAGTCGTAAATTTGATTGATCATTGACATTGGAGGTAGCCTGCGGGTGTTGGGATCGTAATGAGGTCCAAATTTAGATTCTATTAAGCACTTCATAGCAGGGGTAAACAAGTCTGCAACGTATTTGTAATGATCAAAACTGAAAGTAGCAACTAAGTGAGGAGGGTATGGGACCTATTGCAGACTGGCCAATCATAGTGTAGCATCAGCCAGCTTCAACCATGGTCTGGTACCAGGCTCGTTTGAACTGCATCTCATCTGGAAAGTGGACGAGATTGGGCGGCTGCAGCAGGAAGCGGGGACAAAAAGCTGCGGTGAAGTCGGACAGTTTTCTGAGGCCCAATTCCAATCTGGCCCCTAAAGACTCAAGCCCTGAACCCTCACTGACTTAACTGACGTCAGCTGTAAGTGATCGAGTGTGAGAGTCTGAAAGGGCTCCGGATGCTACAAACAGGAATGGGACAGCACTTATCCCCCTCTCTACAAAATGTTGTTGACACTGGCGGCTCTGGGCGTGATCATTTATCGGTTATTGTCAGCATATATTCCACACGCAAAGAATATTTATCTATATATATCTATAGATATAGATATATAGGCTATTCTTTGTGTGTGGAATATAACCACTGGTATTCCTCTGACTTTATGTCAGAGTACCATCTTCATGTACCATCTTAAATCTTTGTTAATGTAATGTTTCATTGTTTATCTCTCTGTTTTTTTTTCGCTTTCCTTCCATAACGTTACCGTTTGCATATCTGCCGACCGTGTTTTCGTTTTTTATAACACTATATATATATATATATAACACTTCCGGTGTTCCGAGGGCAACCCCTGTATTTGACATCACAACGCTATGAACTGTGGGTAATTTCCTTACTGTAAGTCCGCATCGATGCTGACCTACGGTAAGGTGGCATAAAGGGCTCACTCACTGACTCTCTGACTTGACGATTTGACAATGGGACGGCCCTCACACACTCACGCACTTAACATGAACACGCCTCTAAGTCAGTGAGTCTGTAAGGGATCGGATTGGAATTGGGCCTGACAGTTTCCAGCAGCCTTCAGTCTGTACAGGAAGTCACAGAAACACTCACATCCTGTCCAATATTAAAAAATATTATCAGACCCATATATCAGTTAGTTTTCAGTCTTCACTTGTTTTAATTATGATAGATTGAGTTATTAAAATGCTTTACAGGCTTTCTGTAATTTATGTTCACGGCTCACCCACCGTTTGACATGAACTCTCCTGTAAATCAGCATCATATCAGTTTGCTGCTGCAGAGCAGACCTGTCGTCTCAACTACACAGGCTAAATAAAGGAAAAAAAACTGTACAGATGTTATTTTAAGAATCCTCACATCCCACTGACCACAAGTCTCTGTGTTTTGCTCAATACTTGATAATTAAAACAGTCCAATGTTAATATGCAATAAACTATGTATAGTTAATAATGAATGTATTTAGCCTCTGACGACTAAACGTCACCATCAGTAACACGTCTTTCTGTTCACACAATAAACGTTAAAATCAGACAACTAAAATCTAAATCTCTGAAATTAACAAAAATGAAAAGTTGATCTAAAATGTTATATTGTTGAATCAGCATCTAAACCAATCAGCTATTAGATCAGGTGAGAGCCAGGCGTTTCCCATCATGCCCTGGGTCTTGCAGTCGGTGGAGCAACTGCAGTGTCTTGGCTCTAAAAACTGTGGCTACCTCGCTCTCATGAGATTATCACTGTCCACTTTTGTATGACGTCAGAGCAAGTCGGGATGACGTCGGGCACAAATCTAACCAGCATGCATTGTGCAGTGATCGCTGGTGATCGAATCTGCGCAGTCCTGGCTCATCTTGAACGAGCCTCTTTATACAGCTGTGCTCCACTGACTCTAATGCAGTCGTTTCAGATTTTCTTCATTTTCAGGCTGGTTTTGTGGATTTCGAGCTAAACGTTGTACCTGGGGCCCGTGCAGCAGTTTTGTTCTATGTTGCTAACAAGTGGCTAAATGAAACTACAAAACATCATCCTGACAAACACGGCTTTACAGCCCTATTGGTGTGGTGTTGAGTCATGCAACCATGGTGTTCTTCGTTTATAGCATAACATTAGCGTTTTACTTGTAAATGGTCTATGTGCAGTGAAAGACCTCTATTCAAATTGTGTAATTGAGTAGTTAAATAACATGTGCTTTTGATTGTTACACTAACGCATTGTAATGGTGTCTCGCTATGAGAGTCATGCAATTGGCTGATTTCACACGGTCTCACGCCACACCTCCAATTTCTCACTTGAAAAAAAGAAAAGTGCTGGTAGTCGTTCCACTCCTGTACAGTAGGTGGCGCCACCTTACATAACTAGACTACTACTACCTACAATGACGAATGATGCCCTCCTGCTAGTAAGAAGAGGAAGGAGAAATATTTCAAGTCTTGCATTTCTCATTTCCGGGTATGCTGGCATGTGTGTTGTGAAGTAGTTAGTCCTTAGCTTTTAAGCTTTATACATCAGGTTGTTGATAGCGTAGTGGATAGTGCCAGTGGCCTTAGGTAGAGGTGATGCCTCGCTGCAGCGGTCATGGGATTGACTCTGGCTTGCAACTATTTATTGCATGTCATTCCCCCATTCTCTCTCTTCCCACTTCACTTTGTCCCATCCATTAAAGGTGAAAAAGCCCCCCAAAAAAGTCTTAAAAAAACCCAAAAACTTTACATTTAGTTTCTTATACGTGTTGTGAGAGCATGTAAAGGCATTTGGAGAACTTTGTAAATGTCAAAAATGCTAAATTAGCAGAAAAGAGTACTTTATGTTAGCAGCTAAATTAAAATAGTAGCCTATTGCTGCAGCAGCCATCATTTCAAGCAGCTGGGCAGAGCAAGCAGTAGATAGGTGAAAAATTCTGCTGTCATAAATTATGGGCGCTAACTGAGCATATGCTCATCGATGGACATATTTAGCAGAATTGAGCCATTGTTTGTTTATGTGAATTATGTGATTGGAATTGCACTTATGAGTTAATTTGGTAGTCACCACACTAAAATGATGTAAAACAAGGCAAATTAGAAACATGATTCATGACAAATTTATATTAATATCGACACAGCGTTTATTTTTTAATGTAAATGTATGTCCATGTAATAGGCCACATTATGTTAAATGAAGGTTTTGTGGTTACCTGTTGTATTTGGTAAAGAAAAGAAAAATTAAGTATTAAAACATAGCCTAATTGTCTATGATATTGAGACATAATAATTAATAGGTATAAATGTGCAGGCCTAAACAACAAAATTGTAGTCGGCCTCGCTGAATCTCACTCCAAGTTTTTTGAAAAGTCAGCAGCCCTGTGTAAGTGTGCATGACACAATTAGAAAATAAAAAAATCAGTCACTAGTGTGGATTAAATTTAGGCTTCAAAAACCATAAAAGTAGTGTTCATTTATGAAGATTATCTTGCTAAACAAAACATGTAAGTATTTTTCTGCAAAAATCCAAAATCCCATTGACTTTTAGATGTGGGAACCAGGACGAGGATAACTTCAGCGTCAGTCTACAGAAAATTGTCATCCCTGGAGCACTATATTAGGATCAGTGTTGTTACTTTAAAAGTAATCAAAGTACGTTACGGCGTTACTTTTTAAAAAAGTAACCAGTTATTTTACTGCGTTACTCCCTGAGTAAAGTAACTCAATTACTTTAAAAGTACTTCCAACGTTACTCCCTGAGAAAAGTAACTCAAGCACTTTTAAAGTACTTTTGAGTATTCTACATTTCCTATTGGGCAATGGACCACAGGGCGCTAAGCCTGTCTCCAAAATTAAAGTTATGGACCACTTGCCCTTCACTGAGATCCAATTCTCCCATCACAGCCGTCACTTTGACCAGTAGAAACACACAACGATCTGCTGCTGTAGACAACTGTATGACAACACCCCAGCGTTTTTAATATTTCACTCTAGGGATGTTACCACACAGAGTAAAAGAGCATAGATATATATACGTAGATGCCGCAGTCAACGGCACTCCTCATTGGAGCGATACGTCAACGCGGCCGCCATCTTGCCCAGGTGGAGCCACGCTGCCTAATGCATATATGTCTATTGAGGCAGGAGATTATTTATGATTAAAATCATCATTACTCGCTGAATTCTCAACTGATTTTCATGCAGTTTGGTTTGTTACAATTGTCAGACATGTAGTTATGATACAGGATACTTGGTTAAATAAAAAATGCAGCTTTTCATACCAAAATATTTGATCTTATGTAGAAGAGTAACAGTAATAGTTCTACAACACATTTAAACTAAACTTTCCCCATGTAATAAATATTCTTTTTTCTTACTAGATGTACAATGCCCACCATGATGTCATTTAATTATTAATTTTGACTATAAATGTTTATTCACATTTCACACAATGTGCAAAAAATAGTGTATCAGCAGGGTTGTGCCAAGCTGCAGTGCAGATTCTGATTAACAAATGTTGGTTTTGTACAAGTGAAAATAAATGACTTAGAGCTGCATGTTTACACAAAATTTTGCTTTAATCTCATATGTATAACACCACAGTGCTCATGGGAGCCTGGACACAGAACTGTTTACATTATTAGGTCATATTTACAAAAAACACAGTGTACAGTAGCTAGTATTATTTTTAGGAGTCTGCCCAGTCCTGTCGAAGTCCTCAGGTCTGAAGTGACAGCTGCAGATGACTGAGGAGTCACTCGGGACAAAGTCCTTTCTCCTCACTGCTGCTACCCATGCCCGTCTCCTATCTGTGTTTTTTGGGAAACTACACACAAAATAAGTGTGTCAGAAAAACGCAGTTCCACATAATTTGTAGTTACAATTCAGGCCACAAGTTAACTACTAAGGTTATGCTGCATTATGTCACGTTGGTGCCATGAAACAGATAATTTGACAATTTGGAATAACACATACACCGACATAGCTGTTTGACAAAGCATCATAATTTTATAAGTAATATTATATAAAGGTATAAAGGTAAACCTTTTTTTTCTTTAAGTTGTGTGATATAGCGTTAGCTTAATTTGGCATTAGGACCAGATCAGGAGTTACTTTACTTGATTAGCTTAAAAGAAGGATCACTTTTTGAGATATATATCTCATTAAACATGTTCGTAACAGTAAAATATTGTAAAACAACTTCTTACCTGTGGAATGTTATTCCCTTCTGCTTGGTTTTAACACTTCTTTTGTTCGTACACCCAAATGCAGAGCAAAAATGTGGCATTTTTGCGGAGTCTGACACAGGTCTGAACCGGTCAGAGCACCTAGGCAAGATGGCGACGGTATTGACGCATCCCACAAGCCAGGGTGCGTCATCTATGTAACGTTATATATATCTATGGTAAAAGAGGGAAATGATGGTGTGAAACAGCAGAGGCACTTTGTCAACCCGCTGAGTTAACGTTACTGTCATTAGCATCAAGCTAGCAAACAATGGTACATCCTCACGGTCGGACATAAAGTAATAACATTAACAAATAGCGGCGGGGCTTTTACTCACCACAACTGCAGAGGCTCCCAGCTTCATTTGAAACAGACTACATTATCCACCTTATTTTCAAACACAGAAGTAAATAGTGATCAACTTCCGTTTTTTTGTGCGTGACTTCCGGCCAGCCGCTTTCCCTCATGCTTTCCCTCACCGGAGCTAACGGTGCAAGCTATTTTTTTTTTTTTTTCAATTTCCAGTTGTTTATGTTAGTCAGTCAGTCAGTTAGTTAGTTAGTTAGTCTGTGTATTTTGTATAGATAACTGTGCCCACATTTCCATTATAACGGAAATTTATTCCCTCTAAACGCGAATAAATCGCACGTCAATCATAAACTATGAACCAAAAAAGCACAATCTATCCCGAGTGAGACAAACTGCTTGATCCGCGTCTCCAGTGTACCAGCAGAGAACCTGCAGAACCGAATCAGCGAAAAAACACACCGGGCTACACAGCCTCTCTACCTGAGCAGCTGAAGCAGCGGCTCGCACCCTCGACACACAGACGGTGCTTCTGCATGCCAGCCAAACGTGTGCGCAGCTGTGAGAAATAAATACGTGAGGTGTACGCTGCTTTTCTATCTTTTTTCCCCTTTTCTTTCTTTTTCTGTCAGCGACATACACTCCTAACACAGGACGGGTTGTTTTAATTGACTGAGTTGATCATTAAGCCACAGTGATGCGCGGATTGGCTCTGATAACACCTGAATCAGCATGTACGCATCAACCATCCAGCTGTTACAACATGATTGAGCTAGCAAAGCAGTTTTGTGTTGCTATGTGTGGTATTTATTCAGTTTTGGGAAATCACAATGTCTAGAAAGCATCAGTGGCTGCAGCTGACAGGGACAGCTAACGTTAACAGCAGCAAAGCTAACATCAGGATCGTCATCCGTTAAAAGCCTCCCGTTGTTGGATACGACATGAAACTCCTCCAGTTAGCTCAATCATGTTGTAACTAAGACATCCGCTGGAGAAAATATTTTTTTCACGGGCCACTTTGTGAGTTTAGTCAGTTATTACAGACACGGCTAAGAGCTACCAGCTAACGGTCAGCCCAGCTAATCTACGATAACCATGTTATTAATTACACACAGAGAAAATACTAATGTTTGTTCAGTCATTGTGTTTATAGACTTTACAAACATCAGATTAGTCTAAACGGTGATATAGTGACGTGAAAATGTGATATACACACATATATATATAGCTAAACTCAGCAAGGTAAACAACAAGGCGATTCCCATTTACACAGTGGTAAGAGTGCTGGACCAGAAGTGTCGCACAAAAAAAGGAAGCTGGCTGCATTCTGTTTTACCTCCATGTTTCCGTGAAAAATAAGGTGGATAGACGGTCCGTTATTTATTAATCCCTCTGTGTGTTTATATATTTACTTTTTATCCACTCCGTTGTCTTTGTAAAGTTAACATATCGCACCGTCATTTCAAACTCAACACTTGTTTCAAATTAAAAGCCCCTTATAACCTCGGCTGAGAGAATTCCTCCATTTTCTAAATAGGCTTTTATTCTGAAACATTTGTCAGAACTTCCTGTGGAAGATACATAGTGATAGTTTACGTGTGGCGCTTCAAATGTAGCTCTGCCATCTGCTGATGCTTTTAGGTGACTACAACAACATGTCGGCTGGCACATGAACAGACACAGTGACTCAAATAATAGTAAAAGTAATAAAAACAGGACAAGAATAACCCGATGACATCACACACGCCGTGAAAGACGACCGGGGATAATTGGTGAGTACCAGCGTGTAGCGTTTACCAGGCATAATGCAAGTCCTGAGTCTGAAATATGTCTATCAGTGAGTCCTCCTCCACCTATTTAGACTCCACCGTAGACAATGGCAGCATTTCTCCGACCAGATAGCGAGCTACAAGCTCCGTGGCTTCTTTCAGACTGATAGGTTTAACGTTATCTCTGTTATTAGAACCAAACGACAGCCGTTGCTGTTTCGGAGCTGAAGGACCAGCGTTCTAAAAGTAACAGAAGTAACTGATGTCTTGTTTGAAAATGTACTTAAGTATTTGATTACTCAAACAGCAAACTACCGCGTTAGGTTACTCGTTACTGCAAAAAGTAATCAAAGTACTCTAACGCATTACTTTGTAACGCATTATACCCAACTCTGATTGGGATACATGACCGGAAGTGGGTTTATACTGGAAGTTACATTAAATTGGGCAAATGTTGTATTTTAAATCTAATTTGATAATATATAAATGAATACAACTAATATAAATATATCATGAGTCAATATATTTCAATAAATAAATTGTAAATATAGATATTTTTACTACTATTTTATATCTCAGGGAGCTTTTATTTAATACTTCCACGTTCAGTTATTTAAGGAGACTTTTATTTCTCAATGCCACATTTATTCACCAGTTCTTTTTATTTCTGTTTATTGAAATAACCATGAAACGCTTGATAAGTTGTGAGTAAACTCTAAGTCAGTAATTACTGATGTACAGCATGACATCTTAAACAGATGAATATTGACTGAAATAAAAGGCAACACATTGTTTGTTTGTTTTTTACAATACTTTGACCATGTTTTTTAAATAGCAGAAATTAATACACAGTTATTTTCAACAGGTTTTAAACTTTATTTTTGATGTATAGGTTGCGGAGGCTTGAAAGAAATCCAGCTGCCACACAAGGCTTTTTTCTCCCAGCTCTTGTACATGATGCCTCCTCCTCAAAGCCGGGAACGGTCAGCTCTCAGCCCCGCTGCCTGCTGTGCACTGAGTCAGTGGGAGCGACCACAGAATATAGCCTCACTTTTCCATAATGTGTAGTAAATGAAACAACTAGTCAGTGAGATCAGAGTGTTATGTTGCAAACAGCATGGGCATCCACAGTGATATGAATCGTTTGAAGAAACAGACACGTTGTACATAACAACGGGCAACTTCGGGCTGAATAAATATCTGTTTCCATCACATTACTTGTGATTTCCCTTGTAAGGTTCTCGTATCGGGGTACATCCCTACTGGCTGCCTGGGACAGGATAGGTAATCGAGCCTGAATATAATCAAACCGACTTCTGGCAGAGCATAAGCCATCAGTCATGTGAGCCAAAAAAGCGATTTAAAAAACTGAAACCCAAAGATGATTTCCAGAAAGAACAATAGGATTCTAGTAAGTTGTCCAGTTTGTGCTGTTCATGTAAAATCTCATTGTTCAGGCTGTCTCACAAATTTTTCATGTTTTCCTATCAAAGGCAATGCACACAAATTCGTATGTGTCCCACGTATTTTGAAAGGCCAAAAATCACATGACCAATGTACCACCCTAAACAAAATCAGTAAATTTGAATTATAAAAAAATGTCAAGCTCAATTCCTTTCCCCCCATTTAAATCTAGAATCCATAAATATGCTATTTTTCATTTCAAACTCTAACTGAACATAAGACGTCACTGAAAATCAATTTTCTGTCAGTGCACACTGGAGACTTGAGGTTTACACATCCCACCTGTGTAAGGTGCATAGGCTGTTGAACTATAAGTGGCTTCTGGACTTGACACAAAATCACTTCAGTACCCAAATGGAATGGTAAATTAACTTAATTCATATAGCACTTTTCTAGTCTCAGCAACCACTCAAAGCACTTTACAATACAAGCCAGTTCCACCTTTTCACACACACATTCATACACCTGTGGCGGAGGCATTTCTGAGATGTGAGACCTTGGGAGGCAAAATCACAATTTAACTAAAATTTACGTCTTAAATCACAACAGCTTAAAGACAAAAAATAGAATAAAATAAGTGAAACAAGGAATGCGAGCACAGCTCCACCTGGTGAAAAGAAAACCAGTCTGACATTCACATTTCTTGTACGGGGACCTTTAACTGATAAATGCTGTTGAATCTGCTCAGTCTGGGTTATAAAACTGAGCCAAAGCCTTGACAAAATCAGTTTGATCACATGAGCATGAAGAAATGCTAAAATCTACAGCCTAATTAGTGCTCTTCCTCTGAAAATAGGGCATCCTCTGCAGTGCGATACCACAGTCTCCTTGAACAGTTTATCTCTGCTTCAAAAATCCCCAAAATGAGAAAAAGAGCAAAATCTTAATATCACTGTTTGCAGTAAGTTTGGTAACATCAAAGATGACTACAGGAAACAATTGTTCAAATATACAGTCTTTAATATGGGACAATATATAATGGGCAGGGGGCAGGCTGGCTCAGGTACGGCTTTCTCAAACTCTTGCCACTGTGTCATTGAACTGACAGACAATGCCAGTAGTGCTGACATGGTACAAGCCACACATGGGGTATAAGCTTATTGTAAACAGCCAACACGTTCTGACTCCCAACTTGTCAAATATCGCCATGTGGTCAGTGGACTTTGAACAAAAGCATGTAGTCAAGTTTAGGCAACAAAAGCATGTGGTTAGGTTTGGCTCAGCATTCCCCTCCCACACACCCTATCCTACAGGGACTCCAGTTCTTTAAATTACGTTCTTATCCAACAGCGTTTCAAACTGACACCATCCAGCAGTGTTATACACTGGCGCTGCCTGGCAGCATATCATACCACAGTGAAAGGATACCTTTTTTATTCCGTGTCTGATGCTTAAATCACTGACCAAATGGTGGTAATTGACGACTTTGAAAAGAGAACAGGTTGCAGCAGCAGAGAATGGCATTATAAAGGTCTGAATTGGCGGACGATTATCCATTGTTCAGGTGGAGGCCAAACCTGAATGTGCTAAAGGTAATAACTGCAATCTTAGAACAGGAAGTCAGTTGAGTAAAGCCAAGACTGTGGTTATGTGATATTGTGAGGGCTGCACAATAACTTGTTTTATTTTATTTTATTAATTTTATATATTTTATTTCATTTTATTTTATTGTATCATTTATACTGTATTATTTATTTTATTTTATCAATTCTTTATTTTATTATTATTATTTATTCTATTTATCTTTTTCTATCTTACTTGTTTTTTAATTTGAATTTTTTTTATTTAATTTTTTAATTTAAAAAAAAATTTGATTGCCATTGCAGTGTCAACTCACAGTTAAATGTTCCACCCAGGCATGCAACAAATACCTGAAATAATCATATGTGTCTGATACGGGTTTTTTTTGGGTTCACAAAAAATAATAATAAGTAACCTTATTAAAACTGTGAAACCTACGTCAACTCTTTATCCCATATTGAAAAATCCAAATTCCATACATACACTAATTTTAAGAAATTAACTGAACACATGATGTCCCTTCTTCACTGGAGGGTTAATTTTCTGTCACTGCACACGTTCATTACACACTGTACCAAGTTTGGTTTGAAGCACGATGAAGCAAAATCATGTCAGTGCACGTCTTGAACTCAGATTTGTCAAGCGCACAAAGAAATGTTCCCCCCCCTTCAGCAGATGAATTTGAAAGCAGCCTTCTCAAACTCTGCACATACATCACTCTGCACAGCGAAGGTCAAACACCCAAGTGAGGTAACAATGAGCAAAAAAAAAAAAAAAAAACACCTTTTTGAGAGGATGGGAACTTTAACAGTATTGTGAGTCCTTGGGAGGCAGAATCACAACTAACTGTAACTTCAATCAAGGGCAATTGTATAAAGCAGCAGCTTAGAGTGAAAGTGGAGCAGTGAAGGAGGCAAAAGAGACGAAAGTGCAATGCACTGAATGAAGGAACTGACAGGATTACACTTTACTGGAAGTGTACCTTATCTGATTTCACGTGACTAATATATTAATTGACTGACTGACTGATTGCTACAGTAGCGTTAAAAAAAAAAAAAACACATAAAAATGCACCAGTTTGACATTCACATTTCTTGTACAGGGACCTTTATTTGATAAATGTTGAATCTGCTCAGTCTGGGTTATAAAACTGAGCAGAAGCTTTGACGAAATCAGTTTCATCACATGGGCTTGAAGAAATGCTTAAATCCACAGTCTAATTAGTGCTCTTCCTCTGAAAATAGGACATCCTCTGCAGTGCGATACCAGAGTCTCCTTCAACAGTTTATCTCTGTTTAAAAAAATCCCCAAATGAGAACAAAAGCAGCTGCGAATTCTTTGTATCATTATTTGCATTGAGTCTGTTAACGTCAAAGATGACTCCAGGATGCAGCCATTTAAACAGTCTTAAATATAATAGGACAGTATGCCTCAACCAGCACCTGCCCATCATGTATATCTTTCTCAAACACCTGACACTGTGTCATTGCTTCGACTGATAATGCTTGTAGCTCTGCACTGGAGTTTTCCTTTTAAGCTTCAATTCTGAACAGCAAATAATTAATGGCAATCTCTTTTTTTTTAATTAAAAGTGAAAGGTTCTGAGGCTACGATCGAATCTTTCTGCCTTGACTGTTCACATTCATGTTTGAAGTGACCCATATCTGACATCAGTGTGAACAGATCTCCCTGAAACACCTCACATGTGACCAGTAATATCACACACTAGAACAACAACAAAAAAAGGTCACATTTGCTTGGGAAAAAGTGACATAGGCACCGATCACACTGAAAGTTATGCAGGTTGCAGGAGCTTCACCTCCATGATGGCCATTTCCAGCAGGGGCGATGGCTCTGAAACAAGGGAGGCTGAACTTTCATAGAAGAAATGGTCAAATATGCACTATTGAATTTACATTAAAATAAGAATTTACATTGCATTAAACGTGTGCTAGGATGCACTTAACATGACGACTATGATGTTCAAATGTCAGCTGTTTATCACCACTGTTCAAATGCGACATCCCTGTCATACATTCCCATGTCAGCACGGTGGACGCGGAGCCTCCAAGCATTCCTATGAGACAGCGCTGAGCAGGTTTTTTTCATGCAGCAAAGCGAGACGGTCATTGGGTAAATGCAACAAAATCAGCTCAGCTTCCCTGGGACCTAATGGAGTGGTAGGTAGGAGAGAACGCTCGGTGTATGCATGATGATTGGAGGAATTGCCTAAAAGGCGGAACCCCTTTGTGATTGACAGCGCTTCGCATTTCGAGCTCAGTCCCATAAACACTGCATTATTGAGACAGTCACAGACCATTTTCTGCAAAAGGAGCGGAGGGCAGAATTAAATAAATGTGTGTTTCAGTAGCCTAATATTTGACAATGTTCAGAACCTGGGCCAGTGTTAAGGTGCTGCTCTGTTCAGGGAAACTTATTTTGAGAGAAAATCAGTTCTGTTGACATGGACACAGTTCGGGTATTTAAACCCATCTGAAAATCTCTGAGGTGTGTGTTTTGCTGTGGTTCTATGGAATGAATGTGGTTGAAAAACAGCTTCAATTAAATGTTCCTTTTATAAGATGTATCAGTGATGTGGGCGCTGCACTGGTCTGTCGCGGTGAAGAGGGAGCTGAGCCAGAAAGCAAAGCTTTCAATTTACTTGTCCATCTACATCCCAACCCTCACCTGTGGTCATGAGCTCTGGGTAGTGACCAAAAGAATGGGATCGCGGACGCAAGTGGTGGAAATGAGTTTCCTCTGTGGGGGGCTGGGCTCAGCCTTAGAGATAGGGTGAGGAGCTCGGACATCCGGAGGGAGCTCGGAGTAGAACCGCTGCTCCTTTGCGTCGAAAGGGGGCAGTTGAGGTGGTTCGGGCATCTGATCAGGATGCCTCCTGGGCACCTCCCGCTGGAGGTGTTCTGGGCATGTCCCACTGATAGGAGGCCCCGGCGCAGACCCAGAACACGCTGGAGGGATTATATATCTCATCTGGCCTGAGAACACCTTGGGGTCCCCCAGGAGGAGCTGGAAAGTGTTGCTGGGGAGAGGGACGTCTGGGGTGCTTTGCTTGACCTGCTGCCCCCGCGACCCGGCTCCGGATAAGTGGATGAAAATGGATGGATGGATGGATCGGAAGAACCAACCTGTTCTCTCTCCGAAGTCCTTGAACACCAGCGCTTGGTCAGTGAGTTCCAGCATCAGACACTGATAAAAAAAAAGCCCTAACTGCTGTAACTGTTCAATGGCACCCAGGGCCGTCAAGGGGAAACACGGCGGGACAAAAATGTGAGTCTAATTACCACTGACTTTCACCCAGAAGGCTGGTGTTTGCTCCCCCATAAGAATGTAAAGCCAAACCCTGTTCTTTTTTCCACAACCAACCACATGCTTTCGTTGCCTAAACCCAAACATGTGCGTGTGTTGGCCAAGCGTAACCATGTGTTTCAATTTGCAGTGTTATACCGACGTAGTGCTTTTATTTTGAAAGAGACTGTATGCAAACTGTGCATTTCCAGTGAAAACAGAAGTGTATTTTGAAATCAGACAATGAATGTAACAGGCAGAAGTTGACACAGCATCCCAGAACGTCAACAACCAAGGCAACCAGGGTACCTTACACGTCATATAACGACGTGGAAAGTCCATGACCAAATGTCGATATATGACAAGGTTGGAGTGAGAATGTGTTGCAAGAACACACATAAATTCCAATATGACAGTTTTCAAAGTGATCACATGGCCAGTGAATGGATATGTATCGCATTTAGTAGGCCTATCACATATAAAAGTGGCCCAGATCTGACTGGAGAAAAAAAAATCTAATTTCTATGTCAACACTACTCTGAAAAAATCAGATTTGTGTCACATGGGAGCAAAAAAAATCTGGCCTAGGCCACATTTGCTTTTAATGTGAACATAGCCTAAATCACCAGGTCGTAGCCAAACCTAAATATGTTTTAAAAATAATGACTACAGTCTCAGAATTATGTCTCTGCTTTAGAGGAAGCCAGTGGAGTGAAGCCAAGACTGTGGTGATGTGTGAGCAAATGAATAGTTAGATTTTTGGCAATAACTCAGAGTTGGAAGACACAGGACTGCTTTGACACATGGTTCAAAACTTGGGTCACAATTAAAAAAGTAACAAGGGAGTAAAAGATTCCTGGCAGCAGCGGCCGACAACACAGAGGGGTGCCAAGAATACGCCCTGCAACTCTCACAAAGTCTGAAAAGTTGAACAAAATTTCAATTTTGAGTTAAGAACAGTGTTGTGCCATGCAAAAAGAATAAGTATAATAGAAGTCTCTGCATGAAAATGAAATGCAATTTAGTAAGTGCAAGTATTTCCCATTTGAGAGAAAATACATAAGACATATCCCAAAGAAAATTAGCATTTAATCATATCTGCTACAGAAGATCTTACATCAAGGGCCAAGAAATATTCCAGAACAGGACTACTGGTGAGTTTGCATGACCCAAAGCAATCATTCGAGGGGAATCTGATTTAGAAGCACAAGTACTATAAACTACAGAATATGTTTGAGCCTGAGAGCATTCACTTTTCCCACATTTAACCAAACATGAATGTATCAACACATCTGGGGAATGAGTGCATGTAAAGAGTATGAAAGCAGGAAGAAAAGTTAATTAATTACACTCACAGGCTGTTCAATAGCACGTCTGCCCATAAGTACAGCTGTAAAAGCAAGATAAGTGTCGGTACCAGGTATAGAATCACTGCCATTTGCCTTTTTTAATTAAACACACTGCAGAGTGTTACTAATTTCCAAAAGCAGAGCCACAAAACCTCCAGCACAGAACACTTAAACAGCCCAATTTGTTTGGTTTCCAGTTCTGGTCAAAATGCTGGCTATTGCACATAGATATCATTTTTCTTGTCATGCTGAATGAGATCCTTGGAAGTTTATGGTTAAAGCAGTGAGTTCTCCCACTGTTCAACACTTCACAGAAGTCACCTTCTCTCAACTCCAATTAGCCTAATGACTGTAAATCACTCATCCAAAGTGATGCACACATAGAGCAGTGTTCCATGCTTGGACTTTTATCTTGGCGTAATGAATCACTGTTCAACTGTTTTAAGGAGCCGACAAATCGGAACCAGGAAATAAAGATAAACCAATAAACTATTTGGATTTCCTACTTCATTCTGCTTATAGTACGGTTCCTGTTCTTGGCCTTCTTTTCTAAACACAGCAGCAGTACAGCTATGGCAGCCTTGTGTAGGTTGAACAGATCGCTGGGACGTGGTATTGTCAGTGATCTGTGCTTGTGCAGGGAAGTATGACATGGAAAATATATGGATGTATGCAAAAGAACACACATGAATTCCAATATGACTGTTTAGGATCACATAAACTCTATTACCCCTTTTCAAAATGCTCTGACTGGTCCAAAATTAAGTGTGGAAACCAGAACATAACTGGTTCCATGTTTGTGGAAAAGGGGTATTTGGTAGCCAGAAAAAGTTCTACCAAGACCTATTATTAAAGGTCAAATGTGTTGGATTTAGTGGAATCTATTGGCAGAAATGGAATATAACACTCACAACTGCTGAGTTTTTGTTACCTTAGAATTCTTCCACAGTAGCTGAGAATGGACAAATCTAGAAATGACCTCTGGACAGGGCCATTCGCATTTTCGCGTCAGGCACTGTAGTTCTCCGAGAAGCTTGGAACATGGGAGAGGTTTGAGTTCTGCAACCACTCGATGCCAGTAAAACCTACACATTGGACCTTTGAAAGGTTTACACCATACATTTATATTGTTGATTTGACATTTATTTTTTCTTTCTTTTTCTCCTTCATCTTCTTATTTCAGAAGAGTGGACGATAATCAGCGATCACCAGTGGGTGAACATATAATCATAACAGTACACTATGTGTAATCTTATCTTCCCATCCCTACCCTCAACCACAATATTCCAAACAATTTTGCATCTTTGTCACACTTAAATGTTTCAGATCATCAAACAATTTTTAATTTTAGACAAAGATAGCTTGAGTAAACACAAAATGCAGTTTTTAAATGATGATTTCATTTATTAAGGGAAAAAAGCTATCCAAACCTACCTGGCCCTACTGTGTATGAAAAAGTAATTGCCCCCTACAACCTAATAACTAATTGTGCCACCCTTGGTGGCAACAACTGCAATCAAGCATTTGCGATAACTGGCAATGAGTCTTTTACATCACTGTGGAGGAATTTTGGCCCACTCTTCTTTACAGAATTGTTTTAATTCAGGCATATTGGAGGGTTTACGAGCATGAACGGCCTGTTTAAGGTCATGCCACAGCATCTAAATTGGATTTAAGGTCAGACTTTGATTAGGCTGTTGTGTTTCGGATCATTGTCCTGCTGCATAACCCAAATGCGCATGAGCTTGAGGTCATGAACTGATGGCCGAACATTCACCTTCAGGATTTGGTAGAGAGCGCCATCAATTACGGCAAGTCTTCCAGGTCCTGAAGCAGCAAAGCAGCCCCAGATCATCACACTACCACCACCATGTTTGACTGTTGGTATGATGTTCTTTTTATGAAATGCTGTGCTAGTTTTACGCCAGATGAAACAGGACGCACACCTTCTAAAAAGTTCAACTTTTGTCTCGTCAATCCACAGAATATTTTCCCAAAAGTCTTTGGGATCATTAAGATGTTTTTTGGCAAATGTGAGACGAGTCTTTGTGTTCTTTTTGGTCAGCAGTGGTTTTTGCCTTGGAACTCTCCCATGGGTGCCATTTCTGCCCAGTGTCTTTCTTATTGACACTGGACACTGATCTTAACTGAGGCAAGTGAGGCCTGCAGTTATTTAGATGTTGTTCTGGGTTCTTTTGTGACCGCCCGGATGAGTTGTCAATGTGCTCTTGGAGTAATTTGGGGAGGCGGGCCACTCCTTGGAAGGTTCACCACTGTTCCAATTTTTCTCCATTTGTGGATAATGGCTCTCACTGTGGTTTGCTGGAGTCTCAAAGCCTTAGAAATGGCTTTGTAACCCTTTCCAGACTGATAGATGTCAATGAATTTGTTTCTCATCGGTTCTTGAATTTCTTTAGATTGCGGCATGATGTGTTGCTTTTTTTTTTGCTATTTAAGTATATATATATTAAGTATATATTTCTTGATTCAACAGGTCTGGCAGTAATCAGGTCTGGGTGTGGCTAGTGAAATTGAACTCAACTTTTCAAAAAAATGTGGTTAATCACAATTAGTAGTGATTTAACAAGGGAGGGGGGGGCAATAACTTTTTCCCACATGGCCAGGTAGGTCTGGAAGGCTCTTTGAAATCATCATTTAAAAACGTCATTTTGTATTTACTCAGGTTATCTTTGTTTAAAATTAAAATTTATTTGATGATCTGAAACATTTAAGCATGACAAATATGCAAAAATATAAGAAATCAGGACGGGGGCAAATACTTTTTCACAGGTCTACCACAGCAGACAGGACCCCAGGTGCAGGCTGTGCAAAGATTCTCCTGAGACAGTTCAGCACATAGTAGCAGAGTGTAAGATGCAAGCAGGAGGAGTGTACATGGAACCCCATAACCAAGTGGCTGGCATAGCGTACAGGAACATCTGCACTGAGAATGGGCTGGACGTGCCAAGGTCAGAATGGAGGCGGGGGCCTAAGGGGCATTGCATTTAATAAGTCGAGACATGGGTTTAAATCTGCTTCCAAAACCAATTTAGTAAAGAAGTGGATCATATTCCAGAAATCTGTCAGCAGATTGCATTCCCATAACAGATACCTGAATGTCCCATCTTTAGTTTTGCATTTAAGGCAGTTTGGTGTGGTATCCTTGGAAATTTTATGCATATTCATAGGAATGAGATAGAATTTATGGATGAACTTAAAATTTGTTTCCTTAATTGTATTACTTGTAAATGAGACATGTATTCTTTCACAAATGTTTTCATCTAAAACCATCCCTAGATCTTTATCCCAATTATCTAATAAAGTTGGGAAGGATAAATCACCTCCATTAAACAGAATATGATAACGTGCAGATTTTACCTTTAATATTGACTGAGGACACTAAAATGTCCTCCACCTCAGATAATCCCAATCTTAATTTATTTTCTTAGATAAGTGACAAGACAACGTTCACCATTCGGAGTTTAAAAAAATCTGTGTTAGGAATGTTCTGTTCTTAGATCAATAAACGATTTTAGCTGCACATTTTTGTGAAACAAATCTTTAATTCTTTTTATACCCAGAATTCTCTATTTGCATAATTGACGCTGAGTGTTTGTCCAGTGATTTGGCATTTATTGGTAAAAGAGCTCAATAATGGACAAACACAGCAAAATAGAGTCTTTAAGATTTCAATTGCGGGTGGTATGGTGCAATAGTGGTGAGCACTGGGTTCCTGGTTTCGAACCCAGGGTGGGGGAGCCCTTCTGTGCAGAGTTTGCATGTTCTCCCCGTGTCAGCGTGGGTTTCCTCCAGGTGCTCCAGCTTCCTCCCACAGTCCAAAGACACACAGGTTAATTGGTGACTCTAAATTGTCCGTAGGTGTGAATGTGAGTTTGAATGGTTGTCTGTCTCTATGTGTCAGCCCTGTGATAGTCTGGTGACCTGTCCAGGGTGTACCCTGCCTCTCACCCAGTGTGAGCTAGGATAGGCTCCAGCCCCCTGCGACCCTCAAGAGGATAAGCAGTTACAGAAAATGGATGGATGAATGAAGATTTTCATTGCATTTGACATTAAATTTGTTTGGGATGTCCTTATAATGACAACTTGACATTAACCAGGATGACATTACCAGAAGATGTCTTTGTCATAACAACTTGACATTAACAAGAAATGCACCTCTTTGTGTTTATGACAAAGTGACATAATGATTATTATTGTTATGACAAAGATATCCTCTGGTAATGTCATCCTGGTTAATGTCAAGTTGTCATAATAAGGACATCCCAAACAAATTTCATGTCAACTTGTCATGACAAAGACAACTTCTAGTAATGTCACTTTGATTAATGTAAAGTTGTCATTACAAACACGGAATGACACTGACAATGTTTATGACATGTACATAATGTTCATGACAGTTTCATGACAGTGTCATGTCACTCTTATGTAGATACCTTCAAGTAAAGTGTTACCGAACAGGTAATGTAAAATACCGAAATAATACAGAAACCCCAAACTTCAAGTTTGTTTACTACATTAACTCTGGGGAAAGTGCAGTCCAAATCAAACACCACAGCAATGACCTTAAACAAAAACTTAATCATCACCTTAATCATTTAAAAAATCCAGGTGGACAGTTGAGCTAAAGGATGCCAACAGCCAGGTCCTGAGATCTATGAAGGAAATCGGATTAAAGGCTCAGTCAGTGAAAAAAGAAACTCCTCATTTAATGTGAGCAGTACAGAACATTTGGACCCACGGTAAAAGGGCTTGCCTTCAGAACACATTCATTTTAATGTGCTAACACAGCGTACTAATGCTTTCTCACTCATCACAGCCATGCTGAATTGGAAAACAAATGTTCTGTTTGGTCATTTTTGGAGAACGTCTGCAATAAAAACCAGGATGACGCACAGATGAGTTCATATATCAGTGCGCACTGCGAGAGAAACGGCTCTAACATGGTGATTTCTCTTGGTTTTGGTGCATAGATAAAGATGACTTGAAGACCTAAAAAGCTGCAGCAGAATCAGGTCATCTAGGGGATTTAGCACCAGTTCTCAGAGGCGTTCAGTCAGACATTTGGTGGATGTGCTTGGCTGAGGAGTCAATGGTGCAAAGCTTCCATCTGTGGGATTATGGCCCGAAATGATAAACTAATTGTGGCAATATGTAGTAGGGGTCTGGCATACAAATGTTTGTACATTTATTTCTCATAATGTAGCATTTGTGATACACTCTCCCTCCCCATCTCCCTCACACACACACATTCCCATACATGCTTTGGTACATGCTGAGCAGGTGTGGATGAGCTGCCAAGGATGATGGAGGAGACTGAGACCATGTTCACACTAAGCTGGTTAAATGTGAAAAAGCGTGTTCTCTTCTCTGTTGTGGCCTTCGGTCCGCACAGTGTCACAGTTTTACACACTGAAAAAAAAAAACAGAGCTGAAGAGAAACACTCTTGAGTCAGCTCAGGTGTTTTGTCACATAGGCCAAATTCCTGCCACCTCTAACGCATTCAGCTGCTGTATGTCGTATGATTGAAGCCTTCACCTTAGGATAAAAAATGTGTAGTTGTCCTAATTCCCTCTGACTGCATTTATATCTGGCACAATGAAAAGAGTAAAGTCTACTTACTTTTACACATCGTATAATTAAAGGGGCAGTTTGTTGGATTCAGTGGCATCTAGCAGTGAGGACTGCAACCAGCTGGAACTTTTACCATGTGCCAAGAGTGAATTCCTGGTTAGGATTCCTTCAGTGTTCATTGTTTTGGACGTTTTAGGAGGAAGCCAAAGTATTCCTCTCTAAAACAACAGACCTGAAGACAGATGCATAAACAATGTGTGCGCACAAAAACCATGTGTAAACCTTTTACCACACATAAACTGGTATTTATAAAGGAAGAATGTGCGGGGAAAATGTGCACACCTTACGCATTCTTGAGACCATGCATGCACACGGTTGTAGCTGAGATGGTTGCAGGTGATATGAAAAGGAGCAGATTAAATATAAACTGAGAGACAGATAACAATGTTGGTAACACTTTACTTGAAGGTATCTACATAAGAGTGACATGCCACTGTCGTAACTATGACATGACACTGTCATGAACCTGTCATGAACATTACGTACATGTCATAAACATTTATGACTGCTGTCATTAAGTGTCATTCCATGTTTGTAATGACAAGTTGACATTGTTGGGTTGGCTTGATAATGACAACTTGACATTAATCAAAGTGACATTACCAGAAGTTGTCTTTGTCATGACAAGTTGACATTAAATTTGTTTGGGATGTCCTTATAATGACAACTTGACATTAACCAGGATGACATTACCAGAAGATGTCTTTGTCATAACAACTCGACATTAACAAGAAATGCACCTCCTTTTGTGTTCATGACAAGTTGACATAATGATTGATACAAAGACATCTTCTGGCAATGTCATCCTGGTTAATGTCAAGTTGTCATAATAAGGACATCCCAAACAAATTTAATTTGTTGTAATCTGGCTACTGTAGAAACAACCCCGTGGACGAGGTCTCGCTTTCTATGTAGAAATAAACAGCTTATTCTAAGGTAACAAAAACAAGGAATCTTACTGTATTTTCAGGTGACGATACACTAGAGAAAAAATACTTATAATATATTCCACATCTGACATAATATCCCCTTAAACATCTGAAAAAGACTTTAATTTACAAAGACTTAACAGTTTACTGATTGACTTGTAATTCATTTTAGCATTTCTTTTGTAATTTGTACATTTCTATCAATTTGTTATACTGAAAGTCTTGAAACTTTGATCAATAATGAAAACTTTGTTTTTAGCTTTTTTCTTTTTTTATGTATCATTATTGCTATTCAATAGGGGAGGTATCTCCAGGAGCCAGTTTTGGCTTCTAACCTCTCCTGCACAATGTCTCAGCTTTTAAACTTTTCACTGTCTTGCCTATATGCATGCATGTGCAAATAAATACACTTAACTAAACTAAACTAAATCCTGTGTATTAACTCATTAGAAATCTTGTAATATGAGGGAATAAAGCATTGGTGTTTTAGGCTAGGTGGTTGTACACAAGCCATTTTATTAAGCTTAGCGGCGGATTTTAAAGAGTCTCTCTCTGTTGGCGCTTTTCCCAGCTTTCTGAAGAAGTGCCCTTTAAAAGTATATTCAAGCAGTTCTTTTTATCAAACAGTTCACGGTGAAAACAGATAACATCAAGAACAAGCATCAAAGGTTATACAGTAGGCCAGTGGCCCCTGCCCCTCTCAGAGCCCATACATAGAAATTAATCTCTGAGCATTTGTAACCTTCACACAGGTGTCTAATGTATTCCAAAGGACGACATCAGCCACATTAACCGTAACTGCGGGCACAATAACACATGTGATAAAGAAAATTATTTTCTCTTGTCATAGAAATAAGGTAATGTGAAATGCAACCATTAGAACTAATTTTGTTTTTTATGTCTTTTTATGTGGCATATCGATAATGAAATCAAAAACACTGGCTTTCAAACCGTAATTCCAACTGCAAGAGATAACTGTATCATTGATTGACGCGGAGAAAAGAGAGTAATCCACAGGAGGTGAGAGGGAAGCTTTTCTTCCAGCAGCCTGATGCGGTTAGAGGTGATTAATGCATGCAAAGAAATAAGATGGATTAAGAGAGCTGTCGAGCAAAATAACAGGCAAGCCTGGGACAGAGACAAGAGCAAATCAAAGTCTTAAATGTGACATGCTAGAACTGCTACACTGCAGCGGGGCACAGGGCCCTAATTCACACAGCACATGAATTAACTCTGGGCCACTAGTTTTACTGATTCAAGCATAGTGTGCTTACTAAGCAGAAAATTACAGTGAGAGGCGTCTGACTGATGCCCCCCTAGTGTTTGTGGGGAGAAGATAAAGCTTGAATGGGATGGAAGTCTCAGATGAAGAAGTAGCATGTTTGTTCGTCTTTATATGACACTTTAATGCCTAGTTAATATGTATGAGGCCCTTTACTGACTTGTTTGATATTGCTTAAACCTGAAAGTGCCCCCTAAAAGAAATAATGTGCAGCAGGTTGGTCGTCATCATCACAAAACAATTACTCCAAGATTTGGTTCTGACACAGTGAGTCTTTTTTACCCTGAAGGGGCTCATTTAGTTGTAAGGAGATCCATTACTGCCCACATCTGTATAATTCACCTTTTAAGATATATTAAGACACCCAAATTTATAATGTGTGTAAGTGTAGCAGTCCAGTCGGCAGAGGAAAATGGTGACATTGTACATTTCTGAAAACCACATATCATATGTATCATATATGTATCATATGTATCGTATCATCATTTCTAAAGTAGTATATAAACGCCAAAACACACCCGCGGCAAATGCCATGCATAAAAAAATACGCCCGTCAACCTCACACCAGCGATGGCAAGACGTGCATTGGCACTGCCCTGTGGCACTTTATGCCACTGTCGTATTTCCAGCCTTGCTGTCCCAGGAATTAAATACATTTTTTCCCCACTTGCCCTCTGCTTGTACATACCAGCTCCCGTAGCAGCTCTTTTTCTCTGCTCCTATGACAGCTCGACTCCACTCCTCACCACTGGTGCAAAGAGAACTTTGCTGTGTCTTGTGTGTGATGAAGAATGGATGAGGAGAGACTCGTGGAAGTCGTGAAATATCCCGAGGTAAACGACCCAAGATCCCATCATTATAAAGAAAATGGCTAAAAACATATCGCCCAGCGAGGCAGAAGCCCCTTTTACACTGCCAGATTTTCCGCGAATGTTGGGCCGTTTTGCTGGCAAGCTGCGAGCTTTTAGACACAGAGCTGGACTGGCGAGTTGATCCGAGGTGCCCAATTTTCTGCCTCATAGGGTAAACATATTGGCGGAACCATTTTAGTTTAAACAACAGGAGGGGCTGTTGACGACTTGTGGGAGGAGCTGTTGATGATGCCATACGTGCGACCCACTGACGGTGGATAAACAGGAAACAGCTGATAGCAGGAATGAGCAAGCAGCTAGTAGCAAGAGGGAAACGCAAACCTGACAGACACTGTAAAGATGAGCAACTGGGGAGACAAGGAATTGCGCGCCCCCCTTGCCCTCGCAAATGAAGAGGCCATTAACCGTCAAATGACGGGGACGGTGAAGAACGGGCCAACTTATGAGAGAATCGCAGAAGGACTGACCAGCCGCGGCTTCCCTCCCACGTCACCATTTATGTCACACGCTGAGCTACACGTTTTGTTACTTGCTCACGCCCCCCATTGCCCTGAAAAAGGCACATTCTGTATAAACAAAAGTAGGCAGGTGGCATTTTGCCGCACTCCCCGATTTTGTTTTTATACTGCCAATGCTGAAAGAAGACTGATTGGGCTTACCTGCAAATTTCTATTTACAGTAAAAAGGGCAATAGATTTTCCAGTGGGGTTTGTGCCCCCAACAACTGTATATAGTAAGCCAAAACATGATCTTTTACAAACCATAACCAAGTGTTTTTTGTGCCTAAACCTAATAACACATCAATCACAGCGCTGTTTAAACGTAAAGTTTCGCCATATCACCACAAAACAACATACAAATGTAATGTACTTGTGCTTTGCAGAAACGTACAATGCAGACATTTCTTTTTTGCCGACTGGATTAGAGGAAGAGCAGTTAGAATCAGTCTGTGAATAAGCCAACAGTTTAGTGAAATCACATCAATCACATTTTTACCTGCGGCAAAGTTAGCACCCCTGTCACCTAGACACCTGCCAAGCTGAAGCTGCAGACCACAGCTCAAGACCAACAAACAACCTTTGCATGATTAAGCGAGTCACTGCTTTTTCTTCAGCAGCTTTTTAGCCACCAAACATGGGTGTTTTATAGCGACACTGGGCTGTTTTTCCAGCAAGGATTGGCCTCCAAACATTGGTATTTTAAGCCAAAACATGATCTTTTTCTGACCATAACGTTTTGTGCCTAAACGTTACCACACTTCAATCACAGTGTTGTTGAAGGCAAGTCAAGTTTATTTATAAAGCTAATTTCTGCAACAAGACAATTCAAAGGGCTTTACATAAAACATCAAAAGCATCAAGACAAGGTGCAAAAGAAACACATCATAAAAGAACATTTAAAAACAATTCATTAAAGAGCTAGAGAATAGAAAATATAAAGTTAAAGCATACTAAGACAGATATAAAATACAAGAATAAAAGTTACAGTGCAGTGTAAGAAATGAATAAATATTTGATTAAAGAAGAAGCAGTGGCAAACAGAAAGTCTGCAGCCTTGATTTAAAAGAACTGAGAGTTGCAGCAGGCTTCAAGTTTTTTGGGAGTTTGTTCCAGATATGTGGTGAATAAAAACTAAACGCTGCTTCCCCATGTTTAGTCTTGACTCTGGACACACAAAGCAGACCTGTCCCAGAAGACCTGCGCGGTCTGGATGGTTCGTACTGTAGCAGATGGTTAGAAATTTAGTTGGGCTTTAAACCATTTAGTGCTTTATAAGGCAAAAGTAGTTTTGCAGTCGATTCACTGACAGACAAGAAGCCAGTGTAGGGACCTCAGAACTGGAGTGATGTGATCCACTTCCTTGGTCTTAGTGAGGAAACATAAGTTTCAAAGTATCCGCTACATAATAACATGCAAATGTATCCTATCTGCTCCTTCCTGAAATGTCAACCTGGTCTCAGTCCGAAGTTGTTGAAATCCAGGGCTTAGGCAGTGACTTGCGGCGTCAGACACCAAAGAAAAAAGGCAGCCTTTAACGTCAGCATGACACACAGCTGGTCACTGTTAAAGTTTACGGCACTCTCTGCGGTGTCAGTGGGAAACACAGCGGGACAAGAACGAATGTTAAGGCAGCGAAAGTCCGAGTAGGGCGGCGGGGAGGGCTGGTAGATGGATCCAAAAAATTGGCAATTGATCTTCTCTAGTGTGTCACAGTTACTGTACAGAGTAGGGCTAATAACACTAGCTAATGTGAGCAGGCTAGGTCGCTACGAGCTCTGATTTGTAACGCATCTCAATACAACACAAATGGCCACATAGTAGCCTACTTTGTAACGTTATTTTTTCATTTGGATTCATTTATAATTTTATGTTTTTATCATAATACAAATGTCAGTTGTAACCTGAAAAGTGTCCAAAAGTGTTTTTACATGTTGCAGATGAGCTCACTGTATAGTCCTGTACATAGAACTCCCTATATAGTGAGTAGGGGGAATAGTACTGAATGAATGAATGATTTTGAACACAGCCTATGAGTCAGAACCATCGCTCACTCACCCACAGCTCCATCCCCTCGTCCAAATATAGTCACTTCTGGCTCCAAGAGGGCAACAGCCAAATAGACTCAACGCTTCAAAACAGGAATCCACGAACTAACAGTTGGCATCACAGTGGCTATGTCCATCATTTTTATTTTCTCGGGTCCTCAAACTGCTCTCCTCACCCACGTCCATGTTGCAGTACATCATAGTCCATGGACAGCCGCGTCAACCCTGTGAGTGGAATTTGGTTTCTGACCCAGCCATGCTTCATCTGTCCACAATGGTGCCCTCAGAGGCCGTTTACACGTACATGGTGATTTTGATAAACGGAGACATCTTCCTTCATTTGTGCCCTTCATTTACATGCAAACGGAGATTTCTCCTCTGAAAACAAGTTTTTCTAAAAACTCCGGCCAGAGTGGAGATTTTGGAAAACTCCGGTTGCGCGTTTGCATGTAAACGGAGATAAACGGAGTTATAGGCAGCTGACGTCACAGTATGCGCCGGAACTTGCGCCTGTGTCAAAAGTGCGACCTATGTTGCTATGGTGACAATGGATACATGGAAGGCTTGAGCTTCTCGTTACACTGCCACCTACAGGTTTGGCATGCTCTTGTGTATATATACACGGGTAAGTGTAAACGAAGATCTTTTTGAAAACGGAGACGGTGAAATGTCCGTTTATGAAAATAGCCGGCCACGTGTAAACGGCCTCTCAGTGTTCCCCTGCCCTGCACACCTGTGGCTCATCCAATCATTAGCCCTCCCTGCTGCCTCCCTCAGCAGCTGCTCCTCATTACCTCATTAGCGTCTGTGAATATATAAAGGGTGTTTTTCTGTATCAGGTTGATTGGTTGTTTGTTTCAATATTGAAAGCTCCAAGAGTTTTCCAAAGGATTGTCTTGTGTATGGTCTTCTTTTATGTTATGAAGAAGATATCAAGGGGAAAGAAACGGCCTTAATGATGACTGATCGGATCGATTTATGGTTCACAAGATGTCAATGGGACTGAATAAGGAACATGGGGCGCCCCTAAAATCTCACACCTGAAACCACTTGAGGAGTCAATTAGCGGATCTCATGTGGCACTTTGAAAGAGTAAAAAAGTCCCATTCCCCACATACTGGGTGCTAATGTGAGTCCTCGCTCCTCCCACTCACGCATCCTCATAGCTCCTCTCAGCAAGGATTTGAGAGAGAGATGCAAGGACGGGGGAGCCGAAGGTGCCAAGTTAGAAGTTCAATAGCATCAGTCTTAAATGACGTCAGCGACTGTGCCACATGTGGAGGTGCGGCATTTATATGTTACTCAATATGCATAGGAAACACCTGTGTTTCCTCACTCTAAACTCCAGAAGCCTCCTCTCTCCTTGTCTCCTCGAGGTGCATTTAAGGGTTTGGAAAATCCTTCCGACGGCGGAGGGGAAGCAATTTCTTGTTCATGGATATTGGCAAATTCTACTGAAAACATATAGATTTTATATTCACTGATGCCTTTGGCTTCTGAAATGTTTACAGTATACCCACTTGGAAATTTCTAGAGATAAATTCACCTCACAGATGTGGTGAAGCAAATGTCAAAAATCGTACAGATTAAAAAAAAGACGAAAGAAACAGAAAATTGCAATATGAACCTGACATGCAGGAATTGAAGAAGCATCAAACAAACTGCGCATCATGGCAGGCGAGGAAGTGATGAAATTCAAAGTGTTGTTGATTCCAGCCATGCTCACCCAGCAGCTTCCCCCGGAGCAGCAGGGGAATCTCGGCCCGCAGCTGAAGCTTGTCAACAGGCTGTCATGGAGGCTGAATGTGAGTCAGTAACTCACTCTGCCCACACTTCAAAATACCCCCTCTCCTTCACTCCATCTCTGCCTCCTCCTCCTCTTTTAGTTCCACTTCACCGAATGGTTGGCAGTCCCCTGGTCTGATGTGCCCTCTATTATGTAGGCATGGCGCCAAGATGCAGACACATTGTGAGACGTCCCTCAAGGTGCTGATCTGAGTCAGGCTGACAAGGGCGTCCAGGTTATTTACAAGAAAAGATATTGCTATTCAGTTCCCTGGTGTCACTCTCCCCGGGACATTTATAGGTTTCCTTGGCTGTGTTTACTTTCTCTTCAGGAGATGATGGCAGCCCAGAGAGAAGGTTAAAGTATTTGTTTCTGTCTGCATGTCACCGTGTCATAAGTGGTTAACTTGTGCCCTCTCAGTCAGAGGGTTATAGATTTGATTCTCTGGTCTTTTTCTCGCTGTCACCCTGCATGTGACACGTTTACCAGCATGTTTAGCTCCTGCTCCACAGTCCAAAACATTCAGGTTAGGTGGACTAGAGGTAAAAATGTGACTGATATGATTTGACGAAACTGTTGGTAAACTGATTCTAACCCAACTGCCAGAAAAAAAAACTGTCAGCATTGTACCTTTCTGTAAACCACGGATAAAATACATTTGCACATTGTTTACTCATTCTCAAGAATTGGGACAAAACCTTTTGTTTTGGAGGGTTTTAATTTTTACTCTTCAGTCAGACTGGGGAAATTTATTTTAAAAGATCAAAGTCTAGACTATTAAACCTTGTAATGAGCCAACCTCCCAGTGATTTAATTTTCTTTTTTGAATAGCAAACATAATGGATGTCAGAGGTAAGATCTGACGGAGCTGACAAGACGTTGTATATTTATTAATTTCACAGCGGTCGTAGTGAGGAGTCATTTCATTTTCCAGTTCTCTTCATGCTAATTAAAATACTCATTTTTAAACCAAAATTCTTATTTAGTTTGGATTTCGAAGGGCTGCAGAGTTGACCTGTTAAGATTGAGAAACACCTTGACCTTGACATATAGCTGACCCCTTTTATGCCCGATTGAAAGATGTTTTTGTATAAATCTGACAAAGCCATCATCTTAAAATAAATATATTTTAAAACAACGACTATAGCAGTACGTTTTACACCAATGTCAGCAGTACGTTCTGTTAGTTTGAGATTCTGAAGCCTTTTAACACATTTTTAACTGTTTGAAGTTGAGAGTTTTTGTCTGGCACAGGGGTGTTTTCTGGCAAAGGGCAAAAAATCAAAGTACATCAAAATATTTCATATATCATATTTACTGAATACATATAAATTCTTTAAAACTAATGTTTCACCCCAGAAACAGAATTTGTCCTAATTCTCAAGGATGGGTGTATTATTTGGCCGATACGTTGAAACTTTACATTTCACCAAGGATGTGACTTACGTGGTTATGTTGTTCATTTGGTTAGAGTTAAGTTCATGTTTTGCTTAAAATAGGTGATTTTGGGGGCACAAATCCTGCTGCAAAAGCAGTGATGTCTTGGTGGAAAACAACCAATTTTGTGGAACCATACCTGCTAAAAAAACAGCAGTGGAGTGTTAAAAACACCCACATTTTGGCGGGTAGAAAGTTGCCAGAAAAAGAGCCATGTGTTCCTAAAAAACATCCATGTCTGGGTGTTGAAAAGCAGCTGGAAAAACAGTAATGGGTCACTAAAAAACACCCACATTTGGTGCGTAAGAAGCTGCTGAACACACAGCAATGACTAATTTGGATCAATGTTAGAGCGCTGCTGGAGCGGAGAGGGACGGTAGGCTACTGTGGTGGCGCATCATTGCATCTCGCCTCTTAAGGGGCTAGAATTAGTGCGTTCACCCAGGTGTTGTATTTCAGTCAATGCTGATCAGAGCTGGAGGTGATTAATACAAGACTACTGCAGTCATTTGACTCTGGTGTGAATGCTGATTGTAACCTCTCCCATTGCCTACAGAGCCAGATGTTAGTGGGTTAGTGTTTTTTTTGTGCAGGGAAAAGGGCTATACAATGCTAACATTTTTGTCTACACTCCCAGATTTAAACAATTACTTTGATCAGAACAATGTAAGCATGATAAACAGAAATAATAGACAAAGCTTTGACAGTCAGACCGAAGTTGTTGTTAAGTGAATTTTTTTTTTTTTTTTTTTGAAATTGGATTTTTTTTTTTTTTTTTTTGATCTGTTATCAAAAAATGTGTTTTTTTTCTCAGACTTCATTTTGAAAATGTCACCCTGCAGAAGACTCAGTACCATTTGACATTTCAGACATTTACATGCAGTCGCATGATCACAAAGTTATGATTCACAACTGTTTGCTACTTGGCCACAGTTTTAAAAAGGACATTTCTCAGATCAGGCTGTAATGACAGCGTTCCCTGGGGGCTGTTCCGCAGTGCCCTGTGGATGGCAATGGTCAAAGTCATCATTAAAGTATTTAATGACAGTCCTCAGGAAACCATTATCATTTGGGGAGCGATTCATTAAAAATTAATCTGCTACTTCGACCCCTTATTATCACCACCAAGGTTCATTATGGTGTTGGGTAGCACTGGGAGCTGAGCCCAAACCTCAGCCCTTACTTGAAGAAAAGGGGCTGACCTGATGAGATATGAAATGAGCCCTTAAAAACACTGAAGAGGAGCTCAGGTCAAATGAAAGATCTAGAGAAAGAAGTGTCTTAAATGCTGTCACAGTTTAGGAAGAAGCTAATGATCTTTGCTCATTTTGATGCTTGAAGTTGGAGACTGATAGAATACTTCTGACTTTTCTGCAGTGTCTTAAAGGATATGTTGCCATTTTTCATCATTAACTTCATCTAAATTTCAGATATTGTATGACAACATGTTTTTATAATGTTCACTGCGACTCTGGGGGCTGTTTCAAAATCTGGTGTTCTTCCTCGATTCGGTGATGTCAGTGGTGCTCGGATGAACTTTAAGCTATTTCGGCTTGTATTTCTAGTCTCCATCTGGGGGTATCCAGGCGTCGAGATGCATCCAGTATCAAATCCTCCTCCTTGTCTCGTATTACAAACTAGCTGCACGTCCACCAGTGAAAATGACATCATTTATAATGAGCGCAGAGCCTGTTATGGACGAGGGTATTTTTTACAGTGTATTGGGGCCTCTGATGTTCAGGCAACATATTTATTCAACTCATGTGGGAGAACCAGGGGAGAACAACCCAGGCTGCAGCTGAGCAATTTAAAAGCACATCCCGAATGGGGGGCCTCCACTGAATTTCAGTTTGGGGAGTTTTGTTGGATGCTGTCGCCAACTACAAACCAGAGGGCGCCAGTGTGTGCATTACAATACATGAATGTTTCACTCCTCACTTGGACAGAGGTGTGTTGGAGACTGCGGTTGGACTATTGGACAAATATCTAAAAAAAAATCAGTTGAGTACATCATCGTTTTTTTTGAGTCTTTATATTTTGCTTCTGCTTCTGATAAATGACTGCCTCTGTCAGCTGAGAGACAGTGGGTGAATACAGCGAGTGGAGCTTTACACATCTTAGTCAATTATGGGTTTATTCAACCCGGTCTCACTCTGAAGTTGTTGGATACCGGTGCTTGGGCAGTGACTTCCGGTATAAGACACTGAGAAAAAAAGCAGTCCTTTCACGTCAACATGATACGTGGCCAGTTGACGTTATTGTTCAATGGCGCCTGGCAGCATCAGAAGGAAATGCAGCAGGACAACAATGAAAGTTAAGGGGGCGGAAGTCCGAGTAGGGCGGGTGAAGGGTCGGTGGATGGGTCCAACAACCACTGACTTAGGGAGGGATGTCGTATGCTGTAAAGCCCTGTGAGGCAAATTGTGATTTGTGATATTGGGCTTTATAAATAAAATTGATTGCTTGATTGACTTTCACCCGGGAGGCCGGTGCTCGCTTCCCGTAAGATTGTAAAACCAAAACGTGCTTTCGTTGGCAAAACGTAACCATGCACATTCTTAGTTGAAAGAAAAAAAAAAAACATCAATTTGTGGTGTTGTAACTGACTGGTGCTTTTATTTTGAAAGAGACTGTATGTATATGTAGATTTCCCGTGAAAACTGAAGTGTATTTTGAAAGCAGACAATGCATGTAACAGGCTGAAGTTGATACGGCGTCCCAGAATGTCAACAACCAACGCACTCAGTGTACCTTGCACGTCATATCTCAACATGGAAAGTCCATGACCAAACGTTGATATGTAATGAGGTTGGAGTGAGTTTATTTCAACCAAACCAGAGTTGGCTATTTTCTGAAAAGTGGACTGATAACTACAACAGGTTTTTTTTTTTTTTTTTTTGGTTCTGTCAAGTTTAAATGAAGTGCTTTAATATATTGGTGATTGTCGGTTGGTTGTTGGGCTAACTGTGGCCAGTAGGAAAATCACCGAAGACCTTTTTTTCAGGATCGTGAAGATAAACTGGAAAAAACAACCAAAACCAGTGGGGCTGAGAGACCAGAAGATCACTGAGTGAGTAGTCACCTCATGCTATGTTTTGGCCAACAAAATAATAGCTTTTGTGGAGGTGATTCACAGCTTCCAGACACTATACAATAAGGCAGTGGTTCCCAACTGGTGGGTCGCAGCCCAAAAGTGAGCCGCGGGTCCATTCTGAATGGACAGTGAATTTCCAGCACAGAGCTTTTATTTTGATGTGCCTTTCCTGCTGTAGAGTGAGTGACCAGCAGACAGCTACTTAACAGAGACACTAAATTAGCTGGACGACATGACCAAAACACAAGTATGACGCTGAATGTATTATACTGTGTGGACCTTGAACTAATGACTAAGGAGAGATCTGGACCTCATGGCTGGACCAGTTGGGAACCACTGCAATAAGGCATGTTTGTTGGTGATAACACTATTTTGTTAAATATGTAATTTTTGCAGGTAAGTTATTTCAGACACCTTTACTTTTTGTAAACATAGCCGTATTTGTGACACTCACTTCCCTGTCTTAGGCAGGTCTGGTGAATATTTGGGGAATGAGCATCAGGAGCCTGGGTGCAGTGCATCCTTGTACATGTAGGCACTGAAATATCAGCTGTATACAAGAAAGAAAACTCAGAAGAAAAACTCAGCTTCTCTGTCAATGCAGCACACACTGAGGAATTTATTGCTTCAACTGACTGCATTTACCACCAACACTAATTGGATATCTACTTAAAATTGGTGAATTTCTCATTTAACTGACCATAGGCAACACTAGGGATAGTGCACCCAAAAATGAAAATTCAGCCATTATCTACTCACACATATGCCGACGGAGGCCCTGGTGAAGATTTAGAGTCCTCACATCCCTTGTGGAGATTGGCGGGTGGAGCGGCTAGCACACCTAATGGCAGACGGCGCCCCAGACTAACGTCCAAGAACACAAAATTGAATCCACATAGTATCGCCATACTGCTCATCCATAGTGATCCAAGTGTGCTGCAGCCACGACATAAAAAGTTGTTTCGAAAAACATCATATGAACTGTTTTTAGCCTCACTGTAGCCTGTAGCTCTGACTGCTTCTCTGTGCTCCGTGCTGTGTATCTCTCTGTGAAACATCTTTTTCTAAAGTTGGAGAAAGAAAGCATGATGAATCTGACCCACAAAAACACATCATGCATCCTGAGTCTCATCTATTATATCTAATACATTAGCGTTGTGTTACTTTAGTTGAGACTTTGTACCAGAATGCACAACTGAAAAAAATAGCTTTACAAATGAGTCAAATGAGGCCAAAGGAAAAAAAAAAAGAATTTCCATTTAAATCATCATATCAGGCTAATAAAAGCAATGAGCGTTATGCGTTATCTGCACATAATGAGGGAAACGACCAAAGTTAAGATCAAACCACTTTGTTATCTTGACTTAGCAGGCCTAGAACATTGAAACAGACTGTCGGTATTTGGCCAGTTATGTAATAACTCCTGTGGTAGAAATATTCTGATATAAGCAGAGAATGCTTTGAGCCTTGAATGCTGATTTCACACTACCATCCAAACACCCATTTCTCATGACTTATTGTGAAGAAATCCATGTCTACAAGCCATGCACATTATTATTTTCACATCTCTGTGCTGCAGTCACACACAAATGGTTTATGCCTCATTTTGTTGGACTGTTTATGATTTTCCAGGCTCATAACACCACTGCACTCTGTTTGCAGTATCCGAGCAAGGCACAGAATTGAGGTAGACAACACGGAAAGTGGGAGAAAATACTAAGATGTTGACTACAGAATGGTTATGGCACAATTTTGCAAATATAATAAGCAATGGCATGCAATAAGAGAATTCCAAAAACATAAAACTCTCAACTGTCGCCTGCTTGGACTTCATTAACGAGATGACAGCTGTATCAGACATGGACTAATGAATCTTTCTGTCCTCTGTGATGTAATTAGGTTTGAGGTGATTACCATTGGATGCTCATCTTTGCCTCCTGAGTGACGGCAGTGACAAATGTGCCATAACTGTGACAGTTTCATGAATTTCATTTAGATAAGAAAGTTGTACTTTTCTCTTCACTTGAATATTATCTTGCTCATTCTGAATGTGTCAACCCGGTCTGCAGAGGAAAGGTTTTTATGGTGTACACCCTTTTAAAAATGGCTGATAAACATACCCTTGTAACCACACTGTGTATTTCAACAGTTTTTTAAATAGGTAAATACAAGTTCTTTATTTTTCTTGGTTTGAAAACACTGGAATTTATTCCAGCATTTCACAGGAAGAAGATGTCAACATGTTGACTGGCTTCTGTTCTGCTGACAATCTGACTAAGAAAACAGGATTCTGAAGGATGGAGCCAACAAATATCCGCACTAACTATGTGCCAACCAAATACCTCACACAAATCATTTTCATCGGAAGCTGAAATGACTGCGAGGCTTAGCGGCTATCTGACAACATGTTTACTGGGATCATGGAAACTGCAGAAGCTGCACTGCATCAGTCCGTTTATACCCGACTTCTTTATCTGACCCAACATTTCTGAACACAGTGGTAATCCTAATGTAAGGGTGTAAGATTTGGGGGGATATATTAGTATAAATGGAATATATTACCACGTTTTTTTTTTTATAGTGTATTATCACCTGAATGTTTTTGGTCCCTTAGAATGAATCATTTATATCTACATACTAGGTGTGATACTAAAGCTGACAGTTATCATACTGTGTATATTTGCTTACCTATGATATTGAGAAAAACAACAACTATACTTTATTTTAGTTATTTTCTAAGGGGAGATGTTTTACACATACGTTCATTAAATAAATGATTGTTCAACCAACAATAAGCTTTCAGTTTTCATTCCTTTAAGGGTCAATCTGACTAATAATAAGATACATTTTGTAACACCCTGATCAACAGTTATCATACTGGGAAAATTGCATATTGTTGCAACCCTACTATTTCATCTACATGAAAATTATTTTTTAGAATTTCTCCTTTAAAGCTATAGTTGATAATGTTGGAGAGCTAGCAAGATTTGAAAGTGGCACCTCCTATAGCTTCACCACCCTCCCGTCAGTGCTCCATCCAAAGCCACGCCCCCACAAACATGAACGCGCATCCTGCAGGCGTATATGCTTTTCGTAGGCGGAATCCGGGAAAAATTCGCAAAAGCCCCGCCCTCAAGCACTAGGATTGGACAGGCAGCCTGTCAGTCAAACTCGCACCCCAGCCAGAGCTATGTCATCATGCCTTCATTCATATCTTCTCTACAGCCAGTCTGCCACTGTTACTTAGAAATGAAAATATATGGCAACTTCACCTTCACGCACCAAACAGCTGTAACGAAATTGTGAGGCTAGATTAGAAATGTTGATTCATTTGTTTGCTCTTTTGTTTGATCATTAGGCTGTGTTAATAGGCCTACATTGTAAATAGTTCATCGTTCTTCTTAATTATGCCATTACTATAATTCCATTTATGGGGTGCCGTTTGTAAAGTGGCTCACGCTGAAAATAACATCAACATTTTGCCACATTTAGCTTCAAACAATGTTTAAAAAAGTGTTGTGAATTTTTTAACGTCACCTTTTACCACATTTACAGCAATATTTGTCAACTTAGAAATATATTCAATAGTGAAATCTAAATATTAAATGTGGCACCTAAATGTTAAATGTTAAATCTAAATATTAAATCTAAATGTTAAATCTAAATGCTAAATATAAATATAAATGTTAAATCTAAATATTAAATCTAAATCTAAATATAAATGTTAAATCTAAATGTTCTGGGTGAAACTAAATATTTAGCTAATATGCAAATTCACACTGCCGGTCACCGGAAGTACCAAAATAAAAGCTCGAGATGGTCAGACTGTTTATAGAATCAAATAACGAATTAAAACCAACTTATCGGGGGAAATGGACACTTGAACATACATTAGCGTGATAATAACTACCTAAAATAACAAGAAACATGTTGATGTTATTTTCAGCGTGAGACCCTTTACAAACGGCACCCCATATCCATTATGTAGAAATTATTTATATATTGAATAATTACTTGCATTACCATAATTTAATTATTCATTCATTCATTCATCTTCTAACCGCTTCATCCTCTTGAGGGTCGCGGGGGGGCTGGAGCCTATCCCAGCTGACATCGGGCGAGAGGCAGGGTACACCCTGGACAGGTCGCCAGACTATCACAGGGCTGACACATAGAGACAAACAACCATTCACGCTCACATTCACACCTATGGACAATTTAGAGTTACCAATTAACCTACTCCCCAATCTGCATGTCTATATATTGAATAATTACTTGCATTACTATAATTCCATTATGTAGAAATTATTTATACAGCAGCTCCAAGACTAAACATCATAAATTTGTCAGCATAATGAATAACACACACACGCGAATCAGAGAAATTTGTTTGACTAACGTTAGTTTAATAATAAATATACATTACAATATGGGTTATTCTTCCTCCTCCTTCCCTGTGATGAAGCGTGAGCCGGCAGGGAAGCGCGAGCGAGCGATGCAGTCATGTGACGGATTTTGGCCTTTTTGGATTGGATCAGGGACTCAAACAACATTTTCCCGGATTCCGCCTACGAAAAACATATTCGCATCCTGCAGTACACCGACAGAGAAGCTAATGTTAGCATTGGGGTAATACAAGCTACAAAAGTAGCTAAGTTGGCTAACGTTACATATTTCATGGAAATAACAAATCCCCCCAAAGCAAAACAAATAATTACCTGTCTAACAGAAAGACAGCAACCTCTGCATCACTTTTCAGGCCCTTCAGCTCCCTCAGTTGTCTCCACCGTTCAAAAGCTGCGATGTTGGTTGACTCTGGTTAACCTCTCACTTTATCCAAAGCCTTTTTCGTCGCAGCCTTTTCTGCCTCCGACTTTCTTTTCTCAGCCTGTTTAGCGGGGTGAGCCGTTACAAGTAACGCTGGAAGTGGTACTTTTGGCTGCATTTTCTCTGCCATTGTTCAGCAAACTCCTGCTAACTCGGTATTTCTGCTAAGGAGTGTGCTGAATATTTCCGGCAACGGTGACACGTGATGAGTGCACACAGGAAAGAGGGAGGGAGGGAGGGAAGGACAGAGGGGGGGCGTGGGCAGGACCTGAGCGATATATAAGAACAAGACATGAAGGCATCTCATTGGTTCTTTCCACTCGCAACGAGAGGCAGGGATTGGTCAGAGTTTTTACAGGCCTGCAGCTGAGGTCAGATTTTTTTTTCATTCCTTTTTCTGAACACATATTGACTACTCTCAGGATGGAAGGACCATTTCACCCAGTATAACAAGAAGTGTTTCTGAACAGGATTACCAACTATAGCTATAAGATAGGACTAAGTCCTGGTAGAGATAAAAGTTATTCAGAGAGCATCTTATCCCTCAAGAGAGCTCCTTAGGTGAAAACAGAAGCAGGGAGGAAGACTTTTGAGGGAATAAGAGTTTCTAATGGCGAGAAGAAAATGGTGGAATTACGAATAGGTAAGAGAAATATTCTCCAAACACGGAATAACAGTTAGTTAATGAAATGCTACAGATTAGGTCATACAGGGATAATGTTTTTGGTTGATATCACAGGGATACACACACATTTACCACACAATGCAACAACGCTATGATGTCAGAAGCAAAATTATCACAACACTAAGAAAGGATAATACAACAGTGATGACTTGGGTCTGTCTCAACCTTCCATAAGCAGAGTGATCACACAAACAGTGACAATACTTTCACAGTTTCATATTGTGATGCAGTTCAGTTCATTTCCACTGGGTGTCCACACCTTGCAGGCTCACAAAAGGGCATGTCTGTGACAACCAATCACATCTGTTTAAAGAATGCATTACACCGAGGAATGGGGGCAAACCACATCTCCTCTCTAAGGTAAAAGTTTCTGTCCCTTTAGCAGGTGCTGGGCTAGTAGCTCATCTGCGAATGGCTGAACAGCATCAGAGAAACACTGATTCGTTAATGTGAAACTGCTTTAGTCAGTGTTTTGCCGGTTTAAACAGCCTGCAAATACTGCTGCTTGGTCGGTGATTTTGGCATCATACACCAGTGAAAGAAGGCATCCTTTTGCGGTGGTATTATATACTGTCAGACAGCATCAGTTTGAAACGCTGCTAGATTACAACATAATTGAAGGAGCTGGAAAGTCCCTTTAGAGCAGGTGGAAGGTGCAGTGGATGGGTTCAACAAAACCTGGACTTTCACCAAGGAGCTCTGCATTCGCCTATTGTCTGTGTCTTGAGCCGAATCATGATGTTTTTTCTTAACCTCACCATGAGGAAATAAACATAAATACAAGGTGTTTCTTATTTTGAAAAATACTGTATATATCTACCAAAGAGAACCTTTACATTTCCTGTGAAGACAGAAGTGTATTTTGAAAAGATGCAGTCCTTGTAACAGGTGAAAATTGTCACGGTGTCCCGGAGCATTAACAACAGGTGCACGCAGGATACTGAGCGTGTCATATGTAGACGTGAAAGTTCACTGACAACATGATGATATTTGATAAGTTGGGAGAGAGAACATGCTGGTTTAAATCACCATGTCAGTTTTTATTTTGGAGAGGATGAGACCTCTGTGGATAATTTGACTCCCAGTAAAAACCTCCTGAACAATAATCACTGAAGGAATCCTAACCGGGACAAGTTTCAGCTGGTTGCAATCTGCAATCCTCACCACTAGATGTCACAAAATCCTACACACTGTTCCTTTAAAGTATAAAAGAAAAGGGAAATAAAGAAAAGAAACTCACACAGTCTGATTAAGAAACATCACTGGAGTCACTTCTAACAGTTGGATGACGGTCATGAGGGTCAATCTGAAGCAAAGGAGTTTACAGGCATTAGTCTGTTTAGATGATAAACCACTTTTTTTTTCAGCCAACAGTGTATCTCATCTCCCTCAGCAGTTGCATCTACATGGCCCCACAGGGTTTTCTACTCACTTCATCCTAACTCAGTGTATTTTACACTTTATAGAGTTTCCTTCTGGCCGACCATGACAAACTGAACAGTCATGTTGATGATTTTTACGCATAAAAATTCAATTTTTCTCCAAAAAGGCAACATTTGAGTAAGTGAAAAAGGATGCTCTCCATCCAGATGAGACTGAGTCAACATGACACAAGTGCAGCACTGTAAAAGATGCTTTACAGTATATGAGAGTTACATAATTTGCATACACTCATAGAGAGCAAAATACTTCCTGAAATGATTGTTCTGCAATATGAATAATTAGCGTGCTTGCATTTAATTGGCAATTTTGATGTTGATAATTTGCACTTATGACGCAGCATGATCCTGTGAGATGACAGGAGGGCCGCCGTGGGAGACGGGATGCTTTTCTGAAAATCTGCTGATTATGTTGTGGCCTGCTGTCTTTATTTTATCTCACTGCCTACTTCTGCCCTTTGTTTTCCCTCTTTTGTAAATTCATTAACTTTCTTCCATTTCGTTCAGAACCCTGATATGATGAAATCTACATAAAACAGATGCTCAGATCCACCGTCTGCAGTGAGTTTAATTGTAGAGTGAAGACATTTTAAAATGTGAAGCAATATGAACACCAACCCTCATCTGATATTTTAAGTGCTGATGCATCCTGGATATATAAATGCATGCCCTCTCTCCCTGTCCTCACACTCACAGCATCCCTCCTACTCCTCTGCTGGATCTCTTTGACAGGCAGTTATACAAACAAGAAATGACAACAATCCATATTTCCTGACAGAGAGGTCAGTCCCATCCTTTAACTCAAATCGTTTGGACACTGGAGCCTCCCTATGTCGCAGGTCAAAGTTTAATCAGATTGAGGAGGAGGGATGAATTTGTGACAGGAAATGAATCTCACCCTCCATCTGTGGAAATGAATAGGCAATGAATTTCAGTGTGACTGCAGTTGCAACACCTATCATACTTTTCCCTTAACGGCTGTTAGATTTATGATGAGTCAGGCTGGGTTTTACTTGGACTGGCTCAAATTCTAGAGATGCTGAAAACCCCTGCTCTGACTGGAAGTGGCAAAAAAAGAACACAAGGTCAGTTACTATATAGGTTTAATGTTCACTTAACTTTCAGGTTGAGTTGACTATACAGCTGCATCAGAGGAGCGGATGGACAATCAGGAGGTTACATAGGCAAAAACAAAGCATGGACATTTTCTTTTAGTGGAAGATACACTTTTGTTTAAAGCAAGGGCATCAAACATACGGCACGCGGGCCACAACTGGCCCTCCAAAGGGTCCAATCTGGCCCATTGGACGACTTTGCGCATCTGATATCGATGTTCTTGTGAAGACCAAGACACTCCAAGTTTCAGGAGCAATACTATATCTAAAGATATTTAGATATGGTAGCATCCATTTATAACGTCGCCGGTAACATAAGGAGCTGGAAAGTCCCTCTAGGGCGGTTGGGAGGGGTGGTGGATGGGTCCAACAAACCCTGGACTTTCACCTGTGAGCCAGTAGTTCACTTCCTGTGTGAATGTTGAGCCAAACCATTTTGCTTTTATCCAAACCTAACCACGTGCTTATGTTGCACAAGCAAATAAACATGTTCTCATCAAAAGTCATCAAATATCGTTGCTTTGTCGGTGGCCTTTCATGTCTACATATTACGCGCTAGGTATTCAGTTGCATCTGCTGTTGACATTCTAGGACACTGCAACCAACACCAGAATGTCAGCAAAAGCACGTGGTTAGGTTTAGAAAAGAAACATCACTGTTTGGCTCGACTTGTGAAGTGTGGCCTCCTGGGTGAAAGTCCGGGGTTTGTTGGACCAATCCACCACACTTGCCACGCACTCTATAAGGACTTTCCAGCTACTTATACTACAACGTTACCGGCATTGGTCTTCGTAGCTTAGCGCCACGAAAGGGTGTAAGCTTCTTATGAAGACTGATGCACTGTTAATCTTGCAGTCGAGTATTTTATACCCATACTGTGCGCGATTGTGACCGTCACTCACCCTCCCCGGAGACTAGCCTATCAGCCTTTATTAGAAAAACTTCCTAATATGAGCCAGAGAGGGCCGTGATACACCAAAGTGTGTCAAGGGGAAAGTAAGGAACAAGCAGGGGGGATTGAGGGGCAGGTGCTTAAGTCCTAAGTTATATAGCGACAGTGCATGCGAAGAAGAAGGAGGAAAAAACAAACAAACAAGCAAACAAACAAACAAAAAAAAAGAGGAGAAACAGGCAGTGTAGCTGATGTATTGTGGCCTTGAGGTGGTTGTGCTCCATACAGATTATCAAAAATAAACATATACACGTCTACTATACTGTACTGAAAAACAAAAACAAAAGAGAAGTCTATACTGAAAACCAAAAATGTGAGAGTCCTGGTGGAGGAGGAAAGCCCGATTGTGGAGAAGAGTTGCCAGCCCAGTGTGGTAGGTTCGAGAAGCAAGTGGGCCCCTTTTAAGTGATCCCATCGGTTCTTTGCGATGCGTCACGGAGCTGAAGTATCGAACTTGCATGCGTGTGTTTGAACCCTCCCAATGTGTTTATGAAAACCATCACCAGGGTTCAGGGCCAGCCCCGCGGGGGAAGCGGTACGGCACCCCAAGACCGCAGGAGCGCCCAGACCCCACGCCCATGTTCCACGCCCATGCTTCATGTTGTTGTTCATGTTTCAACATGAAGCCGTCCAGTGGCGTATCATACCACCACAACAGTTGGCTTTTGGCGTCAGGTGTCTGATGCTGAAATTACTGACAAAGCAGCTTTATTTGACGACTTTAGAATGAGCACAGCCTGAATTAATTGTAAACAGGTGTAAATTTATTTTGAGACTCCAGGCATCTAACGAGCAGAAACAGTACAGTTTTTGAAAAGACACAAAAGGCGTAAATTGACTTGGTGTCCCGAAACATCAACAACAGAAGTAGGAGGATACCTAGCGCATCAGACACAGACATGAAAGTCCAGTGACAAAGCAGCCGTATTTGATTAGCTGGGATGAGAACGCATTGAATTTATTGCTATGACACTGCCGAGCTTTTTATTTGTAAATTTAGGGAACACCTTAAATCACACATCAGATCTTGATGAACATTGATTATTCAAGTTGAAGATTTTTACTGATGTACATTGTATAATTTGGTGAGAACAAAATGATGTAACAATGGTCAATGGAAACCAAAATCATCTACCCACTGAGGGCTGGATTCAAAATCACAGACTGCTCCAACTTACGTGAATTTTATCATGGCAACTCATAATGAGGCTCAGCAGTGTGTATGGCCCCGATGTGCCTGTATGCACTCTTAGAACCTGCTCTCATCTATGAAGAGAACATGGTGCCAGTAGCAGAACTACCAATTCTTGTGTTCTCTGGTGAATGCCAGTCAAGCTGCATGGTGCTGAACTGTGAGCACAGGTCCCTCTAGAGGACATCTGGCCCTCATGCCACCCTCATGCAGTCTGTTTCTGACAGTGTGGTCAGAAACATGCACACCAGTAGCCTGCTGGAGGCCATCTTGTAGGGCGCTGGCAGTGCTCCTCCTGTTCCTCCTCACACGAAGGTGCAGATACCAGTCCTGCTGCTGGGTTGATGCCTTCTACGGCCCTGTACAGCTCTCCTGGTGTAACAGCCGGTCTCCTGGTATCTCCTCCATGCTCTTGAGACTGTGCTGGGAGACACAGCAAACTTTCTTGTAACTGCACGTATGGAAGTGCCATCCTGGAGGAGCTGGACTACCTGTGCAACCTGACTGGGCTGCAGGTACCGCCTCATGCTACCAGTAGTGACAAGGACACTAGCAGAAGACCAAACTAGAGAAGAGTCAGTCAGGAAGGATAAGGAGAGAGCAACTGTTTGTGGACACCACCTACCTTTTTGGGGGTTGTCTTGCTTTTGCCTCTCCATTGCACCTGTTGTCACTTTGATTTGCACCAAAGCAGCTGAAACTGATTCAAAATCACTTGTGCTTCCTAAATGGACAGATTGACGTCACATTTACACATAGCCGGGTATTTAGAGAAACGAATATTTCCCCCCCTCCGTTTTCAATAATAACATCGTGCACACAACATCGTTTTCAAAAATGTTGTCATTTACATGAACCCGGATAAATACGCCGTCGAGCGCCGTCATAACTATGCCAAACCTATGGGCGGCAGTGTAGGGAGAAGGATGAAGCCATGCAAGCCAATCAGAATCGACAACAACGAATAAGACGCCGACTTCCTGTTCCTTTCAAAACAGTAAACATGGCGAGAGATTCATTTGTGTGGACTGACAGTAAAATGGAGCTACTCCTAAATGACCTGAAATTAAACTGACTTGGTGTTAGACTGTGACCATTAAGTGTTTCCTTATTTTTTTTGAGGAATGTAGTTTGCAAGGCAAGGGATAAAAGTTTAGTTTCGTGTTTGAAGGTTATCATGCAGTGGTTTTACTGGTCCGATCCACTCTGGATCAAACTGTACTGTAGCTGGCCTACAAACTGAAATGAGTTTGACATCCCTGGTTTAAAGGTTATGAAATATAAACGGACACTTCAACAAAAGGTTTTTTCTATTAAATACACTCGATCAGCTATGAGCAAGGTCCTTTGCCTCTGAATGTCAAACCACATAATAACACTCAGAATTTGTGAATTAAAGAATAACTTTATTTATTGATTTCTTACCGAAAAGATTTTTAATTTGCAACTGGGTCAATCTGACTGCATGAAATCACCTCTGAGGATAATTTGGTTAAATGTCCCAATTTTCATTTTTTATAATTGTATCTTTATATTTATGGCTCATTTAGGGAATGTTTAAGAAATGGAAATATGCACTATGTACAGTAATATCAAGGAAATACTTCGCCACTTCAGACTATTCAACATGACTTCACACTCTGCTGAACTGGCCCTGATCAAATATCACTTTGACCACCATGAAGCATACATATCAGGAAGCAATAAAACTGTTAAGTGCAAATTGACACTCCGACAAAAATGATTTTTCGGACCTGACTCTTACATTACCAATTTTCTTTTCTGCAAATGGAAGAAATAAGGGGAACAGGATGTGTGTGAATTCAGTAGAAGAGGGGATATTGAGATGGAGCAGAGGAAAGGGAACAGAAAGTTCTAAAGTAAAATACTTCCTCCAGACTTCTCAATTAAATTGTAGCTGCGTTCTTGCGTGAAACCACGACACAGCTGATATAAACCACAACCTGTTTTGAACACGTTGGTATTTCTGCTTGGAGCTGCACAATGCCTGTTTCCATTTGTTTGGTTCTGTCATTAATGACTGTTTATCACTGAAACTTTGATTATGCTGCAGCAAGACAATAAATGCATTCATGTGTGTCAGCTCTAAATTACTGCCTGCTGTTCTGCCATGCTTCCTCTAGGTGGCAGTGCAGGATAAGCAGTTGCTTGTTGCTTTGCCTGGTAGATTGGATCAGGCTCTCACTGTGACTCTTTGAAGACTACTTGGTGGGATGATTAAATAGATAGCAATGCCCTGTCTAGAGCGAGAATTTTAAAAAAGATGTTTTTTATTTGAGTTAATATTCTACACCTGTCTGTTACAACAGTGACATGATAAACAGAACATTACTTACTCGTTCAAAAAGGCAGGCAAGGAATGTTAAATTGGATCCCACACTAAGTATTCACAAAAATGTGAAATCTCAACACATAATTTCAAAACCATGGTCATTAACTTGCTGCTATAACATCCTCCTCTCTTCTGGGAAGGCCCGTCCAAAAGATTTTGGAAGCTGGCTGCAGAGATTTCTTCCCATTCAGCTATCAGAGCATTAGAGACATCAGCCAGTGATGTTGGGAGATAAGGCCTGGCTCTTAGATGGGGCTGAAGTCAGTTCTTCCACACAAACTGTGAAAAGCATTTCTTTATGGACACAGGGCAAACCGATGTTAAAACACACAGTCGTCATCGCTGGATGGAGCTCATTTGTTGTGGAACTGTGGATGGATGGGACCCAACACTTTTCTTGGCACTTTTTGATATTGTTTTGTTAAACAGCTGTTTGAAGAAAGCAGTTTCAAGCTCAACTTTTATGCCGACGAGGATGAGAATTCTTTCAAGTGTTCAGGAAAAAACTAAGTTTGAACTAAGCAGAACCCCTTCACTGATGAGAAAACCCCATCACCAGAATAAATGCTGCGGAAAACGGATATGTTACATCTTAACATTATTATGTAGAGGCTACATTTAAAGTTTCTTTAAGTTTCAACAATGCTGTAGTTCATGTGTGGTTCATTTGGGCACAAAAATGGCATGATTCTGGTCGAGAAAAGATCATGTTTTGCTTTAAAATACCCAGTTTGGTGACACAATCCTGGCTGGAAATGCAGCGATGTCTCAGTAAAGAACAACTACTAGGCTTACTGAATCAGTGACATCTTTTAAATCACTTCTCAAAACGTATCTGTTCAAAAAAAGCTTTTTATTAATTTCAGCACACTGCTTATTTTATGAGTCTCGTTTGCTTCTTTTTTATTGTTTTTATCTTGTGTTGTCAGTATTTTTTGGGGCTTTTTGCCTTTGGAAATGGGGTGTGAGAGAGAGAGAGTGGGGGTTGACATGTAGCAAAGGGTTGCAAGCTGGAGTCGAGCCTGTGACCACAGCAGCAAGGCATCGCCTCTGTACATGGGGCGCCGGCACTATCCACTACACTACCAACGCCCCAGTATTTTATCTTTATTCTGTTTTCATTGTTCTTTGTATTTTCTTGTAATTGCCTCATTTTGTTTGCTTGAATTCTGCATCGTTTTAAATCTGGGATAAACCATGTAAAGCACTTTGTAACTTGTAACTTTGTCTTTAAAAGTGCTTTATAAATAAAGTTTATTATTATCATAATCAGAATTATTAATACTTTGAATTATTATTATCATAAATAGAATTATTAATACTTTTCATGGGACCATCCCGGCAGGAAATGCAGTGATGTCTCAGTAAAGAAATGACTACGTTTTGAGGCACAATCCAGGCTGGAAATGCAAGTATGTCTCGAGTTAAAATATAAATAAATATGGCACTATCATAGCAGGAAATTCAGGCAGGCCAATGTAAAAAAACAAACAAAAAAACCCCACATTTTGAGGCACTATCTCTGCAGGAAACCCAGGTATGTCTCAGTAAAAAATAACCACATTTTGAGGCACAATCCTGGCTGGAAACACAGTGATGTCTCAGTAAAACATAACCAGGTTTTGAGGCACCATTCCAGCAGGAATAACAATATCTCAGTAAAAAACAACCATGTTTTTAGGCACAATCCTGGCTGGAAACGCAGGGATGCCTCTGTTAAAACAACCTCTTTTCTTGGCGCTATCTTGGTAGGAAACGCAGCGATGTCTCGGTAAAAAACAACCACTTTATGTGACATATTCCCTGCTGGAAAAACAGTAACGATTTGCAACAGAACATCCACGTTTGGTGGCTAAAAGCCGCTAGAAACGCAGCAACATCTTGTGTTAAAAAAATTCCCAGTTTTGCAGTTTGTTGGTCTTGAGCAGTGGTCTGCAGCTTGGTAGGTGTGTTGCCGAAATGACCAAAAAAAAAAAAGTTTTGGAGACTAAGAAGCCACTATGCTTAAGGTTTTTGTTCTCCACACAGTATCACCCAATACACAGCTTCATCAGGCTTGGCAGAATCAAAGGTTTTAGGACCAAACCATGTCACAACCATCCTTGTTCTCTCCCTTGACATCTGTCAGCAAAAGAGTAAAAACACAGGATGATAGTGATAAGAATGTGCCACATACAGACCAAACAAAATATAGTAGAAGTGTGCTGTGTCATGACTGCTCCATTTTCCCTCATGCTTCGTTCACTTACCGCAGTAGCCTATATGTGCCACTAGGGGGAGCTGCAGTATAATCCCTGTGTTGCAGCTTCAAAGGCATTGCACTGACTATTGCAATAACGTCAGCTGCGAGAGAGTTAGTCTTTTAAAAAATACTGAGAAAGGGTGGGTGGTATGTGTTCTTGATCCTGAGGACTTAATTTTCCAGTTAATGAGTTAATTATGTTTGCAGTAGATAAATGTTGCATCATCAGGATTATGCAAAATGTGAAGCAGTGAATGCTCAAAGAGACACACATGGTAATGGGGAAGAGGCCGTTTAGCACAATTATGTTTCCAATTATATGTAAAACATCCATTATACACTTCACCTGGACTTAGGTTTCAGGGCTTTTATTTAACAATGTCACAGACAAACACAAGTATTCATAAAGTGTGCTGAGCAAGGTGTGAAATTTGCTGTGATCTTGTAAGATGCCAGACATTCGTGCAGGTTGTAAACAAACCCACAGGATAGACAAACGGTGAATGTTTTACTAATTGTAATTCTCAGTCACAGTTTTCTGACCAACTTTCCGGCTCAAAAATGACATTCCGAACTTCTGCCATTGGTTTTTTCCAAGTTTAAACCAGAAATACCCTTTAAGCATGGCTCAGGTTACACATTATGCCCAGCATCATGTGTTGGAAAACAAAAAACTGTAAGCCAAACACCAAAACACAGTCCAGCAACTGGAGAAGGCACTAATGCAATCATCCAAATGAGCGATCCTCTGCTACAAGATCAACAGAGCCAAAGACAGACAGCCTCTTCCTTGGAGATGCAGACTGGAAGCTGAGATAAAAAGTTTGCTCATAACACACACTGATTTGACTCGCTGTGATGTCGAGCTGACATGAGCGACGACGACCTCGTGACAGGAGGCAGCTGCAGTTTTCAGAGCCACATGCCCCAGCTGCTCTCCACCAACTGCAGAAGTTCAATGTTTGATGAGAAATGACTCGCTGATGACTGAGCGTATAGCACTCAGTGGCTGAGAGCCCTGACAAAGCTTTGATGCTAACATTTCCCATACACAGCTTAGTGCAGAATAGACTCTCTTTTTATGTCCATGCAAGTACAGCTGGGCAAGAAATCGACATTATATCGACACTAATATGAGACGTGAGATCATCTTAGATTTTAGACATCATAATATCACAAGTGTTGTCTTTTCCTGGTTTAAAAGGGTGCATTACTGTATTTTCCAAACATACCAGACTGTTCCAGCTGTTCTTTTATTTGCCTTTACTCACTTAGACATTATATCCACATCACTAATTATTATTTATCAAAAATCTCATTGTATAAACATTAAGTGAAAGGACCAATAGTCAAGCCTACAGTATCATCACAACATCCATATCTGGCTGTCTAGTTAAAACATTGTGACATTTGATTTTCATATACCCCCCAGCCTAACACCCAAGGTTTAAAAATGATCTTTGGGGGCACCAAATTATTGTTTGGTCATTTAATTTATTTCATTTTTTCTTTTTAAACAATTAAAATGTCTCAAAATACAGAACACGACACTAGTGATCAGCTGTTACTGGGCATGCATCTATTCTGAAATTCTGAGCCGATACTCATACAGATGTTTGAAATAACAATTTTGCCAATAGCCAGTACCGATTCTTGTTTATTTTGTTTTTGTTGTTATTTATTCCCCCTTTTTGTGCCAGGGAAAACAAAATCTAAACTAAAAAAAAATAACTGAACTGTTTAACAGTTATTAAGTCCTTCATTACACTCCCTTCGAATGAGCGCAAATTTAATCATACAACTTTATGAAACCACCTTTAAAGGTAGGGTCTGTAGGATTTTCCAGTTGTTGTTTGTAAACACACATTCAAACTCGGCCCCTCCTATCAGGCTCAACTCTCCTGGGTGTGCGGAGCCCAGAGGTACGGAAGAAGGCTTCACAGAAGAGGTTCAGGCAAGGCCCGCACTGGTGCACGCTCGGACATGCTCGGGCACAGCACTTGCGCTCTCTCATTGGCTGGGGAAATCTCCGCCCAGAAGCGGTCCGAGCTCACAAAAACATCAAAATACAGTTAAAGGGCAGGAGCTCTGCAATCAGAGTCACCACCACATATGAGTAGAAGCCCAGATGTGATGATTAAGCAGGATTTCATTTGTATATGTCTATATTTTGTTTTGTTTGAAAATCCTCCAGATCCTACCTTTAATATAAACTTTCACATGAAGGACATCTTTAAAAAATGCTTCAAAAGTCTTTTTACTTTATGTATCATAACTAACTGACTAAAACATCAACAAATATGTCCTCTAAATAGCTGTATTTACTCAAAAACTACCTTTTACATGATTACATTAAACACATCATGAAAACGATATAATTTACCTTTGCCTAACACTCATTTTTACTGTATAGACCTTAAATGCATCATAATGTAACTCAGTGCAACCTCCGTGAGCTGTTAGTTGTCACCGCTGCTGCTAACTAGTTTTCCTCCTGCTGACTTTAAAGCAGATTTGTTGCACAATGGCGTGCGTCCTCTGACATGACGATGGTGAGTTTACTGCAACCTTTAAGATCTCTGTTCGTCCCAAATACGCCGGCTACTGCTCGCCATTTCATCAGCCAACAGTGAGATTACAGAGCCCGTTTGCCACACAGTCATTGTTTTCTCCTTCTACCTGCTCATTGATTTAAGTATGAGGCCGCTAGTCTGGAGCCCTGCTTTTTAGACTGACACAACAACAAAAACCATCAGCCACAGTCAACAAGGCGAATATCGACTGATACCACTGTGCACTGTCAAAAGAAACTATTTCTTTCAACTTCACAAAGTTAGTGTCCAGACTGCCTTGGAATTTTAAGCTGACTGAATTTGAAAAGACAAGTTGAATCATAACAAAATTACCTCAACTTGTCACACTATGTTTTTTTAAGTTACAACAAATAGTTTCTCTTTACAGTTTGCTGCCAATAAACTGGTGCATCCCTCGCTGTTACCCATGATTCCTTGTGCAATCATGTTAGCTAGCTAACGCTAAATCACTGCGCGGCAACTGTCAATAGCAACGAGGCAAACTAGTTAGCTAACCACTATATACTGTTGAAACATAGTCCAATTAGCTGTATTTTTATTTCAAGTGTAGTCACATTCTGGCAAAACAATGGATCATTTTATAACTTTTTGAGCAAGAGACCCCTCCGTCATTGAAACAAACATGATGTATAAATCTAACGATCTGCCAATAACTATTATTGTAATAACTTAGGATTGTATGAACCATAAATGTGTACATTTATACTGTACACGGCTCTACATGTCACTGTAGGTCCCGTTTAATATGCATTTTATTTTCAACCACAAATGTCAAATCTACTGTAACATAACCAAAAACTGGCTTTAAAAGACAAATAATATGCAAAGGAACCCTTTGTTCTTCAGGTTAGAAAGTCGTACATCACTCTACACATGAGGCTGAGTCATCCTATATACATATGTCTCAAAAGTAACTACTTCTCTCATGATTATTTAATTTTCTTTGTACATTAAATCCTATCAGTAGAATTGAAATATGATCCAAAGTTCATTAACACATACAGGCAGGTGATTAATGATAATAAATGGGCTGAGAGATCCCAGAGTACGAGGACTCACAGAACATTCTGTGTGAAACTCACGTACGGCTTTTACAGTCATCACATCTCATTCCAGTCATATGGGAGGTTCAGGAGCAACTCAGAACTTTATTTTTCCCTTTATTTGTCACCTGCTCGTACATTATTACTCATATTTTACTCATCATGTTATATACATCCAAGAGCAGTCACTGATGTGTTTAAAGTTGCAAATAAGCACTGAGATTCCTGCAGGAGTTTATGTCTTATTACGGGCAACTCATTATATCTCTTGATGTATGAGGCATCTGCAGCAGCACACAAGCAAAATTGAAACTCTACATTATCGAGTCAGGGTGAGGGACAGCCAAGGCTCTATCAATTTGTCTGTAAGCAAGACTTAAAAATGTGATAAACAAGTAAAGTATGATGCAGTAATGTCTGCATATCAGTAGCTGAGGCCTGCCTTTTCCACACAAAGCAACTGTGACGGAGCAAGTAAGAGATGTAGGTACAGAATAAAGTCCACGCTCTTTACATATCACCCTGAGACCTGACCTTTTGTTTGGCATGCATTTTTAATTTCTCCTAGCTATTTGGGATCAGTAGGACCTGATAAGTGTAAAACGCAAAACACTGTCAACAATAATTAAGCACCAATGTCCTCAAATGAGTACTTCCCAATTAACAGTGTCTTAGCTTGTTACTGTTGCTTAAATTGGTCAAATGTGTTGCCATACCAAACTACAAACAAAATTTATCAGAAACAAACAAGTTGCAACTATGAAATTTAATCAGGCTCTGGACCTTGTCCACTTTTGTGTCGGAATCAGCTTTTACTGTTTTTACTTCTGCTCTATTATAATTTGTTTCTTTCTGACACAAAGCACAATGTAAATAATATGACAGCTTGTCTATATGTTTCTGAATGCAGGTTCCTTGTTAAAAGGTGTACTATGCAGGAATACTGCAGGCTACTGTTTTTTGGCAGTACCACCAACAAAAGTGAAAGTGAAAGCATTGTTCTTGGATGCTCGTGGTAATTACAGTCTGGCACCTGGTCGATACCTTTATATAAAATCCTGACTCCACCTGCACACTGTGTCCAGGAACGTCCCAAACACAGCAAAATAGGAAGAAACTACAATTACACCTTGTGGTTGTATGCCTCTGAGAAACAGTCAAGTTGCACTTACGGTTTGCATCCACGTCTGTGTAAACATGAATGCTTCACACACAGAAGATCTATACAATTCAAGGATCTGTCATATGTCATCACTTCATCCTGTTAGACATTTGCGTGAAATTTGTCAGAATTAGCATATGAATTCTTTAATCATGACCAAAAACATTTTTCATGAGGTCCCTATCATTTCTGAGTCCAAGTTGACGTTTGTGCCAAATTTGAGGAAACTCCACAAAGGGCCGTATACATGCTGCGTCTGTAATCAGCTGGAACTGCTTGTGCCTTTTTAGAGCGGCGTTAGGTTGCGTCTAAGGTGAACACGCTCCATATTATAGCCTATTTACCAGAAGTCCTGAGTGCAGAGCTGATCTTCTTCCAGGTGCTGTTTATAAGTTTTAGAATTGTGTGGGCATATCGTCCTTGCAACAGATTAAAAGCTCTGGCAGCCCTGCACCAAAATGATCAACTTTTCCATCACAGACTGAATATTTATGGAAGAATTGAAAGATATCTGTCAGCTGTGATTGGTTATTCCTTGTCACATGACATGCGGTGTGTGCAGCTGCATTCCAAAAGTTTAACTTGGTTTATCTCCGGGCGCCTGGGAACACCGGCTGTGCGTCCTCCTGAGATATTGCATTCACAAGAATGAGAGGGACACAAGGTCACAGTAACCTTGACCTTTGACCACTGAATTCCAATCTGTTCATTCTTGACTCCAAGTGGACGTTTGTGCCAGATTTGAGGAAACTCCATCAAAGTGTTCTTGAGAAATTGCATTCACAAGAATGAGACAGATGCAAGGTCACAGTGACCTTCACCTTTGACCTCCAAATTCTAATTGGTTCATCCTTGGCTCAAAGCGAATGTTTGTGCCAAATATATGAAAAAAAAATAAATAAATAAAAAAAAAAATCTCCCAAGGCATTCTGGAATTATTGCATTCATGAGAATTATACAGAAAAGGTTTCAGTGGCCTTGACCTTTGACCACTAAAATCTGTTAAGTTCATTGATAAGTCAAAATGGACATTTGTGCCAAATTCGAAGAGATTCCCTAAAGGTGCTCTTGAGATATCGATAATGGGAGGTACGGGTGGATGGATGGATGGATGGATGGATGGATGGATGGACTGGAAAACATTGCCTCCAGCCACAGCTACCACTGGTGCAAAGGAAAAAAAAGAAAATTTGATATTCCATAAATTGTTCCTATTTTTAGAAAAATCCAACATAGTATACCTTTAATGTAACAACAGCTTTGGTCTAACTTTTGTATTGGTAAGTTGTTGTATCTCATTTGTAATCGTATATCAAACTGTTGTCCAACACTGTTTTCACAGTTTCAAAGTTGCCTCTGGTAAAAACTCCACAAGCAATCTGCTGTTTAGCTTGCTGCATAGCCGCACACTTCAATGCACAGGCGAGGGCAGAAGAGAAACAATGCCTTTTGAGGAAAAAAAAAAAAGCAAAGTTACAGGAGTAATTAACACATTTACCCTTGAAAATAATAAACAAAAGCTGAGCGACATGTTAATTACACATTAAAGGGCAAACGCAGATGTTAGGCAACAGAAGAAGGAAATATACTGTGGGAATGTTTTTCATTAAGTGTCACTTTCTTCTAATTGCTAATTAAAGTTTGCAAATATGCATACCTGACAATGCTGACGGGACTATGCATGTTGAAAGTGGATCAACATGTATAGCCCCCCTTCTTTCTATATCCCGTTGTTACTTTGCCACCAAAATAATCTGCTTTGAGTTTTCATCAGGGTGTCACATTTGATCATCAAACCCTGTGAAAAATGTTGCAACACCGGTTGAATGACAAGAGGAGGAGAGGGAGCATGCAACTTGTGTTTCTAACACAACTGAAATTATAACAAATGTCTTAAATTGCCTTTGAAGACACTTCAATGAATTAACAAAGTTCTTGAGGGGATGTGAAAACACCTTCGCACTGAGCATCACTCATGCTTAAACTGTCATAAACCGAGGCGGCAGAGGGTGTGCCGAGCCCCAGTGACATGCATTCCCGCTGTGACCTGGGACTCAAGATCTTCTTTAACTTGTTCAAACTCTTCCAGTTGAAAGCCTTTTGAATCATGCCAGCTAGCAGGGTGGCCCACAGCGACATGACATAACCATTCACTGTGACAGTGCGCTGTAAATATAACCGAGTCGAACTGCTTCCTATTCAGTTTGTTCTGTTTATTCACAGTGAGGCTTCACAATAGGAAAGTGCCATCCACCAGCTGCACGGGTAGTATTGGAAAATCCTACCATTTGAAATCCTAACAGAGATACACGCGGGGCTTGTCCTGCGGGACAGGAAATGTGATGTGACAGATGGGTGTTTATAAAAGAACAGAAACCATGCACGTGTCGGGAGAGTAGATTTAGTGATGTTGAATCTGTCGGCAGCCCTCTACGCTTAGTCGGACGGTGTCCACAGACGGGCACTGGCCCCTTGCTGTTTGTTTATATAAAAAAGTTATAAGATCCTAACAAGGAAGAATAACAAGGAAGAGGCCAGATTAATGAATGTAATTTATAAACAAAATGATTCACTGATTAATCAAAAAAAGGGAGAAAAGAATGTACACTGCTCTAGAAAATATGAAGGAAACATTTAAATCACATATCAGATCTTGATGAACAGATTATTGAAGTTGAAACTCTTTACTGATGTATATTATATAAATTGTTGAGAGCAAAATTACGTAACAAAGGTCAATGGAAACCAAAATCATCAACCCACTGTGGGCTGGACTCAAAATCACAGAAAATCTAATTAGAAAATTGGAATCACAGCAACTCATGATGTGACTCAGTAGTGTGTATGCCCACCAAGTGCCTGTGTGCACTCCTGACAACATCTGGGCATGCTCCTGATGAGTGGGTGGATGGTGTCCTGGGGGATCTCCTCCCAGACCTGGATCAGGGCATCAGTGAGCTCCTGGACAGTCTGTGGGGGTACTTGGCGGCGTCAGATGCACCAATTGGTGCTTAATTGGATTTAGGTCAAGGGAACGAGAGGGCCAGTCAATGGCATCAGTGCCTTCATCATCCAGGAACTGCCTACATACTCTGGCCACATGAGGCCGAGCATTGTCCTGCACCAGGAGGAACCCAGAGCCCACTGCACCAGCAGTTACCCAGGGCCTGCTGCACCAGCATAAGGTCCGACTATCACTCTAATGATTTCATACCAGTACCAGCAGTCAGGGTACCGTTGGTTATGACGTGAAGGTCTGTGAGATGTATAACGTTCACCACAGCGTCTCCAGACTCTTTCACGGCTGTCACATGTGCTCAGTGTGAACTTGCTCTCATCCGTGAAGAGAACAGGGCACCAGTAGCAGAACTACAAATTCTGGCGTTCTCTGGTGAATGATGGAACTGCAAGGTACTGGGCTGTGAGCACAGGTCCCACTAGAGGACGTTGGGCCCTCATGCCACCCTCATGGAGTCTGTTTCTGACAGTGTGGTCAGAAACATGCACACCAGTAGCCTGCTGGAGGCCATCTTGTAGGGCTCTGGCAGTGCTCCTCCTGTTCCTCCTCACACGAAGGTGCAGATACCAGTCCTGCTGCTGGGTTGATGCCTTCTACGGCCCTGTACAGCTCTCCTGGTGTAACAGCCGGTCTCCTGGTATCTCCTCCATGCTCTTGAGACTGTGCTGGGAGACACAGCAAACTTTCTTGTAACTGCACGTATGGATGTGCCATCCTGGAGGAGCTGGACTACCTGTGCAACCTGATTGGGCTGCAGGTACCGCCTCATGCTACCAGTAGTGACAAGGACACTAGCAGAAGACCAAACTAGAGAAGAGTCAGTCAGGAAGGATAAGGAGAGAGCAACTGTTTGTGGACACCACCTACCTTTTTGGGGGTTGTCTTGCTTTTGCCTCTCCATTGCACCTGTTGTCACTTTGATTTGCACCAAAGCAGCTGAAACTGATTCACAATCACTTGTGCTTCCTAAATGGACAGATTGATATCCCTGAAATTTAACTGACTTGATGTTATACTGTAATGATTGAGTGTTCCCTTAATTTTTTAGCAGTGTACATTCACTGTAAGTCATTATGATCTCCACCATACTGAAAAATGGGTCAAACAGCAGCAGCTGTTTTAAAGGTGCAGTATGAGAAAGCATGCAGGAGTAAAGGGGGAATCATGATCGACTGTCGCATTAATTTTGCAAATACATAGAAAGACTATATAGAAAGCCTTTGCAAAACATAAAAAGACAGATGATCACACACAGGGCGGAGGAGCAGCAGCTGTTTAAAGGTGCAGGCCGGGAGGAAACATGATGAAGTAAAGGGGGAATTATGATCGATTGCAACATTAATTTTGCAACATAAAGGAAGAATGAGGATCACACATGCTCATGATGATGAATCCGGTGAAAAACTTCACGTCTCAAGCTCAAGGTGCTCCTGTCGAGTCGAAAAATGAATCTATAGGAAGAGAAAGTTGAGTTCTTGCTCATTATGTGCAATATTCTTGTCAAACAGTGGAGTTCCAGCAACTGCAGTGTTGACTCAAGTGCACTGGGCCACTTGCAAAATCTCAAAAGCCATTGTATGAGCGAGACAGACCCACAGATTTGGGGGGCAACAATCCACTTCACAGAGCAGGCACAGACCAGATTGTGAATGAGATCAAAATTGAAATAAGAAGTGTATATTGTAACTGTAGCAATATGGCTTTATTTGCTAACTGTCTCCTCCCACACAGTTTTAGGAGTTCGTATTCCCTGCATTAAAAACAAACCATAAACACAACAGACTCCACTGGATTTAATATCGAGGTGCAGTGTCTTTCTGTTAAGCTCTTCCTGTAAATAACATCAAGGTGTGGTGCATTGGTATTACTACATTAGCAGCGACTCTGAATCTTTGAACTGAACTGAGCTTAACAAAAGAAAGCAGTTTAAGTCAGGACAGGTTGGGAGCCTCTGGCTTAATATTTAATCTTATGATGTGTTTTTTAAATATGAAATATTCATCTAAAAAGCAGCATTTATAGCTGTTATATAAACACAGTGAAGTCAAAAGTAGAACAAATCCCTATGAGACATGGTGGAGAACAAGTAAGAAGTGGAAAAAAACGGAAACACTCAACTAAAATACAAGTGTTTAAAGGGGCTCTGTGAAATATAGAGCATGTGAGTTTTCTGGACATAGTTGTCAACACAGAGGTGGCTAAGCCAGCAGCTAACAGCAAACGGTGCTAACTCCATAAACAGTGCTAACGGCAACATTGCTCACAGAGCTGTAAGTGTTAGCAGTGGGTGGTGGCTACGCTTCCGCATCGCCCCCGTCCCTATCAGTGGTATCAGCAGTGCAGTGCAAAATGGCGGCAGTGAGCTAGCCGGTGCGATATACACGCATGCACTACATGCTGCTAGACCAGCTTACCACAACAAACCACAGAGAAGCTCAGATCACTACCATACACCATATGAAATAAGTCACCTGTTTGAAGCTTTGACATGTCATTTTGGCTGTTGCAGTCTCACTTTTGTGGAGCCAGAAATGACCATATTCGAACAAGAGGTGGTGCTCACCCTAATGCTAGCTGCTAGCTTGGTTAGCACAGTGCATTTACAGCTATGATTACCTGTGAAAATACAAATGCTAACACTAATTTTCGCTTGCAAAAACAGCAATGAATCAATTAAAACAAAATGCACATACTAGAAAAACTAAATATCCAACCAAATGCTACACTAAGACTTTTTTGGGTGACCAAAACGTTACAATTTACTTTCAACTGGAAACATACTGAAGTAGCAAAAGCTACAGCTATGCCGATACTCTGTGAGTCTGGGGTTACGGCATGGTTATGGTACCTAACCAAAGTTTTTACCCTGGTAGTGACTTCTCAACGAATAGCACCCACCTGCCACTCAAAGCAACCACGCCTTTAATTTTTCATACCTTTAAGCATTAATAGCATTGAAATAGGTGAGTTAAATATAAATTCACCCTCCGTACAGTTGTCATGAACAAGGATAAGCTATACAAATCACATTTTGTACCAGGCTGTAAAATGTAACATTTTAACACGAGGGTTACTGGGGATTGACTCACTTCTGGAGGCAGCCTCAAGTGGCCATTTGTGGAACTGCAGTTTTTCCCCATGTTGGCATCATCATTTTTTGTGGCTTGATTGCAACACAAAAACAGTAGCGTGACTTCATTCTCTGCTCAGTGCCCCTTTAGCCTACTCTCCTGTATCTCAGCATAGCAAATAGTCATGCTCTGCTATGTTAATGCTTTAAATGTCACATACAAACCTTTTCAGAGAAAATTAAAAGAAAAAAAAATTCTTACTGTTTAAAAAAGGCGCAAGTGCCAGTGAGGAAACTCTGGCCTGTAAAGAATACAAAAATAAATGATATGTGTAGTTCCAGTAAATATATCTTTCTGTTAAGATTAACATCTGTCAGCTTTTTATCTTACTTCTAAGGGCTCATTTATGGACAATGTTAGATACAGAGGTAGACAGATCCTTCTGTCTACTCTGCCACCGGAGATTGTGGAGGTAGTGTAGCAAAGTTCAAGCGAGATACCACCATAGGAGACGAGGACATTTAAATAATGGCAGAATGAAACAAATCAGTAATATATAATATATATAGTGAAAATAATTCTTAGTCCACCCATCAGGATGTATCAAATCGCCACACAGACCATTGCTGTCTACAACGCTGCCTCTGTTTTTCAGGTACAATATCACAACCTCCTCTACCATCACCTCCTTTGTTGTTGTGTGAGACTTTTGACACTGCTCTTGAGTGCCATCTATTGGCTGTACCTATGCCATCATAAAGGAGGCATGGAAGTATGAGGGCAGGAGCATTTGACATTTGAAACAGATGTATCTATTTTAGTACGTAAAGGGAGTATGCTTAATTAACCTATTGGTCCATTTGACTTCTTCTTGCAGGGATCCGTGGATATCAGTGTATTCCTGCCATTCTTTTATCCTAATATTCACACAGTGCAAATTAAACTGTTTTGGACAATAAAAGTGTTGTAAACAGATTTAATCATAAAAATCAAGTGCACATACACACACACACACATGCAGGCATTTCTTTATTGACTTCCTCACCCTGGAAGCTGCCAGGCCGGAGATCAGGGACTGAGGCTCTTGCCTCCCGTCCTGCTCCCTTGAGGTTAATTATGTTCACTTTACCAGCCGTGACTCACTTTCTATCTGCCTGAAATGCTCACAGACTACTACAAGCCCCACCATGGCTGCTGTTATCGCTAACAACTAGCCCCTCCAAGCAGTCTCTTCTGTTCACACGTGATATATCGCAGCCATGCCAAGGATGGCTAATTAAAATGACTGACTGTGCACAACCCTGGATGTGAAGCAGGTAGTAGGCACCATGAGGATGTTGCTGTGCTGGGTGTTTAAACTCAAACTGACACTCTCTCATGTTGTATGTTGTCTTTCTTTTAGTATCCAGTTAGAGTGTCTGAGTGTATTTGGAAATGTGTGCTCACTGCCCGTCTCTTGCCTATGTCTATTAAGAAGTAGAGTCCTATGTTTCCTTTGTTTCTCTTCCTCTTCTTTGAGACCTCTTATTCCTGTCAGTATTCCTTCTTCCTTCGTGACTGAGGCTGTGGAGACGCAAATGTTATTCCAAATTAATTATACAGTACATGCATGGGAAATTTTGCTCCACATCAGAAGCCATAGAGAGATAATCTTGTTTCTTCTTTGAAATATATCCTTCCTTAATTGAACCTGCATCATTTTTGACATTATAACCACTGATTGCATTCAGAATGACTTCATTGCAGTGCTTGACGTGCTTTCAGTTTGCTGGAATCACAGCTGTCTAATACACACCCAAAGGACAGCACTCTCCACAAGACTAACTCATAAAATAATGGAGACATCCTTCCAGCGCTCACACTGCATCACAGCATGCAAGAAATCTAAATTAAAACCATAAACAGCTGATTTTTGAAAACTTTTTGTTCTGAGAGTGAGATGTACAGTAGCCTTGAGAGCTTGACACTCTGCAAAGTTTAGTATTTTTAAAACTTTCCTGGAGCAGGCATGAATGCATGCATGGCAGCAAACCTGGAGGACAGAAAACTATTTTGGCTCATGCATTGGCTGAGCATTTTTTATTTGACTGAACGGTGCCATCTTCAAGATCTTTGAACAGCTGACTGATGAAGCCTGTGAGATGCAGTTGAAATAATTTTTTTTATTAACATTTGATTCTAATTTGTAAAATTTGGAATGCCACACTTTCACTTCCAATAGGAGTTTTTTTTCCCACAGCAACATTTTATTCCACCATTACTTATCTGCTTTTTCAGTGGCACTCTCTGAAAATCTCATGAACCAATACAATTTTTTTTCCTTCCCCCAGAATGTGATTGTAAATGCAGCAGCACTGTTTTTGCCAATACTGACAGTGTGGCTGGCTGGTGAGAATGATTGAGACTGGGCTTACAGACACCCCGAGATAGCTGTCAGTAAAGAGTCCACAATGGTTCATTCAGTTGCTTCAGCAACACAATAGCTGCTGCTGGTAACCATGACAGTGACAGAGTGGCCCTAAAATTATTCTGACATCTCATAACACATCAACTACATTGGCATGGCCTCATATTCATAATTGATACTATGGTCAATCTTGTTACATGGCTTTGTTAACAAGCTGTTAAGTCTTCATGCATTCTTATTTGACACAAGATGATGCAGGCAAGCATGCTGGGTTTTCAAGTATCAGGCTTTGATCGTGAGTTGGAAAGCCTCCTGAGTACACTCATCTTTGACAAATTCATGTTGTGGTGTCCTTATTATGACGGCTCAGAATTTATGCATGCAATATCCTTAGGTTTGACCATCCTTAAGCCCCAAAAATGCAGGATTTCTCCTGGTTTTGGTAATGAAATCACCTGCCAGACAGAACATTGGGACTGAACCATTCTGCAAAACCCACATGGATTGAGTTTGATACTGGTGTAGTACCATGTTTCATTCTAGCTCAGTAATAAACAGGTAACCAAGGGGGATTTCTTGAGAACCACAGGGTAATACTGATCAGTGGTTCGTGATGAAAACATAGAAAAAATAAATGCTTTGTACATCCAAACAACAAAATGATAATTAGTATGTAAATTACTTACCGGTGTAACACTGAATTTGGAAAGAAAATAGTTTTTTCATGCCTCCACAGTGAACAAATAACCGTAAAAATTGAGAAAATGTGCCCATCAAAGCTGGGTGTTTTTTAGCGATACACCTATGCCTTTCCAGCCACGTTTGTGCCACACAAAGCCAGTTGCTATGTAGCTACGTGCCGGTGCCTTTTCAACCACGTTTGTGCCATTCAAAGCTGGGTGTTATTAAGCAGCATTTGTGATCTTTCTCTAACCATAACCAAGTAATTTTGAGGCCTAAAAGCTGGATCCTTTATATGAACACACTGATGCCTTTCCAGTCAAGTTTGTGCCACACAAAGCCGGGTGCTATGTAGCTTCATGCCAGTGCCTTTTCAGCCCTGTTCATGCCACTCAAAGCTGGTGTTTTTTAGCAGCTTCCCGACCTTTTCCTAAACATAACCTATTTGTTTTTTTAGCCTAAACCTACCTGCCAACCCCTTCTTACCCCTGTGTTCGTGCCACTCAAAGCTGAGTTATTTTTAGCAGCACCTGTGATCTTTTCCTAACCATAACCAAGTAGCTTTGTTGCCTAAACCTTGCTCCTGACCTTTTCTTACCACTGACCCCTTCTGCATCAGAATACAATGCAAAAGGCTGCCTCAAGCATCACTTTAATAATGCTAGAGGTTCTGGCCAAATGCCAAATATGATGAGTTGGAAGGAGATCACATTGGATTCTTTATGGGGTTGGCCTGCTACTCAGTCAAAGCTACCCAGAGCACTTTTTGTACATGTAAAATAGAGAAATAAAGGATCCCTGGACGCACCAGTGACAGCTAACTCCTCTGGGATGATTTAAATTACCAAGTCAATAACTTAAATGAGAACTCATAAGCACACAGGATGTGATGAAACTGATACTATCCGAATCCCTCGTTGCAGGAAAAATATGGTTTTAGAGCAGGTTATTTTAAATTATGCCCATGATGCCTCTGACTGTCAGATCATAATATAACTTTATGTCTTCAGCCGTGAAGACTAACTCTGGTGGGACTATAAATTACTGGCCTATGTCTACTTGCATTCTCTATTCCCTAGCATCCAATAACAGCTCTTTCTTGTGCCTACTCACTAATAAATCTTTATGACTTGTTAACCATAGCATAGGGAGCCAGTTTGATACACAGAGCTCGTCTGCTCCGCTGATCTGCTGCTAAGTGCATTATACTTGGGCAAGACCTTTGGCAAGATATGTATGAGCACTGCCTTTCTGAAAACATAGGATGTGTGGTGCTCCGATGTTGGTTGAGGTTTTCAGGTGATGTCAGTGCAACACTGGCTGCTCGAAAACCCTAAAGTAATCGCAGAAGTTCTCCTTGTTGGCCAGAGTTCTTCTTCTATGATGCCGCCTTCTCTCCTTTTCTTTGGCTTAAGGCCTTTTTAGTCATAACCTTAAATGATCTCAGATTTATTTATAAATTATTCTTTCTCACTGATGCTTTTTCAAATCAGTGTTGATTCCCAGACCCTCCCCTCACTCGCCTAAAGCAATGTCACTCGGGGTCTCTGCCTACAGATCTTCTCTTCCTTCACCCTCCAGACCTTGTTTGTCGGAATTATTTTCTTTCATCTCCCCAACAGGATATTCTTACATGGTGCAAGCGGTGGCTTACTCCTTGCTGGACTTCATCCAACTGACCCAGATGACCTCTCGAGAAGTATTGATCAATTTTTCTGTCCTTGCATCACTCCATCAAATATCTCTTCTTAACCTGGTGTGTTTTTGAGCCTGAGGAGGCGATGCAACCAGAGGCAAGGTCAAGTGGTGGTTTGGATGGGGAGAGAGGTGAGGGCATGCCTGGATTATTAAGGGGGCATGCTGGGCCCTCTGAATTCAAAAGGCCCCGAACTTACTGTTTATATGTTGGACAATTTATCATTATTTATATTTCAAGTATCTCAAATATCTAGTTGTTGATGTTCAACGTTTTAGCTGAGACTGACCTGTTGGAGGGGAGAGAAACTTAACTGGGAGAACTTGACAGGATAGAAGTATGTACATTGCACAAGGGTGAATGGTGGCAGTAAGAAGAGACCATTCAATGCCCATGTCTGGAACCTTAACATAATTATCCAGGTGTAGGAGAAGGGCAACTTTAAATCTGTCATTTGTAACGCTTGGTTTTAATTATACCTGGCAAAGTGGCATAGCAAAATATATTCGTGTTTTCTCGCAAAATAGGCACTGATTGCTTGAACTCTTGTTAGCCAACGGGATAATGAATTCATCCAGTTAACAGGGGAACATATTTGCACCATCTACTCTTGTCTCACGGCTGAATGCAAACCATGCTGCAGATCTTTTGTAGCAGCAGAGCAGGGTCCAACACAGCTAATAATATTGCTTTCTCAATGTTGGACTCTCTCTGGCTCCCTCAGAGGTCAGCACTGTCAAGACAATTGGTCAGCGGTCAAATCCACTTGTCAGAGTTCACCAGTGTTCCGGTGTATGAGAAAGCTCTGGGCAGATTTACTTTGCCTCCGTGAATTAATCCACCGATTAAAGTGATTCCACTGAAATGAGTTAATTCTGGTGTGAAATATAGCTGTTATGAATGCTAGGATGACCTCTCTGATTTCTGTGTTCATTAAAAAAAAGGACCCCCCCCCAAAAAACATCCTCTGTGCAATAACCCTTGTGGTTTGTCTCTTTTACAGGATGGGACATTAGCTGCTTTTACAATAAAAAGTGTGTGTGTGCACAGATTTCCTGAGCAATGAGGGATTTTTACAGACATTTTGGGTGTTCTCACTTGAGGTTTTACCTCCAAATAAAGTGGTTTACACAGTCTGGCTAAGCTGTTTGCTTGTTTACAACCTCTTTGATTGTCTGACTTCCCCATCTGCCATAGTAGAAGTGATGTTCCAGATCTGAGAAATTTTATGTGACAATTACTTTGGCGTAAGTCAGAATGAAAGAATTAATTGCACTATTAGTCTGAGCTGAGTTAGCAACAAGGGGTAAAAAACATGTGTTTAAATGTCATTGGGTTTAGCCTCTGTGTTTGTTGAGATTTCCTCTATCCAAGTAGCTCAAGGTTCCACATGTCGAGCGAGGGCATTCATTCTCCTTTTTTAACCTCAGCTGTGTGCTCAGCCGGCACTCCACAGTCTACAATTGTGTCACTTTGTTTCACGCTTTGAGAGGCTCCTTTATTCCCATTGTGCGTTCGTGCCCATCAACCCATTCAAACCGGGGGTTCTGATTGTCTGTTACAAGTGTACTTCATTGTGTCATGTTCTAGTGTAAACTCACTACATATTCAGTACTTAGAATTAGAATTGGCCTCACACACCTGTGGCTCATCCATTCATCAGTCCTCCCTGCTGCCTGTCTCACCAGGTGCACCTTATTACCTCATTTGTGCTTCTGTATATGTAGTCGATGCTCTCCTCCTTCTTTCATTAAGATCTGGCTATTATGCAAATAGCAACAACTTGAAACCCAACGCAGTCACAAAGAGCTGGGCTGTTATAGTAGCTGGGACTTTATATATTTTTGTCCTTATACTTCCTAAACAAAGGGGAGATTGCGTCTGATTTGCAGTCATGTTTGTTCAGTAATGTGATAATGAACAGCCACACAAAATATAAATATGAGGAAGCCAATACTCTGGTCTTTGCTTTTGTTCATATGGCTGTCATGAACATGTACATTTCTTTGTAGAAATAGAATATAAATGATAATAATAAACCCCTTAGTCCTTGTTCTGATGGACTGAACACTGAATCATATGTAGTGGGTGCTTGACCTTGCAAAAACAAAGAGCCATCAGCACCAGATGAACAAGATGGATGTCTGCCTCTGTAAACATACAGTGATGTTTCAATCTTGTTTTTCAGGAGGCCACATGTGGTCCCATCTCGCTGTTAAGGTAACCAGCAGCATGGGAACATCATGGAGACGGTATTTGCACCCCAGGGAGTGCCAGGTTGCATTTGCAGCTTTTTAAAGCTGCACTAATCAATATTCTTATATGAGTAATAGGTCAAATACACTTAGTCTAATGTCAAAGCGGTCCCTCATAGGGAGGAACCCACCCAGAGAGGCTTTACATGTGTCACTGCAAGGAAAGGAAATTTTCTTAACAATCCAAGGGGTACATTTAGTGTCTGGCATTAATACCTAAACTCTGATTAGCCCTGTAATGCAAACATAGCCAGGCTCATATTCCTCTTAAGAACAAGAGGACTTAACAAGGATCAATTACACTTTTGAGATTATACTCAAAACAGTGATGATGAAGACTTAAAGAGGATTAGGGACCAATTTTAAAATTCTTGCCTCTTTTTATTCATTACAGATTTTAAGAAGCATCACATCAGTATTGTTTTAGTCACGTATAGGTTTTTGATGGTCTATAATGGGTAAGTCACTGAGTGTCATAGCTCATTTCAGCATTTGCTTATGGCCATGTCAAAGATAAATAAATCTGGGGAACAAATAAGGTGTTCCATCAATGGTCAGTGTTAAACAGGAGGACACCAAAGACACTTACGCAGGGACCCATCCAGATTGTATGGTCTAACCAGCTATCTTTGGTTTGAACTCTCAGTCACATGGCAGCAACTCAATGCATTCAGTCATGTAGACATGGTGAAGATGACCTGCTGAAGTTCAAACTGAGCATCAGAATGATGAAGAAAGGTGAATTAAGTGACTTTAAACGTGGCATGGTTGTTGGTGCCAGACGGGCTGGTCTGAGTATTTACTGGGATTTTCACACACAACCATCTCTAGGGTTTACAGAGGATGGTCCCAAAAAGAGAAAATATCCAGAGATCCAAAATGCCTTGTTGATGCCAGAGGTCAGAGGAGAATGGCCAGACTGGTTCAAGATGATAGAAAGGCAACAGGAAGTCAAATAAGCACTGGTTCCAACCAAGGTCTGCAGAAGACCATCTCTGAACCAACAGCACGTCCAACCTTGAAGCAGATGGGCTACAGCAGCAGAAGACCACATCAGGTGCCACTCCTGTCAGCTAACAGGAAACTGATGCTACAATTCACACAGGCTCACCAAAACTGGACAATAGAAGATTGGAAAAAACACATTCAGATGGAAGCATGGATCCATCCTGCCTTGTATCAGCGGTTCAGGCTGCTGCTGGTGGTGTAATGGTGTGGGGGAGATTTTCTTAGTACCAACTGAGCATGGTTTAAACACCACAGCCTACCTGAGTATTGCTGCTGACCGTGTCCATCCCTTTATGACCACAGTGTACCTATCTTCTGATGGCTATTCCCATCATGGATGTGCAGCTGACAAATCTGCAGCAGCTGTGTGATGTCATCATGTCAATATGGACCAAAATCTAAGGAATGTTTCCAGCACCTTGTTGGATCTATGACACCAAGAATTAAGGTAGTTCTGAAGGCAAAAGAGGTCCAACTCGGTATTAGCAAGGTGTACCTAATAAAGTGGCCAGTGAGTGTATATGCAGCAGCTTAGTTTAGAGCTCCATCTGGCCTATTTTCATTGTTCCCAGATCTCCATATGTAAATTGGTGAGTAGACTGTTATCACATCTGATCGAAGAACCCATGGCACATCCAGGAAAATCAAATCCGGTGTAGAAATATTAAAAGTTTTCCTTTAACTTTGCCAGTCGAAAACCAGATTTGTGATACCTTTTTATCCAGGATCAGCAATGTAAGGCTCAGTGAGGCCCAAAGACGGCCAGACCGTGGTGAACTCCCTCCCTTGTACAGCCCCTGGTATAGTCCTCTAGTCTGTAGTAGGATAGAATGGACACTTAATCATCTAACTGAAGTGCAGAGGTGAATTACTGTCACAACCAGAAACTGAGAACAGAACAGAAAAAGCTATTAAGGAGGGTGCTTTAAGGACTTCCATAAAAAGCATCTTTATTTCCTCAGTGAGATATATTTCCTATTGAAACAGGTTAATGAGGAGGGTTGTTAAAAAGTAAGGCATTGTGTAGGATAACAGTTTGGGCACGAAGACAAAGGGACAGGATGACACATTTCTGTGGCTTTACTTTTATGTTGATGCCTACAAGTGCAAGGTGACGTAGATAACTGTTAACTACCCCTTTTCTAGGGGTTCAGTTCCTATTTCACTTGATCAATAGGCTTGCTATTTTAAGTTTATAACCAAACCTTCCTGTCAACTTTATTGTTCTTTAAATATGCACTTCTAAGATCCTGGGGCAAACAGCTGCAGGCTGCAACCCTTAAACTGAGACTGCAAACTTTGCAATAGAAATAGTCCCCAAGTGCCTACTTTGGTAGTTTTGCCTGTTGTGCTGTCATTTCTTTGAGTACTTTCAAATGCTTTATATCCCCTAAAATCTATACAACTTAAGTCAAAAGGTTATGTAAGTCAATGAACCATAATAATGTAAAGTATTACCACTGTGGCATTTTTTTCCCATCAGATTTTACAAAATTAAAACACAAAACATATTGATCCAAAAGTTTTCTAAATGTAGAAACATAAGCAAAATATTTCCGAACACTGCATGTACACTATTTAGTTTTTAAGATATTCTCATTTTTATGAGCAGAGTGAGAAGATGTTAGATTCATCAACTCCTCTGGCACCACCTGGAGCTTTCAGGTGAATTTACACCAAACACAATGTAGCATAATGGCATCCTCACTAGCATGCAATGTGATGACACCGAATACAAAAGCCTTAAAGCCTCTGGAAACCCAAATCCACAATAGCCTTCTAACTATGTAATTTAGGGTCTTAAAAATATAAAAACAATTAGAAATCAGTTTCCATCCAAATTCGAAATATCTGTCTTTTAAGTTTTTGTACATTCTTGAAATTGGGTTTGATTTGGCCGTGGTTATCTCTGAGATTTATTACGCAATTAATTCCAAACCAATCATAAATCATCCATCAGTTGTCTCATCCCGCCCCCCAGTGGCAGCGCAACAAAACCTTTCTGCTCCAGCTAAATCTGCCTCTTCGAATCTGAGCCAACAAACAGCTTTCTAGTCTGATGTTTAGAAAATACAGATTGTAAACTGGCTGAACCGCTCGGCTGCGACCCAGCGGAGGCTCTGCCTCCGGCGGGCTCCCAGTAGCACTCAAATCAGGTTGACCGGCTCCAGAGCCTGGACAATCCGAGCCTTTGCAGCTCGTGGAGCTGCAGGAAGAGGCGGCTTGGGAGCGGCCGGGCTTGCCCCCTGGGCCCGGTGCCGGTGTCGGCTCGCGGGGAGGGGACATAATGTGCACCCTTCCTCACCCCTAACCCCAACCCCAAGCAGTTAGCTTTGCTACGCGTAAACATATCCCCAATTGTGGTGATGCTGCGGGAAACAGCACAATTTTAGCCAGAGAGGAACATTATTCGAGGCGGGCAAATACTTCTACACAACGCCACCGGTTTCTCCTGCTTTGAGAGTCGGTGTGTGTGTCAGAGTAACGACACATTTAATCTATTAAGACTGGATGTGTTTGAATGAAAAAGGCTATTATCAGAAAAACGTAGCAGATTTATGTTTTCAATGAAAACGTATCTCAATGAAGAAAGGCAAAGCGCTAGGCTCCCGTTGTCATTCATCTCAGCTAACACTGCATGTAAAAGTTATGCTAACTATTCTACGAAGTAACATTAATATGAATCACAAAACATTTTGAAACTTACCATTCAGTGACCACCTGAAAGGAATCATTTTCAGCTTCTGCTTCGACCTCTGAATCGTCAGAGGGCTCAAACATGTATGGCTGGATTAAATTTGTGGCAGCCATTGCTGAGCCAGGGAGATGTCAATCAAAACGAGGGAGCTGTCAATCAGAGCGTTATCTGCCACGCCCACTCTGTCCTGGCAAGTGGTCTAAACAGCAAAATGAGCTGTTTTTAAACCAGGTTTTCTAATAGTTAAGAATGGTTATTTTCACTCAGACTTTTGTGGATGATTAATGAGACACTCGACATATACTCGATATAATATATGCATTTTTACTATTTCAAGATGTGTTTCCAAAGGCTTTAAGCCCAGTTCAGACAAATTATTCGTGGCGAGATGAAACGTTTTAGAGCATTGCCAAGAGAAGTTGCAGCGGTGTGAACTGGCCGGTCTGAGCTCACCTCAAGCTGGCTGATGGTGTCGCCTGCAACTCAGCTGGTCATTTTAGAATGTAAAGCATGTCACCTGTTTCAACAGCCAATCGGCTTGTGACCGCAAATGACCGCAGAAGGCGTGTTTGCTTGCTGCAGCAGGTGTGCTGTTCCTAGCGAGCCCTCTGTCTGTCCTCACTGTGTGTTGGACGGTGGGTCACTGCTGCTGCTCGCTGTATGTGCTTATACCCCTCAACACACAACACATTCTCACTGACTGATTAATTACTGCAGGTTATTTGTATTATTGTGGTGTACTGATCATAAATACAGTCGTTTTGTTACAGTTACAGTTGTTTGTTTTCGCTGTTTCATCATTACTACAAATGCATCTGTAGCCAGTATCTCACTGTCACTATCCTCATTAACCAACCAATGACGAGTGGAAGTGAGTTACTGAACCCTCCGACAACGAGTCTGCACTGATGCTGACTAACTGACCCTGTGCAATGCCGTATTGTGTCCATCATGGAAGACATTCTGTACAAATAAAGTTCTGAGAATACCCTTACAAACGTAAACTGCTCAAACTAAGACTGACATTTTTAGGCCTATTGTCATAGAGGCATTAACATCTTAAGGGTTACATTGTATAAAGGATAAAATATATCCCTCTCTAGTCTCTGGAAAACAGTCACGTTCATTTGATTGTAGCGCTGTATGTGTAGAAGAACTGTTGGAGGGCTGGAGCCTATCCCAGCTGACATTGGGTGAGAGGCGGAGTACATCCTGGACAGGTCACCAGACTATCACAGGGCTGACACATAGAGACAGACAACCATTCACACTCACATTCACACCTATGGACAATTTAAAGTCACCAATTAACCTGCATGTCTTTGGACTGTGGGAGGAAGCTGGAGCACCGAGAGAAAAGCCACACTGACCTGGGGAGAACATGCAAACTCCACACAGAAGGGCTCCCCCACCCTGGCTTCAAACCTGAACCCTCTTGCTGTGAGGTGACAATGCTGCCTTTTTCTTTCTTTTAATGATAAAAGCATAAAATACAAAAATTAAGTTAAACAAAAGCACTACATGCAGATTATAATTTATTTTTTCTATCATGAAGAACATAAAATTGGATTGAGCTTTATTTTTCTCCATGGTTACAAAAAACGTTTGACAGTTCCTCTTTCTGCTGCAGAGAGGGAAGTTTGTCCCAAAGTAGCTGCTGTGTTTATCCCCTACACCTTGATGAATGGAGCTTCATTCAGCTGTGAAGGTGACTACAAACAGAGTTACACTCAACAACAGAGTGGGAGTGGGTAGGGTCCAGTTTTGGAAAGGCCCATTATGTTTGTTTGTAAGTTAAGTTACATAACAAAAAGACTTATTTTAACCCAAACCATGAATCTTTTCCAACACCTAACCACACAAGTGTGGGTGCTAATTTAGGAAACACTCCTGTGGGTCATATTAAATGATAGGACACAAACAACCTATGTGGCTTAATTGCCATTACACTAGAAAATGGGAGGGAAGTTGCACCATTATTACAAAGTCATTTTGAAAACCCTTGAGTGTATCAAATATAGAATACATCTCTGTCAGTGGTGGGAAGCATCACAGGAATGAAAGAGTGGAGGAGGTATCATGAAGAAGAGGGAGGGATTCATCATGGGACTGAGGAAGGCAGCCTGCCAACAAGCAATCCCAGAAAATCCTTTTCACAAAAATGCTAGAAAGCCTCCTAAGTTCCACGTATTTGCAATCCTGTGTCTGTGCTGTAGAAAGCATGGCAGGGACTGTCAGCCTGCGACATAATAAGTAAGGAACGCAAGTACATAATGAAGGGATAAATAAAGTATGCAAATCACGACCCCATTATTCATACATGAGTAAGCGACTAGATGGATCGGATTGTTACAATCTGACATGGAAAATAACTAATTTAAAAAGCAGGATATTAGGATATCTAATAAGAGGCTGACAGTTACATGTAAATGAATTTGCCGAGCTCCTCAAAATGCCATACACATGACATTATACACATGGAGATTCACATTAGGGGAGTTGTTAATAGGTGAACCTGTTGTCAGACAAGAACATTAACATTAAGTGATTACAGTATGGATGTAACTACAATGATGCTGGGTAACCAACAGGAAGAGCTTCCCCCCAAATAAATGGACTGGCTGACCAAATGAAGCATGACCTAAAGTTGTTGAGAACATTCATGTATGTCTTGTTAATTATCATGTTTCGTAAATAACTTTTTTTAAAAACAAGATTGGAAGAATTTGCAGAGTTACAGAGTGGACAGACCTCTTGAAAAATGTTGCATCTGCCCATTTGAAATCAATATCCCATTATAAAGAACAGCAAGCAACCAATGGTTTTGTGTTTTGGTAAATATATCTATCATTAATTAAACAGGCAAATGTTTTTGTGCAGATTTTACCATTAAAATTTTATGGAAATTGATTCACTGCAGAACAAAAGTAATTGGATTCATTAAACTACCTTTTTTTTTTTTTTACACAGCATAAAGTTTTTGTTCTGTTTACACCTCTGATTAATAATGTGACAAGATAATGACAAGCAAGCTCATTCATTTTGACACATTATTGCTTTTAAGAGCAAAAAGCAGTCATTTGCTTTATCAGTACGATAATAGCAAGACGACAGACAGCATGAGTACAACTGTTGTGACACTGCAGGTCAACGGTTAAAAGGAGAGGATGATGAGAATCCTGCCAGTGGTAAATAAACTGGGACCACTGGAAGCATCCCAGTGGACTCCTTCACACCGTGGAGCTGATGGAACAATATGTTTAAGTCAAAAGGAGTCAGCATTTACCAGCTTCATATCTCCTCTGGTGCACTGTTGAGAAAGGAACCTTTTCTAAGATATGGTCTTGGAAAACACTCTTGACTGCTAAGATCAGTTGCTACTAGGTAATAGAATATGGAGGATCTCAAGCTATGCTATAAATCATTGCAGATTAATTATCCATCCATTTTCAACCGCTTATCCGAAGCTGGATCACAGGGGCAGCAGGCTGAGCAAAGTATTCCAGACGTCCCTCTCCCCAGCAATGCTTTCCAGCTCCTCCTGGGGGACTGGAACACCTCCAGTCGGGAGGCGCCCAGGAAGCATCCTGACCAGATGCCTGTACCAACTCAACTGACCCCTTTCGACACGAAGGAGCAGTGGCTCTACTCCGAGCTCCCTCCAGATGTCCGAGCTCCTCACCCTGTGTCTAAGGCTGAGCCCAGACACCCTTCTGAGGAAAGTGATTTCAGCCGCTTGTATCCATGACCTCATTCTTTCGGTCACTACCCAGAGCTCATGACCATAGGTGAGGGTTGGGACGTAGCTGGACCAGTATATCAAACGCTTTGCCTCTGAGCTCTCTTTTCATCATGATGGTCCGGTACATCACTGCTGACACTACACCAAACTGCAGATCCATCTCACACTCCATTCTACCCTCACTCGTGAACAAGACCCTGAGATTCTTGAACTCCCTTGCTTAGGGCAGTGACTCACTCCCAACCCTGAGGGAGTATCCACTGCTTTCCAGCAAAGAACGATGGCCTCAAACTTGAAGGTGCTGACTCTCGTCCTGACCGCTTCACACTCAACTGCAAACCACCCCAGTTTGTGCTGGAGGTCATGTTGTGATGAAGCCAATAGAACCACATCATCTGAAAAAAGCAGAGATGCAATTCTAAGGTCACCAAATCAGACCTCTTCCTCCCCCCAGCTGCACTTTCTGCAGATGAACCAACCCTGTCTGTTAGAAATGATGTATCTTTACACCTAATTTTGCAGTGATCTCTAAACAGAAATCTGCATTTGTTTGCAGAATCTATAGGTGACGGGACAAATTCTGGTTTCCATTTGTGATCCAAGTAGTCTTAACCAGTGTTAGGCCAGTTACTTTCAAAATGTAATACATATTACTAGTTACCTTCATTTGAAAATAATAAGTGAAATTACACTACCTTCCCATAACTTTCACCAACAATAACGGCACAGTGAAAGGACATCTTTTTTCGTCATTGTCTGACACTGGAAGTCACTGACCATATGTTGGTTTTTGATGACTTCGGAGTGAGACTGGGTTGGCATCCACATACAGTAGTTACCACTTTGTATTGAAATCCTCTGTTTATGTTAACAATAGCATGATGACAGAACAATAAATAGCTTACACCTTTTTAAATCTAAAAAAATAAAAAAGCCTTGGACACAGGAACAGACAGGCAGACGATCAAAGTCTGATTAATTATGAGATATGGATCAGTATTTGTAGGCCTACCATATGAAACACAAAGGATAAATGCTAAGGTTAGCACAACAAACAAACTAGCGCGCGAGTCAGTCATTATGATGCAGAGATTAAGCAAAATGGCCGGCACACAGAAGAGGAAGTCTTGGCCCTGATATCTGCTGCCTACACCAAATCAGCCCAAAATATCTGCCCTCACCCCCAGCTGGGTTACTGTCATCAGACCCATAGCCAGTGGGTTCTGAGACTGATTTGCTTGCACATACATAATGAGAAAAACATACTGACAATATACATCTCATGTTTTCCCTACACTATCTGCTGCTGCAGTATAGTACAATATATAACATGCAGTGCAAGCTGTTTTTATTTTATGATGCACAGATCTTGACTTAATGAACATTTCCTTTTATAACTAGGTCAAGTTTGAAATTATGAGCAGCTGCTCCGAGCTGCTGATCTCTAAACAGTGCTTCAGTGTGTATCATGTGGTGAAATCCAACCTGTCTGCTTCAAAGCAAGCTGGGAACTTTTGAAAGACCACCGTCTATAATCTGCGAGGATCGTTAATAAATAGGAATAGAAATGTCACAACAACAGTCTCAAATACATGTTGAAGGTATTTTATGCAGGGCTTTCCATCTTCAGTGCTGCAATAACAAGAGGGATGTCTTTGTTGAAGGTGAATGTACTGTAGGCTTACACTTCTTTGTGCAATGCATGTTTTAAATGCAGAGCGAGTGATCCTGCTGCTATGGATTGAGTTGGTGTAAACAAGTTGCAAAGACAGGTGTATATCGCCGAGAACAAAAGGGAAGTTTGATTTTATGTGGGAAGAAAACTTTTTTGTTGTTTCTTGCATTCTCCACATGAAGTTAAATTTAAAAAAAAAAAAAAAGAATAAGAATTAGTGTTTTCTGAGGGATGCATTTAAACGCAATCCATCCATCACACACGTAAAAACTGTGAAATAACTTGCTACAACTACATTTGAAATTACATCAGGTACATTACAGGTTGCAAAAGTCTATTCCCTGTACAGTAAGACATGATAACGAGAACTCCTGATTGTGCTAAGAGATGTGCAAAGCCAGCAAAGATACTTTTACACTAACTACCATATCTTTAAATAATTGATGTTGATCCTGTGTGTGTGAGAATAAAAGTTAACAACTGGCTGAGAGCAAGCCGAAGCTTCTCTCTTAGAGGTAAGAGCCAGATAATGAAGGAAACAGCAGTGTACTGCGGTGAAAACACTGCTGTGCTTCCTGAGGAAGGTACCTCAATGAGATAATGAACTCTGGATGTGTGTGAGAATTTTTTGACTAAGAGCTACTCGTCATTTCTTGGGCCTAGCCATGCTGAACATCTCTAATCCCCTTCCACTATACAGTAAATCTGTTAGTGCGCACATCAACATTTCAGCCTCCTTTTTGGAATACTTTAGAGCATCAGTGAAGAGGGATGGATATAAACAGCTTGGACTAATCCCAATACCCTGGACAACAAAAAATAATTAATTGTGCCTAATTTGCTGCTGTCTAAACAGAGATTGGATTTCGTTTAATGCTAAACAGGCCAGTCCAGGAAATAAACACATTCCTAATTTAAAATGCTCCCCAAAGTGTTCCTCGCTTTTCTCTCCGCTCTCCGCACGAAATATATGCAAATGACAGCATTTAGGTTTCATTCCCTGCACTGAGAGGAAATGGTGGAAGATCCCCGAGAGGGTTTCAAGTCTTAAGCGAGGCTGCTTCATTCTTTCTTCAAAGCCCCATCCTTGAGCTAACTGCACCCTCCGCTTCTGTCGTGAACTTGCTCGGAGGGCAGAGATGTTTGAGCAAGTTATGAACTCTGTCACGGATCAGGCTGGACGGTGGCCTGAGCCCCGCATAAGGCTTTCTGATTTTTTTTTTTCTGCCCGTGTTCAATCAAATGAGAAATTTGTGAGTAAAGCTGGGTGGAAGCTGAGAGGCTCAACAGCTGCTGCTGCTGCTGCTCGTCTGAAAGCAGGAGGGTAAAAAAGAGTCGAGAGCTTATCTCGAAACCTTCTGATCAGTGTGGAGTACAGACAGACAGATGACTGACAGAAATAGAACACTGATATCTGTCAGGACCCAGTTATTTGCATCATCTCTTGCATTTCCACAAAGGCATATGTGAAGTAATTTGATTGGCACTTTAAATGCACTATTTTCCATGACCCATTATGATGAAACATCTCAACGAGAGCAGTGTGAACATATGCCACTATAAACAATTAGAATGCAAATTTTTAAGGGTGCTATGTGTCACACATTTAAAGGCATACTGCACATTGAGTTTAGTTTGCTTGACGTGAGGAGTACTCTTCAGCCTGTGAAAACAGCTGAGTGATGTCTTCTGTCACTTACCTTCACATCATAAATAACAATTTATTCCTAACTGAAAGACCCTCTCCGAAAAAATAATTTATCAATGAACCAACTTTGAAGGGAGAAGTAATCTTTTCTCTTTGAGCACTTCTATTCTCCTGAAGCAAAGTTGAAGTATGTACTCAGCAGGATAAGTGACAAGGATGTGGCTTTGTAGATGTACTTTTCATTTACAGGCGAGGTCACAGATGTGCAGCTGGGGATGCCGGTAGTTGCTCTTAAAGCAGGGGGGTCCTTGAGGCATGTCAGCTCATCACAAGGGGTCCAACACTAAAAGACTGAGAACCACTTTTAACACTCTGAAATGGACCAGCGTTCATAATCTGCACTTTCTCTTTCCCTTCTTTAATTACAGTGACTGCATTGCAAAAGAATTCTCAACAAGCAAAATGGGGAAATCATCAGAGACTCCATGTTCATACGACGCGGTGTTAAGGCTTTTCGGAAGCTTGTTACAGTCTTTTCCAAACCCACCTGAGTGTTACCTGTTGTTTGTGAATTATACTGCAGAGCCATGAAATCAGTGCCTGTGTGTGGCACTGGGCACACATGTCACAGAGGGACTTCAAGGCTTTGTCATTTGTAATTGACAGTCCAAAAGACCAGTGCCACAGCAGGTCCACTACAGGTCGAGCCCACAACAAACAGTCATGATGATGAAGATAACATAACTGTAATTTTATAATTATTTAAGATGGGCAGAGATTCTTGCTGGATTTATAGTGTTTATAAAAGAGAGTCGCCACAATAGTAACCTTTTTTCACTTTTTACACTTTAACTCAGATATTATTTCACCCACAAATTTCCATATAAACAACCTACAAGTGTCTGTTTTTGTTATAAAGAAACAAGTTGTGAAGATTTGGATGCTATCTGATGTTACACATGCAGCACATGTGAGTCTTAATTAGGGTTGCAGTGATATACAGATGTTAAGGTAGACTCTGATATAAAAGTTGACGGTTATCATACAAAGTACATTTGCTTATCTATGATATTTAAAAAATGCAACTGGACAGAGAATATCTCCTTTATGTTAGTTATTTTGGTTTCAAGTTTCAAATCACAGTAATAAGAAACTGTTCAACCAAAACCAACTCTTCAATTTTCATTCCTTTAGCAGCATTCTGACAAATAATAATGAATTCTGGAATATAGAGATACTGTCAAACTGTGATGTTCTCTGAAACAATTATTGTACCGTGAACATTTCATCCCATTGCAGCCCTAGTATAAATTGTGTTTCAGTTGTGAAATTGTTTTAAAAAAAAAAAAAAAAGTAAAAAAACAAAAAGTTTTCATTGCTAATCAACAATATTGCAGAGCTACTGGACACATCTGTCAGTTGGCGTTCCTTTCAGACCGCAACTATGCACAACATGAAATCTGCGCTAACTAATGGAGAACAGATACATGCTGACAGCTGTATGGATTTCAGCCCCACAACATACTAACATAAATTTTGTATTCGAAAAATGGTTATTACAGTAGTTTTACAGTGGTTTTCCAGCTACTGTTCCCTCCAGCATGGACGAATCCTGTTGATATTTCTCAGGAATATTTACTACAACACTGGATGCATGCCTACAAGATGACATCATGATGACATTCATCAAAATACATCCGCATTTGATCTGTTCTGATTGGCTTTACCGAATCTGTACATTTTGAAAGAAACATAATTTCTGCCAAGACTATGTTCAATCACAAGGTTGTTTCCAAATCAAGAAGTGTGACATCCTTATGGCATTTTTCTCTGTTGTGACCAAAGGTGCGAGTAGTGGAATGTTGTTATGGAGCCACAAAGTCTGCAGAGGGAGGAGATCAGGATACTTAGATGGGTCAAAAAAACATAGGACTTAGACATGGAGACCATTGTTTGCTTTCTGTCTCCTACTTATCGTCAACAGTGGTTTCTTTCAGCTACGACCACCATGACCAATAAATTATTGTAGTCACCGTGACAACAAAGGTCCCTGGACTGTTCGTAAACCTAAATAACTCTTCTACTGCAGGGGTGTCAGATCACGACACAGTTTTGTGGTTCCAACAGCTCTGGAAGTCACTAACAAATAATGTCATCCCACCAACAGGGGTATCAGATTAGAAAATGCTTATATGTTGTGCTGGTTACACACAACACAATCTTGGAACCCACTAGCTATTGGCCTGACAGTGATAAGCTTTCAAGGGCAATGGCATAGTATTCAGGAACATCTGCACTGACTATTGGCTGGAAGTCCCAAGGTCAGAACCTTAGACACTGCCTAAGGTGGTTGAGAATGACCAAGCTAAGATCCTGTGGGACTTCCAGATCCAGACTGACAAACTGAAGATGGCTAACCAACCAGACATCATGTTGTCGACAAACAACAGAAGAAAGAAGTTGTGACAGATGTAGCAATCCCGAGTGACAATAACATCAGGACAAAGGAACACAAGAAGCTTGAAAAATACCAAGGGCTGAAAGAGGAGCTGGAAAAGATGCGGGGAGTAAAGGAACAGTGGTGCCAGTGGTGATCACCCCCCCCCCCCCCCCCATGTGTATATGTATGTATGTATGTATATATGACAAAGGTAGGCAGGAAAATATGTTGTTTCCTTCATTTTAATTACATGCTGCAAATACCTAGCAAAACTTTTGCACTGCCATTTGATTTTTTTGAGTTGTATTGATGTCTGACAGCGTGTCGGAGTTGTTCTATCCATTTTTCATGAATATTTTTCCCTCCTATGCCCCTCAAGCTTTGTGAAGATTTGTTTGCTCCTGATGACATTTTAGCATTACGCTCTTTGAATAAAGAGAAGGATATGGAAACACTGCACTCTAAGAGTGATCTAAGCTCTGCAGGTACCAGCACCAATTGACTGGGATTGAGGTGCTTCTTTATTTCAGACGAAAATATAGCAATAATCTCATTGTTAGATGAGAAAAATACTGCTTCCACTACCGAGGGGAAAGGATTTGAAAGGGAGGAAAGGATTTGAGAAACTTTTAATCATTAGGAGTGATGAAACACGAAGAGCGTTTGGGGGAAGGAGTCAAGGGTGGCTAACAAAACAGTGTTGAGAGAAAATGAAGTTATGTTCCATGGGGATTAAGCTGACAGATAGCAAAGGTAAAGACTGCCTTCTTTTCCAATCTGTCCGTGATATCAGGTTTGATCAGGAATAAGGCAGCAGAAGCCAAGTGCAAAAAACAGGACAGAGTCAAATACCGGACTGCCACTCAAGATTGGAGAGATTTCTAGAGCCTGCGGTACAAAATAATACATTTAGAGAGAGAAGCTGAGAAGAGACTATCTTGTAACAAACCCATGAAAGAACTAGCAATGCACTGACATCATTAAAACGCATCATGTTAGAAAAATGTATTTGTCGTTTGCATATTAATGCTACAAAAAGATGCAAAGAGGGAGATGTGGTACAGGGGAGGTAGAGGAAAATGATAACATGGTAACAGCAGGCCGGATTGTTATTCGGCTGAGAAGTGGGAATGAACTGGGGAAAAGTGACAGTGGCAGTAATTAGGGGAGTTAGTCATGCAAAGGCTGTTAAAAGAGCCGACCGTTAATACTGGATATGGAATAAAGGCAGCACAAAGATCAGGGAAGTGGATAAAGGTAGACCCATGAGCTTTAATACCGAGCTTCATGTCACTTTGGATTTTAATTTTATGGGATAACAAGGTAGGAAATGGTGGTTGTATTTAGAATTAAAATGAGTGTCCAGCCAAGATATTGAGGCTCTGCACCTTCCTGTAATAACAGACAATTTACTTTATTGAAGCAGAGGGTATAAAGGTAAATCGGGCTGTTTGGTGGAGTTTTATATGCTCTGGTAGTGTAGGACTGAGCTGGAATTATATATTGACTGACCATTTTATGCAGCGTCCAAATGGTGGCAGTAATGTAACATTCTCAAAGCTATTTAACAGCAGAGAAACAGTAAGGCTGCACTGAGTCCTGAGCTGTGTTACCAGCCTCAGTATTGCTCTGGCAGCATCTGTACATTAAATGTTCATTGTGAGTGCAGTAAATGATATTATTCATACAAACAATGAATCCATATGGCACATTCAGTACCACCCCTGCCAACTGAAAAACTGAAACAACTGTCAACCTGTATTAATAAATAAACAATAATAAATTCCCATCACTATGCACTGTCAAATAAAAATAGATGATATTTAAAGGTCTAGTGTGTAGGATTAAGTGACATCTAGTGGTGAGGATGCAGACTGCAACCGACTGAAACTTCTATATGCCAAGGGTGTGTGAGAACTATGGTGGCTGATGTTAAAATGCAAATCACAAAGGCCAGTGTTTGCTTTGTCAGTGGCCAACTCCATGGAAGAGGACCCACTCCGTATGTATATACACTCACTGGCCACTTTATTAGGTACACCTGTTCAACTGCTCATTATCGGAAAGAGCTAATCAGCCAATCATGTGGCAGCAACTCAATGCATTTAGGCATGTAGACATGGTGAAGACGACCTGCTTAACTTCAAACTGAGCATCAGAATGAGGAAAAAAGGTGATTTAAAGTGACTTTGAATGTGGCATGGTTGTTGGTGCCAGACAGGCTGGTCTGAGTATTTCAGAAACTGCTGACTTACTGGGATTTTCACCACAACAATCTCTAGGGTTTACAGAGGATGGTCTGAAAAAGAGAAAATATCCAGTGAGCAGCAGTTCAATTGGAGAATAGAAGATTGGAAAAACGTTGCCTGGACTGATGAGTCTGGATTTCTGCTGCGACATTCAGATGGTAGGGTCAGAATTTGGTGTAAACAACATGAAAGCATGGATCCATCCTGCCTTGTATCAATGGTTCAGACTGCTGGTGGTGTAATGGTGTGGGGGAGATTTTCTTAGTACCAACTGAGCATGGTTTAAACACCACAGCCTACCTGAGTATTGTTGCTGACCGTGTCCGTCCCTTTATGACCACAGTGTACCCATCTTCTGATGGCCACTTCCAGCAGGATAACACACCATGTCACAAAGCTCAAATCATCTCAAATTGGTTTCTTGAACATGACAATGAGTTCACTGTACTCCAGTGGCCTTCACAGTCACCAGATCTCAGTCCAATAGAGCACCTTTGGGATGTGGTGGAACGGGAGATTCTCATCATGGATGTGCAGCCGACAAATCTGCATCAGCTGTGTGATGTCATCACGTCAATATGGACCAAAATCTCTGAGGAGTGTTTCCAGCACCTTGTTGGATCTATGACGCCAAGAATTAAGGCAGTTCTTGCTCCACTACTGGCAAGGTGTACCTCATAAAGTGGGAGTCTCCCTAGCTAGACTAACAGTGGATTCAGAAGCAGAACCATCTTACCTTTATTTTAAGATTTTGGCCAATAATGGCTCTTTTGATAGTAAAGGTTGCCAACCCTTGACCTAAACCTTACACACAGGACCTTTAATTGATATGGCCCTGATTCCCTATGTGGTCATTTGATTAAAATCATTTTCAGAATATGCCCAGTGTACAACATACTCACAATATCAGCTCAATTAATGAAGATCTTAAAACTAGATTCTATTTGAGGATATATCTCTTCAAATCAGGGCATGCTTAATTACCTGATAATGGACAGGGACCAACCTGAAGGCTCCTAACATGTAAGTTGATACTAGGCTTTGGTGGTGCATATTCCCTTGCACCCAAACAAAGTCACAATTAAGTGCCAAACAGTGAACCTGGGGCTTGTGGGGGCCCCGGGGCAGCTGCTCACTTTGCAAATGCTATGTAGATAGCTGTATCATTAATGCAAAACTCAAATTAAAATCACATTTAGCTTCTTTGATAAAGACTGGATATGTGGTGACAGACAAAAATAAGATTTAGAAAATTCCTGTGGAAATGATGCATTTTTTGCATTATATTGGTGAGCACTGATGCATACCCCTGCAAATACCCAGCAGGTGGCTGAACAAAGCTCATATGTTTGCACATTACACACTCTATACCACTGACAGCCCATCACTTAAATTCACATTATGACCAACTTACTTCATTTCTCCCCCCACAGTGGCAGAAACCTAAGAGACCACCTTTCTGAAAAGTGTTGAAAAGTGGTCTTCTCTCCAGGGAGGCTGTGACTTCAAACATGGCTCTCTGAAGACTTAGCTGCGGGTATAAAAATGCAGTCGAAGCAGACCGGTTTCATAGCACACTAAGTAAAAGAAACGACAAAATAAAAGCAGCCATTACATGCTCATATAGCCATGTGGTCCGCCTTATAAACTGTCCCTGCGGCCTCCAATATATCAGCAAAAGCAACAGGCGACTGTTGATACAAATAAATGAACACGGTGATAAAGACAGGACGCTCGCTCACCAATGGCCAGACATTTGAAGGAAATTGATCCAACTCCAAGTGATATCAAGCAGCCATCATGCAGAGCACATAAAACCTTTGGTGTGAAGCATCTAGCAACAGTTTAACTTCCAGTAAGTAAATAAATGAGGAGTACATGTGCATTTGTATTGTGAGTACATGACATCACCTGTGATTAGCGTGAAATTTGGTTTGTGAATATTTGTCTATGGTCTATATGGTATGTCCATGTGCCCCTATGTCTGTTCACATTCACTTTCTGTAGTTGTTGCAACTTAAGTTGCTCTGCTCCACTGTTTATAACCCAAAGAGAAATGAAGAAAAACTGTTTAAGTAAACTTTTTAATTGAGCTTGAAGGGACATCCTTGACCTCACATGGCCTACTTGGCGTTTTGAGAGCTTCCACACACATCTCTTGGCCTCCAAGCTCATTTTTTGCTCATCCAAATGCTTGTATTTTTAACTTTGCTGTGTTATATAATTTTTATTATTATGAGAAACCCTTAAAGGACCAAGTAAAATATAATATTTACAGAAGCACAGATTTTGAAATTCTGGGCAAATAATGTTTAAAATAACAATTTGGCTGACAGCTGATAGCCAATACCAATACTGATGTTTTTATTTTGTGGTTTATTTTACTTTTGTTGTCATTTTTTCACATTTTTATGCCAGGGAAACAAATAAATCTAAACTATAAACAGAAAAATAGTAACTGAACTGTTTTACAGTAATTAAGCCCTTCATTACACTACCTTTGAATCAGCACAAATTCAATCATACACATTTATGAAACAACCTTTAATATAACCTTACACATAAAAAAGGTCTTTTTAAAAAATGAACTGCTTCAAACAGTCGTTTTACCACACATAATACATCATAATTCCCTCTCTAATATTATTAAATTCTCTTTGTATTGCTGTGAAAACATCAACAAATTTCTCCTTCAAACACATTTATTCTACCCTGGAAATCCAGAGTTCTCGCAAGAGCACAATTTGAATTTGCTCAACGAGTCACTCTGGCAATCAGTAATGATGCTCATTACCCATGCCGTTGGAGCCGAGCTGCACCAATCACATCAGTGTATCTGATATAGGCGGGCCAGAGGCGAGCTAAACAGATGACGACAGCGCTGCGACGACGAAGTCCGGAATCAGTCAGTAAACATTGCAAGATGGCTACGGATGAACATCAGTTGTTTGAAACGGCTTTGGCCGCTACAATGAACGAGTTAGACTTGGCTTTTTCCCTAAAAGAGGAACTGAAGACGGCGCTCGAGTCTTTCCTTTGCAAGAAGGACGTTTTAACTGTTTTGCCGACCGGATACGGCAAGAGTCTAATCTACCAGTTAGCTCCGCTGGTAGTGCTTTGGATATGTCACCTCGTGTATTGTTCTGATTGGTCGTAGTGTTATCCAATTGCGTGCAGTGATATTTTCAAATGCATCCTTGGTGCCTCCCCTCGAGTTGGGCCATTTGCATTACTCATGGCCAGACCCTAAATCTTTCTAGATTTGGGTCTGGATTTCCAGGCTACATTTAATCAAGTTCTTTGTCAAAACTACATCATACAAGATTACATGGAACACACCATGAGAACGTTACAATTTACCTTTGCCCCATACTCACTTTTACTGATTAGAGCTTGAACGCATCATATTGTAACTCAATGTAACCCATGTTAGCTACTAGTTGTGGCTCTCCCCACCTTATCAGACAAACTGTAGGGTGTGCCCTAGACACGTTGATAGTGAGTTTATTGTGTCCTTTGGTCATGACGGAATCCCAGGAAAGATCTCTGTTCACCCCAAACAAATTTTCTATTGTCCCATTTTCTTTTGTCCCTGGGACAACCGGATGCTGACTGCTAAAAAACCCATCTTATCAGATACAGAGCTCATTTGCCAAACAGTCATTACGTGCGTATACATGGAGCCATGTATTCCTTTTGCATTCTGGTTGGAAGCCCTACCCGAATAGAAATGCTCCTTGTAAACACCTCAACCTGAATGAAAACAGCCAACCCGAAAGAAAATCTAATCGGGTGCACAGTGGTGGAATATTCCTTTTCAGAACCCGAATGGAGGAATTTTTCTGTCTTGTATACACCTCCTACCCGATTCCAGCCATTCCGTTCTTTCTACACATGCTCGTTTCCTTGCCCTTCTGGCGCGATGATGTATACAGCGTGCATAGCAACGGGCTGAGATAGAGCAGTCGGACTCGTTGCACTCACCAGTTTCCATTTGCCACAGCTTGGACCTCTATCTCCCTTCTTCGACCATCTACCTCTCTTCTCCTCTTCAACAAACTAAGTATTAGCAGAACAAGGTTGTTGTCGTACTGCTGCTTCAAGAATATAAACAAAACAAGCCCAAAAAAGGCACTAAGAATGGCGTCGTCAAGCATCTTGTTGTCCCGAGCAAGGACTACAGTGTTTTCTTCCAGTACATGTAACATCCGCCCCGCCCCCTATCCAATCAGAAACCTTCCCTGCCCCAAATCTTGCACAGACCCAAATAAAGGCGATTAAACTGATCTCCCGTGTAAACCCTCATTTGGAATTAATATATAATAAACCACCTGGAAAAACTTTAATTCCGAATGATTTCATCCAGATTTATTTCATTCTGAATGAGGAGCCATCATGTACCTGCTCATTCATTTAAGTTTGAGGCCATTAGTTTGGAGTTGCTGACACAACAGAAAAAAATTGGCCACTGCCATCAATGAATGTCATCTTATTTGCAGATAGGCTGATCAACAAAGCAATATTGTCCGATATTGTCCGATACCAATGTTCAGCTGATATATTGGTGCATCCCTAAAAACGATGCTTTTTCCAAGCTCTGTCTGTGAGCTTATTGTTCTTTGACATGTCAAAAAGTGTTTACAGTTTGCATGAAAGTGTTCCTCTTTCCTTTGTGCAAATGTTTAACAAGTTCCTGGTGGCTTATTCTATGAAGTGGCATAAACATAAATGTATCTAATCAAATCTGGTTTGCAAGTCATTAACAACTGGAGTGCACTGTTAGCTTGTAGGCAGATTGCTGAGATGATTTTTTTTTTCTCTGATGGACAGTTCGACTGAAACATGCTCTGATGTTTGACCTGAGCACATTTGAAGGTCTAGTATGTAGGATTTTCATCTTGTGGTGAGGATGCAGATTGCAACCAGCTGAAACTGAAGCCATGCATGTAGAACTTCAGAGGCCTGGGGCATCCTGTAGCTCAGTGGTTAGAGCTGGCATCCCATGTACAAAGGCACTGTCCTTGCCGTAGTGGCCATGGGTTTGCATGTCATCCCCCTCTCTCTTCCCCCTCCACACTCAAGTGTGTATTGTCTAATAGAAGCAAAAATAAAAAATAAAGGAACTACTGTGGCCGACTGTTACGCCCCACACCCCACCCTATGGGGCAAACAAAACTCCAACACTGACCCAAAACAACCACATAAGACACCTTTAAAACACTCAAATCCATGGGATTTATTAACAAATAAAACAAGCAAACAAGACAACCAAAAAATCCCAGACTGAGGGGCGGCAGGACCAGTAGTCCCCTAATCAGAGGCCTCTCTCTTTTGCTGCTGGCACATAGGCTACGGTCGTAACACAACCCACAAAAGCAACTGGCTTTATCTAGAGCCAGTAACTGGTTCTTGGCTACTGTAGCATCAATATGGTGGACTTTGTGGAAGAGAACCTGCTCTGCTGGTGCTCCTCAAAGTCAAACAAGGATCCTTAAACGGCTGAATTTCAAGGAGGCTACTTCATTGCATATCGCCAAAGGACCAATGTCAAGGATCCTTCGAATTCTACCATGGACTGAGTCCTTTCTAAAAAAAAAATGTTTCATTGACGCATCAGTGGTTCTGAAGTACTCTCATTTCTTTGTGCACGATTTGCCGGAATTGAAGGCAGGGCCTCTTCAGTGACACACACCTGGGCACTTGCTAGCTTGTTCCAATGTGTATTCACTGAATGCTCGGAAGGAGTCTTGCCTAGCCTCTTGAGGACCCAACTTGTCCTACCAAGAAACCATCCTTGACTTTGAGAAGCACCACCTGTAGATATAAATGGCTCATTCTAACAGTGATTCTTAGTTTAACGTTATAGTTATGAATATTATACTTCCTTTCTGCTAGTGGATGCCCCTAAATCCTACACACTGGACCTTTAAAGACTGGACTGAACATACATCTCGTTCTCAAAAGAGACTGTATATTTCCCTTTGTGCCTAGAGCCAATATTTGCATTTTGAGATATTGTTCTGCTTTTTTAAAATCCTTTGCACTCTTTCAACAATGAGGGGAAAGGCTGAGCTTGAGAAAGTACCACGTGTTTATTGCGCTTATAAATCATATTTAATTTGATTGGCAATGACTCTTAAGGTCAAGTTTTATCCTGCACACTGTGATGTCGCATCGATTCCGAAGCGTCTGGGTTGGAAATAGAATGCTGCAGATACATGTTTGGGCAAGAGGGTCGGATAGAAGCGCTTGTTTGTGGAACCTCAGTGGTGGAGAGATTCCCTGATAGGCCGGGTTCAATACAATAGCAAGTGAAGCCACTCTTCAAACATGCTCTGCCTGACTGGATGTGTTTAAATCACTGTGCTGTAGTTATGGGGTCTGACAGATTGCTTTCTTTTACACAGCGCAATTGATTTTCCTAAGTCTCTACCTGGACTTTATCCCTGCTCCTCTTTTGAACTGAATGTTGAGCTAAACAGTATTCACTCTTTCATGAAGTTTAGAAACTGTTGTGTTGATGACTGGAGCTATAAATACGTTGAGCTAACACTGTATGGAGTGTAGCATGATGTGTTAAAGTAAAGACAGAAAGTAAAATTGGAGGTATTAATTCTATCCTCAGGTTATCACCACCAATACTTACAAACATAACTCTGCAATCAGTTTGAAGTCAGTAAATGTGTTCACTGAAATTTTCCTTCAGTAATCTGCCTCAACCAGCTACAGTACCAATACAGACCAAGAGACATCAGCTTTATCATTAGCACATACTAGTCCATACTCATTGGTAGCTTTGTCACCTTCTACCTATGCCAATCCTCAATGGCTATGTGCAGTTTCACATAGACTGACCACGTCAGTGAGTAGAAAAACGTGGGACAGACAGAATGGCTGACTGACAGAATGACACACTGACAGTATCCATGATTATGTACAGCATACCATACCATGACTTAGTCATACCAAAAATTAGGGAAAAAAAACAAACCAAAAAAAAAAAACATTGGGCCACAGGGGGAGCCACAGCGATCGGTCGAATTGCAGCCATTTTTAAGCATTTTTCTGTTGTTATAGTGCCACCCAGTTGCCAATTAGAGTTAAATTTCTCCAGTCACCTTGAGGCGTCCTGTTCTACATATCTACCAAGTTTAGTAAAAATTGATATGGCGGTTAGGCCTAGATAAGAAATTAGCTCTCTAGTGCCCCCATTTTGTTTGATGGGGTCAATAATGGAGGGGTCCCCTCAGATTATGTATGGTCATATGCCTACAAAGTTGCGTGGTACACCTATACACCTTTATGTGATGAGCCACGCCCTCTGCAATATTAATTGCCTCATAGAAACTCAGTTTTAGTAGGTTTTCCAACTTTTGCCAAGAGGGAACTTTAGATATTGGTCCCTAGATTATGTTCACTGAGTTTCATGCAGATCGGTCAAACTTCCTAGGAAGAGATTGATTTGAAGTGTTTTTCAAAAAATTCAAAATGGCGGAAAATCTATACAACCGGAAATTATGGGTTCTTGAGGCAAATTTGTTCCTCATGAGGAGAGGCATCTCTGTGCAAAGTTTCATGTCTCTACGACATACGGGGCATGAGATATGCCCATTCAAAGTTTGCAATTTCAATCGGTTGCTTTAGCGCCCCCCTTTGGCCAATTTATGTAATATTGCTTCATTCGCATCCTCCCATGACCCTCTACCACTGTGCCAAATTTCACATGGATTGACTAAGTCAGTGAGGAGAAAAATGTGGAACAGAGACACAGACAGACAGAGTTTTAGTTATTATGTAGTAAGATAAGATACACTGAAACACAGTAAAGCAACCTCAACTTCAGGTTATTTATAGTGCACACCGCCCACTAATTACAAACATTGGAAGCAAAAGAATACACACAATATAATGAACACAATGGAAGCTCCATGTGGGTAGTATCTGTTTTAGGATGTGACAATGTCATGGTTAAGGTTTGGTTTAGCACTAGGGGTCGGGAAAGTTGTTGATTCCTAGATTCATCACAAAGCAGACATGGACGATTTGGTATGGATTCACAAATGTCAATAATCTATTATCTAAATATTTATTAATAGCGTAGAGTTGGAACAAAGGAGACGGAACTGAACTGTGAAAGCAGTGCAGCAACTGGACAGTCTACAGAATGGACAGGCAAGAGTTAACTTTAAACTTATCTTCACAAAAGGCAGCGGACGCTAGCATGTTTTAATTTAATGTCTAAATAATAACATTTTCAAGGTGAGGGTGAAGTATATTGTAAATACTGTCTTCTACCATCACCAAGCAGGTTATTCTCACACATTTTTGTAAGTTTTGCTACAAAAGGCAATGCCCCCAAACTCGTACATATACCACGTTTTGAAAGACATGACCAATGTGCTGATGGCAGTAAGAAGTCCTGAGTGCTTGTAAGGAGGCAGGTTTGGGTGGTAGATGGGTCACAAAAAAGCAGACTTTCGCCGGAGACTTTCCCCTGGAATCACATGTTCAGATCTGTGTAAACTTCGAGTCATTTTAAGGGACATCCTCACCATGTTTCTTTTCCCTTAAACTAACCTTAGTTCCTGTACTTGCCTAAATCTAAAGACAACCAGCTACGTTTCTTTTTCCTAAACCTAACTACAGTAACATATGTTGCCTAATTCTAACCACTGTAACCTTACATAAATTACGTAACTGTACGTTAAGGACATAACATAATTGGCGGGCCACCAATTCGTAGGATATCATACAAACTGTTGCACATACATTTTTTGTAGGATATCATATGAACCATACTATGAGCATGAGTAAGCCAGAGACGAACATTAATGGAGCAGAAAAGCAATCAGCAGTAACGATAAAAGACACTGGCTGACCTACACACACTGCAGCATTAACCAACTTGAGCCAAATCTGTGGTGAAAAAAAAAACTCTCTGCACAGTCTGTTTTACCTCGAAACCCTGCATCAAGTTCGCTACGCATCTTGGCTGTTCACCAAACATTAACAAAAAACAGTAGTGCACGTCACCTCCCCCTCATTTTGTTATTCCCATACAGGCAAGAGACTGTAAGGTGCTTTCACATTAATTGATCAATGCAGTTAACTTGTTAGAAAAAACAGGCTACGGACCATCTACTATTCAAAAGTACATAGTAATTTCAAACTAAATCCAGTGGAATGTATGCAATCAGTAGACACTACACCAGTATCAGTATCCCACAAAAGTGTGTGCAACAGTAGATCGATACAATCCAACTGGTTTAAAAGCTCGATTATAGAACAATTTTGGCGATAAGGTTAAGAAGGAAAAGGGACATGTACAAAAGCCAGATGGTATGCGAGTAAATTCATCTGGTAATTAAACTATGGATCACTACGAATATAGTATGCTATGTCCTAAAAGTAGCAAGTAGTCTGAATCATAACCATAATCAAATCAAATCATGAGTTGCCTAGAGATTCCCACGCCTATTTAGCACAAGGGATATTGAAGCTTCATGGTCATGGTTGCAATAATAAACATGTGGTTAAGGTTACGGAACAATCTTGGTCATAGTTAAAAAAAAAAGTTGACTCTAAAGTTACCACAACTGAAATTCCATCCACCTAAAACTGTTTTAATTTGGAAGATGCACAACCTCAGAACCCATCAGCTATCAGTCTGACAACGATAAGCCTCTAAGAGCGACATTTGGTATAGGTAGATCCAATCTAGGAAGCGGATAGCCAGACCTGTTCCCACTCTGTGTTCTGGTCAGTTTAGTTAATCTGCATAAGCAGGTTATCTGCATATGAATACAGACAAATTTGAAAAAAAAATGTCATCAGATGAGCTGACGAGTTCCGAGAATGCATTTAGGCCAAAGCATTACACCTCTCCACATTGACTGTTTACTTCCCACTCAAGCATAATTGGTCACGACTACTCAGAGTACAAATACACTACGGATGGACCCCAGAATACTCCTAAAACCAAAATTTTGTCCCCTGGCCTCAGCATTCATATGCAGATTTCTGTTTGTAGAGATTAGACAATGAATATCTCAAAACCTCAGCAGGAAAATCTGAAACCATCTACATGACTAGATACCACGACAGGAAGAGAACAAATCTTAAATGCAGATTTTTAATTGTCTTCAAAAGGTCAAAGGTCCAGTGTGGAGGATTAAGGAGATTTATTGGCAAAAATGGAATTTAATATATGTGTTTTCTTTAGTGTATAATCACCTGAAAATAGGAATCATTGTGTTTTTCTTACCTTAGAATGAACTATTGATGTTTCCATAGGAGACCAGTCCTCGTCCACAGATATCATTATGTTTCACTGCCATGTTTCTACAGTAGCCCAGAAAAGACAAACCAAACACTGACTGCAGATTGGGCTATTCACGTTTTCACATCAGCCATCGTATTTAGCAGCCACTTTGCATATTGGAAGAGGAGGCCTCTGAGGATAATCCGACTCCTGGTAAAAACCTCCTGAACGATGAACACTGAAGGAATTGACCGCTCACTAAGTCCTGCCCCCAGACGCAGACTGGCCAATCATAAATCGGGTCGGCTCAGGCCAGGATCTGACACCAACACAGCTGTGCTCCATTGACTTGTTTCAGGTTTCCGTCATGTTCAGGCTGGTTTTGTGGATTTGGAGCTAAATGTTGTGCCTGGGGCACGTTGTGTATTAATGATACTCGTTACCTGGAGAGGTAGGAAAAAGATATACGTTTCTTCCCTGTTCCAAAACCAAAATCAGACCCTGAAAAGTGTAGGGTTAGCTAGCTAGCTACTGAAGATAAAGCCTACTGAATGTATACACATGCTGCTTTTGCTTTTTAATGATTATAACAGTGAAAAAAAGACCGACCCTGCTGTACAGGAACCAGTGAAGGGAAGCAGGGAAACTTTGTGTTTCATTATGTGCAGATGAATGTTGTTCGACTTCCCCCAGAGATCACAGCCCATCCAGCGGCAGAGGTCCGAATGATGGCAGCAGCACAGGTTGAAGCCAAACACAGTTCATCTGCACACACTGCGATGCCACACAACTGGTTCAATATCAGCAAAGTTTCCCTTTATATTCATTGTGTTCTGTGGTGATCAGCAGTGATATGGTGGTTCACTTTTACACTGTGATCTGTAGCCTATAGTTCGGCTTTAGCTTCTAACTATCTTTGTCTTTTTAACCTGTTGTTGCTGCTGAGTCAGTTTGACATCCTGGATATATCCTTCAAACACAGACTGTAGACCCCTCTGTCTGCTTCTCTCTGGAATCACTCTTTCATTTTTATAAAAAATATGATCATATTTCTTCAGGGAGTGCAGTTAGTTACAGTGTGGGCTCCATGCTTACTCTGACAGCTTGTTGGGACAGCGGAATGTCAATTTTCACCAGGTGAAGTTTCAGCTGGTTGCGATCTGCAATCCTCACCCCTTGATGCCACTAAATCCCCCTAAATCTTACAGACTGTTCCTTTAATTTGGATGACAAGACCCTTTAGTGTAAATTATGAGCACTGTTTGGACTACAAACCTGTTTTAGTGGATAATTAAGTGGACGGACTGTGTGGAAACACCTGTGTCTCCCTGTGTCTCTGTATTGGTAAGCCCTGTTTTAAACCACTCTAGTAGCTCTGTGGCAGTGTGTGCTTGGTGCCTTCTTTGTATAATCTTTTGTGTAATATATAACAATAACATTACATTCCTCTAAATTACTTGTTTTAACCTCACCTCCCAGCAGAGGTTTCCTTGAAGTAATGAGGGAGGAATAACAAGCACAGTAGGATTTTAAAATGTAACACAGACATCTTATTCCCAAGCTGTAGCACACATTATTTAATGTTTGGTCTGCCTTAACAAAGTCAAGGATTAGGAAGAAGTAATAAATATGGAATAGCTCAGCAGAAATGATCATATTAATAATCAGCTGTGAAGTAGAAGTAGTCTCACAGTGACTTCATAACAGTACTGCGAGCTGGTTGGTAAAACCTGCTCAAAAGTTACAATCAAAATCCCATTCAATTTAAGCAACTCTTTTATATATATATATATATATATATATATATATATTGCTGTTGCTGTTGGCTGACTCAGCTCGAGCGTCCCCACACACTGGATGGCAGGCATGCAACTGTGGAGAGCTTGGCTATTTGCAGGCAGCAGATAAACCAAGAGCCATAATTCAAACAGTGGTTTGTGTAAGTGGATATGAAAAGCCTTTGCAGTGAATGACAATGGTTTCACAGTCAAAGAAACTTAAAGAAAGTTAAATTAGACTGGGATTCCACACCCAAGTTTGAGTGAATCATTTTTCTTCGCACTTTTTTCCGTCCATGTGCTTCCCCATATTTTTGCCTCAGGGTTTTATTTTCATGAATTAGTATTTGCCAGTTTAGTGGTAAAGGCATTCAGTGAGCTGGAACGCAAGGGCATTAATTAAACATTAAAGGCTTGAGTTGAACAATAACAAGAATTTCCTGGTGGCGAGGAGCTGTTCCTCTGACTGCCATACCAGTACTGTGGATAACTGTACAGACACTCTGGCTGCCACCACAACTATTCTCCTAATTAACTTAGCCTAATTGGTCAAGTGATTATCATCACCTCATGAACACTTTGGTTAGTGTAATGATGGGTGTTTCAGCAGTGACACATGACTCCAAATTACCATCTGTGTTTCTGTTTCTTTATATATTTACTTATTATCAACAAAGTGATGACAAATGGAGACTTTACCCATTATCGGTAAATCATATGCACATGTACAAATTATATAATCATACATTTGCCAAAACCTTGAACGCAATTTATACTTTACTTTTGCAATTTTCCCCATTTCAAAGTAATGCAATCAGAAAAACTGTGGAGGAAGAGAGATTTGTAAAGTAATCAAGAAAACTGTAAATCCCCTCCAGACATGTTTTAAGACATGAAAAATAAAAAATAAAAAATCTGCTTGGAATAATAATTTGTGTCTGATATGGATTTTCAAAGAAAAGTTCAATTACCTAGTTCTTAAAATGATAATAATTCTTAAAATGATATCTATAAATTGTAATTTGGAAGGAAAATCCTACAGGCTTCTACTTATTCATTTATATTTGTCTGACAAAACATTTCAAGCCCAGGCATAATCCTTTTGGATTAACTGTAATATAAATCCAACTGTAACTGTTTTAAGTACATATGTAAAACAAATATACATTCTTGTAAATGATGTCTACAGACACTATGAGCATGCACACACTTTTATGCACAGTCCAATTCAACAAATCAAAGACAAACCAATCACTCGGTGGTTCCCAAAGTCAAGGATGCTGTCTTGGTAGGATGGGTCCTTCCAAATTCGGTCCTACAGAAGCAAGGCAAGGCTCCTTCTGAGCATTCTGTGAACACACATTGTAACAGGCTAGTGAGTGCCCAGGTGTCTCATTTATAAACACTGTACGCACAAAACAATGTCTGAAAGAAGCGTATGCCACTTCCCATGGAGAAGCTGTGATCTATAAAAAAAACTTGATGGGAGAACCTTTGACCCACGCTTACGAATACTTTGGAGATGGGAAACTGACGACACAGATGGTGAGGCGGAAGCCTGACTGTAGAAATTGTTGAATATATTTTGGCGCATGCCATTTTTGGCTTCTGTCCATATGCACATTTTTAGTATGGATCTTGCGCACTCATAGATGAGACCCCAAGTGTGCATCATTGAAGAGGCCCTGCCTTCAATTCCAGCAAATCGTGCTCAAAGAGTTGTGGGTACATCATGCCCACTGAGGATACACACATGCATCCTTGAAACATTCTTTGATGGAAGGACTTGGTAGAATTTGAAGTCCTTCGCCAGGATTCAATGACGTAGCCTCCTTGAAATTCAGCCATTAAAAGATTCTGCCTTGACTCTGAGAAGCATCTATTGTCTCTACGTGAACTACAAAGTTAAAATCTTGTCTATCTCTGTATATCAGCAGCCTGATATACAACACAAGAGCCACACACTTTGAACAGCAAGTGTTCTTTATGTCTAGCTAGCTTACGAACATGAACACATCCTATCCTTCAGCTCAGCTTGTCGAATGAGCAACCAAACAAACGTTCACCGCTGAGTGCATTGCTAATGTCAGCTATCAAGCTAGAGAGCTTGCTAATCAGTCGGTTAGCTGCAGCACAAAAAGGAGCAGCAGTATAAACTTGCCTGAAAATGTCACCTTGGTCCATTCAGATGCTGGTTTGGTCCTTACTTTTTAATACCACTGCAGACAACACACATGTTCATCCATGAGCTGTAAGCTACAGCCAAGTTTATTTACTTTTATGTACAATTAATGCAACCCATTCCAGATTAGGTTCCACAACATTTTTATGCCTCCATGTTGGCAAAAGCTGCAGCCAAAGACATTATGTTTTCAGGTTGTCTGTCTGTCCGTCCTATTCTTGTGAATGCAATATCTCAAGAATGCCTTGAGGTAATTTATTCAAATTTGGCACAAACATGCCATTGGATGTTGACTAAACAATAAATTGATTAGATTTAGGTGGCCAAAGGTCAAGGTCATTGTGACCTTGCATCTGTCTTATTCTCGTAAAAGCAATATCTGCACAAGGATTTGAGGAGGGTTTTTTTTTAAATTCGTACAATTTGGACAAATTTGGATACGCAACATTGAACTGATAAGAATTTTGTGGTCAAACATCAAGGTCACTGTGACCTTTCATCCGTCTTATTCTCATGAAATGTTTTCTCAAGAACACCTTGAGGGAGATTCTTTAAATTTGGCACAAATGTCTACTTGGACTCAACAATAAATGGAATAGAATGAATTCAGTGAATAGAATTTGACGATCCAAGGTCAAGGTCAAGGTCAAGGTCACTGTGACCTCACAAAACATGTTTTTGGTCATAACTAAAGAATTGATATGCTTATAATGACAAAATCTCACACACATCTAATAGGATAAGATGTTGAAGTGATGACTTTTTATATCCAAAACGTCAGCTTCACTGTGACATCATAATGTTCTGCATAAAGGACTTTTCTGGCCATTACTCATCGTCACAACTCAGGAACAGGAGGGGATAAATTTGGTCGGACATTGATTGATGATGGGTTTTTGCCTTGAAACTGTGCTGATTGTATAGATCTTCTCCGCTGTCAGGACGAAGATGTGTGTGAAGCATCCATGTTTTAACAGACATGGATGTAAACTGTAGGTGCAACTTGTCTGGTTTACAACCACTAAGCAGTAATTTAGTTAAAATTTGTTTAAAGTTAAGATATGCATACAGTTAGGTAACTAAAATATTTGGTTAAGATATGGGAAAAATTCTGGAGAGAGTTAAAAACAAATCTAGTTTTTAGATGGGACACAAACCAACACATTCTCGCTCCAACCTTGTCACATATCAACATTTGGTCATGGACTTTCCATGTCCAGATATGATGTGAAAGGTACCCTGGGTGAGTTGGTTGTTGACGTTCTGGGACACCGTGTCACATTTATTGTCTTCTTTCAAAATACACCTCCATTTTTACAGGAACTTTACTGTTTACATATTGTTTCTCTCAAAATAAAGGCACTATGTCAGTACAACAATGCAAGTTGACGTTTATTTTCTTCCAACAACTAGCACGCAGTTAGGTTTAGGAATAAAGAACAGGGTTTGGCTTTATAATCTTACAGGATGTGAATACCGCTCTCCCGGGTGAAGGTTGGTGTTTGTTGGACCCATCCACCACCTGTCCCAACCAGCCCTACTTGGACTTTCGCTGCCTTAACATTTGCTCTTGTTCTGCTGTGTTTCCCCCTGAGGCCGCCAAGTGCCGTTAAACTATGATGGCGACCGGCCGCGTATCATGTTGACATTAAAGGATGGCTTTTTTGTAAGTATCTGACACTGCGAGTCACTGCCAAAGCACTGGATTTCGATGACTTTTTTTGTTGATGACCGAGTTGCAAAAAACCTTACGTTACTTTCTGCATCTCTACAAAAAAGACAATCCTTTTTGTAAGCATTGGTACTGACTGTTGGCACATGATGTAAATCAGAAATTGTCCAACATGGATGCAATTCCCTGGATACTAGGCTGCACAGTGAGAGCACATCTCTATGAGCAATTAAATCCTTGAGAACATTATGCTCATATGAAATATGTTAGGCACCTTTACATAAATAAATCACACACTCACAAACATGAGCATGCATTATGAGTGATAAATATAAGCAACAGACAGTGCATTTACTCATGATGATTTACAGCAACCTTGCCACTGCAGACAAAATCTGCAAGATGAATGGCTGATGGTCGATCTGATTGTCTATCTATACCGTTTGGTTAGGCTTTCAAATATCAAAACACACTCTATTTCTGTGCAGGACTGTTTGCTCCATTTCCCCTCCCTCCCTTACCCGCTGTCCCACAGGAGAAAGCGAGGGTGTTTTTCAAGCTTTGCCTTTGTTTACCTGGTTCTTTGTTCTGGGCTGTCACATTATCTCTCTAAGTGACGACGTAGCCTCCCTGTGGGCTCATAATGAGGAAATAGTGGTGGCACACGGCCTTGTTTCTCTACATTGAGGGTATCACCGCATGTTAGGGCATGCCATTGTTCAAGTGTGGACCTATTTGGCACTTGACAGATTTATTCTAGCCTCTATGATAACAGTCTGTATTTATTTAAAAGGGGGGTATATCTTTGTTTTCTCTGCATCAGCATCACAGGATCTGTAGCCTACTTTCCAAGACAGATTTAAATCCAGCTATTGTGTGTACTGGCTGCCAAGTTTTAACAGTATCACTTAAATTTTAAGTATTATAAAGTTTTAAAAATATCCATCCAACCAATGAAACACTGTCCTGATATTAAAAAGTTGAACCATCATATCTCTCTCCACACAGTGCAAGATCAAATCGAATGCATACCCTTGCAGAATTATTGACTTCCACCCTGCAGTGCTTTCACAGTGTTCCCATCTCAAAGCAAAAGTTCACATACGGACTCCTGTGATGTTAGACTGTTCAATCAAAATTTATGAACATCAACAGATCTCTCAAAGGAAACAAGGCAGGATGAAATCTGAAATATCTAATACAAATTAAGATATAAAAACAAGGTTGACATTCCCTGACAAACACTGCAGCCATTGGAAATTGTACATCCAAATCAGGTGCAAAACAGATACGAATGAATAAAACGCATCTCCCATCTGTCTGAGAATAACCTCCACAGACATATTCTGTCAATTCGGATGATGTCATCGAGCTACCCCAAAAGGTCTTGCAATTCGATTTTCACCTTTATGCAATTGAATTTTTGGCCCATGCAATCCTTTGTAGAGCTGTAGCTATCCACATGACTCGCTTGTTTTTATTTTTCTGTTGCACTCACAGCCCTGTAGCAGACGTTCATAAACACTGCAGTAGCAGAGCTCAGACAAAGAGCATCTCACATTCCTTATGTAATTAGTGTATATGAGAACAGTTTAGGCACCATGTTCAATAACACAAGTCCTCTGGATTCTTATTGCTCTACACATGGTGCTAACAATATGAGATGATTATAAATGCATTATCTTTTTTTTATATCAGGATAATTCACCTCACTGTTTCACAAAACCCAGAGAAATACTGAATCATTTACCCGTGTGTTAATATGCAGTGATTACACTTGCACTCAAGGTCATTTCTGTCAGCAAAATATCTGCTACTTATAAGTAAACCAATTCTGTTATTTTTTTTTTTTTTACTTGAATCTTGCAAAGACCCCCTCCATTCAACTTCATTTTTCTTTTTGGTTAACTCCTTTTTGAGACGTGACTAAACACTGGGGCTCTGCACATAACAGAGTTCTGCTCAGAGACAGGGTTACATAATCCTTCCACTTTCCTTCACAGCTTCCCCATATTTCCCAGATAACAGAGTTGCACGCACAATAGCTTTTGTGATGTCACAAAAGAAAAACTGTAAGCGCCATATGTGCAAATAACAAGGAAGATGCAGCCCAGCATCCATCAGGTGATGTAAGGCGCTGTTGTTGTTTGTTTTTTTATGACAAAATGAAGCACATTAAATTGGTGCATCCAAACATTCGTTCGTCATGACACAATATTGAGCGAGTTCATAACATATTGCACATTTTCTCCATATCACGAAGGCGTTAATATTATTACCACTGCTCATACTACATCTGACACCACCATCCCAAGTCCTATAATAAACTCAGGGCTTGCATGAGTCAGCAAAAAAAAAGCTTCACCTAGAAACAGAAGAAATTGCATAATTCATGAATTAACTATGAAAGCTAATTATAGGTCTAATCCTTTAAAGGAAAACTATGGTTTATTAAAACTTTGGTTTAATTTCATAGCTCTGGCTCTTTCATAGCTTTTTTTTTTTATAGATTTTTGAATTTTACAAACGCATATGAACTATTAAACATCAACAACAGAAAGAAAAAAAAAAACACACAACACACAACAGAAAAATCCCACCCCAAATAAACAGCAGATGCTGCAATATATAAAACATTAAACTGAAAGACAGAGAGAAAACAGGACTATGACAAGAAATAACAGGAAATAAATAAATAGCACAGCACATACAGATCGAACACTCAGCCATTGCCTGCCAAGGACAAATGTGTCAGTGTCTCTGAAAGAAGGAATGTAAGGGTTTTCAAAGTCTCCAAAATTTGTCTGATTTATGATTGAGATCATGAGTCAGTTTCTCCAAAGGGACAAGAGCCGATATCTGTGATATCCACACACTGACTGTGGGGACCCGCGGAGCAGACCATCATAGCAAGATACACTTTTTAGCCAAAAATAGGAGGATTATTAACAGAGATTTGGTCCCAACATCAAAAAGACTTTCCAAAGGTTTAACAGGTAAAATAGAGAAAACAGTGTGTGATCACATGACCAAAACAAGTGGATAAATGTACCTTTGTGTAACAGATGCAGCAGCCAGCGCAGCCAGGAATGCACGGATTTGTACACTGGGAAAACAATACATCCACTCCACAAGCACATGGCACAGCACAGGAGGGCCAGCTCCTCAGCTGTCCTTTTATATCTAAAAGGAGAAGGGACAGTCCTTTGAGGACAGTAATTCACATCTTGTGCAGAGAAGACAGATGGTTTGAAAGGAGCGTGAAAGAAGCCGGCTACGTCAAACTGGAATGACCATCGTTAAACAGAGGAGGTGGCCTATGACACCAGTTATCACCCACCTACAATCCAGTCTTGAGATCCCTCCCCAGACAACTTAATACCCATTAACACCTTGACCCAGTTAAACCCAAGAACACACATGATGGTCGGGTGGGTCAACGACTCACATGTGACCTCAGTGACTCTGAAAACCAGAGCTCACATGTGACCTCAGTGACTCTGCAATGGTTCACACCCACACAGGGTTTAAAACCTGCAACTCTGCACCAATTTGTTAGATCTGAAGAAGCTTGGATGAGAGGTGAACCATCCGCAAGAAACTCAAGCAAGTCCAGTTGCCTATGATGTAGCACTTAAGCTGGATATATACGAATGCATCGAATCGATGCCGTAGCCTTACGCACACCTCCCTAGAGATGTAACTACACAAAAATAGACCTCCAGTCTATTTTTGTAAGTTGAAAACCATTTCCCTCAGTGGAAATGAATCTTTTATTTCTGTTTATTTTACAGATAAGAAACAATAAATTGTAGAGACAGTAAAGCCTCCACAAAGTAGTATTTTAAGTCTGTGATTTATAGGGGCTTCATGTGAGTGGAGAAAATCTCTGCTAGTAGCTAATTTATACAATGTAAAATGCCATAGGCTTGTGCTAATAAAGTTAGCATGTTATATTTGTTTGGAAAATGTGTTTAGTATAAGACAGTTGTTTTGTCAGTGAACCTTGTGAGCTGTAATTGAGCGGAAATTTGAAATATTACCTTGCTGTTGTCCCTGGCTTCATGTGAGTAGAGGAAAAGTCTGCTAGCTGCTAGGCGAATTTATATAATATAAAATGCCATAGGCTTGTGCTAATAACATCAGCATGTTGTATTTGGGAGCGTATCTATGTTTGCAAGGTTCTATGTTTCCCGGGTTCTATGTTCCCCACTTAACCAAGTGGGAAACATAGAACCCTTTTTGTGTAAGCGGGGAACATAGAAGCTTTTTTGCAGGGTTAAGTGGGGAACATAGAACCTGGGAAACACAGGGATGACCCCTTGTATTTGTAGGGAAAATGTGTCCAGATAAAAACAAGTGTTTGTCTGTGAATGCTGATTTGTGTACTTGCGTTTGAAATTGTCTCTATTAAACCATGTTTAATGTGTGATTAATGTGTGTTTTGAATCAACTAAACTTTACAGCACTTCACAGAAACCCCGCTGCTGACTAGTGTTCTGGATGTGTAACTGCAGAGTGACACAAACACACCACCACACAAGTATAAATGCTCACAATGGTGTAGGCCACGTGCGTAGGTTGCGGTGTACGCTCTGCATAAAGCTGATGCACAAGTGTAAATCCTGCTTTAGGATTACCATGACCTGGATGACTGAGACTTTTCACCAACTTTGTGTAACAAAGATTTTATAAAAGGGGTTTGGGCTACTGGAGAGGCAAATACATGTAAAATATGTCACATGGAAAATTTAAAAATTTTGTTTATGAGTAGAAAGTGTATTTAGGAAAAATTTCACTGCAAATCTTTGTCCAATCTGCAGAACCACATGTAACCCCCAGGTCACATTCCCACAACATCATTAGCTGAGGAATCAAAATACTGCAGTAGAGTATCATTTTTAATAATACAGGATTTAAACAAGCTCAGGGTTTGTCAAACTTTCTTCCTCACAGTTGCTCCAAAACTCCTATTTGTCGTGACAACAGACCTGTGCTGTTTCCTTTGAGGCTCCAGAGACATTGCTACTGCTCTGCTTCCAGTTCCTGAGACCTGCAGGACATTGCCATTGTGCCTCTATCACACAGTCCTCTAATAACTCTCTGCCCCATTAACTCTACTTTCGTAGCATTCACTTTCTCTTGCAGTGTGTGAAACCTTGTTGACAGCATGGAAATAGACCATTCAGTTCCCGGTAATTTATGTTATGTGCCACCATTAAAAATGAACTCTAATAATAACTTAGCTAATTGGTTTGGTGGACTGAGGTCCACTGAGTACACAAACTGAAATACAGACATACTGAGGTACGTTCTAAATGAAATTGGGAAATGCTAGAAATTTATTTTACAGTTAAGAGTTCCATACCTTCGATTTTTGATGTTTGTTCCAGACTTTGAGTTAAAGCAGTTTTTCTGCAGTCACACCAAATTCTACTCACCATTTAATTCAGCGAAGTGCAAGGTGAGATGTAACCTGACTGACCTTTGACCTATGAAGTAGCAAGACTTGCCAATGTCAGGTTGATTTCATGTTGAACATTTTACAGAGTGGGCTGACAAGGCAGCTCTTTTTCATCCCACAATGCCCTTTGTTGGCCACTGAAATATGTGCGAGGGCACATATCAAGTAGCATAAATTCTAGTGGGTAGCACTGTGCCAATGCTCACAAGTGTCAAGGTGGAAGAGAAAATTCTTGCTGCTGTGATGATTTTCCAGAGTTGTACAGTCCAACCCGAAGCAAGTAGGCTATAAACCACTGTGTGCACCATCTTGGCATCTGATAAGCCTTCAGACTGGACTGGTTCATATTTTATCTTCACACCGGTGCTCTGTAGTAATGCACCCACACCAATGCAACCCCTTGCTATGTTTTGCTGGAGCATTATTATCAGTATGAACATGGTCTGATGCATTTAAGATACTCTGGTTATATTGTCACTACTATTTTATTTTCTATGTGCCATTCTGAAGTGTTTCTCTTCATCTGATTAATTTTGGGGCTGAATTAACAGTGGGCTTATGTAACACTGTGCTGCTTTTGTTATGGTACTATAAACACAACACATATTTTGGCAGCTTCCACTGTCAGCCTGGATAAATCAAATTAAGGTTAGTATCTAAACTGTAGCTGGACAGAAAACACAAGAGTTTAAAGGCTGAAATGTCCCCTGTTGCACGCTTGCTCATTTATTCTCAGAACTGCAATACTGTGCTTACACGACTCACACCCATGTTACCTGTCAGAAACCACAGCTTTACACGTTTAACATTTACATCCTGTCAACTCCTAATTAGCCTTAAGTACTCCATATTTGCCCAGTTATCTTTAATTCAACTCTGATATTAGGGGCAACAATACCTTCATCCAATACTTAGAAGCAGCTTCTCAGCAAAGTTAAGCCATCTCACTGATGTGGTTTTATTAAAATAACTAATATTCTTTCCAGTTGGAGGCAACTATCCATTTATTAACTGCATCCACTTATTCAAGGCATGAAGGGACGTGGAGTTCTTCCCACAAATCCAACATTCACACAATTTGGGGTTAATTAAGGAAGAGTGGGAGGAGAGAGCATGTCAGTGTCAAACACAATAGGATCAAGAACGAAACCCTGTGGGATGCCAAAAGAAAGAGAATTAAAAGATGACAGATAGTCAGCTACATAGGCTGATATAAAATCTAGACAATTTGTGAGATGTAATGTGACTTCAAGACTTAACAAAAGGCAGCACCTTAAACACATTGGGTCTCATTTAAGAAACCTGAGCAAAACAAATGTGTTAAATTATTCACAGAAGGAAATTTAAGTGGAATTGTTAGTTGCTTAATCTTTTCAAAGGTTCTAACAAAATCTACACCTGCTTCCGACTGCTCACAGTGCTTATGTAAATAAGGATTGCATATAGATATTGTCATATTTAGAAATTACAATTTTAATTCACATTGTCCATCAGATCTGTTTGAGTGGTGAGACTGTGAGACCCACGTTACTGACCAAACACTGAGCGATCAGTGATGGCTGTCAGAATAGATAATGATTTAACACTTAATATAACACATACATCACTGTACCTCCTGAGTTTGCTGTTGACTGCTCTAGTGGAGGCATATCGCTGTCTCCCCTGACAGAGAGGTCTCTCCCATGATGCAAGTAATGCACTCATCTGCAGCCGAGAGCTGTGACTGGGAAGAGCTTCCTGTAGCGGTTGTGGGTTTTTTTTGTGTACTTGTGTGTTTTTTGCATCAAGTTTCAAGTCGAACCATTTTTGTTTAACTTTTTGGATGGTTCTTACAACAGATGACACAGAGTTAACAGCACACGTAACCTCCTTCCAGGCCATTGGTTTACCTGTCCCTGTCACATTACTAATAACAGAAGAAAATTAAAATGTTTTTCTCAACCCCACTTCACCGGAAATAACTTCAATCTCAACATCGGACAAGTTTTTCTTTCACTCACTTTCTTCTGAATCTGTTGTAGGTTTTAAGTACCAAGGTTTTTTTATGTGTTAATCTACTCACAGATTTACTTACATTTCATGAACGAGACTCATTGATGACAATTTTAAAGATGCCTTATTTTAGATGATTCGATATACTGTACCCGGAAGGCTGGGTCGAAATTGAATTGACCCTTCTAAAAAATGGATAGATTATTGACTCTAGCCAAAGGCACAACACAACTGACAAATAAATGTTGGCATTGTAATGTGACGTTAATGTTGAAGCTCAAAAAACACTTTGTTATGGTTAGGAAGACATCATGTTTTGGCTTAAAATACCCGCTTTTGGTTGCCCAATCCCAGTAGGAAATGCAGCAATGTCTGTCAGTAAAGAACAGCTACTTTATTGGTAAAGAATGAACGCTTTTAGTGGCACTATCCCCGGTAGGAACCCAGTGTCAGGTTGCTAAAAAAAAAAACACGTTTGGTGACTATAAAGCCACTGAAAATGCAGCATTTGCTAAAAACAACCGGTTCTGTTTGTTAGGTGAAAAGTGGTCTACAGCTTGGCAGGCGTCTTGCTGAGGTGCCATGCCATCCACCATTCCCTCCACCTCCAGGTGAAAATGTCAGCTCACATACTAAATCACTTTAGAAACACTGATATGATACTTTTGAAGGTCAAAGGATGGTCATGCAGCACTCCTCCACTCTCTAACTTCCTCTTTCCTAGAAGCAGCTGTGGCCTTGCTGGCTCCTCAGATGGAACAAAATTATTAGGTGTAGTATGTCCATGCTGGCAAGCAGCACAAAAATATTTTAGTTTTAGAACTTATTTCTAAACCTATTCAACTATCTTGTCAAGACTAACAAAATATTGCCATTGGTTTATCTGACCTCTTTTTAAATTTCCAACAAAAAATCCAATTTTTTTCACATATTTTTCAGTTTGATTTTGAGTTAAATTTAATTTAAAAAAATATGCAGTTTCTTTAAAGTGATGACAACATCTTTGAAACCTCTCCACCCTCTGGGTAAGAAAGTCAGTGCAGATGCTGCAGTGAGGAACCCCATCACCAAAATGCTCCTACGATTTACTGCCAGCTTCTCTCTGGCTCTCCTTCATATGTCATTAAATCTTTTCCTATATTGGGCTGCCGTTTGAGGAGGGCCAGAGCAACAATTAACCAAATTTGTTCCCTCCTCCCCAGCTAATTTACCATCATCTGTCCTCAGCGGCTCGTTTGCAGTGCCGTATATTTGCTCTTGGTGACTGGGTGCTGCCCGCACAAGGACATCGGTTTACTCTTGCTCCACACTGCACTTTGGTGCAGCACTATTCTAAAACTTCTACAACAAGAAGAGTAATCAGACAAAAGTGGAAGTAAAACATGAAATAAGAAACAGAATCTAACAAACAAGATTATTCTTTGTAGTTGTTAGTCAGTACTACTGTTGTGCATGACTGTTTGCAGCCTACAAATCTGATCTAGAATCCTTGTTGCACTCAATCTTATCTTACTATATAATGAAGAAACCTCTGTCTGTGGGTGTGTCTGTGGGTGTGTCTGTTCCACGTTTTTCTCCTCACTGACTTGGTCAATCCATGTGAAATTTGGCACAGTGGTAGAGGGTCATGGGAGCAATATTACATCAATTGGCCAAAGGGGGCGCTATAGCAACCGACTGAAATTGAAAACTTTGAATGGGCGTATCTCATGCCCCGTATGTCGTAGAGACATGAAACTTTGCACAGAGATGCCTCTCCTCATGAGGAACATATTTGCCTCAAGAACCCATAACTTCCGGTTATATACATTTTCCGCCATTTTGAATTTTTTGAAAAACACTTCAAATCAATCTCTTCCTAGGAAGTTTGACCGATCTGCACGATTTTTACTAAACTTGGTAGATATGTAGAACAGGACGCCTCAAGGTGACTGGAGAAATTTAACTCTAATTGGCAACTGGGTGGCGCTATAACAACAGAAAAATGCTTAAAAATGGCTACAATGCGACCGATCGCTGTGGCTCCCCCTGTGGCCCAATGTTTTGGTTTTTTTTTTTCCTAATTTTTGTTATGACTAAGTCATGGTATGGTATGCTGTACGTAATCATGGAAACTGTCAGTGTGTCATTCTGTCAGTCAGTCATTCTGTCTGTCCCACGTTTTTGTACTCACTGACGTGGTCAATCTATGTGAAACTGCACATAGGCATTGAGGATTGGCATAGGTAGAAGGTGACAAAGCTACCAATGGGTATGGACTAGTTATTCTTTAATGGCATTTGTATTACAGATTGTTACAGCGGCACCTCGCTGAAGGACTTTTTGACACAGACACTGGCTGTGCCCGAAATTCCACACTAACTATTCAGTAGGCTAAAACAGGCTATGTGAGATTTTTTAGTATATCACAACATAAATATTCCAAAATGAAATGCAGTTGTGAGGATAATATTCATAAATCTGGTACAGGCATAAACATAATACCTGCTAAACCAACCCAGTCTCACTCCAGAATTGTTGAAAACTGGTGCTTGGTCTGTCACTTCCAGCATCAGACACTGACGAAAAAAAGCCACCCTTTCACATTGGCACAATAAGCAGCCTGTCAGCGTTATTGTTTAACGGCAGGTGTGAGGGGTGGTGGATGGGTGCAACAACCACTGTCTTAAACCCAGGAAGCCGCTGCTCATTTCCTGTAGAGTTGTACAGCCAAACCTTGTTCTTTTTTCATAAAATGCACCATGTGCGAGTGTTGGATAAACGTAGTCATGTGCGTTTTGTGTTGAAGGGAAAAAAACATCAATGCATAGTGCTGTGCTGACAGAGTGCATTTATTCTCAAACAGACTGTATGCAAACTGTACATTTCCTGTGAAAATTGAAGTGTGTTTTGAAAACAGACAAAGCATGTAACAGGCTGAAGTTGACACGGCGGCCCAGAACATCAACCACCAACACACCCAGGGTACCTTGCACGTCATATCTTGACGTGGAAAGTCCATGACCAAATGTTGATAGGTGACGAGGTCAGAGTGAGAATGTGTTGGCTTAACATCAGCTTGTTGGCATGCTGATATTAGCAAAGATTCCTGTGACATAACACTACATAACGAGTTCATCTGCAGTTCGCATTTTCTGACAGCAAAAGTAACTTCACTCCTGCAGACGAGATGAAAAAGCAAAGACTCCAGAGCTGCCAAGGATTACCATGGTTATGCATCCCCAACCTGCAAGGAGGCTTTCAGGAAGTGGCGTGGTAATTACAGCACTGTGCAGCTGACAAGATACACACTACTGTTTATGTGCACAAAAGTATGTTGAACAATAATACACATATTGGGTATGGGTGCATGGTATGTGATTCTGAATCTAGTTTAGTCTTAATTATCATCAACAGTTCTTAAGACTGATGTTCTAAAGACAGACTTGTATTGGTTGTATTAACAGCTAGCTAGCTGACTGAAAGTCAGGCTCATGCATGTGTGTACAATTTTCAAACAGCTGAGACATGCAGCTTTTAAAAATTCACGCAAAGCACATACATATCCCTGCCTTTTTGTGTACAGAGTTTTAGTCTTTGAACCTACAGCATAAAGTCTCTACACTGCTGGCTCCTGGTTGATACTGTGCTATTAAATGCAGTATAGATGCCAGGGATGATGAGGCAACAATCTCTCATGTTTATGATAATTGGCCAAGTCATAAAATAAATGTGGGGATCATTTACTGAGGTTAGAGTATTAGCAGTGGCACCTTTACAATGGAGGGTATGCTGTGTAAAGAAGTCTGTGCTCTTGATCCTCAGCTGGCAAACACACAACTGTCCAAACCTTTTCTTGGGATATGAATGTTACTAATTAACTGAGTGTTTTCTCTTTCTATATTTCCGTTCCCTCTCTAAATACCAAAACAGCTTCGATGAACTACTGTTAGCAACAATACTTGAATTAAAATCAATGGTGAAGGCCAAATGGCAGCTCTGCTTTACTGCCCACCAAGAAAGAAGCAAAATTGGAAACACCTGAGTCTTGGGTTCCTTCTTTATATGAGTCAGAGCACTATGATACAGAACTCTGCCCTACACTAGAAAAAAAGCATTGCACTTAGTGCTTCAGTTCAGTGATGTGGCAGTCAAACTCTAACAGATACACCTCCTGTCCTAGGCTGCGAGCACACTAACTGGCTGCCTGGCTGTTTGGAAGCAGCATAGCTGTCTGCAGGAGGAAAGAAATATTCCTGACGTTTTGCATGCATCCATTATCTTCCTTGTGGGAAAACAGCATGAGTCCTTTTGGGGAAATTGTTCCCTCAGTTCTAATCCTTGCGGAGGCATCAACAGAAGACTGATGTAGCTTTCTCTGAAGTAGCAAATGGAGCTGTGCTGTCGTCTCTCTGTTATAACACAATAAAGCACAGAGAATTTGAAAAGACTGAGGAGAGACTTTAATGCTACATTGAGAAATCACTGTGGCATATGGCCAACTGTGTAGACTGAGAGCAAAACATGTCCTTAAACTCTTTCACCAGTACTTGCTGATCTGCACAGAAAGCACAAGGTGGGCTCATTTTCATTTATTTTTCGTAGCTGGTAACAATGTGGAGTTAGACCGCAGCATAAATCAGAAAGTCAAAGACGCTGCGGGTCAAATTAAGTTGAAGGTGCAAGAAAATCAGTATCAATATAATGACGTCATACTAAATGATGGGCATCAAGCATGGTTTTTCCATTAATTTAATTGGCCAGGATCATTTCTCATCCAAGAATAGCTATTAACAGCATTTCACACCAGTTTTAGAACTTTTCACACTACAACAGACAGCAAACTTGGAACACCAACATTCTGTATGCAGAAGCAGCCACACCAACTACACAGTCACAGAACACTGAAGTCATGCATGGAAACTGCAAGGCGAGGATGAGGGAGTGAGAGCATGTGGGCGAAAGATGTGGCCTATGACCGGTTCATCATTCTGTAGCTTATAATAATAATGCAGGGTAGTGAGGATACGGCCATTTCATATGGGAGACAAGCATTTACTTGGATACTGATGCGCATTCAACCAGCGCTGGACCCATTCATATGAGACAGTGTTCACTCTGTTTGGCAGTGTTAGCAGAGAATGCAGTCTGTGGTGTAGCTCACCAATAGACTTGAGAATTGTAGAGTTACATTACTCTAGATGTTTTTGTTTTGTACCCCTGTCCATATTTGCACCCCTACTTCCTGCGCCTGTGCAGGGGAACATGAATATCTCTTGCACTGGCTGGGCATATGTGTCGCTGTATTTTTATTCCAGCCCACAAAGGGATTACACTCGACAGTAAAATGACCACAATTTCAGAAAATAAACTCCAAGGCTTCTTCTATATCTTTCTTTTTACCACTATGTACACATAGACAAGAGGCCGTGCCATGAGCTGCATTGCTCACATCCTTGACCACTTACTTTGTGTGTGCCTGGAGGATTAAAGAGTATATTCACTGGGCAAAAGATCAGGGCCCAATCATCCTTGGCTGACACTAGAATATCTTCTTTGAGAATTTCAGAATGTAAAATGTAAACACAACTATGGCAACACCGGAGGAGTTTAATATCTTGTTTAGATAAGGACAGGATCCCAGCCGTACCATCTCTCAAACCTGTCCGCCATTGTTGTCACTGTTTGTTCAAAGTCGTCTGCTGACCTTCCTTCACATCCCGATATACTGCCCCATTGTTAGTGAGATTAATTGCATCTTGGGGACGCTGAGTTTAGGTCTCTGAGGATGTACACAGTCATGGCTGTGAGGGAATGCAGGATATATGGGATAAGTATAATGCTCATACAGATGCATAGTTATGCATATCACTGGCAGTCCGGTCGCCAGAATGAAATGTTGCCATTGTATGTCTCTGAAAACTATTGATATGTCACATTTGTGCATTTCATACATATCATATCAACATATCAAAAGTAATATAGTTTAGATTACATGTATATGAGCTGAGTTTCTCATTTAAAGGAAGAGGGGATGGTAGATGGCGTGACACCTTAACAAGACAACTAGCAGCAGACAGCAGCAGAACATTGTTGAAGACCAATAAAAGCAGGTATTTTTTAACGAGAATTCAGGACATCCAGGTGTGTTTGTAGTGGCAGAGGCAGGTTTTTTTTAACAAGAGTTTGGGACATTTCCAGGCTTCTTTGTAGCAACAAAAGCGGGTATTTATTAAAGAAGAGTTTAGGACATCTCCAGCCATGTTTCTAGCGACACAACCAGGTATTGTTTCTTTCCCAGCTGACCCAGAGCCGGTCGCGGCGCAAGGCAGAAATACACCCACCGGGAGCCGTTCAGTACCGCAGAAAGCTCTCCACACAACCCCGACCCCAGAGTTAATAACAGGAGGTTATGGTGTTTCATGCTCTCCTCTCTATGACACTTGTATCTCGACCAGTAACCTACTTTTGTTGCGTTTGCTGATCCTCTATGGTACACAAATACAGTATAGCCTAGTATAATCACATATCGGAACAGTGTTCGTGGCCTCAAAGCAGGTATTTCGAAACAAGAGTTTGGGACATTTCCAACCATGTTTGTAGCAACAAAAGCAGGTATTGTTTAATGAGAGTTTGGGACATATCCAGGCTTCTTTGTAGCGAAAAAAGTGAGTAATTTTAAGCAAAAGTTTAAGACATTTCCAGCCATGTTTGTAGCAGCAAAAGCAGGTATTCTTTGAACAAGAGTTGGGGACATATCCAGGCAGGTTTGTAGTGACAAATATGGGTATTTTTTAACAAGAGTTTGGGACATTTTGGACCATGGTTGTAGTGTCAAAAGCAGGTAATGTCCAATGTGAGGTTGGGACATATCCAGGTATATTTGTAGCAACAAAAGCGGATATTTTTATAATGAGAGTTTGGGACATTTCCAGCCATGTTTGTAGCAACAAAAGCAAGTATTTCTTTTAACAAAACTTAGGACATTTCCAGCCCTTTTTAGCAACAAAAGCAGGTATTTTAAGCCAAAACATGATGTTTTTCTAACCCTGACCAAGTGGTTTTAAATCATAAATGGAAAATTGAAAAAAGAATCCACTATATATGAAATGTACATATATGACATATTTATGGTTTGCACAAATGTTGTCACCATTCATTGTGGCACTTGGGTTGTCACTTGCCTTGGTGTAAAACCCTACTAGCTTACTAGCTATCTCAATGGTCTGTAATGATTATTACATCCCACATTAGAAGTGTATTTATTCACAGTTTTACCCTACTATGATTTGCCTTGGAAAAGATGCATGGTTCATGCTTTGCTGCTGCAATTCCTTTTTTTGATTAAAAAAACTGGTAGTCAGAAATGTTCATATCCTACAAATTGGGGCTTTGATTTTGGGGTCAGTTAAATTAAAAGAATTCATCAGCAGTGAATTCCGTAGAAACCTATTGAAGATACATCTTAATAGAATCATGTGTTCAAATTTGGAACTAGAAAGGCTTAATTATACCCTGGAAACCACATATATGACATTGGAGTGTTGAAGGGACAGGCTGAAGGATCATCTGACTGACTGGGCTACATCACCGTGCCTGATTTTTTCAAAATATAAGAAAAATGTTAAGTTTTTTTCCAATACCCTGACCACTGTGAGGATGAGGTAGGCAAAATAAAAACGGCCTTTAAAGTGATAAGGAGATTCATTTCTCAACAGTGACTATTCTTTATCAGTGCTACACTAAAGCTTATCAGTGCTACTCTAAAGTCATGCACCTACATTAGGAAGGACATTTCGGCCGGCCATTTGCAAAAAATAAAAATAAAAAAATAAAACCTTCCTCCAAGCCTCACACTGATATCAAACACAGCTATTGCCATTTCATGTAATTAAGGTTGATGTTCTGCAGGTTAAGTGCATGTTTAGTTCCAGTGGTATGCTTCCGTGTACAGACAAAGAAAGCTCTGCTGTTTTCAGCTCTTTAGGGTTTCCAACTGTTGGCTGCCTGCTAAATGGTGTAATAATGACTCATCTGGCCCTGGCTGTTTAGGCAACACAGAAAAAAACTGTTTTCAGTATTTTCCTCATTGCCAGGCTCATGTAATCATTTGAAAAGCTGAGTGATGAGGCTGTCCATAAAATCCAACCTTCACAGAAGTATTTCTCAGGAGACTTTTACTGCCGCTGGGAGTGGTTTGCAAAGAGACACATGGATACGTAGCTGCTGTGAAGATATTTTTAATTTCAGCTGTTGAACTGGAGTGCCTATAAAATGAAATGAACAAGTCAGCCTTCTTTGTTATGAGCACAGCAGACTATAACGGTGGTTTGATATGCATTAGTTTGATAAAATAAGCATTTATATTTATGAATGTTTCTCATTCGGTTGCCTCATATATAAGGAAATGACTTCAGAGTGCCTCTGAATGCACAGGCCGATGTCCAAACATGGAGTAGTCAAGAAGCTACTAATGTAGCAGAATGTTCATTTCTGGAACGCTATTTTCAGTGGCTGTGTTTATATTTTCAGCCGTCTCTGTAATAAATCATGAGGTCATCGTGCCATACAGTGCAGAGAGCTCACAGTAACAATAAAGCAGTTCTAGTCCACACTGGACACACGACTGTTTTAATAAGATGGAATATGGCTGCTACATGTGCTGTGCTTTTTCTCCCTTCAGCCTCGTCTTCCTGTATCAGACACTTAGTCTTAAAGGTTAATAGTAAATGTCAAACAGATTTAAGCATGTAAAGACATTAATCAGCATAGCTTTAATTTATCTTTGTATGTATTCATTTAGCCTATATATTTTTATTGAAATGACCCTTTAAGTTGGATGACTTGATTTTACTTGGGGCCACCGGCACATGCTGAAAACACAACATTTCGGGCCCCGCCCACTTTCAGATTATTGTGCATCCTTTACTGGAATATGATTTGCTTTGTAGTTTAGTTAAAGGAATACTTCACCCACAAACCAGGGCTGGGAGAGATAATGACTATTTGTGATATATCGATATATTTTCAAGCAAGATATAAATTCAGACACCTTTTATATCCATATAGGGTCAAGTTGCGTAAGATGATGCACTCACTCACTCACTCACTCACTCACTCACTTTTTTTCCAGCAACACTTTTTAGAGCTGTCATCTGATGCACACCTCCTCAGAAATGTGACTACACCTCCTGTCTTTTTTTGTCAACTGAAACCATTTCCCTCAGTGGAAACAAAGCTTTTATTTACTTCAATTTCACAGATAAGAAACAATAAATTGTGAAGACAATAAAGCCTCCACAAAAGTAGCATCTTAAGTATTTTGTGTTATTTATCCAAGCTTCATATGAGTAGAGGAAATCTCTGGTATTTGTAGCTGTAAAGATGAGCAACTGAGGAGACAAGGAATTGCGCGCCCTCCATTAAACGTCAGATGATGGGGACAGTGAAGGACGGGCCAATTTATGAGAGAATTGCTGAAGGACTGACCAGCCGCGGCTTCCCTCGGAGCACGTCACTGTTTTCGTCACACACTGAGCTACACGTTTTGTTGCCTTTTAATTGGCACTCATTTGTGTTCAGTTGTGTTTCACACCACTAGTTATTAGGGATGCACTATATCGGATTTCTTTTTTTGCCAATATCTGATATGGCGATATATATATATAAAATACATAACAACTTATTCCACCAATAACGATATCAATATATCTACTTTTTTCTCTACCTAATTTTAGTGATCATCAAGTCTCTTCTGTAGTGGAATTAACATCATATTATGCATGCATGCTCTTATCATGATGGTCGACTAGCAGATGGAGACATGAAATAGAAAGATTTTCAGTGTATGTGATATTCATTCATTGTGCAAAATAAGACAAAGCATGTTGCCAATACCGTTTCTATTCAGTTTGGTGGGTTGGACATCACTGACCATTCAAAGGCAACAGCTCTGATATATTTTTATCGAAAAGCAATATTGGGCAAACTTCCAGCCCACCACTGCACCTTTCTGTGTGTCAGCTCTGGTAGTTACCAGCTCAATCCTCCAGTTGGTTGCTTTTTCATGAACCCCAGGTGTTAACAGATGTGGGGAAAACTGCATTCTCCTACTCTGCACCTTGGACATGGAACAATCTTCAAAAAGATCTAAAATTAGAAACAGTGGATCCACTGATTAATTTAAGGGCATCATAAAGAATGTGGTGACAGAGACATGTGCTTGTTTTTCTTAAGGGGTCACTATGTTTGATTAGTTGTTTTTATATTGTTGATTTCTGTATTATATGTTGTATTTGTTGCATTTTAAATGTGTTTTGATTGGCTGCTACTTTGGCCAGGTCTCTCTTGTAAAAGAGATTTTCAATCTCAGTGGAACTTCCTGGTTAAATAAAGGTTGAATAACTAAAAAACAATTAAACTTATATCGGCTGATACCGATGATGTGCCGATATTTCTGTGCACCCCTAATTATATATCCAGTAATTACTCCCTTGTAGCTCTGGTTTGGTCTCCACCAACTCCTGCAGAAAATGTCTGGCTCTTACATGTTGTGACTGCTTGATCAACTAGTTGCTAACTTTGTCTGTTTCCTATTTGGTGCTGGGCAGGTAGCAGGTTTATCTGAGCTTTTTTGCTGTAAACAGCTGCCGTCTGCATCTGGAACATATCGTAATTTGTGGGGCTGCCCCCTAATAGTCGACCAAACATTAGTCGACCAGAAAGGTTATTCTTCTGCAAGATTTCATTGGTTGCTTAGTTGCACAAAAAAAATAAATAAAAAAAATGTGAAACTCTATTAGGGCTGCACGTCGTCAAAGTAAATCGAAACCTATATGACTGGACCGTGTGGGAATTTATTTTGATCAACACAGGAAGAGGCCACACTCAGCAGCCCGACAGGATTCACTATACAAACCAATCACAGCTGACAGATATCTTTCCCTTCTTCTGTAAATATGGAGTCTGATAAATATGGAAAAGTTGATCATGTTAGTGCAGAGCTACCCAGAGCTTTACATCTGTCCCATTGACAATAGGCCTACACACTTAAGTTTATTAAGTTTAAGTTTATTTCCTTTATTAATCCCCCTGAGGGGAAATTCGATGTTTTCACTCTTGCTTGTCAATCACACACAGGTCCGAAAGACACACATGTGCACAAACAGGACCTATACATGCACAAAGTGGAGAGATGTCAGAGTGGGAGGCTGCCCGTGGTGAGGTGCCCTGAGCGGTTGGGGGGTACCTTGCTCAAGGGCACCTCGGCAGTGCCCGAGAAGTGAACTGGCACCTCTCCAGCCACTAGTCCACGCTCCATATTTTGGTCCGGACGGGGACTTGAACAGGCAACCCTCCGGTTCCCAACCCAAGTCCCTATGGACTGAGCTACTGCTGCTCCTGGAAGAAGATCAGCTCTGCACTCAGGATTTCAGGTAAATGATGCTATATGATGCCTGTTAAGATTGTCGGGCAGGAAATCCAAAGTGTGGGATCATTTTGAGAAGGTGAAGGACGAACCCAAGGTGATATGTAAACTCATCTTCATTGGTCGACTACAAACATGACGTATCATCTGAAACATGGAAGTAGCTACATGCCCATTAGCCCACAGCGTCATTAACAGGCGGCTCGCTCAGTGTGTGACGTGCACTTGTAGATAAAATATAGGCCTATATTAATGAAGGTTCATTAGTACGCTTTTGTATTTCTCTGTAATGTAGCACAGTGTTAACAATGTTACTGATACCATTCTTTCTCACACCTTCAACTCAAACCACCAAAATATATCATTTAATAACTACATTAATATCGTAAACATGTGGGCGACTAGTCGACTAATGGCCCTAAATGATGACTACTGGTGGACTAGGAAAATTCTGCGTCGGGGGCAGCCCTAGTAATCTGATCCATTGTCAGTATACCTCAGATTCTTGCTCTTTTGGTGCATTCTACGAATTCAGTAGTAGCAGATGGGAATCACACTCGAAGAAGTGAGGAAGGAACTTCCAGAAAGAGCAATGCTATCTTTTCATTTCATAGCCCTCACTTTCTAACCAGCCTTTGATGCTTTTTTTTTCTTTTTTTCTTCAAAAATGTCATCTGTCAATAACAACTGTGCTTCGGGCCCTGTACCTTTGATGAGCAGTCAGTGCCTGCAGGCTACAAAACATATATTACCAGGTACTTGAAATGAAGTTTGCAATTCGTGTTTGCAGTCTGAGTTTTATGTTTACATTTATGGAGAGTCTCTTGATGGAAGTTAAATGCTTTAAGTTAAACAAGATATCTGCACTGTGCAAACCTCGAATGAACTTGTCTTTCAAAGTTTGACATGTCTGAAATAAAGTTCTATTTCCGACCTCATTGCTGGGCTGTTTTGTCTGCAGCAATTTGTGATCTGGAATAGCAGTGAAGATGACATTCTTTGTTCTGAAAATAATTGGACTGTCCCTTTGAGGCTGTTGTTTCTTGTGGTGATTGGCTCATTGTTTACAATAATTACCACACTCTCAAAATTAATTTAACAATATCACACTGACGTGAAAATACTGCATTCAACACATTTTGCTGAGAAATTAGTTTTAATGACATGAAAAAGCTAATAAAATAAACATTATTGTTGAGGTGGCAGACATGGGGCCCATTCTGCTTGCCTTTTTATTTTGGGCACACTGGGTAATTTCCATTTCCTGGTAAAACCTTTGTCTTAGGCTTACACTCACTGGGCCAATAAAATACTGTGAATTGCTTATCTTAATTAATTCGACAATATATTTACCCCTAGGTGTCTTTAATATTCTTACAACTCCCTCGACTGCTCTTACATTGGTGTACATAAACATGTATTTGTTGTTGTGATGATCAGTGCATTCCAGAACGGGATTTACTCTGTACGACTGTTTACTCTTACAGCACTTAGTGATTTCCTACATTTCCCAAAATGCTTTTAAATGGTATGTACTGTATATATTTATCAAACTGCAGCTTCAGTAACTGTATTAGTCTTATTACTGTGTCAGTATTTCTCTGCAGCATCACTAAAGTCTCATTTCTCGCCTGAGCTCGGGGACCTCAGAGAAATCCCACCACTGAACGGCACCCACTGAGCTCTCCTGCACTCACACACTGTTGCTGGAAGGCAGTCCCAGGTGCTGAGTGTGTGGTGAGCTGCTACCTTAATTCAATCGCTAATTACGCACAGATTGCAACTGCAAATTCAATGAAAGGCACAGTGCAAATCTGCCCTGCGCTTTCACATATGCAAATCAGGCCTCATGTGTTATGGAGGTAACGTGTGTGTCTTTCCTCTGCGGGTCAACAGAACTGCAGAGCAGGGAAACAGGCATGCCAAAATTAGAGAAAAACTGTGGGGGAGAAACAAATTTAAATAAACATATGGGCTGAATCTATCAAGCAGGTTGCACTTTTGGACACACCCCAAGTCGTGATGTCATAGGTGTTTGATGATTGACAGCATGGAAAACAGCCGCTTTGAACTCACTGATTGCATCTGTCAGTAGCACAGAGAGCACCAACATGAACACTAAGGCTTTCTCAATATGGAGACCACCAACTTCAAACTTTGTGGGAGTTCAGACTGGTTATACACCTTGACACTGAAGCGTATCTTCCAGAAAGCATCATATCCTATTTTTAAATGCTGCAGAAATATCAGTGCCACTGATGAATTACCAAGGGGCGAGGGGTGTAACAGCGCACAGCAGCCATGCTTCAGTTCACACCTTAGATTAGGAGTCACAGATCGGTGTGAGTTCAATAGTGAGAGAAAAGATACATAAGCATATGTTTCTTTTCATGGATTTGTAACAGACAATAGTGCAAGTGTCAAAGACAGACAATCCTCCTGCTTGGGACTGAGAACGTTTTGCCCACTGGCAACTTTGGTAAACTATTTTCAGTACAAAAATAAAGATCGTTTCAAACACTTCTGGGATACACTGTACGAACTATGAACACTTTCTCAAAAGGCAACAGGTTGCAGCAGTCTATAAACTGAAAACCATCTCTGATGCAATGAAACTGAAAATACAAAATATATAGAACAATAAAAAGTGAACTCCTCCAAGAATCACCACCTCAAGGTGGTGGAGGGGTTTGCCTGTCCATGTGATCCTGTGGGGGCTGTGATGTCTGGGGCTACTAGCCCCTGGTAGGGTCTCCCAAGGCAAAGTGGTCCCAGGGGAGGGGCAAGATTACGAGCGATATGAGAAGACCTTGATGAAATGATGCGAATTGATGTTTTTTTTCCTTCAACAACTAACGCACATGGTAGGGTTTCAAAAAAAAGGACAGGGTTTGGCTTTATAATCTAATGGGAGGTGTTCAGCTTCACCCAGGCCCTCCTGGGTGAAGGTTGGTGGTTGTTGAACCCATCCACCACCCCTTGTGCCCGCCCTACTCGGACTTTTGCCACCTTAACTTTCGTTCTTGTCCCACAGCATTTCCTTCTGACGCCACCAGGCTGCGTTAAACTATAACAGCAACCGGCTGTGTATCATGCCGACATTAAAGCACAACTTTTTTCGTTGATATCTGACGCCACAAGTCACTGCCTAAGCGCTGGATTTCAACGACTTCGGAGTGAGACCGGGTTGTTTTCCAACATTGTTTTTGTGTGTGTTAATGTGCTAACTGGCTAACAAGCACCTTGAATCCATCATGTCAATCTTATGGTCTCCCTTTTTGAATGACCAATACAGGCTAGCTACCTGCTGCTGTGGAAAGTTATTTCCTCTTATGCAGTTGCAGAACGTGTGTGCTGGTTGGCCATTGGCTGTAGTTTCTGTAGTGCGTTCAAGGCGACGTGAGGCAGCGCAACTGTTGGCCTTCGTCACCACTAGTTCTTTGGTATCAATTTGGTATGTCTGGACCTTAAATCTACTGTTACTGTATGCACTTGCAAATGAAACTAATGCTTCCTCTGGCTGCTTCACTAAAAAGGCCCCCTAATGTAGGACCAGCCAGCCCTAGGGTAGGTCAAATTGAGGAACACCTTGCTGTGACAGAGCATTGCTGAGCCACCACACCACAGAAGTACCTTTTGCGATCCACAGGTGATTTATGCGTAAGAGGTCTTCTCAGACATACTCCATATAGTACGTTCACTAAATTATGAAAGCTTCTAAGGGTAAAAAAAAAAAAAAAACCTTACACAAACAACACAAATCCCAAACTGCGACATATCATTCATAGTTCTAAATCTAAATTGATATTCAGAAACTGTAAGCTGAGTATGTAAGAGAGGTAGACATGAGGGACCCTGGGATGGTGTGGCAACTCCATTACATATACTCACACAAAAGACTGTAGTCATTATGACTGCCTATAACACTAATAAGCAAGTTTCCTTTGCTGAATGTCTTTTGGTCCATAATGGCCCTGAATGTATTATTAAGGTCATTATTTGAAATAATTTGTATATAAATTATAACATGTCAAACCTGCCAAGTAGAAAATGATCAGATATGCAAAGTGAAAGAAAATTGAGAGATTGTCTGTTCTTCGGGCAGTCCGGCAGCTCAATAAATCTAATATCAAACCTCTATTATTCTAATTTAATACCCTATTTGAATGGGACCTCAGGACATCCCATGATTTTTAATAACTGCGGAGATCGAGAGTGATTTTAATGCCATTTGAATTTTCCATAACTGTGCTGTACCAAGTTAGAATTAAATGGACACTTTGCAAACGTTCAACCTGAATCCTATTGTACTGATGGGGAGAGGACATGGAACTCTAAATTACAATTTCCCACTGTGTCTTGTATTAGAGAACTCCCAACCATCTCCCTTCTCTCACGTGACTGGGTGTTGCTTCTCACATCAGACATGAGAGATCTGTCTCGCAGTAAACTCCAGCTTGTATTTCCCTCATTGTTGTAAAGAAAGATGCTAAATTCATTGTAGTTTCCCATCACTGCATGTAGGGGTTGTGCCAAGGAAGGGAAAATAAAATTACCCTTAAAGGGAGCATCTACAGTGTACGTACCTAATCCAAAAGCAATGTGCAGCACAAAAAGAGAAAAGACACCATCCCTGCCTCTTGTGTTTTACATATGATTTATGGATATGGCTTCTTTAGTTTTCCAAAAATAGCGAACAACCTTGAGCATTTTTCTTTTCTTCCCCACAAAGTGACACAATATGCATGTATTCCCACGAGAACAGCACTTATATCTGTTCTGAGACTAAACAAGTGAAAGACCATTATCCATCTGGCGACATGTCTTAGATTTTTTGGTAGAGTACATCATTCCTCAAATGAGTGCTTTGGAGGAACACCACAATAACTTCCAATTCACTGTAGCAAAGTCACTCACTAAATACTTGTAAGAACTATTCCTGAAGAGATTAAGGGGAGAAATGACAAGGTACCACAGCAAGAGAAAGGATTAAAATAAGGGATAAACTTGGAAAAGTAGCTATGCTGGCAGGCACTGGATGTGCAAAGGAAACCTTATTCAGAATCTTTTTTTCCCCCCAGTTTCTATGCCACGTTGGGTGAACAGTTAAAGCACTATAATCTATTTTGTTCTAGATCCCTTCTGGCCTAAGAAAAAAAAAAAAAAAAGGAGAAACTTGGACAGACAGTAGACAAAAAGTTGAGCTTTGTAGTGAGAGTCTGTCTCTTGGAACTCGTAACCATCACCAGAGTCTTGAAGTCTTATTTCCAGGCTGTCTTTTCAGTGTTTTTGCATTTCAGTCTACCCCAATAAGAACCCAGCACATCTCAACTTGTAAAGAGATTGCACACTGAAGGAGAACTTTGTTCAAAGGTCTAAGTTACTGCTCCAGCCTCACACCTCAAAGACTCAGTGTGGCTTAAAAACTTTGTTGAACAAAGTTAAACTTTGTTAATAATGTTAAAGGTATGGCAAATGTTTAATCAACCAAATTATTACCAATATAAAGTTACAACAAAACATCATCATACTTTATTCTTACATGCTGTGGGGACTGCCAAGACCAGGGTTTCCCAACACATTAATTTATTTGTGGCAGCCCGCCACGATGACAACATCTGCCACCACGTATCGATTTTCTATTTTTGGAGCTGGACTATTCATTAGGAGCACGATTGGAATATATACACATTCAGCTCAAGCGAAAGTTCAGTCAGGGGTCTGTCTGGGTCTGACAATTGAGTCAGTAGGCTTTGGCTTAAGAATCTTATGGGACACGAACATCGCTCTCTCGGGTGAAAGTCGGTGTTTGCTGGACCCATCCACCACCCCTCCTGCCTGCCCCACTCAGACTTTTGCCACCTTAACTTTCGTCCTTGTCCAGCCACGTTTCCTCGACGCCGCCAGGCACCATTAAATTATAATGGCAACCAGCCGCATAGCAAGCCGACGTTAAAGGACGCCTTTTTTCATTGGTTTCTGATGTCCCAAGTCACTTACCAAACGCCGGATTTCGATGACTTCGGAGTGAGACTGTTCAGATTTATCCTGCTGCCGCTTAGATATCCTTCGATCACAAAATATCTCCCTCTGGTGTCGCGACGCCCAAGACTTAAATCTTAATCAGCACAAATCATCCATTAATCTGTACACCTATATTCTGTATTAAGTATTATCTTTACTTCATTCTTCTGTCACCCCTTGATTGAAATACCGTTCAGTTATTCATGGCACCATACTCTGGGAGTGCAGAGCGCATTCTGGGCACAGACGGAGCAGCAGAACATCAGGCACAGTGAAAGTGAAGCTTGACTGTTAATTTACACTGGGTCTAAAAGTTTGCTTTCACTCCTCTCTGCAGCAGTTGTTCCTATCAACCATTTATCTGATCTGATCAGCTCTGATTGGATCGACTGATCAATTATCCACCCCACGATTCAAACTTGACAAACTGCTGCTGAGGAATAAAGAACCCATGAAGCGTTCTGCATGTGCTGCATTCACAGGCCCAGAAAAAACTCAAAATTTAGAATGATTAGGGTGCACAGAATGCTAAAGGTGTGTTCACACCGGACCTGTTTTTTTTTCGCTATCGACGAGTTTACATACAAAGTCAATGCAAACGGGCGATTGAGCTTATATTCACTCGGGAGAAAAACTGCTCGGGCTTCAAGCAACAGCGACAGTGCAACAGAGCAATTTTTCACTCGTTGCTTGAGATGAGAAATCTCATCTGGAGCGGTATTTCGCTGGGTCCTGTCGCTTGCAGCTCAATGCTGATTGGCTACTGTAATCCCGGAATCCCGGGGGGGTTCTTTACTATCATGACATGTCAGCTTCATTAAAAGTATAGCTGCAAATTAAAAGCAACAATAGATGTAAAAACACACAGAGACAATGCATCTGTGATCAGTTCCCTAATTTAATTTTAACATTTTTTTCAATCTTCTCCAATTTCTCATTTTATTTTATGGAAGTGATCAATGTAAGTGCACTTGTCCTAGAGCCGCCACGACGGTTTTTATAATGCAAATAACTCTGTTTAGATAAAACCTACAAGCTTCTCTTCCTATGACTTTTCCTAAAAATGTGTCTTGTATGTTTTCTGAAGCCTGTTACAAGTTACAAAAATGAAACACACTACAATGAGCATTTATACCTTCGACCAGAAGACCATCAAGAGGATTCAAGACGCTAGTTAGCCAGTTAGCACATTAACATCACAACTAGATGTTGAAACAACAAGGATATTGACCATGCGCCAGTGAACATCACAGACAATTACAAACTGTTTCTGCTTAAAATCAAACCCAGTATAACAAGTTTGTTTCAATGTCACGTCCTCTTGACTTTAGTCATCTATTTGCTTTCCTCACTTCCATCTCTCTTCTTGCATGCTGAACTGAACGGCCAATCAGAGTGATTCAATTCGTCGATAAGCTGCTGAATCAGCCTAAAAAAATGTCAACAACAGCTGAAAAGTGCCAACTGTGCAGGCCATACTGCAAAAACTAGGGCAACAGCCGTTTACTGTCGGCCCAACACTGACCAACACCGACCGTCAGCTTAGTGCCAATCCCGCCACATACTGCAGTCTCGCTGCTGAGAATGAGTGCTCCAGCATCTATCGCCTGACAACAGTCAGGAGGATTAACTATTCCCATAACCAGCCTCGGCTCCAGTTTAGGACACAGCTTGAGATTCAATTTTAAGTTTCTTTTCATTGCTTTTTGTGTGGATAACATGACTGGAATATCATTTCCAATGACTCAGACAAACAGTATGCGGAAAATGAATTCCTGCCATACACTACTGCCATCTTCCTTGCAGCTCACAAGAAAGATGGTAACAAGGGAAAGTCAGTCTAGAAGTTTGTGTGTGTGTGAAAATGGAAAGCAAGTCCTCCTGAGGTATAGTTGTGCCCGGTCCTGACTGTAGAGTGTAATGACCTCAGATAGGTTAGCCGGTGCAGCAAGCAGGGTCTAGCAAGCATGATGAAACCGGAGCAATGCCCTGCTTCCAGCATATGATCAATGACAAGAAAGTATCAGTATGTCAGCAAAGGACTGCACAGCATGCCAAAGGAGGACACACACTCCCAGAGGACCTTGCACAGGCCTGTGTGACTCAGTTGAGGGAGAAGAGGTTAACATGCTCCGTTCCACATAAGGAGACAACTTGCGGTGTCATTTGTCAAATTCATGTTCTCCTTCACTTCTCATACTGTTAGCCCTCTTAGTAATCTAACAATCTGGATGTTATAGGGCTGTATTTCCATAGTAGGGGTGAGGGGGACGTTCCACTCGTGGTTTGGAGACTGTCACAGATATTTAGTATCAGATAAATGTATTTCATTGTTTATTTGATAGTGACAGAGCAATTACCAGGATTACATTCACACCTTTTAAAACAGAAAAGATGTGTTCTACAGAGTTTTTATAGCTGCAGCAAATTTCCAACTCTTGTCCATTGTTGGGCTTTTAAAGTGATTACACAATTCGAAATGCATCCTCAGTTATAAGGTACAAATAAATTATACGCCATGAAAATCGACCATGATCATGATGGCAGTCAAATTCTGACACTGAATTTCCATTAATTTAAATTCTAGTTTACCAAATTTGAGATTACCTGTGATCAAATACATTTTGTTTGGTTTGAATTGGACAGTAGCCTTGTTTTGTTTGATTGGTTTATTTTTTCAAAAAGGAAGGGAAAGCCATAATCTCATTACTCCGATGCAAGGTTTTTATTTTTGGTTTTATGAATCAGTAAAATCAGCAAATCTTGTTTTCTTCAGGAGGAAAAGTGGAAGGAAGAAAATGGTAATCTTTGCCTCTTTTGAGAAGACACATTTTGAGAAGACAAGTTCTAGTGTCCAATTACCAGGATTACATTTACACCTTTTAAAACAGAAAAGATGTGTTCTACATAGTTTTTATGAGCACAGTCTCACTCTGAAGTCATCGAAATTTGCCGCTTGGGCAGTGACTTGCAACGTCAGCAACCAACAAAAAAAAGCATCCTTTAACATTGGCATGATATGTGGATGGTTGCCGTTATAGTTTAACGGCGCCTGGCGGCATCATGGGAAATGTGGCAGGACAAGGACAAAAGTTAAGGCAGCGAAAGTCCGAATGGGGCAGGTGGGAGGCATTGGTGTATGGGTCCCATAAGATTCCAAAGCAGAAGTCAGAGTGAGAACGTGTTGTTTTTATAGCTCTAAAACTCTAATTTCCAACTCTTGTTCATTGTTGGGCTTTCAAATTGATTACAAATTCAAAATGCATCCTTAGTTATTAAGGTACAAATGAATTATACACCATTAAAAGTGACCATAATCATGATGGCAGTCAAATTCTGATACTAAGTTTTTATTAATTTAAATTCTAATTAACCAAATTTAAGATTATCTGTGATCAAGTACTCAGGGTGTGCCATATCATCTCATTCATGATAATACCTGTTTAATTTAATTGATTTGATTTAATTTATCAGATGAAAAATTCATATTGTGGTACTTGTGATATTTAGACTTTTTGACATTGACGTCATATTGTTACCTACGGCAACAAGAAGCATGGATGAAAGTAAAACTATTACCGACTCCGCGGTGGTTCCAAAAAGAGGAGCAGCTTCAGTAGTGTGGAATAAACTGTGACATCCTGAATGTTTTATGAACAGCCCCGGACTTCTCAGACTCTTCTAGTGACTTACCGCTCAGAGGGAACTCATTCAGCGGCTCCTCTGGCAGCAGCACAGCGTCTCTCCCTCTCCTCTCTCACCATGTGCACACGGGAGTCTGTGTCGTCAAGTGATTTTGTCATGAGCCTTTGGTAATGTAAACCTACGTGACGCTCGCGGTTAGACAAAAAACTGCATATATGTGAACGTGTGATAGTTATGGTATCATAACAGCCTGTCACAGGTTACAGCGTGATGATTAGAGGAGAAATGGCAGAGCATAAAGGTCCAGGTGGAAAAAACACAACTCAATCATTTAGGGTTTTACTAAAAGAAGGAAATCACCTGTTGATATATATATATATATATATATATATATATATATATATATATATATATAACCCTTTGAGATTAAAAATCTCGCCTCCTTTGGAGAAAAAGTGGAAGGAGGAAAGTGTAATCTTTGCCTCTTTCGAGAAGACAAGTTCTGCGTAAACACTGATACGTAAAATATTGCATCACAGTTATGAATGTGTCGCTTTTCCCTGCATACCATGACATCTATGAGCCGGCACCTCGCTGGAGTATGTTGTCCAACTTCCTCTATGACATTTCCACTTTTTAAATTTCCATTATTAGTTGTTTTCATATTAATAGAGAAAGCATAAACAAAAGGATATCATACACCAATTATACTTTTTTTTTTTTTTTTTAAAAATCAAACATTACATTGAGGATTCAACCAAAACATACATCCCATCACTAATAAGCAAACACCATTTGGAGGTTCAACATACTTATAGAGATTGCACTACCCTCCTCAAAAGTAATTGGAAAAAGGTCACACCAAATAAGAAAACAACTAGCTCTTTTTGCCAACAGTAAATCTAGAAATTATTCCAGGATAAACAAATGAACTAATGAGCCATAATTCCAAGGACACACTCCTAATACCGTCACCGAGAGAGGCCAGAGCGAACTCAGCTAATTGGCACCGGCGTTCAAAGTTGCACAATAAAGGCGAGGCACGGTAACATATGCAACAGTTAATAGGGTTTAGCGTGTGAAATAACGGCAGTGGTGAGCTCATGAGGGGGGCAATTATGACAAGGCTGTGCACATCCTAGATAACCATCCGCCTGACTCAATCTGGCTAAGCCCCCGGGGAGGCAGCTCGCAGCAGCTCCGGGGGCTGCAGAAACTAACATGAGAAGGAGGGTGGGGAGGAGAGAAGAGAACGCATCCACATACACAAGTGTCTAACGAGCTCTGCACACACTAAGATTGAGCACGTGTAATGTAAAGCCATCTGGATTACAGCGGAAATACGCAATACACAAAGGCGTCTCCACAAACACCAGCAAGAATCCCATGTGAACATAGCATGAATGCTAAAATGAAGATAAATAAGTACAAATATGGGAAACGCTTTGTTTAAACAACCACCCAACAAACCCAAGTTGAGACAATCCTGATGACATCATCAGCAGTTCATTTCACAAACTTGATAAATTCCTCCAAAGCTGCAGTAACCATTCACAGGATGAGTTACTGGTAAACTGACCTTGATATATAGAATGCATATAAAGTGCCCATTCAACACACTGTAAACAGGTTTTGTATGTGTACTTATTTGTTGTTGACAAATACCTTCATAGACATTTTCACATGTCCTTGAATCTGCTGACGACTTTGTTACTGTGTGGTATAAAACACATATTTATTGTATGATAAATACTAAAACATTCCCCTGGTAACTTATCAAAGCTAACAGAAATGTCATAAAAATTAAAAAATAGAAAATGAATTACACAAAATAGACTCGATGTACCGCAGCCTATAAAATGACCAAGTCACAAACAGCAGGTATGAAGTGTCTTTTTTTTTTTTTTTTTTTGAAGCCACCGGCACACAATATGATACGTCACACACACTCTGCCGCACATCCAGAGCACTCTCTCTCTCTCTCTTTCTCTGGGTTTGAGCACAAGAGGCGTGTGGTTTTGTATTTGCAGGGCTCCTGACTGTGACCACTTAGTCACATTTTGCAACCATGGAGCACCAGTGTGACTGGCTAATATTATTAATATATAAGCTGAAAAGCTGTTAGTGTGTTTCCCACCGACACTGAATAAATCCACACGTTTAACAGTGCCACTGTAATGGTTTAACTTGAGCTGACTGCTGACTAGAACCTTTAGTTCAGAACAAAAACATCAACACCTGCTGAAGACAAGCCAGGTGCTTCACAATAAAAGCACTACAGGTTCTGCTTTGATTTATTTCAGTACTTTATTTAACTTCATTATATCAGTATTTTAACTTTATTGTAACATGACGTTATTTAACTTTTTTATAACAGAACTTTAACTGTATTATAATGGTATTTTAACTTTATTGTACCATTGTTTTATTTGATTTATTATAACAGTACTTTATCTTCATCATAACAATACTTAATTTAGCTTTATTGTAACATTACCTTATTCAACTTTATTGTAATGATATTTTATTTAATTTTATTATATTAATTTATTTAACTTTATAATAACAGTGCTTGATTTAACCTTTTTATAACAGTACTGAAACTTTATCATAACAGTACTTTATCGTCATTCTAACAATACTTAATTTAAGTTTACTGAAATACTACCTCATTCAACTTTACTGTAATAATACTTTATTTAATTCTATTATATTAACTTAGATAAAGTAATATAGGCCTAATAATAAATTTAAATAAGTGTATTATAACAGCACTGGAACTTTATTATAAGATTACTTATCCTAACTTTATTATAACAGTATGTTAATTTCATTGCAACAATACTCTATTTAACTTTTTTGTAACAGTACTGCATTTAATTTTACTGTACAATAATTTATTAAACTTAATCATAATAGTACTTCAACTTCACTGTAACTATTCTTTATTTAACTTTAATATAACAGTATTTATTTAAGTGTATTGTAACAGTAGTTTATTCAGCCGTTTAGTTTTTTTAGTAGTCTACAGTACTTAAGGGAGGATTTCAAAATATCACAATATATATTGTGTATTGGGATAAAGCCCAAAAATACTGCAATATTATTTATAGGTTATGTTGCCTAGCCCTACAATAAAGTGTGATAGATACATTATAAAGTGCCATCCTTCATGAATGGTTAAATCTTTAGACTTGATAAAAAGAAAACTTGCTGATAGCATTTGTGTCATGCACAGCCAAACAAAGCAAATATTTGTCTATTATATGTAATGGCTGCACAGTGTCATTAGATAGCATCGCTCTCACTGAGGGGCCCTGCTGCTGTTTTGTATGTTTTTATCTCCATCACTTACTGCAGCACGAATTGGCTGAAAATTTCCAATGATATTATTTGCAGAGAATAAAATCAAAGAGTTCTTTTATTCAAACACTTAACAGCAGTGCTGTACTGGAAGTGGTTACCCACTATGTTGGCAGCTCCAACATAAATAAGGACAAGTGTTTAATATGAATACTTCTGCTCACATAATAACTCCCTTTATCCTACATTTTTAATCACAGCTGGTGCCAATGCTTACACGCACACATACAGACGCGCGCACACACACACACACACATACATACACAGGATGCAGCAGCAAAATGTCAGTCACGTCACACTCATCATGATTCAAGCTGAAAGATAGCAGCACAAAATAATTCAGACAAATAGCTGCATGTACAACAAAATAAATACACAGTGAAAGGAAGCTCACCCAAATTCAACTCAGTATTCTATATCGCTGCACCACCACTACTGTGAAAACTGAAAAAATAATTGGCAGCAATCTTAACACTAATCCAATTTTTGTGGTATAAAGAGTATCTGACAATGCTGAAGGCCCTTGAAGACACTTTAGGATGTCTTCCTGACACCTGCCTCCTCAGTCTGTGTAAGCACTCAAACACTGCACCGAATCAAATCAAGACCAGGTCAGGCCTTACCATGGGTTCCAATACCCATACTACCATACTATGTAGTATGTCAGAAAAAGATTTAGTGTGTCCCAAAACATAGTATGTCAAATTCAGTATGCCAAAAATACCAGGATGTCCTATTACATCCGGTCGGATTTTGCAGTCTGCCAGCTAGCATGCTTTACTGGCTATTCTGACCCACAATCCTCTGCAGCCAAAGACACGTCACATCGGCTGTCAAGCTCGGTCTCACTCCGAAGTCGTCCAAATCCTGCGTTTAGGCAGTGACTTTCTGCATCAGAAACCGCCAAAAAAAGGTGTCCTTTAACATCAGCATGATACGCAGCCAGTCGCCGTTAACAAAAGTCCAACTGGGGCGTGCGGGAGGGGTGATGGATGCGTCAAACAAACATGGACTTTCACCTGAAAGAGCGTGATTCACATCCCGCAAGATTCTAAAGCGAAACCCTGTTCTTTTTTCCGAAACCTAACCATGTGCTTTTGTTGCTGAAAGAAAAAAAACATCAAGAGACTGTATGTAAACGTTAAAATTCCTGTGAAAACGGAAGTGTATTTTGAAAGAAGACAATGCATGTAACAGGCAGAACTTGTCACGGTGTCAAGAGGGTCTCTAGGTTCAGGGCATAACATTAAAGTAGTATGTCCCGATTGTGTGCATGCTGCATGCAACAGTACGTAGCTTTTAAAGGCAGCTGCAGTACCTACTAAAGGTAAAAAGAAAAGTATGCGATTCACAGAGTGAGCAGGAACACAAAGTCACAGTATACTGCCATCTACCCTCTGTACCATAACCTGTAGAGCCAGCCAATTCAGGGCTAAAATAGTTACTAATGCTCACACATACATGTACACTCAGATACTCAATGCTTTTTTTATATATATACATATATATATTTAACCATAAACTACAATATAGTTCCCTAAAAACAAGTGTGTGTGTGTGAGACAAAAGCAACTTGTCACCAGAAACAAACAAATATTTGGAGACAGAAACACGACCCTCCAGGGTATACATTCCCATACCTTCTCAAAACCCCCACAACAAATGGAGGCTGTACTTCCCATCACCAGCAAGCATCACAGCAGTCCACTGGTCTCCAGGCGTGGACTGGCCATCTGGCATACCCGGCAGTTTACCCAGAGGGCCAACGTCTTCTGGGACGACACGGCTGTCTTATTTTTCGCCTTTTTGTTTGCTTTGGTTTTTGTCTGACTGGCCAATAATACAGGTAATCTGGCCCATTGGTATATTTTCTTAATTGACACTGGGCTGTCCCAGTCACATTTTTAAACCCCGCCCCCTTTGGGCTCAGTGCCTTCATGAAACAGCAACTGCAACAAAAAATGTGCCAAAATAGATAATACAAAACACAAGGGAGGCATGGAGAATTTGCAGGTCGTAAAAACACTTTTAACCCAGATTTTTAACGCCCTTTTAGCAACTTTCTTGCTTGGTCTCATTTAAGGTCTCAGTCTGGGTGCTGATATGCGTCATATGGTCATATCTGATGGTTACATGTGGAAGGGCATCTTAGAAAACTGTTTAGACATGTTCAGAAGGAGACATTTGCACTTCTTTGTTTTTTTGAGCCCTGAATTTACCTTGATCGACTAAGTATATAATAGTATATGATGTTTTTTCAATGCTCCAAGACGTCACAAAAAAACTTGAATGATTATTATTGCAGACCACAGATTGACTTGACTATATTGGAAGTTCAACAAAAAACATCAGTCTTTGTAACATGGATGTTGTTATGCCTGTTAAAATAAATGTAGGTCTGTGTGTGGACAAGGACAAATAGGTGCATAAAAACTCACCAGAATGCAGAAACTAAAGTGCTTGATGCTCAAAAAAGAGCCCCAGAACCCCTCTTTATTATATGTCCCCTCAAATGTTGAAAGAAACCTACATCTTTGTATGATATGATATATACGACTTATATTTGTGTGATTGATTGTGGTGGGCCAATCTGGGCCAAAATGCAAGGGTCAGCTTGTCCCAGCCTACCCCTGCTGGTCTCTGAGAGTCATCAGTGGCCTGGCTGACAGTGATGACAGCAACCTCGGCCCTTTCACTGCTGAAAAGATCTGTCAGTTTGGCACATTTTGCTGCATCTTCCACCACTATATTTTGCTTTTAAGCCAGTAATTTTTCTCACACCACACATTTCTTTTTCATCTCCTGTCTTTCTTTTTGCCATTTGTGCAAAAGAAAGACAAGAGTAAGTATTCATTTACCACAGAAACTTCAGACAGATGGAAACTCTTCACAATAAAATGACTAAGCCAATGAAATTAAACAAAAACAAGGTTCTGTCCAAATTGGAAGGGGCCACTCACATCCTCCGTCAATATTTAAAGTATTAGATTGGCCCTGTCTGAGAGGCAGTGTTCCACTCTGTGAGGTCGGCTGGACCATGCCACAGCCAAGGACCATACAGCCACTGCGGACACCAAACTGAACTACAGTGACCGCTTTGCAATTGTATGCCTCTGCAGACCAGTCAAGTTGCACTTACAGTTTACATCCATCCATCCCAACCCCCCAGCACAGTTTCAAGGTGGGCACCCAAGATTAGCGCCTCCCCTTCTGTTCCTGAGATATGACATTGAGTAATGGCCAGAAAAGTGTTTTTGCAGAACATCATGATGTCACAGTGAACCTTTGACCTTTTGGATATAAATTGTCATCACTAAATCATTATATCCTATGACACATTTATGTAAAATGTCGTCATAATTAGCATTTGAATTCTTGAGTTATGGCCAAAAACATGTTTTGGAAGGTCACAGTGACCTATACCTCTGACCTTTGACCAACAAATTCTGATCAATTCATTCATGAGCCCAAGGTGACTTCTGTAGCAGATTTGAGGAAACCCCTTCAAGGCCTTCTTGAGATATTGCATATACAAGAATGAGACAGATGCAAGGTCACAGTGACCTTGACCTTTGACTATCAAAATCTAATCAATTCATCACTGAATCCAAGTGAATGTTTGTGCCAAAGTAAAGAAATTTAAGTTGTTCCTGAGATATTGTATTCATTAGAATGAGACAGACAAGGTCACAGTGACCGTAGACCTTTGACTCTAAACTACCAAATTCTGATCAGTTAATTCAGGAGTCTAAGTAGACTTTTGTACCAAATTTTTAGGAAATTCCCTCAAGGCTTTCCTGACATATCGCATTCACGAGAAAGAGACAGATGCAAGGTCACAGTGACCTTTGACCACCAAAATCTAATCGGTTCTAAGCAGACATTTGTACCAAATTTGAAGAAATTATCTCAAGGCACTCTTGAGATATCTTATTCACAAGAATGGGACAAATGGATGGACGGACAACGCAAAACATAATGCCTCCAACCATGGCTATAAAAATAAGAACTCTGTGACCAGCGGCCAGTTTGGCCTAAAATGGACTGACCATTCTGGAGTCCTCCTGAGCGCCCCGATGGACAGCCTGCCCCTGAGTTGAGTGATCAGACAGGTTTGAAACAAACCACCAGATTATCTAAATTTATTTGAATGTGAAATCAAAAGCCAAATGGTGAAATTAAAACCCAAACTGCCAGCTGTAATCATCCATCACGGTTTATTAAAAGGCAAATAATAATTCAGTGAGTTCTTTGTAGAAATAAATGTCCACGTTGTTACTTTCTGTCATGTTGAAAGAACAGTGATTCATCTCCAGCCAGTTCATGGCAACTGTTAAATGAATGCTTTTGCTTATTCATGCTTGTATGTAATAACAGTAATTATCATTATTTGTGTTCTATACAATAGATGTTGGGTAGCTCCAAATGAAACTGTCTGGAGGAGAGGCAATGGCAGGATTTGTAATTCTCGCTTTTGTTTGAATGAACATTTGAAGACCTCAGTAGTTAGTCAAAGTGGTGCAACAAAACCGTGTGACTGACAGATGATGTCTGTGAAATTAAGTGCAGACACACCTCTGAATTGAGCACTTGTCACCAACAATAGAAGCAAAGGAAGCAGAGAAAAAATAAGGTTCCTAGGATCTTGCTACCTTAGGTGATGAACATGAGATATTAATTTGTAAACCACACTTGAAATTTAAAAAAAGCACTGAGCCAGAAGTGTCAAAATAACTCTAAATTTAGCTCCAGCTGTGCCTCGTGAACCTCTCATTGCATCATCATCATTGAGTAAAAGCACATCAGGGTTGTCACACTAAATATCTGCAATTAGTTACTTCTATTTTTGCCAAAACAGGTTTCAAGTGGTTAATGGTGTTGACTACACAGACATGCAATTCATGTAAACACACACTGGGCCTGACAAATTCTGTTCAGTGTCAAGGTTTGTTTGCAAAACTGACACATATCCAGGCTTCAGTCAGCTTTTTTTTTCAATTATTGTACAAAGAGTACAATACCTTGGCCAATTTATACTGAGACTGAACCACAGTCACTTGTCACTGTGGGCTGCATGCATGTGCAGGTGTCACTGGGTAACAGTAAATACGTATAAATCATAATCACATTAATCCAGTCATTTTGATGTATGGCATATTTGTGTATGTTGTTGTAGTGGCACCAAAATAAGTAAACGATAATTTCAAATGCATTAAAATAAACTGTTGTCGAAGTGTACTCCAGGGTGTGTCAGTACAATGAGACATCACTGACTACATTTATATGCACAAAATATTCTGTTTTTGCTCTTATTCTGAAAGAGAAAATATTAGCTGTTTACATGGCGAGTGAAACTGAATATTCCACTAATATTCCTGTTTACATGCAGCCATACTCACTCCTATTAACATCTCCTAACATGTCATCTATCTCATCTGGAAAAGTGGAACAGATGGAGCTCCTTGTGCCACTTTGATCCAAATTTGGTCACACTTTCTATGAAGACCACATTTACAATGCGTTATCATTCACTGAATGCCCTTGTAAGGCATTGTAGATGTGGTCTTCATAGAAAGTGTGACCCAAAGTTTTCTCTTGATGGCAGACTTGTTTTAACCTTGTGAACACAGACACCCTTTTTCATTCCTACAACCAGCTTCTTGAAAAGGTTGTTGTTGTTGTGATATTTACGCATATGCGAGTATTTTGTAATGTTTAACAAATTGTTGGCGAGTTGGTTTGGGTACAACACATCCATGACAACACATAGAGCTGACCGTAAACAGACAATAATGTGTGCCACAAACTGCGATTAAAACCTCCAACTGAGACGCATATTTCATATACACAGCCTGTTCTTGGTCCCAACTTGTCAAACATTGCTGCTTTGTCAATGATTTCTGCATCAGATTCCGACACACAGGGGCACCTTTCGCGGAGGAATGATACTAATCAGGTGGTAGCTATTTCTGATGCCACTGGCAACAATCACACTTGTCAAAAACCGCCACTTTGTCAGAGGATGTCTGCAACACCAACACACAGACACTCTTTGGCTATCGGCAAGATAGTCCATATGGGCTGTGTGGGAGGGTCAAACAAACATCGGACTTTCACTTGGGATCCCACTGTTCGTTTCTCACCTAAAAATGAAAGTCACAAGACTTAATAACAGCATAGTGTGCTTGTATGTGTACCATGCTACAGAAGTGACATACGTCTTATGACGTCTTATGACGTATGTCACCTGACATGACATTACATCAGCAAAAAACATACTCATTTTAAGCTGAATCATGTTTTTTCTAAACCCAACCACGTGCTTTTGTTGCCTAACCTAACCACTGACCTCTGTTGCCAAGGTTTAAGTTAATAAACCTAAAAACAAAGAGTTTTAGCCACGTTGCAAGTTCATTTTGAACGTATGTCACAAACAAAAACTGTACATTTCTTGTGAAAACTGAAATGTATTTTGAAAAGACACAAAGCATGCAACCAGTGACAACTGAGATACAGTCCATGAACATTAAAAAGGGATGCAGGCGGATACTTAGCGTGTCATATGTTGATATTGAAGTCAAATGACAAAGTGGCAGTATTTGAGGAGTTGGAATGAGAACGGGTTGGAATACACTGTATACATGTACAAAGAATTCTCATACAGCCTGAATAATACCAACATATCCCATGATTCCTAATTGGAAAATGATAGATTAGAAAAAGTCCCTTGGGATGATGGATGGGTCACAAAAACATGGGCTGTCCCCCGGTACTTTCAGAACTGTTCAGAACTGTGTGAACTTTGAGTGAGCTTTGAGTCATATTAAGGTACGTCCTCATCACGTTTCTTTTCCAAAACCTAAACTATGTAATGTCATTCATGTGGCGCTTATTCATAGGATATCATACAAACTGTTGTGTCTGCATTTTTGTAGGATATCATATGGACCTAATACATGCCTTCAAAAATGCATTGTCTTCCTTGGACAACGGAGTTTCTATAACATTTTGGCTCTGAATTCAGTTTTGAATCCCTCATTGAGTCTATTTAAATTCAGCTTGGAACAAAAGTTAAAAACAGCTAAATCACATGATAGGAGTCAAGCCATTCCAAGTCAGCCAGGTTAAGCTCAAGTGGAGTCAAGAGTCTTTGATTTTAAAGTCGTTTTTCATTTTGTCATGTCTAAAGTCATCTGATTGATGACTAGGGTCTGGTTGAGTCAATAATGTGACTCGAGTACACACTTCTAAGACTCTAAAACTAAAAACTATGCTCCAAACCAAAATGGACTGTTGTTCTCACTGTTGGTTCTCCAAGCCTCTCAGAGCTTCTGGCTTCTATCCTGATCAACTCAGTTATAGATCCGTACCCAACAAGGACCAAGACCTCTTCAAAGTGTTGCACTATATCAACCTGCTCCTGAGCTCCAGTTGCTATCATGTAAGCCTTCAATTAGCTGTCAGGTACACTTAGACTTCTCATCCATTTTGGTTATTCCACATAATTAGGCCTTTGGCCTTGGTCCTTTAAAATGTTGGAAATGATACCTGTGCGTAAATCCGCCACTGTGCACAATAATCATCAGTCCCCAAATCTGCAAGAGAAGCACACCAACAAATGAGGTAGTATTTCTGTGTTTTTTAAGGATAGAAAGATAAGACGACTTTTGTTGAATAGGACAACAACAAGATTTATGACCATTTAAACATAAACCCAGGAACCAGGTTCAACATGTAGCTCAATTAGAAAAACTTATGGCATCAACCAAAATTAATGCTGACAACTGTGTTGCCTGATTTAGCAACACATTCTGACTCCCATCTTGTCACATATCACCAGTGGACTTTCACATCTACATATTATGCGCTAGGTATCCTGGGTGCGTCTGTTGTTGATGTCCTGGGATGCCGTGCCAATTTACGACTGTTATGTGCATTGTGTCTTTTCAAAATACACTTCCATTTTCACATGAAATACAGCATAGTACAGCACCTACAGCCTTTTTCAAAGTAAACAACCAACGTAGGTAAAACACCCTAAATTTACATTTATTTCCTTCTGCAACAAATGCACGTGGTTAGGTTTAGAAAAAAAAAAAATATCATGCTTTGGCTCAACATTCATATAAGAAGCAAACACCGGCCTCCTGGGTGAAAGTCCGGTGTTACTGGTCCCATCCACCAAACCTTCTGACTAAGGGTGGGCGACATGGCCCTAAAATAATATCACAATATTATATATATATATATATATATATATATATATATATATAACCTAAGAACATAGAATTGCAACAAAATAAGTGATATAACTTTACAGTTTGCTTCAAATATTCAGTAAAAACTAAACAAAAATGATCTCTCATGTCTTTAGTTTGTTACAACAGTAACTCAGAGTGAGATTCAGATTCTGTCACAATATTAATAAAATCTACCACAAATTACACATTTAAACAGCTTCCAAATACAAAAAATGACCCCTGGGATCTATATATTTAAATCAACAGGTGATTTCCTTCTTTTAGTAAAATCCTAATTAATCGAGTTGTTTTTTTTCCCACCTGGACCTTTATGCTCTGCCATTTCTCCTCTAATCATCACGCTGTAACCTGTGACAGACTCTTTTGATACCACAACTATCACACATTCACATATATGGAGTTTTTCACGTAGGTTTACATTACCTAAGGTTTATGACAAAATCACTTGACGACACCGACTCCTGTGTGCGCACAGCGAGAGAGGAGAGGGAGAGACGCTGTGCTGCTGCCAGAGGAGCCGCTGAATGAGTTCCCTCTGAGCGGTAAGTTGCTAAAAAAAAGTCTGAGAAGTCTGAAGCTGCTCCTCTTTGAATATCACAATGTGAATTTTTCATATCATATTAAAAATTATACCAGTATTGTCATGAAGGAGATGACATGGCACATCCCTACTCCTACTAGAGACTTTCCAGGTCCATAAATTACATTGTTTTTTTTAAGATATTTTTTGGGCATTTTTAGCCTTTATTTGATAGGACAGACAAGTGTGAAAGGGGGAGAGAGAGAGGGAGTGACATGCAGCAAAGGGCCACAGGCTGGATTCGAACCCGGGCCGCTGCGGCAACAGCCTTGTACATGGGGCACCTGCTCCACCACCAAGCCACCGACACCCCATAAATTACATTGTTGTCCGACAACATTTGAAGCCAGGAACCGCCTGGTGGTCGCACCATTAACTGACGCCTACCGATGGCGTTTCATGTTTTCGCAAAAGGATGCCTGTTTTTCATCAGTGTCTCAGGCAGAAATTAATGACCAAGCGGTGGTATTTGACGACTTTGGAATGAGACCAGGTTGGATTTAGTGACTTTGCAGAATACACAGCAACTTCATCTCTCCACTGGGACCAGAGAGAAAATGAAAACTTCTGACCATGGCTGGATAAAGCAGCCTTGCTTCTGACCTCAGAGGGTAATATGAACATGTTGACTCCAAAAGCAGTTTGCAAGGACTCTCATCATCTACTTATGTAATCCATAGTGTACTAATGGTCACGCTGCCTCCTGCATTAAGTGCAGCCCCTGTCTCTCCAAAGTGCATGGGGCTGTAGCAAAGATATTGATATGCAAATAAGCATTTGATGTCATTTGGCATCTTCTACCGCCTTTTTGAGCAGCCAATATGTACTTTTGTGGGAAGAGAGGATGCAACACCGAGAGCATGCTAATGGAAACAGGGGCCTGCCAGCTTTTTATCTCCATCTCCATCATTCTCTATGCTCACTCTGAAATGCTGCAACTAATACATTCACCTCTCTGTAACCTCCTTCTCCCCTGGCACACCTCATTTAATATCATTTTGATCACAAAGTCAGCTCAAGCGATACATGTGGAAAACGGAGCACATTCACTGGAGCCTGCTCCAAAGGCAACAACCAGCTTTTCAAAACCACAGCTGCCAACTGACAGGCTGCCATGTCTGCGTGTCACTTTTCTTCTTTTTTTTCCCCCGCAACCATTAGACGTGTTGAAAGAGGGGATGCATGTGCCATCACTGAAAAAAGGACATCAAACCAGAGTGTAGTTGGTTGATTTCTGCTTGCTGGGGTTATATCCTAACAGGGAGATTTAACACAATAAACTTGAATGAACTGGCTGAGTGTGGGAGTAGTAGCTCTCCCTGTGTGATGTATGGCTCATTTCATTGCGTCTCATATAAAGTTTTCAAGCAAAGGGCTCTAATGCCTTTCTAGGATAAGCACAAGAACATTCCTATGTGACAGGGTTATAGCACTTGAACACACTGCCTCCTGGCACTCAGCCCCCTGCTCTCGCTCTGCCATAGTACCCCTCACCTGAAAACACACTACCTATTTGGAGGAGCACAATAGGGAGCCACACGCTCACTCGGTTTGGACTTTGGAATAGTTTTTTCAGAGAAAAGTCTTGATGAATCGAAGTCATAAAAGTGAAAACTTTCTTTCTTCAAAGCCAGACTCCACTGACATAAATGGTAATTTTACTTTTCTTTCCACAGGAGCTGCTGCTCTGCAAGGCTACTGCCTCGAATTGTAGTTTGAGTGTTATTGTGGGATTCTGGTGTCTTAAAGGGTTAGTTCAGATTCAACAAAGTCACACAATAACACACTGATCGAGGCAGTGGTAGACCAGTAGCTCCAATGCACACTGAAGTAAAATCTTTTTTTTTTTTTTGTCAATAGCGTCTGGCTTTGAAGAGACCACAGATAAGTTTCACTTTTAATTCAGTTCCCCATCACAAAGGGACTGTCTGGAATGTACTGAGCATGTGACTAGGGTTGCAGCCATATGCTGGTTTTCAAGGTAAAGTTGACTGTTATACCATGTACTAGAGCTGCCCCCTAACAGTCGACCAAACGTTAGTCAATCAGAAAGGTCATGAGTCAGCAAGATTTCATTGGTGGCTTAGTCACAGAGAAAAACAAAAAAACTGAAACTCTATTAGGAACTGCACCTTATCAAAATAAATCCAAACCTATATGAGTGGACCATGTGTGACTTTAATTTGAAAGGACAGACACAGGAAGTGTCCACGCTCAGCAGTCAGACAGGAGTCAGGTTAATTTCCAGGGCTGGTACCTGCGGTTATTCCACAGGCTAGTTAATAACATGTCGGGCAGGAAATCCAAAGTGTGGGATCATTTTGAGAAGGTGAAGGACGAACCCAAGGTGATATGTAAACTCATCTTCATTGGTCGACTACAAACATGACGTATCATCTGAAACATGGAAGTAGCTACATGCCCATTAGCCCACAGCGTCATTAACAGGCGGCTCGCTCAGTGTGTGACGTGCACTTGTAGATAAAATATAGGCCTATATTAATGAAGGTTCATTAGTACGCTTTTGTATTTCTCTGTAATGTAGCACAGTGTTAACAATGTTACTAGTCGACTGATGGACCTAAATGATGACTATTGGTTGACTGGGAAAATTCTTAGTTGAGATAATAAAGAAAAACAAAATGTGTATTTACTTCAAAAAACTTGTCTGAATCAACAAAGGATACACCATAAACAACTTGTACAACAATCATCGATTCTGCATTGTTTGTTTCAAACTGTATCACACAAGTGCATAACATTAACACTGACTGGAAAATAGCAGAAGCAGTTTTAGTTCAATACGTGGCTGAAACTGTAGTCTTAAATATACTTCCTGTCAAAATTGCAAGTTAAAAAATGACAAAATAGATTTTCTCCTCAGAAACAGCATCACTGTCAGTCTAATTTAAGCAAACTTTTTTTTTTTTTTTTTTTTCCTCCAGCAGCCCTGCGTACACAGACTACGCTGGGAAAGGGCAAAATCAACAAAGTTCTCAGTGAGGCAAAAACTAGGAATATAGTTGCCAGGGGAATTAATAAAGATATCACTGTTAAAAACAGTGCTGTGTTTGGGGATGGTGGGCTTTGCTTTTAATGCAGTCCTGTTTGCATGCTTCAAGAAGATAACACAAGAAATGAGTTCATCTGATGCAATGATTTAATACAAGCCCTTTGTCAGCTGAAGATGAGTAAAATCCAATTCAGAGCATTTGTGATCCATGTTGTTCTGGAGCTTGGCCTCACTGATAAATAAACCTGATCTCGATTCTGTGCTGACTTATTAATTTTAATCGTTGCAGGTAACACTTGAACATTACAGAAAGTGCAACGGAAAGGAAAGAACACCAATGCTCCGCACTCCAGGAAAAAAGTAACATTGCTGTGTTTACTCAAAATCAAATAACCCCTGTTTTGCACACAACTGCAAAGTACCTGAAGCAAATCAATAAGAAAGCTGAGAGATTTCATTAAGTGAAGAGCCCTTGTGGTGACTCTGGTGGAGAGCTGCGCACATCCAACAACCTGTCAGGGCCTTGTAGTCGATTACAGCGGGGATTTCAGAACATTATTATGGGTTCAGGGGTCAAATTGTACACTGCTGATCCCATCTGTGGGGACTTGCTTTAATCTGAAAGCAGTTTTGAGCTGATTGCGTTCCTCCTCATTTATTTTGCACACCACATGAGACTCAGAGGAGCATGATCTATACAGAGCAAAGAGTAGTGCCTCTTAACACCCAGAGCTATTTATCCAATAGTTTTACACAGTGTAAATGACTATAGCTGACTCAAAAGATATTTTAAAGACAGACTGAAGTTATTTCAGAGGGCAGTTTTTGTAGGTTTGTCTTCCCAGTAACAGGAATAAAAGAAAAGGCATTTGCTTACTCAAATAATTGACTCAAAGTACTGTTACTTTAAAGGCCTAGTGTTCAGGATTTAGTGGCATCTAGCACTGAGGTTGCAAACTGCAAAGACCAAAAGTTTTCCTTCTCCTAATTTTCTTTTTGGTAAAGACAATCTGTCCTACTCTCCCTCTGACTGGAGAAGGCTTGTTGCCTTTGTTGGTTAGGTTGGTTAGAAGGGCAAGATTTAGCGTCAAAACCCCCGCGAAAGGACTTGTTGCACTATGGGTATTTGATCCATTTGGTTCGATAACAGTTCGAAAGTCTAGAAGTCTAGTAGAAAGTCTAGTCTAGAGTGCTTAACTGGTGGTTAGCCGATCAGCCAGCGGAGGTCAGCCACTTGTCCACACTCGGCCATCGTCAGTCTCTAGTACACATGCTCTATGGCCCCCATAATTGTAGAAGATCTGGGTAATTTCGTACCATAGAAACAGAGCGATTTTGGCTTCACGTGCTGTATCCAGGTCTCCTGATACATCCATGGTTTAGGCATGAGGAGTGAGATTGGTTCGGGTTAATTTAAGAATTTTAGGGTAAGCTAATCAGAGGCAGAGTAAAGCAAAGTAGGACTGGTCGCAAATTTTCTTCTCCTAGGATGGCAAAGGCATGACCCGCCCTTCTCTCCCTCTGATTGGCTCGTGCTTGTTGCCTTTGTTGGTTGGGTTGGTTAGGTTTAGGACATCATACCACATACCACAAGACATCAGGAAGGAAACGGAGCAGATACCAAGAACACAGGGGTGAACACAGACTAAACTAGAGTTCTCAATTTCAACCCGAGCCCGAGCCTGACCCCAATAAGCCCGACGGGTCGGGTTGGTTTGGGCCGACTAATTAAGTTAATTGGGGCGGGCTGAATCGGGCTCGGACAGCGGAGAGAGAGAGAGAGAGAGAAAAAAAGTGTGTGGTGTCAGAGAAGCACACTGTGTGAGGGTGTGACAGCAACACTAACACACAATGCTGCTGTCCATGGTTCTGATTTTGGAGCCTGTCAATTATCAACATCTCCTCTATACTTGTAAAAATGTAGCTTTCATCATTTTGTTAATCCATCATCTCCAGTTTGCTGTAAACTATGGTGAATGTAGAAGAAGCGCAGCGTCACAGAAAACCTACTGACCAATGGGAGAGGCTGAAAGTTAGCGAGGTGAGAAGTATCGTCTGCTGTGTGTGTGTGTGTAAGGGGGATGATAATAGGGCTATAATAATTAAGCAAGAAGAATATGTGAATTATAAAAATAAAGAATGCTGAATTCCGTTCCGGCGAAAAAAATAATAATACTAAAACAAGATATGCTGCTGTGAAGTGTGAGTGAAGTTCAGTCGGTCAGTCAGCGTTCAGGTGCAGGAAAAGTGTTGAGAGCAGCTGCGGCTCATTAAATGCAGCGGCGCAGCGCTACATGATGCGCAATGGTTGCTCTCCCCCACGCTGACGTTGAAGCCTGTCTGTCTGGTAATATTATTTTGGGACATGAATGACTGGTTGACTTTAAGTGATTAAAGATACTGTATTTGAGCCAGGGAAGCCAGACTGCTGATGTGCACAGGTAGAGCATCATTTTCCCCCTTCCATTTAAAAAAAAAACCCACAAAAAAACTCGGGTTCAGTCGGGCTCGGACCCAGTGATGTATGTGATGATATTGGGCGAGCCAGTTTCGGGCTTCAAGTCCCTCGGGTCATTTTGGTTTCAGGTTGAATTTTTGGGCCCGTTGAGAACTCTAGATGAAACATACAGGAAACTAATGACAAGAACAGGACACAGGCAAAAGGAGGGAAATGGGGATCGGCTGACAACAAGGGTGTGGTGGGGAACACCAGGGTGGAGCAAACAAGACTGATACAGGACAGGTGTGAAGGGAAGACTGGGAACAGGGAAGGACTAATGAGACTGATGGAGGACAGGTGTGACAGAAAACAGGCAGGAAAACACACAAAGACAAGAAGTAAAACCAGACATGACACATGAGGAGGACAGATTAAACATGAATAAATAACACGAAACAAGGAAGAACACAACACCCCCAAACAAAGCCCACAAGCTAACAGAAATGCCCAATTCCAATCCGATCCCTTACAGACTCACTGACTTAGAGGCGCGTTCATGTTAAGTGTGTGAGTGTGTGAGGGCTGTCCCATTGTCAAATCGTCAAGTCAGAGAGTCAGTGAGTGAGCCGTTTATGCCCCCTTACCGTAGGTCAGCATCGATGCGGACTTATGGTAAGGAACTTACCCACAGTTCATAGCGTTGTGATGTCAAATACAGGGGTTGCCCTCGGAACACCGGAAGTGTTATATATATATATATATATACATATACAGTACAGGCCAAAAGTTTGGACACACCTTCTCATTCAATGCGTTTTCTTTATTTTCATGACTATTTACATTGTAGATTCTCACTGAAGGCATCAAAACTATGAATGAACACATGTGGAGTTATGTACTTAACAAAAAAAGGTGAAATAACTGAAAACATGTTTTATATTCTACTTTCTTCAAAATAGCCACCCTTTGCTCTGATTACTGCTTTGCACACTCTTGGCATTCTCTCCATGAGCTTCAAGAGGTAGTCACCTGAAATGGTTTTCCAACAGTCTTGAAGGAGTTCCCAGAGGTGTTTAGCACTTGTTGGCCCCTTTGCCTTCACTCTGCGGTCCAGCTCATCCCAAACCATCTCGATTGGGTTCAGGTCCGGTGACTGTGGAGGCCAGGTCATCTGCCGCAGCACTCCATCACTCTCCTTCTTGGTCAAATAGCCCTTACACAGCCTGGAGGTGTGTTTGGGGTCATTGTCCTGTTGAAAAATAAATGATCGTTCAACTAAACGCAAACCGGATGGGATGGCATGTCGCTGCAGGATGCTGTGGTAGCCATGCTGGTTCAGTGTGCCTTCAATTTTGAATAAATCCCCAACAGTGTCACCAGCAAAACACCCCCACACCATCACACCTCCTCCTCCATGCTTCACACTGGGAACCAGGCATGTGGAATCCATCCGTTCACCTTTTCTGCGTCTCACAAAGACACGGCGGTTGGAACCAAAGATCTCAAATTTGGACTCATCAGACCAAAGCACAGATTTCCACTGGTCTAATGTCCATTCCTTGTGTTTCTTGGCCCAAACAAATCTCTTCTGCTTGTTGCCTCTCCTTAGCAGTGGTTTCCTAGCAGCTATTTGACCATGAAGGCCTGATTCGCGCAGTCTCCTCTTAACAGTTGTTCTAGAGATGGGTCTGCTGCTAGAACTCTGTGTGGCATTCATCTGGTCTCTGATCTGAGCTGCTGTTAACTTGCGATTTCTGAGGCTGGTGACTCGGATGAACTTCTCCTCAGAAGCAGAGGTGACTCTTGGTCTTCCTTTCCTGGGTCGGTCCTCATGTGTGCCAGTTTCGTTGTAGCGCTTGATGGTTTTTGCGACTCCACTTGGGGACACATTTAAAGTTTTTCCAATTTTCCGGACTGACTGACCTTCATTTCTTAAAGTAATGATGGCCACTCGTTTTTCTTTAGTTAGCTGATTGGTTCTTGCCATAATATGAATTTTAACAGTTGTCCAATAGGGCTGTCGGCTGTGTATTAACCTGACTTCTGCACAACACAACTGATGGTCCCAACCCCATTGATAAAGCAAGAAATTCCACTAATTAACCCTGATAAGGCACACCTGTGAAGTGGAAACCATTTCAGGTGACTACCTCTTGAAGCTCATGGAGAGAATGCCAAGAGTGTGCAAAGCAGTAATCAGAGCAAAGGGTGGCTATTTTGAAGAAACTAGAATATAAAACATGTTTTCAGTTATTTCACCTTTTTTTGTTAAGTACATAACTCCACATGTGTTCATTCATAGTTTTGATGCCTTCAGTGAGAATCTACAATGTAAATAGTCATGAAAATAAAGAAAACGCATTGAATGAGAAGGTGTGTCCAAACTTTTGGCCTGTACTGTATATAGTGTTATAAAAAACGAAAACACGGTCGGCAGATATGCAAACGGTAACGTTATGGAAGGAAAGCGAAAAAAACAGAGAGATAAACAATGAAACATTACATTAACAAAGATTTAAGATGGTACGTAAACACACATGAAGTCAGAGGAATACCAGTGGTTATATTCCACACACAAAGAATAGCCTATATATCTATATCTATAGATATATATAGATATATATTCTTTGCGTGTGGAATATATGCTGACAATAACCGATAAATGATCACGCCCAGAGCCAACAACCAAGTGTCAACAACATTTTGTAGAGAGGGGGATAAGTGCTGTCCCATTCCTGTTTGTAGCATCCGGAGCCCTTTCAGACTGTCACACTCGATCGCTTACAGCTGACGTCAGTTAAGTCAGTGAGGGTTCAGGGCTTGAGTCTTTAGGGGCCGGATTGGAATTGGGTCCACACACACAGAAACCTGGATCATGACAAGCAGGACAGGTTACGCCTTAACCGTCCAATGAAAAAATAGCCTCAATTCACCCACCATGCATGTAGGAGGACTATAGGGGTCGGCGCCATAATGCAAAATGCGAATGACCCCATCTAGAGACAATGTTTGGCCTCCACACACCACAGAGCCCCTTTAAACCAACCAGATATTCTTTATTTTACTGCAACTGCAGCCTACTCATACAAGTAATTATCATAACACAACCAGAAAAGAAAACAGAACTCAGACAATTTATCAAAAATAACCAACAACTATTTTTTTTCTTTTAAAAGCTCTGGACACCACAGTGGGTGCAAACATTATTAGCCTAACAATCTGACTCTCCTACAGCAGAATAAAACATCACCAAAGCAGCAACACAGAGATAAACAATTTAAACAGCAGCAGCAGCAGCAGCCGCCGCCACACACACATTACAGCAAGGAGAGAGCTGCCGTTTTTGCAGAACATGTGTGGTGCACACGACACCAGGAGAAAGTGTTTTGTTGTACTCACCTGTCTGATATCCTGTGGGCCTTGAGCTCCACAAAGTCTTCAGTCAGCTCCAGGCTCAACTTCTCTGCACGTTCATACTCCAAGAATAAAATATCCAGTCCACTCAGCCTTTCTGGTCCCAGTATATCCAGTCTACTCAGCCTCTCTGTCCCACTGCGATCCTCAGAGTTTTCAAACATGTTGAGCTGAGTGAGGCTCTGCAGTCACATCATAGATTACTGTCACAAACACACCTCACTGAAGGTAAAGTTAGCAGTCACACTGCAGGATCCAATCTGAGCATTAGCTTCTAGCACTTTACCACACCCAGAATGCACCTGTGACATGCACTGTGGGTGTGTTTGATTTGCAACACTGAGCGTGCTCCCCTGGTGGTGCAATAAACCAGTGATTAATGAAGGGAGATGCAACCTTATATTTTATCGTTATTGACATGAACAATCAAATATACATGCTCAGATAAATAGCATACATAAAGAAGATCAAGAGCTTGAAGGGATGGGGGGGGCTACCGTTGTCTCTCCCTGTGGTGCACGTGTCACATGATGTAAACACGGGTGAGCAAAGCTCATGCTTTCGCTGGTCTCGCGCAGGCGCACACACGTGAACGTGGAGCACAGAGAAGCAGTCAGAGCTACAGGCTACAGTGAGGCTAAAAACAGAGTTCATATGACGTTTTTCCAAACAACTTTTTATGCCGCGGCTGCAGCACACTTGGATCACTATGGATGAGCATGTTGGAGATACTATGTGGATTCAATTTTGTGTTCTTGGACGTTAGTCTGGGGCGCTGTCTGCCATTAGGTGTGCTACCCATTGCCCCTGTTGATCTCCGCAAGGGATGTGAGGACTCTAAAACTTCACCAGGGCCTCCCTCTGCATATGGGTGAGTAGATAATGGCTGAATTTTCATTTTTAGGTGCACTATCCCTTTAAGAGAGTATAGATATGAAACTGTAGCCATCACCGCCTCTCCTGTTGGAATGGGCTGTCTGGCGGAAAGGTAAAGCGGTGAAGATACTCTCAATATAGCATACACTTTATCTTTTACAGATTTTGGGGGGGGTTTGCATGCCAGTCTTATTCCATTCATTTTGAAATTACACCCTATATACCACCAATTAACTTAGCCTGCATGCCTTTGGATGATGGGAGGAAACCAGAATACCTGGAGAGAACTCCCCCATTTCAGCGTTCAAACCCCCTGTAGGTGTGAATGTGAGCATGAATGGTTGTCTGTCTCTATGTGTCAGCCCTGTGATAGTCTGGTGACCTGTCCAGGGTGAACCCTGCCTCTCATCCAGTGTCAGCTGGGATAGGCTCCAGCCCCCCCGCAACCCCTAACAGGATAAGCAGTTACGGAAAATGACCCCTATATACCTACATAGAAAAAGTCACATAAAAGGAAAGTTAAGACAAAGGTATATTATGCTTTTATACTTTTATACTAACACTTAGAGATCCTCTAACTTTTTCTATCTATGTTTAATTTCACTTACCAATGTTTTTGCATGATTTTGTTAATTTACCACAAATCATGTATAATTTAAATTAGTAATTCTTATTTAAATTCATTTCAAAAGCAAACCATAATTGATCTATCCTTACAACGGCTTTAAAAAATAGACCTCTGTTCACTGTGATGAATTATTAAATCAAGCAAGTTTAAAGCCTCTGCCTGATTTTCATGCTGTGGTGAAATGTGGCAAACGTGCTTTTAAGTGTTAACCCAGAATATAATCTGTTTTGTTGGATTTGGTGACACCCCTGGGGAGTGTCAATATCATACTGTAGTGAAGCTCAAGTGGCAGTGGTCCTGTTTCTCACTGAAACACAACCACTGTGGCTCCATTATGTGTTTGCTGTGTAACAAAGCCAAACAGAGACGACGATGTGCCTCTGCATCAAGATATTTCAGTGCAGCTACACTATGACTGTGGCAAACATCAAAGGCAGAGGTCATGCTCAAGTGTCAGGCCTTCGATATCAAAGAGTTATAACTTCTTTTTAGATTTAAAATTTTGCACTAACATTATGCAAAACTAATTGCCCCACTGGGGACAAATAAAGTGATTGATTGTGATTGTGTGAGGGTGGATTTTCCTTTCAAGTCCTCCAGTTCAGTTGGCAGCAGGTGTGTCATCTCCGGTAATGGAGTTCGGAGGGAAGCTGTGCACCGCTAAAAGACAAAAAGAGGCAGAAAATCATTTCATGGCACTTATTCACCCGTACTTTGCTCCTCATGAGGTTTGACAGATATAAAAAGCTGACAAACGTTTCAATAGTACATCTGGAGCAGAGTCATTTTCTCTTTAAATGTAAAGCAAAGCAACACATTTAATGGTTTGATACAGTTATTATTTAAAGTGTTAACTGGGAGGTAATGACATGTGCTTTTTTTAGGTGACATAGGCAGCTGCCTCAAGGCCCCGACACACCGAGCCGACAGTTGGCTGTTGGTCAGCACTGGGCCTCATTGGTGTTAGTGGGTGTTTAACCGTTCAATTCAACATATTGCATTGACGCTGGCAAAGCCCGTCATTGAATAAAGTCACTCTGATTGGCAGTTCAGCTCAGCACATGAGAACAGAAACAGAAGTGAGGAAAGTAAACGAAAAGCTCAAGTCCAGAGGGAGTGAGACCAAACAAACTTGTAACGTAAGATAAGATTATTTTCTTTTAGTCATTGAGCTCTTCAGCAGAAATGTTTCATAAAGGTTTGTGTTATTGTTCACTGGTGCATGGTAAATGTGCTCTGTTCTTTCAACATTGGATTCTGTTGCTAATGTGCCACCTGGCTAACTGGCGCATGATAGTCTTCCAGTGTCCTTTTTTGAATGATGACTACAGACTACTGCTGTCTGCTGGTGTGGAGAGGTATTTCTTCTCACACAGGCACAGAACCTATGCACTTGTTGGCCACCGTCTTCATGGTGCAACGTTTTGGCCGAAACACAGGCGACATGAGGTGACATGACATGGGGCTTTCATCGCCGCAAGTTCTCTACAGTTTTCAGTTTGGTTGGTCTGGGCCTTAGGTCCTGTTTATACGGCAACGATTTCAACTGAAAACGGTAAACTTTAGTTGCTTTTTGGCCAATCGTTTACACAACAGTGGTGTTTTGGGTGCCTGAAAACGCAACGTTTTAAAAATGGGTTCCAGAGTGCAATTTTTTGGAAATTTATCAGCGCTTCTCCGGCAAAGTGTAGATCTACTGTGGCAACTCCACCTCATCGTCCATCCATACAAAGTTGTGCATGTGCACAACTTTGCATGCTTTTGCCATTGTGTCTTTTTTGTTTTGGTTTGTAATCACCATAGACATAATCACCGCATTGTAGAGGAGCGCAGGTGCATGGCATCATGCCTTGATGTTGCTTTGCAAATTTACACTGCCACCCATTGGCCTGGCGTACATATTACAGCGTTTCCAGTAGATTTTGCGGCACCGTGTGAACGGGGATCGTTTCAATAACATCGTCATATAAACGCAGAATTTTTTTAAAACGCAAAGGACAGACTTTTCCATTTTTAGAGAAACCGTTGTGGTCTAAACCAAAACTGCCCCCCAACCCTTTATTTTTTTTAAGAGTAAGAGAAAATGAAAAGGCAAAAGACACCACGAGCGCAATACAAGACAATAATAAGAAGAAATTTGCACATACTCATTCCCCTTACTGTTGGTTTATTCATTCATTCATTTTCAGTAACCACTTATCCTGTTGGGGGTCACTGGGAGGGCTGGAGCCTATCCCAGTTGACGTTGGGTGAGAGGCCCACACTCACATTCACACCTACCGATAATGTAGAGTCACCAATTAACCTGCATGTCTTTGGACTGTGGGAGGAAGCCGGATCACCTGGAGGAAACCCACGCTGACATGGGAGAACAAACTCCGCACAGAAAGGTTTGCTCAAGGTTTTGAATGTGTTAGATCCATCACTGGAAGTTCTGATGGAAATGTGTGAAAGCTACTCAGTTATTTCAGTTCATGTTGTCTTACGGACAATAAACAATGACAAAAGGCTAAACATACTTCCTCTACTTATTACGCCAATACAACATGCAGAACTGCGCCCCTGGAAGTTATTATTGTATGGCATTCATAGAGGCTGCCTCCCACTAATGATAAGCAGTCTATGTTGTCAACTGTTGTTTGAGCTAATTATGTGTTGCCAGGAAGCCAAGTCAACTAAACCAGCATGCACTTTTACATATTTATGGTGTGTGTGCATGAATGAACACACAGGGGAAGGTCCACTTAGCAATTTTTTATCTGAAACCCACTCACACAGACCAATTTCTCAGTTTTAACTCAAACCACTACTTAAAAAATAAAAGATCAGCAGAGAGGGCCCTCCTACACGGAGCAGTACATCTTGACCGTGAGGAGGAGGAGGAGGAGGAGGACAGAGAAAGGAGGATGCAGCACGTCCAACAGGTTGATGAGAAGCCCCAACCAGGAAGGACACTATTAAATAGACGGGGACCAGTAGAAGTATCCCACTGGGACATTAAATTGCACCTCTTACATACAACAGAGACAAAAAGTGCAGTTTCTGTCTATATTAGACATTAGACTGAGCCAAAGGCCTTCTTGGTTTACTTAATCAGCTGTAGAAACTCTTGTGTATGCTGCCATGATAATGTGTTGTGTTAACCCAATTTTGATGTGTCATTATTGAGAATCCCACCTTTTGTTTTCCGGGAATAACAAGTTGTTATCATCATTAAATCATGTCATTAAAACAACAACAACAAAACAATCTTGAGATATTCTGCCTCCAAGGCTGTTGCTCATTGTGTGTTCGGGCAGCAGACGGGGCAATGAGCCAAAGCAAAAATGATTCTCCCTCAAAGTTACTGACCCAGGTTTTAATTAGGGCTGTGGCATGATATATCACAGCCCAATACTTCATGTTGCAAAAACACAATGAGCTGAAATTGGATTACAATAATTAGCAAATGCCATCAGCTCGCTGCCACACATGTTGCAAACACCATGGAGCAAGTTCCCAAAATAACAGTACAGACGTTTGCCGTGACAACAGGCGGCAGCAATGTCGATGACAGCTCTAACAGACTGATTTTTAAAAATTCCCAGGTGTTCCAGTTCGGCTTGTTTTCTTCCACAACTCCTATTTTCTGCATTTCACACTCAAAGTGTGTGCAAAAACGCTCTTTTATAAAAGCAGCAATCAATTGTTTCCGCCACTTAAAACCATGCAGACAGGAAAGGTTGAGGCCAACAATGTTTTATTAAAATCAATAAAGCAATAAAGCAACTAAACCTAACTGTCCCTGGCTATTATAAAGGGGATGAAAATACAACTAAAATGGTCAATAAATAAGACCTGAAATAGACTCATCCTTGCCTTTTGACCTCGGCTGGTGATGAATCCAATCTGCACCTAACACACTGCTGTCTTAGTCTAATTGGTGAATGACTGAGTGGGAAGAGGTGCAAATTACAGCCCCAGTCCATGCATTGATCCCATCAGTAACAACAGTGACCGCAAAAAAGGTTCTTAAAATGTTAATGAATGATGTGTCAATGCATTTCCAGCAAATATTGAAATAACAAAGGGTCCCATTGAAATATGTGCAGTATCACATGTTTAGTGTAAATTGTCACATGACCAGGGCTGTTTACTTCCTGGTTGCACCCAAGGCTATTCAAGAGAAGGCTGAGACACGGGGTCAAACATGGGGGGATTGCACATGCGCAGTAAAATCTGGTCTGCACTTCCTCAAAAGCTCAGTAGATGGCGTGAGACCGCGGAATAAGGGGGATGTGCATGCATGTCATTTTCACAGCTTATTACTGGACTGTCACTGGTGGCCTGCGTTGTGGGTGAGAATGACAAAGATGCACTTCCGACAACTTCAGGCAGCCGCCGTCCAAAAGTCAAAGCAGACCGCACCAAGCGCACTCCTTGATCGCCTGAGCGGATCCTGTACTTTTTATCTAGTGCCCCTGCTGTCACCCTCCAGCATCGCAGCTCAAGTTACGCCGTGCATGTGCAGTCCCCCCATGTTTGACCCCGTGTCTCAGCCTTCTCATGAATAGCCTTGGTTGCACCATGAGACGAGGATGGCTGCATCAACGCTTCCAAACAGAAGGTTAGTAAAGTTTGTTAATATAAAGATGGGACAAAGATTTTTGGTACACACTGGGTCTCATTTATTAAACGTGAGCAGAACGAATTTGTGTGTAAACTCTTTGCAGAAGGAAATTTACATGTATGTCGACATTCATCAATATGTTAGTAGCTCCGATCTTTTCGTAGGTACTAACAAAATCTACACCTGTTTCTGACAAGAGATCAGAAATGTAGCACATTTAGTTAAATTAGTTGGCATTTAGCAGATTCAAGCTTCAGATTAGGGTTCTTAAAAACATAAATGAGTTCTTTAAATCAACTTAATGCAAAACTGGAAAACGCTGTTCTCTGAATAAATAAAATAACAAACCAATGTGCTTCCCCTCTGCCCTCTTTACACACCACAGCCCCAAACTGCATGTCATTTTTGCTTAATTATCAGAGACAGATGTAGGAGATCTAAACATTTCAAATTGGGTTTTGGTTTAATAAGACTTGTGGCAGTGGGAAAGTAATGCGGGTATAAACGGTTTAAATTTAAATTCAAATAGGTGATACAAAGTGGAAGGTAGGATGAGAGAGGACGTTTTTAACTTCCATTAGTTTGTGATTCTATACATTGTCTCACTAGAAACAAACAAATCCATTATGTTTGACATCCACATTTGGTTTTGGTATCATTTCCTCTCATCCCCCAAAAATCTAGATAATAAATCTTCCATTTCTTACCATGTCCACTGTCAGTTCTTGCGTCAAGGACTCAGAGTTTTGCCAATGTGTTTTAAAAAAAACAAAATCCTTCTTTAAAAAGCAGACTGAAATTATTTTAAAAGCAATTTTTCAAAGGGGTGTACCGCTAAACCTCTCTGGCAATTTGGGGGGAGTAGTGCCTTTTTTTTTTACCCTGTTCCCAAGAGTACATGCATGCAATTACTTGAAATACTGCGAAATATCCATGAAAAACACACACACACACACACACATCACTGTGGATGAAACAAAGCCAAAGGATGAAATTGCACAAAAAACTCACTTCGCCTGAGGGATTCAACTCACATTTGGTTGACTGGCATGAATATTTATCATGTGGAGAATACAGGACTTGTGTATATTTGCTTTTTAATAATATCCCCCAAAATATGAGCTCAACCTAATGGCATTAAAACATCAGGAAATTGATATATCTGGGAAAAACACACACATTCTGGCAGACACCTGAGGGAAAGCCCTTAATTCACCTTGATAATGCGACATGAAGATGCTTTAAAGAATATAGTCTTGTATATAAAGACTTCATTGCTACTGAAGATATGTTTTCATTTAAATCAGTCGGCAGCTGGCATCATCCCACATAATGATGAAGGAGGAGAGTGGTGCTTTGAAGACCATGAACCTCACACTACCCCTGGCTCTTTTCAGGGGGAGGTGACTATTGCTTGGCTTGTCAGCCTCCAATCCTGCCAAGCTCTCGACAGACCAAAGGTATGGACGGTTCACAAACAGAATGTTTAAATCTGGCCTGCATCAAAGGCCTGAATAGGAAATCACAATCAACTGGAGAGAATGTCAATGAACTGCATAATCCACAGCTATTAGAGATAGCGTTAGAAGATTCAGGGAAAGCAAGGCGTTATTTTCACTTTGTCAACAAAATAAAAGATTGGTTTCTTATTAAAGGTGTTGTAAATGTTTAGTCTTTCATTCTTTTGATTTCTTTTGCTCATTATTAAATCCATAATGTCCACACATCCTGACTGATTCCTTAAAGCAAACCCTCTCCTGCGTTCATACAACTGTTACCACCAAAATAAAGTATATAATCAAAATGTATTGTACGTATGTTGAGGGGCAGTTAGCTCTCAATATATTGTTAATATCGTTGATAAAAAAATTTCGTCAACGACCTTTTTTCTATGACGAAAACAAGACAATGACGAGCCAAACATAGATCTTGATAAGAAAAACTATGATTAAATCTATGTTTCATTTTCGTTGACGAGACGAGATGTAACACAAATGTTAGTGGTGGACTAACGGACAAGCTGTGAACAGCCGGGCTTGTAATTATCTTTTAATGCCACATGAGTGACAGGCTGGTAAATTCCAGTAAATAGTCGCTGCCAGGATGTTTCGCCAGCCGCTGAACGGCAGCAAAGCAAGAAGCCATCAGCCGCCGGACTTCAGAGCTAATCCCTGATGGACTCCACTCTGATCTGGACTCGAGGAAATGTATGGTTTGATGTTGTCTGACAGGCAGGTAGGAGGCTCAGTTAATCGTGTAGCTGTGCTGTAAATAAACAGTCTGAACTCAGATCAGTTTTCTCTGACAGAGATGAACGCTCACCAACTCTGTGAGAGGACCAGTGTAAACCTCCAGACTAACATGTTGCAGATTTAGAGAGAATTCAGGCTTTAACGAAATCAGAGTTTACAATGAACCTGGGGACAAATCCCAGTTGTCTCAGATTAGTTATTTGTGGTGTCAAAGTTTTTGGACCATGACTAAAGAGATACTGAGCTTTTCAAATGGTGATCAGTAAGTGTGTGCTCATAAATCAGCCCTTAAACCTGTCAAACACTGCTGGAGTTGTTGTGGAAAAAAATCCGTCTAAATGAAATTTTTATACAACCTCTCACCTTGATTCTAATTTCTGATACATTACCCTCACTGGATTAACTGGATTAGTAAAGATCAAAGAAACATATAGACGTATGTAGTGAATTTTCCTCAGCTAAAACTATGAAGCATAAAAATGACTCAAACTAATAAGCTTTTTTTGTTTCAATAATAATGCTGTGTCTCAAATCGCGTACTTCTGTACTTACACTTACTATTTTGAGTGCACAAGTGCGTTCACACTGAGAAGTATAGAAAATGCAGTGCGCTATGAGTACCTAGATGGTGCACTCAAAACAGTCAAAAAGTTGAGTGTGGAACTGTGGACTTTTCTCGCACTCAGTGGTCGCCATCTTGGCTACGTAGCAGAAGGATAGGGACCGCTTTTCAAACTGGAAATGCCGGCCGAGGACTGTGCGACTGTGAATGTCGCCGCATTGTACAAATATGCATGTTTTTTGCACTAAGCACCACTATACTGATGTTGGGTATAAGCCAGCAGTGTGTTCTATAACATGAATGCTAATGCTAGTTTGCTAACTAGCTAATTTGCAGTCGTCATTTCCGGTGAGTGCACAACGGCCGTGTTTGGTTTGAGACAACACTACCCTGTCAAGATTTCGCTCACTCACTACACCAATGAGTACATAGTGCACACAGTATACTACATAGAAGTATACTAACGGAAGTATGTGATTTGAGACACACCCAAAACTAAATCTAAAATAGCTGTCAAAATTAACAGTAATGTACGACCACGACCACACATCGATATGTGACGAGGTCAGAGTGCAAGTTTTTTGCTCAAGAGCATTATAAAGTCCAAAATTCATTGTTATCATTTCCAAAATTCACAACATGTTTTTACCTAAAGAAATATTCTGCCTCAGTTCATATTTGATGGCGTTTAGCCTTTCAAAAACAACCTTTCAACTGCAGTCACCCTCCTGTTTGCTGCCCTCTAGGGAGGCACACACCTGCACTGAAAAACAGCACCACAAATTATAATAACTAAATTATAGCTGCTGCGCAGCGATGGGTCGGGCCCAGGCTTTTTTTAGGCAATTCTAAGCAACAAGCAGAAGAACTGGAAGACATATAGGAATTTAGCAACACAATCTGCCTTTTGCATCAGCTGAGGCTTGAACTCACAACCTCTGAGACTAAGAATCAAGTTCTATCTCACTGAGCTAATAAGTCAGTGACAATTCATATTTAGCTTCACAAATTGACTAAGCCTGGCATGCGGGTTTAGCAGCCGTCCATGCATGGAAAAGCAGATTTCAAACCACTGTAAAAAATTCAGTTATCGAAACAAAAATCTGAAAATACACAAATTGCATCAAGACAGCATGGAGATGTTGGTAATTTGTTTTAACAATGATTGATTTGCTCCATAAGTGAAAAACTGATGTTTAAAATTGCCATTTGTACATTTACATTGTTCACATTAGAGCAAATTTCTAAATGCTGTCAAAAATTCAGTTTTTGAGATAAAATTCTGAAATTTGCCACATATCATCTACCATGACTCTAGAATTTTGTCTCTTTTTTTGTCTTTTCATGAATATTAAAGATTTATTTAGCAAGAATTTGCATGTATATGTTTACAGTAGCGTTTACAGTCAAACATTTTGATGCAAAATCAAAAATCTGAGAAACATAGTTTTTGTAGGACAGTCTGAAGATGCTCTGTAGCAAGTTTGGTGATAATTGAGCAAAAATTGTGGGAGGAGATATGGTTAATACGTTTTACAGTTTTTGAAAAAAAAAACAGAGTGATGAACTTCTTAATTTTTAATAGGTTTAAATCTACAAAAGTTTCTTCAGTATTGGGGCTACAGTTTGATGAAAGTTGTGAAGTTGTAGCACGTATGGTTGATTTGTTGATGGAAGTTTGGAAGAAGAAGAAGAAGAAGAAGAATACTAGGATTACAATAGTAATCCTGGCAGTTTAGCTGCCCGGACCCTAATAAAGCAGATTCACTAAAAAAAAAAAAAAAAAAAAAAGACTAACTCATTTAATCCGATGAATCACTTGGCCTTTGTAAGTATGTTGAAGAATTTCTGCAAATGCAGTGCTTAACTTCAAGTTCTGAAATTGTTTTATTGACGTTCACTTTTCTATAAATGTTATCAGGCTGTCACGAGCATTCGTTGGATCATTTGTTTATAAGATGTCCTAACAACCCATTTTAGGCGGCTTTTTGCTAATCAGCTTTTCAGGTCATTGCAAAAAGAACCAAATGACTGGGACGTACTGATGTCACTCCCAGACCAGATGTGTTGAGCTCTTCATCTGACAGTGTTCTGTATCCTTTTGTCTTTTGTTTTGTGCTCTTGTCATCCTCTTCCAACCAATCATCAAAACTAAGTCTGCCATATAAATCAAGGTTAACAACAAAACGATACGTTTTTTGATCCAGTTTTGCAACCTTCCGTTTTTTTGCTCCAGCTCTGGCACTTAAAACGTTGCCGGGTGTGCTCGGATCAGATCGCTTGGTCGAAACTGCTTGTTGTATTATGTCACATTACTTCTCTTTTGGACTGTGTTCTTTCCTGGTAAAACTGCCTCGCAACCAACAGGAGTTCAATACGTTGTCAACAGTGTCCAGCAGATAAAGAAGGGGCTGAATATACCAGCTGATCAAGCTGGCTTACGGCTCTCCGTTTACTGAGTCACGCCGTCAATGGCCTCAAGCAGACGAGCCGTGCTGGCATGCTGCGAGTTCAAGGCACAGCAAAGTAAAGCTGTTTTCCTTGATGTTGGAGGTGTGGTGGTCACAGACTACAGTTCGAGGCTGTCGCCTGCAGCCCTCTCCAGCTCACTGAAGCTGTAACTGTTTGTACTACTCCTTCCTGCAATATTTCAAACTGATCTGCTGGCCAAATAGCCCAGAAAATGTCCATATGGGGTTAATTAGACACATGGTTATTTTTTTAGGAATAACATCCCTAATGAAGCTCTGCTAACTAACAATTGCAGAAACTAAAGGAACAGGGTGTAGGATTAAGGGGGAATATAATATAATATGTATGTATTTATATGTTTCCTTTAGTGTCTAATCACCTGAAAAGAAAAGTCATTGTGTTTTTGATATCTTAGAATAAGTCGTTTATGTCTACACAGGGAGTGGATCTTTGTCTACGGAGATCGCCATGTTGCACCACCATGTTTCTACAGTAGCCCAGAATCGACAAACCCAACACTGGCTCCAGGTAGGGCTATTTACTTTATTCAGTGATTTTACCGGTTTAAATCACCTGGTTTGTTTGTTTTTGAGAAGAAGATACCTCTGCTTATAGTTCGACTCCTGGTAAAAAACCTCCTGAACATCTGGATCATCATATGTGCAGGTGCTGGGCTAGCAGCCCATCTGCAACAAGCTGAACAGCTTAGGAGAAACATTGACTTGTAAAACGGAACTGCTTTATTCAGTGTTTTCACCAGTTTAAATCACCAGTTCCATCGGTGTCAGCCCATACTCATTCCAAAGTTGTCAAATACCGTTGCTTTGTCAGTGATTTCGGTAACAGAGACACCAAGAGTCACCTTTTGTGGTTGTACGATACCCCACCAAGCAGCACAAGTTCATAACGTGGCTGGATGGCACCTGTTGCGGCAGTATGATAAGCCACAAGACGGTGTGAGTGTTAGGGTTTCAGCTTTACCTCTCCCTTGTGTTTTCCCTCCCCAGTGACTCCTCATCTGCAATCAAGCCACTGCAGTGTAACTCAGACATTCAGACAGCCAGATCGTTCAGTCACCTCTGCCTTACAGACGTCAAAGCCAGCTTTGAAGTTTTCTGACACTTGTTTTGTTCGTGTGGTTTTTGGACTTCTGATCACGCTTTATTCTTTGTCTCATGTTCTCCACACCAGCTTGAGCTATAACCACGTCTCTGGGTTTGGACTGCTCTGCCTTCAGCCCCTCAGCCTAAGTTGAACTGCCACAACAGTGAGTTTGAAATGTTCCCGGTAATAACATGATATACAGAGTTTGAAAGTCTCTATAGGGCAGGCAGGAGGGGTGGACTTTCACCTGGGAACCTGCTGTTCATTTCCTGCATCTGATCAAAAACAGGTGCAGAAGGATACCTAACACGTTATATGTTGACGTTAAGGTCAACTGACAAAGCGGCAAAATGTGATGATGTGCCAGATGAGAGCGTGTTGTTTGTTTTGAAGAGGAAGAGACCTCTGTGTATAATTCAGCTCCCGGGAAAACAACCTGAACAATAAATATTTATGGAATTCTATCTTGGAGAAGTTTCAGCAGGTTGCAATCTGCAAACCTCACCACTAGGTGCCACTAAATCCCCCTAAATCTTTCACACTGTTCCTTTAATGCGGCTCCAATACAACCAAAAGCTATCAGCAAACAGTAAAATAAGGCTGATAAGTGAGTACAAACAGGAACACAGGTGTGAGACTAAACTGCAAACCACAGAGATGAAAGATGGTGAGTAATTACCAGCTGGACAATAGTAGAGAGAGATTATCACAAAGCAAATAAATGGGCAGATTGGGTAATAAGGTTCCCCTCTGAAGGAAGCAGGCTGATCATGACCGTCACCAGATTGTAACGATAACTGGAGAATATTGAATCTAAATCACTTTAAAATGCGCCTTCCATTCATGCTGCTTTGGGGAGTAGTACCAGCATGTATTCCTGTGAGGTGACCATGTCCCCAGTAGAGTGGGTCCACCCGCTGTTAAATGAGAACATAATTGAATCCGAGGAGTCCCTGTTCCATTCTCACCCAAACAAGTTCGGGGATGAGGGAGGTTTGGGGAAATGTGAGGGTGTGTAGTTCCTGCAGCTTTGTGTAACAACAGACCTATAAACTAAGAAGAATTTGTATGAAATACCAGATCCTGCTAAATAATTAAATATGTTTGGCCGGTTCAAATCCTGAATTAGATATTCAAAATATTCTGATATTTCTTTATAGCAGGACTTGTGTTAGCGCCTTCCTTTAATTGTAGGCAGCTGTTAAAACCAAAGAGCTCTTCATTTCTCAAGAACAACACTTGTTTTCAGAGTCATACATTCAGTCACTGAAGTGATTGAAACTACAGAGCATATTTTCTGGAGCACTGAGATCTAATGAGAACATAAATCAGTTTCAACAAATGAGAAAAAGTCCCAGTTTTATAGGGTTATAAATGTATACTGGGGCTTTAACACAGCCTCACGAGACAGCCCATTTCCTCCTCTCCCTCTGCTTCTCTCCTTCAGTTGGATCAATTACTTACTTTGTCCTGTCAATATTTTGAACCTTGACAAAATGAAAAAGTGCAATTATCATCAGCAAACGGCAGCAGCTTCCTGAAATACTGGTTTAATGTTCGGTTTTGGTTTATATTTTTGAGCAACAAGTCTGTTACTTTTCACTGTAACTCTCACATCTTTCCTCCTGTCTCACATCGGTGCCAAATCCAATGCCACAATTAGTCTTGCTGTGCTGTTCGATATCCATAAATGTACAGAATTACCTGTCAGATAAAACACAGACTGTAGGCTTCTTTGTCCCACCTCGCATCCTCAAACTAGTACAGCTGCACAATCAACTTTGGTGCGGCAAACTTGCAATATTATCAGAAAAAACACATATATGTCGTTATGCTGCAACCTGAAGAAAATAGATGTGTGCACACTGAAAAGCATCTACACACATGGAGCAGGCTCAGTGGAGCTATTGTTGAGCTTGATGAGTCTATCCCAGCTGACATTGGGCGAGAGGCAGGGTTGACCTTGGACAGGTCACCAGACTATCACTGACACATAGAGACAGACAACCATTCACACTCACATTCACGCCTACGGACAATTTAGAGTCACCAATTAACCTGCATGTCTCTGGACTGTGGGACACGGGGAGAACATGCAGACTCCACACAGAAGGGTCCTGGCCGGCCAGTGGCTTCAGACCCAGAACCCTTTTGCTGTGAGGTGTTCATACTTATTGCAGTTACTACTTTGTTTCAGCCAACTTATTATTATGTCACAAAACCTTATGCATGGAGCTCCAACATGTTTTCATCCCAACTCGTCAAATATTACCGCTTTGTGTATGAACTTTAACGTCTACATAAGATGCGCTAGGTGTCCTCCTGCGTCTGATGTTGACGCCCCAGAACACTGTCAATTTGTTACACGTATTGCGTCTTTTCAAAATACACTTCTGTTTTCACAAGAAATGTACAGTTTCTGGTTGTTAGATGCATACCGTCTTTTTCAAAATAAACGACATCAGCAAAACATCATATGTTTATTTCCTTGTGCAACAAGAAGACGTGGTCCAGTTTAGAACAAAACATCATGGTTGAGCATGGTCTCACTGCCGAATTTGCCGAAATCCAGCACATAAAAAAAAGTGTTCTTTAACGTTGGCATGATATGCGGCCAGTTGCCGTTCCCTTTTTTCTGCATCTCCCTGTTAAATCAAACTCCTGCAGAACAGCTTCTGCATCAATTCCAATATCGTGATGGATGTTCATCAGTGCAAGTCCACTCAGTCGTTTGTCAGTCATTGTATTTCTCAGATATGTCTTTGAGAGGTGTAAACAGCTGAAGGAGCAAGCCTCTGTCGTTGTAACATTTATGGTGCATCTCATTTCCAGCCCCTCCCCTTCCCCCTCCCCCCTTCCCGTTGGTTTTGCATGTTCACAAAAGGGGAAGGGGTGTCTCAGTTCTCATTTGGAGTAAGGGCTAGTGCCAAGACCGAGGGCTGCATTGCCCTTGAAATGAAGATTGCAGAAGACCACACTTGAAAGACAGGGCTTTGAGAAATTTCATATCATCCATTGCACAACCATCAAAGAGATAGCCGGCAAAAGTTTTTTTTATGTAGCAATGGCTGAACGATCTCCCAGAGAATCGCACAAATGTATTTTCAGCATTTTAAATTTATATTATAATCACAGCACTCATGTTTCATGATACAACTAATACACACACAACCCGAGACAACGGCATTTTCGTTTGTTTGTGTCAACTCTTGTCACTTCTGCTGACGTAGCAGCCAGCTTGCGGGAAGGCATGATGACGCAAACAGTAATCGAATGGTGTCTCATTTCTTAGGGGAACGTTTCTACCCCTAGCCTGCTCAACTCTGTATAGAGGGGCAAGGGGAAGATGCAGGGGCTGATGATGCAAAGGTAGCCTGGGAGGAGGTCACCACAATTGTAAATCAATGTTGCGTTTCTCTCGTGCACGTGTGCGCGCTCTCTCTTTCTCTCTCGCAGTCTCACTTGGTTTCTTTTCTTTTGACTTTTCTAAGACGACAGATGCTGAATATATACTCCCTATCTGATGCTGTGGCTGTTTGTGGTTGGCTGAGAGGGATGTGAACTCATTAGTTTGCAGCTGTGTTAATCAAATCAGGTTGGGTTTCCATTACGCGTGCCAAACGTGCCAAACGGTGCCAATCCCCTTTGATCTGACATCAGATGTGACAGGACAGTCGATATAGAGATACATTTATGTGCTGATTGCAGATGCATTGAATAGTGTTTTTTTGGGGTATTTATTGCATCGTTAATGTGCCTGATATTCTGGAAACCTGCCTGTGAGGTTTTGGTGACGTGTGCGCACTGTCCGCTGGTCAGCCAAACTTCCTCTACACGGGCTGCGCTCCGCTTGCGCTGACAGTAGACCTGGTTTCAGCTGGCGAGCTTTTAGCGCACCTTTGGCGAAGCCTTTTGGCACAAAACTGTCACTGCGCCAAGCTGGATCTGTCGACACCTCCCCCTGCTGCGCCACCACACCCATCTCAGCGCACCTCAGTCTGCCAAACTACCAAACTGAGCGCGCCTTTGGTAGCGCTGCTCGAAACTAGCTCTGCGCGGGGTTCGCCACCCTGCGCCACCCTGCGCAGAGGCCAATATTGCTATCACAATTGAGCACCAGAAATGTTTATCATACGCTGACCTCTGGCCCGTGACGTGTGCACCAATCATCAGCATCCATATGTATTTGCATCATAGTGAGTGCGGACACAGCCATAAAATGCATCTCAGGCACATCCATCAGTAAAAAAAGAACACAAAGACACAACCTTATTTTCAACATAGGATGATAAATCACTGAAAAAACTGTACGCACAGTGCGTACAGGATTACAGCTGCGGATGCCACTAATTTGACGAGGTGGGCTGGAGAACGGCTAGGGAGTCCTGCTCGGGTGTGAAAAGGTGTCCCTCTGGTGGCCATTTTAATCTGTCTCCACCTCTTATGTATGTTTGGATTTTCACATCTTTCCAGCTGGCTGTCTTTTCTAATAAAAGCAAACATCATGAGCTTTAGTACTGTGATATATATAGATGTAACATAAATCAAGACACTCATTTAATTCAATTTCTTGCCTGTTTATAGGTGTCTCTATGAAACCTCTTTTTCTCCTGTTAGTGAGACAAATCTCTTTTCTGCTTCCTCACCTCCTTCTCTTTCATTACAGGAACCACGGGGGGGGGATGATGAACCTGCGAAACCTCATTGAGAAGTTGCCCCCAACCTGAGTCTCACGCCTCGGGTTCCTCTCTATAACACCTCCTGGCCTGTGCCCATCATCGATCCCCATTCCAACCTCTGTTCGTCACCTCGTGCTTGACCCCCATTTCTTCCCACCTCTAGACCCCTCTCACTCCTCTTTCCTGGACTCTCATTCACCACCCCCAACCTCAACTGTCCTTATCTTACCCAATAATTAACAGATTTGCATACACAAGTGGCACAGTCTTTGTTCATGAAAGTACTTCATGTAAAACGCTGCCGTCACATTATTCCCACAAATACAAATGTTCCCTTTTATGGCGTCAAATGCAGCCCACACCTCCCTGTAAAGTGTGCTGGTTAAATCATCACAGGCTCACAGCACAATATTTATCCACTCTCATCATCCATCATGTAATCCCTCTTGGCCTCCGATCACAGGACAGTGGTTACATTACTTTCCAGAGAATCAAAAAATCTGCAGGCAGCAGAGTGTTTTCCTTCTCAGGAATACCCCCCTCCCTCCTCCCTGCGATAAAGGAAGCACTGACTGTGGAAACCCTCAAATTGAAACTCATAGCCTATCTATTCTCATTGTCGTATGACCGACACTAGCACCGTCTGGCTCACTAGTGCCAGTCTCTACTCCTACCCCATCCTGGACGGCAGTAACACAGACACAGCCCAGTGTGAACCCAGTGCTACCTCCTACATTCCTAGTTGCTGCACCACCACGCTCAGTCGCCCTGCTATACGTATGAGTGTGCATTTGGCTCACTGTGACTGAGTCTGTGAGCCATGTTTGTGTGTCGGGCTGTTTATCTCTCCTCTCTGTAAGACACTGGCCTGACGTGGTGTTTCTTCCTGGTATTGGATTGAGGTTACGCTCCTACTTCTGGGGACGCTGATGCTGGCCAACCATCCACAACACTGTGTTTGTCTGAGCCATATGCCTTCATTTCACTGTCACTGTTCACTGTTCTGTTTTATTGTGGCATTTTCACAGTTAGGGTTAGGATTCTTCTCTGACTTGACTTCCTCCTTTCTTGACCTGTGAGCAGTGGAGGTCAGTAGATGGCAATGTAACCTGGCCGCTGATACCATGATGTTGGTCAGTCCATCCAACACTGCCATGAGATTCGGTGTATGTTTATAGCTCTCACAGGATAACTGTTAATTGTCCGAGATGTCTCAAGGGCACTCTGTAATAAGAAGACATTTTCAAGCATAGTAATCTTGTAATGCCTTTGTGGATTGACTGAACTAAGGAAGGAATCTTGCAGATGTTTAGGGATATGTTTGCAGCTGTTTTTTTCAGTATGTGATGCAATCTTTTAGGGCTGCCCCCAAATAGTTGATCAAACGTTAGTCGACCAGAAAGGTCATTAGTTGACAAGATTTCATTGGTTGCTTAGTTACAGAAAAACAGGCAAACAAACAAACAAACAAACGTGAAACTATTAGGAGCTGCACCCCGTCAAAATAAACCAAAACCTATATGACTGGACCATGTGGGAATTTAATTTGAAAGGACAGACACAGGAAGTGTCCACGCTCAGCAGTCAGACAGGAGTCAGGTTAATTTCCAGGGCTGGTACCTGCGGTTATTCCACAGGCTAGTCAATAACATATCGGGCAGGAAATCCAAAGTGTGGGATCATTTTGAGAAGGTGAAGGACGAACCCAAGGTGATATGTAAACTCATCTTCATTGGTCGATTACAAACATGACGTATCATCTGAAACATGGAAGTAGCTACATGCCCATTAGCCCACAGCGTCATTAACAGGCGGCTCGCTCAGTGTGTGACGTGCACTTGTAGATAAAATATAGGCCTATATTAATGAAGGTTCATTAGTATGGTTTTGTATTCCTCTGTAATGTAGCACAGTGTTAACAATGTTACTGATACTATTCTTTCTCACACCTTCAACTCAAACCATTGTGTTGCCCCGCCCAAAGTATATAATTTGATAATTACATTAATATCATAAACATGCGGACAACTAGCCGACTAATGGCCCTAAATGATGACTACTGGTCGACTGGGAAAATTCTTAGTTCGGGACAGCCCTACAAGCAGGTGCAAGTGTTCTAGGGAGCAACTTGTCCTAATCAATCTTCTAGGGTTATCAACACAGTCTGAGCCCGAAGGCCCTGGAACACCAAGCCAGTGGTCGGCCATTGGTCAATGTTGGGCCAACGGTGAGCGTCTCTTGCCCCTCATTGGTCCCCTTTTTTTTTTTGGGGGGGGGGGGGGGTAGGGTAGGTGATTCAGCATGTTGAATCAGCATCGGCAATGTTGGAGCCCGTTGGTGAATGAAATCACTCCGATTGGCAGTTTAGCTCAGCACAGAAGAACAGAAACAGAAGGTAAGAAGGTAAGAAGGTAAGCAAACAGCTCGAGTCAAGATGGAGTGAGACCAAAACAAGCTTGTTACATACTGTAAGGTAACATTATTTTCCTTTGGCCATTGAGCTCTTTAGCAGAAATGTTTCATGATGTTTTGTGTTACTGTTTGCTGGCACACAGTAAACATGCTCTGTTCTTTCAACAGTGGATTGTGTTGTTAATGTGCTAACTGGCTAACTAGCGTCAAGATGGTCTTCCGGTTTCCCTTTTTGAGTAATGAACACAGACTGTCACCATGTGCTGGTATGAAGAGTTATTTCATCTCATGCAGGTGCAGAACGTTCATGCTGGTTGGCTGTAGTCTTTGCGGCGTGTTCATGGGCAACCTCTTGGCCGAGAAACGGCAACGTCAGAGGACACAGCAGGGGGCCTTCATCTTCATCACCTGATTCTCTGAAGTCAGTTTGGTGTGTCTGGGACTTAAATTGCACCCACTGTGGCTTGTTGCCACCCCCTTTAAGCTGGAGAAAGACACCAGTCACCATCCCACATCCAGCCACCTGGATTGCCAAACAGCTCAATCCAAAGTTTCTTCCCCACTGCAAACTTCTGCAGCCATGCCATATCTTATCTGGGCCTCGCAGTGGTCACGCTCCCAGTAATACGCAGGTATTGGCTCAGCTTACCACAGAGCTGTCAATCAATATACTTTTTTTTGTTACAGCAGAAATTACTGTTTTCCTTTCCCTGCCAAGAACCTGCTCTCTTATTGGAAACAACATTTTGCATCTTTCCAGGGTCTCTCAGGGATATTGATGACAGAGGAAGCATGATATTCCATTTAGTTCTTCTCCTTCATTTTGGTCCAGTTTGTTATGCTATTAATTTGGTATGTCTTGATCAGTATAGTTTAGTTTAGTGGGGGTTTTTTTGTTTTTTTTTTTTTTTTGCTTCTTGGCCTGTGCCTACACAACGTGTTTTAGTTAACAGTTTAGGCATTTAATTCTGAGTGTGTGTGATTGTTATTGCATTGTGACACTGATAAAGATAAACCTTTTGATTATGTTCAGCAGGAAAAAAATCCCATAGCAACTAAGTAAATGGCATACAAAAAGGAGAATAACAGGAAATACAGCAGATTATATACATATAGGATGTGGATGCAGTTAAAGTACTTACAGGACTGCTCATTACCATCGACGTGTTTTCAAAACGTTACTACATACAGTATGTTATGTAGTCAACTCGAGTACACTAGGATAACATAACAAAGCATCATTAAGCCTCATCCCCAGTGGATGAAAAGTTTCCATATGGGACAGCATGTCTGCTTGTTTTGATGAATTCCTTTTGGGACCAATCAGTCGAGGACAGAACTATGGGATGCAGAAATGAAATGAATCATATACCCTCACTTTAAAAGGCTTTGTGTAACCCCATGATCCAGGAAGTGAATTGTTGGCTCCAATAGTTCTGTCAGAGTCACCCATGGCAAACTGGCCCAAGGAATGGAATCTCAACCTGTTTCGACTTTGGGAGACTATTACCTTGGTTTGAAGATGCTTGCTGGCAAGTGCCTTGGCACCGGGCCTAAACAAAGCTTGAAGGAATGACTTGGGGTCACCATGGATTCCCACTGGATTTTCTGCAAGGCTAGATTTAAAAGTTAGGTGTATCTCCAGTTGGGCAGCAGATTTAGGCAGGGGCACCAGGTTATGAAAGCTTGTTTTAGGGACATGGAACATCACCTCTCTGGTGAAAGATAGCCAGCTCCCATAGCGCCCGACTCTCTCCTTCTCTGGAGTTTCCCATGGTCTTGAGCAATGGTATTTAATTAATCAGGCTGTTCTCACAAATTTTTGCATGTTTTCCTAAGAAAAGCAATGCACCCAAATTTGTGCATCTCTCACCTATTTTGAAAGGCTACGATCATGTGACCAATGCGCTGATGGCAGTTAACAAGGAAGCAGCCCCGAGCGTTTGTAGCTCACCTTGTTTGTTGATGCAAATCAGGTCTGAGATCTGTGGTGTGCCCTCTAGTGGAATCCTACAGTAACAAGCATAGCACCTGGGCAAATACATGAACAAATACATACATGATGCAGCCGGTTGTCTTTGCGAATGTGTGGTTAAAAAACAAGTACATATCCAGTCTTGCAGGGGGATTTGGGTGGATTGGCTTGTCTGATCTAAATCCCTAATGTTTTTTTTTTATTACGGTGGATTTGTACTCCTGCATCAGCTCTAAACAGAGCCTTCGCCTTAGCCTACACATGTGGCCTATGCCGCTATGAACATTTGTACTTGTGCAGTGGTACAAAACACTAGTCGGTGGTGGGGCTTCTGTGAAGTGTTGTGAAGTATAGTTGATTCAAAATACACCCAAACCACACATTAAACATGGCTTAATAGTGAGAACTTTAATTACAAGTCCACAAATCAGCTTCACTATAACTCACAGACAAAGCACGTGTCTTTATCTGGACACATTTTCCCCACAAATACAACATGCTAATTTTTTTTAGCACCAGCGTATGGTATTTTACATTGTATAAATTAGCCTAGCAGCTAGCAGACTTTTCCTCTACTCATATCCAACCAGGGACAACAGCAACATTTATCAAAGGTAACGTTACAAAATTTAGCTCCATTACAACTCACAAGGTTCAGAGACAAAACAATTGTCTTATACTAAACACGTTTTCCAAACAAATAGAACATGCTAATGTTATTAGCACAAGCCTATGGCATTTTACATTGTATAAATTAGCCTAGCGACTAGCAGAGATTTCCTCTACTGATATGAAGCCAGGATAAATCACACACAAGACATAAAATGCAATTTTGCGGAGGCTTTATTGTCTTCACATTTTATAGTTTCTTATCTGTGAAATAAAAGTAAATCAAAGCTTTGTTTCCACTGGGGGAAATGATTACAGTTTACAAAAATAAGCAGGAGGTCTGTGTCACGGCGATGAGTAAATTTCTGGTGCAAGGTGTGCTTCAGGTCACGGCATAGGTTACGGTATCGATTCAACGCATAAGTATTAATCCCACTTCATTGGATGCATTGTCCATAACATCATACACCAAAATCTGGTTTATAAGTTGTACCTGGTATTAAAACCTTAGGCCAGAGGTCAATGACTGGCATTGTGGTCATCAGATCTGCAGCTGTTTGTCTTGACCACTGCGTAAAGAAAGGAGCAGACATCTCAACTGATCTCCACTTGGAAGTGAGGTGGGTAAGGTTGTAGGGTAACCTGCGGCGAGGGTTAACTAGTATTGTCTGGCCAAGGTCCCTGTCCACAAGGACTCCATCTCTCACCTCAGGAGGTATTTTTCTGGCATCCTGTTGCAGTAGGGGACACAAAATCTGAGTGAGCAATGTTCAAGGCCTGCACTGCGGAGGCAGCTGCTTGGAGTTTGGCCAGAAGGTCATTAATGTCTATCATGGCACTAACCAAAGAACTTGCTGTCATGCACACTACCAGTTGAAATAAATGAAAAATAAATGATAAAAAAGAACTGATCATTTTACCTGGTTACTTCTTATATTCTTCTTCTCTTTCTGTCTTTGTAGATTGTTCTTTGGTTTTACATGGATAACCTAAAGTCCACCAATGAACCATGTTTTTAGGGTCCAAAAATATTGAACATTAAAAAGAAGATACAAATGAGACCATTTTTAGTTATGTTTATGAGCCATAACTGAAAATGGCCTCTAGTCAAATTTGCTCCTTTCTGCTTTTTCACAACCAAGGCTTTAACAACTCCACCTTTGTGCTGTATTTATAAATAAACTTTAGGTAAAATAATTAATTCAGTTGAGGTAATTGTGGCCGTTTTCTGCAGGTTGCTGGA